>NC_090648.1:317732641-319165141 GCF_040937935.1 Hyperolius riggenbachi
CTTTTATCAGTGTGGTAGGGCATCCCCGCTGTGAGAGTTTTCCCACCATCTGCTGTCTCCGTTGCTCAATCAGATTGTCATCAGACACAATCCAGTCTACTCTCAGGAACTGGCTCCTAGCAACTGAGTGGAAGACAGCAGGTGGGTGGAAGCTCTCATAGCGGAGAAGTTGTTTGCGGTCAGTGGGTTTTTGGTAGAAGTCTGAGACCAAGTTGTTATTTTGTAGTCCTATTGTTGTATCGAAATTGATCTCCAACTTATCGTAAGTGACATCAAATTTGATGGTCATGTGTGACCGATTAAGGTCATCATGAAATGACAGCAGGGACCCAATGTCGCCCTGCCAAATGGCAAAGATGTCATCAATGAAGCGCCACCACACACCGCAATATGTGGTGAACGCCTCATTGCTGTAGACATACATGGACTCAAATTGGTGCATAAAAGCACCTGCAAAGGACGGGGTGACATTGGATCCCATAGCTGTACCCCGTCGTTGGAGAAAAAAGTCCTCTTTAAAAAGAAAGTAATTGTTATCAAGAACAAAGTGGAGCAGTGTCTCAAAAAACAAATTTGTTTGTTTGGAAAACTCACAGCAGGGATACCCTACCACACTGATAAAAGCAGAGCTTGAAAGGATTCTCAATCCTACAGACTCCATGACTCACCAAAAGAAAGAGATGGGCCCACGTTTACCATTTGTATGCCAATACCATGGTCTCTTCAATAGGGTACTTTCCTGTATCAAGAGGCATTGGCATATCCTGAGTAGTGCTTACCCTGAAATTCCTGGATTCCGCATGCTACCAATCCCTGCCTACAGGCGCAATGAGACTGTGGGCAGTGGACTAGTGAGAGCGGACCTTTTACCCACTCTAAAGCATACCATCTCTCTCACTGGCACTAAACGTGTGGGTTCTTATCCTTGTCTGTCATGCAGTGAATGCCAATATTTGATTAAGGGTACCTCTTTTGGTGGGGGGTTTGAGATAAGACACTACTTGACTTGCCAGAGCTCCTATGTTGTGTATTTATTGACTTGCCCTTGTGGCCTTCATTATGTGGGTGAAACCACACAAAGTGCGGTATCGCATAGCACAACATAGGCGCTCTGTCAGGAGCAAGACCTCTGACCTACCTGTAGCCAGACATTGGCGCAACATGGGTCATAAGGACACGGACCTGAAATTTATGGTCATTGAGCATCAACCAAAACCAAGACGATGGGGGACAGGGTCCTGCTTCTCAGAAAAAGGGAAGTCATGTGGATTGACAAACTAGGATCTTTACACCTGAGAGGTCTAAATAAAGATTTTGACCTACATCTATTTTTATGAATTACAGATTGTATAACCTGATTGTACGTGTGAACCATATGGAACGATTGGATACAGATATATATGTATGTATACATGCATATTGTGGCTCGGATCCATTTCAAAATGCTTTCAACAAAACGCATATTGTTCTGGCCTACATATTTATCACTTACCCTAAGAAAATCCTATGGTAGCTTTATCTGACTGCTCTCTTCATAGGCACAAGTATCCCCTTTCCTGCAACAAGTCTTTATGCCATTTATCACTTACCCTAAGAAAATCCTACGGTAGCTTTATCTGACTGCTCTCTTCATAGGCACAAGTATCCCCTTTCCTGCAACAAGTCTTTATGCCATTTATCACTTACCCTAAGAAAATCCTATGGTAGCTTTATCTGACTGCTCTCTTCATAGGCACAAGTATCCCCTTTCCTGCAACAAGTCTTTATGCCACTTCTTCATGCCATATTTGAAGTATTAGCCCGTCCTTCAGAAGAAAATGACCAGTCTGCTGCTTTAGACAAGCAAATGTTGCGTAGAAGCTATTTTGTGTTTCTTCAAACAGTTACTGGAAGTGGAATGAATGAGGTCATTGCCAATCAAGGTTAGTAGATACAGGTGTGCTTTTTACTTTTGTGATACACCTCTTGGTTCCACAAATTGGTAATTTGTTATGCAGGTTTTTCTTAATTATTTCTTCACTAATGCACTTCCAGTTATTAAAGCTCAGTGTTACAAAGTGACACTGAAGCAAAAAAAAGCATGATATGATTTGTATGTCTAGTACGGATAATTAATGCAATATTAGTAGCAAAGAAAATAGGCACGCACGCACACACATATACATATATATGCACACACACACACACACAAATACACATACACACATACAGTGGAGGAAATAATTATTTGACCCCCCTCACTGATTTTGTAAGTTTGTACAATGACAAAGAAATGAAGTCTCAGAACAGTATCATCTCAATGGTAGGTTTATTTTAACAGTGGCAGATAGCGCATCAAAAGGAAAATCGAAAAAATAACCTTAAATAAAAGATAGCAACTGATTTGCATTTCATTGAGTGAAATAAGTTTTTGAACCCCTACTAACCATTAAGAGTTCTGGCTCCCACAGAGTGGTTAGACACTTCTACTCAATTAGTCACCCTCATTAAGGACACCTGTCTTAACTAGTCGCCTGTATAAAAGACACCTGTCCACAGAATCAATCAATCAAGCAGACTCCAAACTCTCCAACATGGGAAAGACCAAAGGAGCTGTCCAAGGATGTCAGAGACAAAATTGTAGACCTGCACAAGGCTGGAATGGGCTACAAAACCATTAGCAAGAAGCTGGGAGAGAAGGTGACAACTGTTGGTGCGATTGTTCGAAAATGGAAGGAGCACAAAATGACCATCAATCGACCTCGCTCTGGGGCTCCACGCAAGATCTCACCTCGTGGGGTGTCAATGGTTCTGAGAAAGGTGAAAAAGCATCCTAGAACTACACGGGAGGAGTTAGTGAATGACCTCAAATTAGCAGGGACCACAGTCACCAAGAAAACCATTGGAAACACATTACACCGCAATGGATTTAAATCCTGCAGGGCTCGCAAGGTCCCCCTGCTCAAGAAGGCACATGTGCAGGCCTGTCTGAAGTTTGCCAATGAACACCTGAATGATTCTGTGAGTGACTGGGAGAAGGTGCTGTGGTCTGATGAGACCAAAATAGAGCTCTTTGGCATTAACTCAACTCGCTGTGTTTGGAGGAAGAAAAATGCTGCCTATGACCCCCAAAACACTGTCCCCACCGTCAAGCATGGGGATGGAAACATTTTGCTTTGGAGGTGTTTTTCTGCTAAGGGCACAGGACAACTTAATCGCATTAACGGGAAAATGGACGGAGCCATGTATCGTGAAATCCTGAACGACAACCTCCTTCCCTCTGCCAGGAAACTGAAAAATGGGTCGTGGATGGGTGTTCCAGCACGACAATGACCCAAAACATACAGCAAAGGCAACAAAGGAGTGGCTGAAGAAGAAGCACATTAAGGTCATGGAGTGGCCTAGTCAGTCTCCGGACCTTAATCCAATAGAAAACCTATGGAGGGAGCTCAAGCTCAGAGTTGCACAGAGACAGCCTCGAAACATTAGGGATTTAGAGATGATCTGCAAAGAGGAGTGGACCAACATTCCTCCTAAAATGTGTGCAAACTTGGTCATCAATTACAAGAAACGTTTGACCTCTGTGCTTGCAAACAAGGGTTTTTCCACTAAGTATTAAGTCTTTTATTGTTAGAGGGTTCAAAAAACGTATTTCACTCAATGAAATGCAAATCAGTTGCTATCTTTTATTTAAGGTTATTTTTTCGATTTTTCCTTTTGATGTGCTATCTGCCACTGTTAAAATAAACCTACCATTGAAATGATACTGTTCTGAGACTTTTCATTTCTTTGTCATTGGACAAACTTACAAAATCAGTGAGGGGTCAAATAATTATTTCCTCCACTATATATGTATGTATGTATGTATGTTATGTATGTATGTATGTATGTATGTATGTATGTGTGTGTTTTTAATAACGTTGGCATCATTCTCTAATATTTGCAGTTTACACACTACACGCAGCATTTTAAATGACTTTACAGAGCAGAGCTAATCTTTTCAACTTTCCTCTGTAGTAAAACCATAAACAAACAAGATACAGTGAGAGACAGTTGAGCTTCAGAAGACAGCTCTCTGTGCAAATAGCAGAGCTCAGAGAAGCTCTTTTGCATACAACTGAAGTTTAAGGGCACTCGTTTCCACTTGTGCCGCACGCATCTGCGAGACGCGCGGCAGCACTTCCGGGTCTCCGGGTACGCAGACTAATCCCATCAGCCATGCCACGCACGGCTATGGGATTCACAGCCTCCCGCACGACTGCGGATGGAAATGCCGGCCGAATCGGTAGCGCAAGCGATTCGGCAGGCGCTGCTATTACTCCCTATGGCAGAGTTTACCGTGCGATTTGCCTGCGTGGAAACTCAGCGGATTGGAAACCGGCCCTTACTCTTTCGGTACTGGAAACAAAATGACTCATATCTGTGCTGCTAATGGTTTATTTCTTAGCTGTACTACACTTACAAATCATATCCATAAATTTATTTTTCTCTTCAGAGTCCCTTTAAAGTGTTGTAATGTGTATTTTACATTTGGCAGTTTAGAGTTCTATATATTATATTCTGCTATAACAATGCCTATGTCGTTAGTGCAGTCAGCTGCTGCTCTTTGCCCTCTATGCAGAAACTTGGATATATACGTTAACCTCTCATTTAGATCTGGTTATATGAATTTGATCTCAATTGAATACGAACCCTGCTAAAACCATGAGATGCCTGCTGCATCAAATACTCACCCTGAACCAATGCTCTGCTCCACTCAATTCTCACATTATACAGCACTTATTTGTTTTGTTCATACTGGACTCCACCCCTTATCTCTCCCTACCACTGCTCACAGTTAATATGTAGTACCTAAATTACTCATCTCTGGGCCTGAGTAGAGTCACCCTGAGGTTCTTGGTGGATCTGCCCATACATTGCAAGATGTATGGGCACCTTTATAAACAGAGTAATCCTTGGGACAAAGGCAACTACCATATTTTTTCCTATAAGAAGCACCTAGGTTTAGAGGAAAAGAAACACGAACATTTTTTTTCAGGGCTGTGGAGTCGGTCTGAGTCGGGGCAATTTTTGGGTACCTAGAGTCGTGATTTGGGACAAAGACGCCGACTACTAATGAATTTAAACTGTAATTAAAGTAGAAAATATGATTTTTAGCAGAAGATGATTAGCAGAAGATCCAGGTGGTGGACGACAGCGAGGGACTGATTAGCCCAGGCATGGGCAAACTTAGCCCTCAAGCTGTTAAGGAACTTCCAGTCCCACAATGCATTGCAGGAGTCTGACAGCCACAGTCATGACTCATAAAGGCAAATGCATTGTGGGACTTGTAGTTCCGTAACAGCTGGAGGGCCGAGTTTTCCCATGCCTGGATTAGCATTAAGGGGGCTGGAGGAAGCGCCATGTCTTTATAAAACTTTAATTTCATCTGTCTCAGGTTTACTTTGTTATACAGTTGTACTATACATATGCACTCCCCGCAGAGCTGCAGGGAATCCACTGAGAATGTTGTGCACATTGAATACAGAGGTGTTGTCTATCACCCATAAACCTGGTTCAGATTGTACATGAAGAATGTGTGATGGAGGAAGAATCTCCTCATTCCCCTGCAGAGTACCTGCACATCACTTACATGTACCCACACTTACATTGCCTGATAGATGTTCTTTGTTCCTGTCTTCTACAAGTACTCTTACCAAACTAGTTTTAGTCTATGACTAAAAGTATTAGTGGCAGAAGATCAGCCGGCTAGCCAGGCAACTGGTGTTGTTGAAAAGGAAATACTTCACTTGTATTTTAAAATTCCTAAGCGTTGGCAGTTAAGAGATGCATTTTATGTTCCATACTTTCAATCAACAAAATTGTAATCTGCAAATTAGGAGTCTGAGTCAGTGGATTTTTGTACCGACTCCACAGCCCTTCATTTTTTACTAAACATGGTGTCCATGGAGCAGGGGCCTTTTTCCCACCAATTATGTCTGCCTTGTGCCCTCCTTGTCCCCCTGTCTACTCCTTTGTCCCCTGAGTATTGTACATACAGTAAGTGCAGGCAGTACATGGCATGCCGCTCCCAATCAGCTGCTGTGGACGTAGCTGCACAGAGAGTCTTCGGGCTTTGGGAAGCCGTGTACTTATCAGGCACAGGGCGCTGCCCAAGACCTGCCAATCACTGTTGTCCACTGGTCCCTTTCTTAACTGGAGCAGATGGTCTTCTGGATGGGACCACAGCTCAGTCATTGTGGCCAATCAATGCACTCCCTCGGTAGCAGTGTCTTATCACATGTCACTGCTACCGAGGGAGTGCAGTGTTAGGCCCCAGTGACTGAGCCATGGTCCTGCCCACGAGACCAGTTAAGAAAGGGAGCAGTGGGCGTTAGCGTCCCCTCTCTGAATGGTAGATGGCTTTCAGAAGCCTGTTAAAGGCTATGTGTCACTTACATAGTTACATAGTTATTTTGGTTGAAAAAAGACATACGTCCATCGAGTTCAACCAGTACAAAGTACATCTCCAGCCCGTCCCCCACATACCCCTGTTGATCCAGAGGAAGGCGAAAAAACCCACACAAGGCATGGTCCAATTAGCCCCAAAAGGGAAAAATTCCTTCCTGACTCCAGATGGCAATCAGATAAAATCCCTGGATCAACATCATTAGGCATAACCTAGTAATTGTAGCCATGGATGTCTTTCAACGCAAGGAAAGCATCTAAGCCTCCTTTAAATGCAGGTATAGAGTTTGCCATAACGACTTCCTGTGGCAATGCATTCCACATCTTAATCACTCTTACTGTAAAGAACCCTTTCCTAAATAAATGGCTAAAACGTTTTTCCTCCATGCGCATCTCATGTCCTCTAGTCCTTTGAGAAGGCCTAGGGACAAAAAGCTCATCCGCCAAGCTATTATATTGCCCTCTGATGTATTTATACATGTTAATTAGATCTCCTCTAAGGCGTCTTTTCTCTAGACTAAATAAACCCAGTTTATCTAACCTTTCTTGGTAAGCGAGACCTTCCATCCCACGTATCAATTTTGTAGCTCGTCTCTGTACCTGCTCTAAAACTGCAATATCTTTTTTGTAATGTGGTGCCCAGAACTGAATTCCATATTCCAGATGTGGCCTTACTTACATTACTTCCTGCTGATCGGGAGCATCGGGCCTTCCACCTATCATCACCGCCATATCTGTGCAGTCTTAGGGCTCTCCTGGGTTCCCATGTGTAGTGACTGGTGGCAGCAGACCGCTGCAATATATAGGTATTTGAGGGGGAACGCCTGGTGTCGGTCTGCATTGTATGATTTGAACTATAAAGGTGGCCATACACTGGCCCGATTTGCGGCTGTTTCGACAGCAGATTCGATCCTGGGATCGAATCTGCTGCCAATCGTTCGCGCTAAACGCACCCGCCGATCCGATTTCCTCCCGAAATCGGATCGGTCCGTCGATCGCGCCGTGCGGGAAATTACCCTCGATCGCCCGCGGGTAGGGAGCGCGTCGCTAGCGGCGGCCGATCCGATCAGGTATACATTACCTGACGCTGGCTCCCGGGCGTCTTCTCCGCATCTTCTCCGCGCTGCACCCGCTCCATCCCGGCGCTTTCTGTCACTGCAGTGACCAGGAAGTTCAAATAGAGGGCGCTCTATTTGAACTTCCTGGTCACGGAGTGACAAAGGAAGCGCCGGGATGGAGTGGGTGCAGCGTGGAGAAGATGCCCGGGAGCCAGCGTCAGGTAATGTATGCGCGGGGGGGGGGGGGGGGGGGGGGGGGACAGGCGGCTCCACAGATTGTGATCGGTTTCAGGCTGAAATCGATTCACAATCTGTTTGCAGTAAAGGCAGCCATACGATCCCTCTCTGATCAGATTCGATCAGATAGGGATCTGTCAGCTGGTCGATCTAATGGCAAATCGACCAGTGTATGGCTACCTTTAGACACTCACTCACTCACTCACTCACTCACTACTTTTGGGGGGGAAATGGTCTTATAATCTGAAATATACCGTATTTGGTAAATACAACACTAGGCATTTTAGTGAACTAGTCAAGTTTGTTGTGCAATACTGCTGTCCTTGAATTTTATATATTTGTAATGTTTTAGAAATTTTGTACAAGCACCACTGTAGCTTTCATGCAAACTAACAATATTATATATGCACAGGAGCTGAGAACGTGGAACATGTAATATTCACAGTCATTCAAGGCGCTGTAGACCTACCCAGATCCCATTGCTCAAAAAACTTGCTTCATCATCCTCTCCAAATTGGTAGAACTTTGGGGTAAGAGTCTCTGCTTCCCGCATTGCACTTTTATAATATTCTCTTTTTCATTTTTGTTTTTTCCCTCTTATTTCTTTGCCTTAAATGTTGGTCTTTCTTTTAGGTGGCAAAGATGGACTAGTTGGCTTTGCAGATTTTGTCTACAAGCACATTTTTCCTGCATGTTTTCTTGCACCTTTAAAACCAACTTTTGATCTTGCAGATGCCCAAACTATATTGGTAAGTTAACTCCTTTTACTCTGAATGCATACCGCCTGTTTTTATAGTTTTCTCTCTTGCTAATGGCTTTATTATGCTAGGTACACACGACGCAATATTCTGACAGATTTACTGTCAGATCGATTATTTCCAACATGTCCGGATTGATTTCAGATTGTTCTGATTGATTTTTTTTGTTCACCTCTATGGAAAATCAATCGGAAATCTGATTGAACATGTTGAAAATAATCGATCTGACAGGAAATCTGTCCGAAAATTGCATAGTGTGTACCTAGCATTAGTTTCTCAAGTATATAATAACAGACGAGGTTTGCTTAACTGCGTGTAATTTTAGCTGCTTGGTTACTTGTATAGTGGCATGTTTGACTTAAAGGGGCACTATGGCGAAAATTGTAAAATTTAAAATATGTGCCAACATAAACAAAAAAGAAATACAGTATTTTTCGGAATATAAGACGCACTTTTTCTCCCCCAAAAATAGGAAGAAAAAGTGCCTGCGTCTTATATTCCAAAGGCAGGGAATCCCCAACTTCAGAACCGCCTGCCGATGCCAACCGCCTAACCGCCGCATTGTCGGACTCCCTGCCTTGTCCCCCTGTGTGGTCTGCCGGTCCGCTCCCCCGGTAACAATAACTGCAGAGCAACTCACCTTCCCATGGATAGCGCTGTGTGGTCTGCTGTGTGGTCCTCTGCCTCCAGCATGTCAGCTACACCTGTAAATGAAAAGTTAGCGCAGAGACGCACACCTACTCAGTGGCAGCCGCGGCGGTGGCAGCACGATCTGCAGACATCTCGGTCCGGGAGGCTTCCCCTAGTGACGGCTCCTGCTAATGACTCATGGAGTCATGGGGAATGACTCATTGAATCATTAACAGGAGCCGTCACTAGGGGAGCCGCGCAGCTTCCCCTAGAGACGGCTCCTGTGAATGATTCAATGAGTCATTCCCCATGACTCAATGAGTCATTAGCAGGAGCCGTCACTAGGGGAAGCCTCCTGGGACGAGATGTCTGCAGATCGTGCTGCCACCGCCCCGGCTGCCGCCGAGTAGGTGAGCAGACATCTCGGCCTCCCGGGACCGAGATGTCTGCAGATCGTGCCGCTGCTGAGTAGGTGAGTGTCTCTGCGCTAACTTTTCCTTTACAGGTGTAGCTGACATGCTGGAGGCGGAGGACCACACAGCAGACTACACTGCGCTGGAACCCATAGAAAGGTGAGTTGCTCTGCAGTTATTGTTACCGGGGGAGAGCTCGACATGGGGGGGTGGGGGGGGACGGAGGACAGGATAGGGACGGGGGGGCAGACACATGGACATGCACAGGAGGGGGAACACACTGGAGGACAGGAGGGGGGAACACAGGGACTGGAGGACCACACGGGGGTGAAGGGGACACAGGGACTGGAGGACCACACGGGGGGTGAAGGGGACACAGAAACACACACAAGGGGGGCAGGAGGGGACACAAGGGGCCTGGAGGACCACAGAGGGGCGCTGGAGGAGACACACAGGACATGAGGGGACACATGGGGCAAGAGGATCACACAAGGTGGCAGGAAGGGATGCCACACACAGGGGGACAGAAAGGGACACATAGTGGACACAAGAGGACAATGGGGAGAACATGTACTGTACAATACGCTCCTGGAATATGGACGCACCAGGTTTAGTATATACTGTATACATTTTTTTCCCCAGATTTTTGCCCTCTAAACCTAGGTGCGTCTTATATTCCAGAGCGTCTTATATTCCGAAAAATACGGTATGTTTTTTTTTCCCCAAGTAAAATGAGCAATAAATGACTTTTCTGCTACGTTGCTGTCACTTACAGTAGTTAGTAGAAATCTGACAGAAGTGACAGGTTTTGGACTAGTCCATCTCTTCATAGGGGATTCTCAGCAAGGCTTTTATTCTTTATAAAGATATTCACGAAAAAAGGATTTAAACAATAATGCTGGCCAGCTTCCCTGCTCGCTACAGTTTTTTTTGGCAGTTGGATGGAGCAACTGCCATTCACTAAGTGCTTTTGAAAATAAATAAATCCCTGAGAATCCCCTATGAAGAAATGGACTAGTCCAAAACCTGTCGCTTCTGTCAGATTTCTACTACCTACTGTAAGTGACAGCAACATAGGAGAAAAGTAATTTATGGCTCATTTTACTCTGGGAAAAAAACATCTTGTTTGTTTGCACATACCGTATATACTCGCATATAAGCCGACCCCCCCCCCCACCCCCCCCCCCCAACTTTTGCCTAAAAAAAACAGGGAAAAATGATTGACCCCCATATAAGTCGGGGGTAGGAAATGCTGGATTGGTGCAGGCCGCGTGATTTCCCCCCCCCCAGTGTGTCCCAGTATAGCTATTATAGTGCCCAGTATGGGTAGGTAGTGCCTCAGTATAGCTAGTATAGTGCCCAGTATAGCAAGTATAGTGCCCAGTATGGCCAGTATAGTGCCCAGTATGGCCAGTATAGTGATTTTCCCCCGGCGCTGCTGTGACGAGTCAAGAGAGAGCGGTTCCCCTGGTAACGGCGATGTGTATCGCCGTTACCAGAGGAAGCGCTCTCTCCTGCCTCGTCACAGCAGCAGCGCCGGGCGCGCTGCTGTGATACACTTTTATACGCATGATGGAGAGCAAGTGGGGCACCCAGATTAGAGGAAGCGGCCGCCGGCTGAACAGATAATAGCGGGGGGGGGGGGGGGGGGGGTAGTTGGCGCGGACCACCACCCAAGACTCGCATACAAGCCGAGCCCCCAACTTTTGGCCCCCTTTTTGGGGGTCAAAAATTCGGCTTGTATGCGAGTATATACGGTATTTGAAATTTTACAAATTTTTGCCAAAGTGCCTCTTTAAAGGACAGGTACAAGCAGGAAGAAAAAATAAGATCTACTTACCTGGGGCTTCCTCCAGCACCTAGCAGCCTATGCGTCCCTCGCCACAGCTCCAGTGTACCGGGATTCCCTATGTTGCAGATGCTGACCTCATGTTTTTTTTTAGGCAAAAGGACTCAAATTTATAACGCAATCTTGTAGTGCAAAAAATAGAAAAAAAACTTTATTGACACATAGCAAAAAGGATCTTAAAAACAATTCTTCAGATATACAAAGTTAGTCCTCATATAAAAATAATGAGCTGACAAGTGTTGTAATTTTGTAGTTTGGCTTGATCAATAAATAGTTGTAACCTTTACAGGCATACGTTTTAGAGGCAACGACATGTTCGTTTTGGGCTTTTTTTTTACACAATACAAGCGCCCTTCATCAGGCCGTAGTATATAATTCTGCACGGCTCTACCAAGTGAAAAAGTAGCCAGGAAAATACAACAGCAACAGAGAAAATGTGGCGTCTGATCCAAGCAAACGCACACAGAGGCTTTCCCACTGGCCTGAAGCTGTAACCAGGCTGCCACTCCGAGGTTTCTCGGAGTGGCAGCCTGGTTACAGCTTCAGGCCAGTGGGAAAGCCTCTGTGTGCGTTTGCTTGGATCAGACGCCACATTTTCTCTGTTGCTGTTGTATTTTCCTGGCTACTTTTTCACTTGGTAGAGCCGTGCAGAATTATATACTACGGCCTGATGAAGGGCGCTTGTATTGTGTAAAAAAAAGCCCAAAACGAACATGTCGTTGCCTCTAAAACGTATGTCTGTAAAGGTTACAACTATTTATTGATCAAGCCAAACTACAAAATTACAACACTTGTCAGCTCATTATTTTTATATGAGGACTAAGTTTGTATATCTGAAGAATTGTTTTTAAGATCCTTTTTGCTATGTGTCAATAAAGTTTTTTTTCTATTTTTTGCACTACAAGATTGCGTTATAAATTTGAGTCCTTTTGCCTAAAAAAAACATATGTTCAAGTGGGCGAGGGGGATTGCCCGATAAGGAGGACTGTGGTTTTGGCCCTTTACCATATAAAGGACCTCACCCGATTATATACTTTATGGCAGATGCTGACCTCTCCAGGTCGGCATCTTCTGTGCTTGCATGAGCGTGCGGCAGCGCTGCTCGTGATCACGCTCAAGTGGCTTGGAGCGTTCTGCGCCAGCTTAACAGTCTCGAGACTGTGGATGTAAGATTCTACGCCGCACTTGCAACTCTACACTTCTGATGCAGCGTAGACTGGATGCTGAAGGTTTTCTGCAGTCCCAAGCCAATCCTTGTTCGCTGCGGCCGCTGAGTTGGCTGTTGACATCCGAGCTTCCTCCTGTTTGGATGGAGTCAGTTTCATTGGTTCCTAACCAGGTGATCACTGTGAGCAAATCACACTGATCACAAATGCAAGAATGAAAAAAAAAAGGCTTTGGTCCTTAAAGCGTTATGGTCACCATAAAAATCAAATTTCAACAGCAACCGGTCTGAGTGTATTAAGTGAAAAAGATGCTAATCCTGCATTCGTAACTTGCTAAACTTTTTCTGCTGTTATGGTTTGTAGTCATCACATACTTTAGGAGCACTAGCCCTAGTGCCAAACAGTGCCAAAGAGTTGAATGCTGGGAGTTCTTTTTATCTACAGTGGAGGAAATAATTATTTGACCCCTCACTGATTTTGTAAGTTTGTCCAATGACAAAGAAATGAAAAGTCTCAGAACAGTATCATTTCAATGGTAGGTTTATTTTAACAGTGGCAGATAGCACATCAAACGGAAAATCGAAAAAATAACCTTAAATAAAAGATAGCAACTGATTTGCATTTCATTGAGTGAAATACGTTTTTGAACCCTCTAACAATAAAAGACTTAATACTTAGTGGAAAAACCCTTGTTTGCAAGCACAGAGGTCAAACGTTTCTTGTAATTGATGACCAAGTTTGCACACATTTTAGGAGGAATGTTGGTCCACTCCTCTTTGCAGATCATCTCTAAATCCCTAATGTTTCGAGGCTGTCTCTGTGCAACTCTGAGCTTGAGCTCCCTCCATAGGTTTTCTATTGGATTAAGGTCCGGAGACTGACTAGGCCACTCCATGACCTTAATGTGCTGCTTCTTCAGCCACTCCTTTGTTGCCTTTGCTGTATGTTTTGGGTCATTGTCGTGCTGGAACACCCATCCACGACCCATTTTCAGTTTCCTGGCAGAGGGAAGGAGGTTGTCGTTCAGGATTTCACGATACATGGCTCCGTCCATTTTCCCGTTAATGCGATTAAGTTGTCCTGTGCCCTTAGCAGAAAAACACCTCCAAAGCAAAATGTTTCCACCCCCATGCTTGACGGTGGGGACGGTGTTTTGGGGGTCATAGGCAGCATTTTTCTTCCTCCAAACACAGCGAGTTGAGTTAATGCCAAAGAGCTCTATTTTGGTCTCATCAGACCACAGCACCTTCTCCCAGTCACTCACAGAATCATTCAGGTGTTCATTGGCAAACTTCAGACAGGCCTGCACATGTGCCTTCTTGAGCAGGGGGACCTTGCGAGCCCTGCAGGATTTTAATCCATTGCGGTGTAATGTGTTTCCAATGGTTTTCTTGGTGACTGTGGTCCCTGCTAATTTGAGGTCATTTACTAACTCCTCCCGTGTAGTTCTAGGATGCTTTTTCACCTTTCTCAGAACCATTGACACCCCACGAGGTGAGATCTTGCGTGGAGCCCCAGAGCGAGGTCGATTGATGGTCATTTTGTGCTCCTTCCATTTTCGAACAATCGCACCAACAGTTGTCACCTTCTCTCCCAGCTTCTTGCTAATGGTTTTGTAGCCCATTCCAGCCTTGTGCAGGTCTACAATTTTGTCTCTGACATCCTTGGACAGCTCCTTTGGTCTTTCCCATGTTGGAGAGTTTGGAGTCTGCTTGATTGATTCTGTGGACAGGTGTCTTTTATACAGGTGACTAGTTAAGACAGGTGTCCTTAATGAGGGTGACTAATTGAGTAGAAGTGTCTAACCACTCTGTGGGAGCCAGAACTCTTAATGGTTAGTAGGGGTTCAAAAACTTATTTCACTCAATGAAATGCAAATCAGTTGCTATCTTTTATTTAACCTCCTCAGCGGTATGGACGACTATACACGTCCATCACCGCCGGAGGTCGCCGCTCAGGCCCTGCTGGGCCGATTTGAGCGAAATAAAAAGCTGCACACGCAGCCGGCACTTTGCCAGCCGCGTGTGCTGCCTGATCGCCGCGAGCAGCAGCGAAAGAGGGTCCCCCCCAGCCGCCCGAGCCCTGCGCAGCCGGAACAAAAGTTCCGGCCAGCGCTAAGGGCTGGATCGGAGGCGGCTGACGTCAGGACGTCAGCTGACGTCCATGACGTCACTCCGCTCGTCGCTATGGCGACGATGTAAGCAAAACAAGGAAGGCTGCTCATTGCGGCCTTCCTTGTTTATTCTGGTCGCCGGAGGCGATCAGAATGACGCTTCCGGAGCGCCCTCTAGTGGGCTTTCATGCAGCCAACTTTCAGTTGGCTGCATGAAACAGGTTTTTTTTAATTAAAAAAAAACCCTCCCGCAGCCGCCCTGGCGATCTTAATAGACCGCCAGAGAGGTTAAGGTTATTTTTTCGATTTTCCTTTTGATGTGCTATCTGCCACTGTTAAAATAAACCTACTATTGAGATGATACTGTTCTGAGACTTTTCATTTCTTTGTCATTGGACAAACTTACAAAATCAGTGAGGGGTCAAATAATTATTTCCTCCACTGTATAATATATTCCTCCTCTTCCATTTATTTCCCTGCCTAGCTGCTTATCAGAAACACCCTCTGATTACTTGTGTTTACAAGCGAGGCTGAGGTGACTCAGCGATTGGATGTGTAAATAAAAAACAGTGCAGTTCCTAGTATACACCTCAGTGGGAGTGTCTGAAGACTCTGGGAGGAGGGCAGCTAATGAAAACACAATGAGCAACAGAAGGGAGGGGGGAAACAAGAGTCAGGAAGGATATGATGTCAGCATTAGTTTGACAAGATGGCCACTGCCTAGAATAGTTTTCTGCTTTTCCTTTATAAAATTCACAGGAATCGTTACGTGGATAGCACAATACATCTGTTATGTAAGTAGAAGTAGTATTTATCTACTTTTTATATGTGTTTTTAATTTCTAGGTTAGCATGGGTGTCGTTTTATTCTTTAAGAGGCCAGAGCCTTTCCGGTTCTAATTAGGTTAAACTAGGCATATTGCAAAGTAGTATTATTTTTTGGGGAGGGTGGTGGTGGTAGATTTTCATAGTGGCAGTCCCACTGTCTCTGCTCACTCGCCACTCACCCTTGGCTAAGTGGTGGGGACAGCGGGACCGCTGCTGTCTGAAGGTATTGTGCACAGTTCTGAAGTGGTTAACTAATTGTATTTTTAGTTTATAAATGTCTTGTGTTCACAGGCATTATCAGAGTGTGCGGTGACCATGAAAACCATCTACTTAAAAAGGGTAAGACACACCAACAAAACACTGCATGTTAGTATCAATTTATGACCATAGTGAATTCTTCCATTTCATTTCTGGGGAAGATGCATTTTACTTTGAGGTGATTAATATGTATAATATACAGCTGAGTGTTTTATGGTCTGTATAGCCGGGCAAAGATGTGTTAAGATTGTCTGATGAGAATAATTTACCACCTTACGCCACGTGAATTTCATATACTTAAAGCAAACCTGAAGCAAAAAAAACCCAACCTTGTAATATAATGAATTGTTTGTTTAGTACGGATAATGAACATTACTAGCAAAGAAGATTCTCATATTTTTAGCACTTCTTAGGTGTACTACACATACAATTCATTATCTCATACGTTTTCCGCTTCAGGTTTGCTTTAAAGGACAACTGAAGCAAGAGGGCTATGGAGGCTGCCATATTTATTGCCTTTTAAGCAATACCTGACCATCTTGCTGATCCTTCTGACTTGAATACTTTTTGCCATAGACCCTGAACAAGCATGTAGATCAAGTGATTCTGACATTGTCAGATCTGACAAGATCAGCTGCATGCTTGATCCTGGTCACTGCTGCAGCCAAATAGATCAGCAGGGCTGCCAGCTAACTGGTATTGTTTAATAGGAAATAAACATGGCGGCCTCCATATTTTCACTTCATTTGTCCTTTAAAACTGTCTCATTGATTAAAACTGAAGATGTTCTTGATTTTTCGATGCAATTAAATATCCCCCCAGTCCCCAATGTACATCTCAGGAGCCTATAGCACAGAAGTTCTGGCATCCAAAAGCCTTGCCTGTCCTGATGTGGATTTACCCCCAAACTGCATCACAGCTGTGTGGCTATCCCTGTTCCCAGGCCGGCCCATTTGTCACCTTTAAGGTTTTGTGAAGCCAGTCTGACTCAGGCACGTGCAGCAAGAACTGAGCAAATGGAGATAGACTACTGGGAAAAAAGGGAAAGGAATGGATGCCAGCCAGCCTCAAATGCCTTTTACTGTAGGCTGCCTTTAAGCCAATTTAAACAAGAAGCTGAAATTAAAAATCATGATATTAGTATACTGTGTGGTGACTCAACAAGTTTTCAATATCTTTTGCTGCAGGGACCGGAATGTATTCAGTATCTACAGCAATACTTGCCATCTTTGCAAGTAGCACCGGAAATAATCCAGGTAAAGTGTTTTACAAACCATTGTTAATTAAGTTAAAGGAGTTTTGTTAAAGTATAAAAATGCTATGAGAGTTGACATGATGGGATGTTGAGGACTCAGGTGGAGACTTTTACATGTTCAATCAGAAAGTTCTCGACCAGCAGCAATGTTCTGTAGTTGCAGCATGGCTAGGTCCACACAATGGTTCAGACAGAAATGCATTTTTGTAGCATACGTTTCCAGTTTGTGGAAACGTATGCCCAGCCATGGGGGGGGGGGGGGGCAGCCACTACGCTGGAGGAGTATAGCAGGCAGGACAGGGGTGGCAGCGGGGACGCCCCCCCTCACCTGGGTCCCCCGTCCCCACTACCCCTCCAGCTACATGCCGCAAAACTTGTTACAACGTATAGCGGGGAGCTTACCTTCTCTTCACTTCCTCTGCTCGGTGCTTCACTGCCTGCAATGCCGCCCTCTATACTTTGGAGGACAGCATTGCAGGCAGTGACGTGGTGAGCAGAGGAAGTGGGAGAAGGCAAGCTCGCCGCTGCTAACAAGTTTTGCGACATGTAGCTAGGAGGGGGTAGGGGGGGGGTCCCTACTGCTGCCACCACCGTCCTGGCTGCTACCCCCTCCAGCATGGCGACCACACACACACACACACACACACACACACGCACACGCACACGCACACACGCACACACACACGCACACACACACGCACGGATCCGTTTCTGTGTCCAAATCTGCCTGTGTAGAGGGGATCAGTTTTTCTATTGCCTGCCACTACCCCTGCGTGTCTCAGGATCCAGATCCGTTGTGGAAAGATGCAGCAGATCTGGACCTTCCATTCAAGTTTTGAAAACTGGTCAGCGCAAACGCAGACTGATCCGTTTTTCTGAATGAAGACAGCTGCTATCTAAAGCACTGGTATCAGTAGCTCCGGATCTGAAAAACAGAGCCACGGATACGTTTCCGGATCTAGTGTGAACGAGTACTATGGCCACTGATGGACTTTGCAGACCTCTTAGAAATGCCACTATATAGGACAGCAGTGAACTGCCATAGGGTTAGGGCCCGTTTCCACTAGTGCCGCGCACGGCTGCGAGATGGCACTTCCTGGTCTGTGGGAATGCTGATAAATCCCATAAGCCGTGTATGGGATTCGCAGCCTCCCGCACGGAAACTGATGCCAATGTCGGCCAAATCGCTAAGGTAAGCGATTCGGCCGGCAGCACCATGGTTTCCTATGGCAGAGTTTCCCTGCGCAATTTGCCTGTGGGGAAACTGCGGATTCGGCCCGGTTTCCGTGCTAGTGGAAACGGGCCCTTAGGCTTTTATTCTGTTCTAAGAAGTATCGTATAGGGATGAGTTCATGCAAGATTATGTACATTTTGTATCCAAATGTATTTAGCTTGAAAATGGACCAACCAAGTCCCACCCAGGAATCGTGAAAGAGAATTGTGGAGGCCTCCACACTTTGTATGTCATTACTATGGGGATGACAAAGGTTATTTAGCATCACTTTGCTGCAGTTGGTGCCCGGATACTTCTTCCTATTTTCCTTCACGATTTGTCTATTGGTCTGGAGGGACAATTGCTGTAACCTGCTACCCCCCTATCTGTCTGCAGTCCTTAGCATCTTGTGCCAATTAACCGCTCTCTACTATTGAAGCCCCACCCAGGGTTGGTTCATTTTCAAGCTGTATAAATTTGCACACTTGCAGGTAGTCCTCGTGCTATGAACGCCCAACATGAAAGACTCACCGATACAAACGGCCCGATCCCCTCGCGATTAAGTAATTTCCGCATGGGAAAGTTTGAAGAAATGGCTTCAAACTTCCCCTGAGTGCCAGTGCATGTCCCCCGCAGCAGCACCACTAACAGTGATGGACTCACCTCCGAACCGAGTCCAACGCTGTCTGTTGTCCACTCTCTGCCTCCTCCCAATAGCCGCGTACAGCACCGCAAGATGCAGCATCTATTCACTTCCTAAAAAAATAGCACAGGAGGGGGTACAGAGGCACGGGGGCACAGAGGGTACAAAATGGCATGGGGGGGGGGTGGTACAGAAGCACAGATGGTACAAAATGGCACGGGGGGGGGGGGGGTACAGAGGCACAAATGGTACAAAATGGCACAGGGATACAGAAGCACAGATGGTACAAAATGGCACAGAGGGGTACAAATGGAGGCACAGGGGGGTACAGAGGGTACAAATGGAGGCACAGGGGAACAAACAGACGGGGTTCAAACAGGTGGAGACAGGTGCACAACGGGGGGACAAACCAGCAGAGAACAAAGGCACTGAAGGGGACAATCGGGTACAGGGGAAGACAGAGAGGCACATAGGGGGACACTGAAGCCAAAGGGGAGAGAGATAGCACAGCGTTCCGACTTGAGAACGGATTCAGGTTAAGAACTAACCTACAGTCCCTATCTCGTTCGTTGACCGAGGACTACCTGTATTAACATAATCCTGCATGAAGTCATTTGCATATCATTGATCCTACCTAGTATCACTGTTGTGTGCTCAAGTACAGGACTATCTCATTTTATATTTTATACTTGTTCAGCCAAAGTTCCTACTGCACATAAGGCAACCCTCTCTCATTTGTATCTTTTTTTGGCTTAAAAATGTCAGCTTATCTTTGCTTATCTATGAACCAGGTCCTCCTGTGCAATCCCATACTTGTCCTCTGTCTCCTGTGCAATCAGAGAATTGTCCACGTGTCCTCATTTTGTAGTCGGCTTATCTGCACATAGTAGTGCTTTTCTGCATCTCTTTCAAGCAAGAAAATGAAACCGTTGTCACAAATCTGGGTTTAATTCATGATGTGTCAGGAGAGGCAAGTTGTACTTTGATTAGGAGTGGTAATCTGAAACTGTAAAGTAAATGTGTAGCTAAATCTACATTTTACCTGCCAACTATCTATTACTGTTGGATCCCCTGATACTGACACCTTCCTGTTAGACCTAGCATAGTCACACAGATGAATTCCTTCTGCAGCTTTACAGGTAGCAGTTCACATCTTTTAGCTGTGCATGTAGTGGCACAACGGGAGTTGCACCTTAATATTTCTATGATTTGACTCTATTGAAACCAACTAATTTAGGGGTGTCCAAAGTCCCGCCCCGCGAGTCAGAGGAGAGCAGCTCTCCTCTCCAGGATCCACTGAGGGTGCACACGACCGGTTTTCCTCTTTCCTGGCATTCCATCTCTATGGTCATTTGCTGCCTATAATTGGATGGTCATCTGTGTGCACGACATTCTGGCTATACTTAATTAAATCATCTGGCTACTTATACTGGAGGAGAGGGGGTGTTCTGGCTACCTATACTGGGTATAGTATCCAGGTTAAATTTCCATGTTGCCACTTTGTTATAATCAAGCAAGTTTTGGCACTCAACTCAGTCTTTAAATGGTTTGCCATCCTTGTTCTAGGATGTAGCATGTTTTGATTATTAGCTGATAGTTTTTTCTTGGCTGACAAAATCATATCTCTTCACAGGAGTTTTGCCAAGCTCTTCAGCAACCAGATGCTAAAGTGTTTAAAAATTATTTAAAGGTAAGTTACTGTTTGAGTACATGCTAATGATTTGATCCACACACTATAGCATATCTGATATTCTTCTCTTCTGCGTTTACAGGTCTTTTTTCAGAGGGCCAAACCCTGAGGGACATACTGGAATTCTCATACACCTGACACTCAGGAGCTCCAGTTACTAATTTATGTAGATTGCTAATTTTGTACATGCCTTTAAACTGGTGTTCTAAATGGAAGTCACTTCTGCCATCAAAGCTGAACTAATTCACGGTTTTGTAATGAGCTGCACAGCTATCTCACCTGTTACATGCTAGGCGGGGTGGGGAACTGCTCCAGCGGCAGAGCGCTGCCATCACTTGTCATGTGACCCAGGCTTACGTTCCGTATTAAGTGCACCATTTCAAATTAAATACAATATGATTTTTATTTGGAAATTGAAGACCTAAAGTATGTAAAAAAACAAATCACCAGTCAGGAGAATTTGTATATATCTTTTTATTTTAATTAATTGGAGGCGTTAATCTTATGTTTGTATCTCCTGACCTATGGTGTAATAAAATGCATACAATGAATTTTGTAGATAGTCACGCCAATTTATTAGCTCTGTCTCGACAATTCCCTTTATCGCTGTATTGGCAGTGTATGCGCTCACACAATCCAGAAATCCCCATTATTAGCTGCCTGAAATGGACTAGTAAAGCATAACATTCAGGAGGATATCATAAGCAGTATTTATAAGATAAATGACAGAGATGGCGAGGATCAAGCACAGAAATCATTGCTTCTTGGAAAGTCAGAATTTAAATATAGGAGCTGGTTCTACAAACTTTTTATAAAAGGAAGAAATAAATTTTATGTAGTCAAATCTGAACAGTTTCTGGAGGTATCTGTACTTTTTTTTTTCTGAAAGGAAAACCGTCATCAAAATAATGCTATATAGCTGAATGTATATTTTATGGTCATTACCTGTGAAACATTTTATGCATGCAGTTTCTTTTGTTCCAAACTTCCCTTGTGCTGGATGCTAGTATGCAGCAGTGAGATTCCATTCAGTGTTCTTGTTACATTTGTGTTAGCATTTCCCACCAGTCTCAAGTTGCATATACCCGCTGTGCTAAATTCAGCCCAGGTGGCTGGGTGTGTGTACAGGTGTCCCTCTGGCTTGTTTACAGATCTGTATGCAATGTATCTCATATGTAAGCTTATTAACTGATGTAGCCCTGTCTTTAACCTCCCTGGCGGTACAATAAATCCGCCAGGGGGCAGCGCAGCACTTTTTTAAAATGTTTTCTTTTTTTTAAAGCATGTAGCTAGCCTAGCGCTAGCTACATGCTTCCCCCTCCCTTCGCTATCCCTCCCACCCCTCCGATCGCCGCCGGCGCTTTTACCCTGCAGGGAATCCTGTATGGGCTTTCCCGTCGCCATGTCGATGATCGCGATGACGTCATCGACGTTGTGACGTCAGCGGGTGTTCCGATCCACCCCCCAGCGCTGCCTGGTACTGATTGGCCAGGCAGCGAAAGGGGTCGGGGGTGCGGCGAATCGGCAGGTAGTGGCGGCGATCGTTATGCGCACGCAGCTAGCAAAGTGCTGGCTGCGTGTAGCAAACAAAAATTATGTAAAGTGGCCCAGCAGGGCCTGAGCGGCACCCTCCGGGGGCTTACCCCGTGTCACACACGGGGTTACCGCCAAGGAGGTTAAAGGGAACCTAAACTGAGAAGGATGTGGATTTTTCCTTTTAAAATAATGCCGGTTGCCTGACTCTCCTGCTGATACTGTGTCTCTAATACTTTTAGCCACAGCCCCTGAACAAGCATGCAGATCAGGTGCTCTGACTGAAGTCAGACTGGATTAGCTGCATGCCTGTTTCAGGTCTGTGATTCAGCCACTAATGCAGCCAAAGAGATCAACAGGACTGCCAGGCAACTGGTATTGTTTAAAAGGAAACATCCATATCCCTCAGTTAAGGTTCCCTTTAACTAGGCGCTTCAAAATATTTCCATTTAGTTACCAATTTCTTATTTGGCGTAAGAGAAAATTCTTATGAACTGCCTCTTGTACGTTCCCAATGCTCAATCCTTATTAGAGACACTGAAGCGAAAAAAAAATTATGATATGATTTGTATGTGTAGTACTTGGAAGAACAAAGAGAAATCGAGAGCCCAATATGGTGTAGTATTGTTAAGTTGGTTGTGGTTTAAAGCAAAATATTAAGATATACTCACAAACATGGGTTACCCATAGGCAACCACTTCAAATGCAGGTGGGGAGTATTAGAACCTGACCCCACTCAGGTTATTAAGATGTTGCTCTCTGTAGATAGGAAACGGGGTAGCACCCCTCCACCGAGGGTGGAATCAAGATTTCAGCAAGGCTTGGTGTACAGAGGCGCCAGAGTAGAATAAAAATGTTTAAAAACCGTCTAAAAGAGGGGGATGTTCAGGTGGACTTACCTCCCGCAAAAATATAGAACTCAATTGAGTCAGAATATATCAATACAAAAAAACGTTTAGATGCAGAAGACAGAGGCGCTCACTTCTGCATCTAGACCCATTGAGTTATACTCCTGTTTGTCTGATGAGGCGGGACCACACCTGCGAAACGCGTTGCACTAAGTGGAGTTAAATAAAACGTTTTTTTGTATTGATATATTCTGACTCAATTGAGTTCTATATTTTTGAGGGAGGTAAGTCCACCTGAACATCCCCCTCTTTTAGACGGTTTTTAAACATTTTTATTCTACTCTGGCGCCTCTGTACACCAAGCCTTGCTGTATGTGTAGTACAGCTAAGAAATAAAACATTAAGATCAGATACATCCGTCTAATTGTTTCCAGTACAGGAAGAGTTAAACTCCAGTTGTTATCTCTATGCAAACAAGCCATTAACTCTCAGACATTTAGTCGAGGAGAGGGCTGTTATCTGACTTTTATTATCTCAACTGTTTTCTTTTCCTCTGCTAGAGGAGAGGTCATTAGTGCACAGACTGCTCTAAAAGACTCATTTTGAATGCTGAATGTTGTGTAATCTGCACATATTATAGCATGATGCAATGTTAGAAAAAACACTATATACCTGAAAATAAAAATGAGAATATTTTCTTTGCTGCTAATCTTCTAGTAATTATTCATAGTAAACA
This sequence comes from Hyperolius riggenbachi, assembly GCF_040937935.1. Taxonomy (NCBI): domain Eukaryota; kingdom Metazoa; phylum Chordata; class Amphibia; order Anura; family Hyperoliidae; genus Hyperolius; species Hyperolius riggenbachi. Next base: position 317,756,295 of record NC_090648.1, read on the forward strand.
ACCAATTCACTATATCATATTTTTTTTTCGCTTCAGTGTCTCTTTAAGCAATTTTAGAATTTGAGGAAAATCCAAATGGTTTGCCATGAATACCACTACCACTTATTGCCAGAAATGTTGTATTTTCAGGCACCATCCTCACAGTCCAGTGCTCCTGTAGTCACTGTACTGCTCTGCTGTATAATTCGACTGAGAACGTTGATTATGGGTGGAAGTGGCAGTTCTCCCCTTGTCCATCCCTCAATGCCCCTTTTCACTCCCATTTATTGTTTCCCGAGTCTGGGCCACTGTATTGTGTGCAGGAGAGCTTTGATGTGTGTGGGCTTGGGGAGAATGAGCTTGAAACGATAGTGTACTAATATCTGTACCTCTGCTATTACTACACTATTGTCCCGCCCATAATTGATCTGCTCAGTCGAATAATACAGCAGCGCAGTGGGGGGACCACAGGGGGCGCTGGACTGTGAGGATGGTGCTGTGACACGTGTGTGACACCCACTCAGCGCTGCCAGCGTCCTGCCCATGCCAAGTGCTTCCAGCTGTCTGCAGGCGCTCAGCAGTGTCACAGGAGCAGTTGAAAGGTGAACACACTGCTGTTAATTGCATGTGTGAAAGACCCCAAGATCTCTGCATCTAAAATCCTTCTTGTAATGGCAATAAGCCAGTGTGCAAAAATAAACCTTTACATACATGTATGGAAGTACTGGGAAAATATCCATCTTCACTGGACATATTTGAAAGATGCAAAAGCAAAGGTCATTTGATCTATTTACTAACCATCACACTGCGTTTCCCATACATGTATGTTCATTCTCATGAAGAAGAGGTTCTCGCATGAGATGTCAACATCAAGATGGAAACTTTGTTCACCATGTTCCTTTCAATAATTACCTGTAATACTTTGCTCTGGAACTTTCCACATCCTTCCTCTGGGGTGCAACTACAACTCATTGATCCCCACAGCAATCCTCTGATGGGATTACATACATGCACACCCATGGTAATAACTCTCCTCACTCAGTGCGCTATTGTTCCCCTTCCATCTTCTGCTCCCTCCATCCCATTGGTGACGGAGCTCACCTCTCCAGGCCCCACATTATGTAGCAGAAGATATACAGGTGTGTGTGTGTGTGTGTGTGTGTGTGTGTGTGTGTGTGTGTGTGTGTGTGTGTGTGTGTGTGTGTGTGTGTGTGTGTGTGTGTGTGTGTGTACCAGTACCATTCAGCACCTCATTGAATGGTACAAATGTGAAGGAAAGGCTGTATGTGTCCCACTACATTGGAGTGCGTACCAGAGCGGTGAGCTGTCTTTTCTGGCATGGTGTCCCAATTGGAAGGTGCCTAGCGGAGCCTGAGATGCTGGTATAGATACACTGATAGATACAGCAGAGAAGTGGCATGGGCTCACACCTTCTCTGGTGCTGGTAATCATATTAATTACCATGGCTGCTGTGGAGGTTCCTACACTACTGCCCTTCTTGAATAACAAATTACCTAAGCACTATACACAGCCATTTGATAGCTGAAATCATTTTGGAAACTAGTGTTGTCTGTAGGAGCATTTCTTATATTCTATGCCTTTGAAAAAAGGGGTGACCAGTAATCTGTTGCGTGTGGTCCGGTATTAGTCATGGAGAGAATCTGAAGACAGAACAAAAGTTGTGTAGGTGAAACCTTTAACCACTTGAGGACCTAGCCTTTACCCCCCCTTAAGGACCAGCGCTGTTTTTTCAGATCTGTGCTGGGTGGGCTCTATAGCCCCCAGCACAGATCAAATGACAGGCAGAGCGACCAGACCTCCCCTCTTTTTTTCCCCACTAGGGGGATGATGTGCTGGGGGGGGTCTGATCGCTCCTGCATGCGGGGGGGGCACCTCCAAAGCCCCCTCCACCGCAGGATTCCCCCTCTCCTCCCTCCCTTCCCCGAGAGATCGGAGGCTGCACAGGAACGGATCTGTCCTGTGCAGCACAGGAACGGATCTGTCCTGTGCAGCACAGGAACGGATCTGTCCTGTGCAGCCTCTAACAGGCTCCCCGCTGTCATGTGACATCGAACCCCGGCCGCTGATTGGCCGGGGATCGCTGATCTACTACAACGCTGCTACTGTAGCAGCGTTGTAAAAATGTAAACAATGCGTATTATTTCCGCTTGTGTTTACATTTAGCCTGCGAGCCGCGATCGGCGGCCCGCAGGCTATTCACGGAGCCCCCCGCCGTGAAATGACAGGAAACAGCCGCTCGCGTGAGCGGCTGCTTCCTGATTAATTAGCCTGCAGCTGGCGACGCAGATCTGCGTCGCTGGTCCTGCAGCTGCCACTTTGCCGACGCGCGGTATGAGTGCGCGGTCGGCAAGTGGTTAATAACCAACTGTTCAAGCTTTTTAAACTGTTTCTTCTTCAGTCATGTTTCAGAGCTGGATCAGAACCATACAGTTCTATAAGGTTTGGATCAGAACTAACATATGGCTCTGATCCAGTTCTGTAATCTGTTACAGTAGAATTTTCCTGACAATTGGTTTATATGTCACATGTAGCAAGGAGCCTGTCTACCCTCTAAAGGTACACATTGATACCAATTTGAATCAATTGAATTACCACATTTTATGTAGAAGAAGGGTAAATTAAAGGGATACTGTAGGGGTCGGGGGAAAATGAGTTGAAGTTACCCGGGACTTCTAATGGTCCCCCGCAGACATCCTGTGCCTGTGCAGCCACTCACCGATGCTCCAGCCCGCTTCCGGTTCACTTCTGGAATTTCAGACTTTAAAGTCTGAAAATCACTGCGCCTGCGTTGCCGTGTCCTCGCTTCCCCTGATGTCACCAGGAGCACAGGCACAGACCATACTGGGCCTGCGCAGTACGCTCCTGGTGTCATCAGCGGGAGTGAGGACATGGCAACGCAGGCACAGTGGTTTTCAGACTTTAAAGTCTGAAATTCCAGAAGTGAACCAGAGGCGGGGCCGGAGCATTGGGGAGTGGCTGTGTGGGCACATGTCTGTGGGGGGACCATTAGAAGCCGGAGGTAACTTCAACTCCTTTTCCCCTGACCCCCCCTACAGTATCCCTTTAAGTGAATATTCTTTGAACAGATACACTTTAGTCCCTCACAGTACATAAAGTGGTAAAATTGTACAGTTAAAGGTGCCCATACAAGGTTTGTTTTTTTTCGATTAGATAATTTAGTTCGGTTATTTCGTTAGATCGAATATAAAGATTTTTCCAACATGTCTGATCAGATTTTTATAGGAAAAAATGGGATGATCATTTGTTTTTCTGGATCGAAAAATAAGATTCCTTTCAACTTTCATTCGATTAGATCGTTTTGGTCGGGGAAAAAAAATGGAAAATGAAATGTTTTTATTGAACCGTGTGTGGGTACCATAAGATAGACCATTGATGGCACTTTTACTGGGATGGTTCTGATACTGTATTATTTATTTATAAAGCGCCAACATATTCTGTGGTGCTGTACAATGTAAATACTGAATTTAGTATCACAGGACTGCCATTACCAAATCTCTGTAGTGGAGGGAAAAACTGAATACAAAGAAGAAAATCTGCACACCCATAAGAAATACTAAACGGGAGTTCATAGGCAAAAATATATTTATACAGTAGAATCTCATTCTAATAAACTTGGGTATAGTAAACTTCAGGCCCCAGCCAATCTCCATTATAGGTCTATGGGAACCATGCCTGTTATAGTAAACCCAGATCTAATAAAACTTCTGTTATAGTAAACATGTTTTTGGCCCCTATGTGATGCTCACTCTGGATATACTAAACAATGGGTGGTGTCAGGGTGAAACCCATGGTTGGCTGCTTTCTTCAGGCTGGTTGCAGGTGAGTTGATGCCTGATATCCTTTGTAAGACAAGAAGAATGGCACTGGTGCTCGATATACAGTACTGTACAAATAGCCTGAGAAAAATGACTGTGTTGAGGATGCAGTTATTACTTTCATGTTACAATAACTATATTGTCAAAGTCCTCCCATGGGATTGTACGCATTCCCAGGTATCTCTCCCTTTGTTAGTGAAGACGCTCCTGGTAGCGTGGAGCACAGTACAAGCGAATTTCACTTGTAGTGCAGATCAGAGTGGGCCATCTCACTCACTGCACAACTGAGAGTGGAGAGGAGAGTGCCAAGTCCCGCCCACAGCGGTATCCGAGCCACTCACAGGAACCAAGTGGCTGCTTCTATTCAGTGACTGCTGCAATTTTTAAGGGGCCCTGGACACTGTACTAGCAATTTGTCCAGCCTGGCTATGCAGCCCTAAGGTATACTTAACCCCTTCAGCCTACATCTTCGAAAATCTTATGCATCCGAGCAATGTTCACCTCCCATTCATTCGCTAATAACTTTATCGCTACTTATTAAAATTAATTGATCTATATCATTTTTTCCGCCACTAATTAGGCTTTCTTTGGGTAGTATATATTTTTTTAAATCCATCTTAACAGGAAAATTAAAGGAATACTATCAATTCACATATTTTTTCAATTGACACAGGAATTGTTTGGGAAGTGCTGCTAAGTACTGGTGTATACATTTTAGTAGCAACTTCTTTGTTTACTGTTCTCAAAATACTTTCAATTTTTACTGACGCCAAAACTGACGGCTGACTGAGCCATGAGGAGAGGGGAAATTCCCCTCACACTTGATCAGTGAACTCGGTGTAGCTCTGTGTGTGACAGAGAAGAGAGCTCCCAACAGCTGCAGCTCCTGTGTCCTGTGTTTCTGACTTACCTGTCTGAAGGAAATGTAACTAATTGTCACAGCTTTCCATACTGTTTTTGCTTTCAGAGTTTGATATGTTTGATATTTGCTTTCTGTAGTCTGATATGCAACTCTGGCTGTGCATTGAATCAGACACCCCTTCTGCAATTGATTTGTCCCAATATAGCTAAATCCTACCCTCAGTAAATTACAGCTTTTGCCTCTGATATTTAACATGAAAAGTAGGAAAATGTTTACACAGCTACTTAGACATTATTTGCACACTGTCATTTTAGAACACTTGGGTATCGATAGTATTCCTTTGAGAAATAATGAATTTTTTCTATTTCTATCTTAGTTTTTGGCCATTATAGTTTAAAATTAATACATGCTACAGTAATTAAAACCCATGTATTTTATGTGCCCATTTGTCCCGCTTATTTCACCGTTTAAACCCGTCAGTGGTGAAGTGGTTAAATTACGTCCCTATCACAATTTATGGAACCGATATTTTATTTAGAAATAAAGGTGCATTTTTTCAATTTGCGTCCATCACTATTTACAAGCTTATAATTTTAAAAAATGAATAAGGTACTCTCTTGACATGTATATTTAAAAAGTTCAGACCCTTAGGTAACTTTATGTAGGTTTTTTTTTATTGTAATTTTTTTTTTTTTTTTTTATACAAAAATGTATTTGGGTAATTTTAGTTTGAGGTAAATAGCTAATTTTAGATGTGATATAATGTATTTTTTTATTTAATAAAGGTATGTGGGTGCAGTTTACTATTTTGCCACAAGATGGCCACATTCAAAAAATTCCTGGATGTGAACGATCGCGCATCCAGGAAGTATAAAGAGGCTGGGGAGACTGTACAGGCAGAAATACCACGCTCTCTGATGAGAAAGCGTCGGTATTTCTGCCGGGGACTTAGATCGGTAAATGGGAATTACATTCCCATTCACTGATCGGGGGGGGGGGGGGCGGGGGCTGCGGGAGCGTGCCCGATCGCGCGCACCACACGGCTGCAGCAGCAGTGCCTATCTGGACGGATATGGTGAAGTGGTTAAAGGAATACTATCAATACCCAAGTGTTCTAAAATGGCATGTACAAATAATGTCTAAGTAGCTGTGTAAATATTTTTGTACTTTTTTATGTTAAATATCAGAGCCAAAAGCTTTAATTTATTGAGGGTCGGATTTAGCTATATTGGGACAAATCAATTGCAGAAGGGGTGTCTGCTTCAATGCACAGCCAGTGTTGCATATCAGACTACAGAGTATTTTTCTCTGAAAGCAAAAACAGTATCAAAAGCTGTGACAATTACAAATGTTAAAGCGGTTTAACACCCAGCATTACAACTTTGCTTTAAAAGATTGCTTACAGCTTACAAACTATTATGCCAGATTTTTTTTTAAGCAGAAATTCACTGAATGGGTTAAACATGACATTTTAGTGTTGGATTTAACTAAGAATCCGCATCCGTTCTTATCTTTAGTTACAAAATGTATCTTTATTTGGAATACAAATAGACCTTTGAAAAGCCTGCTGGGGAAGCCCTCTTTGTTCTCTCAGAGCAGTGTTTGTTACATTGTAGATAGATACATTTGTAACTAAACAAGCAAGCACTGAGGAGAATTTCTAGCTAAATGCAGCACTAAAATGTCATGTTTAATCCATTCAGTGAATTTCTGCTAAAAAAAAAATCTGGCATAATAGTTTATAAGCTGTAAGCAATCTTTTAAAGCAAAGTTGAAATGCTGGGTGTTAGACCACTTTAAGTTACATTTCCTCTGCTCTCTTCACCCACTTCGGACATAGAAGCTGCAGATGGTGGGAGCGCTCTCTCTCTCTCACTCACTCACTCACTCACGCACACACACACGCACACATGGTTAACTGATGAAGTGTGAAGGGAATTTTCCCTCTCCTCATGGCTCATTCTGCCCTCAGTTGAGGTCAGTAAAGTTTAAAAATATTTTGATAACAGTAAACAAAGAGGTTGCCAGTGAAATGTTTACACCAGTACTTAGCAGCACTTCCCAAACAATTCCTATCTCAATTGAAAAAAAATATGTAAATCTATAGTATTTTAACCTTGTTCACCAAATGTGCATGTACTGTACCTCCAATGGGAAGACAAAGTTGCGTCTTTGCATCAGAGAATGTACCAGGGGATGCTGGGCCATTTCTAGGACAATTTCTGATATCGTAAATGTGATTTAGTAAACCACTTTTACCGGCTGCTGATCGCTGGCACTGATCCTTATGTATCCCTATGGGATAATTTTCACTGCAATGTTTGCGATTTGCATAAATTGCAATCATGCAGCATGCAGCATTTTGGGGGCAATTGCAATATGATTCTTGTTCTTTTGAACAGGAATCACAATGCAAATCGTGATACAGATTTGCGTTTGTAGTATGAACTAGCCCTTAGAAAAGCCCTGTAGCCGGTTCCAGGCCTAACAGTCTTGATGTATGTTCATAATGGAAACCGATGCAGTAGATTTAGAGTGCCGGTGTGTTAAACGGTTTGAAGTGGATCTACAGTAAGAGTGAAAAATATTTCTGTACACAAGGAAAAGGCTAATATGTCTATACACAAAGTTATACAAACAAACTTATGCACAAAAAGATCCTAGCATCCATACTCTTAGGCCCTGTTCACACTGCACGCGTTTCCAGCCACGTTTTGGAAATGCGTGCAGGAGGCCGGCACGCACGACAAACAGTGCATAGAGTGCACTGTATGATGTTCACACTGCATGTGTTCTGGACCTGTGCGGTCCGGGAACGCATGCTCCATGCATTTTTTGCCAAAACGTGTGGCTGTCCCGTTCACTTTTCAGTGATGGGATCAGCCACGCAAACGCGGATGGTGTGCGTTCGCATGTGTTGCGTTCCGCACGCATGGCCATCCGTGTTTGATGTGAACGGGGCCTTAAGGGTCCAGCTGATAATTGACCAGCTGCACCCTAAAAAGTATTTAGATTTCTACCAACCCCCCCCCCCCCCCCCCTTGAGTGTCTGTTCACACGGTATGTTACGTGCTGAAAAGTCATACAGTCAAGCATTCAGTACAAGGGGAAAGTATGATTCTGTGTAAGGGCTTGTTTCCATATAGTGCTACTTTTACTTTTGTGTAGCTCAAATAGGAACCTAGTTCCAAGCTGCATGCAATTTCCATAGATGTACCACTATCAATGGAAAAAACAAATAATACTAGCCATTAGGCCTGTTACATTAATGGGTGCTAAATTGTAGCCGCCATTTGTTTTTCCTCTTCCATACTGTGCATGCGTATGGCCGCAGACACGTCCCCCCCCCTCCCGCATGTGCAACCGTGTCTGTGGCCACAGCCCTGTGCATGCACATTACAACACACAAGCAGGGATGGGCTTCCGACTAATTCCAAGTAGCCAGCTACTCTGAATTTAAATGGTAATGAGTTGCTGATTACTCAACTATAATTGTAAGTGACTGGGGGTTAAATTACCCAGAAGTCTGTGCAATAGTCTGCGTTCCATTCCGCATCATAGGCGTACAGTGAGCCACGTTCCATAACTCACTACTGCACTTCCTTCTTCCAGCTTGGAGAAAGCGCAGTAGTGAATCATGCAATGCGGCTCACTGTTCACCTATGATGCGGAATGGACCGCAGACTATTGTGTAGACATCTGGGTAATTTAACTCCCCGTCACCCGTGATCACAGCTTAGTAATCAGAAATCATTACCATTTCAATTCCCGTCTGGAACATGGAAAACAAGATGCGTGGCTTGGGGTGTGCTACTTTTGACGGTAACGAAAGTAGCTGGCATCAGAACGGAGGATTGTGGAGGACTGGAAGGCTGCAAGGGGCTGGCAGAAGCTACTGGCAAGTTACATAGTTATTTGGGTTGAAAAAAGACATATGTCCATCGAGTTCAAGCAAAGAACAAAGTACAACACTAGCCTGCTCCCTCATATATCCCTGTTGAGCCAGAGGAAGGCGAAAAACCCTTACAAAGCATGGTCCAATTAGCCCTAAAGAGAAAAAAAAAATTCCTTCCAGACTCCAGATGGCAATCAGATAAAATCCTTGGACCAACATCACTGGGCATTACCTAGTAATTGTAGCCATGGGTGTCTTTCAACGCAAGGAAAGCATCTAAGCCCCCTTTAAATGCAGGTATAGCATTTACCATAACGACTTCCTGTGGCAATGCATTCCACATCTTAATCACTCTTACTGTAAAGAACCCTTTCCTAAATAAATGGCTAAAACGTTTTTCCTCCATGCGCATCTCATGTCCTCTAGTCCTTTGAGAAGGCCTAGGGCCAAAAAGCTCATCCGCCAAGCTTTTATATTGCCCTCTGATGTATTTATGCATGTTAATTAGAAACACTTTGTTTCATAACAATTTTCAGTTCCACTTTATGTTGAGTGAAAAAATTTTACCCATTTAACTTGCCTAGTGGCTTCTTCTAGCCTCCTGTTGACGTTCTGGTGCCTCACTATCATTACACTCTCATCCCTCCAGCAGAAATCAGCACCACAATTTACAAGTAAACCGCAGTGCTCCAGCTATCATCAAAATGGCTGCAATCTACTTTTTAAATGAATCGCAACAAGTGGAAAAGTGTCCTACTCTTGAGCCACTATTTATTATGCACACAAAAAATAAGTATTCAAGCTGAAATAATCCTTTTACTTGATCCTTGCAATATATATGTAGAGATGAACTGTCTGCAGTACGTTTTTTTCAGTAAGGTCTTGTTCACATTACACACCTTACCATCCGTATTTCTGCAATGTGTGTAGGAGGCAGACACGCACGAACATCAGAGGTACATGAACTGCGCTGTCTGATGTTCACAGTGCATGCGTTCCGTACCAGTGCAGTGCATGCTGCACACATTTTTTTGCAAAATGCGTGGCTGACTTATTCACCAAAGTGAATGGGATCAGCCATGCAATCGCAGATGGCGTGCAATCGTACGCATTTTGTGATCACACAGCCAACTGCATGTGATGATGTGAACAAAGCCTAAAAGTGACATTTTCGATTTAACTAGCATTCGTGCAGTCTCAGTTCCATAGAATGCTTTTATTTATGTCCGTAACAGACCGCAGTGCAGGTTTTCATGGGCTGAAGTACAGTGGATAGTTTATATAATAGGATTGTAATGCAACAGACTTATTGGTCATTGCACCTATATGCGCTAGGGGTCAGTATAGAGCTCAACATCGCCTGTGCAGTGTGCGCTGGTTGCTGGAGATCCCCGTCACTTATACAGAGCTGTGCATTGCAGATAGCTGCCTCACTTCTGCCACCTCCTGTTAGATGTAAAGAGTAATATTGCCTAGAAAGACAGCTGAAGCAGCGAGCTCGTTGCACGAACGGAATTCGTTTACTATCAAAGTGACCATATTATACACAATCTGCAGGAGGCTTTGCTTTGTACAGTTCGCAGCACACGCTTTAGTCAATAGGCTGCTGCATTTATTACTGCATTTTGAAATAGATCATACATCATGAGGTGTTTGGTAGAATAGGTTTAAACTATAATGTGTGATCAAGAGAGATGTTCTGATTATGAAAATCACACACACACACACACACAAAAATGGAAAATAAAATATAACTGTTAAAAGTACACACACAAAATGACGGGAAAAATTTTTTTAGCAGAGGATGGTTTCGATCCATCGACCTCTGGGTTATGGGCCCAGCACGCTTCCGCTGCGCCACTCTGCTGTTCCTATTATTGAAGGGAAAGACAGCTCATGTCAGAATTGTATTGTACTTCATTTTATGTATTTCTACAGCATATGGTTATTTCTTCTACTTTGTTTATTACACTATACTAATCATAGGCTGCCTAAATTGCATCATTGCATTAAACCATCTACCTGCTATCATCATATTATTATTCATTATTATTATAGCTAATGTCCAGGTGTTATACCTAACTGTAGTAGATTAGCAGTTTTGAAGTGCTAAAATATAGTAACATGTATCATATTGTAACACTGTAGGCCTTATTGGTATAAACAGGGAGTTGGAGTACGGCAGCGAAGTAGAGAGAATATGTAACTAATGCAAGGACAACAACCTAGTCCTCAACGCAGCAAAGACTATCGAGCTAGTCACTGATTTCAGGAGAAACCCTCCCACCTGTGCTCATTGGGGGAACCAAAGTTTCTAGGGTGACATCTGTGCGGTTCCTCGGCACGACTAACAATCTGAAGTGGGAGCAGAACACCACCAAAATCCAGAAGAAATCTCAGCAGAGGCTGTTCTTCCTGCGCCAAATGAAGAGATTTGGCATGCCCAGGGAGCTGCTGACCAGTTTCTATACTTCCACCATAGAATCCATCTTCTACTCCTCAGTCATTGTCTGGTATGCTGGTGCAATGGCCAGCGACAAACACAAACTGCAGAGAGTCATAACGGACGCAGAGAAGATCGGATCTCCTCTTCCACCTCTCGATCTCCTCCACTCCACCAGGATGAGGGCCACCATGATCTCTCGGGACCCCGCTCACCCGGGCAACCACTACTTCAAGCTCCTCCCGTTGGGCCGTCGCTATAGGGCTTTACCATCCAAAACCACCAGGCGAATTAACACCTTCTTTCCCCAAGCTGTTCGGCTTCTGAACTTCAACCTCCCCCTATCTGGCCCACATACCAGCGTACTCTAGCTGGGTTGTCAGCCAGTCCCCGCCGCTGCCAGCCTGGGCTTATCAAATTGACTCGAGACCACTACCTGCATCCTTATTATCATTAGTATTATTTACCTGTATTTGCACAGCAGTGTAAATGGCAGATACGAACTGACTACTGCATTTCAAGTGTACGTGTTGTGTGTCTGTCTTGTATTATACCAATTATGCCTTTGCCATGTGTACCACAATTAATTCTGATTACAGCTCTTGCTGTACTTGGCGAAATAAAGTGATTCTGATTCTGATGTCTGTCTACTTATCTGATGGTGAACAAAAAAAATGTAAACGATCCCTCTCACTTGTTAACCTTCCAATCCACTTCTCTTTGCCACCTGCATTCTCCATAGACCTTATTTATTTGGAACAGGAAAGGGGTTGGTGGAGTACTTGTAATTATCCTACATTTTTATAAAAAAAAATAAATCATAAATATGAACGCACCAGATGGTTTGGTAGTCGATGGTAGGTTCCAGAAAATCATTATGTCTGAAGGATTGGAGAGGCTTCTACTTTTGTATAGTTCATTCAATCTGTAAAAGCCCTAGTTTAACTGTCATGCTTTTTAATGCTTGCATGCAGTTTTGTGTATTATTTGTCTGTACTTTTTCCAATAAAGATATTTAAAATACCTGGCTGGCTAACAGTGTCGAACTGAGAGGTGGTAAAACTGAGGAAATCCACCTGCTGGCCAAGCAAAAGTAACCCTGCGTTATCACTCCTAATAGAAACCTGCAGCAAGTCTTAACTGTGAGCAGCAACATCTGATTACTGCTACTTGGCCAGCAAGTGGATTTCCTAAACTTTACCACCTCCCAGTCCAACACTGCTGGCTAAGTTATTTCCTGTCAAGAGTGCTTGTTTTGGGGGTAGAGAAAGCTGTCACGAGTAAAAGCTTGTCTCCACTGCCCACTCGCACTGAGCGGGTAGGCGGGATCGCAGGCAAATCCCATGAGCCGTGCCATGCACGGCTATGGGATTCGCAGCCTCCGCGGCGAATTCTGCGGGGGGTTCCGGCCAAATCGCTCCCGCAAGCGATTCTGCCGCTGCCCCGTCATCCCCTATGGCAGAGTTTCCCCGTGCGAATCATGTGCGGGGAAACTGCAGAATCCACCATAGTGGAAACGGGCCCTAAGAAGAGGATTTACCCCGGGAGACTTGGGCTCAGGATAAAGCCGGTATGGCTTACCCTGCTGCTGCACAAGTTCCCGGCGACATTAATTACTATTCCCCCTCTAGGTCCACGTGGATAGTGGGGAATATGATGCAACTCTGCTTCCAGCTATTGCTTGAGCGCGAATTACAGTTTTAAATGTAACTTCAGCTCCATCTTCTGACGTCGCCAAAGTTATTCAGTGTGCACCGCTATAGCTACGGTGGTGCCGGCTGTGCCCAAGTGTCCTGCGCTGGATTGAGTGTTCAGCTGTCACGACTCTATCCCCAATCCATTATTACCCACATATGTATGGTCAGAGAGGTGTTGGGAAGATGCTGCAGTCAGTCTTGCCATGTGAGCAGGCGATTGCTTCCACCCATGGCCATATGGCATCAGTGACTGCCGCTCTTTCCCAAGGAACCAGAAGTGTCTTCCCATGCATGTACATCTGAGCGGGTGGCAGCTGCCTGCTAGATTTGACAGGTGGTGTTAGGACTCGTACACACTGAAAATCGCGAATTCGTTTTTAATCAAAGTTCTATCAGCGGCTTTTGTATGTTTCCAATGAGATTTTTCTAAGGCTAATCTTTTCCTGGTTTCCTGAAACGCAATGAAAATCGCAAGCATTGCATTTTTCCTTTATTTCACAAATGTAAGCGCTCTAAAAGCGCTGCAGGCACTGCAATTTTCTAAAATCGCATTGCACCACTGTGTACAGCGCCCCACAATTTGCTTTATTTTCATGAAGGCTTTGTGACTGAAAAATAGCATGCAATTCTAAAATTGCAGCGCATTGCAGCCAGTGTGTACAGGCCCTCACCAAATGCTGCAATTTGGCAGCATGTAACTGCAGCCATATGGCGCTTGTAGCTGGCAGCTGGGAGGCTGGACTGACCAACAAAAGGAGCAGCTCAGCTGCCACTGGGAAAGATTCTGATTCCTCACTTTCTCAATAACTGCTCCATTTTTGCACACATTTTACTCCAATCTTCCTGCACAAGATTTGATAAATTTGCCCCAGTGTTGCTGTCCCCCTTAGTTCAGTCATGTGACCAGCAGAAAAGCTACTAGAATCAGTGACTGGGGAGAGGCAGTAGTTTCACTGCAGAGGGCAGTGTGAGCCTGATCCATCACTTCAGCATGACATGAAAAACAGAAGGCTTCTCATATGGAAATAGCAAATATGTTCCATCATTTGCAGATTATATATAATTTGGTGAAGGAAATGGCAAGTGTATTTTAATACCAATTTCCTCGGCTGCCTGTATAAAACAGCCCTAAAAAAATATAAATATACCACTATATGCCTCTTACTTACCAGAGCCGAATGAGGTATGAGAAACGGGTGACAGTGGGGTGGGGGGGGGCAGGCATGTACTGGCAGCTGTCCCATTGACCACCGAACCCCTGGTTCTCCTCTCTGCCCCACCGATCCTACCTAAATTCTCTCCCTGCAGCCTCCTCCAGGTCACTGGAGTCAGTGATTAGTTTGCAGGTGCTGACCTGGCTGCCCCCATCCTATAGTGTGCGCCACACGGCCGGGAGCTCTCTGCGCATGCGAATGACGTAGTAATAAAGTTTACTGTGACTCCACACACATTTCAGAATAAAAAAAAAAAAGTTCTGACATGTTTTTATAATACAACTTGATTGTTTAATGCACTTATTTAATAAATATATGACAATATAAAGCAGGGGTCTCAAACTCACGGCCCGCGGGCCATTTGCGGCCCTCGATACAATATTTTGTGGTCCTCGCCGGCAAAAGCTTCTTTATAGTTCGCTTCAGTGCTCCCAAGTAATCTGCCACATCCTCGCCACTAAACGAGGGCTGCAGAGTCCCCAAATCGCTCGGGGGGCAATCCGCCAGCATTTCCTGGAAGGGGCAGAGCTTTCAGCACGGATCGCTGCCTCTCCCCGCCCCTCTCTGTGAAGGAAGAGTGAGAGGGGCGGGCAGAGGCGGCGATGCGCCACGATTGTGAAATTCCTTATGCGGCCCAGCCTCATCCTGACTTTGCCTCCTGCGGCCCCCCAGGTAAATTGAGATTGAGACCCCTGATATAAAGCATTGTGTATGCTTCTTGATAAACAAAAGAGCAGCTATTATTGTATTATGGCAGATGGGGGAAAAAAATAAATCCCAAAATATTCACATTCCATAAAAACAAAGTCCACCCTTTATACCATCACTATGAGCTGGACACGCTGCAGCAGAATGAGGCGAGTCTCTGGCATTCCTGAGAAGATGCTGTACTGTGTCCTCCACATGCTGTAGGGGGAAGCAGGAGGCCTGTATGAAGATATCACAGACCTTCATGTCAGGGTGGGAGGCAGATCCCACAATTTCAAGCTAAGTACCCATGATGCGATTTTCCCAACGATTTTCCTGCCGACCAACCATTTTTGAGTGCCGAGCAGTCGTTTCCACTATATTGCGACGTGGGTACAGGCACATGAGCACATAACGTCGCTTCGCAATAACGACTGTCACGGTGGATTGGATTGCTAAGATCCCCAACGTCTCCCGCACAAAGTACCACGATCGTTTGAAGTCTTGTTTGCTTCTGGCGTGTAGCGTCGCATGACGTCGTGTGCACCCACTGACAGTAAGAGGAGTCGCTGACGTCATCAAGAAGACGTGGCAGGACCCATCGGGCGGTGAGTCCGCAGCTTAAGGCAATGCAACAGCCTCATACACACACCTTCTTCAGCTCTTTCATTTGCCTCACAGAGGATACCCAGCAGCTCAAAGTTCAGTCCTTATTGATCCTCACAAAGTCTCCTGAATTTCAAAATGATCAGATGTTCTCTCCCTGCTTGTCGAGAAAGCAGTTTGGATCCATGTAATCCATATGAATTCATTTGTCCCATAATATCATCTTGAAAAAATATAAACAATATGTAGTCAGTATACATGCAGAATGTACAGGCGATTGGGTGATTGATAATAACATTTATCAAACAAAAAGGCATGTGAATGAATTGCTTAAAGGACTTACGAGGCCAAGTCCATCAAAAAAAATAAAAAAAAGTTAGCTACCTTGCTCAGCTTGTAAGGCACGGAGGACGCCGTCCGCGCCCTCCGTGCCGTTCCGCCTGGTCCCCGCCGCTGCACAGCCCCCCGAACGGTCCCCGACCGCGCGGCCCGGGTCGGGCTCCCCAGCCTGTACCAAGATGGCCGGTCGGAGCTGGCCGCGGCTGTGCAGTCCGCATAGCCGCGAGTGCGGCTGCGCAGCTCTAAGGCCAACCCCCCGATCCACGCTACTGTTGCGTGGATCGGGGGGTTGGCCTTAGAGCTGCGCAGCCGCACTGGCGGCTATGCGGACTGCGCAGCCGCGGCCAGCTCCGCCGGCCATCTTGGTAAGGGCTGGGGAGCCCGACCCGGGCCGCGCGGTCGGGGACCGTTCGGGGGGCTGTGCAGCGGCGGGGACCAGGCGGAACGGCACGGAGGGCGCGGACGGCGTCCTCCGTGCCTTACAAGCTGAGCAAGGTAGCTAACTTTTTTTAATTTTTTTTGATGGACTAGGCCTCGTAAGTCCTTTAAAGGGAACCTAAGGCGAGAGTGATATGAGGGCTGCCATATTTACTTTTAAAGGACAACTAATGCAAGAGGGATATGGGCTGCCATATTTATTTCCTTTTAAGCAATACCAGTTGCTTGGTGTCCTGCTGCTACTCTGCCTCTAATACTTTATGCCATAGACCCTCAAGCATGCAGCAGGTCGTGGAGCAGTGCTTTTCAGCGCTGCTAGATTTAGGCGCAGGCGGCGCCACCATAGACTGTAATGGGAATCAGTCTATAGCGGCACTCAGTGAGTAACGTCGGCTCCATCAGAAGACGGAGCTGAAGTTGCTTAAAGAGTCTGAAGCGAGAATAAAACTCGCTTCTGCTCTTATATTCAGCAGGGACATGTGTGCCCCTGTTAAAACGCCGCTATCCCGTGGCTGAACGGGGTTCCCTTACCTCCCAAATCCCCTCCGTGGTGCCCGGGGATCTCTTCCTGGTGAGGCAGGGCTAATGGCCACAGCCCTGCCCTCACACGCGTCTGTCAGCGCGTATCTCCGCCTCTCCCCCGCCCCTCTCAGTCTTCCTTCACTGAGAGGGGCGGGGGAGAGGCGGCGATGCGCCGCTGATAGACTCGCTGAGAGGCAGGGCTGCAGCCGTTAGCCCTGCCTCTAGGAGCAGCAAAATCTACGACCAAGTTGGTCATAGATTTTGCAGGGGGGGGGGGGGGGGGATTTGGGGGGTAAGGGACCCCCGTTCAGCCACCGGATACCGGCGTTTTAGCAAGGGCACACATGCCCCTGCTATATATAAGCTCTGAAGCGAGATTTATTCTCGCTTCAGAGTCTCTTTAAAAAACACAATAATTCGGCCTCCAGAAATCGCTGGAAGCCAAATTATTTCATTCCCCCACTATCCAAGGCGGCCTGGAGGGGGAATAGTAATTAATATGGGCCGGACTTGTGCAAAGGCAGGATCAGCCATATACCGGCTGAATCCTGCGCCCAAGTCTACCGGCGCCGATTTCAAATGTACGCGCAGGTCGGGGGTTTCTTACATTATTATCAGAGCTGACAATATTAGCTGCATACTTGTTTTTGGTGTGATTCAGACACTACTGCAGCCAAATAGACCAGCTGGGCTGCCAGGCAACTGGTATTGTTTAAAAGGAAATACATATGGCAACCTACATATCTCTAATTTCAGTTGTGTTCTAAATAATGCAAATTGTCTGGCTGCCCAGCCCCCCGCTCCTTTTCCACTCACACAGTCACACCCACATGAGTAGCATTTACCCTCACCATTATCTAATAGCACCATCCTAGCCTTCCACTTTTCTGATCCCCCATACCACATTTCTAGTCATCCCTGCCTGCCTTCATCCTGGTCTCTACTGCCACTGTCCTCATGCTGACCACCACTTTCCTGGTCCCACATAGCTGCCTCTCCTTATCCCAGCCACCGGGATTAGATTTATTAAGCTGTTGCCCATCAAATATCCCCTGAAGTTCAGCCTCATTGGAGGTCACAGTGACCCATAAGCACAACAAGGCTGAGCAAAGGATGATATGGTGACAGCAATAACTAAGTGAAGACTGAAGTTTTAGTGGCTGGCATGAGGAAAGTTAGCTATACGGGTTACTCCTGGCACACTGGGCATGTACTGATCTACATGCAGTGAGCCACCAGGAAATACACAAAAATAATCATTTCCTGTTTCTTCTTTCAAAGAGATAAACAGCTGACAGTGTTTGGCTTAATGTTTTATAAAGATATATAAACCCATGTGTATTCATTGTCATAATGTCCCGATATCTCACCAGGATTGTTCTCTTTTAGAACTAGGAGGTAGAAGACACCCTTTGAGGACAGGAGCTGTGGGACTAGAGGGAATAATCTGTCCATCACTTCCCGGCCATTTGTACCTCCTGCCCAGGCAGCCTGTATTCCATTACCTCCAACCTGCAAAGTATTACAATTATAGATGATCACCATGGTTACACTTATACATGCAGTTTACTCAGTGAAATACAAACAAATGTTACTCGACACTAGTTACTAGTTGCATGAAATATCAACAGGAAGTTAATTGAACTGGTCCTTTTTCCAAGCTGTACACAACCTGCATGAAAGGCAGAATTACTTACGAAGGTCTCATTTCCAGCTGCGCAATTTTGCCGCACTTTTGGAAATACAACATGGATCGCAGGGACATCAGGGACTTCCTTCCAATCCCCTTTAGGCCTTCAGGTCCCTCGCTGTCATCCTGGTCCTTTGTGCCACAGTCACAGCAGCTTGGTCGTTTTGATCAGGCTCCAGTGGTCACCAGTGTAGTGCGCATGCGCAGTTCATGAAACTTGCAACTACGTATGTGCAGACCGCACCCAGACCCGGGAGCACAATTGAGGATGTTTGTGACTGATGCTACACATGGCCCAATAGCAAACTTTAGTTGAGGAAACAAAAGTGATGACTGGGAGGACAATAAGTGATCTGACAGACTTGGGGGGGGGGGGGGGGGGGGGTCGACCGGAAGAAGCCCCAGGTGTGTAAGACTCAATATTTTCTCCCACTTAAAGAAAACCTAACATAAATAAAAACAAAAAAAGAGGTTAATTTACCTGGGGCTTCTACCATCCCCTGCAGCGATCCTCTTCTCACTGATTGGGCAAGTCGACAACCACTGCACATGCATGGCCACGTGCGCCTTCAATCATACTCCCACTGCTGCACATGCGCAGTACAGATTTTTTGCTCCCATCTATGGGCGCCTGAGCAGGAGGCGCGCAGACCAGGGCCATGCATCTAAATGACAGAGGGTCGTGTGGGGGCCCGGAGGGTCGCTTTGTGACGGCGCAGACACAGGCTGCTGCAGGGGGCAGGTAGAACCCCCCGGTAAGTTAAACTTTCTTTTTTTTTTTCTTCAATTTAGGTTCACTTTAAGATTTCCTATAAGACAAGGGGCTGAGCTAGGTCACTTTTATGTCTCTTCCGGAGTCCAAGCTGGAAAATAGTACATCAATTGGCCCTTCCCAGGGGCTGGATCTATGCACCCAGCTATTTGTGCATAGATCCAGCATCCAAAGCATACTGTAATGACCAAATGTTGTGGCTAAACTCCACCCCTGGAAAAGTTGTGTGCAGCTTTTATGAAGGCCTAAAGGACAACTGTAATGAGAGGATATGGTGGCTGCCATTTTTATTTCTTTTTAAACAATACCAGTTGCCTGGCTATCCTGTTGATCCTCTGCCTCAAATTTTTGTAGCTACAGACCCTGAACAAGCATGCAGCAGATCAGGTGTTTCTGACATGATTGTCAGATCTGACAAGATTAGCTGCATGCTCGTTTCTGGTGTGATTCAGCAGCCAAATAGATAAGCAGGGCTGGCAGGCAACTGGTATTGTTTAAAGGGGAACTGAAGTAAGGCCCGGTGCACACCAAAACCCGCTAGCAGATCCGCAAAATGCTAGCAGATTTTGAAACGCTTTTTCTTATTTTTCTGAAGCGTTTCAGCTAGCATTTTGTGGTTTTGGGAAGCGTTTTTGGTGTAGTAGATTTCATATATTGTTACAGTAAAGCTGTTACTGAACAGCTTCTGAAACAAAAACGCCTGCAAAACCGCTCTGAACTGCCGTTTTTCAGAGCGGTTTGCTTTTTTCCTATACTTTACATTGGAGGCAGAAACGCCTCCGCAATCCAAAAAAATGCCTCACCCCGGGAGTATGCGTTTCAGCAAAACGCCTCCCGCTCTGGTGTGAACCACCCCATTGAGATACATTAACCAAGCGTATCCGCAGCCGCAAGCGGCTGCAAAAATGCCAAAAAACCCGCTCGGTGTGCGCCAGCCATAAGAGGTATACGGAGGCTGCCATATTTATTTCCTTTTAATCAATACCAGTTGCCTGGCAGCCCTGCTGGTCTATTTCTCTGCAGTAGTATCTGAATAACACCAGAAACAAGCATGCAGCCAGTCTTGTCAGATCTGACTTTAAAGTCTGAAACACCTGATCTGCTGCATGCTTGTTCAGGGGCTATAGTTAATAGTATTAGAGGCAGAGGATCAGCAGGGCTTCCAGGCAACTGGTATTGCTTAAAAGGAAATAAACATGGCAGCCTCCATATACCTCTCTCTTCAGTTCCCCGTTAAAAGGAAATAAATATGGAAGCCTACATATTCTACTCTCTTCAGCTGTCCTTGTAATTTATTTATGTTGCAACAACTGCAAAAAAACGAAAGCAAAACATATGCCGAAAGGCGGCCAATACCAGTACGATTTTCTGCAAACTGTTATTTTCATTCATATGTATCATTCAGATCAAAAGAAAAGATCGTATTTAATTGCTCTGCAGCATTAAAGAACTTGCAATTGTATCTAAACTAGTTACGATCGTATCTATGAATAAAATCCGCCACACTGGTTGACCCAATACTTTAAGAAAACAATTGATAATGTGATCAGCATTCAGGATAGCTTGGCACCACCAGATTCTCTTTGTACATTATCATTTTTTAGGGGATTTCATCCATGAATTAATTGCGGTTTCATTCCAGCTTCACTGTTTTCATACAATAAGATCTGAATAATCTGATCAAAAATAGGATCATTCACTATTTTTTTTTATTAATTATTTTGAATCAATCTGATCAAAATATTTAGGCTCGCCCATACATCAATCTGATTGCAGTTGACTAAAACCCGATCACACTTAATGAACTGTTCTTGGGTGTGCAATTTAATTTGTATAGATGCAAATATTTTAGTAAATTGAAAATGTATGATTATATATTGTATGACTGCATCTAAATGTGTGGCCAGCATAAAATACCGATATGGGTAATTAATAAAAAGATCATCCAAAAACATGCATGTGACAATAACTAATACAGGCAGCAAAGTATGCAGCAATGACACAGACAGTATAGGGCAGTGATCTGCAAACTTGGCTCTCCAGCTGTTGAGGAACTACAAGTCCCACAATGCATTGCAGGAGTCTGACAGCCACGGTCATTGTGGGATTTGTAGTTCCTTAACAGCTTGAGAGCCAAGTTTGCAGATCACTGGTATAGGGTGGGAGAGAGCCTTGCCTGTCTGTATGAGAGAATTGACAGACATACATGACATACTGTAAAATGACACCCATCTTTCAGTAAATCTTACTTCATCTGAAGGGGTAACCACATATGGAGGGTTAAACAGAAGGAGGTCCACTTTGTTCTGCATCCTTGGTAATAACCCAGTGGCCTGCAAAAAAAAAAAAACAATTACAGTATACAATAATACAATATAAATAAACAAAACACTATTATGCACAGCATATTAAAGGAAACCAGAGCTCTAGCTATCCTGCAGCATAAACACGTGTAAGTCCCTTGCCGTCCTGCCGCGGTCTGGCGTTCTGCCGTGATCAGCCAGGGTCTACTGTGCATGCTCAGTAAGGCAGATGACCCAGACTGATCCCAACTGAGCCTATTTGTGGGGCTGATTGCTGCTGAACGGCAGATCGCGGGAGGATTGCGAAGGACTCACACATGTTTATGCTGCAGGAGAAAGCACGGGTAAGTATCGGTTCTTCTTGAGCGCTGGTACATTTTAACAAAGAAACATGGGAAAAAAAAAAAAAATCAAGACACACACACACACACACACACACACACACACACACACACACACACACACACACGTTTTTTATACTGCCTGCACAGGCAAACGCAGGGGTGGATTACAGCTGCCCGGAATCCCCCCCTCAGCAGTGGCGTAGCTAAGAAACTGTGGGCCCCTGTGCAAGTTTTGCATTGGGCCCACCAAGCATGCTATACATTATTGATACAGCGCACCAAAACCAATCGAGGACAACCACAGTGTCAGAGGTGCAAGAAGGGGATGGGAAACAGAGCGTTTATGATAACGATTACTCAAAGCATATATAGAAGGGATTATTACAAGCAAGCACATGACCAACAAAGAGCTATAATACTGTGGTTGAGGGTGGGCCCCTCTAGCCCAAGGGCCCCGATGTGGTCGCTACCTCTGCACCCCCTATTGCTACGCCACTGCCTCTCACACCAGGGCCGGTGCAGTGTCTGGGGACAGGCACAAGTCGAGACACTAGAATATCTGCAGGCATCCTGCAGATCACAGCACTGCCCCTTTCTTTCCCTGCTAGTTGACTTTGTATGGAGCAGCAGTGTGTGTACAGAGCATGGAGCAGCAGCGTGTGTACGGAGCATGGAGCAGCAGCAGCAGCAGCGTGTGTACGGAGCATGGAGCAGCAGCAGCAGCGTGTGTACGGAGCATGGAGCAGCAGCAGCGTGTGTACGGAGCATGGAGCAGCAGCAGCAGCAGCGTGTGTACGGAGCATGGAGCAGCAGCAGCAGCGTGTGTACGGAGCATGGAGCAGCAGCAG
The DNA here is from genome assembly GCF_040937935.1 of Hyperolius riggenbachi. Classification (NCBI taxonomy): domain Eukaryota; kingdom Metazoa; phylum Chordata; class Amphibia; order Anura; family Hyperoliidae; genus Hyperolius; species Hyperolius riggenbachi. Next base: position 317,778,791 of record NC_090648.1, read on the forward strand.
CAGTGTGTGTACGGAGCATGGAGCAGCAGCAGCAGTGTGTGTACGGAGCATGGAGCAGCAGCAGCAGTGTGTGTACGGAGCATGGAGCAGCAGCAGCGTGTGTACGGAGCATGGAGCAGCAGCAGCGTGTGTACGGAGCATGGAGCAGCAGCAGCGTGTGTACGGAGCATGGAGCAGCAGCAGCGTGTGTACGGAGCATGGAGCAGCAGTAGCGTGTGTACGGAGCATGGAGCAGCAGTAGCGTGTGTACGGAGCATGGAGCAGCAGTAGCGTGTGTACGGAGCATGGAGCAGCTCTGGGGAGCTTAGAGTCAGGTATGAGCACCACCCTGCTGTACAAATGCTTCAATTTCCCCTCCATTACCAATGTCAGCTGTCATGTGTATCCATACTGCCCCTGATCGTTCCGATTGTTGATCGGGAGCAGATCGGACATTTAGGAAATAATTGTCAGATCCTGTCAGTTGGATGGGAAATTGCATTATGTGTACCCAGCATGATGTCCTACCATATTATACTGTATTATGCGTGGCTGGGAGAGACCTTTCAGGAATCCCCCCCTTGAAAATCCTGGGTTTGCCCTGGCCTGAAATCAGTCACATCATTGGTTAGGCATGCTCTTGACGGCACCGATTTTCATCCGATTCAATATTAATTATCGAATCAGATAGTTGATCGGCTGCCAAGTCAAAATATGTATGGTCACCTTTAGAGAATCGGTAGACTATCATACTAAAAATAACAAGGCTGTATGCTGTCCATCTCTTTTTCTTACAGGAATATAATAGGGAGGAGGTACATAGTTTTTTAAATATAATTCCAAGATAAAATTGATTAAATAAATCTCAACATTTCTATTATCATAATAAACTTATCCTGTACATTATAGAATGATTAGGTATGTTTGAACGTCATAAAACAAACATAACTGACATATAAGGAGACTGAGAGGAAAGTTTTGGAACGTCAGAAAATATAACCGGTAAAATAAGGAAAAACGTTAGCCTCCCCGTCGGGGAATCGAACCCCGGTCTCCCGCGTGACAGGCGGGGATACTTACCACTATACTAACGAGGAATTGCTTGAAATTCCATTCCAAAACTGTGGTTTTTAAAACCATCTGATGATATACGTATGTTTTCAAAGTTCTGATTTTAAGCTGTATATAGTTTTGTTAACAGATACATTTTTGTTATGTTGCTTAAAAAAAAAAAAAAAAAAAAAAAAGTACTATAATGTATTGCACCTTACAATTCATTTTCTCATAGAGGAGGGGAAAAAAAAACCTAAGCCTCCCCGTCGGGGAATCGAACCCCGGTCTCCCGCGTGACAGGCGGGGATACTTACCACTATACTAACGAGGAGTTGCTTAGTATATTTCTTGCTTCAGAACACTGCATTTCTAGGCAAGCAGCTCCAATACACTCTCTTATACCTAGCATAATTATTTTTATCTGGATATCTTTACATTATTTATTACAAATAAATGGCTCAGATGCTTTACCAGATCGCACACGATGGGATGGAGGAGGACTCCGTTCTTCCGTGCTGTCTCACACGTGCACAAAGCCGCCACCGGGTTGACATCCGTGCATCTGAAACGACAGCCGTACACATAAGACGTGTCCGTCCATAGTACGCGGGAGCGCTCGGAATATAAAAGGCGCTTACACGTAGAGAGCTCTCGGTCCAATGATGGATGCTACGAATGCGGACACTACGCCAGAGCCGCTTCCGATCTCCAGGCACACTTCCACCCTGTAACAGATGTGCGGAGAGCGATTAGAACCTTCCGAGCCGCAGCCGCCCTGTTCCCCCGACCATGCACAGGAATCACCTGCACGCCAGCTCAGCCAGCTCCTTCTCCAAGGCGTCCAGCAGCAGAAACGTGTCCTCGGCGGGCTCATACACGTCCACATACTCTCCCCGGCCAACGTGAGAATACACAGGAGTGGGGTGCATTGCTTCACTGGAAAATAAAAGGCAGCTCCCTCAAACGGGGTTTAATTATCTTTATAATATATAAAAAAAATGTATCGTGAAATAAATGCAGTCTAGTCATTCTACGTTCTACTACAGCAGCCCACGAGCGATATGTGACCCGAGGTTCCGCACTGTATGCTGCTCTAGCAGCACAGGACGGTGACGCTGCTCCCTCCACTGGCACTAGAAGTACTTAGAAGTAATAACAATACACTGTTCCTTTAATACACAAGCCTGCCCAGCCTCTGACAATCGCGTCCATCGCACGAGCGCTGCTTTCACAAGTTACCGTCGCCGTCCAATCCGAAGTGCCAAGTTAATAGTGTTGTCCGGATCATGAACGATTCGGATCTTTGATTCGAATCTATTTTATGAGTCGAATCATCAAAATGAGTGATTCGGATCGCAAAAGGGGCGGGGCCAGGAGCGACACGCCCCCTCTCAGCGGGGTCCTGGAAGCAGAGCAGAGATGGATCGCTCTGTTGGAGGGGACTCAGGGGAGCCAGCCTTGCAGGGACAGGTAGAGGGGACATGGGTGCCACTGCCAGATATGTGTAGAGCACACATACTGGCTGTAATGTGCTGCTCATTATAGGCTGGCTGTTCTGTAGTTGTGCACAGTGAACACATGGGAAGCTTTTGGCTCAGCTCAGCACAGCTCAGTAACTTTGCAGGCACTGTGATTGCAGGGCAATATGATCCTCCTGCACTCGGCACTAAACAGCTGCACTTATCTTCTGGGAATGCTTTGGGGAATGCTTTCTTTCACTGTACGACGTTTCCATTCAAGGTATACAGATGAACATATAGGTGAAATATATGTAAAGCATATGATTGCAGCATGTGGGTATTGTGTGCAAACATTTCTGCTCTCTGCTCGTCCCTCCTCCCTTCTCTGTCCACTCCCTGCCCTCTGTCCATCTTCTCCCCTTCTCTGTGTGTCCACCCCCTTCTCCTGTCCTGCTACGGTAGTTTCAGCTAGCGTTTCAGCTAGCGTTTTGCGGTTTTGTGTAGCGGTTTTGGTGTAGTAGACTTCATATATTGTTACAGTAAAGCTGTTACTGAACAGCTTCTGTAACAAAAACGCCGGCAAAACCGCTTTGAACAGGCGTTTTTCAGAGCGGTTTGCGTTTTTCCTATACTTAACATTGAGGCAGAAACGCATCCGCAATCCAAAAAATGCCTCACCCCGGGAGTATGCGTTTCTGCAAAACGCCTCCCGCTCTGGTGTGAACCACCCCATTGAGATACATTGACCAAGCGTATCCGCAGCCGCAAGCGGCTGCAGAAACGCTGAAAAAGCCGCTTGGTGTGCACCAGCCCAAAGTGCATTTGATTGATTGAGTTCCACTGTGCTGGTGCAATGTCTGATTGTGCTGACTTACATCACTGATCACCCACACGCATGCTGTGATTGAGACATGGGCCCATATGTAATTAACTTATCTGCACGTGCGCACTATGAGTCACTACATACTGTACATGCACAAAGCACCCTCAGCGACAGAAGTGCGATCAAAGACATGCACTACTGGGCCAGCGCATGCGTAGTAGTGCTTGACCTGGTGCAATGTATGGGGACATTTACAAGGGGTTAGAGGAGAAAGGGGAGCATGAGGACTGCTCCCACCGTTTGTACCAATGGCTTCACCTCAGATATCCTTTAATGTATAGAACCTCCCTGCAGTCTCCTATTCCTGTTTTCAATTTACAGTACCCCTCAATCGGGGGGTAGGGGGGGAATGAATGAATCCCATGGTGGGCTAGATCAGTGTTACTCAACATTTTATTGGTATGTACCCCTTTTAAAACCCTGAATTCACCAAGTACCCCCTAGCATAGTAAACATTATCACAAGTACCCCTTGGCAAATATATATTCAATTATAGTACATGATAATTGGTACCAAACAATTTCCAAGCCTTAACTATTGCTTTTAATTATCTAAAATACTATTTTGGTGTTTATATAAGATTTATCATTTTTTAAAACTCAAAATTTGTTATTCTTGGTTAAGTATATCAAACCCGAGTACCCCCTGGAACCATCAGAAGTACCCCCTGGGGTACGCGTACCGCATGTTGAGAAACTAGGGGCTAGATTACCTGAGTGTCCAGATACTGCTCATTCTCCTCAGGGTCCTTTCCGTTCCCCACACACGACACTACCATACACTAAGTATTTGATGGGATTTTTCAGTCAAATACTTTTCTGGAAGTATTTCTGAAGCGTCGATACGCAATATAAACTGCGCAGGCAAGAGTTCCATCCACAAGCACTTCCTTTCACTGTGCATGTGCAGTACAAAACTCATACATGCTCAGTTCAGAATCGCTCTGCGGCTCTTGGAGGAACTTCCAGAAGGCTCAGGAAGTAAGAGCACTGGGTACAGGGAATGAGAGGGACATTGAGGACAACGAGAGGAGGCAATCTAGAATAGATCACCATTTGCTTCATTCAGTTATTTTTTTTCCCCAATTAAAGGGTAACGGTTTAATTCTAAAGTCTGCACAGTAGCCATTTCAGTGTGACATACAATCTGGTTCATGCAGCTGTCCCCCCAAAAAAAGAAATAAGAAACATTCACAATGGTGCAGTGTGGTGTAACGGCTGCTTTGTAATGCGGGTTTCCACACTGCAATGCATCACCTATGCAACGTCTGATCTGCATGCTTGTTCAGGGTCTATGGCTAAAAGTATTAGAGGCAGAGGATAAGCAGGATAGCCAGGGAATTTGAGTTGTTTATAAGAAAATAAATATGTCAGCCTCTCACTTCAGATGTGCAGGTGTGCTTTAACCTATTGTAGTTCCTGGACGTAGAAACTACGTCCAGGAACCATGCGCACTCCCGCGGCCGATCGCGCGCGTGCACGCGCGCTCCCGGCCGCAGTTCGTTAGCCAGGCAATCAGTGAATCGGGCTATGGTGCCCGATCACTGATTCCTCTCCCCCGCTGAAAAAGCGACAGCTTCTTTCGGAAGCTTCGCTTTTTCTGGCTGTAGCGTCCCCCATGCGTCTCTTTAAGTGTATGTTACGCTTAGAGTGACGTCATGTAAACAAACTCATGGACGCCATCCTGTGGCCAAAAAGTAAAACTACAACTAAAAGTAAAAAAAATAAAACTCAAACACACATTTACATTATAAATCTATTGTTTACATCCCACCCTCCCAAAACTACCCAAATAAAATGTTTAATATAAAAATAAAAAAATTACAATAAAAAAACATGTAAATATTTACCTAAGGGTCTAAACTTTTTAAATATCAATGTAAAGATGAAATATTTCTATATTTTTTTAATTTGAAACTTGTAAATAGTGATAGATGCAAAACTGAAAAAATGCACCTTTATTTCCAAATAAAATATTGTCGCCATACATTGTGATAGGGACATCATTTTAACGGTGTAATAACCGGGACATATGGGCAAATACAATACGTGGGTTTTAATTATGGAGGCATGTATTATTTTAAAACTATAATGGCTGAAAACTGAGAAATAATGAATTTTTTCCATTTTTTTCTTATTCTTCCTGTTAAAATGCATTTACAGTAAAGTGGCTCTTAGCAAAATGTACCCCCCCAAAGAAAGCCTAATTAGTGGCGGAAAAAACAAGATATAGACCAGTTCATTGAGATAAGTAGTGATAAAGTTATAGGCTAATGAATGGGAGGTGAACATTGCTCAAGTGAAAACGACGGAACGCGAATGGGTTAAGGACAATTCAATAGGTTATACTTTGACAGAACACCAGCCCAGAGCTCATGTGACATCCTACCACTGCCACACCATCATCGAGACAAGCCTGTGTGGGCACGAGAAGAACGAATGAGAGGCAGAAGATCAGAGCTTCTCTGCACAGGATGGATGGTGCTACTGGGTGAACATAGCTCCACTAAGTGGTAAATGGCACTTCAGGAGAAAATGGCAATACATTTGTGGGATGGGGGAAATGGAGACTCCACCATGGTGGGAGAATAATGAACATAGGGGATTGGTGGGGTTCCCCATTTATTATTTATTTATTGTATTTATAAAGCGCCAACATATTACGCAGCGCTGCCCATGAATATAGATATACACCCTTGCTGTGCTCACTTCAGTATCCACTCATGTTCATGAAAATCAGGGGCATAACTACAAATCAAATCCCGCCTCCAAGCAAAACTTTTATGCTCTGCAATGTTATTATTATTATTATTTAGTATTTATATAGCGCCAAAATCTTCCACAACGCTGTACAGAGAATATTTTGCTTTGTCACTAACTGTCCCTCAGAGGAGCTCACAATCTAATCCCTATAGTCGTTTGTCTATGTATGTATTGTGTGGTGTATTTATTGTAGTCTAGGGTCAATTTAGGGGGAAGCCAATTAACTTATCTGTTCACACCTTTTTGCCAGTGTCCCCACTCCCCATAGAGATTTCCATAGGCTGGGAGCCCATCTGCCAGGGGTCATATGAAAAATCTGGCACAATGATCCTCCCAAACATAACATGAGGCCAGTGGCCACCACACCTGATCTGGACGATGGACACCTGTATTGGAGATAGGTCTCGTTCACATCTGCTGCGCTGAGAAACGCGTGAAAGCGCGTGGCAAAAAACACATGCGCTTTTGCGCACTTTGCATTGTGCTGCGCTTCTTTAAGGCATGTTGCAGTTGATAATAAAGCTTTGTTTTTCTATGTAAATGTATATTTTTTTCCAAATAGGGGTAAAAAACGTATGCGCTTCTATGCGCTTAAAAAGCGCACCCATTCACTTGCATTGATGTGCGCTTTACAGCTCAACGCACAGAAATGCATGCAACCCCACGTTTTTGTAATGCTGCTCAGCGCAGCGCATAGATGTGAACCAGCTACATTTAATTACATGGGAAAATCAATACCTTGCTGAACGCACAGGGCAGTGCGCTGTGAAAAGCGCACAGAAACGGCCCTGATGTGAACGAGGCCTCAGGAAGAGAAAGCACCTAGCATGTACCTTACATGATGACCACTAGAGTCCTCTAGCATTTGGGATATCACACAGGCACCCCAGGACAAGGAAGTAAAGAAAGGAAGGAGCAGCCAGTAGGTAGAAAAGGGACCGGAACTGTGCTGCGGAAAAGTAAGAGTAGCTTCATCGGCCATCAAAGCGAACACCGCCCTTCCGCCAATCAACTGAAATTTCCCATCCTGCTCAATCTACTGATTGGAAATTGGTCAATCGGGAATCGTTGTTGGTATCGATTTCTAGCAGATTCAAATTATCACCGGATAGCTATACAAAAAAATGATAAATGCCAGATTTAGGGCCTGTTTCCACTACACGCGGATTCTGGATGCAGAAAAACTCCAATGAATGCCTATGGGCTTGTTTTTCCCATCCACCATAAACTTGATCTCTAAATCCTCTCTGTAACAATTATCACTGTGTACAAATTGTTTAAATATCTGTAATACCTGGCATACTTGTATAATTTCTTCTCTTTCTACCTTTGTTACTATCACTATGTTCCCTCTATGCACCGTGGAGTTTTCATGAAAAGTAATTTCGTTGTGTTGAATCTTGAATCTGCAGCATGCTGCAGATTCTCACAGGGCCGCATCTGCCCGCCATCTCCTCCAATATACTACTGCATCTCCTGATGCGGAAGTGACGCAAATGGGAGCAGAAGTGATGCGTAGCTGCATCGACTCCCATTCGCAAATGGAAATGGACCCTTATGGATGGCATGTTTTCAGATTCTGAATACAGAAAAACTGACTCCTATGAATGCCTATGGGCCTGATTCCACTAACGTTTTCATTGTATGGGAAACGGATGCATGGTGCAGAAATCTGCATCAGAAAAATCGCGTTTACTGGAAATAGGCCCATAGACATTCATTGGAGTCAGTTTTTCTGCATTCAGAATCCGTGTGTAGTGGAAACAGGCCCTAAATTGCCACATGCAGAAATCTGGATGCAGAACTAGGGGAAATAGGCCCTTACTCTAAAATTGCATACGTCTTCAGCTACTGACTCCGCAACTTTACTAAACCTGTTGGTGGTGTAGTTAGTGTTTCCCACCGTGGGCCCCCTATTTCTAACAAATTAGTGGTTGCAACCAAAATGCAAAATTGCAGCGAACAGGAAGCTTCCGTGTGCCCCCCCCCCCCCCCAAAGTAGACCCAGGGGTGTAACAATAGACCCTGCAAAGGATGCAGCCGCAGGGGGGCCCGTGGGAGAAGAAGTTTCTTTTCCCTGTCCCGAGACACTGACAAACTAATGACAGAGGACAAAAGCTTTCTTTTCTCTGCACAATTGCATACCTCCCAACTTTTTGAGATAAGAAAGAGGGACACTTAAGCCATGCCCCTGCCACACCTTGACCACGCCCCATCACACCCCTAGTCACGCATATCATAAAAATTTCATAAGAAAGATATGTTGTTTTATAATTCAAACCACACTGGTCCTTTCCATCCTGGCTCATTTTCCTTCATATTAACATTTTAAAATTAGTAATATATCATTTTAAAGGGCGGGAATAAAGTTTAGAGGTCAATCAAACACATTTTTAGTAGAAAGAGGGACAAAGTCCTGAAAGAGGGACAAATGAGGAGGAAAGAGGGACACAGCTCCCAAAGAGGGACTGTCCCTCCAAAAGAGGGACAGTTGGGAGTTATGCAATTGTTCCAATGACTGCAAGGAATCAGGGGGGTGGGTTGGTTAGTAGGGGACCCCAGCCAAAGCTTTGCAGGGGGCTCAGTGATTTCTAGTTACACCCCTGCTAGTGCCAACTGTTAAACCTCACTATGTAGAAAAATAGGAAACAAATAGTAAATGTTCTTTTTATCTGCATTACTAATACTTCACTGTAATATGATGATATATTTCTATCACAACCATCTACATACATACAACCATCTACATACATGCACAGACAGAGAGCCTCAGCACCCACATGTGCCACTCATCTAGTATCTACAACCAACCCGAACCCTACACTTGAAGAGTGTCTCTGGGCAGGGAATGACTGACAGCCTTCTTCACCAATAAACAGCCGAAGGCATCTCGCTAGCGTCCAATAGGCAGAGACGGCAGGGTGACGTATAGCCGCTCGGGCTACAGCACTTCCTTTCGCTCGGCGGCAGGGATCGAGGCAACATGAAGGCATCCGGCACCGTAAGGACGGGCTGGGAATGGCGGTTATACGGGGCTGGCGGTAGAGTCATCCGTACATACATATTACAGGCACCATCAGGAGGTGGCAGAGCTGCTGTGCGGCCCTCACCTGTGTTCCTTGGCCGCTACCTGAGCTCCCGGCCTGCGGCCTACATCATGGCGGCGTCTAGTGCAGCCATGCGGCCACAACTGGGAGCTGTAGGGGGAGAGATGGGCTATGCCATCTCTCAGAATACAGCCTGCTCCAGGAGAGGCTGATGCAATACTCTTCCTGCCAGCCGCTGTACGTGTAGCAGGAGCAGCATTAGTGACTGAGCAGTGGCATGCCTCGAGTCTCTACATACATACATACCCTACCTCGGAGCAGTGCTTTTCAGCGCTGCTAGCTTTGGGCGCAGCCAGCGCCGCCATAGACTGTAATAGGAATCAGTCTATAGCGGCGCTCAGTGAGGAAGGTCGGCTCCGTCAGAAGACGGAGCCGAAGTTGTTTAAAAAACACAATAATTCGGCCTCCAGCGATCGCTGGAAGCCGAATTATTTCATTCCCCCACTATCCATGTCGGCCTGGAGGGGGAATAGTAATTAAAACGTCCCGGACTTGTGCAGAAGCAGGACCAGCCATTTAACAGCTGGATCCTGCGCCCAAGTCTACCAGCGCCGTATTCAAATGTACGCACCCTACCTACCTACATACATACGTTTGTTGCACTTGTTTGCTTACTAAGGGACTTGACTGCTCTCCATCTAGGTCCATATTATTGCAGGCCTAGCTGTTTGGTATGTGCATTTTGTCTCCGGATAAGTTAAACTGATGCTGTATATGTTGGGATAAAAAAAAATTCTTAACATTTGGGATACGATCATATTCAGTATGACAAAACTAAAACAATCTGAACAAAGACTAATTGCTGGCAGAATAAGATACCTTTTTTTTTGTTTGTTTTTTAACACAGCCTAGAATTGGGACTTTACATACACATTTAAAGGGAACCTGAAGTGAGAGGGATAAGATGGCTGACATATTTCATTTGAAACAATACCAGTTGTGTGGCAGTTCTGCTGATCCTCTTCCTTCAATACATTTAGCCATGGACTCTGAACAAGCATACAGAACAGATGTTTCTGACAAAATTAGCTCCATGCTTGTTTCAGGTGTGTGATTTAGACACTACGGATGCCAGGAAGGTGTTCTCTGGCAAGAACTTTCAGTAAGGTAATGCTGCTACTGAGTGCGTTTCAGTTGCTGCCTCGCAAGCCCTTTGAGTAAGACTAGGACTGTCAGGCAAATCTTCTTTAAAAGAAAATTACATCCTCTATACCTCTCACTTCAGGTTCTCTTTACTTCACCATGTAACATGTCACTTTAGGTATCTATGTATGTAATAAAAAAATATTTTCCTGCCTTTTTTTTATGGAGGTACCAGTCTATTTGAGGTGACCCAGCAGGAAACCTCATAGGGAACAGTTTTCCAAATACAGCAATCGACCGAATGGTGTGGGTGTAGATTACAACCTATCAAAAACCTCATCCAATCATGTTACGGTAGCAGAATTTTTACTATGAGGTAGCCTGCTTGTTGCCCCTTAAGTAGACTAGTGCTTTTTGGATTCCTAATTGTCCTCTGTTGATAATTAAGATATTGGTGTTATGCACACAAAACCCAAAGTTCATTGTGTTGCCTCCACGATGATCTTGTCTGTTGTGCATATAGTAATGGTACCTTGTCGCCTTTCTGGAGCTCTCGTACTCCTGATAGTGAAATCTAAGGTACTACAGCATAAATTTGTTATATTTATTTATTTTTTTACTTTTAACATGGATTTGGAAACATTAACTGTCTTTTCTTCACAACTGGTTTTCTTTGCAGCTTCGGGAGTACAAAGTCATTGGGCGTAGTTTGCCCACGACAAAAGTGCCAGCCCCACCTCTCTATAGGATGCGTATTTTTGCACCCAACCATGTTGTCGCAAAGTCACGATTCTGGTATTTTGTGTCTCAACTAAAAAAGATGAAGAAGGCATCTGGAGAAATTGTATATTGTGGACAAGTAAGTGCTAACTTGATCTCCACTTGGACAGCTATGTTTACTTTCCTACCCTTTTACATTTCAATCTACTTCATATATAATGCATTTTAAATCATTTAGTCATCTTAATCTTACGCATTTTGAAGGGTTGGAAGTGCACAATAAACCCAAAAATTATTACTCTGCTGTGTAATAAATTTTGTCTGCTGTGCACAAATAATTAGTACTTTGTCGCCTTTCAAGTGCTGGTGTGCCTCTGAAAGTGAAACTAAAGGTACCACAGTTTAAAACAAATTTCTTGTCACAAATTTAACCTTTTGGGGACCGCCTGCAGTAGATTCTACGCCACACTTGTGGCTGTTCTAGCCTGATGCGACGTAGGATTTTACACCACCTGGGACTTAGCGGCAGAACGAGCAGGGATGTCGGTGAGAGCGGAGGTGTCCACAGCGGCTCATCGCTGGAGCATGGAAGGTGAGTGAAGGCTGCTGGTGAAAGGGGGGGCATCTGGCCCAGCAAGCCCTAACAGGCTCTGACTGGGGTTTCTGACCCCCCCCCCCATGCAAAAGTGCCTGGCTCTTAAGGGGGGGTTAGGTCCCGAAAGGGTTAAAAAGGCTTTTGTGGCACTGCGCTGCAGATGACCTGTACTTTGGGAACACTTGGAAAAGGAATTGTGTATTCTTAAGCCTCGTAGACACCCACTAGATAAATGCAGTCAATAACGGACCACCTCTGCCAAGGATCTCCAATGCTCTCGGAAGCTCAGCCAGCGCTGCTTCTGTTCAGCCTCCACTCTGTAAGGTTATCGGGGGGGTGTCCTTATTCCCGTTGGGTGACATGTCATGTACAAGGCTTGAGTGCCATGGTATAGTGGTTTAGGACCACCCCCATTCTTCAATTTCCCTTGTAAATTAAAGCTTGCAGATTTTTGGTAGATTGTCCAAAGTTTTGGCCCTACAATGTAACTGCATAAAATAGGCTTGTAGATTTTTGTCACCTGAAACAAATTGACATGATAGTCTGAGGAGGTAATATACCTTCTGTATACTTTCCCCATGAGGTTGGCACTTCAAACCTTGTACGCAAGCTAGATGGTTCTTGGCTGAGGAGGCCATTTTGGGCCGCCTCTGCCGAGAATCTCGCATGTGTACAGAATCCCCTAATAACGCCCCACCCTGGGTTTCAGCGAGTAATCTGGCAGATTGTCTCAGCTGAGGGCATTGTTGTCCTGCTTAACCCACCTGTGCCATGCTGCTCCAGCAAACCTCTTGCATGGCGACTAAATGTGCTGCTAGTAAACACATCTGTGCAGCCTCTGCCCCCGAACTGTCACCCAAAGGATAGAGTCCCGATCCCTGATGAGTGACAGTCCTCGTATGAGGCTTTTCTCTGCAGCAGTCCACCAGGTTGGAACACCCAGAAAATCACTGTTTTACAGTGAATGCCAAATGTTTTGGCAGTGTCCTAACTGATAAATGTTGTTATGCATTATCTGTGGCATTAATTTTTAGTATTGGCAATTCACATTGTTTTGATCACGCTGATCAAATCTTTTAGAGCTCATTTCCACTATCGCAAATTCGCATGCGTTTTTCGCATGCAAATTCGCATAGCAATACAGGTGAATGGGACTGTTTCCGCTTGTCAGGATTCCTTTGCGTTTTTCTGTGCAGAAAAAATTTGCATGGCAGAGCCATCAGAATTCGCATACTGCTATGCGAATCGCATACAATGTATTTAATAGGAAATTCGCATGAGGTTTGGGTATGCAAATTTTCATGCAAATTCGCATAGAAACAATGGAAAAGCACACCAGCACTGCCATGGTTAAATTCGCATACATCGTCAAAATTCGCATGGACCCGCATGCAAATTTTTACCACGGTGATTCGCACCGCACAAGTGGAAATGCAGCCTAAAGGCTCATACACACATCAGACTATAGTCTTTGGAAAATGAAAGATCACAGACCAATCTTGCCACCCTTCATGTAGTATGAGAGCCATACTCTACACAGTCTTTTCTATGGAGCTGAACTCCCCATCAGACAAATCTTTGCAAGATGCTGCACACACAGATGCTGTACAGACACAAAAGATCAGTATTTGCAAAAGATCCGTTCCTGCAAATTGCAATGAAAGTCTGAGATCTGCAGATCATCATACACACATGATTTAACTGACATTCATCTGCAGATCTGAAAATCCATCCTGGTGGATCTGATCTGCAGATGAATGTCAGTCAAATCAAGTGTGTATGATGATCTGCAGATCTCATAGACTATCATTGCAATTTGCAGGAATGGATTTTTGGCAGGAACAGATCTTTTGCAGATACTGATCTTTTGTGTCTGTACATCATCTGTGTGTTCAGCATCTTGCAAAGATTTTTTTCTGATGTGGAGTTCAGCTCCATAGAAAAGACTGTGTAGAGTATGGCTCTCATACTACATGGAAGGGGGTAAAATTGGTCTGTGATCTTTCATTTTCCAAAGACTATGGTCTGATGTGTGTATGAGCCTTAAGGGTTCTATTGCAATAATGGGTCTGGATTTTGACCCAAGGGAAAGAGTGTTGGGCAGGGCTGCAGTGGTGTTTGACTGGCTGCATTAAACCGTGTGATGCTGGGGTTTTATCAGTTTTCAATAGACTTCCAGCTGACTGCTATGGAGAATCGATGAGCTGTGTATGGAACAAATTGGCCCTACTTTAGTTTCCAAGTGGAGAGGGCACAATCCTTTTGCCGCATCTGAAGGGAATTGATCGGTCTGAGGAGCTGTCAGCCATACTATCTCAGAAAAAACCCCACATATATAAGTAGATAAATACTTGCTCTACTTACATAACGTATGTATTGCTCTGTCCAAGTCTTGATTTTAGGGATTTTTCTACAGTTAAAAAAAAATCTTTCTTAGCATTTTACATATCAACAGTAGCTATTTTGAAGCCAATCCTAATGTAATTTCCTCCCTTACGCTCTTCTGCCTTATTTGCCCACCCTTCACTATAGATTGGGCAATATTTTTCATGCTGAGACAATGCACTTTCCTAATGCCTCCATGGCAGCACCTATGGGTAGTGGCCCCGCCCCCAGCCCCCTATAGGACAGGTATCTAGTATAAATTGAATGTAGCCTGACTCCACCCTGTCTATGTTTTTCGTCCTTGCCCTCGACAGAGTATCTGGTCTGCGTGCACCCTTACCTCCTCAGACGCCAGGTTCAGCCTCTCCTGGTGGAGCCTTGACTCTAATAGAGTCTCTAAGGGCTGCCCCGTTCTGCTGGTCTTGGGGGCATGGTGGCTTCACGAATTGCGGGCTGTCAGGTGGAGAGATAAACTCTCTCCTTATAGGTGGGCCACGTTATTCAGGCTGGCTAATAGCCGGCGGGGCAAAGGATCCATGTCAGCCGTTTTTTTTTTTCCCCTGCTCTCCGCTTCAGAAGCAGGGATATGCCGGCCCGAGTGTCAGTGACGTCACTTCCGGTTGCGCTCCGCGAAACCGGAAGTAGGAAGTAGACTCTACTCCGGAGCGTCTCTATGCGCTCCAGGACTCGGGGCAAACACAGGGGGGCGGGGAGGCTTAATGGAAGGGCCTGATAGGCCTATTTAAGCAGGCAAGATGGCGGGGAGCGGCGTCTTTCGCCGAAATTCAGCGTGGACTCTGCGGTGACCGCTCCCTGCCTCTTGCAATCACAATCCTAGTGTGGTTTTCCCTGGAAGGTAGGTTTGGCAATTTTACCACCTCACCTTTCTATCTGCCCTCATGGACGCAGCCATACTCGGTGCTGGTTTTTATCTTTTTTCCCAGCATGTCCCAGGCTGATATGGATCCCGGCTTGCCCGACACAGACCAGCCACAGGATGTCAGGTAAGGGTGCCCTAGGTGAGGTTTTTTTTCTTTCCCTTTTAGCAAAAAGAGTGCGAAGACTAAAACGACATGTTTTATTCATGTCTCCTGACAGCCCGGCTACAGTCTCATCGGAGCAACCATCCGGTTCACACTCTTCGCAACGGTCAAGTTCCGGTAAAAGAAAGAGCTCCAAAAGTGACTCGCCGAAAAAACATCACCACAAGCGACCCCCAAAGAACTGTTGGGCGTGTGGAGAAACTACATTACCTGGAAAATTAGTATGTAGTGAATGCTTCAACCAGATGCCACGTGAAGAACGACCTGTCGAGGTCTCACACCTAATAAAACAGGCAGTACAGGAATCGATGGCAGAATACATTGCAGCACTACCACAGTCAGCTCCGGCTACAGAACCTGTACCGTCTACTTCACGCCACGACTCGGACTCCCAGATGGAGGAAACAGAAGTGGGATTCAATTTCTCTATGGTAGAGCCGTACGTGAATGCGGTCAGACAGGCCATCGAATGGGAGGAAGATTCTGAGGAGGAATCAACGAAAGAAAGAAAACAAAAGAGAACATATTATAAACATCTTAAAAAAACCTGCACTACTTTCCCGTTCATGGAAGAGATCCAGGAAGTCATCCAGGAGGAATGGGAAAAGGCGGACAAAAAGATTCCTCTGAATAACAAGCTGTCAAAATTATACCCTTTACCAGCAAAGAAATCAGGCACTCTAGATAATGCCCCAGTGGTGGACGCATCAGTCATAAGACTGGCGAAACATGTAACACTACCTTTGGAGGACGCTATATCCTTCCGAGATCCCATCGATAGAAAGATGGACATGGATTTGAAGAAATCATACACTGTATCTGGCGGAGCAATGAAACCAGCAGTTACTCTAACATCAGTCGCAAAGGCCATACGGGCCTGGACGGATAATTTGGAGTCGGCAATAGCTGATGGCACAGATAGGGAGACTTTGATCAGCGCTTTACAGGAGTTTAAGCTATCAGCAGACTTCATAGGAGAAGCCGCGGTGGATATTATCCGCTCTATATCCAGGGCAATGTTTTATTCAGTTACCACCAGGAGGGCTCTATGGCTAAGAGCGTGGTCAGCGGATACGAATTCAAAACAGAACTGGTGTAAGATTCCTTTTGATGGGAAAAATCTTTTCGGAGAACTTATGGACAAGGCCATCACCAGAGTCACGGGTGGAAAATCTGGACTTATACCGCATGATCGCAAAACAAGAAGACCTCCGCCACCTCAGCAAAGCAGAAATCAGCAGTCGCGATTTAGAAATTCCAGGTCTTACCGTCCAGGGAAAGACTATAAGAAAACATGGCAAGGAGGCCAGGCAACGCTAACCAGACTCAACAAACAGAAGGCTTCCAACCCTACTAACAGTGCACCTAAGGGTTTTTGATGGGCCGCCCGCTCAGGTGTGTCCTGTGGGCGGAAGGTTGCAATCCTTCAGACACATCTGGGCGGAGGACTGTCGAAATCACTGGGTGATAAGGACAATTTGCTACGGTCACAGATGGGCGTTCAGACAGGAACCACCGGATTCCCACTTTACACCAACAAGGATCCCAGGCTCTACACACAAGAGGAAGATTCTAGAAGAGTATATTCAGGACTTAATAGCCAAAAGAGCAATTTGCCCTGTTCCAGTCCAGGAAAGAGGGAGCGGAATCTACTCTCCCTTGTTTTTTGTAACAAAGAAGACGGGAGACCTAAGACCCGTGCTAGACCTCAGATCCCTCAACAGTCTAATAGAATTACCCAGATTCAAGATGGAGTCCCTCCAGTCCATTGTATCGGCAGCCAGAGTGGCAGATTAGATGCTATCAGTGGATTTGGTGGACGCCTACTTACACGTCCCAATTCACAAGGATTTCCAACGCTACTTACGTTTCGCCATAGGGGACTTACACCTCCAATTCACCTGCCTCCCCTTTGGGATAAATACAGCACCCAGAACCTTTACCAAGATACTGGTTCAGATAGTAGCTCTTCTGAGACTGAAGGGGTTGAGGATATACCACTACCTCGACGACATCACACTGCTAGCACAGAGTCGGGAGAAAATCCTAGAACAGAGGGAGCTGCTGCTGAACGAACTTCAACGCTTTGGATGGCTAATAAGCTGGAGGAAAAGCCAACTATTCCCCACACAAGATATGATTTTCCTGGGTGCACGCTTTATAACCACTCAGAATGCAGTGAAATTACCGGAGGAGAAAAGAAACAACATCTTAGGAAAGATAAGAATCACGATAGAGGCACCCAAACTTCAAGCCCGACAGTGTCTGAGTCTTTTAGGGACATTGACATCCACCATCCCCATGATCAAATGGGCTCAATGGCATACCAGAGTCTTCCAATGGGGTTTCCTGACACAGTGGGGGAAGAAGAAGAGTATGTATCAATGGATCTACTTAGATATAACGATGAGGAACAGTTTATGTTGGTGGTTGAACCCAGACAACCTGAACAGACATCAGCAAATCCAATCACAGAAGGAGATAGTGATCACAACCGACGCGAGTATGAAGGGCTGGGGAGCCCACTTGGAAAATCAGTTTGCTCAGGGACTATGGTCACGAACGGAAACTACAGAACCAGCGAATATACTCGAACTAAGGGCAATCCTATATGCCCTAGAATATTTTCAGAATCTGATAGTCAACAAGCCAGTTCTAGTCAGGAGCGACAACACAACAGCAGTAACATACATCAACAAGCAGGGAGGAACAAGGAGCTTACGATTACTCCAACAGACTGCACCGATTATGCATTTCGCGGAGACACATCTACTCAGCTTAAGAGCAGTTTACATCCCGGGCCAGTCGAATGTGAGAGCGGACTATCTCAGCAGACATCAGGTAGACAACAAGGAGTGGTCGTTGCACCCGGACATATTCCAGAGGATTTGCAAGAAATGGGGATCCCCAGACCTGGATTTGATGGCGACAAAGGACAACACAGTGTGCCCGTTTCATCTCCAGAGCTTATTGTCCCCAAGCAGAGGGAGTAGATGTTCTCACGGCGGACTGGAAATGCAAACTGGGTTACATGTTCCCGCCGACACCAATGATAAACAGGGTACTGAGAAGGTTGGCACAGGAGAACACAACAGTCATAGCCATACTACCATTCTGGAACCACCGACCATGGTTTCCACTACTATGGGAACTGAAGATAGCTGCTCCGTGGAAACTTCCGGTCACTCCTCAACTTCTATCGCAGGGCCCAGTCTATCATCCAGACATTCAGAGACTACATTTGATGGCCTGGCTTTTGAAGGGGAGAGGCTAAAGCAGGTCGGTTGTTCAGAAGAGGTTATTAATACAATCCTTAGAGCCCGTAAACCATCCACAAACAAGACATATCATCGTATATGGAAAAGATTCATTCAATATGCGACTGAAAAGGGGTTCAACTCTTCGAAGCCAGAAGCTTGTAACATCTTAGCGTTTCTGCAAACCGGTTTGGAGAAGGACTTGAGCTACTCAGCACTGAAAGTCCAGGTTACAGCCCTATCTGCTCTGACTAATGTCAGATGGGCGCTTAACCCCCTAGTAATACAATTCCTTAGGGGCGTTATTAAAATCAAACCTCCAAACAAGACGCTGTTCCCAAAGTGGGACTTACCTGTAGTCCTAGAGGCACTAAGAAAAACCCCATTTGAACCCCTGGATAATTGCGATCTATGGAACGCAACTATTAAAACTGTTTTCCTTACGGCGGTATCCTCCGCCAGAAGAGTTTCTGAACTCCAAGCTATGGGCATAAAAGAACCTTACCTAAGCTTTTTCCCGGATAGGGTGGTCATCAGACCCATGCCACACTTTGTACCCAAGGTGGCGACAACATACCATTTCAACAAGGATTGGACTCTTCCCACCTTTCAGGTAGAAGGTACTCACCTACCGGACACACTGGATGTAGGGCGGATGCTCAAAAAATACTTAGAATTAACGGCAGAAATTAGAAAGACAGAAAGATTCTTCATCATTCCAACAGGTTATAGGAAGGGGGAGCCAGCTACCTCTAGAACAATTTCTTCATGGATAGTGAAAGCTATTCAAACTACTTATAACCTCTCCAATCTCGAACCTCCCACTAATCTGAGAGCACATTCTACAAGATCAGTAGCAACGTCCTGGGCAGCATATGCTGGAATTCCAGCAGATCAAATATGCCAGGCAGCAAACTGGAAAACTATAAATACTTTTATGCAACACTACAGGGTTGATCCCGCAGTGAATTCAACTGTGAACTTTGGGAGGACAGTATTGTCTGTTTAAAGATCTTTAATTGTATTGTGAGATAATAAATCTTCTTTTCTTTGATGCACTTGCAGACCGTCTCCCGCCCAATTTTGTTCTTATTACTTGTGACTAGTTAGATCCCATAGGTGCTGCCATGGAGGCATTAGGAAAACGGAAAATTGTATACTTACCTACCGGTAATTTTCCTTTCCTGATGCATCCATGGCAGCAACATAGGACCCACCCGGGTCTCGGCAAGTCCGAAAGCTATAGACAGGGTGGAGTCAGGCTACATTCAATTTATACTAGATACCTGTCCTATAGGGGGCTGGGGGCGGGGCCACTACCCATAGGTGCTGCCATGGATGCATCAGGAAAGGAAAATTACCGGTAGGTAAGTATACAATTTTCCGTTATCAGAGTAAAGGCACGTATACACACCATATTTCCACACACGACTGGTCTGCCAGACCCTCCTGCTGTGCCGTTTAGCCGACAGTAGCACGTGTGTACGCGCTGTCGGCAGACTGATACAACAACAACAACAACAAATAACATTTGTAAAGCGCTTTTCTCCCATGGGACTCAAAGCGCATAAGCATGGCTCCGACCATCGTGGTACAGGGGAAGAATTTTATAAATCTGGAAATGCCAGGCTAAACAGGTGGCTTTTCAGTCTGGATTTGAATAGCTCCAGGGATGGTGCTGTCTTTACTGGGTGTGGTAGGGAGTTCCAAAGAGTAGGGGCAGCATGACAGAAGGCTCTGTCTCCAGATTTTTTGAGGTGCACTCTGGGAGTGACCAAGTTTATAGAACTTGCTGATCTGAGGTTGTGAGAGGTGTGGTGCAGCTTCAGCAAGTCCTTCATGTATCCAGGGCCCAGATTGTGCAGGGATTTGAATGTCAGCAGTCCAATCTTGAAGAGTATTCTCCATTCTACTGGTAGCCAGTGCAGTGAGCGAAGGATCGGTGTAATGTGACAGTGGCGAGGCTGGTTTGTTAGCAATCTGGCAGCAGCATTCTGCACTAATTGCAGGCGACGCAAGTCTTTTTTGGGGAGGCCAGCATAAAGGGCATTGCAGTAGTCCAGCCGTGATGTGATGAAGGCGTGGACTAGGGTTGGAAGATCCTCTGGGGGAATCAGATGTTTAATCTTTGCAATGTTCTTCAGATGAAAGAAGGAAGATTTAACTACAGATGAAATTTGGTTTCTGAAACTCAATTCCCCATCGATTAGTACGCCAAGGCTGCGCACAAGGTTGGAGCTGTTTATGTCTGAATTCCCAATCCTGATTGGTGTTGCTTTAGGATAGAGCTGTTTTGATGGCGAGCACTGGCTTTGGACAAACAGGACCTCAGTTTTGTCAGCATTCAGTTTCAACCAGTTATCATTCATCCATGCCTGAAGCTCAGCTAAGCAAGAGTTTATTTTTGGGGTAGGGTCTGTTCCACCAGGTTTGAAGGACAGGTATAGCTGTGTGTCATCGGCGTAGCAGTGGTACGTCAGGCCATGTCGTTGGATAAGTGTACCGAGTGGCAACATGTAGATTGCAAACAGCAGAGGGGATAGGATTGATCCTTGTGGCACTCCGAATTGTAGAGGTGCAGGTTTGGACATTATAGGTCCTAGGGATACTCTCTGTGATCTGTCAGTCAGGAATGATCTGAACCACTGGAGGACTGATCCACTGATGCCACAGTACTCCTGCAGTCTGTTAAGCAGGATTTCATGGTCAACTGTATCAAAAGCAGCTGAGAGATCCAACAGGATTAGGATGGAGCATTCCCCTCTGTCCCTTGCCATGAGCAGATCGTTGCAGACTTGGATGAGGGCTGTTTCACAGCTGTGGTGTTTCTTAAAGCCAGATTGTAGAGGGTCCAGGATGTTGTTTACTGACAGCCTGGTTTCAAGTTGCAGATAGACAGCCTTTTCAATAACTTTACCTAAGAAGGGGAGGTTGGAGACAGGTCTGTAGCTGCTCATAGCATCTGGATCCATGGAAGGTTTTTTGAGAAGGGGCTTGATGATTCCTTCTTTTAGAGAGGTAGGAAACCTCCCTGCTTGCAGAGAGCAATTTACTATTTTGTGAAATGCTGGACCAAGCAGGTCAGGGCATTTCAGCATATGTTTAGTTGGTCCAGGGTCCAGGTCGCAGGTTGTCTGGTGGAGACGACAGAGGGTGTCTGAGATCTCTTCCTCACTAATACTTTTGAAATCAGTCCAGGGTGTTAGGTTGTTTTTGCAGCTATTTCCATTAGTTGCATGAGTCTTGGGTGCTGTGGACTGAATGAGAGACCGAATAGAAGATACTTTGTCAGCAAAGTAGCAGGCAAATTTCTCACATAGCTCCTTTGAGGGAGTTATAGTGGGTTTTAGACAGGATGGATTACATAGTCTATCAACTGTGCGGAATAGTTGGGCTGGTCTGTTGGCGGCCTTTGCGATCTCCTGTGATAGGTAGGAGGATTTTTTCTTGGTGATCGCATTTTGGTAGCTTTCCCGGTGAGAGACAAGGGTGTGTTTATCTTTTGAATTCTGAGATTTTCGCCACTTCCTTTCTAGTCTGCGCACTTCTTTCTTTAGGTCCTTTAGTGAGCTGTTTCTGAACATCTGCACAGCAGGAGGGTCTGGCGGACCCGTCGTGTATGCGCCTTAACAGAGGTGTGGGAGGGGAAAACAGAAGGTAAAGACGCTCCAGCCAATCAGGCTGCATTAGTTAAGTCTGAGGGGAAGTAGAGAAGCAAAAAAGGACAACCCAGCATGCCCTGCAACTTCCTTTTTTGTGTGTACCAAATAAGTCTGGTAAACTGGGGAATGATTTATCAACAATAAAAGTAATAGAGATTTTTAACTTTGAATTGCCTGGTTAGCATCCTTATTGTTTACCAGATAAAAATAAAGAATTGATTTTATGCCCGACAGTTACACTTCAAAGAAATATCGAGGCGAAAAGCCTGGGGGCAATAGAGGCCATCCATAGGTGTCAGCACCTTAGCTGCTAAATGCTAAAGGCCTCTTTCAGATGGATGGCTGAACTGCGCGCTTGCCTGAATTGCATTGGTTGTAACACCACACACATGTCAAGCGTTGACATGCATTGGTGTTACTGGGTGGCAGAGAACTGCGGCATGTTGAGTCTGAGCGCGGTCGTGCTTAAATGATTCCATAAGGGCTGCCCAAGCAGTGCCTGTACCAAGGGCCTGACTGATGCAGGGACTCGCCACCTGTCTGCTTCCCGTGTGAAAGAGGCCTTACTGCGGTGTCAGTTTTCTTCTGAGAGGCTCTGTCATCTTTTAAATTGGTCCGGTATAGGCTGCAATGAAAGCATGTCTGTGACCTATGAACCAGATCTAGTTAAGCTGAGCATGCACACTAGCACTGTGCCACCGCTCTGTCCATGCTTCCTGTGCTATTTGTGAGAATGCAGGGATCACAAATGGTGGTGGCACTGAGCTACTGCGCATGCTCGACTCTAGATCTGATTCAAAGATTGCTGACTAATGCTGGGTACACACTGAGATTTTCTGGTCGATTTACTGTCGAATCGATTATTTCCAACATGTTTGGCTTTCAGATCGATTTCCGAGCATTCTCCGATAGAGTTCCTATTAAAGTGAACGGAAATCGATCGGAAAGAAAATCGAACATTTTGGAAATCGTTCTGACAGTAAATCTGCCAGAAACCTCATAGTGTGTACCCAGCATTATTCTCGTTGTGGCCTATACTGGACTGATTTGAATGTCGTCTGAGCTTGGGGGGGGGGGGGCGCGTTAGGGGACTACACAGTTGTAAGTATTTGCTAAGGTGTTGACCTATGGATGACTTCTGTTTCCCCCTAGATATTTAAGTATATTGCATCTGAAAGGGTAATTTACTGACTCAATTCACAGTGAGTAGTTAAATTGTGATAATATAGATCCAACTGTTAGAGACACAAACATGGAATTTCCCTTTGAATTCTTTTGTAATCTAGAAATAAGGGAAACAAAGTGAAGCTGTGAGCTAGCGATTATGGTGAACCAGATTCTTTAGAAAATATTTGCTGTGTGCTTGCGCACCCTCCTGCTGAGTGCAGTTGGTGGCAGTTGTAATATG
This sequence comes from Hyperolius riggenbachi, assembly GCF_040937935.1. NCBI lineage: Eukaryota > Metazoa > Chordata > Amphibia > Anura > Hyperoliidae > Hyperolius > Hyperolius riggenbachi. The sequence continues at coordinate 317,802,188 of NC_090648.1, forward strand.
CGCCCGCAGCACTGCATCCACGCTCTGCATATTACAACTGCCTTTTAGATGTATAGATTAGTCTTGTAGAATAGTAGATCAGATTCTTATGCAAAGAAGTCCTGTTTCATGCTAAATGTTGTCATTCTGTATCCTGCTTTTGCATGCTTTTATAACCTAGTTTTCACTTCCAGGTTTTTGAGAAATCCCCACTGAAGGTGAAAAACTTTGGCATCTGGCTGCGTTATGACTCTCGCAGTGGAACACATAACATGTACAGAGAGTACAGAGACTTGACCACAGCTGGTGCTGTGACACAGTGCTGTAAGTAACTAAGACATTTATGCGCATAGATGAACAGCTACACTGTTTTTTGTTTTAATAAGCACCCCTGTTCAGGGGAAAAAATAAATGAATGAAGCCCATGGTGAGCTAGATTGTCCTGATGCTGCTCGTTGTCTCTGGGATCCCGCCTGTTCCCCGCCCCTGGTTTTTTTAAGTGTTCAACAGGATCCTTCAGTCAAATAATTCTTTAAAGTTCCCCCAAGTGACACGCGATTCTGAACTGTGCAGGCACGAGTTCCGAACTGCACGAATGTGGGGAAAGCAGGTGCGCGTTCACTGTGCATGCGCAGTTCCAAATGAAGTTCAGAATCGATCTGCGCTGCTTGGAGTAATCTGCAATAGGTAAGAGGACAGGGACCCCTGAGGACAACAAGCAGAATTCACCCCTAAACTTTGCATGTTCTGACTAGGAGTGCTTTTGTTTTCCACAACCCAAAAGTGTACCCATATGTTAATCAACATAACCATTATCTCTGTTTGTGCATATGCTTATAGATGTGGTCATGTTCAGATTCCTGTCTGACTAGAACAGGAGCAAATCTATAGTTTTGATTGTCGACACTATGGGGTATAGTTTTGATGGTTGACACCATTTGATAACGTTGACACTATGGGGTTGATTCACTAAAGAACATTAGCTTGTGCAGATTGCGTTGTCCGTAATCTTAGCATGTGCGATTTGCGCAGCGCACTATATACATGGTACACCTCTTGCGTTTCTTGAGTAACATGCAACATAAGTGGTGCATAATGTATATAGCTTGCTATGTAAAATGCCTATAAGCCTATTGTGCGCCATCTGCACATGTTGTAATGTTTTTATTTATTTATTTTTTTTGGATCAACCCCTTAAGCTGTAATTCACTGTGGGGAAAAATATGGAACTTTTGAATTTTTAAAGCCAGCCTGCCCATGTCCTGCTGTTTAATACAGGACATTTCTATTCAGCATTATTATTCAAGGTCTGTCAGATTTATAAACCATATTCTAAGCTTTTTCTTTTTTTTTTTTTTTTTTTTGTCCTTCAAATCTTTTGCAGATCGAGATATGGGTGCACGCCATCGTGCTCGTGCCCATGCCATTCAGATCATGAAGGTTGAGGTGATTCCTGCCAGCAAGTGTCGCAGACCTGCCATCAAGCAGTTCCATGTAAGTGAGGCTCTATTACATATCTCAGTGGCTTCTGTCACTCACAAAGGTTTGGTGGCAGCTAACCAGATTTATGGTGGCTTGGTTAAAGCGGAACTGAACTCCGACCTTCCCCTCTGCTCTAGAAGATACGCAACAGCATAATAAACTTTAAAGAATAACAGTTTTTTTACAGCTGATACAAATCTTGCAATAAATCTGCAGTCTACTTCCTGCTTTTATGGAAGCTGACATAGGGTTTACATCCTGTATTTACAAATTAGCTGCTCTAAGGTAGCCAGGTGACACTGCTGAGAAATTAAATTGCACATGTTATCATGGATGCTCTCTGGATGAATTCCGAATGGATTTCATTCGGAGTTCATCCAGATAATTACTGCACCTGATGTGGCTGGTGAGCGGGGTTAAACGTACCCAGCAGCCGTCTTTAATCCGTTCCAAGCCACGTCACGACTACCATGCTTCCTCCTGCAACCCGGAAGGAGGAAGCAAGCGGTAATCACATGACGCAGCGTGGGACGGATTAAAGAAGACTGCTGCTGGGTAAGTTTTTAATCCCCGCTCACCAGCCACAACAGGTGCAGTAATTTATCTGGATGAATTCAGAATGAAATCCATTCGGAATTCATCCGGAGAGCATCCCTGCTTGTGATTAGTCACAGATGAGGGGGAATTAGACAGGCTAAACTCACTAGATACATACAGGGTGCATTTCTCGGTTTTCCTTCTGTCCTGTACAAGAGCTCAGGTCCACGTTAACCGCTTAACGACCGCCTAACGCCGATAGGCTGCGGCAGGTCGTAAGTGGAATTGCATGGAAGCGGCCTGTGTCTCCGTGAACAGCCTGCGAGCCTCTGATCGCGGTGAAAAGCCTGTCGAGCCTTCAATCGTGTCTCGCAGGTGAAATGTAAACACGCGGAGAAGAAATACACCATTCCCCCCCCCCCCCCCCCCCCCCGTTCGGCCACACAGAGCAGGGGAGCAGGAACGATCAGACGACAACTAGGGGGGGAGGGGGGGGAGAGAGTCTGATCTCCCTGCCTAGAACATGATCTGTGCTGCGGGCTGGAGAGCCCACGCAGCACAGATCCTTAGAAAGTCCCCTGGTCCTTAAGTGGAACTACAGGCAGCAGTACATAAGCATTAGTTCCTCCTGCATTCATTTAGATTTGAAATTTGGGTCATCTGCTATTGTGAACCCCAGAGGTGGTTTTTTTTTTTTTTTTTTTTTTTCACAATTCAGCATAGCGTTAGTAAAATAAGATGTAAACCTACCTGCAGTAAGCTGTTATACAGCTTCCCTTCATTTAATGTCTTTGGATATTTTTTTTATGTGATGTAATCCAAGCTTTAGATAGGATTACAGCAGCAAGGAAAAATGTGGTGCCACAAGACACAGTGGCCTCCTAGAAGTGCCTGCTGCAGTCATTTTAACATAAAGGAAGCAGCTGTGCTGTGAAGTCTGAGCCGTCTCTGGAAAAGCTTCTCATTGACCAGCTCTAGTGGTGTAGTGTGTTGGCAGAATAAAGAGTAACTGCAGTGTAATTCTCTTGATACTTTTAAATGTGCCAAAGTACACTGTAAAAATGTAAGACTTGTGGGATGTATGCAATAATGGAACTTTAGGAGTGATCACTATCCCCACCTCTGGTACTTTTTTGTTTTTGTCTTGCACTTGCCCCTCTAGGAAGTTACAGTAGGAAGAAGTTGTAAAGCTCAAGGTGACGGGGCCATAAACAGTATGAATGCCACAATCTTCGACTTGGGTTTTTTACATTGCTTGGTGGCTCATTATAAATGGTGCAATTTATTCTCGAACTGGTCTTGCCCTATAAAAAACAAACATTGAATTAAGTTTATAGTTTGTAAATATTTTGGTACTTCCAGTTCTGTATAAGCATTTAATGTATGGAATAGAGTTGAGATTTTAAAACGCACAGAACTTTGTGAATCATTGAAGGTACTACCAACAGTCCATTTAAAATTTTGCACCTGTCCTTAGAGACTCTGAAGCCAGTATAAATTCTTCTTCTTAACTTTTATTGCTGTCAAGGACCCTCAGCCCTGCTAAACCGCCGCTATCCCGCGGCAAAACGAGGGGTCTATACCCCCCAGATCCCCCTGCAAAATCCACAACTTTCTTGGTCGTGGATTTTGCTGCTCATGGAGGCAGAGCTATGAGCTGCCGCTCTGCCTCCATACGCGTCAATCTGCCGGCGGATCTCAGGCTCTCCCCGCCCCTCTCAGTGAAGGCAGATTTGGGAGAGGCGGTGTTCGGCCGGGATTGACACACAGAGGCAGAGCTACAGCCATTAGTTCTGCCTCATTCAGGAAGCGCTCCCTGGACAAAGGAGAGGGGATTTGGGGGGGTATAGACCCCTCGTTTTGCCACAGGATAGCGGCGGTTTAGCAGGGCTGAGGGTTCTTTACAGCAATACAAGTTAAAAAGAATTTATACTGGCTTCAGAGTCTCTTTAAAGGGAACCAGAGAGGATTCAATATACATACCTGGGGCTTCCTCCAGCCCCATACGCACGGATCGCTCCCACGCCGCCGTCCTCCGCTGCCTGGATCCGCCGCCACCGGGTCCCGTCATTGCCGCAAGTCGGCCGGCGGACGCGGCCAATTCTCCGCATTACAGGGTGCTCTCTCTCCATACAGATACGCATGTGGCTGCTTACTGCGCTGCCGCATGCGTACATGTATGGAGGGAGCCCCTGTGATGCGGACAATTGGCCGCGTCCGCCGGAAGTGACGGGCCCGGTACCGGCGGATCCAGGAAGCTGAGGACGGCGGCGTGGGAGCGATTCAGGCTTATGGAGCTGGAAGAAGCCCCAGGTATGTATAAAATCATTTTCTTTTTTCAACCCCCCGTTCCTCTCTGGTTCCCTTTAACGTGATTCTGTATAGTTGAAAAGTCACATAAAGGCTCCTGTGTTATGCTGGGGCTGCACGGTACGTTTCTGTACCGTGTATCGGCCAGCTGACAATCAGCTGGCCCGATCAAGCCGCTCGATCCCCGCCGGCGGACAATGGCAGGGAATCGAGTGCTGATAAGGAAGCGCTGGTGGGGACGAGCGGTAATCGATCCGCGGGGACGCGGCTGAGGTCGATCTGGCGGCTAATAGGCCACCGGATCGACTCGTGTATTCCCAGCATTAGTCCCGTGTACTAACACTGCTATGTAAAATACTGCAAACATGACAGCCATACAGTACACAGAGCTAAAGTGATCTCTCCAATGGGACAGTGATCTCTCTGGGCAAAGATTTTGGAAATGATCTATTGAACCATCTAATCACCTGAAAAACGAACAGTGTATTTCCAGCATTAAGCAATGTCTGACTCCCAGGTGCATTGTTCTAATCATCCCACCAGTCAGGAGCTTCTCTATCATGCGCCATTCACCCTTTGTAGCAGCAGACAAGTCTGGAGCTTCTAAGCTGGTGAAGAATCTGAACAGCACTTGACCCTGAACTGTTGCATGAGTCTAATTCCTGTGGGCACAGTCCATGTATGTATGTATGTGGCATTAGACTAATCCACCAGTGATTGTCACTCCACATTTTCATAACCCTGTAAATTAAATTGACTGAGGAGCTGTTGTGTTTCAATACGCAGAATGAGATGCTATTTGCTGGCATTTGAATGAACACAAACAAGCGGATTGTCTTATATGGAATAAGGCTATGCTCACTCTAAATGTGTTTTCACATGAGCTTTGTTAAGCATAACATGCAAGTTTTGTATGCAATAAGCTTTACACGCTCGTATAAAAAATACATTGTCCAAGGAAACCCATGTTGGTGAGGAAAGAATGCATTGCATGTAATCTAATGCATTGATTAACACAGGGTTTTCAGTTCTTATGCATTTCAATGTTGCATAAAAAAGTAATCAAAATGGACCTGCTATACACATCCACTTTTGATTGCCCAATGACTATACTTTTACAATCTCCATGTAGTATGAGGGTTTGCCTACACAATCTGTTCATAATCTATCTGGATGCCCTCCTACTAAATGGAAGTGGTAAAATTTACCAATCAAAATTGGATGTTTGTATGCACCCTTAAAGCATACCCAGGGATGACTTGAATAAAGAGATATTTGCCTAAGAGGGAAGCCTCTGGATCCTGCAGAAGCTACCCATGTCCTCCTGGCCCCCACTGTTACTGCATTTGGAACCCTGAAACATATCTGATAAGAGCTTCTTAGCTTCTTAGAACTGTTGTGGCAGTGCTCATCTTCATGCATGAGCGCAGTTGTACTGTGCCTGCATTTCTGTAAAAAAAATATTTTTTTTTTTCTCTAAATAGGAAGGCGGCAAGCAGTTGGGAGAGTTCAATAATATTTTCACTGCTCATTAACTGCTTGTGGAAAACTGTCTTTAGAATGGGTCAGTAAACTGCATTAGCTTTATCAGGTGGGCTCTGGTGTGTAGCCATGCCCCCTTGAGGAATAAGCTATTGCCCCTTCAGTGCTGGAGATACAGGAAAGGATGCAGCCATTTTCTTCAAGGGGGTGCGGCTACAAGCTGAACCTTGGCTGATGGCTCCATTGACTCTTGCATCTAATGCTGTTTGTTTGTCCTAGTTATAACTCAGGCCACAGGTGCACTTTTAGAAGGACTCAGTGTTTGTCTGCAATATTTACTAGTATTAAAAATCTCTTATTTTTAATGCTTAATTTAAGTTTGGATTAACAAAAATAAACTATTATACATTTATTTTAATTTTTTTTTTTTTTTTTTTTTTTTTTTTTTAGGACTCCAAGATCAAGTTCCCACTGCCACACAGAGTTCTGCGTCGCCAGCACAAGCCCCGCTTCACCACCAAGAGACCAAATACCTTCTTTTAAGCAAGGGGAAAACTTGCTGCTTGTTCTTTGGTCAAATAAAATTATTTGTGGAAAAAAAACAAACCTGCTGAACAATGTCATACTTTTTTGCTTTGGTCGTTTCTGGATTCGACGTGAACCAGAGAAGTCTCTATTCTCCCTACAGTAATGGGTTCATTGATTAGTTGCCAGACTTCTTCACACTCCTACCTTTCAAAATGTTCTTGTGCACTCGCACAGTTGTCGGCAAATTTATATTGGACAAAATAAATGGCCTCATTTAGAAAATTGTTTTAGGAACGATGAAAAAGTGAAATTCTCATTAATATAACTTACTGATGGTAAAAACAGATGCATTTTGTTGTGCAGAGCCTTTATAAAGTTGGAGATCATTGGTGTAAAGGAAAAAAAATGTAGAGCCATGAATGGCGGCGCTAAATGGCATTCCGTTCAGTAAGGGAGTATTGGTATGGATTAAAAGCTGCCCAGCCAAAAGCTTACTCTCATTCTTTTAAGTTGGCCAATAAATGGTATCCTGATTCAAAATGTCTTGCTTTTGATATGGATAATGGCACTCGCATTAAGCTCTTGAATTCTAGGTTTAAATCTTGACTCCCAACAATGTCTGCGTGAAGTGTTTTTTAACCCTTTGTGTACCAGCGTCTCTGACCCCTTCAGGACCAGAGACCGCTGGTTCCAGAAAACTGTGCCTCCTGATGAATCGCTGCACATACCAGCTGGTCACAACACATTCCCATCGCTTCAGGTCCCTCTTGCTGCCATCTCTATGGCGGCCAAGTGCTGTCAGACGCTTAGAAGCCAAGTTCATTGGCTCCTGATGCTATCAATGCAAGCTAATGTGATTTAGCTCAGTGATCACGCTGTCAGGAGCCAATGAAAGCAGCTCCTGGCCTGCTCACAGAGCTCCGCCATCCTATAGACTACAGGGTGAGTGAACTGTGGCATGTGCAGATCGTCGGGAGCACGTCAGGGAAGGTGAAATCTGTCCTTTCAGAGCTGCGCAGCCATCTGCAGGATGTGGATTTCTACCATGGCGATCTGGAAGCTGTTAAATACATTATGCCAGTTAGTGGTAACAGCCAGGCTTAAAGCAGTAGGATCAGCCATACTATGCCAGGGAAAACACATATATAAGTAGATAAATACTTCATCTACTTACATAACACATGTATTGTACTGTCCATGTTTTGATTTCAGTGAATGTTCTATAGTAAATTACGAGAATTCTGTTCCTGGTGGGGGCCATGTCTTTTGCCCACAGTTAAGGCTAACTTGTGATGTCATTTCTGCCCTTTACTTTTTTTTTTTTCTTGTCTCCTCCAATCGCTGAGTCACCTCCGCCTTGCTTGTAAACACAAGTGAGTAGGGGATTTAGGTTTCAGATAAGAAGCTGGCAGAGAAATAAAGGGAAGAGGAGGAATAGATTATAGTTAAAAAGAACCCCCAGCATGCAATTCTTTGGCACGACTACTAAAGGGCCAGTGTTTCTTAAGTATGTGATAACTCCAAATAATAACAGCAGAAAAAGTTTTGAATGCAAGATCAGCAACTTTATCACTTAATACACTCAGACCAGTTGCTGTTGAAATTTGATTTTTATGGTGACGATACCGCTTTAAAACAAGGTAGGCAAAACTCATACAGAACATTCTGTAAAATCTACTAGTCAAAATAATTACGGTAATTAAAGGTACCCTGAGTGGTGGCAAAAAAAAAAAAAAACTGGACTTACCTTGGTCCTCCAGCCCACTGTACAGCAGAATAGACAGGGAAGCCTCAATGGGATCCTGAGGCTTCCCCCTCTTTAGTCGAGTATCTGATTTTGTGTACTGGAACTTCTGCTCAGGTATTTAAACTTCATAGTGCATAGGCAACATAGCTAAATTATAAATGCCAAACTTTTGTAAAAACATTTTGAAACCTTCCAAACCTTATCAAAAGTTTAAGGATGGGTTCACAGTGGTGTGACTATCAATGTGAGGTAGAACAGTATGGGATCCGTTACCTCAAGATTCGTGCCTTAGCAGTGATGGTGAAGCATACTATTTTTTTTTTTTTCTTGCTGTTACAGGTAACACAAGTCCCTCTGAACCTAGCATAAGGGTCCTTCATACTATTCAGTGTTGATAGTCACCAAATGGTGCTGGAAAGTTGAATCGATGCTATGCAGTGAAGTGTACATTACAATGAAATGATCTTCACTGCCACTGTAAATACGCATGGCGTCTGGTAAATGCACAACATGCTCTGTTACTCCGAGACTTGCTGCACTGCACTCAATGTGAACATGTAGCATGGAAATAGCATTGCAATGTCATGTTGTGAATCAGTGTGAAAAAACAGTCAAGGTCATTACTTCTGGTTTTTGCAAATGAATGAAGCAGATTTAAACCCATGCAATGGCTGCTCTTTAGAATGTAGCCTTAAAAATGAAACTTATACTATACAAAAAAAAAAACTTGCATTCATCCCAGTCTCTAATTTTCCTAATATGGGTCTTGTAAAAAGTTAAAATGTTATACTTGCTTGAAATAGTCAACATTGTATGGGCTTGGCATACAGGACCTCCCAAGATTAAGTAACCTATTAAAGTTCAACTGAAATGAGCGGTATATGGAGGCTGACTTATAAACAATGCAGATTACCTTGCTGTCCTGCTGATCTTTGAATATTTAATTAATTAATTGGCTGTATTGTAGTCGCTTTTTGGCTAATAGTCCCATACACAGATAAAGGGGAAGGTTAAACCCATATGATGCATAGACAATAAAAAATGGACTGGGGTCGCACACCTTCTTAAGTATACCAAAATAAATATTTTTATTGATAGCTTAACTACAAATCATCCCATAAATACCCACAATATAATTGCATAAATCCCAAACAATTAAAACCACCAAATGCGGAGCATCAGTAGCTATACGCATGTGACCACACTGTAGTGATGCTTATTTTTGGATATAGCTATCCTGGCCAGGAAATATACCATACCATCAACACAAGCATCCGCGCAACCTCTCTCCTTTCACACTTGTGCCAAAGCTGATCAGTGTCGGGGGGCCCCCTTGTCCAAACAATGAAGTCTGATGCACCATGACTCCAGCAAGATATGCTTTAAAAGTTATGCACATTTCATTTCGCTGCCGCAAATAGCCTGACAGCATTGGTTGGTCTCACCCCTCCTCTCATCAGCTACTTCTCTGCAGTGTATTCCGGGTACAGGTTTTTAACCATTCAGTCCTGCCCCACTCGCGCTGGGGTCAGTAAAGATGCCTCCTCACAGCGCTATGTGCCGCTAAGATGCAAGACGCCAGCCCGGGATCCCATCCGGCATGTGTGGAGGAGGATGCTGCGTCACACGCATCCGCGTAAGCTCCGCCCACTGACGCGTGAAACGTCTTTACTGACCCCAGCGCGAGTGGGGCAGGACTGAATTAATTGTTTGGGATTTATGCAATTATATTGTGGGTATTTATGGGATGACTTGTAGTTAAGCTATCAATAAAAATATTTATTTTGGTAGGTGTGCGACCCCAGTCCATTTTTTATTGTCCTGCTGATCTGCCTGTAATGCTTTTAGGGCTCTTTCACACTAAGACGTTGCGTTTGCGACGTTAAGGTCGCATAACGTGCCCCTAATGCAATGCAGGTTAGTTTTGAAGTTGGACATTATATTGTACTGCGTTGTGCGTCTCTTGATGCATACTTTTCGTCGCATACTGATAAAAAACGGCGCATGCGTCACATTTAAAAAAAAAAATCAAACCTTACTGAGCATGTGCAAACAGTCCAACGTAGCTAATAACGCAGACAACGCACAGCATGCAGCACTCTCTAAATATTGCTACACGTTACACACAACGTGAGCACTGTGAATGTCACACATACTTTGTGCTGCTGTGCGTTAGTACTTTCTATAACGTGGTCAATTGGATGTGCAGCAGTCGTGATGTGCAATATCCCAAAAAATTTGATGGATTCTGGGGAGGGGAAAAAGATACCCGTGTCCCCATGGGGCTCAATTCAAAACTTGACCTCAATACCTTCTATGATAAGTAGTCTGTGCTTTGGCGGGGTTCCTCTTCCTTTCCCCCTTGTGCTGTATCTTTTTCCCCTCCTTTCTCCCTTTCTTGCTTACATCTAGCACATAGGCTTATACCAGCTTCCTTATTACAATGAATTTACTGAGACTTATGTATGTTGCTTGTTCTCTATTTCATAATGACACATAGGTAGTCTGTTAACTGATGCCATGCTGTTTCTGTGTTTTTAATTGTTCTACCAATTGATTATTCAGTGATTTTATATACATGTTTAATGGTTTATACCACTTCCAAAAGAACATGGTGGAAGGATCGATTGTAGATTGACAGGCCATGGGGTAACTCTGCATCGAACATTGCAATGCTGCGGCTTGATTTCATGATTAAAGCTATTGAAAGTCTATGCAGTGTATGGGGAGATTTGATCAGATTCAGATCTGAAAGGGATTGATCTGTTACAATACAATAACATTTCTATAGCGCTTTTCTCCCAAAGGACTCAAAGCACTTAGGCTCTCTCAGATTCAGTAGTTGGATGAAGTATTCACACAACAAAACTTATATTTCTGCAAATGCCAATCAGGTGGGTTTTCAGTCTGGATTTTAACATGTCCAGGGATGGAGCTGTCCTGATCTGCTGAGGTAAGGACCAAAAGTCCTTGTACACCGCAAGGCTGCAGTCTACATTAGAGATGTCGCGAACCTCCGATTTTCGGTTCGCGAACTGGGTTCGCGAACTTCCACGGAAGGTTCGGTTCGCAGAAAAGTTCGCAAACCGCAATAGACTTCAATGGGGAGGCGAACTTTGAAAAATAGAAAAAATTATGCTGGCCACAAAAGTGATGGAAAAGATGTTTCAAGGGGTCTAACACCTGGAGTGGGGCATAGCGGAGTGGGATACATGCCCAAAGTCCCGGGGAAAAATCTGGATTTGACGCAAAGCAGCGTTTTAAGGGCAGAAATCACATTGAATGCTAAATTGCAGGCCTAAAGTGCTTTCAAACACCTTGCATGGGTATACATCAATTAGGGAGTGTAATTAGAGTTCTGCTTCACACTGACACACCAAACTCACTGTGTAACGCACTGCAAACAGCTGTTTGCGTAGTGACGGCCGTGCTGGACTGGTGCGCACCGTGGCCAGAGTGTAGGCCGTGGTGTTTTTCAAGCCCATATGGTCGCCGGGCTGTGGTAGCTCAATGATAGAACAACAGTGACTGTCCAGCTGATCAAATTTGGTCTGACCACAATGAAGCAACAACCTTATTATCTTTTGTGTGCCACCCCCACCCGAGACACTCAAATAGCCGGTGGTCATTGCTTCATTGTGATGCGCAAGCCCCTTCACCACGGCAAGGTAATGATCACGAAGGGGAATGGGCACATGTACATGCCTTTTGTTTTTTTGTTGCAGCCCGCCCGCAGTGCAGCCAGAAAAATTAGGCAGGCATGTACATGCACCAGAAAAATTTGTGTAGCGGCCGCTGCTAGCAGCGGCCTTAAAAATTCAGGAATCCGCCTAGAGTCCTGGACCCTGTTGGTGGCGGAGAAGGCAGTCAAGCGGCCTGCAGGCAGAGATGCTGTGTGTGGGGACTGACTTAGTCTTCGGTCGTGCAGTAGCCCTCCGTGATCCATTCCTCATTCATTTTGATAAAGGTCAGGTACTGAACACTGTCGTGACTTAGGCGACTTCTCTTCTCAGTAACTATGCCTCCAGCTGCACTGAAGGTCCTTTCTGACAGGATGCTTGCGGCAGGGCAAGAGAGAAGTTGTATGGCAAATTGGGACAGCTCTGGCCACAGGTCAAGCCTGCGCAACCAGTAGTCCAAGGGTTCATCGTCGCTTTTCGCAGAGTCTACATCCACACTCAAGGCCAGGTAGTCGGCTACCTGCCGGTCCAGGCGTTGGTGGAGGGTGGATCCGGAAGGACTATGGCGAGGAGTTGGACTAAAGAACGTCCGCATGTCCGACATCACCCTGAGATCGCTGGAGCGTCCTGTCCTTGCCTGCGTGGACTTGGGAGGAGGAGGGTTACTGCCAGTGGTACCTTGATTGCGTTGTGCAGCCACATCACCCTTAAACGCATTGTAAAGCATCATCGACAGCTTGTTCTGCAAGTGCTGCATCTTTTCCGCCTTGTGTTGACTTGGTAACAGGTCCGCCACTTTGTGCCTGTACCGAGGGTCTAGTAGCGTGGCCACCCAGTACAGGTCATTCGTCTTGAGTTTTTTGATACGGGGTCCCTCAACAGGCTGGACAACATGAAAGAGGACATCTGCACAAAGCTGGATGCAGACGTACTCTCCATCTCCTCTTGCTCTTCCTCAGTGACGGGATGCAACTCCTCTTCCTCCCCCCAGCCATGAACAATACCACGGGAACGTGGAGCAGCAGAAGCCCCCTGTGACGGCTGCCGCGGTTGTTGTTCTTCCGCCGCCTCTTCCTCCTCCACAGAAACACCTTCCTCATCATCACCATCATCAGAGTCTGACTCCTCTCCTTCCCCACACGACTCCTCTTCTTCCTCCTCCCCCCTCTGTGCTGCTGCAGGTGTTGTGGGAACATCGGGTTCGTGTGTAAATCGCTCCCACGACTCCTGCTGCCGTAACTCTTCTCGTTCACGCTCCTCCACAGCTGTATCCACCACTCTACGCACGGCACGCTCCAGGAAGTAGGCGTAGGGGATCAAGTCGCTGATGGTGCCCTCATCGCGACTCACCAGTTTGGTCACCTCCTCAAAGGGCTCCATGACCCTGCATGCATTTCGCATCAGTGTCCAGTTGTTGGGCCACAACATCCCCATCCTCCCAGATTGTGTCCTTGTACTGTAATGATACAGGTACTGGGTGACGGCTTTCTCCTGGTCTAGCAGGCGAGAGAACATCAGCAGGGTGGAATTCCAGCGAGTCGGGCTATCGCAAATCAGGCGTCTCACTGGCAAGTTGTTTCTACGCTGAATGTCCGCAAAGCGTGCCATGGCCTTGTAAGAGCGCCTGAAATGCCCACACAACTTCCTGGCCTGCTTCAGGACGTCCTCTAAGCCTGGGTACTTGGACACAAATCTTTGCACGACCAGATTCAGCACATGTGCCATGCAGGGTATGTGTGTCAGCTTTCCCAAATTCAACGCAGCAATGAGATTGCTGCCGTTGTCACACACCACGTTGCCGATATCAAGCTTGTGCGGGGTCAGCCATTGCTCCACCTGTTTGTTAAGAGCATCCAGGAGAGCTGCTCCAGTGTGACTCTCCACTTTCAGGCAAGACATGTCTAACACTGCGTGACACCGTCATACCTGGCATGCAGCATAGGCCCTGGGGTGCTGGGGCTGTGTAGCTGGAGAGGAGATCGTGGCACCAGCCAAGGAGGAGGAGGAGGATGACGGCAGCGAAGCGGTGGTAGCAGGTGGAGAGGAGGTGGCTAGAGGCCTGCCTGCAAGCCGTGGAGGTGTGACAAGTCGGTCCGCTGCGCAGCCACGTACTCCCTGCTTGCTGCCATCGGTCACCAGGTTGACCCAATGGGCTGTGTATGTAATGTAGTGGCCCTGCCCGTGCTTGGCAGACCAGGCATCCGTGGTCAGGTGGACCCTTGACCCAACGCTGTGTGCCAGAGATGACACCACTTGCCTCTCAACTGCACGGTACAGTTTGGGTATGGCCTTTTGTGAAAAATAATTGCGGCCTGGTATCTTCCACTGCGGTGTACCAATGGCCACAAACTTACGGAAAGCCTCTGACTCCACCAGCTTGTATGGTAATAGCTGGCGAGCTAATAGTTCCGCCACGCCAGCTGTCAAACGCCGGGCAAGAGGGTGACTGGCAGACATTTGCTTCTTACGCTCAAATACTTCCTTCACGGACAGCTGGGTACTGCTGTGGGCAGAGGAGAAGGAACCGCTGAAGGGAAGAGGCGGTGTGGAGGAGGGCGGCTGTGAAGGTGCAAGGGAGAAAGTGGATGAAGACGATGCACCTGAAGGAGGAAGAGGAGAAGGAGGGTGGCTTGTCTTTTGAGGGGTGCTGCTTTTTCTCAGGTGTTCTTGCCATAGCTGTTTGTGCCTTCTCTCCAGGTGCCTTCGTAAGGCACTTGTCCCTACGTGAGAGTTGGCCTTTCCACGGCTCAATTTTTGCTGGCAGAGACAACAGATGGCTTTGCTCCGATCTGAGACACACACGTGAAAGAATTTCCAAACCGCTGAGCCCCCCTGGGGTGATGGCGCTACGGTGGCATCAGCAGCTGACGTTGAAGGGCATATGTGCTGGCTGGCCATAGCTGGCGATACATGGCGCCGGACACTGCCCCCAGCTGTTTCTGAGGACGAGCTCCCTCTGCTTCTATCATGGAGTCGTCTCTTCCTACTCCTCTCTGACTCCTCCTTTGAACTGTCCCCCTGGTCATCTCCTCTACCGGGAACATATGTAGTACCCGTATAATCGTCATCATAATCCTCCTGGCCAGCTGCGCTTTCCTCAGACACCTCCTCAAGTGCACCAACTTCAGGTGGTCTACCATCATCCCCATCCACACACGTTACGTCCATACTATCGCCACCTAACTCAGACGTATAAGGGTGGTGTACCTGCGCCTTCTTGTTGTTGTGACAGTAGTGGCTGGGAATCAGTGATTTCACCACCATCACCAAATAACTCCTGCGAAGTGTCAAATGCAGCGGATGTGGTGCTTGTTGTAGCGCTGGTGGCTGCGGGAGATGAGGTGTTCTGTGTTAAATACTCAAACACCTCCTCACGATTTTGGCAAGTGATGGCACGTGCCTTCTTCTGAGCACTATATTTTGGGGCAGGTCCGCACGAAATCAGAGCAACACCACCTCGCACAGACCTGCCGGTGCCTGGTGGCCTTCCTCTGGGTCTGCCTCTACCTCTTCCTCTACCTGGTTTGTCCATTTTGTCCATCTCGGGGGGATGCTAGCTATATGCAGTGAGGTGGGTTCTTTTTTTTTTTTTTTTTTTTTAATGTAATTTTTATTTTCAATAAAGTGAATCATAGCAATACAACTTTGTCATTTCTCACATAGTGTGGATACACATCATATTCATAACACTTAAGTATTCTTTAGAGTGTATATAGTATAGATAATTCTCGCTATCTGTACGAGTGAGAATAGAGAAAGACAAAAAGTAAAGAGCATAATAGAAACTAGAAAATTTTAGAACCAATCAAAACAGTTATCAGGTACCGCATATAGTGTTGCTACTTTAAACAGCATTGTAGATATGTGTTAAGGACATAGTCCTCTCAGTTGAGAATATCACTTAGAACCCTTATTAGTCCGTCCCCTCATTCACAATAGAAAGATATCTTTCAGTTGTTTGGAAGAGGATCCATGGCATCCAGACCTTTTTGTATTTATCAAATTTATCTCTGGCCATCAAAATAGATTCTTCTGCTTCTTGAATTCTATTAATTCTAGAGAACCAGTCTTTAATAGTGGGGATTTTCGTGGTCCTCCAGTATGTTGGAATAAGGCTCTTAGCTGCATTTAGTAAGAATGGGGTGACCGTGGCTTTATATTTTTTTATAGATGTTGGGTAAAGGTGAAACAATAGGTGCCATGGATTATCCTCCAAGTCCCATCCCACCACCTCCTTGACTATTTCCCTTACTGCATCCTAATACGGACCCAACAAGGGGCAATTCCAGAAAATATGCAAAATTGAGCCTTGCTCTCCACAGCCCCTCCAGCAGTTGGGATTCTGGCCCTCATATATCTTAGCAAGAAGAGAGGGTGTTCTGTACCATCGCACTAATAGCTTATAGCACCCTTCTTGAATATGTGAGCTTATTGAGGCAGAATGAGCCATAGCCAGAGCTCTACTTGTTTGTGGGTCTGATAATGTGTGCCCCGTATCTCTCTCCCATTTTCCCAGAAAATCTGCCTTAGTATCCCCTTTGAGATCCAAAAGAGCTTGGTATAAGTAGGAAGTTAGATGCAGGGGTTTCGCCTCTTGTATGAAAAGCTTTTCCCAGGGGGTCATGTCTACTATTGCTCTTACCCCTCTTAGAGAGCCAAACCAGTGTGTAAGTTGGTTCATTTTCCAGTGGTCCATGGGGAATGACCCATACTCCTGTCGGAGAGCTGCGATAGGTTTAATTTTATTTCCTGACATTAGGTGTCCTATTGTTAATAGTCTATTGCCTTTCCAGGTACCAAAGGAGTTCCTTTCCATGCCTGGTTGGAAGTGCGGGAAGCCCTCAACTGGGGTTAGGGGTGAAACTCCTGGTGCCCATTTATCTTTAGATTCAAATCTATCCCATACCCTTAGGGTGTGTTTAGTCCAAGGTGGCGTGGAGGCTGATAGGCCCCTTAACTTAGAGTTAACCCAAATCGCTCCAGCCAGGTCTCTGCCTGCTAATGATTTTTCCACTTTAACCCACCCTTTCTGCGTCTCATTGTGCTGCCAGTCTAGGATTCTATTCATGGCAAGGGCCTTGTAATATAATTTCAAATCTGGTAAGCCCAGACCCCCTTTTTCCTTGGATCGAATCATAATATTGTATGATAGTCTAGGTCTCTTCCCTTTCCAGACAAATCTAATTAATAGGGATTTAATTTTTGTAAAGAAAAGTTTTGGGAGAGAGATAGGGAGCATTGACATCGGGAAGAGCAGTCTGGGTAGGATGTTCATTTTTATTATGCTGATACGGCCTAGCCAAGTAAATCCTCTTCCATTCCACCTCTCCAAATCTTTACCAATTATGTCCAGTAAAGGTAGGAAGTTTCTTATGTATATCTCATGAAGGTTAGACGGCAGGTCTATGCCCAAGTATCTTATGGCTTGCTCTCTGTAGGTAAAAGGAAAAGTGGTCCTAAGATTATTTAGGTCTGATATATTTAGTCCCACATTTATATATTCCGATTTGGTCATGTTTATTTTAAAATTAGAGATTTCCCCGTATTCCCTAAATTCCTGAATGATTTTAGGTAGTGAAATGAGTGGGTGTGTAACATATAGAAGGATGTCATCAGCAAATGCTGATAGTTTACAGTTTTGGGACCCAATATTTACTCCTTGAATGGCTTGGTTTAAGCGTATACTTCTTAGCAGGGGCTCCAGAGTCAGAACGAATAGGAGCGGGGATAGGGGGCAGCCCTGTACGAGTTTAAAGTTGCCATTAGCCAGTTGAAAGCCTTCTGATAAAACTCTGTTTGCTCTTATTTTAGCTGAGGGATTGCTGTATAGGGTATTTATCCAGGACTTCATACAAGGTCCTAGGCCAATATGTTCAATCACTTCTCGGATCAGGCCCCAGTTCACCCTGTCAAAAGCCTTCTCTGCGTCAGTTGATAATAGGATTAGTGGTACGTGCTTAAGTTGGGCCCAGTGGACAACGTTTAGGGCCTTGGCCGCGTTATCTCTGGCTTCTCTCCCCACAACAAAGCCTGTTTGATCAGGGTGAACTAGGGCCGGCAACCCTTCTTTGATTCGATTCACTAGTATCTTAGAGAAGAGTTTTATATCTAAATTAATGAGCGATATGGGTCTGTAGCTCTGACACAAGGCAGGGTCCTTCCCTTCTTTGGGGATCACCACTATATGTGCTTCCATACTTTGGGTTGGGAACCTTCCTCCCTTAGACTGTTCAGGGCCTCTGTCAGTGTTTCTAATAGATGTTTAGCGTATAATGTATAGTACTTTTTAGTAAAGCCATCCGGGCCTGGTGACTTACCATTAGGGGTGTCCTTTAGGACCCCCTTTAATTCTTGGATCGTAATTGCTTGTTCTTATTCTGTACACCATTCTTCAGACCACTTGGGCATCTGGACTCTCTGTAGATAATCTTTTATTTTTTGTTTGCATGTGTCCACTCTATCTATGGGGTGATCTTTTTGGATGTTATAGAGAGCCTCGTAATACTTTCTGAATAGACCTGCTATCTTCCCCGCCTGAAATTCCATATTCCCCCCTTGATCTTTAAGTTTATGTATATAATTCAGTTCTCTCTTTCTCCTTATGCTATTTGCCAGTAGCCTGCCACATTTATTGCTATATTCATACATATTGTTAAACCAAATTTTTTGCCTTTGTTTAGTTTTGTTGTCTAGTATTCGTAGCAGAGCCTTCCTCTCCTCCATTAGGGCCTTCCCAACCTCCACACTAGTACTTGATTTATGGGCTTGTTCCAGAGAATTGATTCTATCTAGAGTTAGAAGCATCCTCCCCTGTTCCTCTTTTTTCATTCTTGCCCCTTGTGAAATCAATTCGCCCCTGACTACCGCCTTGTGTGCTTCCCAGATAATACATTTAGAAACTTCTGCTGATGAATTTTCTCTAAAATAGTTTACCATGGATTTTTCCACTTTCTGGGAAGCTTCCAAGTCATCTAATAGGTTTTCATTTAATCTCCAGTGAGTTCCCCTTGTGTCTTTAGTTCCTATCTCAAGATCAATCCATACCGCAGCATGGTCTGATATAGTGATATTCTCTATTCTTGCTTGTTTTACTTTATATAAATAGTACTGATCCACCCAGATAGAATCAATTCTCGTGTAAACTCTATGGATCTGGGAGTAATAAGAAAAATCTCTATCTAGAGGATGGAGATATCTCCAGCAATCAATTAGGTGGTTAGTTTTCATCAGTTGGGTAAATTCTTTTACAGTTTTGTGAGGGAGGGTAGAAAGGCCCGTGGAGGAGTCTCTCCCTGGACTGCATAATATATTCATGTCCCCCCCGCATACCAAAATCCCTTTAGCAAATGCTTTAATTTTTTTGAGGAGCATCTTAAAGAAAGGGACCTGGTGGGTGTTAGGGGCGTATACGTTGAGAAAGGTGAGTCTTTCATTCCCTAGCTGAACCTTTACTGCTATATATCTTCCCATCTCATCTTTATCAGTTGCCAGCACCTGTAGTGGTATCTCCTTGGCTATGGCAAATCGCTACTCCTTTTGCCCTCCTAATGGGGGAGTTGCTGAAAAACCATTGGGAGAATTTATGTTTTGGGAGTCGTGGGATACATCCATCTTTGAAATACGTCTCCTGTAGGAAGAGGATTTGAGGCTGAAGACGTTTAATTTCCATCCACAGTCTCCCCCTCTTACACGGGGAACATAAGCCTCGGACATTATATGTCAAAACTCTTAGTTTGTTCAAAACCGACATTTCAATAAAATTACCTGAGAGGATCTGCGGTACCTGAGATAAAGAAACATTAACAGAACATAGTCAAAAATAACAAGCCTTGAAGTAGGCTTAGTAAACCTCTAGCAGAGTTTTTGCTGACATGTGTACTTGCAGCAGACTTTCCCCTATTAAGGGGATCCCTAATGGGGGTAGATTTCCTGAGTGGAAATGTCATTCAGGACACTATTGCAGCGTCTCCCCGGGCTGGCTGAGAATGTTGTGTGGTCCCTCATGTGAGGGCACCATACAGCTGTAAGTCAATCCCTATATTTTTCGGAAAAGTTCCTTAGACAAGATATGGTAAGATACTTACAGACCTGAGGCACATATTTGGTGCTAGCCCTGCATACAGAAAGATCCTTAAAGTGCTTCAGGCCTATCAGTCTCTGAGGGGTCCCAGGACCAGAGTGTCTCGGAAGTTCGTCAAGAAGAAGCATGTAATAAGTAAGAACATCTAATAAAAAAAAAAAAAAAGGAGCAGTTAGTACATAACCTTTGCTCAGCATCTATGCTGGTGATCTCTCCTGAGATGAAGCCGTGGGCCTTCTCTTTCTTCTGGGTTCTTTAGTTTGCCATCTCTCTCTTTGTAATAGCGGGTTGGTTTCCTGTGGGATTCTCCAGTCAGTGAAATCTGTAGAAGGGAGATCCAGGTCATCTATAAACTGTTTCAGGTCGTCTTTAGTGCGTAGGGTTGCAGTTACTCCGTCTACTGTGGCTATTAAGGCAAAGGGGTATCCCCATTTATATAACCCTCCTTTTTTCTTTATGGCTTCTAGTAGGGGTTTCACTGACCTGCGTTGGAGGAGTGTGCGCCATGAAAGATCTGGGTACAGTGTGATACATGCCCCATCGAATTCAAGATAGTCTCTGTCTCTCATGGTGCGCAGTAACTGTTCCACATCAGTAAACCTTAGTAGGCGACAGATAACATCCCTCGGGCGGTTAATGTCCGGCTTCTTGGCGGTTAGTGCTCTGTGAACTCTTTCTATGTCCATATTGGACTGGGCAGGTCTTTCCAGGATTAGGTTAAAGATATCCGTTACGGTCACTCTAAGATCCTCGGATCTGGTGGCCTCCGGGAGTCCCTTAATTCTAATATTCTGTCTGCGGGAGCGGTTCTCTTGGTCATCTAGTTGAGAGATTAGTGTCTCAATCTGTTTGTCTTGTCTGGTGATCTTACCCTGCATGGCCGCCATCTTAGAGTCTGCGCCATCATTTCTTTCTTCTAGGTTAACCACTCGGTGGCCAATGGCAGTGATGTCTCTGTGAATTTCGTCTATCTCTCTCCGAAAGGACTGTTCAATGCGGCTAGCAAAGGACTCCAGGTCCGATTTCGTGGGTAAGTTATTTATTTGTTGTACAAGTTAGCTGCGCTCATAAAAGTCCCAACAGATATTTCTTGTGTGCAGCTGGTATTCAGGTTTTACTCTCCGCTTCCACCCAGGAATGGTGGCCGTGCCCACTTCGGTAAGAAACCACCACCACACCCCACGCAGTGGCCACTCACCGCTATGTTATGACCCTCAGTCAAGTGGGTCTTCAGCGCCTATGGGGTCATCTGGCCGCCCCCTGCCTTTCACCGGAAACCTTCTCCCGAATTCCAAACTGCTGTCTGTTGGTCTTTTAATCCACGTTTAAGCCACGTGGTGGGACATTGTCACACTAAGTAAATATGAAAAAGAAGGCATAGTTCCTAAACGATTGAGATGGGACCTTATGGCTACAGATGGGGAAGATAGTGAAGAAAATGATGCAGAGTGGGAAGAGTACTTTGATAAATGTGGGGTGGGTCTGGTATGTTTATTGATGAAAAGAAAGAGAAGGAGGCTGACCAGACTGGGGGGTGAAATAGATGAGATTAGACAAAGGTTAGAGATATGTAAAGGAACAGAAGAATATAATAAAAGAACTCAAAAAATTGGGGAAACATTGCAAAAAGCAGAAAAGGAAACTATTGTTTCTATGAGACAAAAGTTTTTGCGAGACTACCATGCACATAAGAATAAAGAAGCCTATAAATGGCAAATAAAGAAAAAAGTGCAATTACAACAGCAACAAAAGATAGGGAAAGGTGAAAATAATCCGCAGGGAGTGGGGAATGCTCCCCAACCGCACAGTACAAATATACAGGGGATGGGCCACAACATAGAACACGGGGGAGAGGGGGAGAGGGGGGCAGGGGGGAGGAGGGAGGGGAGGGAACACTGGCAGAATACCAAAGGAAAATTACAGAATGGTGTACCCGATGGGCCCTCAACCTATGGGACCTGCACCAATGCAGGGGAGACCCATATGGAGACCACATGGAGGAGCTTATGGTAGGGGTCGGGGGGGAAGACCCATGGGAGGACCAAATAGACCATATTCTGTACCAAATCAATATCCAAATGTGCCTAATCAATATCCAAATGGGAATCAAGGATCCACGTACAATATACCTTTAAGTAATCGGTATGACCCTTTAAACCAGGAAAGCCACTATGAGCCTTTTTTGGGGGAGGAGAGGAAGTACCAACAAACCGATTGGGAAGAGGATACCAACTACCTCCCCGGAAAAATAGGAGCAGAAGGGGGACAAGGGGAGGAAGAAGGGAGTGTCAAAAAAATAAGGAGAAAGTAGAAGGAAAAGGAATATTTAATCTCAGTGGTGTACACCTAAGTAATAGAGAATTGGTAACATTGGACCAAGGGTTGAAGTTTGCCCCAAAAAAGGGGATTAACAAATTTGCTACATTTATTGATCTAGAAAAATTCACCAGAAAACTTAACCTTAAAAAATATTTTCTCAAGAGGGAGGGGCCCACTACAAGAGCTAATAGTATACCCACTCAGAATTCAGCTAATAGGTATAGACATACCAATCTCAAAAACAATTCCACATTCAATCCGCAGGAGACGGGTTTTCAGGCGATCGGAGCATTTAAGAAAATGGTAAGTAATGAGATTAGGGACCTCCCAGAGAAAAAATACCCTGGGGTTAAACAGGTGGCCAGAAATTTGCTGGAAACTAAAGGTCTGGTGATTAGGCCGGCAGACAAAGGGGGGGGAGTGGTGGTTCTAAATAAAGAGCAATACAGGAAGGAATTAGATAGATTAGTCCAAGATCGAGACACCTACGAGCAGTTGAGGAGAGATCCCACACAGGACTATTTGAGTCAACTAAGAGAGCTCTTGAAAAGAGGAGTGGAGATGGGATGCTTAACAGATGTGGAGTTTAGATTCTTGATCCCTAATGCCCCAAAAATCCCGGTCATCTACCAGGTCCCTAAAGTACATAAGAACGCAACCAATCCTCCGGGAAGACCAATATTGAGTGGGATAGGGTCAGTAACCCATCGATTGGGGCAATACCTTGACCAATTCTTGCAGCCCTTGGTCCAAAAGTTGCCTTGTGTCATAAAGGACACAAAACATGCAATTCAAGAGATGGAAGGAATGAAAATCAATGAGGGTACATGGCTAGTAACAGCAGACGTAGCGTCCCTTTATACTAGTATTCCTCAGGATAAGGGGATTGAGGCAGTCAAATACTATATGGAGAAAGAAGGAGAACTACCTCCTGATCAGATAGAATTCCTTGTGGAGGTGTTGGAATTTGCACTAAATAAGAATTATTTTTGGCACGGGGATAAATTTTACAGACAGCATAGAGGATGCGCTATGGGGGCGGGATTCGCACCTAGTCTAGCGAACCTCTACATGGGCAGATGGGAGGAGGGGATATTGGCACAAGCACCTAAAGGGGTGATAACCTGGAAAAGGTATATCGATGATTTGATAATTTTGTGGGGGGGCACTGAAGGGGAATTGAGGAGTTTTATGGAACACCTTAATGAAAATTCACTAAATATTAAGCTAACATTTGAGCACGATAAGCAACAAATAAATTACTTGGATCTTCAAATGATGGTGGTGGAACAAACTATAAGGGTGAAAACACATTTTAAGCTAACAGATAGAAACGGATATATTGCAACTCACAGTGGGCACCATCCCAGGTGGATCAATAATGTACCTAGGGGACAATTCACAAGGATGAGAAGAAACTGTAGCAATATGGATGATTTTGAAGCCCAATCGAGAATACTTAGGGATAGGTTTATAGAAAAAGGATATGAAGGAGGATTCTTGGACCAAGAAATTGAGAGGGTTGGAAGGATGGATAGAAGGGAATTGTTAAAAAGGGAAAGGAAAAGGGAAGGAGATAACCAATTATATAATTATGCATTCATAACGGAATTCAATAGTCAATATAAAGAAGTGGAGTATATTGTAAAGGGGCAAATCCAGGATTTTCAAGGGGGGGGGGGGGGGGGTTTCCTGATAGGTCTCTTTTGGCAAGCCGCACACTACCGCGCATGCGTTTGCCCACAAAATCCACATGATGCACAACATTTCTCCACAAAATACACACAATGCGCAGTGTTTCCCTACAAAATACACATGATGCAGTAGCGTTTCGCCAAAATATATATAATGTGGCAGTGATTAAGTAGCCAGATAACCCCCCTTTATTATGGATAACGAAATTACCCCACCCCTCTTTAGTATAGGTGACCAGATGACCCCCATTTATCACACAGGTAGCCAGATGAGGCCCCCCCCAGTTAGGATAAGTAACCATATGATCCCCATTTATAGTATATAGCCAGATAACTCCCCGTTCAGTACATTCCCCCTTGTATTTCGCCAGATCCCCCTTGTATATATGGCCAGTGTATATAGTCAGATCCCCTGTATATATAGCCAGAGATCCCCCCCCTGTATATACCCATATACCCACTGTATGCAGCCAGATGCCTCCCCCTGCATATAGCCAGTGTATATAGCCAGATCCCCCTGCATATAGCCAGTGTATATAGCCAGTTCCCCCTGCATACAGCCAGTGTATATATATAATCGTAATTTGGGCAGCAGCCATCAGAAAATAATCGTAATGTGGGCAGCAGCCAGCAGTCATCAGAAAATAATCGTAAAGTGGGCAGCAGTCACCAGAAAATCACAATGTGGGCAGCAGGCACCAGAAAATCGCAATGTGTGGGCAGCAGTGACCAGAAAATCGTAATGTGGGCAGCAGACACCTGAAAATCGCAATGTGGGCAGCAGACACCTGAAAATCGCAATGTGGGCAGCAGTCATCAGAAAATCGCAATGTGGGCAGCAGTGACCAGAAAATCGTAATGTGGGCAGCAGACACCTGAAAATCGCAATGTGGGCAGCAGACACCTGAAAATCGCAATGTGGGCAGCAGTCACCTGAAAATCGTAATGTGGGCAGCAGACACCTGAAAATCGCAATGTGGGCAGCAGTGACCAGAAAATCGTAATGTGGGCAGCAGTGACCAGAAAATCGTAATGTGGGCAGCAGTCACATGAAAATCGTAATGTGGGCAGCAGACACCTGAAAATCGCAATGTGGGCAGCAGTGACCAGAAAATCGTAATGTGGGCAGCAGTCACATGAAAATCGTAATGTGGGCAGCAGACACCTGAAAATCGTAATGTGGGCAGCAGACACCTGAAAATCGTAATGTGGGCAGCAGACACCTGAAAATCGCAATGTGGGCAGCAGACACCTGAAAATCATAATGTGGGCAGCAGACAACTAAAAATCGCAATGTGGGCAGCAGTGACCAGAAAATCGTAATGTGGGCAGCAGACACCTGAAAATCGTAATGTGGGCAGCAGACACCTGAAAATCGCAATGTGGGCAGCAGAGACCAGAAAATCGTAATGTGGGCAGCAGACACCTGAAAATCGCAATGTGGGCAGCAGTGACCAGAAAATCGTAATATGGGCAGCAGACACCTGAAAGTCGTAATATGGGCAGCAGACACCTGAAAATCGCAATGTGGGCAGCAGTGACCAGAAAATCGTAATGTGGGCAGCAGACACCTGAAAATCGTAATGTGGGCAGCAGACACCTGAAAATCGTAATGTGGGCAGCAGACACCTGAAAATCGTAATGTGGGCAGCAGAAACTAGAAAATAAATGCACCTGTGAAAAAAAAACAAATCACTTACCTGACAGAAGTCTTCTCCTCTCCTGGCATCTGGCACCAGCTCCCCGATGATCCTCCTGCAGCACATCTCCCGCGCTGACAGGCAGAGTGCAGGGCTACGGCAAGATGGCTCCCGAAGCCCTGTACTGGAGACACAGTCTCCAGAGCAGGGCTTCGGCAGCCATCTTGCCGTAGCCCTGATCTGCCTCCAGGAGACTGCGGGGCTGCGGGGAAGAAGCAGCATATCTGGCTGGGGGGTCCCTCAATAGGGAGGGTGACAGCGCTCCCCCCCCCCACACGGCTAGCGGGCCCCGGGCCCCCCTACTGCGCACACACATGAGCAAGCGGCAGCTGCACTATTACATTCAGTGGCTGCCGCTGCTCAGATTCCGGAGGCACTTCCGGTCTAGGTGCAAGGGGGTGGTTCCAGACACCCGGAACAACCCCTTCCGTGCGCCAGTGATTGTACATAAGCATTGGGAGCTATTGTTATCGGATCCAGAATTGAGTAAAATCTTACCATCTAGGCCCCGATTTATATATAGGAAGGCTCCAAACCTGAGGAATATTCTGGCCCCCAGTTGTGTGGAACCAAAGAGGGAACCTTAGGTTCCAAGGGTGGCAACGCCCGGGCTTCCACCCCTGCAGGGATTGCAAAGGATGCCGGGAGGCAAGGTCTGGGAGGGTTACACAGATTAGGGGTCACTCTAATGGTAAAGATATCAAAATTAGGGACTTTATTACTTGTAATGATAAACATGTGGTCTATGTGGCGTGGTGCCCCTGTGGGTTGCAATATGTAGGAAGGACTACTAGACCCCTGAAAGAAAGGATAGGAGAACACCTTAGAAATATAAAGAAGGGACTGATGAGCCATACGCTGTCAGCCCACTTCAAAGAGGTACACAATAGAAACCCCTCGTTGCTTACATTTTGTGGAGTGGAGAAGGTGAGCAGACCATGGAGGGGAGGGGATATGGTCAAGGAAGTATCACAAAGAGAAACTAAATGGATATATCTATTGAATACATTGAAACCAAGGGGACTTAATGCAGACATAGATCTCGTGTGTTTTTTGACTAATGTTTGAAGCTAAAGATAAGAGATAAGTAGGTCCAGATGGTTTAAGGCACTTTATTAATGGTTGTTTATTGGGGTGTGTTACTTTAAGAGTTATAGGGAGGGGCGTGGGGAGCGAGGGGGGGTCTGAGAGGGTGTGTTATATATAGCCAATATTGGCTTCGTTAATTCACGAGTTAAAATTTGGACCTGGTTGTCACTTTGATAAGGGAATAACAATTGGAATCTGTGGTAAAAAGAATGACATTGTAAAGATATGATATGTGTATGTGTAGTAACAACATGGTGGTTGGTAATGTGAGAGCTGCACCCAGGTTGGCATCCGGGGAGGCTGCTTATGAAATGCGCAATGTTTTCTGCAAATTGAGTTAACTTCAAATAGCCCATAGCAAATATGATAAAAACTTCTGTTTGCCAAAAAAAGGTTCCACACACATTTTTGCTCCAGTTTCTAGGGAAACCAAATGCGCTGAGCGGATTGGTTACTGGAGGCGGAGCAGAGTTGGTGTGGGGTGATTAGTATGGACGCAGGAGGAGAAGGCGGGGATTGCTCGGGACGTGATGCTCTAAGTTTCCATGGAAACCGAGCGCCGTACACGCGCTGATTTCAGGGGGCGGAGCTGAGATGGCTGCGGGCAGGCCGCTCTGACGTCGGGTAGGGGTGGACTTTGCTCTGAAGAGTGTCTGGTGGTTGCCGGGAGAACGGAGAGGTCACTTCCGCCCTGGGACGGCGCAGGCATTGGATAATGGGTAAAGTCACTTCCGGGTTAGGGAGGAGGGATAATCTTCCGCATAGGATATAAAATAGATTTTAATATAGGGCCGCGCATGCTTCTGAGGAGTCGCATTTAGCGACGAAACCGGTCAAGCGCACGCGGCCTACAAACTAGCAGGCGTGGGGACGGACGTGGCAAGCGGTGGGAGGCAACACAGCGCAACAAGCCAACCCGGCGGCCAACGTTTGGGGTGGAGCCCAAAAAAACTCTATGTGAACAACCTCAGCCTAGCTTGTGAGTGTGCAATCTTTTTTATAATTAAAAGTTTTTTACAATTTTACGCCATGGGAGCTCTGGTATGTCTCTTTTGAGGTGATTAAAAGGCCAACAGACAGCAGTTTGGAATTCGGGAGAAGGTTTCTGGTGAAAGGCAGGGGGCGGCCAGATGACCCCATAGGCGCTGAAGCAGGGTCGGACTGGGACACTGGGGGCCCACCAAAGAAATTTCAACCTGGGGCCCACACATCCCATGATTGCTGTGAAAAAAGGGTGTGGCCGTGCATCCGAAGGTGGGCGTGGTCATGATGTATTATGAACAGGGCCAAATGTACATGATCTTAGCAGCATTGTAATTCAGAGACACTGCTGCACAGCAAAACTTTGCATAGTGTCCCCTCCTTCAATATAAAGTAATGTCCTATGTTGCAGAGGTTGCGACCGCATCGGGGCCCTTGGGCCAAAGGGGCCCCAAAGGACCCTCCCTCAACTACAGTATTAGCTCTCTATTAGTCCTGTGCTCATAATAATCACTTATATAAATATTTTGAACAGTAGTAATCATTAACAAGCTATTTCCCATCCCCTTCTTGCACCACTGACACTGTAGTTGCCGTTGACAGGTTTTGGTGCGTCGTATCAATTGTTATGTATAGAGTTCTTGGGGGGCCCCATTGTTAAAATTGCATCGAGGCCTACAGCTCCTTAGCTACGCCACTGCTCTCAGCATGAGGGATTACAGCACTGAGAAGATAATGTTTGTGCTGCAGGCAGCAATTGAAGCTCTGTCAGACAAGGAGGGGAGGGCCCACCAGAGACCTGGAGGCGGGGCCCACCGAGGGAAAAAACTGTACTACTGTGGCCCAGTCCAACCCTGCGCTGAAGACCCACTTGACTGAGGGTCATAACATAGCGGTGAGTGGCCACTGCGTGGGGTGTGGTGGTGGTTTCTTACCGAAGTGGGCACGGCCACCATTCCTGGGTGGAAGCGGAGAGTAAAACCTGAATACCAGCTGCACACAAGAAATATCTGTTGGGACTTTTATGAGCGCAGCTAACTTGTACAACATTGGACTTTTAAGAATTATATAGCAGCGCACTACCGAGTGTTTTACCACCCTGTAAATTTATATCAGCGCAGTGTTTTGAGATTTTATAAGTTATTTATTTGTGCTCTTAAAGGACTTACGACGCCAAGTTCATCAAAAAAAATAAAAAAAAGTTAGCTACCTTGCTCAGCTTGTAAGGCACGGAGGACGCCGTCCGCGCCCTCCATGCCGTTCCGCCTGGTCCCCGCCGCTGCACAGCCCCCCGAACGGTCCCCGACCGCGCGGCCCGGGTCGGGCTCCCCAGCCCTTACCAAGATGGCCGGCGGAGCTGGCCGCGGCTGCGCAGTCCGCATAGCCGCGAGTGCGGCTGCGCAGCTCTAAGGCCAACCCCCCGATCCACGCTACTGTTGCGTGGATCGGGGGGTTGGCCTTAGAGCTGCGCAGCCGCACTGGCGGCTATGCGGACTGCGCAGCCGCGGCCAGCTCCGCCGGCCATCTTGGTAAGGGCTGGGGAGCCCGACCCGGGCCGCGCGGTCGGGGACCATTCGGGGGGCTGTGCAGCGGCGGGGACCAGGCGGAACGGCACGGAGGGCGCGGACGGCGTCCTCCGTGCCTTACAAGCTGAGCAAGGTAGCTAACTTTTTTTATTTTTTTTGATGGACTTGGCCTCGTAAGTCCTTTAAGTCCGCCACTGCCCTCATGGTCTGGCGCTGGCTAGGCCCCGCTGTTTCCCGCTCTCCCTCTCCATGGTAGGATGGCGAAGGGGTTCCCTCTTCATGAACGCTTACCGGTGATGTAGATTGTGAGGATGCCCCCGACCCTTTGGGTGATTTAGGAGATGTAGCCTTCGGCGGCGTGTTCTCATCCGCTCTCGCTTTGTTGCTCTCTGCGGGTGTCGGCGCCATCTTAGATAGCATGTCAGGGTCCGCGTTCATATCCCGGAGGTATTTTTGGATGCCCTGGCTTTGGATGTCTTCTTTTTGTTGCTTCTTCTTACTGCTTCTGGTGGCCCGGGTCCCCCCAGGCATAGTGTGTCACTGGGGACCGGTATTTACAGCTCTATAGCAGGGATTTCTTCTATAGCCGCCGGGAGCTCTGCAATGTGTGTCTTACTCCGACATTAGTTGGCCACGCCCCCCAGTGAGGTGGGTTCTCACTCAACACAACAGGTAGTTAGATGCAGTGAGGTGGCCAGGTGGGTTCTCACTTAACACAACAGCTAGTTAGATGCAGTGAGCTGGGTTCACTCAACACAACACTAGATATATGCAGTGATGAGGTGGGTTAAGTATACACAACAGGTACTGGGTAGTTAGATGCAGTGAGTTGGGTTCACTGAACAGTAAAGGTACTTAAGATGCAGTGAGGTGGGTTTTCACTCAACACAACAGGTAGTTAGATGCAGTGAGGTGGCCAGGTGGGTTCTCACTCGACACAACAGCTAGTTAGATGCAGTGAGCTGGGTTCACTCAACACAACGCTAGGTATATGCAGTGATGAGGTGGGTTAAGTATACACAACAGGTACTGGGTAGTTAGATGCAGTGAGCTGGGTTCACTGAACAGTAAAGGTACTTAAGATGCAGTGAGGTGGGTTCTCACTCAACACAACAGGTAGTTAGATGCAGTGAGGTGGCCAGGTGGGTTCTCACTCAACACAACAGCTAGTTAGATGCAGTGAGCTGGGTTCACTCAACACAACGCTAGGTATATGCAGTGATGAGGTGGGTTAAGTAAACACAACAGGTACTGGGGTATATGCAGTACTGGGTAGTACAATGTGCAGCACACACAGGTAGTCACTGAATGTGCTGGCAGTGGCACACACACTATCAATTAGCAATGCTGTGCATGCAACAAAAGTGTCAGGATGAGCTCTGACAAGAGCTATTGAGGGGTGCTATAAAAGCAATAACTATCAGCCAGGAGCAAGCTAAGCAGCCAAGAACCTAACTAATCTGTCCCTAGAAGAACAAGTCTGCAGCAGCTCTCCCTAGTCTGTCTAATAGCAGGCAGACGAATCACTGTAATGGCCGCCGGAGGCTGCCTTATATAAGGGGGGTGGGGCTCCAGGGCTTACTGTAGCCTGAATGGCTACAATGTGCCTGCTGACTGTGATGCAGAGGGTCAAAGTTGACCCTCATAGTGCATTATGGGGCGAATCGAACTTCCGCAAAAGTTCGCCTGGTGCAGGCGAACGCGAACCCCCGAAGTTCGCCTGGAACCGTTCGCCGGCGAACCGTTCGCTACACCTCTAGTCTACATAAGTAGACTGCGGCAAAGAGGAGCACGGTGGCTGGGATCCCGAAGAGCTTCATCCTAGATGACGGGGTGCCCTCAGATTACCAGAGAGAGAAGGCAGGATACAGATCGATCGCGGTGGCAGGATCAGGTGAGATGTTTCATGGTAAGTGAAGTGTAGTGTAGTAGGTGGTGGCAGCAGGGGTTAATTAGTGAAGGGTAGTATAGCTGGTGGTGGCAGCAAGGGTTAGTTAGTGAAGTGTAGTGGTGGCAGCAGGGGGTAGAGTAGTGTAGTTGGTGGGGACAGCAGGGGTAAGTGTAGTTTAGGGCTGGTGCACACTACAAGAGCTTTTTAACCCTCCTGGCGGTCTATTAAAAACCGCCAGGGGGCAGCGCAGCAGTTTTATTTTTTTTAATCATGTAGCGAGCCCAGCGGAGCACGTCCTCGATCACGCTCCTGTTGCCGGGCACTCTCTGCGCATGAGCGTGACGTCGTTCATGTCGTCACGCACACGCGCAGAAAGTGCCCGGCAACAGGAGCGCGATCTAGGACGCTCCCTGCCGGGCAGCACAGGCGTACTACTCCGGGTCAGTGCGACCCGGAAGTAGTAAAAGCCCCAGGGATTTGGAGATGTTCGCCGGCGAATGGTTCGGGAACTGTTCGCCACATCTCTACCTGTATGCAGACTCCCCGTTTTGTATGAGACCAACTACTGTTGTTTCGCCTGCAAACTTCAAAACCTTAACAGATGGATCTGTGGAGATGCAGTCATTGGTGTAAAGTGAGTAGAGCAGTGGGGAAAGCACACAGCCCTGGGGGGCACCAGTACTGACTGTCAGTACTGGGGAGGGGGGCAGGCGTGTCCCCCCACAGTCGTTCGTCGTGAGTTTACCAAGGCTAACACACTGTCTTCTGTCGGTTAAGAAATCGGTTATCCATTTGCAGATGGATTCAGGTATGTGTAGCTGGGAGAGCTTGCTGTGTAGCAGTGATGGAATTATGGTATTAAATGCAGAACTGTAATCTATGAATAAAATCCTGGTGTAGGTTCCTGGGGTGTCTAGATTTTGTAGTACATAATACATACATATGTTCACGGCATCGTCTGCGGATCTATTAGGCCTGTAGGCAAATTGCAAAGAGTCCAGCAGGGGATCTGTGATGGATTTCAGATAAGTCATTACCAGTTTTTCAAATGCTTTCATGACCAATGATGTCAGGGCAACAGGCCTGTAATCATTTAAGCATGTAGGTTTGAACAAGGCTTAAATGAATATTGTAAAAAAAAAACAAACAAAAAAAAAAACAAACAAGCAATTTTAGGGGCAATTTTTCACAGCTGGGCCCCATCGCTTGTAGTTATGCCTGGAAATATAGTTTAGCCTGATGAAGACTCTTTAGCAGATAATTAGATTTATTTATACACATCTTGACATATGATCTAAAGGCATGGCTCCCAATTGTCCCTTTTTTGGAGGGACAGTCCCTTTTTGGGAGAACCGTCCCTCTGTCCCCCTCATTTGTCCCTCTTTCAGGACTTTGTCCCTCTTTCTATGTAAATGTATATATTTCTATACTAAAAATGTGTTTGATTGACTCTAAATGTTATTCCCAACCTTTAAATTGATATATTACTAATTATAAAATGTTAATATGAAGGAAAATGAACCAGGATAGAAAGGATCAGTGGTTTGAATTATAAAACAACATGTTTCTTATGAAATCTTTATGGTGTGCGTGACTAGAGGCGTGGTGAGGGCGTGGCCAGGGGCATGGGAGGGGCGTGGCTTGAGTGTCCCTTTTTCTCATCTCAAAAAGTTGGGAGCTATGTAAAGGAGACACTACTGAAGATAGAGGAACAACATGGAGGGGGAGCTGGCAACTCCCCCGGAGGGAAGCATGCTGATAATGATTGCCTGGGGGAGGTATGCATCACAGGAGTGTGCATATAATAGCGCAGTCATCATCATTAAGCAATCCTGGTGACATACAGAGACGAGATGGTGCTGGCGGCTATTTCAAATTTATTATAAAAATAGATTTTGTTTCTAGGCCTTACATATTCAAAAAAACACAGTTGTGTTCCTTTATCAATAAAGCTATTCAGGAAAAAAAGAGAATGACATCACTGGCGCTTCCTGCGTGGTCACATGCGACGAGTAAACAGTCTGGAGCTGGCCGTGTGCTGTGCTGGCTAGGCGGCTTCCTGCGCAGGCTGCTGCTGCTGGGGAGAGAGCGGGACCCCGGGTCTGCAGCGGCGCCTCCCTGCATGGTGCTGGCCCAGGAGGAGGACGATGACGACGAGCCGATGCTGATGACGAGCTCGGTGATGATCCCGCTGAGTCCGGCGGTGAGCGGAGAGCACAGCGTGCTGCAGACTTTCTTCTCCCACCTCGGACAGTTCTCCTATGACAAGGCCAAGGACAATGTGGAAAAGGAGAAAGAAGCAAATAAGAATGCCGGGGCGTCCTGGTCCTCCAGCCTGGCAGCCCTGGCTCACCTGGCTGCGGCGGAGAAGGCTTATCACAGCATGAGCTTCCTGGGGCAGAAGCCGGGTGAGGTCTCCGCTATGCTCTATAGCCAGACTAACCTTCTCCTCTCTACTCAGTTTGCATGTACCTGCGAATTGTTTTCATTTATAGAGGTCCAACTTTCATAAAGTGTTAAAATAGGGCCTTTCTTCCTTCATTTTGACCTAAAAATAGCTTGAATGTTGAATGGGAAATGCAGTTTGTTATAGGAGGAGTTGGGCAAGAGTAATAGGTGTTCAAAGGCCACATAGCCATGCATTGGATTGAGAAGTACAAAGCTAGTGTGATGTCCCATCATTTCCGCATACCCTTCAAAATGGCATACAAATGCTACTGAGCATGTTCAAAGTTGTGCAGCTCATAAATTAAAGGGGCACTACAGTGAAAAACTGTAAAATTTCAAATATGTGCAAACATATACAAATAAGAAGTACATTTTTTCCCAGAGTAAAATGAGCCATAAATTACTTTTGGTACTTATCCGTTAGCCAGGCGCATCCGGCAGGTGGCGCTGTTGTTGCTAATTTCATTCATACTCACTTCACGAAGTAGTGTGTGAATGGAACCGCCGCAGGTGGCGCTAATTACATTTCTAGTGAACATAACAATAGTGTTGATGTAAACTAATACATTGTGTTTGAAGTGGCCAGAAACTGTCACTTAATGGAATTAAAATGAAGGCGGCGGCAATTTAACAGATGAAGCCGCCGGCTTCGTCTGTTGTTCTTCTCCCCCTTTGCCCTCTGCCAGCTGGGGGGGCGGGGGGGCAGGCGTGTCCCCCCACAGTCGTTCGTCGCAAGCAAACAAGCAGGATTCCCTGCCGCGACGAACGACTCTGGGGGGACACGCATGTACCCACAGGCTGCTAGCATTGTATAAAGGCGCGAGGGCAAAGGGGGAGAACAACAACAGACAAAGCGACAGTTTCCGGCCACTTCAAACACAATGTATTACTTTTACATTAACACTGTATTGTTACGTTCACTAGAAATGTAATTAGCGCCACCTGCGGCAGTTCCATTCACACACTACTACGTGAAGTAAGTATGAATGAAATTAGCAACAACAGCGCCACCTGCCGGATGCGCCCGGCTGACGGATAAGTACCTTACTTTTCACCTATGTTGCTGTCACTTACAGTAGGTAGTAAAA
The DNA here is from genome assembly GCF_040937935.1 of Hyperolius riggenbachi. NCBI lineage: Eukaryota > Metazoa > Chordata > Amphibia > Anura > Hyperoliidae > Hyperolius > Hyperolius riggenbachi. The sequence goes on from NC_090648.1 coordinate 317,836,749, forward strand.
ATCTGACAGAAGTGACAGGTTTTGGACTAGTCCAACTCTTTTTATAGGGGATTCTCAGGGATATAATTATTTTCAATAGGACTTAGTGAATGGCAGTTGCTCTGTCCAACTGCCAAAAAACTGTGTAGCGAGCAGGGAAGCTGGCCAGCATCATTGTTTGTTTAAATCCTTTTTCAGGAATATCTTTATAAAGAATAAAAGCCTTGCTGAGAGTCCCCTATGAAGAGATGGACTAGTCCAAAACCTGTCACTTCTGTCATTTCTACTACCTATTGTAAGTGACAGCAACATAGGAGAAAATCTAAACTATCCAAGTGGACATAGATCGAGTTAGAACCAAAAGTTGTCCGAAATAACAGAATGGGCAAGGGGACAGTGATTCCACTATAATAATAATAATCCAAACATTTTTTTTCCCTGGCGGACTCAAAGCGCTCAAGAGTTGCAGCCACTGGGACATGCTCAAAGAGGCCATGTTGCAGTGTTAGGGAGTCTTGCCTTGAACACCTTACTGAATAGGTACTGACCCTAGCCAGGATTCAAACCCTGGTCTCCCATGTCAAAGGTTAACCAGTACACTATAGCGAGCAATATCTCTTTAAATCTATGGTAATTTGGCAACGTATAATTGATCTTCAGCCACATTTCTGCTGTCTTCTGATCGATATCAAATAAAAAGTAAAATTACTTGTATTTCTCATCAGTTAGGTGGCACACTTTTACCACATCAAGTATACACTCACCTAAAGATTATTAGGAACACCATACTATTACAGTGTTTGACTCCCTTTCACCTTCAGAACTGCCTTAATTCTATGTGGCATTAAATTAACAAGGTTAGAAATGTTGGCCCATATTGATAGGATATCATCTTGCAGTTGAAGGAGATTTGTGGGATGCACATCCAGGGCACGAAGCTCCCGTTCCATCACATCCCAAAGATGCTCTATTGGGTTGAGATCTGGTGACTGTGGGGGCCATTTTAGTACAGTGAACTCATTGTCATGTTCAAGAAACCAATTTGAAATGATTCGAGCTTTGTGACATGGTGCATTATCCTGCTGGAAGTAGCCATCAGAGGGTGGGTACATGGTGGTCATGAAGGGAAGGACATGGTCAGACATAATGTTCAGGTAGCCCGTGGCATTTCAACAATGCCCAATTGGCACTAAGGGGCCTAAAGTGTGCCAAGAAAACATCCCCCCACCATTACACCACCAGGCTGCACAGTGGTAACAAGGCATGATGGATCTATGATCTCATTCTGTTTACGCCAAATTCTGACTATCGAGACTCCTCACACCAGGCAACATTTTTCCAGTCTTCAACTGTTAAATTTTGGTGAGCTTGTGCAAATTGTAGCCTCTAGATTGTGAAATACTCAGACCGGCCCATCTGGCACCAATAACCATGCCACGGTCAAAATTGCTTAACCTCCTCAGCGGTATGGACGAATATATCCGTCCATCACCGCCGGAGGTCGCTGTTCAGGCCCTGCTGGGCCGATTTTTGCAAAATAAAAAGCAGCACACGCAGCCGGCACTTTGCCAGCCGCGTGTGCTGCCTGATCGCCGCCGCGAGCAGCGGCGAAAGAGGGTCCCCCCAGCCGCCCGAGCCTTGCGCAGCCGGAACAAAAGTTCCGGCCAGCGCTAAGGGCTGGATCGGAGGCGGCTGACGTCCATGACGTCACTCCGCTCGTCGCTATGGCGACAATGTAAGCAAAACAAGGAAGGCTGCTCATTGCGGCCTTCCTTGTTTATTCTGGTCGCCGGAGGCGATCAGAATGATGCTTCCGGAGCGCCCTCTAGTGGGCTTTCATGCAGCCAACTTTCAGTTGGCTGCATGAAACAGTTTTTTTTTAATTTAAAAAAAACCCTCCCGCAGCCGCCCTGGCGATCTTAATAGAACGCCAGGGAGGTTAAATCACCTTTCTTTTTTACGATTTTGACTTTGTTTGAAGTTCAGGAGATTGTCTTGAACAGGACAACACCCCTAAATGCATTGAAGCAACTACCATGTAATTGGTTGATTAGATAACTGCATTAATGAGAAATTGAACAGGTGTTCCTAATAATCCTTTAGGCGATTGTACATTGATTAGTGTATGACTATAGCTTGTAAGCTTCTGGGAACATTTACAATAGTAATAGTTGCAGTACTTACATCTTAAACCGATTCCTAACGCTCTGCTGTCAATGTTCATGTAATGGCAACAGAGTAAAATCTTCGGCAAACATTTTAGTCATATTTCTATAATGTACACTGATTTGCAGCACTTGTATTGAGGTCATGTTGTAGTCACTTCACAGGAAAAGGTGATGACTGGACATCCATCAGTTTCAGATATTAGGATTTTAAACAACTTCTTAATCCAAGTCCTAAAGTTGTATTTTAATGTTGTTTGCTTTTTAGGTGGCCAGTCATTCTTCAGTAGAAAAGACTCAATCAGAACGAATTACACATCACTGTACAATGAACTAAAGAAAGTGGTGAGCATTGGAAGACATGCCATTGGTGGGACAGCACCTCACTTGGAAGAATTGCTCTCTCATCTCTCAGAGCAGTTGTGCTTTTTCATTCAAGCTCGCATGGAGATAGCAGATTTCTATGAGAAAATGTACTCGTTAAGCAGTCAGAAATTCATAAACACTGAAGAGCTAGTCAACATTTTGGAGGTCATATTAAAGAAGTACAGCTCCAAGTAAGTTCTACATATATGCAGTACTGCTGTGTATTTCTAGCTGTGGTGTGTTACCCTAAAAACCTTGAACTATGGAAGGAACCACTGTTGGCTCCTGTTTATTAAAGTAAGACAATGAATATACACCAAGCAGATATTGGTAGAAGGCAAAGTATGTATTGCACACACACAAAAAAGGGAAATGGTGCAAGATACAATAACTTACTAATAAGTGTGATTTGTATTTGGATGCCAACACTAGTCTAATTGTAGACAAATCTTACCACATATTGCCAGTAGATGGCACTTACACATCATACACGTGACAGATACCTCCTAGAAACATACCGTATTATGTACAGTCTAAATCGTTCATCAAAAGAGGATGAAAAAATGTGTTCACTAGGGATGGTCGGAAATGCAGTTTCCGACAGAATTCTGCCTTCCTAAACAAAAGAAACGGCATCCATGGTTTATAAACCAAATGGACCCAATTGTCCATGGACATGGATGTGGTTAGATTGCTCTGTTTTTTGATTGTACAGAATTCTGCATTCCGACAAGTGTATTTCCAATTGCAGCGGAAATCTGAATTTCTGGGTTTTTGGGTTTTTTTTTTTGCCATTTTTGTTACAGTCTACAGTTTTCTAGTCTTGGTAATGCTGTATTTTTCAGAATTTCCGCACACAGATTTCCACTGCAGAAAGCAGTTTTTTGATAGGAAACTCGGAAATTAGAATTCTGCAGATTTCGGAAGCGCATCGCTAGTGTTCACTTTGAACTTCCTCGGTTAGTCTACCTTTCTGCTGTTTGCAGACTGCCAAGGAATTTCCTTTTTATCACTGAAATGATAGGAAGAGAAATAGACTCCCAACATTTGTCTTCTTTTGTTAGTCTCCATCTGCAAATGTTCAAGTGTACACATCTTGTAATCCTTTGTTGATTAACTTTTTAGTTGGTATGTCATTTTTTCTTTTTTGTAATGAAATACCCACATAGTGTTGGTATTGAGTGTATGAAGTGTAAGTGTCATTCATTTGGGATATGCAGTAAGAATGATTTCTGATTACTGTGGTGTTGGGATCCCAATACAGATCATACTTTTTATAGGGAGATTACATCAGAATTTTTGTTATAGTAAACTCTCCAGGTCCTGACCATGTACCTGTCTGAATATAAAATGTATGAGCAATTCTGATATTGTACACTTATGATATAGTAAACTACTAAGCCAGGTCCCTTTTTAAAGTTTACTATTGGGGGATTTTACTGTATTGAAACTTACTACACTTTTGTCTTGCAATAAATCATTCTTTTTCTTTCAATATTTGCTCAGTGGAAAAGGGCCCTAAGAGACAGTTTTTACTGCATGCGCCTTGATCAGATTTTTGGAGTGCATGCAATTTGCCAATCACAAGGACACTTTGCTGTAAATCGTGTTCTTCCTTCTCCGCTAGTGTAGTGTAATGTGATTCTTGTGAAATCGCAAATCCAATGCATGCTACATTTTTGTTGTGATTGCCACTTTGATTTTATTTGTTGTGGAGTACATGCACACTAATAACTAGGCTCCTTACAGATGCTCCTTAATTGTTGCTCAAAACAATTCATTGTGATCATTTTGGGTGATAGTTTTGCAGTGGTCTCTATACGGATATGCTGCTTTTCCGTGTGCCTAGCATACTGGTCTATTTTATAGATAAGGCAGCGGAACGAATGGGCCATAAGTGGTCCCCAGAACTACAATAGTGAGAGGAATCCAGCATGGTAGATCAAGTACATTAGAAGAAAATGTTCCTTTTTTTTTTTTTTTTTTTTTTTTCCTTCCAAATTGCACACAAACATATTTTGTGTGTGTTTTTTAGCCTGTGTACTACCTACATGTCTGCTTTAACAGCTAACATTACTGGTATCTTTTGTTTGGAGTTGTTACTTGGAAATATCACTTCATCCTCCAGACTCCAATGATGAATTTGTCTCATTTCTTCCCATACGGTCTCTTGGTTTCTACTTTTGAGTTCCTACACAGTGTACAAAATACACTGGGAAACATAGATGCCATCATTATTGCTTTGTCATAGCTCTGACGCTTGGGAATTTTGGAATAAATCTTGTCACTGAAAACCCCAAGACATATGTCAGTCTGTGCCAGTCACCATGCTGATAGTCCTTATAACTGATTTTGTTTCTGTATCTAGCTTGTCGTGAGTTGTCATGGCAGATAACCTTATTCTGCTAGTTGAATTGAAGTTTCAATTGTATCATTTTTTGAGGTGGTAAGGCTTCCTACTATAGCTTCAGTGATATGCTGCATGTGAGTACCATGGTCATGTTATGAGCTTTTGATATGTATGGTTCGTTTTTATCACCATGATGGATTTTGTGTAAAGTGAGTACAGCCTCAAACTCTGTTCTGAGGTTTTGGATAATGGTTTTGTGTTTTGTTCGGAACTGTTTTTTCTTAATAATTTTTGTCTCAAACAATATTGATAAAACTTTTATTTTGTAGGTTTCACCATCCCATATTATCGCCTCTAGAAAGTGGGTTTCAGCTTGAAGTTGATGTTCTTGCACACCTTCTAAAAGCACAGAGCTTGATATTTGAATGGAAGTTCCTCTTGTCTCTTGTAAACTTGCACAATGCCCACACTAAACTACAGACTTGGGGCCAGATATTTGAGAAGCAGAAAGAAACCAAGAAACATTTATTTGGGGGACAGTCGCAAAAAGCTGTACAGCCTCCACATCTTTTCTTGTGGCTTATGAAATTTAAAAATAACCTCCTTGCCAAGTTCACCTTCTACTTCCATGAAGCTCTAAGCCGACAGACCTCGGAGATGAAGGCCTTAACTGCTAAAACTAATCTGGACTACTTTGGAAAAATCTCCAGTTTCATTAGAAAATATGATGCAGTCAACGTGTCCTTAATTTTTGACACCAGAGGTTCAGAAAGCTTTCAAGGTCATGGTTACCATCATCCGGACTCCTACAGAGAAGCCCCCAAGGGAATGGACCAGTATCCTGCGGTGGTGTCACTGCCTAATGAGAGGCCCGTTATTCACTGGCCCAATGTTATTATGATCATGACTGACAAGAGTACTGATCTTAACACTTTAGAAAAGGTAGTCTACTTCTTTGATGACAAAGTTCAGAGTACCTACTTTTTGACACGCCCTGAGCCACATTTCACCCTTGTGGTGATTTTTGAGTCCAAAAAGTCAGAGAAAGATTCTCACTTCATCTCTTTTCTTAATGAACTTTCTCATTCTCTAAAAAGTTCCAGAGTGTTTGCGAGTCTAAAGCCAGGCTCAAAAGGATAAAGGGGAATAGTACAATTATAAGTAAATCCTAAATCATAATTCATCCTCTGCTGGAAGGTAACTTCTACTTTTTAAAGGGCAAAACCAGTCAACATTGATACTTTGTAGGTGCCATTTTCCTGCAGGAGTGGCTTAGTCCACCTCACAGGAAATATAATATTTCTCCTGCTGGATGCTGTTTGTTGTGGAATAAATGAAGAAGCCAGTGGTGAGAATGTGACCCCTTTGTAATGGCCTATGAGTTTGTAGTCCTAGGCATGCAGTAGAGAAGACATTGGACTTGTCACCTTGCCAGTGTTTATCCAAAGCTGAAATATTAATTGTGAATATAATTATTTAATTTAATACATTACCTTTTTTGGGTTTTACCTAAGTAGCATATTGGTTGAAGACTTATTTTGAAATAACTGTTCACCGCAAAATATCAGTTTTCTATCTGCCCTTTGCAGCAGGGAAAAACTCACACAATGTCCATATAATTACTTGAAAATAGCTATATTAAGTGTTAAATGTAAAGCAAATAGAATAATTACAAAATTATAGTTTGTCATGAAAAATTAGAGACTTCAAAAACTTTAAGGTATCCTTGAAGCAACAATCATGATGTCAGATTAAAGACTCTGAAGTGAGTCTAAAAGCATGTGATCACTGAAAAGCACTATAAATAAACTAAACCGCCGCATTCTTGTGGCAAAAGGGGGGGGGGGGGGGGCTATACCCCCCAAATCCCCTCCAAATCCCCTCTCCTAACTCCTGGGAGCGCTTCCTGATCAGGGAGAGCTTATGGCTGTAGCGCTGCCTCTTAGCGCGTCAATCCCCGCTGATCGCCACCTCTCCCCGCCTATCTCAATCTGCCTTCACAGAGAGGGGTGGGGAAGAGGCAGAGATCCATGTGGCGATTGATGCGCATGGAGGCAGAGCTGCAGCCGTAAGCTCTGCCTCCATGAGCAGCAAAATCCCCAACCAAGAAAGTCATGGATTTTGCAGAGGGGATTTTGGGGGGTATAACCCCCCCTCCCCCATTTTGCCGCAGGGATGCGGCGGTTTAGCACCATCTATAGTGCTTTACAGTAATCACATGCTTTTAGACTCGCTTCAGAGTCTCTTTAACATACCTCATCCATTGATAGGTGACCTCTGTTTGGTTAAACATCACCTTTTTGAAGATCAGTATTTTATTGAACATAGAGTGATTGTTATGGTAGGTGTGGTGTTTTTTTTTTTTTTTACTACATCTATATGTATGTGGTCATGTTGTTGCTCCTGTTAGTGCATGCTTGATGCGATCGTTAATCCTGACCAATGTCAAGCAAGTCCCACTAGTTTTGATTTCCACCCACATTTTAAATCCTGTATTATATAATCAGTTTTACATTGGAAATAACGCATGATTCCAGCCTTACTTCTAAATCTGTCATTTTCATACTCCTTTATAAACCCTGTGGAGAGGCTGTACCACTGTGCATTCTGGGGCAGTTTTTTTTGTTTTTGTTTTTGTTTTGTTTTGCCTATCCCTGCAGCCTGAGAGCTGCCAAAGCTTTAATTTATGATCTGCAGCTCCATCTAAAGGCTCATACACACATCAGACTATAGTCTTTGGAAACTGAAAGATCACAGACCAATTTTACCCCCTTCCATGTAGACATTCATCTGCAGATCAGATCCACCAGGATGGATTTTCAGATCTGCGGATGATTGCTTGATCTGCAGATGAATGTCAGTTAAATCATGTGTGTATGATGATCTGCAGATCTAATAGACTATCATTGCAATTTGCAGGAATGGATTTTTGGCAGGAACAGATCTTTTGCAGATACTGATCTTTTGTGTCTGTACAGCATCTGTGTGTGCAGCATCTTGCAAAGATTTTTTTCTGATGTGGAGTTCAGCTCCATAGAAAAGACTGTGTAGAGCAGGGGTGCCCAATAGGTAGATCGCGATCTACCGGTAGATCGCGACCGCCTGATCGGTAGATCGCGGCCTCTTGGCCGTGTCCCATTGAATTTAGCAGCCAGCAGCTGTATAACGCAGTTTCTGCTGCTGGCCGCTGGAGGAGAGAGCCTGGCCAATCAGCGGAGAGGAGGAGAGAGCCTGGCCAATCAGGGGAGGGGAGGAGAGAGCCTGGCCAATCGGGGGAGGAGAGGCGCGCAGCCAATCAGGAGAGGAGAGGCGCGGCGCGCAGCCAATCAGGGGAGGAGAGGCGCGCAGCCAATCGGGAGGAGAGGCGTGCAGCCAATCGGGACTCGGAGAGGCGCGCAGCCAATCGGGAGGAGAAGCGGAAAACTTCCGCGTTCCAACTCCACTCATGCTGCCCACCGGAGCCAGGCCTGAAGACCTGGACGCCACCGCGGGAAGACACCGGCCCTATACCCAGGTAACCTATACTGAAGGGACCTATACCCGGCTAACCTATACTGAAGGGACCTATACCCGGCTAACCTATACTGAAGGGACCTATACCCGGCTAACCTATACTAAAGGGACCTATACCCGGCTAATCTATACTGAAGGGACCTATACCCGGCTAATCTTTACTGAAGGGACCTATACCCGGCTAACCTATACTGAAGGGACCTATACCTAACTACATTTCCGGGGGGGTGCATTTGAAACATTGGTAGATCTCCTGGCCTCGGCGAATTTTAAAGTAGCTCGCGAGCCGAAAAAGTGTGGGCACCCCTGGTGTAGAGTATGGCTCTCATACTACATGAAGGGTGGTAAGATTGGTCTGTGATCTTTCAGTTTCCAAAGACTATAGTCTGATGTGTGTATGAGCCTTTACCCTGGCATCAGTCAGACATATATTTTCTTTTCTGCTAGCAGAGATGGAGGCAGCTGCAGATCATAAATTAAAACTGCCGGAGGAAGCCTAGGTAGTCTTCGGCATCTCTTGGGCTGCAGTGTTAGAAAAAAAAAAAAACGGCCCCATAATGCAAAGCTGCTCATTCCCGGCATAGGTTCCCAAAGGTTTTGAAAATCGGAGTTATGCCTGGTACACACCATGCAGTTTCCCGTCAGATTGATAATTTGTCATGTCCAATCTGCTTCTGATTGACAGTGAGATCGATTTTGTGCAGTAATGATCTGAAAATCAGTCTCTAATCAGGAGCAGACCGGACATGCCAGAAATTGATCCGACCCATCTTGGAATTTGCATGGTGTGTACCAGACATTAGAAGTAAGGATATAATTATCCTTTATTTACAGTGTAAAAGAATATATGTGTGTGTGTGTCTCTATCACTTTTTCATTTTATTTTGAGTTTAAACTCGCTTTAAGTTCATGATGGGTAGTGAAGGGCCTGACGTCCTCACTTTAGACTCCCACTTTAAACACAGGACCTTTTGTTGCAATTGAGTATCCAGGGATCAGTCAGATCTACGAAATAGTCGACTCTTTATCCCAGTAGAGGTCGTGTAAACCTTTTATAAGTACGATTCAGTTTTTATTGCTGTTTGTATCCCTAAGGGGATTCTTACTTTGAGTTCCAGTGTAAAATTGCTACTGGGAAAGGAAGTGGACATAAGTGTATAGAATGACTAGAACAATTCTTGATAGCTTGGGATAGAACTGGAACTTCAGTTGGGTTCTAATGTTTGTCCCTCATTTCTTGTCCAAATAGGACTTAAATTTGAGCCCAGTGATAGGCATTTCCAAAGGGGACAGCAGTGACGCCCCTGACAAAGGCTATGGTTAGAATTTGGACTTAATGTGTTAGGTATGGAGAACTATTGGCCATATGCAGGTGTGAATTCAATGTCTCATACTGTTCTGTGGTCACATAGAGGCTTGCAGTATCCCAAACATATTATTTCCTACAAGTGTTCATTTGGGATGTTAATATTAGCCACATTATAACTGCATCATCATGGATTAAACATAGGCACATAAGGAATAACTTTAATGTTCATATATTGTTTATCCTGTGTAATAGAGTAACATAGAGAAAACAATAGTATATATGCTTCAGTGTAACTCATAGCTGTAGGTGAATTGGTTAATACTGTACTTGCCTCAGGGTATAAATGGCCTTTTATCTTTTACTAGGGCTCCACCTTTATGTTGTATTTCTAACCAACGTAATGCTGTGCTCGTAAGCTCAGCAGAGCTGTAAAATATATACTGTATTTTGTCAATAGAATCATACAGCAAATTTCAGAACATCAGTGATTATGACAGTGAAGTATTCCATTACAGTGTCAAACTTATTGGCTGATTAGGCATTCAGAATGCGCCACATTGGCCTATAGATGGACACAGATAAGGGTGAAGCTGAGATACTGCTGTTAGGCAGGGGTCACACTTACCGGCTTTCGTACGCGTTTTCTGCACAGAAAAACTGACTTCAACTGAGAACTCATGTTAATCAATAAGCAAGGTCACACTTTAATGCAGATTTCGCATGCAGAAAAAAAACTGACATCTTGCGCAATTTGTCAGTTTTCTCTATAAATTACATTAGCTGCTGTAAGGCAGGGGTCACACTTGTCTTTCAGTTTTCTGCAAAGTGTAGAAAACTGAAAGACAAGTGTGACCCCTGCCTTAAAGTAACAAAGGACGATCTCATTTAATGTGGACCTGTTACAGTGATTGACCAATCTTTCTTCACAGGCACCCAGAGCAAGCTTTTCAGATTACTGTTGTATCAATCATGAAGATAATTTAGCATGTATATCGAAAATTGAGATGTTGCAGATTCATCCTGGAAGCTGTCTAGTTATGTCTGGAGATATAGAGCTGAAATATGTAGCACAATCTGTATGTCATGTAATACTGGTGGGACACTGCCATTTCGCTGTTCTGTTACAAGAACTCTATATCCCATGATATCATACCGTACTAAACATAATGCAATAACAACTTTGTAGCTGCTATTCCAATTGCGGGAAACTGTTGGACACCCTTATTTACTGCAATTGTTTTCCATGATTGGAACATCTTGGTGAACATTGAGTTGTGGCCTTAGTTTCGTTTTAAATAAAGATGGCGTTTTTCAACAAATACACATATTTTTTTACATGATAGACTTTGAAAGCCGTTTTATCAATGCAATCCAAACGCTGGGGAGACTTAGAATTTCTTTTTAAATACAGTGTGTTTATGTTCCTGCTGAAAATGTATTGCTGCAATATGCTGACCATGTTGTGGTAGGACGGGTCTATTTAACTGCACTAATGGCTTGGTGTTTAAGTTATTATATGCTGCTAAATTAAAATCAAATTGCATTTTCTCTGTATTCAAAGTATGCTGTTCTTGGCTTCTGTGACTTTTTCATTTACTTTGTTTGTATATTTAATAGTTAGTTTACACTAATAGGATCAAGAAGGTTTTTGTTTTGTTTTTTTAATTTAATCTCAAGTGCACATTTTTTGTCAGTTATAGTGCAGCCATTTCCACACTTGCAGTTTGTTCCTTTTACACGTAGAGCCCAATAAACTATGCCAACTCTGGGCTAGGGGTTTTAAGTAATCTGGAATTTATGAAAGTGTTAACCCTTGCCTGAGTCTTATTAGACGGTTGCTGAAAGGTTAGTACCGGTAAGTTAGTATTAGACGGTTGCTGAAAGGTTAGTACCGGTAAGTTAGTAGTTAAGCTGTTGCGTGTGTGCAGGGATACATTCACACGCACTCTCTCGCGCACTCTCGCATTTCATTTGTTGGGTGACTGTTCTGAGTGCAATACAGATGCATTGCAAGGCTACAGTGTTGTTGCTGTGCGGATGGCTTCCAGTGGGAGGGGTAAGAAAAGGAACAATGTTCTCAACTGAGATGATCCAGCGCTCCAGATCTTAAAGTGACACATCGGGGCAGCTGTATTCTTAAGTAATTCCCAAGAAAGAAATGGCCCTAACGTGTATAAAGGTATGAACCACTTCAGGACGAGAGCAACTTTCACATATCACCGCTGCTCCCATTCATTCACCAATAACTTTTACTACTTATCACACCTAAATGATCTATATATTGTTTTTTTTTTTTGGACAAATTAGGCGTTTAGCATGTGATAATTTTGTTTAGTAATTACCTTATTTTCTATGCATTTTAAAGGGAAAATAAGGTAAAAGATAGGGAAAAAACACTTTCTCCATTTACATTCAGTATAGCTTTACAATAAACTGTGCTAACTATAAGTTAAAGAGAACCCGAGGCAGGGTTCTCACAATGCAATCCACATACAGAGGCTGGGTCTGCCTATACAGCCCAGCCTCTGTAGCTATTTCAATCCCCCCCTAACTTCCCCCTGCGCTCTGTAATAAGCCATAAATTACAGCCGCGCTGCCGACACACAGCGTTTCAGCAGCGGGCTGTGTTTACTTCTGTATGTCAGTCTGCCGCTCCCCCCACCTCCTGCAGAGCTCCGGTCCCCGCCCACGTCCCTTCCCTTGCCACTGATTGGAGGGAAGGGATGTGGGCGGGGACTGGAGCTCTGCAGGAGGCGGGGGGAGCAGCGAGACTGACATACAGAAGTAAGCACAGCGCGGCTGTGATTTATAGGTGATTACAGAGCGCAGGGGGAAGTTAGGGGGGATTGAAATAGCAACAGAGGCTGGGCTGTATAGGCACACCCAGCCTCTGTATGGGGATTGCATTGTGAGAACCCCGCCTCGGGTTCTCTTTAAACCCACAAATTTTATTTGCTTATTCATCCTGGTTATTAAAACATTTAGATTTTGTCCCTAGCACAATTTATGGTGACCTGATTGTATTTGGAAAGAAAGGCGTCTTTCTGTTCTTTCATTTTTTCTTTCTCATTATACACTATTGATTACAAGACCTTATTTGCAAAAATGATAGTAATATACCCTCATGGCATACATATTTAAAAAGCCATATTCCTAAGGAAAAATATATATATTTTCTTTTATATTCTGTAACTTTATCATTTTTAGAAGTCTTTTATTTTGGTACAGAATATGCAAAAATTTAATTGCTTTTGTTTGTGACTAAAAAAAATACACAAGACATGGGCCTCAACCTTAAAACTGTCTTAACTGTATTCTACTAATCACAGTTAAAATGTTACCACATATGTCTCTTGTAGTTTTCTTACAACTTTCCCAAGTTTGATCATGATTTTGAAAATTATGTTTTGACTGAGTTTGTCCCTACCTATTTTTTATGTGACGGGGGTCCAAGCTGTAAGACTCACGAAAATGTATTCTACAACTCGTCATGGTTAATACGATACCACATGTGCCACATTTAGTAACAAAATGGTGGTGCGTTTGCCACAAATACAATGGACGTGTATATATACGTCCTTTGTCGTGAAGTGGTTAAATACGGGGGGGGGGGGGAGTAATTAGTCAGAGAACGACCTATTTACTAAGATATGTGCAACCCTCGCTCTGTTTCCACCTAATAAGCAAAGTATTTTGATAAATGGAGGTCAGGTTTTGCAGGATAGCTTACATTCTCCAGTGCTTTACTCCTGTAAATGCTTCTGTAAATTGTGTACTTGTTATGCTATGTAGTTGCGCACTGCAAGTTAAAGCGGAACTGTAGATAGAAAATAAATACATTGTTTTACTTGGGGCTTCCCCAAGCCCCCAGCAGCCATCCTGTCCCGTGCTGCTTCTCGACGAGCCTCCATTCTCCCGCTGCCAGCTACTTTCGATTTCGCCGCCGGACCACTGCGCCTGCGCGGCTCTGGCCGCTATTGCAGAGGGGAACGCGAAGAAAGGATACGCTTGGCAGGGCTGCGCTGGCAACGACTTACATGTCGAGGTATGGGACGGAGCGGCGGCGGGAGAACGCAGGCTCGGACAGGACCGGCGCGGGACAGGACAGCTGCTGGGGGCTTGGGAAAGCCCCAGGTAAGTGAAACGATGTCTTTATTTTCTATCTACAGTTCCGCTTTAAGTTCTCTTGATGGCTCATGCAGTTGTTGCAGTGCATATGTGTTCACCTGTTATGCTTCCCCAAGGCTGCTATTGCTATGTAAAGGTCTGGCACATGTGGCTATAGTGCTGTGAGAGCTCTGAGAAAGACTAGACACATGTTTTTACTATTTTTCTGCACACTAATAATTGCAAAGCACTTCAGTTTTAAGTGTTGACACTGAAGCTCTCCTAAGAACAAATTATGTTGGTGCTTTATAAATCAACAATAATAGAAAACAGTACTGCCACACAATGGAGGTTCCTTGCTTGTTCAAGTCAACCATAGAACTGGACACTGCCAGATTTGTCATTGTCCAGGTCAGTAGCAGTATACCGTTACTTCCACAATTTTTGATGAAGCTGTTCCTAAGAAATTTTCTTTGGAAAAGTTGGTCACATGACCCAGAGATCTGCACATAGTATAGAGCTTCCAGCAGGGTGGAATATATTCCTCTTCACAAGGCCTTCCCCCAACTCCTTCCATCTCCCCTGCTACCTCCTGTGCAGCAGAGGTGAGCAGGGTCAGCCTTCTATTCATAAAAAAGACCAGTTGGTGCAATGTCTCTTTTCCAGAATGTCATGTGGTTGATGGATGCAATCACCAAAGGTCCGCACCATCTATTCTTCAAGTTTATAGCTCATAGTACAAAAAACATGAAACATGATAAAAACAGGTCTGCAAGTAGATGACGCACAGGCATTTCGACCCTTCTTTCTCAAATCATTGCAGAGTCTGACAATCTGTTCCATACTACACGTTTTTATAGGTCTCAAGAGGACCTGATGGAAGACTTACAATTTACATATTCATGAATAAAATCCACCAATCCCAGCAAAACACAGTGCTCACTCACAATAATGTGCTGAATTCTTACAAAATTAATCTTAATCCTCAATCCTTAGTATGCATATACATTCTACTGGTTTATAAAACACTTCCATCTATCGCTAAGGCCCCGTTCACACTTGCGTTTTGGCAAGTAAACGGACTGGATCCTGATCGGATCAGGACCTGATCCTGATTGGATCAGGACCTGATCCTGATCAGAACCGTACAGTTCTGATCCGGATCCGGTCCGTTTGTATCAGGCGTGCATCAGGCTGCCATCCGGATCCGTGGGCAAAAAAGTGAAATTTTTAAATAAAAAAATGTTGGGGTCAGCAGAAGGTGCACCTGGTGCACCTGTAGAATCAGGTTCCTCCGCTGCAGGCCTCACCTCCACCTCTGACATTCTGCCAAACAGCTCCAGCACGTCTGTTACTGCTGCTCCACTCCAGACATGCTTGGCCCATGTGTCCCCATCCGAAATGGCCGCTTGGATACGCATAGGAAGCGGGGTAGAACATCAGGTTTTTGTAGGCAGTGTGTTCTGTGCCTTCCGTTCCCCATTGGTTTCTGTGTTCCGGATGGTGCTGTCAGACTCAGGTCCGGCTCCGGTCCGGGTGCGTGGGCCGGAGATCCGGACCCAAAAAATAACGCATGTTGGAAAAGAGTCCGGATCCGGTCCGGCTCCGTACTGTACGGAACGGACACGTGTGAACGTCCGCATAGACTTTGCATTGCTATGCGGAACGTACGTTCCGTTTGTACAGTATACGGTCCGGATCAGATCAGGAAAATCCGGACAGGGGACGCTAATGTGAACCGGGCCTTAGTGTTCATTTGGGATTCTAAAAACGAAATTGTCCATTCCCTGGTCAAACAGCCAATCGCCTGCATGCCTACAACGTTCACTTCATAGACTACGTATATGCGGAAAAAAGTACGCATAGGTACTCTCGCCGACAGCGTCCGCAAAAAGACTTCAGCCGACAACGTCCGTCAAAAGACTTCTACGCATACCACCCGTACAAAAATACGCAAAGGCCATGCCGCCGACAGCGTCCGCTCTAGGACTTAGGCCGACAGCGTCCGCCAAAAGACTTCCACGCGTACAACCCGTACAAAAATACGCATTGGCTGTGGTACATCAAAAATATGCCTCTAACGTCCGCATAAAAATTATACGAGTCACCTCTGCACCTAAATGCGCAATGACTCGTCCTAAAGCGTACAAGGCGTCCAATATCTACAAGGACAATACGCATTAGCGTTGACCTATAATGTATCCGCATAAAAACAGGCATATCACATCCGTACATTAGTACGCATGGACGCGTCCAAAAACGCACAAAAACCGCCACATATATGAAAGCAAACGCAGCATGGCATGCAAGTGAATATACTGACTGTAATGTACCCATGAATGATGACAATTAAACATCCATCTAACTCTACTTGAGCTATCTATATTATACTGTTAATCTACAGATATCATATTCACGATTCAAACCCTTAGGTTCTAAGGTGTCAAGTCTCTTTATCCAAAAGTATAAATTTGGACATAGTGTATCACAACTGAGGGTACAGGTCTTGGAAGGAGTGCCACCATTTAGGAGAGGAGGTGACAGATTGAAGGAATTGCTGAGACGGGAATACTTTTGGATAAAGAGACTTGACACCTTAGAACCTAAGTGTTTGAATCGTGAATATGATATCTGTAGATTAACAGTATAATATAGATAGCTCAAGTAGAGTTAGATGGATGTTTAATTGTCATCATTCATGGGTACATTACAGTCAGTATATTCACTTGCATGCCATGCTGCGTTTGCTTTCATATATGTGGCGGTTTTTGTGCGTTTTTGGACACGTCCATGCGTACTAATGTACGGATGTGATATGCCTGTTTTTATGCGGATACATTACTTATAGGTCAACGCTAATGCGTATTGTCCTTGTAGATATTGGACGCCTTGTACGCTTTAGGACGAGTCATTGCGCATTTAGGTGCAGAGGTGACTCGTATAATTTTTATGCGGACGTTAGAGGCATATTTTTGATGTACCACAGCCAATGCGTATTTTTGTACGGGTTGTACGCGTGGAAGTCTTTTGGCGGACGCTGTCGGCCTAAGTCCTAGAGCGGACGCTGTCGGCGGCATGGCCTTTGCGTATTTTTGTACGGGTGGTATGCGTAGAAGTCTTTTGACGGACGTTGTAGGCTGAAGTCTTTTTGCGGACGCTGTCGGCGAGAGTACCTATGCGTACTTTTTTCCGCATATGCGTAGTCTATGAAGCGGACGTTGTAGGCATGCAGGTGATTGGCTGTTTGACCAGGGAATGGACAATTTCGTTTTTAGAATCCCAAATGAACACTAAGCGATAGATTGAAGTGTTTTTTTAAACCAGTAGAATGTATATGCTTACTAAGGATTGAGGATTAAGATGAATTTTGTAAGAATTCAGCACATTATTGTGAGTGAGCACTGTGTTTTGCTGGGATTGGTGGATTTTATTCATGAATATGTAAATTGTAAGTCTTCCATCAGGGCCTCTTGAGACCTATAAAAACATGTGTAGTATGGAACAGATTGTCAGACTCTGCAATGATTTGAGAAAGAAGGGTCGAAACGCCTGTGCGTCATCTACTTGCAGACCTGTTTTTATCATGTTTTTTTGTACTATGAGCTATAAATAAAGAAACTTGAAGAATAGATGGTGCGGACCTTTGGTGATTGCTGAAGTTTCCCTGTGACTCCAGGGGTGGTCCCTGCACATCAAATCCGTTGGTGCAACAACATTGGTTAATCGGATGTGGTTGATGGATACGGAGGAGTTTGAACATCTCTAGACTGTTCTTTTGCCCAGTCAATCTGGATCTAAAATTTGCACAGGAAGTCAGCATTGCAAACCAAGCCAGCTAGGTAATAACAAAAAAGTAATACTTCAACAATGGTTTACATGCAGTGCACAAAACATTATATACTGCAACTTATGTGTTGTACAAAATGTGCATTCATACATAGAGCCAAAACTAGTAAGTATTTGGAAAACATTTACAAAGTAAAACTATACTGACTCATATAAAGCCAGCTAGAATACTTGTATGTCTAGCTTACTGAAATTACAGCCTCAGAATGGTGTGAATGTCATGATTGCTATTGTAGGCCCTCTGCATTTAATGTTATTGGCAACACCCCTAGGCCAAGCATGTTGTGACTCCCGCTTCCATGTACGGCAGCGTCCCTCCCATTCTGGCCCTGATTATTCAGCATGGTTCACATACATAATGCCCTTACCATGAAGACACAAGTTTGTTTCCTGTATGAACACTGGGGTCCGCAGGAGCTGCTCCTCCAATTGGAAAGCCCCAATAGTTCTGGAATTGCAAAGTGCTATGATCTTCCGCGTGTTCGCATAATTTACCCATTGTTGCCGTGACTGAGATTGTTCTGGGAAAATCTATAAAATGCTGCAGGACTGGCGAATTGGTGACCTCACAATCGCTCCTTTGGAATCCCTACCATTAAGTTTCATGTGGTGCATTTGGAATCGCTGGGGATTCCAAAGTGTGGCTGAAACTGTTCCAGTGGGCCCCAGGCCTAACTGCAGTCTGCACAATTGCAAAGTAATACCTCGGGAACAAACCTCAGCACTGCAGCATCCAGCACTAATCATTACTCCTGCTCCCAGCATATAATGGCATGTCTCCTGACCCTCGCCTATTCCCCTGTCCACTGTGCCTACTCCCACCATAGGCCGTGTGTCCTCATCTATCCTACCGCCTTAATATGTCCTCTTCCTGCTTTAAGTGGATCTGAACTCTTGCACAGGATAGGACAACATCGAGAAATGCACCCTGTATCTGTTTAGAGAATTTAGCCTGTCTAATTCCCCCTCACCAGTGACTAATCATAAGTGCAGTTTGATGTCTCTGCTGTGTCATCTGGCTGCCTCGGCAGAGCAGCTAATTTGTAAACACAGCATGATAATAGGTCTGCATTCATAAATGTGGGAAATAGACACACTGCAGCTTTATTACAAGATTTGTATCAGCTGTAACATCCCTTTTGGATTTTGGATGCAAGTATCACGTCCAATTTAGCCACACTACAGGTTCCTGGATGTTCAACTTGTGTCCAACACTAAAAAATGTCACCACGATGGTGCACACTCATGCATGTGCATGCTAGCAGCGGTCATTCGCATAAAGTTACAGTGAAAGTTAGTTACAGATAGATTTATTTATTTATTTATTTTATCAAAGTGACAGTGTAACATAAAAAAAAGAAAGTGTTGTGTTTTTTTGTTTTGTTTTTTGTTTTACATTTTTAACCCCTACCAAACTAATTAACCACTTGTGTCACCTATACTTTGCCTTAAGATTTGTGGACAACTGTATTGACTGCCGACAGTAGCGATAGGATGCGATCACTATGGCGACAACTCGGCGACTCAAGGCTGTATAGATGCATTGAAATGTTGCCTAGCAATTCATTTATACAGTACTTTAGTCCCAAAACTGTGTGCCTTAGCGATTGCATGCAATCGCTACAGATGCATAGGCTGGCGACAATGGTGCGCTGCATGCCCAACTAGTGATGAAATATGGCATGTATGGTATTGTTTCAACTGGCACGAGCCAAATAAAGTATTTTGAGGTGTTTTAAAACTGTGGCACTTATTGTGTAAAAGTTAGGAAGGGGGAAACATGAAAAAATTTGTAATTTTTTTGCATTTATGGCTAATTTTCCCTGATATATTACCTGTGAAATTAATTAATACTTGAAAAAAAAATATTACCCAAAGAAAGCCCAGACTGTCCTGAAAAAAAAATATATGTATCACTTTGATGGTATAGGTAATAAAAAGTTATTGCTGTATCAAAAGCGACACAGCTGATATCCCAACATTGTCAGGAACCTTAAAGTGGACTCAAATTAAAAATACAAGATTTCAAAAATAAAATCTATTTTCTAAATTAAATGATAAATAGCAGCCTTTTTCAGCTGCCTGATGACAAATATAAAATATTTTACATTTATTGTAGGAACCCCTCCCTTCCTTTCATATTGCCGCGACAGAATCCGGCAGACTGGTGGAGGAGATGAAGAAAAAAAACAAAAGCAAAATACAGGCTGCTACTGATGATGTCACAGGGGAGGTGATCTTGACTTGTGTGAGATTTCACATGGACGACGCCCCTATGAGGGAGGGTAGCTGATGACAAACACACCCATGAACTAAAACCTCCTACTAAGCTCAGAAGTAATGGCTGCCACCTGTATAACCCTAGTTATGAAAAGAGAAGGGTGAAAAGCATGCATTGAAATGCTCATAGGCTTGAAGGAGTATTTATTTATCTTTGTATGTGTCAGAGTGGTGCAACCAAATATTTTGAATTAAAAAAATGTTTGGTTTGGGTCCGCTTTAAGGCAGTATCTGAGCATAGGGGAGGTGAGGATGCATAGATTGACATGAATAACATGGAAAAGAACACAGTGGGTGGGAAGGAAGAGAAATGTAGCAATTCCTGCTTTGCCAGATACCTCCTACTCCACCAGTTTGCTGGATTCTGTCCCGGCAATATGAAAAGAAGGTAGGGGTTCCTCCAATAAATGTAAAATATTTTATATTTGTCATCATGCAGCTGAAAAAAAGGCTGCTATTTATTATTATTATTATTATTATTATTATTATTATTATAATTTAGAAAATAGATTTTATTTCTGAAATCTTGTATTTTTAATTTGGGTCCACTTTAAGGCTATAACAGTCCCTTGTGACAAGGGAAGAGTAAAAAAAAACATCTGAGTAAATTTCCCTTTTATCCCCCTTTCCCAATACGTGTGTGCAAACACATCCATCTCTACATTTACACACGCAATTGGTAAGCAGGTGTGTACACAAGCTACTGACAATACATATTGCTCAAATATTGTATGTGTTAAACAGAAGGCTTTGTAGGGCTTTTACTGTTACCCATTAATGGTTATGTATATCTGCAGTTTATTACCTTGAAAGCACACGCATACACAGGCTCACATTAGTAGATTCAGTTGTATAGACAATGTGTACACTGACTTACTTAGTGGGCATAGTGTGAAAGCACATTAGATGGTATCCTCTTATTGATGCATCACTGTGATGTACACTTCTCAATAGTGGTAATTTTGAATGGCTCAGGTTTTTTGCTGCAGAATGAAGAGCCAAGGCATATTTGCATTAGTTTTTCTTTCATTAACAAAACCAGGAGGTGGCAGCAGTGCAGAACAAATGTTCATTCCCATTGCAGATTTCACAGGCCTTCCGGATCTGCATGTATCAAGATGGATGTTGCATTAAGAAACCTCTGCTACTTTAATTTTTTTTTTTTTTACAATTTAATATTAGTATGTTTGTTGTGGCAATGCAATGAATTCTCACAGAAAACCGTAAAGCTGTGTACACGTCGTCAGATATACGGTAAATCTTTGGAAAATGAGGAATCCCTTTCTTATGGAAGGTTTGAAGGAAAGATCGTTCTAACAAAGCTGTACGTGTGCAAATGATCAGTTCATACAAAAGGCCCAAGAAATGCATTGGTAGTCCTTTTACTTCCTCCTTCATGCTTGCGCTGTGCACACAAAGGTTAAACTGGACCTGAACTCTTACACAGGACAGAAGGAAAACCGAGAAATGCACCCTGTATGTATTTGCGTTTAGCCTGCCTAACTCCCCCTCATCTGTGACTAATCAGCTCTTGTAACTTGATATCTCAGCTGTGTTAGCTCAGGAATCTCCTCTGCCACAGCAGAGCAGCTAATTGGTAAATACAGGATGTTAACAAAACATCTGCTTCTATGAAAGCAGGAAGTAGACATGCTGCAGATTTATTGCAGGATTTATATCCACTGTAATAAAGAAATGTTTTTCTTTAAAGGTTATTATGCTGTCACACATCTTTTTGAGCAGAGAGGAAGTTCTGAGTTCAGGTCCGCGTTAAATATCTGACGATCTCATACACACCTTGTTGAAAGGATGTCATATTCTCAAAGATTATCTGCTGATTCATCGTTGGTTGATCGTTTCTAAAGGTATTTATCTCTCGTTTTAAAACATGATTGCTATTTAAGCTGTCTTGTAATGTTTTTAAACATTACTTTTACTTTTTAGTCCGCATCCAGCTAAGATTTTCCACCCATCTATTCAATGAAAATATACTTATCACTCTGTGTGCTAGATGCAATTTTCTATCAACAGTGCTTCCAGTGTAAAACTGGCCTTCTAGCTGCTCTGTCTACACAGATTTCATCAAACACAACGATTCTCCACCTTTCACCTCAGGTGTTCTCCCCCCCTCAGATACCACCACTCACCGCTATTCTCCGACTCTCAACAGGAAGGTCAATCAGTGATTTAAGGGGATTCGGGCACCCCTCCAGATCTCTGGGCCACTCCGGTTCAGTGCTCACCGTTCAGCTCCGGGTCCAACTACCACACTCTGCCACATATGAGTTTGACTCCACATTATGTACTAAGCTCTGCACAATGCTTTTCTTCCATCAGGACTCATCAGGGGCACAGAGCTAGCATGTAATACCTTCCTCTTTATGCAAACTTAATGGCGCCTTCCCTCTTAACCTATTCACCTAACGTGCTGCAAGCAGAAGAGAGCCTGAGCTTACAATACAATTCTATGATCTTATTTCATACAACAACATAAAATGCCTATCAAAAATTAGTCCTCTTGTCACACCATCCTTGACTAATTATTACTAATAAACTAATCCCTAATCACTAATATTCAGATCTACATTGATGTTAAAGGACACCTGAACTGAGAGGGATATGGAGAGGATCATTTGAAAAGACCACAAGTTGAAAAGGGCGCGGCTTTCTCCACCATAGATTGTAGCGGTTAAACAGGAATCTTGGCTCAGACAGTATCGGCGTCCGCTGTAATATTGGCTACAATTTGTAGTTGCTATTTCCAATGTGTTGCTGCTATTTGTAGCTGATATTTTCTAAGTAGCGCTACTACAATTTGTAGCCCCTATTTGTAGCTGCAGAGATTAGGCACCACCATGGGTGGGGTTAAGGGTTAGGCACCACCATGGGGTAGTGAAGGCTGAGGCACCACCAAGGGGGGTTGAGGGCCTTTCCACACTGGGGCAGTGCGGTAAATTTACATAGGACCAAAAGTCGTCTTAAGTCATGGCAACGGTTTTTAAATGTTGGCGGCAGCGATATAGGCGCTCATGTGCGGAAGCGTATTTTTACAATATGCTTCAGTGCACTTCCATATTTTGAAAAATGGAAATGAGTGCAAGCAATCGTCACTTCCTGTTTGGATATTGGCCAGAAGGGGATTACCGCCTATTAATGCAGTAATTCCTGAAGGCCTGTTTTTGGCAGCTGCCACCAATCTCTAATCTGAACCTGGCCTAGGGTTAGAGTAGGGAGAGTTGAGGTCATAGTAAAAAATCGGTAAATATTACTGATATTTGTAGTAGAATATTGGTAACATTACCACTTTCCTGCACTTTTTTCAATGTATGCATATTGAGGGAGGCTGCCATGTTAAACAATACCAGTTGCCTGGCTGTCCTGTTGATCCACTGCCTTTTATTTTTAGATGGGCTTTAACGTAGAATTTCACTTTATAATTTAATTCTTGGATTACGCTGAAGAAACACGAGTGTTATTTCAGTAAAACTGCTTTTATACAGAGATCCAAGAGTTATGTAGCCTATATTATTATGCAATGTAACCATGAAATAATAATCACATGATGTACACACATTTCTGTGGTCATTTCTTCTTACATACTGTGACATAAAATGGCAGTAACAGGATGCCGAGGATTAGTATGAACATCTTTGAGATATTCTTACATACAATACAATACAATACAATACAATAACATTTCTATAGCGCTTTTCTCCCATAGGACTCAAAGCGCTTAGGCTCTCTCAAATTCAGTAGTTAGTAGGATGAAGTATTCACACAACAAAAGTTATATTTCTGCAAATGCCAGACTGAACAGGTGGGTTTTCAGTCTGGATTTAAACACATCCAGGGATGGGGCTGTCCTGATCTGTTGAGGTAAGGAGTTCCAAAACATAGGGGCAGCATGACAGAAGGCTCTGGGACCAAAAGTTTCCAAGTGGACTCTGGGTATGACTAGATTATTAGAACCTGTGGATCTGAGAATGCGGGGATTGCTACGCAGCTGTAACATATCTTTCAAGTATCCAGGGCCTAGATTATTCAGGGATTTAAATGTCAGTAGGCCGATCTTGAATAGGACCCTCCATTCTATAGGTAGCCAGTGAAGGGAATGCAGGACTGGCATTATGTGGCAGTGACGGGGTTGGTTGGTTATCAGTCTGGCAGCAGTATTCTGTATCAGCTGTAGGCGGTACAAGACCTTTTTTGGAAGGCCAGTGTAGAGAGCATTGCAGTAGTCCAGTCGGGATGTGATGAAGGCGTGGACTAAGATTGGCAGATCTTCTGGGGGTATGAGGTGCTTGATTTTTGCAATGTTCTTCAGGTGAAAATAGGATGATTTCTACATAAACTAGATTTATTGACTGCAGCAAGTAGAGATTCATTAGGAATGTGTGTGTACAGAGAGTGCCTTTGCTCTGGAGATGTGCACATTGCCCTGATCTGAGCCACATTAATATGATTAATACACATGGATATTGGTTGGTTGTTCCAAAATCATTACTTTGCATAATGCAATAGACTTTTTATTTTATGAATGTATGCCAAAGATGTTATCTAAAGCTACATCCACACAGTACAATTTTCCATGCAGTCGACGTATCGATACGATAATTTATGTCCAATCGGATCACAATTATCACTCAATCGATTTTGGGTCGTTATCAACGCAGAATTGATCGGGACCAATTTGGACGTCCACCCACGATGCAACTTATTATCAGATCACCCGTCGATCTGATGCAAAATGGTATCGTGTGTATTAGGGTTTAGCTGTATTAGTGAGCAGACAAGTGATTTATGGGTTTCTAATACATCCTCTATAATAAAACCCCTGTGTCTCTGCATCCTGTGTGTGTGTCCCTGCGTTTGCGCTACTGCGCATGTGCTGCAGGGACACCCTTTTGACAGGGAGCAGGACAGCCAGGGGGCGGCTGGCCAGGCGGACGTGTGCACGCGCGATGGCAGCGGTGAAGGACCTAGCCTGTTTTTAAATGGGCTAAGGTCACTAGTATAGAATAAAAGCCTAATTGAGATGAAATATGAAATACTTTGTTGTCAGCGATATATGACAGGTCTGAATGAGACCTGTTAACCAAAGTGCATAGATTTAGTTTTTATCCTACTAAAGCTGGATGCATATCTGCAATTTCCTATTCATCCCCACATATGGGAACCCAATTTAGATTATAGCAGACAGTGTTTTGGTTTGCTAGGTACAGTTTGCCACAGGCTACACCCATTTTCCATAGTGTGAAGTGAAATGATGCATATACACATCTAGTTTTGATTGGCCAATAACTGGCCAGTTTTACCACTCCTATGTAGTATGAGGGCTTACCTATCTAATCTGTTCATAGCATTCAAATTCCGTTGGCCCTCGTATATTAAAGTGGTAAAATTGGCCAATTATTGGTCAATGAAAATTGAATGTGTATATGCACCCTTAAGGTATGTGGACTTCAATCCAATGAACACCTCTGCAGATCACAGCTGTCCACTGACAATCTCCATGTAGCCTGACACAGCTTGAAAGGTTCTGCAGAGAAATATGGCAGACTATCCCAAATCCAAATTTGTGAAGCGTGTTGCTTTATACCTGAGAAGACTTCAGGCTATAATCACTGCTGAAAGCCCTTGAAGTATTGAGAAAAGCCTCATTTGCATTATATACAATCTCAGAAAACACTGCTGCATGTATTTTACCTGTGACACAGTGCTGGCCCATTCAGTGTCATTGGGTGGGATCAGTTATGCAGCATAGAGCAAAACCTACTAAAACTAAACCGGTCTTAATGCTTTCTGACTGGACTGTGCAGAGTGAGTGCTGAACCAGACTATCTTGCTTCTATTAATAAGCTGCTGTAAATAGCCATGATGATGTGCACCAACACAGGCCAGTGTTTAACATTAGTGAGGTTCCACTAGCAAACATGAAGTATTTTCATATTTCTCATTGTGGATAAACCATATTCCTTCCTTGACATGTGCTAGAAATGCTAATACAGAGAGTGTCTGCTTCAAGTTGTGCTCATAAATCCACAGTCCTGTCTAGTTCCCAAAACATGAAGAAGGTTTCTCAGGATATCTCTCCCTTGTTCTGTTCTCACACGGGTGAAGGATTCAAGGCAGACTCCCTGTACAAGCTGTCTTACATAACAAGCTCCATGCACAATATGGCCTCAGTCCTGTCCTAACATATGACATTCTCCAGGGCAGGAACTTCCCTTCCCGTCATTAATTCATGCACCTCTACATTTCAGCATTGCAATGCAGCATTCCTTCTTCTTTGCTACTCCATTTACTATACCAGATACTGCTAAATGGTAGTAAATCCCACTCCTTCAGAACATAGCCATATTTAGGCTGTGGACTCAAGCATTTTCATAGTGCTCTTTTTAGGTGGTAGGCCTCTTTTTAAGTGGTAGGCTCTTTTTAGACCTTAGACTCTAAGGCCTTTTTTTTTCTTAAAGAGACTCCGTAACAAAAATTGCATCCTGTTTTTTATCATCCTACAAGTTCCAAAAGCTATTCTAATGTGTTCTGGCTAACTGCAGCACTTTCTGCTATCACAGTCTCTGTAATAAATCAATGTATCTTTCCCTTGTCAGACTTGTCAGCCTGTGTCTGGAAGGCTGCCAAGTTCTTCAGTGTTGTGGTTCTGCTATGAATTCCCCCTTCCAGGCCCCTCTATGCACACTGCCTGTGTATTATTTAGATTAGAGCAGCTTCTCTCTTCTCTCTTATCTTTTACAAGCTGGATAAATCGTCCTCTGAGCTGGCTGGGCTTTCACATACTGAAGAATTACAGACAAGGGCAAAGCTGTTTGCAGGAGAAAAAAGAGCAGCCTGAAACTTCAGTGCATGAGAGCAGAAGGGGGAAAGAAACACACAAATGATCTCTTGAGATTCAAAAGGAAGGCTGTATACAGCCTGCTTGTGTATGGATGTATTTTCTATGTGTGGACATACTGTACATCAACCTACTTCCTGTTTTGGTGGCCATTTTGTTTGTTTATAAACAAACTTTTTAAAACTGTTTTTAACCACTTTTAATGCGTCGAGGAGCGGCGAAATTGTGACAGAGGGTAATAGGAGATGTCCCCTAACGCACTGGTTTGCTTACTTTTGTGCGATTTTAACAATACAGATTCTCTTTAAGAGAACTTGAGGGGAGAGGAATATGGACATATTTATTTCCCTGTAACAATGCACATTGCCTGGCTGTCCTGCTGATTCTTAGCCTCTAATACTTTGAGTTACAGGCCCTGAACAAGCAAGCAGATCAAATGTTTCTGACTAAATTACCCATATCTTTGTTTCGGTGTGTGATTCAGACACTACTAATGCCAGAAAGATCATCAGGACTGCAAGTCAACTGGTATTGTGTAAGAGGAAATAAGGCATCCCACATAAGCCTCTCCACTCAGGATCCCTTTAAATTACTGAGCAGAGGTCGGAGTCTGGCCTCAGGAAGTCCAGAAAGGAGGTCAATGCAGTAGTCTGGACAAGAGATGACCAGAGCATGGACCAGGAGTTTTGGGGGTGAAGCAGGGACAAATTGTGGAGATGGAAGTGGTTGGACCTGGAGATGTATTGCTTGGAGCGGGGTGGGGGGGGGGGGAGGCGATGCAAATTAGAGAGCCGAGTTTAAGGGGCACACCTAGGCAACAGGCTTGAGGGACAATGCGGATGCACGTGCTGTGGATAGCAGTGGAGATGTTGTGAAAAGGGCTTGATTGAGTGGGGGGGGGGGGGGGGGTGCAGGGGGTTGTACTGGAGATGGCAGGCAGAGAGACTATGGCTTGGTTTTGTCTGCTTACTGAGGGGCAACTTTTTGGCTAAGTTGAGGAAACAGTAGTCTTTCAACAGACACACTTTTGATTGATGTTGCCCGATGGGGGTCAGGATCCGATCCCTTGGGCGACATTGTTCGGTCAACACTGTACAGATGCATAGTTAGCTTACATGCTAACTACGCATTCTGTTGCAATGTGAGCGAAGGGATGACAGAGCAGAGCCGGTGTGACGTCACATGCCGCGTGGCGAGAGCAGAGCTATAAGCCGATGTGCTGGCTGGGCAGCGGTTGGGGGCTGCTATACACATGCTGACTAGGCTGAATGGAGATTCCCAATTGAAAATGACTTGCTCACCAGTCTAGTGGAGCTGAATTCTGAACTGAGATTTGTCATTATGATTTAGGTTTGTGTTCAGTGACTATCAGTACCCATGGAGAAGTTTCTGCCACCTGCTGGATAAGTCCAATTCCATTTTGCCACCTATTCTTAATCTGTGTATTTTGGTCGCGTGTAGTTGTATCTGTAGGTGAGAAATGTACAGGTGTATTTTTGGATAGAGCACTTTATCATAAACCGAGATTGATACTTGGGGGATACTTGTGGCTCCTCTCTGGGTTCGTGTACATTTTTGCATGTCTAGATTGCAATTAAAATTCATTTTGATATTTAAAGCTTGTTAGAGCATCTACAGTTTTATTGTTGAATTTTTGAGATTTGGGCGCAGCCATAGACAGAAATAGGAATTACGGCTATAGCGGCGCACAGCGAGTAACTTCAGTGCCATCAGAAGACTGAGCTGAAGTTGCGCTTAAAACACCGTAATTCGGGCTCCAGCAATAGCTGGAAGCCGAATTACATTATTCCCCACTATCCATGTGGACCTGGATGGGGAATAGTAATTAATGTCGCCGGGAACTTGTGCAGTAGCAGGATAAGCCATACCGGCTGTATCCTGAGCCCAAGTCTCCCGGTGGTGAGATCACAGGGATGTGGTAAGAATGTTCTGTTTCTGTGCATACAATTAATATGAACTGATAATCATTAGCTTTTCGTTGACCATCCCAGTCTGTAGTAATTGTTTGAGGACCAAAAGTCCAAAACAGGCTGTCTACATGTGGGGTTGATGTGGCTGTGTAAAATTTAAAGCTATAGGCTTGCTAGACACCAGCGGATCTAGATGCCGGCCTGGCTTGCTGGGGTGAAAATAGATAATTTTCATATTCGGTAGCGGTGCATTGTGGGTAACCACAGATGTGCACTTAAAGCTGAATTATTGCAAATTTGTACAAAAAAAAAAATGGTTACGTCCGGCACTCAGGGATGAGGGGGTGATAAGGTCAGCTGCACCTTAGATAGTGTACCCCGTCCTGTTCCACTTCACTCTGCTTGATACACTGGCATGCGTAGAAGAAGCGTGCATCCGGGCAGGAAAAACACAATGTCAATGCAGAACAAACAGAACAGCCCGTGCACCGCTTCTCAACTCGCATAGACTTTTATTTCCATCAGCAGGCATTTACACACATATTTTCCGACTTGACAGCAAGCACAATGTAAGTGGTTAGATCTGACCTGTTCCAGATTCCGTTGCAGGACGGATGCGGGGGTGTGACCAGGGGATGTGGGGACAGCGCAACAGCCGTTTCGCGCCGGTGTGGCGCTTGTTCACGTGCTAGAGTCCCAGGGCCATGGGACTCTAGCACGTGAACAAGCGCCACACCGGCGCGAAACGGCTGTTGCGCTGTCCCCACATCCCCTGGTCACACCCCCGCATCCGTCCTGCAACGGAATCTGGAACAGGTCAGATCTAACCACTTACATTGTGCTTGCTGTCAAGTCGGAAAATATGTGTGTAAATGCCTGCTGATGGAAATAAGTCTATGCGAGTTGAGAAGCGGTGCACGGGCTGTTCTGTTTGTTCTGCATTATTGCAAATTTCCTTCTGTTTTAAGCAGCAATGGATCTAGGGGGGGGGGGGGGGGGGGGGGGGGCGAGCGGGTCTCTTGCCCCAGGCGCAGTTTGTTGAATTCTTAAAAAGGTGCCAAAACTGGATAGGGAAAGGCAGTTTAGGCGCCAAAACCTGACCTTTAGGCACCAAAACCTGACCTTTAGGTGCCAAAACTGGATGAGGAATGGCAGTTTAGGCACCAAAACCTGACCTTTAGGCACCAAAACTGGATGGGAATGGCAGTTTAGGCGCCAAAACCTGACCCTGCCCCAGGTGCAATTTGGTCTAGGTCCGTCCCTGGTTTTAAGAAGGCAAATCACCCCAAGCATTGCTTATTGGTAGGAGGGCTTTTCGGTCTCTTTTAGCCCCCTATACATTCCTAGTGGTTTGGGTCACCCCGAGCTACTTGGTTACTCAGTCTATAGTAAATAATACTCC
The DNA here is from genome assembly GCF_040937935.1 of Hyperolius riggenbachi. Taxonomy (NCBI): domain Eukaryota; kingdom Metazoa; phylum Chordata; class Amphibia; order Anura; family Hyperoliidae; genus Hyperolius; species Hyperolius riggenbachi. The sequence goes on from NC_090648.1 coordinate 317,866,850, forward strand.
ATTTTGGAGTTAGCAGAATTGTGTCCGTGGTGTCAAATCTTGGGTCACATATGAAAAGATACAATCATCCAGTGCACTGAGCAGTTGCTGCTGTGACTGGCCTCTCCTTCCCTCTGAAGCACAAGGCATTCCAGTGACACTCCTGTTATATACTCTGCAGTGTAACAACATATGGTAGTCTGCACTTTGTCAGATGACACGGGAAACATTTCATTCCCTTTGACTGGATAATGTCAGCTGGTGTTCAAATAAATGTAGCTTCTATAATGTGTGGCTTGTGCATGTTGGTATTTATTGTGCATACTTTGTGCTGTTCATTGCTTAGACGCCTGAAAGTAGCTTCATTAGAACATTGATAGCAGTAGTTTGTAGGGAATAAGGTACATGGGTTAAAGTGAACCTGAGGTGAGTGATATGGAGGCTGCCATATTTATATCCTTTTAAGCAATACCAGTTATTATTTTTTTATTATTATTTAGTATTTATATAGTGCCGACATATTACGCAGCGCTGTACAGTATGTGTGTGTATATATATATATATATATGTATATATATGTATATATGTATATATATATATATATATATATATATATATATATGTGTGTATATATATATATATATATATATATATATATATATATATATATATATATATATATATATATATATATATATATATATATTTATTATCTTGTCACTAACTGTCCCTCAAAGGAGCTCACAATCTAATCTCTACCATTGCCATATGTCTATATTATGAAGTGTAAGTACTGTAGTCTAGGGCCAATTTTAGAGGGAGCCAATTAACTTATCTGTATGTTTTTGGAATGTGGGAGGAAACCGGAGTGCCCGGAGGAAACCCACGCAGACACGGAGAGAACATACAAACTCTTTGCATATAGTGCCCTGGCTGGGATTCGAACCAGGGACCCAGAGCTGCAAGGCGAGAGAGCTAACCACTACGCCACCGTGCTGCCCGCACGGTGCTGGTGCACGCAGTTGCCTGGCTATCCTGCTGACCCTCTGCCTCTAATCCTTTTAGCCATAGACCCCTGAACAAGCATGCAGCAAATCTGGTGTTTCTGACATTATTGTCAGATCTGACAAGATTAGCTGCATGTTTATGTCTGGTGTAATGCAGGCACTACTGCAGCCAAATCAGTAGGGCTGCAAGGCAACTAGTATTGTCTGAAAATAAATAATTATGGCAGCCTCCATATCACCCTCACCTTGGGTTCACTTTAACCACTTCCCTACCACAGGTTAATTTCCCAAAAGGGAATTTCCTTTGTAATGTATGATGTATTTTACATGTTTTTTTTTTTTGTCCCCACACTATCCTGTGTACTGTATGTGTGTTTTTACTTTGTGAATGACCACAGCCATCTGTGATCATTGTTACAGGCACTTCGATCGGCTTTGGGAACACATTTTCCCATTAACCGATCGCTGCTCGGCGGGACGGCGTCAGGAGCAGGCACCTTCAGTGGCAGAAGGTAGGTAGGTGGACTGATGTAAGAAGTGCAGGTAGGTAGACTGGTGTATGAAACATTTGACTGAGAGATTGACACTGATATTTTTGTTGTAAGTTTAGTGTATACAATTTGGAAGGGATGTGAAATTGAATAGTGGGACCAAACATCATTTGCAAACGAGCAGATTTACAGTAGGCGTGTACCCTGTTACTGACCCCCGTGATATATATATATATTATGTGGGAGTACAGGTTGGAATGCTAATACAGATAAAGGAAAAGAGGACATCCCTGCCTGCTACCATTTAAAAACACAGGTGCAGAACGGACTACCTAACAACTGTTTTGTGCACTGCGTGTCGTCACAGGCTCCATGTAAAGGATAATATAATTAGACACAGGAAGTGTCCTTGAATAAAATAAAGTGTTAGAAAAGGAAGAGAATGTTACAAGGGTCATATATAATGTTGTGTTATGAGTCATAACACAACATTATATATGCACAGCAGATTAACAGATATCTGACCTGAAGGCCTACATTGGTGAACAGGCATATTTTCTTTATCTATAGCTTCAAGTTATAAACCAAAGCAATAATAAAGGAGTGGGGGAGGGAAAGTAGGCGATGGGAGGAAGGGGAAGAGGGGGCAGTGACAGCTAATGGATGACGTAAAGTTACAGCATTGCATATTTGTCCAGTCTTGTTAGACATTTGGTACACAGTGGAGGTTATACACCAAAAGCCACAATGAAATTTCTATCTGTCGGACATTTCTAGGACTAGGCAAATTAGACTATTACCTGGGGCACCTGGTTTGTTAATCGGCTTGGGGGTGCCAGAATTTCACCTACATAGCTCCCCATTCCAGTGAATCCTCAATTTGTTTCTTAGGCCCGGTTCACATTAGCGGTGGCCGTCCGGAATCGCCGTGCCGGAGCCGCACCGCTTGCAGAACGGACGGAACGGACGCACGGCATAGCAATGAAAGCCTATGCGTCCGTTCACATGCGTCCGTTCTGCCGGACCGGAGCCGGATCCGGGCCGGATCCGGACTCCGTCCTCCGTTCCAACATGCGCTATTTTTTGATCCGGCTCCTCCGGCAGCCGTATCCGGGGCGGAGCCGGACTGCACCATCCGGCCAATACAAACCAATGGGAACCAGAGAGCGCACAACACACTGGCTGAGAAATCCGGATGTTCTACCCCACTTCCTATGCGGATTGTTGCGGCGATATTGGATGGGGACACATGGGCAAGCATTTTGGAGTGGAGCAGCACAGCTGGATCCGGATCCGGAGATGTTGGCAGCATGTCGCAGGTGGAGGTGAGTGCTAAACAGCAGAGGGCCTGATTCCACAGGTCCCCCTTCTGCTGACCTCCCAGACCCCAACATTTTTTTTTTTTTACGTTACTTTTGCCAAACGGATCCGGATCGCATCCTGATGAACACCTGATGCAACCTGACCGGATCCGGATCGGATCCGGATCAGAACCGTACGGTTAGCCCCCCCATTTTCCCAGCATCCACATCTCCCTGTCACATGGGCAAAACACAAGATCTGCCCCAGCTCTTCAGGGTACAGGGCTCTATAGAAAACCACTATTTGGGGGGCCACTATATGTGAGGAGTAATATGAGATAGCAACTACAGCAGAGGCCCCTGCAAGTGAATAGTGAAGGGCACTTTTAAACAGAGGACACTAACTTGCGATTATTATAATGGGCATAGGGTTATCATGGAAAACACTGAAACAAAGATGTCTGTAATGACACTATACTGTAATAGGGAAACTAATGCAGAACACTATAACAGGGCACCAAAATAAACTGGGGGCTCTATAATGGAAGGGACATGAGGTTTACTATTTTTGTTTATTGATATTGCTGTTTTCTGACTTGGCTGATACACTGAATATATACTGTATATGTATTCATTTATACAAAACATCATCAATGTGCATTAAATGTTTTTTTTTCCATTTCAACTTTTCCAGCTGTATGTGTTTTTTCCTCAGGAGCATGCGTGACACTGAGCCATGACAGCAGAGCAGTGAGGCATGTGGCCTACTAGTATATGAGGCATACTGAGGGCCGGGGTGTAGGAATCACAGCATGACGCCTACAGCTCTGAATTCCTGGGATCCTCAGGTAAGGATAGGACATACAGTACTATGTTCTTGAAAATAAACGATACTGATAGAGGGACCCCCACCTATATCCAATACTTCCTGCTTGCAGGATTTGAAAAGGGTTTGGCTTCTGGCCTTCTGATTAAAGGTGGCCACACACAGGATACAATGAAATGATCCGATTTTACGGCAATTCGATAAATATGATCGGATCTCCCGAAAAAATCCGAAGCTTTTTTTTTTTAATTCGACTGAAAAATCCTATTTTTATCGATCCAGAATGCTGGAAAATTTTCTTCAATTTTTCTAAAGATTATATGGTTTGTGTTAGTTTGCCAATTTATTAATATACAAACCCTAGAAATTTTCTCATAGTTTCCATTTATCATAATTGGGGGAAAACTGAACGTGTGGTACATTGGTCATATTTATTACAATCAGTCAGAAACATTTATTGCACGTCTTGGGCTCCCTGCACACTGCATGCGATTCCGATTCTGATTTTTAATTGTTTTCTACATCCGATTCCGATTTTTAATCGTAACTGCATGCTGCGTTTTTTCCTCCGTTTTTCTGTTGATTGCATTCAGGGAAAGTTGGAATTGAAAATCGGAATCGCAAAACGGATTTGCAGTGTGCAGGGAGCCTTAAATTGAACAGATATTTTAAAAAAACTTTGTTGTGTGGCCACTTTTATATTACCTGAGTTAGATCTGTGAATATTTTATAGTACAGCAGTTAGTGAACTTTTTAAATTTTTCAAATAAGTCCTAAAAGTAGATAAAGAAAACGTATTCAAAGAGGGAACAAAAATATTATATTGTGTCGTATTTAAAAACAAACAAAACCTATATAACATATCTGCTCTCTTTAACCACCTGCGGACCGAGCGAGTATAAATCTACGGCGGGCAGGGGGCGCTGCGGTCATGACCGGACGTAAGCTCTATGTCCCATTGACCGCGCGCGCCTGTCCTCGTCGCTCGGTCCGCTCTGCCCCCGCCGCAATGTGATGCCCTGCCGCCTCTATGACGGCAGAGCACTGTGAGCCGGGCAGGAGCCGTTTTCATTGGCTCCTGGCCCTGTCATTCATGTAAGCTGTTCCCATTGGCTTACATGGAGTGACAGGGTCAGGAGCCAATGAAAGCGGCTCCTGACCGGCGCACAGCGCTCTGCCGTCATAGCGACGGCAGAGAGAGCAGCCTGCGGCGGGGACAGAGCGGCGTGTCCGGCGGGAGCGACGGTAACTTGCGACGATTCGTCCGGAAGCGGCGGTTTGCTGGATCAGCACCCTCTGGTTCTTAAAGGGGCAGAGGGTGCTGGTCCAGAAAGGGTTAAAGAGTAACTGTCAACTGCAAAAGCTAATTTAAACCTTTATTCTCCTGTGTTAAACAGTTTAGAAGGAAGCCAAAAAGGCAATACTGAAGTTAAAAATCTCTCTTACTTTTGATGTGTGCTGAACAGCAAGGCTGTTATTCCCAAGCTCTTAAAAGGAGGAGAGGCCGCATAACCTACTGCAAAGCATTCTGGGGCTGCTTCTCCCCACCTTGGGTCCTCCCCTCGGCTGCTAGTGAGAAGTTACAGGCTCATGTTACAGCAGCTTGTAATGCAGTCCAGCTCACAGCACTGAAAAATCACAGGGCAGAGTATAATGCATGAGTCCGCTATTGTTCCTAGCCACATGGATAATTAATATTCACTGCACAGTAGTGTTGTCACTTGGAACATGGAACCTGCCATGAGCTATAAGGAGCATCATTCTCTGCAAATACTATATAAAAATTCTGTGAAATCCAAACGTGGACAGTGAAATGCATATGTAATGTAAGTACAGCCAATATTTAGCTACTGATATATGTGTTTTTTTTCTCTGAGACCTTATACCTAACAGCTTCTCTTTAACCACTTGAGGACCCACCCTTTACCCCCCCTTAAGGACCAGCGCTGTTTGATGGGATCTGTGCTGGGTGGGCTCTGCAGCCCCCAGCACAGATCAGCGGGCACGCAGAGCGATCAGATCGCCCCCCTTTTTTCCCCCCTATGGGGATGATGTGCAGGGGGGGTCTGATCGCTCCTGCCTGCAGGCATTTTGCGGGGGGGGCACCTCAAAGCCCCCCTCCGCAGCGAAATTCCCCCCTCCCTCTCCTACCTGTCCCCTCCCCGGTGATCCGGGCTGCACAGGACGCTATCCGTCCTGTGCAGCCAGTGACAGGACGTCCCCTGTCACATGGCGGCGATCCCCGGCCGCTGATTGGCCGGGGATCGCCGATCTGCCTTACGGCGCTGCTGCGCAGCAGCGCCGTACAATGTAAACAAAGCGGATTATTTCCGCTTGTGTTTACATTTAGCCTGCGAGCCGCCATCGGCGGCCCGCAGGCTATTCACGGAGCCCCCCGCCGTGAGTTGACAGGAAGCAGCCGCTCGCGCGAGCGGCTGCTTCCTGATTAATCAGCCTGCAGCTGGCGACGCAGTACTGCGTCGCTGGTCCTGCAGCTGCCACTTTGCCGACGCACGGTATAAGCGTGCGGTCGGCAAGTGGTTAAGTACTTGGCATGGCTTCCTTGTGAAAAACCTTGGTGGTTACTGGTAGACAGTCCTGCACATCAACTCTTGGAGGTTTCTCTCACATGAACATCACTCTAGGTCAGGGGTGCCCAACTTTTTCGGCTCGGGGACCGGTAACCGTCCAAAATTTTCTCTGGGGCCCTGGGGGGGGGGGGGGGGGTTTTAAGGACTTCGCGGAGGCACAGCAGGCACAGTTGCCCCAGTACAGTGAGTCTAGTTACCCCGGTACAGCTAGTATAGTGCCCCAGTATAATTAGTATCAAAGTGGCCAAGTATAGTTGCCCCAGTATAGCTAGTATAGTGACCCAGTATAGCTAATACAGTGAGTGCCCCAGTATAGCTAGTATAGTGCCCAGTGTGCCCAAGCATAGCTACTATAGTGCCCCATGTGCCCCAGGAGAGCTAGTATAGTGCCCAGTGTGTCCCAGCATAGCTAGTATAGTGCCCCAGGATAGCTAGTATAGTGCCCCAGGATAGCTAGTATAGTGCCCAGTGTGCCCCAGTATAGCTAGTATAGTGCCCAGTGTGCCCCAGTATAGCTAGTATAGTGCCCAGTGTGCCCCAGTATAGCTAATATAGTGCCCCAGGATAGCTAGTATAGTGCCAAGTGTGCCCCAGTATAGCTAATATAGTGCCCCAGTATAGCTAGTATACTGCCCCACGTGTCCCAGTATAGTGCCCAGTGTGCCCCAGTATAGCTAGTTTAGTGCCCAGTGTGCCCCAGGATAGCTAGTGTAGTGCCAATTGTGCCCCAGTATAGCTAATATAGTGCCCAGTGTTCCCCAGGATAGCTAGTATAGTGCCCAGTGTGTCCCAGTATAGCTAGTATAGTGCCCCATGTGCCCAAGTATAGCTGGTATAGTGCCCAGTGTGCCCCAGGATAGCTAGTATAGTGCCCCAGTATAGCTAGTATAGTGCCCAGTGTGCCCAAGCATAGCTAGTATAGTGCCCCATGTGCCCCAGGATACCTAGTATAGTGCCCCAATGTTCCCCAGTATAGCTAGTATAGTGCCCCAGTGTAGCTAGTATAGTGCCCCAGGATAGCGAGTATAGTGGCCAGTGTGCCCCAGTATAGCTAGTATAGTGCCCAGTGTGCCCCAGTATAGCTAATATAGTGCCCCAGGATAGCTAGTATAGTGCCAAGTGTGCCCCAGTATAGCTAATATAGTGGCCAGTGTGCCCCAGGATAGCTAGTATAGTGCCCCAGGATAGCTAGTATAGTGCCCAGTGTGCCCCAGTATAGCTAGTATAGTGCCCCATGTGCCCCAGTATAGCTAGTATAGTGCCCCATGTGCCCCAGTATAGCTAGTATAGTGCCCAGGGTGCCCCAGAATAGCTAGTATAGTGCCCCAGGATAGCTAGTATAGTGCCCAGTGTGCCCCAGGATAGCTAGTATAGTGCCAAGTGTGCCCCAGTATAGCTAATATAGTGCCAAGTGTTCCCCAGGATAGCTAGTATAGTGCCCAGTGTGCCCCAGGATAGCTAGTATAGTGCCCCATGTGCCCCAGTATAGCTAGTATAGTGCCCCATGTGCCCCAGTATAACTGGTATAGTGCCCAGTGTGCCCCAGGATAGCTAGTATAGTGCCCCAGTATAGCTAGTATAGTGCCCAGTGTGCCCAAGCATAGCTAGTATTGTGCCCCAGGATAGCTAGTATAGTGCCCCAATGTTCCCCAGTATAGCTAGTATAGTGTCCCATGTGCCCCAGTGTAGCTAGTATAGTGCCCCAATGTGCCCCAGTATAGCTAGTATAGTGCCCCAGGATAGCGAGTATAGTGCCCAGTGTGCCCCAGTATAGTGCCCAGTGTGCCCCAGTATAGCTAATATAGTGCCCCAGGATAGCTAGTATAGTGCCAAGTGTGCCCCAGTATAGCTAATATAGTGCCCAGTGTGCCCCAGGATAGCTAGTATAGTGCCCCAGGATAGCTAGTATAGTGCCCCAGTATAGTGCCCAGTGTGCCCCAGGATAGCTAGTATAGTGCCCCAGAATAGCTAGTATAGTGCCCAGTGTGCCCCAGGATAGCTAGTATAGTGCCCAGTGTGCCCCAGTATAGCTAGTATAGTGCCCCATGTGCCCCAGTATAGCTAGTATAGTGCCCCATGTGCCCCAGTATAGTGCCCAGTGTGTCCCAGGATAGCTAGTATAGTGCCCAGTGTGCCCCAGGATAGCTAGTATAGTGCCAAGTGTGTCCCAGTATAGCTAATATAGTGCCCAGTGTGCCCCAGGATAGCTAGTATAGTGCCCCAGTATAGCTAGTATAGTGCCCCATGTGCCCAAGCATAGCTACTATAGTGCCCCATGTGCCCCAGGAGAGCTAGTATAGTGCCCCAGGATAGCTAGTATAGTGCCCAGTGTGTCCCAGCATAGCTAGTATAGTGCCCCAGGATAGCTAGTATAGTGCCCCAGGATAGCTAGTATAGTGCCCCAGGATAGCTAGTATAGTGCCCAGTGTGCCCCAGTATAGCTAGTATAGTGCCCAGTGTGCCCCAGTATAGCTAATATAGTGCCCCAGGATAGCTAGTATAGTGCCAAGTGTGCCCCAGTATAGCTAATATAGTGCCCCAGTATAGCTAGTATACTGCCCCACGTGTCCCAGTATAGTGCCCAGTGTGCCCCAGTATAGCTAGTTTAGTGCCCAGTGTGCCCCAGGATAGCTAGTATAGTGCCAATTGTGCCCCTGTATAGCTAATATAGTGCCCAGTGTTCCCCAGGATAGCTAGTATAGTGCCCAGTGTGCCCCAGTATAGCTAGTATAGTGCCCCATGTGCCCAAGGATAGCTGGTATAGTGCCCAGTGTGCCCCAGGATAGCTAGTATAGTGCCCCAGTATAGCTAGTATAGTGCCCAGTGTGCCCAAGCATAGCTAGTATAGTGCCCCATGTGCCCCAGGATACCTAGTATAGTGCCCCAATGTTCCCCAGTATAGCTAGTATAGTGCCCCAGGATAGCGAGTATAGTGCCCAGTGTGCCCCAGGATAGCTAGTATAGTGCCCCAGGATAGCTAGTATAGTGCCCAGTGTGCCCCAGGATAGCTAGTATAGTGCCCCAGTATAGCTAGTATAGTGCCCCATGTGCCCCAGTATAGCTAGTATAGTGCCCAGGGTGCCCCAGAATAGCTAGTATAGTGCCCCAGGATAGCTAGTATAGTGCCCAGTGTGCCCCAGGATAGCTAGTATAGTGCCAAGTGTGCCCCAGTATAGCTAATATAGTGCCCCATGTGCCCCAGTATAGCTAGTATAGTGCCCCATGTGCCCCAGTATAACTGGTATAGTGCCCAGTGTGCCCCAGGATAGCTAGTATAGTGCCCCAGTATAGCTAGTATAGTGCCCAGTGTGCCCAAGCATAGCTAGTATAGTGCCCCATGTGCCCCAGTGTAGCTAGTATAGTGCCCCAATGTGCCCCAGTATAGCTAGTATAGTGCCCCAGGATAGCGAGTATAGTGCCCAGTGTGCCCCAGTATAGCTAGTATAGTGCCCAGTGTGCCCCAGTATAGCTAATATAGTGCCCCAGGATAGCTAGTATAGTGCCAAGTGTGCCCCAGTATAGCTAATATAGTGCCCAGTGTGCCCCAGGATAGCTAGTATAGTGCCCCAGGATAGCTAGTATAGTGCCCCAGTATAGTGCCCAGTGTGCCCCAGGATAGCTAGTATAGTGCCCCAGAATAGCTAGTATAGTGCCCAGTGTGCCCCAGGATAGCTAGTATAGTGCCCAGTGTGCCCCAGTATAGCTAGTATAGTGCCCCATGTGCCCCAGTATAGCTAGTATAGTGCCCCATGTGCCCCAGTATAGTGCCAAGTGTGTCCCAGTATAGCTAATATAGTGCCCAGTGTGCCCCAGGATAGCTAGTATAGTGCCCCATGTGCCCCAGTATAGCTAGTATAGTGCCCAGTGTGCCCCAGGATAGCTAGTATAGTGCCCCAGTATAGCTAGTATAGTGCCCAGTGTGCCCCAGGATAGCTAGTATAGTGCCCAGTGTTCCCCAGGATAGCTAGTATAGTGCCCCAGGATAGCTAGTATAGTGCCCCAGTGTAGCCCACTCCCCCCGCGGCCGCCGCTCCTGTTACCTTATGAGCTGGCGGCCGCTTCCTGTCACAGATTCCCGTAGCCGCTCTCTTCCGTGCCCCATGTGCCCCAGTATAGTGCCCAGTGTGTCCCAGGATAGCTAGTATAGTGCCCAGTGTGCCCCAGGATAGCTAGTATAGTGCCAAGTGTGTCCCAGTATAGCTAATATAGTGCCCAGTGTGCCCCAGTATAGCTAATATAGTGCCCCAGGATAGCTAGTATAGTGCCAAGTGTGCCCCAGTATAGCTAATATAGTGCCCAGTGTGCCCCAGGATAGCTAGTATAGTGCCCCAGGATAGCTAGTATATTGCCCCATGTGCCCCAGTATAGTGCCCAGTGTGCCCCAGGATAGCTAGTATAGTGCCCCAGAATAGCTAGTATAGTGCCCAGTGTGCCCCAGGATAGCTAGTATAGTGCCCCATGTGCCCCAGTATAGCTAGTATAGTGCCCCATGTGCCCCAGTATAGTGCCCAGTGTGTCCCAGGATAGCTAGTATAGTGCCCAGTGTGCCCCAGGATAGCTAGTATAGTGCCCCAGTATAGCTAGTATAGTGCCCCATGTGCCCCAGTATAGCTAGTATAGTGCCCAGTGTGCCCCAGGATAGCTAGTATAGTGCCCCAGAATAGCTAGTATAGTGCCCAGTGTGCCCCAGGATAGCTAGTATAGTGCCCAGTGTGCCCCAGTATAGCTAGTATAGTGCCCAGTGTGCCCCAGGATAGCTAGTATAGTGCCCCAGAATAGCTAGTATAGTGCCCAGTGTGCCCCAGGATAGCTAGTATAGTGCCCAGTGTGCCCCAGGATAGCTAGTATAGTGCCCAGTGTGCCCCAGAATAGCTAGTATAGTGCCCAGTGTGCCCCAGGATAGCTAGTATAGTGCCCCATGTGCCCCAGTATAACTGGTATAGTGCCCAGTGTGCCCCAGGATAGCTAGTATAGTGCCCCATGTGCCCCAGTATAGTGCCCAGTGTGCCCCAGGATAGCTAGTATAGTGCCCCAGAATAGCTAGTATAGTGCCCAGTGTGCCCCAGGATAGCTAGTATAGTGCCCCATGTGCCCCAGTATAACTGGTATAGTGCCCAGTGTGCCCCAGGATAGCTAGTATAGTGCCCCAGTATAGCTAGTATAGTGCCCCAGTGTTCCCCAGTATAGCTAGTATAGTGTCCCATGTGCCCCAGTGTAGCTAGTATAGTGCCCCAATGTGCCCCAGTATAGCTAGTATAGTGCCCCAGGATAGCGAGTATAGTGCCCAGTGTGCCCCAGGATAGCTAGTATAGTGCCAAGTGTGCCCCAGTATAGCTAATATAGTGCCCAGTGTGCCCCAGGATAGCTAGTATAGTGCCCCAGGATAGCTAGTATAGTGCCCCAGTATAGTGCCCAGTGTGCCCCAGGATAGCTAGTATAGTGCCCCAGGATAGCTAGTATAGTGCCCAGTGTGCCCCAGGATAGCTAGTATAGTGCCCAGTGTGCCCCAGTATAGCTAGTATAGTGCCCAGTGTGCCCCAGTATAGCTAATATAGTGCCCCATGTGCCCCAGTATAGCTAATATAGTGCCCCAGTATAGCTAGTATACTGCCCCACGTGTCCCAGTATAGTGCCCAGTGTGCCCCAGTATAGCTAGTTTAGTGCCCAGTGTGCCCCAGGATAGCTAGTATAGTGCCAATTGTGCCCCAGTATAGCTAATATAGTGCCCAGTGTTCCCCAGGATAGCTAGTATAGTGCCCAAGTATAGCTGGTATAGTGCCCAGTGTGCCCCAGGATAGCTAGTATAGTGCCCCAGTATAGCTAGTATAGTGCCCAGTGTGCCCAAGCATAGCTAGTATAGTGCCCCATGTGCCCCAGGATACCTAGTATAGTGCCCCAGTGTAGCTAGTATAGTGCCCCAGGATAGCGAGTATAGTGCCCAGTGTGCCCCAGGATAGCTAGTATAGTGCCCCATGTGCCCCAGTATAGCTAGTATAGTGCCCAGGGTGCCCCAGAATAGCTAGTATAGTGCCCCAGGATAGCTAGTATAGTGCCCAGTGTGCCCCAGGATAGCTAGTATAGTGCCAAGTGTGCCCCAGTATAGCTAATATAGTGCCCCATGTGCCCCAGTATAGCTAGTATAGTGCCCCATGTGCCCCAGTATAACTGGTATAGTGCCCAGTGTGCCCCAGGATAGCTAGTATAGTGCCCCAGTATAGCTAGTATAGTGCCCAGTGTGCCCAAGCATAGCTAGTATAGTGCCCCATGTGCCCCAGTGTAGCTAGTATAGTGCCCCAATGTGCCCCAGTATAGCTAGTATAGTGCCCCAGGATAGCGAGTATAGTGCCCAGTGTGCCCCAGTATAGCTAGTATAGTGCCCAGTGTGCCCCAGTATAGCTAATATAGTGCCCCAGGATAGCTAGTATAGTGCCAAGTGTGCCCCAGTATAGCTAATATAGTGGCCAGTGTGCCCCAGGATAGCTAGTATAGTGCCCCAGGATAGCTAGTATAGTGCCCCAGTATAGTGCCCAGTGTGCCCCAGGATAGCTAGTATAGTGCCCCAGAATAGCTAGTATAGTGCCCAGTGTGCCCCAGGATAGCTAGTATAGTGCCCAGTGTGCCCCAGTATAGCTAGTATAGTGCCCCATGTGCCCCAGTATAGCTAGTATAGTGCCCCATGTGCCCCAGTATAGTGCCCAGTGTGTCCCAGGATAGCTAGTATAGTGCCCAGTGTGCCCCAGGATAGCTAGTATAGTGCCAAGTGTGTCCCAGTATAGCTAATATAGTGCCCAGTGTGCCCCAGGATAGCTAGTATAGTGCCCCATGTGCCCCAGTATAGCTAGTATAGTGCCCAGTGTGCCCCAGGATAGCTAGTATACTGCCCCAGGATAGCTAGTATAGTGCCCAGTGTTCCCCAGGATAGCTAGTATAGTGCCCCAGAATAGCTAGTATAGTGCCCCAGTGTAGCCCACTCCCCCCGCGGCCGCCGCTCCTGTTACCTTATGAGCTGGCGGCCGCTTCCTGTCACAGATTCCCGTAGCCGCTCTCTTCCGTGCCCCATGTGCCCCAGTATAGTGCCCAGTGTGTCCCAGGATAGCTAGTATAGTGCCCAGTGTGCCCCAGGATAGCTAGTATAGTGCCAAGTGTGTCCCAGTATAGCTAATATAGTGCCCAGTGTGCCCCAGTATAGCTAATATAGTGCCCCAGGATAGCTAGTATAGTGCCAAGTGTGCCCCAGTATAGCTAATATAGTGCCCAGTGTGCCCCAGGATAGCTAGTATAGTGCCCCAGGATAGCTAGTATAGTGCCCCATGTGCCCCAGTATAGTGCCCAGTGTGCCCCAGGATAGCTAGTATAGTGCCCCAGAATAGCTAGTATAGTGCCCAGTGTGCCTCAGGATAGCTAGTATAGTGCCCAGTGTGCCCCAGTATAGCTAGTATAGTGCCCCATGTGCCCCAGTATAGCTAGTATAGTGCCCCATGTGCCCCAGTATAGTGCCCAGTGTGTCCCAGGATAGCTAGTATAGTGCCCAGTGTGCCCCAGGATAGCTAGTATAGTGCCCAGTGTGCCCCAGTATAGCTAGTATAGTGCCCCATGTGCCCCAGTATAGCTAGTATAGTGCCCCAGTATAGTGCCCAGTGTGTCCCAGGATAGCTAGTATAGTGCCCAGTGTGCCCCAGGATAGCTAGTATAGTGCCAAGTGTGTCCCAGTATAGCTAATATAGTGCCCAGTGTGCCCCAGGATAGCTAGTATAGTGCCCCAGTATAGCTAGTATAGTGCCCCATGTGCCCCAGTATAGCTAGTATAGTGCCCAGTGTGCCCCAGGATAGCTAGTATAGTGCCCCAGAATAGCTAGTATAGTGCCCAGTGTGCCCCAGGATAGCTAGTATAGTGCCCAGTGTGCCCCAGGATAGCTAGTATAGTGCCCCAGAATAGCTAGTATAGTGCCCAGTGTGCCCCAGGATAGCTAGTATAGTGCCCCAGAATTGCTAGTATAGTGCCCAGTGTGCCCCAGGATAGCTAGTATAGTGCCCCAGAATAGCTAGTATAGTGCCCCAGTGTAGCCCACTCCCCCCGCGGCCGCCGCTCCTGTTACCTTATGAGCTGGCGGCCGCTTCCTGTCACAGATTCCCGTAGCCGCTCTCTTCCGTGCAGCATCTTCTATTTACAGCAGGTCGCACGGCTGCTGTAAGGAGGGAAGGAGGCGGGGCAGCGGTTCCCATGGTAACAGTGATCGCCGCTACAGGAAGCCGTTGCCCCGCCTCCTTCCAGCAGCCGCACAGGAAGCGCTGCTGTAATAGATGCTACACAGAGGAGAGCAGCTACGGGAAATCTGTGACAGGAAGCGGCCGCCAGCTCATAAGGTGACAGGAGCGGCGGCCGCGGGGGGAAGAGGGGCGAGAGGCCAGACCCGCTGCGGCCCAGCTGGAAACTACCCACGGACCGGCAGTGGGCCGCGGCCCGGTGGTTGGGGACCCCTGCTCTAGGTCTTTCCGGGAACCTATTCAAGTGGATTAAGATCAGGACTTTGCTTTGGTGTTTCAAGAACATTCATTTTATTCGTCTTTAACCATTTTTTGGTAGAAAACTAATAGTGGATGCAATCGATTCCTACGCATACAATGAGCGTGTCCATAATATGATAAAAAGCCTGAGAGCAGACTTACCTTAGGCCGCTTACAAGTGTGACGTGTCCAATCGTGGATACGCTCATTGTGTGTGTGTGTGTGTGTGTGTGTGTGTGTGTGTAGGATGTGATTGCTAGTGTTGTCCGGATCATGAACGATTCGGATCTTTGATCCGAATCTCTTTTGTGAGTCGAATCATCAAAATGAGTGATTCGGATCTCAAAGGGAGCGGGGCCATGAGCGACACGCCCCCCCCCCCCCCCCTCTCAGCGGGCAGCGGGGTCCTGGAAGCAGAGCAGAGATGGATCACTCTGTTGGAGGGGAGCCAGGTAGATGAGAGAGAGGGGACATCGGTGCCACTGCCAGATATGTGTAGAGCACACATACTGGCTATAATGTGCTGCTCATTATAGGCTGTCTGTTCCGTAGTTGTGCAGTGAACAAATTGGAAACTTTTGGCTCAGCTCAGTAACTTTGCAGGCAGCGTGCTGGGCTAGGACAGGGCATGCACTGTGATTGCAGGGCAATATGATCCTCCTGCACTGCTCTAAACAGCAGTTTAGCTGCAGAGTTGGGAGTACACAGATGAACATATACTGTAGGTGAAATATATGTAAAGCATATGATTGCAGCATGTGGGTATTGTGTGCAAACAAACATTTCTGCTCTCTGCTCATCCCTCCTCCTTTCTCTGACCACTCCCTGCCCTCTGTCCATCTTCTCCCCTTCTCTGTGTGTCCACCCCCCTCCCCTTCTCTGTCCACCGCAGGGAAAGACCTGTCCTGCTAGTCATTTCACCCCCGAATGCTTCCCTAGTAAAATGATCCGAGATTCGGATCAAAGATCCGGATCTTTTCAATGATCCGATTCGAATCATCCGGATCATTGAAAAGATCCGAACTTCGCATCTCTAGTGATTGCACCTACTGTAGTGTAAGGACTGGTTTATGGGATTGGCCTAGCCTCCGGCAGAGGTGCTTACCCACATGCCTATGGATTTGGGGAACAAACAATCTTGTCTTTTTGGGATGCTGTACTATCTGTGTTTGAGCCTTGAGGCCTCTTTAAATTTTGCTTTGTGCTTCTGCCCAGCCTCTTGTGCTCCTCCTGTGCTGTTATCAGCCTGACTGAGCCACTACTATACTTTGCGTTGTATCTCTTGGGGCTATTATACGTATTGCAGTTGGAGATACCTGGTCCACACTGGCTGCCTTTGCACTGCATTTGCATTAAGTGACAATGCAACAATTTTGCAGCACTTCTCATTCATTTGAATTAGACTAAAATCAACACAATTGTGACAAAATCGCTGAAAAATTGTGTCAATCACAGCGATTTTGTAGAATCAGGGCGAAATAGATATTTTGCCACGATTTTCAGTGTGTATCAGACCTAATAATTGACCACTTCTGGGTGAGGAAAATAGTTCTAAATTTCCTCCATTTGTACATTATCTGTCTGACTGTTTGGTTGATTCCAAACTTTTTTTGATATGTACTTGTACCCTTTTCCAGCTTTATGGGCATTAGGGATGAGGGGCATATTGGAACACTGTTCAGAATGATTCGGAACAAAACAATTTAAAGTACAGCAGAATGTGGTGGGGGTGTTAACTCACCATTGATGCTGCCTCCATGTGCTACCCTCCACAATACGTTCTAGCTACCGTACTTCCTCCTCCTAGCTGTGAAGGAGGAAGTATTGAGAGCTGGAACACATTGTGGAGGGCAAAGCAGGGAGCCGGTGTCAAGGGTGAGTTAACACTCCTCCCACCACCCCCCAATCTAGAGCTGATATACCATCTCTAGATTGGTACATCAGCTTCCAGTTTTTGTAGATGAGCAATGATTGTTCCATATCGAGCATGAAATAATTTGGAAAGTCCATGCACCAGTTGCTTTTCTTCGATCTGTTCTACGCATCTCTCAGCTTGTCTTGAAGAGTCCTTAGTTTTGTTTGCAAATCCTCCAACTCTTCAACAGGACAGTTGTGACATTATTCATTCTGTCTTCAGCTAGTCTTATTTTTACTAACCTATTTTATAATACAATAACATTTGTAAAGTGCTTTTCTCCCATAGGACTCAAAGTGCATGATTATGTCTTAGTTCAGTATAGGGTTGCAGGTTGGACTGTTACAGAGGAAATAGGTGTTCGTAAATGCCAGACTAAACGTGGCCTTTCAGTTTGGGCTTAAATGCTTCCAGGGATGGAGATGTCTTGATTGGGTATGTGTTATATGTTGAATGTTTTGAGATTTTAATCAAATGATATATCATTGACGGATTTTGATTTCTACATTTGGCTAAGGGCCCTGCCGGATGAGAAATTATATCTGTAGGATGTCATGAGATTGAGATATCAAAGCTACTGTTTAATATAGTGATACTTATACAATATTGGTTAATGGATATACAGTATAAGGTTTAGAATGAACATTTAGAGGGAGAGCTGTGGAGTCGGTACAAAAATCCACCGACTCCGACTCCTCAGTTTAGGATTCCACCGACTCAGACTCCTCTAATTTGCATATTACAATCTTGTTGATTGAAAGTATGTAACATGAAATTCGTCTCTTAACTGCCAACGCTTAGGAATTTTAACCACTTGCCGACCGCGCACTCATACCGCACGTCAGCAAAGTGGCAGCTGCAGGACCAGCGACGCAGTTCTGCGTCGCCGGCTGCAGGCTAATTAATCAGGAAGCAGCGCGAGCGGCTGCTTCCTGTCAATTCACGGCGGGGGGCTCCGTGAATAGCCTGCGGGCCGCCGATCGCGGCTCGCAGGCTAAATGTAGACACAAGTGGAAATAATCCGCTTTGTTTACATTGTACGGCGCTGCTGCGCAGCAGCGCCGTAAGGCAGATCGGCGATCCCCGGCCAATCAGCAGCCGGGGATCGCCGCCATATGACAGGGGACGTCCTGTCACAGGCTGCATAGCGTCCTGTGCAGCCCCGATCACCAGGGGGCCAGGTAGGAGAGGGGGAAGCGGAATTTCGCAGTGGAGGGGGGCTTTGAGGTGCCCCCCCCCCCCCCGCCAGCCACACGCAGGCAGGAGAGATCGGACCCCCCCAGCACATCATCCCCCTAGTGGGGAAAAAAGGGGGGTGATCTGATCTCTCTGCCTGGTGTTTGATCTGTGCTGGGGGCTGTAGAGCCCACCCAGCACAGATCACAGAATTCAACGCTGGTCCTTGGGGGGGGGGGGGGGGGGGTAAAGGGTGGGTCCTCAAGTGGTTAAAAGACAACTGAAGTGAGAAGGATATGGAGACTGCCATATTTATTCCCTTTAGTCTTAGATTAAAACTAGTCCTTGGTAAGAGTACTTATAAAAGGTACAAACCGGAACAAAGAACATCTATCAGGCCCTAGGCAATGTAACTGTGGGTACATGTAAGAGGGATGTGCAGGTACTCTGCAGGGGAATGAGGAGATTCTTCCTCTATTACACATTCTTTATGCACAATCTGAACCAGGTTTATGGGTGATAGATAACACCTCTCTGTATTCAATGTGCACAACATTCTCAGTGGATTCCCTGCAGCTCTGTGGAGAGTGCATATGAAGAGTATAGTACTACTGTGTAACAAAGTAAACCTGAGATAGATGAAATTAAAGTTTTATATATACCTTGGGCTTCCTCCAGCCCTTCAGGCTAATCAGTCACTCGCTGTCGTCCTCCGCCACCTGGCTCTTCTGCTATGAGTCCAGGTACTTGAGCCAGTCTGGTGAAGTACGCATGCACACACTCCGCCGCCGAGAGCGTACTACACCTGCGCAGCACTGTTGCGCAGGTGCAGAACGCTCCTGGCTGTGGAAGCGGCATGCGGCCGGACTGCGCTGACTGGCTGAATTACCAAGACTCATAGCAGAAGATCCAGGTGGTGGAGGTGGACAGCGAGGGACTGATTAGCCTGAAGGGGGCTGGAAGAAGCCCCAGGTATGTATAAAACTTTTCTTTTCATCCTTCTCAGGTACCATTTAATTTGTAGTGGCCAAACCAAATTTTAAGAACATATCAAATTATTTGATTTCATGAGCAAAGAGTCAGGAGTTGCTAGATGTCACTCGACTCCAGCCGCCCTGTTTGGTGTACAGCCAATGGGAAGGCGTGACGTGATGGCCCAGGGGAGGTGACGTATCGAGCGGCAGATCGCCGCACGCAGGCATAGGAAGGTTTTATAAGCCAGCCTGCAACGGAGCCCCCCTGTATAGCCTCCGTAGAAGCGCATATCGCGCGAAACGGCCGTCAGGCTCTGCACCCACCGCACCATCCACAGCCACCCACGGTATGTGTCTCCTCAATTTGTATGGATAACGTTTCTGCATGATTTTATCAATGTCGAAATAAGGTGTATGACAGCAGTGCCGGCGCTTTCTCCTCCTCTTTCATTATTTATTTATATATATATATATATATATATATATATATATATATATATATATATCTCTCTAGCAGGAAGGTCTGGTCACACACACATTCATTCTCTTTACATACAGGCACGCACGCACGCACGCACGCACGCACGCACGCACACACACACTACAGACAATAGATTCCATATATATACAGATTACACAGCAATTTAGTCAGTCTGTTTTTATATCTTTTGCAACTGATTTTGATGTACCAAACAACTGTACCTTATTGATTTTTGAACATCTATGGAGATTGATAACGTTGAATTAAAATCCACATTTTACTGTATCCCGAGGACCCTTTTCACAGTATGGCAGGGAGTTCCAAAGTGAAGGGGCAGCATGATAGAAGGCTCTGTCTCCAAAGGTTTTGAGTTGGATTTTGGGCGTGACCAAGTTATTAGAGCCTTTTGATCTAAGATTTGGGGGGTGATGCAGTTGCAACAAGTCTTTCAGGTATCCAGGGCCCAGATTGTGCAATGATTGGAATGTCAATAAGCCAATCTTAAAAAAAATTCTCCATGTTATCGGTAGCCAATGGAGTGAGCATGTTATGTGGCAATGGTGGTGTTGGCATGTTAACAGCCTTAAAGTGGCAATCTTTACTAATTGCAGGCAGTGCAGGTCTTTGTTTGGAATGCCTGTGTAGAGAACATTGCAGTAGTCCAGCGGTGATGTGATGAGGGCATGAACCAGGGTTGGAAGATCTGCTGGAGGTATGAGGTGCTTCATTTTTGCAATATTCCTTAGGTGATAGAAGGAATGTTTCACAACAACTGAGATTTAATTACTGAAGCTTACCGGTAATTCCTCATCAATCAGTACACCCAGGCTGTGCACAAAGTCTGAGTTGTTCAGGTCTGAGCTCCCTATCCTTAGTGGTATTGGCTGAGACTGGAGCTGCCTTGCTGTCGAGCGCTGACCTCTGATAACATTGGAGTGTTTAAAGTGGAATTAAACTCTCTATACTAATATATTAAGTACCTCCTCTTGGGTACATAAAAGAACATTTGAAAGCATTCCCTGTGTGTAAAAATGTTTACTGTCAATGCAGTGAGCACTACAAGTTTATTAATTAGCAGATGTAATCATCGCCAGCCAGCATAAGCTCTGTCCTTGATCTCTTCACTCTGCTCCCACTTCCTTCTCGGTTGAAGTGACTCAGCCACTGCCATGTGTAAATTCACCAGAGGAGGAGCAGAGTGAAGAGATCAGGTAGAAATCTTCTAGCAGGTAATGATTATATTTGCAGTTTAGCAGCAGTAAAAACTTGTACTGCTCTCCACAGTGAAAGTGAACATTTTTACACGCAGGAAATGCTTTTAAATGTTCTTTTGTGTACCTAAGGACTTGTTCACAAAGGCGACTGCTGGTGGCATTGTGAGTTGTCTATTGCAGGGATTTACCGATGCACATATTGCGATGAATGGGAGCATTCATCTCAATGCGTTTTGTCCTTTACTGGTGATTGTGTGAGTGTAGCAGTGAATCGAAATTCCTTAGACACGGCATGCAGTGTCCCCTATAGAGCTCAAAACACAATGCAAGAGGAAACCATGCAAATTGATGCCAAACTACTTCCTGCTTGGTTGCAGAAAAGCGGTTAACATTGGCTAAATGCACTGCCAGCAGTTGCCCATCTGAACTGGCCCTAAGAATAGATACTTTTTAGTTTAGTGAGTTTAATCCCACTTTATTAATACAAATGTATTAATAAGTACATCATCAGATGAAATCACTCTCTCCTGGGAATAGGACATTTCTAGAATAACTTCATTAGCTGCAATCACTGTTGGATTTTTCAGCTGGTATATATGAAAGAGTTTAGCAGAAATGACAAAGTATGTTATTTTAAGAATTGTGTGAATAGCTGTAAATTGTGTGACGATGGAAATAACTGATTTCCTCCCGCTAAGCTTATAATAGTGGTAATGATTGACAGGCTTGTCTCACACAGCAGCCAGTTGTCACACAGCATCTCCTTCACCAGTTTCCGGGAAACACTTGTGCTGTGAATAAGACTGAATGCTGCATCCACCTTTCCTCCTCTCATCTGACAGCCCGCTCTGAATTTCTCTACAGCAGCGACTGCACAGCCAACGTGATTTGTAAACTATATGCAAACAAGGCTCCTCTAGCCGTACCCGCTTTGTACAATATTAATGGATTCCCAGGTACCTGCTGTTCACGACTTCTATAAAGCTTTATTTCATCTATCAATTACTTCTCCTTAGCACAGAAATGATATGCCTTCCTGTGAGGAGGGCATAAAGTGCCTACCAATAAAGCCACTCTACACGTAAGTATGCATTCATCATCAGAGCTGTGGAATCATTAGGATCTCTGAGTTTAGGTTGTCTATTTTTACTTCTAGAAAATTGTATGCACACAATGTAAAGTTTAAGATCCAGGAACTTTATCAATTATGTAGCGTAGTGGCTGCATCAATAATGGAGGAGGAAGGTGAGAATGAAAACAGAGTGGAAACAGTCCTGCATCATTGCCTATTCCACTACATCTGCCTCCTCAGGCATGAAAACTCATTCCCTGCATTACATCCTAGACTGGTCAATAAAGGGAAACCCTGTTTGTTTTATCTTTGTGGAGTTTGTTTAAACTGTACTCGATGAGACATGTGACATGAGATAAATGTGTATGAACAGTACAAAACATAACCAGGCTGTTTTACTTCTTCTACTTTGGTTGCATGAAAGAGTTAAAGGAGTAACACCCCCCCCCCCCCCCAGACATCCTGTACCTGCGCAGCCAGTCACCAATGCTCCGGTTAACTTCTGGAATTCGTGTCTTTAACCACTTGAAGACCCAGCCTTTACCCCCCACCCCCCCCCCCCAAGGACCAGCGCTGTTTTTTTATGATCTGTGCTGGGTGGGCCCCCAGCAAAGATCAGGTTGCAGGCAGAGCGATCAGGTCACCCACCCCTTTTTTCCCCCCTATGGGGATAATGTGCAGAGGGGGGGAGGGTCTGATTGCTCCAGCCTGGGTGTTGCGGGGGGGGGGCACCTCAAAGCTCCCCCCTCCCTCTCACCCCTGGTGATCGGGGCTGCACTGTGCCCTGCACAGGCTGTCATCTGTCACATGGCGGCAATCCCCGGCCACTGATTTGCCGGGGATCCGCCGATCTGCCTTACGGCGCTGCTGTAGCAGCAGTGCCGTTCAATGTAAACAAAGGGAGACAAATGTCTCCTGCGTTTACATTTAGTCTGCGAGCGCGCGTTCAGCGGCTTGCAAGCTATTCACGGAGACCCACTCCGTGATCTAACAGGAAACGGCTGCGCGAGCGCCTTTCCTGATTAATTAGGGAGGCACCTGGCGACGCAGATGTGCGTCGCTGGTCCTCCAGCTTCCACTTTTGGTGGTTAAAGAGTAACTGTCAGGCTGCAGAAGCTAATTTAAACCTCTATTCTCCTGTGTTAAACAGTT
Organism: Hyperolius riggenbachi; assembly: GCF_040937935.1. Classification (NCBI taxonomy): domain Eukaryota; kingdom Metazoa; phylum Chordata; class Amphibia; order Anura; family Hyperoliidae; genus Hyperolius; species Hyperolius riggenbachi. The sequence goes on from NC_090648.1 coordinate 317,889,534, forward strand.
AGACAGAAGCCAAAAAGGCATTACTAAAGATAAAAATCTCTCTTACATTTGATGTGTGCTTATCAGCAAAGCTAAGCTCCTAAGGAGGACGCAAGCCGCATTCCATACTGCAAAGCATTCTGGGCCCTCCCCTCGGCTGCTAAGGAGAAGACGGGATCAAGTTTCAGCAGCTTCTAACTCAGTCCAGCCACAGCACAGATAACTCTCCGGCAGAGTACACTGCAGGAGTCCGCTATTGTTCCTAGCCACATGCTCATTAATATTCACCTGCACACTGTGTTATTCTGTACGAGCTCCTCTGTGATCAGGAGCAGGCAGGACATGACGACACATTTGGCCTTCACAAACATGGAACCTGCCATGGCTGTCAGGAGCATCATTCTCTGCATATACTATATAAAAATTCTGTGAAATCCAAACGTGGACAGTGAAATGCATATGTTAATGTAAGTACAAGCCAATCTTTAGCTACTGATATATGTGTTTATTTTCTCTGAGACCTTATACCTAACAGCTCCTCTTTAAAGTCGCAAACCCACTGTGCCTGCCCGTCTGTGGGGAGACCATTAGAAGCCCAAATTAAGTTCAACTTTTCATCCCCCTTCCCCCAGAGCATTCCTTTAATTTTTAGGCTTGGCCGTGACAGCTTCTGTCTTGTCTATGCCCTTGTCGGGAATACAGTAAACATCAATGATAAGCAAATTACAGCCATAAGAAGTTTTCCTGGCAGAATACAACTTGTGAGGGCAGGGAGATATAAAATACAAGAACTATTGACCTTTTTCTAACTCTGGACACTTGGGCTGAGCACTGATGACTTGGAATCATCCCCAGGAGCTGCTGATGGTTCCCTCCATTTGATGTTTATTATTTTCAAGTATATTGACAATGTGCTGCTGTTGGTCGGGGAAGGCCCACAGAGATTACTGTTCAAGTGTTACTACTAACTGTTTTAATATATATCTGACCAGATTTTGTGATTCCCATCAGGTACACAGCGAGACATATGAAAAGCATCTCTTCTGGCATCCAGCTGCCATCCCAGGCATGCAGTGCACCCATCTGTGAGTTTACCAGAGAGAAATGTAACTGCTCAGATCCTGCAGTCAGTCACTGTCACTACTTACATTGGGGTTTCCATCATGCTAAAACATGGATTGGAGGTACTGAACAGGATTGCTCAGTACTGGCAGGTCTCATCTTACATCTACTCCCCCTACAGATGTCACAACTAGAGATAGTTGTGAGATGCAAATAATTCAGAGTTAATGCAAGATTGTTCAAATAATATTTGTAAAGTTATACAGCATTAACCACTTCAGGTTCTGGGGTTTTTATCCCTTAAATGACAACTGAAGGGAGAGGTATATGGCGGCTACCATATTTATTTCCATTTAAGCAATATCAGTTTCTTGGCTGTCCTGCTGATCCTCTGCCTCTAATACTTTTAGCCATAGACCCAGGAACAAGCATGCAACAGATCAGGTTTCTGACAAGATTAGCTACATGGTTGTTTCTGGTGCGATTCAGACACTACTACAGCCAAATGGACTAGCAGGGCTGCCAGGCAACCAGTATTGTTTAAAAGGAAATAAATATGGCAGCCTCCGTATTCTACAATTTTGGCATATCCACTGTGTCACGACTGATACTTTTTAATACCGATGCCATCAAAAAGTGATACATATATTTTCTTTCAGAACAAACTAGGCTTTCTTTGGGCATTTTTTTTTCATATATTTGTATATTTCACAGGCACTTTGAGGAAAATTAGTCAAACGCAAAAATTACGCATTTTTTCATGTTTTCTCCCCTTGCTAATTTTAACATAAGTGCCAGAGTTGTAAAACACCACAAAATACATTACTTGGCTCATCTCAGTTAAAATGATGCTATACATGCCATATTTCATCACTAGTTGGGCATGTAGTGTACCATTATTGCCAGCCTGTTTGTCTGTAGCGATTGCATGCAATCGCTAGGGCGCACAGTTCGGGGACCCCAGTGTTGTATAGATACATTGCTAGGCAACAACATGTCCATGTATCTATATAGCATTGGGTCCCCGAGCTGTTGCCCCAGTGGTCGCATCCGATTGCTATGTGTAGCAGCCATTACAGGTGTCCATGAATACTAAGGACTAAGGCCACGTATAGGTGACACAAGGGATTCAATAGTCAGGTAGAAGTTAAAGGGATACTGTAGGGGGGTCGGGGGAAAAAGAGCTGAACTTACCCGGGGCTTCTAATGGTCCCCCGCAGACATCCTGTGTTGGCGCAGCCACTCACCGATGCTCCGCCCCCTGCAGACATCCTGTGCCCGCACAGCCACTCACCAATGCTCCGGCCCCGCCTCCAGTTCACTTCTGGAATTTCTGACTTTAAAGTCAGAGAACCACTGCGCCTGCATGCCCGTGTCCTCGCTCCCGCTGATGTCACCAGGAGTGTACTGCGCAGACACAGACCATACTGGGCCTGCGCTGTGCGCTCTTGATGACATCAGCGGGATCGAGGACATGGCAATGCAGGCGCAGTGGTTTTCAGACTTTAAAGTCTGAAATTCCAGAAGTGAACCGGAGGCGGGGCCGGAGCATCGGTGAGTGGCTGCGCCAACACAGGATGTCTGCGGGGGACCGTTAGAAGCCCCGGGTAAGTTTAACTCATTTTCCCCTGACCCCCCCCCTACAGTATCCCTTTAAAGCTTAAGAACCCCCCCCCCCCCCCCCCCCCCAATACACACACTTTTTTTTTTTTTTAATGGGCCCACTGTCACTAATTAAAAAAAAAAGACTCCTAATTTATGTGAATGATTGCTGATAGCAGCAATCATTCACTATTGGAAGAGGCTGCATGCACACATTCGATCGTCGTGGCAGCTTTTAATGTCCAGGAACCCTAAGAGTAGCTAGTTTGGATGTGATACTCACATCCAGAAACCATAAGTGGTAAAAAATAAAAAATTGACCAATCCAATTTCACCTTGGTGAGATTTGATTGGCTGATTTTCAAGCTGCAGTAATTTGCCTTATGTATGAACTCGAGTGAGAATGAGCCCCTTGTCTTTACCAGAAGAGAGCATCTCCCCCCCCCCCTCTCTTTTCATGTCATGGACCATGTGGGCTGTTTCAAGCAGTAGAGCTCCACACAAGGGGTCTCAGCTGTTCTGGTAATACCAGCCTGCCTGGGCAGAGGGGGGTAAAATGGATTGCATGTCAGTGATTGCTTAAGTTCCCCTACATAAGGATGGCTAACAATTGAGATAAACCATTATGCCAGTGTGAAAAAGATGTTCTCCAAAATGTCACTGTTATGTGCCATTGTTAAGCTATAATTTAAAATCTGTTTAGCCATACATGAGTCAATAGTGATCGATAACTCTACCAATCAAAATCTGTTGTAACAAATTCTGAAATGTAGCAAATTAATTTCTATGTAATCTCACTCTGCCTTATAAGTTTTTTTTGCAACCAAATAACTAAATGTCTTATTCATAAACTGCTCAAATTTAATTGTAAGTTTATTAGTTGGAAAGATGACAGTGCATAGCTTACAGATAGTCAATCAAATTGATCAGATTTGTAAGGAAAATAAATCAATTTACATGGCTGCCTTTAAACAATGTTCTAGCTTGGTCTTAACTACCTAAAGACCACGTCATGCCAGCCCTAGGACCACCTAATACCAATTTGCATCTAGTCCTGGGGCTGCCTATTGCAGATCGCACGCATCTCCTCTTGGAAGGTAGAGCGGACCTCCATCAGTCTCCCAGCGGCGATCGCTGTTAGACAGCTATTTGCTCGCTTCAGCGCTGCAATCTAAGACAGCGCTATACAGGGGACAGCAGTGTCACTCAGCAGTCCCCTCCAGAGGCAGGAAAGCGATCTGCTGTGATTGGCTAAAGCTACAAGTAGCTTTGGATGTCTCTATGAGCTTGCCACTAGGATTTTGACCGAAACTGCTTCAGCTCCTTCATGTTGGATGGTTTTTGCTTGTCAATAGCAATCTTCAAGCCTGGGAACATTATCTACTGGACTGAGGTCTGGACTTTGACTGGTCCATTACAAAACATTTAAAGATTTTCCCTTAATTAAAGCGGAACATACCATACCCCAGAATTTCTTCTTTGCTCTAAAAGATTATTTACAGCATATAATATACTAACACAATGTTTTTTTTTTTTTTTTTAGTAAATCAGCATTCAAAGGGTTACATCACAGGGCTGACTTTTTCTTCTGCAGGGAGAACCCGCATCCGAACTCCTTTTAACCACTTGCTGACCGCGCACTTATACCGCGCGTCGGCAAAGTGGCAGCTGCAGGACCAGCGACGCAGTTCTGCGTCGCCGGCTGCAGCCTAATTAATCAGGAAGCAGCCGCTCGCGCGAGCGGCTGCTTCCTGTCAATTCACGGCGGGGGGCTCCGTGAATAGCCTGCGGGCCGCCGATCGCGGCTCGCAGGCTAAATGTAAATACAAGCTGAAATAGCAGCGTTGTACGAATGTAAACAGTAGCAGCGTAGTACCAGATCAGCGATCCCCGGCCAGTCAGCGGCCGGGGATCGCTGTCACATGACAGGCAGGAGCCTGTTAGAGGCTGCACAGGACAGATCCGTTCCTGTGCAGCCTCGGATCTCCGGGGAAGGGAGGGAGGGGGGGAATTTCGCCGCGGAGGGGGGCTTTGAGGTGCCGCCCCCCCGCAACACACAGGCAGGAGCGATCAGACCCCCCCAGCACATCATCCCCCTAGTGGGGAAAAAAGGGGGGTGATCTGGTCGCTCTGCCTGCACCCTGATCTGTGCTGGGGGCTGTACAGCCCACCCAGCACAGATCAGCTAAAACAGCACTGGTCCTTAAGGGGGGGTAAAGGGTGGGTCCTCAAGTGGTTAAGCTTATCTTGTATTCACATTCTTTACTTGATACATTTATGTAAACATTCTCTGGCTGTGCAGGACTTCAGCTGATGAGTTCTGGGGTGAAACGCAGGTCAGAAATCACTGGTTGCTGCATTTACAACAGAATTACAACAGTTATGAATAAAATGCACCAGCAGCTTTAAAAATAAATTAACTGAACTTTGGGAAGTTATGTCTAAATGAATAATAATACTTGTGCACAAAACCAAATATAATTGTATGGGTTAAAAAAAGTAGGAAAACACATTTTTGTTGAAAATTTTGTCAAAATTTTAAACCGCTTGCCACTTGAGTGTTGCTTTAGCACTATGCTTCAGGTAATTGTCCTGCTGGAAGGTAAACCTGTCCCAGTCTCAAATCACTGGTAAACTGACAGGTTTTGCTCAAGAATATCCCTGTATATTTAGCACCATTCATCCTTCCCATGACTTGGACCAGTTGGTGGGTGGAGCCTGTCTCCATGAGCATGGCCACTCCATGCTGCTGATGTGAGAAGTGTCCTGAGCACCACATGGCTGGTGTTTGCGCCTACACTGTGCTAGTGGATTGTCCAGATCTACACATTGGTACCCATGGAACTGCTGAAGCTGTGAAAATTGGTTAGACTGTTGCCCACCTGAATAAGGAGGATATTGGTATGAACTTGTTTACCAGGGTCTTTCTTGACTAATCGCTGCTGTGCAGATAGACACACTGCTCCCTATGGCATGCTTAAAAGCGAGGACATAATGCTTAAAGCGGACCCAAACCAAACATTTTTTTTTTTATTAAAAATATTTAGTTGCACCACTCTGACACATACAAAGATAAATAAACACTCCTTCAAGCCTATGAGCATTTCAGTGCATGCTTTTCACTTTTCTCTTTTCATAACTAGGATTATACTGGGGGCAGCCATTAGCAATTCCTCCATTGCCGGACACCACCTACTTCACCAGTTTGACGGATTTTGTCCCGGCAATTTGGAAGGGAGGGGTTCCTCCAATAAATGTAAAATATTTTATATTTGTCGTCATGCAGCTGAAAAAAGGCTGCTATTTATTATTATAATTTAGAAAATAGATTTTATTTCTGAAATCTTGTATTTTTAATTTGGGTCCACTTTAAGCCATGCTGCTAACAAAATTGCACACTGCTCAGTGAATGTGTGGGCGCCCCGGCAGCATGCTTGTATGCATATGTGATGTACCGTATTTTTCGGACTATAAGACGCTCCGGACTATAAGACGCACCTAGGTTTAAAGGGCAAATACTAGGGAAAAAAAATATATATACTAAACCTGGGTGCATCCATGGTCCAGGAGTGTGTTATAGACTTTTCCTTCCCCCAAGATGTCTCTGTCCCACTGCCAAGCAACATTAACCCCTGCTGCCATCACAAACTATACTAAACTACATTTGATTTCACTAACCCCTGCTGTCCCCTCCCCCCAGCTACACTGCACTACACAACTTCCCCCCCCCCCCCCTCCCCAGCAACACTAACTAACCCATTCAATTACAGGAGATCTCACCAGCCTGGGTGGCAGCTGGGTCCGGTCTGGGTGTCCCTGTGGTCCATCAGCAGCACAAACGTGATCCACGGTGTTCCAAAGCAGCATAGGAGCAGCTGCTTTTATCATCCACAATGCTGTCCCAATGTAACTTTAAGCTCCCCAGCAGGCCCAGCAGCGCGATCCACAATGTCTAAGCGGCATAGGAGAAGCCGCAGTTATAATCCACTTGTCCTTTGATCTCCCCAGGGTGCCCCCGCAGCGCGATCCACAATGACAAGCGGCATAGGGAAAGCCGCTGTAATCATCCACATGTAATCCGCATGTAATCATTCTTTTTAATCCAGCCCAGTTGTCATCCGCAATGCTTTGTTCTTCAATGTTCTGATCCAGTCCAGCGTCAGCCCAGTAAGCCCTGCAGCAGCACGATCCCAGCTGCTAAAGTATCGGAACATCTACAGCCGCTATAGCGGCAATCCTCGGGGGCTTCCGTACTTGAGTTGTTTACTTCCGCTCTCATGACCCCCGGCGCACGTGCGCCGGGGTCATGTGATGACGCAGCTAAACAATTCAAGTACGGAAGCCCCCGAGGATTGCCGCCATAGCGGCTGAAGATGTTCCGATACTTTAGCAGCTGGGATAGTGCTGCTGCAGGGCTTACTGGGCTGACGCTGGACTGGATCAGAACATTGAAGAACAAAGCATTGCGGATGACAACTGGGCTGACGCTGGGCTGGATTAAAAAGAATGATTACATGCGGATGATTACAGCGGCTTTCCCTATGCCGCTTGTCATTGTGGATCGCGCTGCGGGGGCACCCTGGGGAGATCAAAGGACAAGTGGATTATAACTGCGGCTTCTCCTATGCCGTTTAGACATTGTGGATCGCGCTGATGCCGCTGCCACCCACTGCGGACTACCACTGCTACTGCTGCCATGCCACCCACTAGGAAAAAAGCACCAAGGTGGGTTATATTCGGACTATAAGACGCAGTCACTTTTTTCCCCCACTTTTGGGGGAGAAAAAGTGCGTCTTATAGTCCGAAAAATACGGTATGTGCCGGCTTAGCTTACACAGCTTTTATTGCTAATGCAAAAGTTATAGCACGTTATTCATGTGACATGTTAGCTCTGTGATTTTATTTTTTTTTATCACATTATGCTGGTTTTTGCATGCAATCAAGCCAAATGTGTAATTGCTGTCATTTATCAATCAATGTTTGATTTATCTATTATACATGCAGTGAACCCATGCCTATCCCTATATTTTCCTCCCTGTCCCTGCTGCTGAAAAACATCCCCACAGCATACTGGTGCCACCACCATGTTTCACTGTGGCGATGGTGTTCTTGGGGTGTGCACCAGACATAGCATTTTCCTTGGTGGCCAAAAACTTCTTTTAGACTCATCTGACCAGAGTACCTTCCTACATTCATTTGGGGAGTCACCCACATGCCTTTTGGCAAACTCAAAATGTGCCTTCTTATATTTAATGTTATGGTTTTTATCTGAACAATCTACCATAAAGCCAAGCTCTATGAAGTGTATGGCCTATTGTGGTCCTATGGACAGACACTTCAGTCTCCGGTGTGAAACTCTGCACCTCATGCACGCATGGGCTTCACTTGGAAGATTTATTGCGATTCTAAGCTTTGGATATTTTTTTTAAATCCAACCTGTATTCAAAAACTTTGTCCCCAACTTGTATGGAGACTACCTTTGTCTCCGTGGTATGGCCTCTTGCTTAGTGGCGTTAAAGTATATGGGGGCCTTTCAGAAAAGGAGCGGGACACTTGCACACAGGTTGACTTCATTTCACTAATTATGTGACTTTCGACTTTCTTTCAAAAAGTTTTTTGTAAGAAATTTTACAAAGACGACAAGCAAAATATATAAACATGAGTATTATATGGAAATATGATGTGACTTTTGAGGGTCTCTGCCTGTGAAACAATTAGGGAAAGACTGGTGCACTGGATGTAATTCCTGCCCCCTCCCAGTTATAATGGCTGCTAAGTCACATCTAAATGGGTTAAATCTTTTAAGGACCACTATTGCGAAAAAAGTAGGCAGTTAAAATCTGACAGGTTTTGGGCCAGTCCATCTCCTCATAGGATATTCTCAGTGTTTTTTAGTTTTCAACAGCATTTCCTGAACAGCAGTTTAATTGCCAATATAGTATGATACCAGCCAGCCTCCCTACTCACTGGCACACTATTTTGTCATTTAGGGCCTGTTTCCACCACACGCGTATTCTGGATGCAGAAAAACTGACTCTAATGAATGCCTATGGGCCTGTTTCCACTAAACACGATTTTCTGATGCAGATTTCCCATAGGCATTTATTGGAGTCAGTTTTCTGCATCCAAAATCTGCGTGTAGTGGAAATAAGCCCTAATACTTTGCAACTGTGATTCAGTGGTCCTTTAATGACCCACACTAAAGCTGAGGAGATGAACTTGATTTTTGATTGACCAAATGACAATCATTTTGCCATCAATCAAGCTAGCAATCTGCCTGGTAACATCCCCAGCCAGTGGGAGAAGTAGCTATTTCTCCTACTGCGGTTTCCTCTACCATGAATTAGATGATAAAGAAATCTCTCAGCTGGTGTTGAGCTACATTATATTTGACTTTATGAACAGCTGACGCAGTCTTTGTTCTAGCATGAGTCATATGCACTGGTACAGCAAGCATTATGTCTTTTTATGGAATATGCTTTTAGTGCGCATTTATCTGCTGTATCCCCCGCACATGCCATGATTTCACATTCATTCTGCTCCCTGACAGTCAGATGCATGTCACACCTACACATCAACTCACAACCAGACGTGTGACCTCAAGAGTTAACCCCCTTCATGCTATTCTGAGGAGTGTTGTACAGCTGAAGCATAAGGAAGCTTCAACCATATACCTTTTTTAGGATTCTAAAATACAACACCGTGGTAACTTGTAGCAATGAAATATCTTCTAGGACAGTGATGGCTAACCTTGGCACTCCACTCCAATTCTAACAACAAGTAATTGACAAACCTTAAGACAATGACTGACAGAACAATATTCTTTATTATAAAGAAAAACTATGGAGGAACAAACCTGGATGGATGTTTAAGCCTGTAATGGCACATGCCAAAATGTACAGTACTATACATAAAAGTGCATCATCACAACAGATTAACAGTAAGGATGTTTAAATGAAATCCACACTTTTTTTTCAGTCAATTTTACCTTTCTGAGAATGTGTGTCAGATGCCATGAAAATGGAATAAGTGGAGTAAAAAGTTGAAGGTCCTCTAAAATTTAAAGGCACTTTCACATGTACATACTACAGATGTACACTGACACAAATAATTAACAGTCGACCAAAAAAAGAAAAGTAAAATGCTAGCAGTACTGTAATTCAAACCGACAGATAAGAGACAATACATAAGCATGGCTGCAGGAGTGAGAGCCGCTCCCCATAGGCCATGCTAATGACTGGGATGTGCACAGCTCTGCGTGTACACAACCACCTACAGTACTGGTAATACCTAGAACCATCAATCTACACATGTAACTGGCAGTACACTCACCAGATGCAAGGTTTCTAATATAAATTTGTACTACACTAATTCTAATAAGTATTAAGCAGTCTATAGCAATTATTTAAACATACATTTTTCTTTCCCAAATGTTAAAAGACTTGTATTTATACCCATGATGTTGCACATACCAGAAGAAAGCACAGCGCTGGGGTTTAGCCCTGTGCTAGGACAACAGTAGTGAGTTCCAGTTTGTTCCTGTGAGTTGCTAGTGTCATCTATGACCACGTGAGGATAGTGCATAGAGCAGCCAGCTGGCTCATAGAGCTCCTGGCCTCAGCAATGAGGTATAGCACTTGTACACAATGACTGCCCTCTACATACTGGCTGCTTGTAGGGTCACTGGACTTATATACCACTTAGTAATAGTAATCATTTCAGCAATGTTAATGTGTTCAATTTTAGCATTGTTCACTTTACCTGCCCCAGTTACACAGGAGCATGGCTTCAAATAATTCTCCTGGATCTAGTTTTCTAAAGGCTTCATTCGCTACAGTGAATAGAACTGGAGCAGTCTATAGATAGTATGCAAGAGTAATCCCGGGTGAATAGCCAGCAAGCTCTGCTGCCTCCACCACACTTATCTGGGCCAATCTATTCTCATTTCAAGAGCTAACACTAATATCATTCTACCATGAGTGGATTAACCTGAAATCTATAAAAAAAAATTACAAATCATAGTTAAAAAAAAACAAAAAACCCTTAAGTGACAAATTGTTTGCAACTTATATACAACTCATATATACAACTAAATGATTAAAAAAAATACAAAAGGAATAAGATAGTACCTGCATTTGCTGATGTTTTCTGCCTAAGCTACACGGTAATATTACCTAGATTGTGCAGTTTGTACATTAGGAGACAAAAGTCATCTTTGCCATGTAGGTCTCACATAATTCAAGAAAGAAAAAAAATAACATAGCTATAAAATATTAGTAGATTAACAGGCAGATAAAGAAATATTTGCATCAATATGAGATGCAGGTTAAATTAATATATTATAAAACTTATGTCTGGGATACCCAACCACCTGCCATAATACTGCACTAATATTATATAATATAGACAGAACCAAACAAGGCTGCTTTTATTGCTCAGCAATCTGTGAAGTGGTTAATGATTCCAGGCTTTGGCAAGTGAATGATAAGTGAACCATGTGTGCGGCGAGGGGGAGGTTGTATCCTCCTCAGGCACCATATTGTATTGGTCAATAGTCAATGGTGTAGTGTTATTTCACAGCTCAGACTGCAGCATTGCACACGTTAATGCCCCATAGCAATATAAGGGGGGGAAACACTGATTATTCTAAATGAAACACCGCAGCCGATTGCCAATCACCCTTTAGCTTAACGGCACCCGCAGAATCATGCGTACAGCTAATGGTCTTCTAATGAGCAATCCAGCCAAGCACAAAAGTGTTTTTGCAGAGCGATAAATTGTTCATCTCTGTTTAATGTGTGTGCAAAATGTCTCTCTTCTATATAAAGCCATCTCTATACAAAGAGATGATTCCACATATACCTATTATAGGAACCACATGCAGTGCATACTGTACACATTTGCAGATTACTCTCCCCATTATAATGGAGATACACAGTTAGGAAAACTTTAAGAGTGGTTATATAGTATTGGATTCCATCCAGAGGCTTATTCACTCGCACAGATCTCTGTTACCGAGCAGGCAGTATGGCTGCAAAGGAATGTCATGTAATAGCTTTGTCATATTACTGCATCTGTTCTCTAAGCTGCTCTGCAGTACAAATAGGCCTCTGTCTTCATAGATATAAGACTCACTATGAGTTGTAATAAGGATATACCTACACTTTATGCACTACAGATGGAAATTCTTATTTATAAGTGGGAAGCCATTTGTGATCTGTTGCAAACTATACAATTTGTGCAGCATCAATTCTTCAAGTAATAACTATGTGTTTCTACCATTGTAAACAACACATAATACCGTCCAGTTAAAAAATAAAGAGAAAGTCTTAAATCACAGGTGTTTGTTCCTGTAAAATCATGGCATCTCCATTTAGAATTTCTATCAGGGTGGCAGTTTCTGGCCCAGGTTGTCACTGTGTCACATTACATGGTGCAGGACTTATCTGCTGCCCCCGGGGAAGGCTGTGATGAGGCTCCTATGCCAGGGTTAGTTTTTGGAAGGACAACAGGTTTTGGTCTTAGAGCTGGTGGCTTCAGCTGAACTCCCATTCTAGGTGTCACCAAAGGCTTGAAGGTGCTCATTGTGTCACTGGATGTGCTGGTACTGCGCCGGATTAGTGGCTCAGTGTTCTTCAGCAAGACGTTGTGGTGAGGGCTAATGGACTCTGCTGATGGAGATGAGGTGGGGGAGTTCTTGATCTGTTCCAATGTATCCAGCACTACATCTGGGGCATGCTTGGCTGTACTCTGCCGCTCTAATTCACGGAGCTCATTAAGAGCGGTGTTCATGGTTTCCTCTATGTCCTGCTTAAGATATAAAGAGATTAATGTTAGACCACAGTCTCCTAGTGCTTTTATTAAACATACAGATTTACAAGTGGGCTGAGCTAATAGGTCTGCATCAAGCAATCTGCAGCAGCTACACAGCAAAGAACGCTTATACTCTGATCCAAGCAGCATTTATAAACCTAATGGGAGCTGCTTAACCACTTAAGGACTGCGGTGTTAATCCCCCCCCCCCTAGTGACCAGGCTATTTTTACTTAATTGGGCCATTGCAGCTTTAAGGCAAAGCTGCAGGCCTGTACAACTCAGCTCACAAGTGATTCCCCCTCCTTTTCTCCCCACTAACAGAGCTCTCTGTTGGTGGGGTCTGATCGTCCCCACATTTTTTTTTAATACATATTTATGTTTGTTATTTTTCAATAAACTTTAATTTTTTTTTTTTTTTTTTTACTCTCCCTCCCTCCCTCCCCCCTGCTGGCCAATCACGCGATCGGCTGTCATAGGCTTCTGCCTATGAGAGCCGTTCGCTCTCTTGTCCTCCAGGGGGACAGCAGTGTCACACGGCTGTCCCCAGTACAGCGCTGCTGCTGATCGCAGCGCTGTACAAAGCAGCGAATCCACCATCTAATAGTCTCCCGAGCGGCGATTGCCGCACGGAGACTGAAGGCGGGGCGGAGCTCCGCCCCACGAGCAGGAGATGCGCGCGATCTCCTGCTAGCCCCATAGAGGACAGTTCACGCCAATGGGCGGAGTGGTCCTGGGGCTGCCGCACTGCTCACGCCAATGGGCGTGGAGTGGTCCTGGGGCTGCCGCACTACTCACGCCAATGGGCGTGGAGTGGTCCTGGGGCTGCTGCACTGCTCACGCCAATTGGCGTGGAGCAGTCGGCAAGTGGTTAAGGAGTGCGATTTAAATACAACATGTAAAAGTACACCTGAAGTGAGAGGGATATTAAGGCTGCCATACTGATTTCCTTTTAAACCATACCAGTTGCCTGGCTATCCTACTGATCATTCTAGCATCAGTAGTGTCTGAAACAGGCATGTGGTATATCCATTCAGACTTTAGTCAAACATCTGATCTGCATGCTTGTTCAGGGTCTATGGCTAAAAGTATTAATAATACGAACAATTGTATAGCACTTTTCTCTAGATGGACTGAAAGCGCTCAAGAGCTACAGCCACTGGGTTGTGATCAAGAGGCCACCCTACAGTGTTAGGGAGTCTTGCCTTAAACTCCTTACTGAATAGGTACTGACCTAGCAAGGATTCAAACCCTGGTCTCCCATGTCAAAGGCAGAGCCCTTAACCAGTACACTATCCAGCCATATTAGAGGCAGAGGATCAAGAGAACAGCCAGGTACATTGTTTAAAAGGAAATATATATAAAACAAACTTCCATTTCCCTCTTACTTCAAGTGTCCTTTAAAGTGAAACTGACAACGACAGACATCTCAGGTACCATACCTATCTGGGGCTTCCTTAAAGTCGATAGCTTGTAAAGAATAAATGCTCTACCTGATAATTTCGCCGCTCTGGTGTGCTTTTTTACTGTTTTTTATCCATTATTGCTCCAGGAAAAATCAAATATGGCCACTGGCTCATATCCCTTCTGCTTCCGGGTTATGAGTTGTTCTGGATGTGCTGTCTAGGCTATATGAGACTAGGCTGCTATTTAGGCTATACAAGAAAGGCTGCTGCAGCCTTTCATCTGTGTGCTTTCATTTTGGTATGATGTGCAGCTGCCTGTAGGAAGTGTCTCTCATAGGAATAAAACTCCAGTCATCATCATTATCTATGCAGACAGAGTGTACACAGAGCACACAGATCATATTGCAGTAACACTTATCTGTTTCAGAGATTCTCTCTCAGCAGCAGCAGCCCCTCCCATGTCATCACAGCTCTCAGTATGCAAAGCAGGAAATCTGAGCCAGGAGGGGGAAGGCTTGGGCTTGAAAAGACTCCACAGAAGCGTGACTCAGCTATAATGATTCCAGGTCAAACCTAGACTGAGCCAGTCGGGGATTCTTATCACAGCTGATAATAGACTAATTAAGCAGGTAAGAATGAAACTAAAAGCAGGGTAGGTGTTTACTGTCATGTTCCCACTGATAAAATGTAATAAAATACATGAGGGTGCTTCGTCTCTGGTTCTCTTTAAGCCTTCTCGACATCTCCTCAGGTGGTTCCTGTCCCCCGCAGTATGGCCTGGTAGCCTTGCTGAGTTGCACTTCACTGCGAATGCGCAGCCGTGTCCTCGTTCCCGGGAGCATTCTGTGCCTGTGCAATACATTGGCGCCCCTGGATAGTGCTGTATAGCATGAACTAATTCCCGCAGGGCGATTGTTTTGCGGTTTTTGGTTTTGAAAGTTCACTTGGTTGATGCACACATGCTTTTTCTCTGATTATAGTTACCTGTGCAATACACTCCCAGGCATAAAAGCGCGACAAGGGGTACATGCGTGACGAAGCACAACTCAGCCAGGCCATACTGCGGCCCCATGCATGCAAGTATGGTACCTGAGAGGTCTTTCATCTAAGGTACCCTTTAACAAAAACTTTCTGCATGCAGCTATTCACAAAAATACACAGTATACATTCTCACTTCAACAAAGACACCTCAGTTGGACATATTAAAATACATAATTAGTTGGCCACATCTGTTTAGAGGAGCTCACTAATGATACAATCTTGATTGTACAATCTTACCACTTGTATGAAATATAAGGAACGACCTAAAGTATTCATTTGAAGTATTTCAACTTTTACCCTTCTACTACATAGACTAGGTAAAATAAAACAATCAAGATGTTATCATTGATCTTCCCTTATCCCAGACACAAAAAACAGATTGGTCTCCACCCAATCTCATACCCTACTTATATAAACCTTACTTTAACGAATACAAATGATGCATTGCATTAATCGCAAGCACCATATTCAGCCTCTGTCCAGCCAAATCCTCAGCACCTGTTGTGTACACACCAAATGCCAGCACCAAAATGAAATGCTCTGAGCTAACGTGCTGTATTATCTAACCCATTTTTAAAGAGCAGCATACTCCTATGTATTCTCATCCATACTTGCTTTCCTTCCCTTTACATACCTGAGCAATAGTTTCTGGGTCAAGGGTCTTGTGGTCATTAAAGTTAGTGTACTGCCCTGATGATGTAGATCTTCGTATAGGAGGGCTTTCAATCTTTTTCAGAGAATCATGCCTGCTGATGTTGGTCAGACTTCCATGTCCTGGTTTCCGTCTACGCTCTGGGCTGTCTGTGTTCAAGTTGCGATTCTGCAAGAGGGCACGAGGGCTACAATGACTTAAAATATTGGAAGATCCAGTTTCCACTGATGTGCTGTTCAGAGGCTGCGGTGGATGTACTGGACAATGGCTATCGCTAGTTCTGATGGAACGTCGAGAGGGAGGAGGTGGATCAGCTCTTCGTCTTTGTCTAGAACAGTGATGAGAACAAAATAAACTCATTTTTATGTTAAAGGCCTCTTCAGACCATTTTATTTCAGCCTGGCTACTCCCTTAATGTCCCATGAATGTAGCAAGATAAGATTAAATGTGTTAAAAAGGCTGTAATGGTGGCTTTACATCACTCAATGTGCCATCAGATTGATCATCAGATAGAGCCCTCCTGGACTGAATCTGATCAGAGAGGGATCTATTTCCTGCCCATACACTGAACACCGTCCTGCTGCCATCCCCCCAAGTTTGTACTGTATGTGTGCCCCCCACCCCCCATGCAGTTTTGGAGGCTCACCTGTCACACATCCTGACCTCCATTCACCTCACCACAAGCACCTGTATCACGTGACTCCAGCGTATGCAGTGATGTCACTTCATGCATTGGTGTCTTGTGGTAGAGGTGCTCACGGTGACGCTGGACAAGGCTGGAATTCAGGCCGGTGTGATAGGTGAGCCTTCAACACTCCACATGGGCACCAGGGAAAGGGCGGGGGGGGGGGGGGGCTAAACAACACACTCAGACTTGGGAGGACTCCGCCATGGAGCCCATGGGTAACCGCGATATTGAACGCAGTTATCGCCACACCATCCGATCGAGCCCTTGCAACTGAGATTTTCCAGTATTCCCGATTGGTCCTTTCTACCGATTTTGGCCAATCGATTGGGTGGACATGTTGCAGTATCGATTCTCATCCAATCTGATAAAATTATCAGATTAAAAGGTCCCATGGCCAACAAAATCGAGGTATTTATAGGCGCCCGAAATATCTTCTCTTTGGCTAAACAGGTGCAGGTATATCACTGCTTCATGTTGGAGACCAGTTTTCATCAGGATCTCCAAGCTTGCCTGCATTTCCCTCTTGGTATCCGGGACATGCGAGTTTCTTGCAGCATAGCGTTTGTGCATTTGGATTGCACGGAGAATAATGTTTCCACATGTGATGCTGCTCATGATATGGGACACGTGCTGAATATGCCCCACACTGACTGCAATCAATCTGTCGTAAAATCGCATGCAAATTGCTTTTGCACACAATATGAAGATCTGCAAAATTTGAACTGTGGAAAAGTATATAAAAATCTTTGTCTGATATCTGCATCTCCTCATGCTCTTAAAGGAAAACTGTACCGAGAGGGATATGGAGGCTGCCATATTTTATTTATTTTTAAGCAATACTAGTTGCCTGGCTATCCTGTGGATCCTTTGCCTCTAATGTAGACCCTGAATAAGCATGCAGCAGATCAGGGGTTTCTGACATTACAGTCAGATCTGACAAGATTAGCTTCATGCTTGTTTCTGGTGTTATTCAGACACTACTGCAGCCAAATAGATTAGCAGAGCTGTCAGGCAACTGGTGGTGTTTAAAAGGAAATAAATGTGGCAGTTGTCCTTTAAATGACCTGTAAATCCAAGGCCTTAGTAAAGAGACTCAGAAGTAATAGTTAACTAGGTCCATCTGGGCATACACAGCCCAGTTGCAGTCATTATACAATCATGTTGGTTGGTGTATGGAGTCCAATTGGCCATATTGTGGTTCAATATATGCAAATGTGTCCTGTGATGGAAAGGGGTCTGCTTTATAAGTTTAAGAGAGTACAACACTGTATTGTTTAACCCTCTGGGGACCCGCCTGCCTAACCCCCCTTAAAAGAGGAACTCCAGTGAAAATAATGTAATAAAAAAAGTGCTTCATTTTTACAATAATTATGTATAAATGATTTAGTCAGTGTTTTCCCATTGTAAAATCTTTCCTCTCCTTGATTTACATTCTGATATTTATCACATGATTACATTTTTACTGTTGGCAGAGATGTACCGTAGCTGCTGCATGCTTTTTTGGCAGTTGGAAACAGCTGTAAACAGCCATTTCCCACAATGCAACAAGGTTCACAGACAGGAAACTGCCAGGAGTACCACGGTCCTCAGAGTTTCTTGTGGGAGGGGTTTCACCACAATATCAGTCATACAGCGCCCCCTGATGGTCTGTTTGTGAAGAGGTATAGATCTCTCATGTAAAAGGGGGTATCAGCTACTGATTGGGATAAAGTTCTATTATTGGTCGAAGTTTCTCTTTAAGGACCAGGCCATTTTACATGCTGGGGCAGCGCATTTGGGGGTGGGGTCATGCAGCGGATTCCTACAGTGGCCGGCTAGGAATGGTGTCCCCTGTGTGGCCAGGTGTCTCCCTGTATTGCCAGCAGCCTTTACTCACCTCCCCGGCTCCAGCGATGAGCAGCTCTAGCCAGCATCCTCGCTTGCACTGCCATTAAGTTCTGGGTTACGGCTTGATGACTTCATCAAGCTGGGACTGACACTTAAAGCAGAGCAAGCGGGGATTATGGCTAGAGCGGAGGAGTGCGACAATCATCGGGGGAACATCTTCACTTCAGATCGCCGCTGCCAATAGTGATCACTAGGCAATCGCGATGGCTCCTGATCACTGAGGGGAGCTGTCAGCTGTCATATGACAGCTTAACCACCCCTCTTGGTTGCGCACGATCGCGACAGGAACGGAAATGGCAGGTGGCATAAATCCTACGGAGCATCAGGCTTAGACAGCCACAAGTGCAGCGTAGGATTTACTTGCGGCGGTCCCAAGAAGGTTAAAGTGGTTTACACAAAACCATTTTGTGTAAAAAGTTGCAATAGCTTATTTGTCATTATTTTAAAACCAATGTCAATCTGTATTAATCCTCATCTAAAAAACAATTTCTGCACCATTTACTGTGGTAGCCCTTACCTTCCAGAATACAAGTCGGGGGTTCGGTCAGTGGGTGAAGTGATGTCCTTGCATGATGACTTGTCATCAGTCACTGGACCACTGCTGGCTTCACTATCAGCCTTCTGGCTCAGAGAATCAGAAAAAGCATCATCCCTACGAGGAACATAAATATTAATGTTTAATTTACTCCAAGTACATCTGCCCACCTCAGTACATTAGAATGATTCTTTATTCCCCTGAAGGTCGCTACTAATGATTCAATCTTTATTATCCAATCGTACAACTTCTATATACCGTAATGAGTGACTACCTAAAGTATATTCACTCAATTTACCCTTTAGTAAGACTATACAATTAAGACTGTATCATTACTATACACCTTCAAACCATTTTCTTGCTTTACTGAGCCGATTTGTAACCACAACAAGAAATAGATAGAGGCGCATTGCCACTATTGGACCTTTTTGAGCTTGCACTCCTTGCCTGATGAAGCGGGTTATACCTGCGAAACGCGTTTCGGAGTGCCAAATAAATTGTTATTTGCGATTTGAACAATCTCGATTGTCCATCATTTCAGGAGAAAGTCCACCTGTACTCCTCCTTTTTAGTTGTTTTTAGATCATTTTAACCTGGCTGGCGCCTCCGTCAAATTTGCACAACAAGAAATAGGACTGGTTGGTACGGACAAGCATCATAAATTCTGCTCACCCATGAGGCCTGGGGCTATAGCTTATCTCTCACAAGAAAAGGTTGATTCGAGACCAGCACTAGGGATAAGTGTTCGAATTCAGAACGGTATTCTGAATGCTTCTGTTCAAAAAACTTGAATATTTACATATACGGACCTCGGTGGAGGTGGATGGGGTTAACTCCCTTGACAACAACTCTGGCAACTGCGCTCCTGTCACGTTCCAACTCTCTTGATATTTTTTCCTTCCTGCTGTGAAGAAGTAAGTATCAGAGAGCTGGAATGTGACATGGAGTGCAGCAGCCAGAGGTGAAGACAAGGGCAAGTTCACCCCTTCCTGCCAGGTTCGACATATGTAACTATTCAGGTTCTGGACTGAAGCATTTGGTACGTCATTCCAAATTTGAACGCCGATACCTAGTACCCACTAATCTGGTTACAAATATCACATGGCTAGAGATGGTGACAGCTGACCAATGGGGGGAGCTTAATGAGGCAGGAAGGGGTGGGCACAATTTACAACACAGGCCAGAGTCTCCATACACAGAGGCCTCTTTTGAAAGAACAGCTGGAGGCAGTGAATTCACTACCTGTCAGTTGCTCCTGTTTACCGGCTTGATAGAGTTTGGCAAGGGTTGTGCAAATGCCTTCCACCCTATGGAGTTGCATCTGGGCATGTCTGTTAGCGTCAGATGCTTGGCTGCCGGGTAACACCACCATGTGTAAAATGGACACACTCTGTGTTAGCAGACTGCATGTAATTGCAGACTCAAATTATTATTTATTGTATTTATAAAGTGCCACATATTATGCAGTGCTGGACAATAAATAAATATGATGGACAATAAATACATATTGACTATGGTAGGGACTAGATTGTGAGCCCCTCTGAGGGACAGTTAGTGAAAAGACAATATATACTCTGTACAGGCTGCGTAATATGTTGGCGCTATATAAATACTTAAATAAATAAAAATAAATGATACAAAGGATGACAGACGTAACAAGGTTATACAACATAGGACAAAACTATACAAGGCAAACAGGGTACAAAATACATGATCATGTAGGGATCATGTTAGGTAGGCCCAGTAATACAAGTATGACATGGTCATAGGAAAGGAGCACACGATCATGTAAAATACACAAGGGAATGAAGGACCCCTCCAAAAGGCTTACACTCTAACGGGAGGGGTGATTGACACACTAGGTGGGGCTGTAGAAAAAGTATTCAGTAGACAGTTACTATGTGGTAGGGGTGGTTAGGCCATCTTGAAGAGGTGGGTTTTGAGGGCTTCCTTGAATGTGTTGAAGAAGGGGGCAAGTCTGATGGGTGGTGGAAGGGAGTTCCAGAGCGTGGGGCACAGCTCTTGAGAAATCCTACAGGTGTGCATGGGAGTGAGAAATGCACCGGGTAGTTAGGCAAAGGTCATTGGAGGACCGAAGGGGACGGTGGGGTGGAAAGATCAGGAGCTCAGTTTTGTCTAGATTAAGCTTCAGGAACCTAGCTGACATCCCGGAGCAAATTGCTAAAGAGGCATGAGGAGACCTTTTCCATGATGGTGGAGGAGAGATCAGGAGTATGGAGGTAAATGTGAATGCAATCGGCATAAAAGGTGGTATTTGAAGCCCAGGAAGGAGAAGAGTTTGCCAATTGAGGATGTGTAGTTTATTAAGGGTGAAGTCGTTGGCTGGGAGATAGAGGTTTGGGGTTGAGTAGTAATATAGGACTGCAATGATGGCTGGCAAGGGGATGGTAGAGGCGGACTGAATGGGCCTCAAAGGATGAGAAGTGCATGGATGGAGTTGGTGAGTGGACCCAGAAGGTGCAGGATGGTGAGAGGTGCAGACCAAGCCCTCCCCCCAGTACTGCTGTCAGGTCTGGGGGTGCAATTGTGGTATAGTCCCACATAAAGAGGGCAGCTACCGTGGTACAATCAGAAGGGCTGTACCATACCTCTATGAAGGCGAGGAATTTGGAGGGGAAGAGCTCATGGATGGATGTGAGCTTGGACAGACCTGACACTCCAAAGACCACAAGGGACAGGGAGAAAGTGCCTAGGAGTGGGATGGATGGGAATGAAGTTGGGCTGGGGAAGTGCGCTGGAGGAGTGTGATGGGGTTGGGAAGGGGGTAGGCAGGGGATTAGGGCTGAGAGGGGGGGGGGGGTCTAGGGATGGGAGGGTGGTGGGAGAAAGGAGGAGGACAAGTTGGAGAAGCAGGTGGAGGAAGAGCATGTGGCAATGGGGGGGGGGGGGGGGGGGGGGGGGCGCAAAGAGTGGGGAAGAAGATGGCTGGGGAAGGGTGGGACAGCCAGGGAGGTAGGGGGTAAAGAGTACATTACGTTGTGTGGGGGTGATATTGGCAGTGGTATGGACTGAGGTAGTTGAGCATTGTGGATAAGGCATGGATTAGGAGAGAGGAAGGAGGATTCTCACGGGCATAGTGTTCAGCAATGCAGGCGAGGTGAAAAGGTAGAGGAAGTTACCTGGTGTAAAGCTGAATTCTGCTGGATTGCTGGTGAATTCTGGTAAATTCGATGTTCCACCCTTAGGAAGCTGCCCTTTGAAAGTGAACCGACTTATAGGTCCTCCTTATATACACACAGGACCAGAGCATGTGTGTAATCAGGATGGCCTGGTCAGCTGACAGACAACTTGCAAATTAGCATTTGGGGTGGTCTCTAGTGTCACCTGCAAGTCAATCAAAGTTGTAGGTGTTACAGACTTTGTTTGAAATTACAGACAAGCCACCAGGAAATAAAGTGTGAAACAAACAAAAGCCAGAATTTCAATAGCAATTAGTAATAGCAATCTGTATATGTTACTCAGGTGCTAACAATATGGCAGAGGCAGATCAGGACAGCAAACATGGATCACATGCAATAGATGAAATAGATCATCACATACAAAGACATAGACATGGAGCGAGCACATTATGGCAACGTGTGTAACATTTTTATAAGTTTCACGGCCGCTCCTGCTCTCTTGAAAAAGCAAAAACTAGTGGGGTCCATTGAGGATTCCTCCGCCCATCCTTACCAGTACACCTTTGCCCTTGCCTCACCTTGAATATTCCACTTGGCTAAGTATCCTCTTCTCTATGCACTATTTTGCACACCTTTTAGGCTGCCCCTTTGGTTATACTGATGAGTATTTTGCATAGTGGTTTTTGTATGCATATTTATGTGATTGGATGCAATGTTTTGCATTTTTTTTATTTTTGATACTTTTGACACTCACAGTTTTACCCATGTTGGGCACTAGCACTTAAGCCGATTTTGCACATGCACTAGTATTACTGAACCCAGGTTCAATCACCCCATTATAGCTTATACTGAATAAAGATTGTTAATTAATATTTTTTCCAAATTTATATTCGAGTGGTGTCATTTTTCTGGGCTTCTGTTCTTTGCCATGTGATTTGTCCTCTTAGCCCTAGAACACTCAGTACCATGTTGTGTGCAGATAATTCTCTTATTGGTTTCATAGGTTTGATACATTTAACAGGAGCAAGGCTGCATACCCTGTTCTCTGTCGGTGATCAAGACTGTGCACAGCAGCTGCGGCCATGAGCATTCTGGTCATGGCCAGTTCAGAAACATTTGTAACCACACATGCCCTGGATACTCCCAGTCAAGGCCCCTGCACACAGACCTGGGGGAGGGGGCACTCACAAAGAGTGTGTGTAAGAACACAGAGCATGCACCCTTCAGGGAAGAAATATGGGGGGGGGGGGGGAGCTGCAAAATGGAAGGAAGGCTGAGAGTAACAAAGTTTATGGGGGCATGGAAGAAGCCCCAGGTAGGGCCACCTTTCAGCTTGGGCTGCATAAAGTCTCAATGCTTAAAAATGCAAATGCTAAGATCACTGAGTGTAACACTGCATAAGTACGGTACTTTTATTTTCCTTTTCCACTGGCAGCGATTAAATCCGACACTTGGATTGGACAGGATTTTGCTGCATTCCAGAAATCAGTGATAATCCCTGTGCCCCTGTAATAGTGTTGCCCCTTTTCCACTGCTGCGATTGTGAGTAAAGAGATTTTTACTTAAGCTCAATCAAACTGCCTGCTGCAGTTTTCCTGCAATTGCGAAGGTAGTATTCTATGGAAGTGCATGAAAAAAATTGCACAGCCATCGTCGTACTATTAGATTTTCCTGTAATATCCTTCTGCAGCAGGAAGCCCCATCCCCTCATCGTACAAAAATTGCAATCATGCTGTATGTACATAATGTAGATCACACAAAATATCACTCTGCAAGCCAAGGAATTCTTATTTAGAAAAAGCTGCAAATCATGATCAGAATTGTAGCGCAATTGTAAATTTGAATGCTATTTTACTGTAACTTCTTAGGGCATTTAATAATACACAGAACTGCGTGTGATAAAATGTGTGGTCATGTGATATAACGTGTGCCCATGTGTTTGGTGCATCTCATGCTAAATTTTCCACAATGTTGCATTGTAAAAACAGCACAAGGCAGTTGCATAAAAATTTTTGCACGTGCATCAGCCTCGCAGCAACATATATTAAAAATATTTGTCAACCATAAATGTGTGCCATAAATGTTCCTACTCATGCTGGCTTCATAACTTACATGTCCTGGACCACAATATACTGGTGGGGAACGAGACCATCTACTCCATTGTGTCTTCCCTCCCACCAGTCATCAGAAGCACGGTGGTACAAGAGAAGTGATGCACCCTTTTTGAAAGACAACTCTCGAGCCGACCTTCCAATGTAATCAAACTTGGCTATGGCTTCAATTGGCTCACACTCTGGAAAGACAATGTCACAGTTAGTATATGAAAGAGGAACATTCAAAATGTAAAGCCATGTGGTGATAAAGGTATCTCACTGTTCAAATACCTAAGAGTTTTTTGTATCGCGCATCCAAATCCCTTTAGCCATGCATGGCATGACTCATGCCGGGTCAGTGGAAACTGGTCATTATTATTAGAATACGGAGGCTACAGAATTCCCCTCTTCCAGTGGTGCCCTTAGCTTGAACAAGTGGTTTTCCACTGGGCATGCGCAAATTCACAAACCAAGCATGCCGAGTAAACGTGTACAAGCACTTTTTTACTGTGCAAGTACCTGAACTACACATGCCCAGTAAAAGGCAGTTCTTGCTCACGAATGACAGACCATGTGCTCAAGCACTCCCTTTTACTGGATGCACAGTTTATAAACTCACACGCCCAGTTCAAATACACTTATTCAAAGCCACGGGAGTTTCCAATGCGGGGGAAGGGGGGAAGGGTTGCTGGAACTGAGATGGGAGGGCACAATGGAGACCATGTGTAGGTCTAAATACTAGAAATAAGCTACAGGCAAACTGTATTCACTGTTCTCTATTGACACTGTATGGCTATACGCCATTTAATTTTGTCCTGTATTTTAACACTATGGCAACAGTGAACAATTTATACAGCAGACTACCATGAATTTTCAACTCTCATACTGTCACAGAACATTTATATTGTGCCTGGCAAACTCAAGGCTCCATAGCTGCAGCCACTTTAGACGCACTCCATGGGCTTCCAGGATTATTAGGTAGCCTTGCTCAAATTCTACATTAAAAGCAACAGCTTTGCCAGTACACTATACACCTGACACTCTATTACAAGGTCAGAAGTCTGCACAGAGCAGGAAGTAATAATTCCACAGAACCATCTGGATGCCAAAATTCTGTAATTTAACAAAGAGACCTACCCTACACAGGGACGAGGGAGCCTACTGATCTGTGGGAGTGCTGGGTATGTTTATGCCTCAGAGGGAGTAATCGGTCCCACTTCAATAGCAATCCTAAGCAGCTTAGCGAACACATGCAGAGATACAGGGAACAGATAGGCATGTCTGTATAATACAGCTTGTTACAATAACTGAAATGTATAAATATGACTGAATATTATTTGTTTCTTAGAGAAAGTATGGTTATAGGTCAGCAGACGTTTTAATTCTCAAATAAAAGCATTTTTCACACACTTCATCTGCAGACCTTTATTACCACTTACTGAAATGTACTTACTCTGCAATGTAACATAAAATGTACAACAGTCTGCAATACCAATCTAGTGCATGACTCAAACACTTTCATGTTGCACTTTCCTCTCTGTGAGTGGGCTGAGAGGCTGAGGAATCAAGGCAATAACACACAGCACTGCTTTGTGTACACACTAAACACCATTGTCCTCAGTAACAGTAAGCACATTCTGAGACTAGCAGACTTCAACTAAATCAGAGCCATGTTCCAGAAAATGCTTCTCCAGATGGTATCCAGTCAACCTCCTGTGTCCAGTTTATGTGAAGCAGACACTGCGGTGCCATTATATACAAGAGCGGTATGACAGTCCTACACCAATTCATAAAACACAGTAAACTGCTATCAAAATGCAACTTAAAGAGAATCTGTATTGTTAAAGCGCACAAAAGTAAACATACCAGTGCGTTAGGGGACATCTCCTATTCCCCTCTGTCACAATTTTGCAGCTCCCCGCCGCATTAAAAGTAGTCCAAAAAACGTTTTAAAAAGTTTATAAACAAACAAAATGGCCACCAAAACCAGAAGTAGGTTGATGTACAGTATGTCCACACATAGAAAATACATCCATACACAAGCAGGCTGTATACAGCCTTCCTTTTGAATCTCAAGAGATCATTTGTGTGTTTACCTTCTATCCCCTGCAGCTATCATCCACTGAAGAGTGACAGGCTGATTGTTTCTTCCTGCAGACAGCTCTGTGTCTGTAATTCCTCAGTATGTGACAGCCCAGCTCCTTCCACAGCCTAACAGAGGACGATTTAGCCAGCTTGTAAAAGGCAGCTTTCTTCTCTCATTGATGAGAGCAGAGAGGCTTCCTAAAATAAATAACACACAAGGGAGTGTGCATAGAGGGGGTCTGGAGGGGGGGGGGGCGTGCATAACAGATCAACAACACTGAAAGTTGGCACTTGGCAGCCTTCCAGACACAGGGCGACAAATCCGACAGGGGAAAGAGAAGTTGATTTATTACAGAGACGGATAGTAGAAAGTGCTGCAGTAAGCCAGAGCACATTAGAATAAGTTTAAGAACTTGTAGAATAGTAGAAAAAGGATGAATTTTTGTTACATAGTCTCTTTAAAAGACAACTGAAGCAATAGGGATATGGATTTCCTTTTAAGGCAGCAAAAAGTCTTGAACCGGTCCTGATCTGACAAGATAAACTGCATGCTTGTTTCTGGTGTTACTCAAGCACTACTGCAGCCAAATACATTAGCAGGGCTGCCAGGCGACTGGTATTGTTTAAATGGAAATACATATGGCTTCCTCCACATTCTTTTCTCTCTTCAGTTGTCCTTTAACCATACTGCATTAGGAGCCTGATTCATTAAGCTGCGCTGCTATAGCGACAACACAAGCTAAATACAAAGCCGTACGCTACATGTGGTTGTGCTGCTTAGCGCACACCTAAGTTACGCTCGCTTTCTTTAAAAGTATCGGCCGCTCCGGTCTCCTGTGGTGGAGATGTTAAGTAGCGCAGCTGCTACTAGTAAAGGATTTGCAGCTTAAACCTGATTGGTTTAATAGGCTGCCCGTCACGCAGACCATACTACTTCCAGTAGGCCCATCTGAACCACCATCGGGGCCAATAGCAGCACGTTAATAGATACCGGCGGCTCTGGATTGGGCAACGGTCCTGTCACTTGTTTGAATATAGGACCATTGCCCAATCCGAGTACTTTTAAAAAGAGCGAGTGTAAATTAGAAGCGCACGCTATGCAGCACAACCGCGCGTAGCGAGGAGCTGCTATAGTAGCACAGCTTAATGAATCAGGCTCTACAACTTTTAATGTTTACATACTATTTTATGAATCACACATTTCACAGGAGTCAAACAAAAAAAGAAATAATGGAGAATGTTCACAGTGCCCCATCTCTGCCCATGTGTCTGGCCAGGTGCAGCCTCCAAACTTACAACAGGCCATACACTGTTCAACTGCACTGAAACAATTCATTCTCAGCAGATTTGATCAATGTTTTTTTCTGTACATATCTAGTGATAACTTGTGACAGGTTTTGAAGGTCAGGTCAACTGAAAATGTGCTTAACAGGTAGGAAAATATTGATTTATTCGGCTTTAAATCAATGTTTAGTACTATACTGGGCAGTGCAAAAGGATGCAACAGACAGTTCAAACAACTTCGATTGGATTAGCATACAAATCTGATGAAAACTGCACAGCTCCTGGTGGTAGGACATAACTTCTGAACAACTGTTGCTCTAGATTGTAAACTAGATTGAAGCAAGAAGTTTTAAATCAGGATGATATCATTAATTGGCTAACTAAAAAGAATAAGAATAAGCAAGCTTTCGGCTTTGCAGCCTTCATCAGGCTTACAATCCTGTATGCTTGCAGGCTGATGGTACAGACAGCTTTATACATGCAACATCAAAAGGGGGTACATAGATTTTTTTCAAGCATAAATACATGTCATTAAGATGCCTTAAAGAGACTCCGTAACAAAAATTGCATCCTGTTTTTTATCATCCTACAAGTTCCAAAAGCTATTCTAATGTGTTCTGGCTTACTGCAGCACTTTGTACTATCACAGTCTCTGTAATAAATCAACTTATCTCTCTCTTGTCAGACTTGTCAGAGCTGTGTCTGGAAGGCTGCCAAGTTCTTCAGTGTTGTGGTTCTGCTATGAACTCCCCCTTCCAGGCCCCTCTATGCACACTGCCTGTGTGTTATTTAGATTAGAGCAGCTTCTCTCTTATCTTTTACAAGCTGGATAAATTGTCCTCTGAGCTGGCTGGGCTTTCACATAGTGAGGAATTACAGACAAGGGCAAAGCTGTTTGCAGGAAGAAAAGAGCAGCCTGAAACTTCAGTGCATGAGAGATGCAGGGGGAAAGAAACACACAAATGATCTCTTGAGATTCAAAAGGAAGGCTGTATACAGCCTGCTTGTGTATGGATGTATTTTCTATGTGTGGACATACTGTACATCAACCTACTTCCTGTTTTGGTGGCCATTTTGTTTGTTTATAAACAAACTTTTTAAAACTGTTTTTAACCACTTTTAATGCGGCGGGGAGCGGCGAAATTGTGACAGAGGGTAATAGGAGATGTTCCCTAACGCACTGGTATGTTTACTTTTGTGCGATTTTAACAATACAGATTCTCTTTAAACAATGTTCTAGCTTGGTAATAGGAGATGTCCCCTAACGCACTGGTATGTTTACTTTTGTGTGATTTTAACAATACAGATTCTCTTTAAGTGAAACAGAACATCTAAATGGGGTGGAAGGTTGTTAGCGGAGATAAGAATCCTTGTTTACACCATGCTACCAGACCTGGGAGTTGGATTGTCACAGGGGCATCGTAAATTCTGAGTTCACAAGTTTAGCTATATAGGCTGAGAAAGAGTTTGGCATTAAAGAGACACTGAAGCGAAAAAAAAATGATGATATTATGATTTGTATGTGTAGCACAGCTAATAAATAAAACATTAAGATCAGATACATCAGTGTAATTGTTTCCAGTACAGGAAGAGTTGAGAAACTCCAGTTGTTATCTCTATGGAAACAAGCCATTAAGCTCTCCGACTAAGCTAGTCGTGGAGAGGGCTGTTATCTGACTTTTATTATCTCAACTGTTCCTGGACTATTTACTTTTCCTCTGCTAGAGGAGAGGTCATTACTTCACAGACTGCTCTGAAAGACTAATTTTGAATGCTGAGTGTTGTGTAATCTGCACATATTATAGAATGATGCAATGTTAGAAAAAACACTATATACCTGAAAATAAAAGTATGAGAATATTTTCTTTGCTGCTAATCTTCTAGTAATTATTCATAGTACACAACCAATTCACTATATCATATTTTTTTTTTCGCTTCAGTGTCTCTTTAAATATCCTCAGCCTCATACCAATATAAAAAGGTTTTGTTCTTATTCAAGCCTTTATCCACTGCTTTGAACCAATTTATACATTTTGCTTCTGCTATTAATCGATCATTTGATGTTTTGAAGCCACCATTCAGGGCAGTGACACAAAGATCATACATGCTGTGTCCGTTGGAACGAAAGTGCGTAGCAACTGGGAGTTCAGATTTGGTATTGTTAATAATGTGCCTGTGTCCATTCATACGTTTGCGCAGAGTTTGTCCAGTTTCTCCCACGTACATAACATTGGGGCATTTAGCACACATGATCAGATATACCAGATTGGTGGATCCACAGGAAAATGTGCCCTGTACTCTGTACTCCTGTTGTGAACCTGGGATCATTAACCTGTCAGTGGAGTAAATGTGTCTTCAGGTCCCACATCTTTTTTGGCGGCAGGGTGATGTTCCCTTTTGTTGTGGTCTATTCAAAGAACTCCTGACAATCATCTGTTTCAGATTGTGTGGTTGCCGATATGGCAAGAGGGGAGGTTTAGGAAATATCTTCCTCAGTCTGTGATCCTTGTGCAAAATGGGATGAAGTTCCTTAGCAATCCTGCTTAAGATTTCCAGGTGTGGGTTGTAGGTGACAACCAAAGGGACACAATCCTATTTCTGGTTTTGCTTATATTTCAGGAGTTCAGTCCTGGGGATAATGTTGGCTTTCCTGATTTGCGCCTCAGTCATAGGAGGACGGTAACCTTGTTTAATGAAAGTGTTCTTAAAGTGATACAGGTGCTTGTCTCTGTCCATCCTGTCAGAACAAATCCGGTTGTACCTTATTGAAACACCCTCTAGGCCAGGAATGTCAAACCGGTCCTACGAGGGCCGAGATCCTCACACATTTTTGAAACGGCTCAAATAAATTGATGGGTCTGAATCAGGAAAGGTGTGATCCATCAGGTAGAACACATTCTTTTCTTTCTAAGTCCATCCTAAACACTGGCCTGGACCTGGCCCTCCAGGCCTGGAGTTCGACACATGTGCTCTAGTGTTTCATCAATATTTCATTAGTCCATATCTTGGTGGATTTTGGAATATAGCTACTACTGCTCTCCGCAAGAGCACCAAAAGTCATTAGTCATACACATCTGCTTGGTGGTATGAGACCACAATAGCCATAGGAAATCTATGCAAACAGATGCCCAGGAGTAGGCCAACAATCAGATGTAGGTCACAAATACACACAGCATTAGAAAAAAACACATTCCCTGCTATTTTTCTGCTGCATGCCCTACTAGAGAAATACGTTTTTTAATGGTGTATTTACTATACATAGAATATTTTCAAAAGTCTGAGACAACAGGTTTACCATTTAGCTAATGCAAATGTTATAGTATTGGTTACATACCTAAATCAAATCCAAATTAAAGTAAAAGGCACATGTCAATGTCTAAGACTTAGATTAAATCCATCTAGCCATTTTAATTGTTAGGGGTCATAAAGCTTAGCATGTACGGCCTTATTGTGAAATCTATGGTGTTGCCGATCAATACTGTGGTTTTCATGCTAGTGCAGCAAAATGAGAGAAATCAATAAGCAACAAACAGATAATTTGCTGACCCATGCAACTCTCGGAAAAACTATTCTAGAGCAAGTCATAGGAGAGGCCATAGTAGAGATACAGCACATTGGCCTTGTGGTGGTAATCTACTAAATGCAGTGACCTTTCTGAAAGCAATATCACTTTTGATGTATTAAAGGGGAAAAAAATCACCCCAGAGTTTTCTCTGCACAACTGGATTCAATAAATGTTTGTTGTTCTCTCAATATGATTAATGGGCTCATCGAATAAGGCTAGGTAAAGCATTTAGGGGCAGTTGTAAAGTGCAGAGACCTGCAGCTGGTCAGCACCTTGTGCATTACCTGAAATTTGGAGTGGGTTCAGGCTGCTTGCTATAGTTGAAGCTGTGTGTTGTTCCCATGTAGGTAGACCTGAAGAATTTTGTCACCTGGTATTCTGCCTTTTCACCAAACCCCCCCCCCCCATGGCCTACCCTCTACCCGGTGTAGAGAGCACACTGAGCATGCCAGCCATCTCCCGCATATGAATGACACACTTTGAAAGCAGTCCAACTTTCCCCACCCCTAAAATGGCAAATTTAGGTGCGATCACAGCCAGGAAATTTTGGCCACTGGCATAGGCACCCATGTTAGATTACACAATTACCGGCTACAGATGAAAATATTGGCACTGGGGGCACCCAAAAATATTGCGGGCGCCTGAGCACAAATGTGGCAGAGGAATTCCACTACTATGAAGCAGAACTCTTCAGGGACGGTGGTACTGTTCCCTGGGAGCAGTAGTGCACCATATAATAATGTCAACACTGTAGCTGAACTCCAGGCTTCTTAATTACCGGGCTGGCAGTGGGAAGGTTTATTTCCAGGCTTAGTGTTAGGAGTAGGTAGGGGGAGTTTAGCATTAGGAGTAAATAGTGGGTGGTTACTGTTTGTATTAGGTGGGTGGAGTAACTAGGCATAGATCAGAGAGGGTTAGTGGGAGAACTCGGGCCTCTATTGCATGTACAGAACACAAATTGGAAGCATGCAAATCCTCCCCACCTGTGCAGAACACACAACAGAAGAATGACAACTACCATATATGCACAGCACCAGAGGCAGACTGAGCAGTACTCTGACATGCTGGGGAGGACAGACAAGTAAACGTTCAGCAGCAGCCCCCATACACCCTCCTCCCCCCCCCCCCCCCAATTAGTGGATGTATCTTTATTGCAGCTATCCCACTGTTATCTATTCTTGTTTATTACTTGCCTCTTCCGATATTTACCACTGATAGCAGCTCTGGCTCTTGAATCTCCTGGCAGAGCCTCTGTGTCTGACAAAGCCTGGAGAGGCAGGGGGTGTGGCTGGCTGCAGAATACAGTCCGGACTGCATACAGAAGAGAGAGAGGAGGGGGAGGACTCGGAGCGACAGGCTGCAGCCATAGAGGATGTCACTGACTGTCAGCAGCCTGCAGCGTATCACCTCCCACTGCCTCCTTACATCTCCAACTGCCTGAAACGGCAGTCCGAAGCAGAGCTGCTGCGGATTGGGTCGGGCTGGCTGCCTGAAACGGCAGTCCGAAGCAGAGCTGCTGCGGATTGGGTCAGGCTGGCTGCACAGGCCCAGCAGAAGGTGCGGGGCCCTCTTCAGGTGCGGGGCCTGGGGCGATTGCCCCACTTGCCCCCCCCAAAGGCCGGCTCTGCACAGCACACACTCAAGCAAACACTGGACAAATACCAACACTCTCCACCTCTCTTCACCATGCAGAGCACATGCTGAAAGCATGCCAAACCTTTCCCCCATTTACAGATCACACATTGGTAGCATGTGACCCTTCTCTCCCTTATCCATAGCACATCATTCTTTCTGTGTCCAATGTTGTCAGTGCACAAATTAATATAAATGCACAAGTTCCATTCAGACATGTTCATGAATGATGCAATGAGGGCATACCGTATAGGTCTACAATTCATTGCATGGTGAAAGCAAGGTAGTGCTAATCACATCACAATGTACCCCTAATGCTCAGGTCCCTGGAATGCATGGTCACTGCTAGCCTGCAGGTCGAGACATGGGCCAATTAGTACTGCAAACCGTTATACTCTGAGCACAAACTTTCACTCAGTGGGTTTATATTGTTTGTGGCTCAAAATTAGCTAGACTGATTGGAGGCAACAAGATAAAAGCATACCGTCTTCGCTTGTGTGGGTTTCTGTGCCCCCATCGTGATCCACTTCATCTAAGGTTCCATGCTCACTGTATGGGCTGTCGCTGGAAACACAAGGACAAAAATAGACATATGAAATACATTACATAGCAATCTATAAATCAGCTGCCATGGCAAGTCAACTGTAACTAAAAGCACGAACGCAGCTCCTAAACCACAATAAAATATATCAGTATTTTTAATGACATACTAAATGGTTCTATTAATTTGAGAAATCTAGTAAACTGCATCTCATGTATTAAAGCCTCTCTCAATTCTAAATTTTTAATAAAGATCCCATCTTCCTCCCCATTAAATAATAATAGGAGAGTGTTTTAAAGTATCTGTAAATACCTCAGTTTTAGCATTTCCAATGCAGACTTGTGATTGCAGCTGCTTGTAGTCCTCCTACTGAAGGAGCAGTACCGTTGTGGTAGGAGAGGCGTGGCTTAACACCTCTCCCCTTCCCAGTTAGTATGCAGGAGCTGTGTGTGGCTGAGTAGTCACTCTACCCCCCTCTGGTTGGAGTTACTGTCATGTGATTGTGCTATTATAAATGCTATGATTAAGGATTTACAGACATTTTAAAACATTTATTCTTATGTTAAAAGGCTATTGGGAGGTGGAGAGAGAGAGAACATTAATAAAAGCCCTTCTCTGGGCTAAATTTTATAGTGTACCTGAGACGTCTCTTATGGGGATATTTATACTTACCTGGGGCTTCCTCCAGCCCCATGAGGTGCGTGGGCTCCCTCGCTGTCATCTCCGTTTTATTATTATCCCCTGCGGTAATTGGCCATTCAAGGCCAGTCGTGCGCATATGCAGGGTGCTTCCAGAAATGTGATTGAGGATGCGCTCGCCCAGGACCACGCAGGAACAGTGGTCATCGACTCGCTGAGTCGCCCAAACCGAAGGTAGGGTGCTGCAGGGGACCTGAGGATCGCACAGTGACAGCGCAGGCACAGGGAGCTGCAGGGGCCGACAGAAGCCTCAGGTAAGTTAAACTGGCTTTTTTTCAATTACTTTAGGATTCCTTTAAGCAGTTCCATTTACAGTTATACTGTATGAAAAAAAGGGGAGGGGTCATATACAAGAAAGCCCACGTACAGAATGTGCACAAGCCATAATACTCATGTTCTTATTACTGTAAATCAATTATATCACTGCTAAGAATGCATCTGCTGTAGTGACCTATACTGGTCCTTTCCATTTAGGAGTATAAATAAAAAGTGCTAGAATAAAAGGAGGGGTGGGGACAAATAGGTACAGAAAGAAACAGGAACACTATATAAAATACAGATTTACACATATTTGGAATAAATGGTGGGTTTAAAAACAGCTTTTAAAGAGGAGCTGTCAGCCATACTATCTTAGAAAAAAACACATATATAAAGTAGATAAATACTGTATTTTTTGGACTATAAGACTCGCTTTTTCTCCACCAAAAGTGGGGGGAAAAAAGTCTCTGCGTCTTATAGTCCAATTGCAGGGAGTTCCTGACTTGTGAACGCCTGCTAATACGAACCTCCAACCCACTGTAATGTTGGAGACTGCCTCTGCTGTGCCCAGGCAGAGGAGGACACAAGGGCACAAACGGAGGACACAGAGACACAAAGGGGCATAGAGAAGGACACAAGGAGGACAGAGGTGAACACATGGGGGGCACAGGAGGACACAAGGGGGACAAAAAAGGTAAAAGGGAACATGAGGTACAAAGTGGGCATAACCCACAAGATGCCCCTTTACCATGGATGCACCAGGTTTAGTAGATAATTTTTTCCCCCTGGTTTTTGTCCTCTAAACCTAGGTGTGGCTTATGGTCAGGAGCGTTTTATAGTCCGAAAAATACGGTACTTGCTCTACTTACATATGTATTGCACTGTCCACATTTTGGTTTTAGTGATTTCTCTACAGTAAAAAAAGCTAACAAAAAAAACATCCTTATGATTTTCCATTTTGTCTATGTCTATCTTGAAGCCAATCCTGACATAATTTCCTCCCATAGGGCCCTTTTCCACTAGCAGTCGCTAGCGTTCGCGCTGAACGCTAGCGATTGCTGAATCGCAATTCCGCCGTTTTCCCGACGTTTGCGGCCGCGATTTTGCTATGCTATGCACTGCATAGCAAAATCGCGGCAAAAGTCGCTCCGCGGCGCGATCACGATCAAGTAAAAAACGAATCGCGGTAGTGGAAATGACCTACCGCGATTCCTATGTTAAAAAGCAAACCGTAGCGATTGTAAAATCGCTAGCGGTTTGCGGTTTTGCGATTCAGCTAGCGCAAACGCGCTAGTGGAAAAGGGCCCTTAGGGCTGGAACCCACAAGAATGGTTTTGTGAGCATTTCTGGAGCGATTCAAAACGCTAGCGTTTTGCCAAAACGCTCAGCTAATGTTAATGGATGGGGCAACTTCCACTGGAGCGATTGTGCTTCCTGAAATCGCAAACGCAGAACATGCAGC
The DNA here is from genome assembly GCF_040937935.1 of Hyperolius riggenbachi. Lineage (NCBI taxonomy): Eukaryota > Metazoa > Chordata > Amphibia > Anura > Hyperoliidae > Hyperolius > Hyperolius riggenbachi. Next base: position 317,924,957 of record NC_090648.1, read on the forward strand.
ATTTTTTGAGCGTTAGCGCTTCAATGTAAAGTATATAAACGCTGGCGTAATCGCTCATCAAAACCTGCAAGGAGCGATTTTGCTAGCGTTTTAAAGTTACTGCACACTAACAAAATTAAAATTAATTGAAAGGACCAATCAGACTTTAAAACGCTAATCGATACACAACCGCTGGCAAATTGATACACTTTTTAAAAACGCTCCCTAAAATGCTCATGAAATCACTTACAAACTGCTCATACAAAACGCTAGCTATTGCGATTAGCGATTGCGTTTTGCATGGGTTCCAGGCCTTACTCTGTCTGTGTATCATTGGCAGCCCCCTCCCAGTCTTCAGACACTCCCACCCAGCTCTGCAATAGAAAGTGCATTCAGAAATATTGGCCAATCAGAGAGAAACAGAGGGGTGGGAGGGGGAAACAGGAGGGAAAGAGGCTTCAGCCAATCAGTCAGCATTAAAGTGGATCCGAGGTGAACTTTTATTCATTGCATAATTGTGTTCCTTACACATAGTTTATACAGCATTCCTCAAGCCAAATATTTTTTTTGTTTTTTTAAATACTCTAATTCCATATAAACTAAACAAGCCTCACCCACAGCTTCTACAAAACACTCAGACCCATGTAGCAAGGGCTTATGGGAGCTCAGTCTGGGCAGGAGGAGGAGGTGGTTACTAGCCAGATATTTCAGGGGCAGAGGGGAGTGAATTTCCCACAGGCTGAGGGGTGCAGATACAGATTACCTGTATAATAATGACCAACAGAACATGGCCGCTCTCATTGTATCACAGGAATAAATCATCATAATCTATTGGAGCTGTTTGCAGCTAGATTTGCTGTGTAAACTATCTAAACTTTAGATAAGATATATAGACAAATTACTTGTTATAGTTAGTTTTTCATCTCGGATCTGCCTTAAGTCTGAGGGGAAAGTAAAGAAGAAAAGAAAACTCAGCATGCCCTGCAACTTCCTTTGTGTGGCAGATGTACCAAATAAAAGCTAGGGAAATACGGGGAAATATGTTTTATGGAGATGAAAAATAAGGGTGATTTTTAACTTTTGGATTGCCTGGGTAGCATCCTTATTACTGGTTTACCAGGTAAAAATAAAGAATTGATTTTTTATTTTATGCCCAACAGTTACTCTTTAAGCTCCTCCTTAGTAACTGGCGCTATTACACTGCGCTATAAAGCCGCATCTACACGCGTAGATGCGGCGGCGATGTTCCTTATCAATCGAGCCAACACGCGTAGATGCGGCTCGATTGATAAGATCCGACAGGACGATCTCCCCACCGCCGATTCCCTGCTCGCTCCCCGCAAGAGGACAATGGCAGGGAATCGAGCGGAAGATAAGCGGCGCCGGCGGGGGAATCGAATCCGGGGGACGCGGAAGAGGCGATCCGGCGGCTAATCGAGCCGCTGGATCGGAGCCTCATCTACCCGTGTAGATGAGGCTTAAGACTTTCCATCTCACTTCAGGCAGATAAAAGATGACACACGGCTATAGAGCAGATATTATTGTGTTATTTGGTGACCTACCAGTAGTCATCACCAGCCATGCATTTCTCATAAACTGGACCCTCCAGCTCTTTAGCATCCGGGAAAATATTCTCATGATGCATGATGATGGTTTTAATAATTTCATTCACATGCGCCTGACACGACACCTGGTCTTGAATGTCTGGAACGGGCATCAACGTGGGGCCAAAACAGATGGCCAAATTATATGGATCCATCATATTTTCATCGCTATACTGAGAGAGGCTATAGGAAGAAGAGGGTAAACACAATTTATTGCTTTGCACAGATGACACTGAAACAGGAAAATACACAAAACTAAGAGATTAGGGCTTATGGTGTATTTGGAATTGAACAGGCTCAGCCAAAGCAAAACATTGAAAATTTTAAAATGCATTAACATACATATAAAAAAAAAGTACATTTTTTTCCCCAGAATAAAATGTGCTCTAAATTACTTTTCTCCTAGGTTGCTGTCACTTATAGTAGGTAGTAGAAATCTGACAGAAGTGACAAGTCTTGGATCTTTATTTTCAAAAGCAATTTCAAAACACTGAACTGCAGTTGCTCAGTCCAACTGCCAAAATAGTGTGCAAACAGGGGGCGGCCTGCATCTTTGTATAGATTCTTTCCAGGGAGTGCTTTTGTAAACAATAAATGAAATACTGAGAATACCCCATGAAGAGATTGACTAGTCAAAAACCTGTAAGTACTGTCAGATTTCTACTAACTACTGTGACAGCAACATAGGAGAAGAGTAATTTATGGCTCATTTCACTCTGGAAGAAATATACTTCTTATTTGTATAGGTTTACATGTATTTTACATTTTAACATTTTTTTACGACAATGGTCCTTTAACAATACAGAGGCATTCCGTGTTTTTAGGTTGTAATCTCCAAATGTTAGTGAATTGGCTTAAAGAAAATCTGAAGTGAGAGGGATATGGAGGCTAACATTTATTTAATCTTGAACAATGCAAATTGCCTGACTGTCCTACTGATCCGCTTCCTCTAAGGGCCTGTTCAGACTATCTGCGTATGAAGAATGTGTTTAAAATCAAAGAACCGCAAGGTGAAAACGCATGCGTTTTTCTTGCGTTCTAATGCGTATTCTATTGCGTTTTGCACACACACGTGACCCAGGGGAAAAAAAAAAATTATGGGAACAGCAGAGGAAACCGGACGCTAAAAACGCAATAGTACGCGTTTTTGATACGCGTCCATAGACTTTCATTGCGTCCGTTTCTATGCGTATCGCACAGAACTGCGTGCAGCAATGCGGATGAGAAACGTATGCGTCTCATACGCATACATGTGAACTAGCCCATTCAAAAGCATTAGGAGCCGTTCCTATGCGTTTTTGGTACCCAGACACGTTCCCTGAAAACGTCCAGGAACGCGCATAGTCTGAACAGGCCCATAGAGTTTTTTTTTTTTTACAAGAATAAAACAAGTTTCGCTACACGACATGTGATTTAGACACTACTGATGCCAGAATGGTCAGAAGGATGCCAGGTAACTGGTTTTGTCTAAACAGAAAAATATGGCAGCCTCCATATACCTCCTCTTCAGTTTCCCTTTAAGGCAGAGCTCCCCAACCCTGTCCTCAAGGCCCACCAACAGTGCATGTTTTGCATAAAACCACAACCATTCACAGGTGGGGCAATTAGTGTCTCAGCAAAGCTGATTAACTACCTCTGTGGATTTCCACAAAACATGCACTGTTGGTGGGCCTTGAGGACAGGTTTGGGGAACACTGCTTTAAGGCACAACAACAGCCAGATGAAGAAACTAATAGGACACACTTAGGGCCCTTTTCCACCAGCGCTGGCTGAATCGCTAGCGATTTTACAATCGCTACGGTTTGCTTTTTAACATGGGAATCGCGGTAGGTCATTTCCACTACCGCGATTCGTTTTTGTCGGGAACGCGAACGCGCGGCGGAGCGATAATTGCCACGATTTTGCTATGCAGTGCATAGCATAGCAAAATCGCGGCCGCAAAACGTCGGGGAATCGCCGGTTTTGCGATTCAGCAATCACTAGCGTTCAGCGTGAACGCTAGCGATTGCTAGTGGAAAAGGGCCCTTAGGACCATCACTTGGGGTTGTGGCCTACAGGCTGCACAAGGCTTAGACAAACAGACTTCAGAAAACGGAAGTGGTATTCACAAGAGTTCCTCTGTGACGTTATAACATGCATCTGGCTGCTACATTTTATTCTGCAATCACAAAACATGGCAGTTTTTTCCCCAGTAACAAAATGCTACTTACTGGTTAAGGAATGCAAAGAGGTATCTCATAACTATGAGCACAGTTCTGGGCAATGTAAGAAGGATTTTCCGTAAATGGGCGGCCCTCTCATAGAGATTCTCCACTCCTGTGAGAAGATTAATAGTAAAAATTACATTTCCCTTCTGTTCTACAATGAATTTAACGCTTATAAAGACCATATGATCGACTGCAGTAACAAAATTAAACATGTAAACTGGATGAAGGAATCAAATTCACTAGATGAACTTAAACATTTCATTACAATAACTAATCCTTAATATGGCAGGTGTAGTCTACAACCCAGAAAAATGGGGATCCCAGTCTCTTGGGAAGTAATGTTGCTCTTCTAATTTTGGTGTAGTATTTTTTACCTGATATTCCTGACTTCATGTAATGATTTATACAAGTCAGGAACAGGCTGGAACTTGCACGTCGGTGAGCCTTCATCTTTGCGTCTGAGTATATAGTGAGCAGAAATACACGTTGTGCTGATGTGGAAGTGCATGGATGGGAAAATTTAGCCTTGCAGACATGCAAGTATCAGCATGCTAAGTTCAAACGTGTTAGCCCATCTCCAAACACAGATCTATATAAACCATTTAATAGCTTAGTAAACAGAGTACCGTATATACTCGCATATAAGCCGACCCGCATATAAGCCGACCCCCCAACTTTTCCCTGAAAAAAACAGGGAAAAATGATTGACCCCCATATAAGCCGGGGGTAGGAAATGCTGGATTGGTGCAGCCCCCCAGTGTGTCCCAGTATAGCTAGTATAGTGCCCAGTATAGGTAGGTAGTGTCCAGTATAGCTAGTAAAGTGCCCAGTATTGCCAGTATAGTGCCCAGTATAGCCAGTATAGCGCCCAGTATGGGTAGGTAGTGCCTCAGTTTAGCTAGTATAGTGCCCAGTTTAGCTAGTATAGTGCCCCAGTATGGCTAGTAAAGTGCCCAGTTTAGTTAGTATAGTGCCAAGTTTAGCCAGTATAGTGCCCAGTTTAGCTAGTATAGTGCCCAGTTTAGCCAGTATAGTGCCCAGTTTAGCCAGTATAGTGCCCAGTTTAGCTAGTATAGTGCCCAGTTTAGCTAGTAAAGTGCCCAGTTTAGCCAGTAAAGTGCCCAGTTTAGCTAGTAAAGTGCCCAGTTTAGCCAGTATAGTGCCCAGTTTAGCTAGTATAGTGCCCAGTTTAGCCAGTATAGTGCCCAGTTTAGCTAGTATAGTGCCCAGTTTAGCTAGTATAGTGCCCAGTTTAGCCAGTATAGTGCCCAGTTTAGCCAGTATAGTGCCCAGTTTAGCTAGTAAAGTGCCCAGTTTAGCCAGTATAGTGCCCAGTTTAGCTAGTATAGTGCCCAGTTTAGTGCCCAGTTTAGCTAGTATAGTGCCCAGTTTAGCTAGTATAGTGCCCAGTTTAGCCAGTATAGTGCCCAGTTTAGCCAGTATAGTGCCCAGTTTAGTGCCCAGCATAGGTAGGTAGTGCTCCGCCCCCCCGCCCCCCGCTGCTGCTATTACCTGTTTAGGAAGCGGCCGCTTCCTAATCCGCGTTCCTCTTCTTAAGTTTCTTCTCAGAGTATCACAGCAGCGCGCCCGGCGCTGCTGCTGTGACGATGTAGAGTGCAGGAAAGAGCGCGGCTCCCTATAGCGGCGATCTGTATCGCCGTTGCCAAGGGAACCGCTCTTTCCTGCCCCCTGCATCGTCACAGCAGCAGCGCCGGGCGCGCTGCTGTGATACTCTGAGAAGACACTTAAGAAGAGGAACGCGGATTAGGTAGCGGCCGCTGCCTAAACAGGTATTAGCAGCGGCAGCCGCGGGGGGAGCGGGGAGGGGGGAGCGGGGCGCGGACCACCCACCCACCCACCACTAGACCACCAGGGAAGACTCGCATACAAGCCGACCCCCCAACTTTTGACCCCCATTTTGGGGGTCAAAAATTCGGCTTGTATGCGAGTATATACGGTACTTAAATGTTACTTTTTGTGAGACGTGAAGATTCTGCCTCTAAAAAAAATGATTTTGAAAAGTAACAATTTGAAAGCCCTCTGTATACCATCAAGTGGGGGATTCTGTTACAAAATATCCCAGGTTCTGGTATCTGTTACTATTGTTCTGCTCTATGTGGAGGAGAGGAGATGGACATGTGAGAGGCATCTTGCTGCAGGCATATGCTTTTAAGCATCCCCAGGAAGCAATGTAGTCAGGATACCGCACTCTGACCAGTTAAATCACTACAGGGAGGCCAGCATCAACTGGGGACACTTGTACACTCGATTTTAGATGGAAGGATCTGGAATGATTGTTTCAGCTGAGGAAAATCTAAAGTGTGTATGTGGCTTTACAGGGCATACATATTATAGCGATGCAAGTAGAAAAAAAAATAATTTTATTATCCTATTTTACTATGTCCTAACCCTATTTTCACACAGAACCCTCCCCTTGAGGTCTAACACTAACTGATCCCCTTGGTGGTGCCTAACACTAAAACGCCCCTGTTGGCAGCCCCCCCCCCCCCCCCTCCCACGGCTAACTGTAATGGTGTGTACTATTTACGTGACCCTTTACTGGTGTTCCTCTTTTCACCCATTTTCAAGTCTTTTCCGACACTTGCAGTACAGAATGTTGAATGCAGATAAAAAGTCACCAAACTGACCACAAACACTTTTGCGGGGACAGCAGCAGCTTGCTTTGTGCTGGACAAGGGCCAGATTCTAGCGCAAACTCACTTGACAGAGATTCTACAATAATTTCCTAAAGTGCTTTTGTGGTCAGACTCTAGTCTGCCAAACACTTCAGAAGAGCAGAACAGGGGTCCATTTATTTGTTTTTTTTAATCTGCTGTGGTAGGGACCCTTCACATCAACACAGTTTAGTTTCATTTGTCTAGGAAATCTCGATTTCTGGTTTTATTTCTATTAATTAGTTTTAGCAGTTCTCACCCAAATACAAGATGGAGTCTAAAACAGAAAAAGAATGCTGTACAAAAGATAAGAGCAGCAAGATTGCACTGAGAATAAGAATATGTATACTCTTAATAGAAACATCACTACAGCAACAGAAAGCAGACAAAGTAGGAAAAATGAGTCAAAAGACAATTTGGGAAGTCATGTGAACTTGGAGGAACTGTATCACAATGTGTTCTGTAAATATACCAGCTGTTAGAAAATAGGGGTTTTTTTAAGAATCTTAAAAAAAAAGAAAATAGGGGGTTTTAGTTATTTAGCCACTGACAAGGGACACATGGCAATATTCTGCAATGCTGGGCTTATTTGTTAGTCTATACATGCTCAGAGAGTTCACTTTCTGCAACTGTCAGAATGATTTTATCTCCATGTAGAAACCTATTGTAAGATTCCCCAGATATTATTGGTGGGGACAATGCATAAAGACATGGTTACATTTCAAACCTGAAGACCTCATTTTTTCAGCTTTCCTGAAACTGTGTTACATGTCCTTGGCAAAATGCATGCGCTGCAGAACAGTGTTTCTCTACATTATTACAGCATGTCTTCCTTTATGAGCGGCTGTTTTGTGAAGTACCCCCAATTTTACATATAATCATCTCAAGTACCTCTTCATGCATTTGTGGGGAGTACTCCTGAATTGTGTATAAATAATTGTCTAACAGTTCCTTGTGATTTTAATTAACTGAAACATTTTAGTCGGCTTTGTTTATACAGGATTAATCATTTATTTAGTGCCTGACTACTGACTCACTAGAATTGACTGCTTGTGACAAGCTCAAGTACTGGTAAACCCCAGGGCATGATGAGAACCTACGCTGTATGGAAAGTTTTCCCAATATCTGGTAAACAAAAGTTTATACAGATTAGAATACAATAAGCAACTTTGAGTACCACAATTGTAAAATACAGCTATACACATACATACAAGATGCACATTTGTACTGGAGTAAAATGCACTGTAAATTACCTTTTCCTTTGTAGCTGTTACTTACAGAGGTCAGAGGTTTTTAATATTCTGCCAGTTGAAATCTCTCACTGACAGAATTTGATAAAGCCCCTCGTTGAAACGCTATTTCCACTAGGATATTGATTTTACATGAGTATCTTGGTATGCAGATTTTCACAGTTTTATGCAATTTTTTTTATGCCAATTTACACATTCGGTTAGCATGCAATCATTAAAATGGATGTGATCGCCAAAATAATGCAGCAAGCTGTCATGTTCTTTTCCCACACGTCTGCATGTGGAAATTGGCAGATTATGAAAACTAAAGCCCTCCCTGGCAAAGGCCTATACAAAGATGCCTGCCTATTCACTTGTGCATTCTGGCAGCTGCACTATGTTACTGCCATTAAAAGGTACACTTTGAGGATCTTCTATGAGGAGATTGAGTATTCCAAAACCGCTTGACAGGAGGTTTGGAGCTGATATATAGCCTACTGGGAGAAAGGGAAGGGTATTCTAGAATTTTTGTTGCCCGAGACTAGCTCCTGGTAGTACCATTGGTAACTGTCTCATCCAAATCTAAAAATGTGATGTTAATTGTGGATTGTAAAATATTAAATACTGATCATTCTAAGACTAATGAACATTTAAAATTGCTTTCTCCCCTGTGTGTTGCCACATGTGGAAGACGATCACTTGCCCCATTCTTATCAGATTCATCTACTAGGAGACACAGTGTGTGCAGCCAACAAAAAAGCAACACTGACTAGTACAGCTGCATAATTTATGAAATACAATTGCCCTCTCTTGACTGGCTCTTGAAGTTAGTTTTTTAAATATGATGTGTATAGCTAGGGCTGGGGGCACTGCAGGGTTCAGGGGTTCTCTCAAGAGATGTATTATGGCAAAATCAGCACACTGATATCAATTACGAAGGCAGATCCCACAGAAAAGTATGGTGAAGCGTTTGTGGCATCTAGCGTACATGTGAGAGAAGAAATGTGCTGAATTTATGTAGAGAGGGTAGCTGCATAGTCCATCCAAACATTTGTAATAGGTCAGATGTACTCGGACGCTGCAGAGAGGATGACTGGGAAATGCTGCTTTATGTAAAATATCTCTCCAATTCTTTCTTGTTAGTGCTTTAATAAGACTGTTAAAACAATAACCACCATTTTCCTTTCATGGGGACACTCCGCCATTGCTGAGAAAAAGGCAGTCTTTTCAGTTTATATTTGTAGATTGCAGAGATTATTGGCAAGCCTGAATTCATGTTGAGTAACATATAAAAAACAATTGATCTGCCGGTTTCCTCTCTACAAGCTGATAATCTGTCCTCTGTGTGTAAAGAAGTGTCATTTCAGCTTCACTCAGACTTGGAATTAGTTCACTGCAAACTGAAATAGGAAGATACTTTTTAATAACATCAAATGCCTGGTGGGGCACTGACACGTAGCAATTTTCAGTGAGAGCAGAATTTCAATATTAAGAGTAATCCTATACTTTCGTGTCTCTTTTCTGTGACTTCAGAGGAGGTATCATCATTACAGAAATGCGTTCTGCCCGGAGTATACTGACATTCCATGAGTAACCACACACTGCTGCCCGATAAATGACCAAACATTCCTAAGTAAATGTGATCAGAGCACACAGAATCTTATTACCCCAGCAAACTGGATAAGGCATTCACAAGGGTTAAACTGACATTCTTAAGTCCTTCTCCAGACTGATGCAGGTCCACAACAGCTCTTTCTTGTCATCTGAGTACAGCACCTTGGACTTGTGCCCTTTTGTTTGTATTTGTTGGTGAGCTATGTGTGCTAAACTTAGACAAGCACTTCCTGAGGATTTCCATGCAATAGTGAAGTGCGTTTAGTCAACCCAGTTATTCAGGGGCGACCTTCAGTATGCAGTGTAGTAACAATCAGATTACTCTGTGCATTCAGACTGGTGTGAGAGTGCACAGCAAAGCTATATTGTGCCTCACAACTGGATATTTAATTTATAAAAGTGCCAATTTACTACATAACACTAGACAATAAATAAGGTTACAGACAACAAAACAGAGCACAAAAATACACGAATAAACAATCACACATCATCTTTTAGGTGCGAGGCTAGGTTCATGGAGTCAATGGAGTGGTGATCAATTTGTCTAGGTAACTCATTGGTATAAGTGGAAACCACAAATGATAGGTTAGAGCCTAGTTTCTCAATGTGTGGTACGCGTATCCCAGGGGGTACATCTGTTGGTTCCAGGGGGTACTCGGGCTTGATATACTTAGCCAAGCATAACAAATTTAGAGTTTCAGAAAATGATAAATCTTATTTAAACAACACCAAATTAGTGTTTTATCTAATTAAAAGCAATAGTAAATGCTTGAAAATAGTTTAGAACCAATTATAGTGTACTACAATAAAACATATATTTTCAAGGGGTACTTGTGATAATGTTTAATATGCTAGGGGGTACTTGGTGAGTACAGGGCTTTAAAAGGGGTACATACCGATAAAATGTTGAGAAACACTGGGTTAGGACCCTGCCCAGTGCCCAAAAGCTTACAATCTGGGGGGCAAGGATGCACTAGGTGGGGGACAATGCATAGTTACACAGCAGCAGGGGGTTAGGGCACGGATGAGGGAAGGTGGGCCAGCAGGAGCAGGTGTGTTTTGAGGGCTTGCTTGAAGGTGATGAAAAATGGGGCAAGCCTTATGGGGAGTGGCAGGGAGTTCCTGAGAGCAGCGGCTGCTCTAGAGAAGTGCTGGAGTCTCACATGGCAATAGGAGATGCGTGGAGTAATCAGGCGTAGGTTATTGGAGGATTATAGTGTGAAGCCAGATGTGTACCTATGGATAAGTTCAGAGATGCACGTCATGTGGGTATGTTGGCAGGATTTGTAGGCCAAACACAGTTTGTTGAAGGTGATTCTGATACAAATGGGCAGCCAGTAAACAGATTTACAGAGTGGGCCGCAGAGGCGAACGGTGTGAGGAGTTATTGATTCTGGCTACTGTGTTCATGGTTGACTGCAGGGGGGCAATTTGGTTTACAGGGAGACCAGACAGGACTGTGTTGCAGTGGTCAAGTCTGGAGATTCTAGGGGCATAAATGAGTAGTTTGGTAGTGTCTGCGGTCAGCATGGGGCAGATCTTGGGAGATATTGTGGATAATTACACTCCTTGCATGTATTATGTTTGCAAAGAGCTCCTGATACACTTGCTAGGATATTTCAAATGATACTGGTGAGCAAGATCTGTTGTCCAACATCATGTGTGTCCATTCAGATATAGGACACAACAATGCAAGGAATGTTTAATCTAAAGCTGCTCTTTATTGCTGGATACACACCATGAGTTTCCGCGTCAAATGCATCCGTCGATACGCATCGATTCGATTATTTCCGAGCATTTCCAAACGCATTTTGATGATTTTAAAGTCAATTGCCATGTAAAGTATGGCAAATCGACCTAACGATCCATCGAAGCTTGAATCGGACATGTCGGAAATAATCGAATCGATGCATATTGACGGACGCATCGAACGCGGAAACGCATGGTGTGTATCCAGCATAAAACACGCTTATAGAATCTAGTTATAGTAAACCTGCACCTGTAGGGATATACAGTGTTTGACTGATCATGATATACCGGTAGTAAACTTCTGCAAACTACTTGACCAGGTCCCTGCAGTTTACTATAAAGCGGTTCTACGAGTACTGTATTATATTCCACTTTAGCATAGATTAGTTATATCAGCTATTGTAATTTTTAATTGTATTCTCTTGTGTGTAGTATATTTTAAAGTATTAATATAGGCAGCTAATCCCTGGCAGAGACCATATATTGTATTGTGTTTAAAGATAACATGGTTGTCCTGTTTAAACCTGTGCAGCTGATAACATGAGAAGGACAAACATTTTTAAATGAATTTCCACAATGTTTTTCTCATTAAATGCCCAAACCGAATGAACTACATGGAGTTCTCTTTTCTATCAATAATGCTGTTCTTTCTGTATACTAATAGGAACATGATTGCCCTTGCTATTCAAGTATTTATAAAGTCAATTTGTTATAAATCGTACTGTATGTAACTCCAATTATGCCTCAGGAGGAGGCTAGTAACATTTTAATACATTGTAACTAAACACTATTCTCTCAAGTAGCGTATAAGGCAGTTTTTGAAAACAGTTACAGAAGAGTTACATCATCAAGGCTACAACCTAGATACCAGATGTTCCTGTTTGTATTTTAGAAGATACATATTTATTAAAATTAAACATGTCATGGGAGAAATATAAAGGCTGTAATTGCCATCAACCTAATGAAAAAAAAAATGTTCTTTCCTGGCTGTAATGCAGATCAGCGGTGTCAAGCTCAAATACACAGTGGGCCAAAATTGAACATCTGTGACTAAGTTGTGGGCCAACCTCAATGTCTAGAGGCCACCTCCTTCCCTTATAATGTTCCCAGTTATCTAATGCCCCCCTCTCTTTCCTATACAGTTCCCTGGTGTCTAGTGTGTGTCCTCCTACCTCCCCTTTACAGTCCCATAGTCTCTAATGCCTCCTCCCTCAGCTATATAGTTCACTGGAATCTAGTGGTCCTGCTCACACCCCCTATACAGTTCATTGCTGTTTAGTGTTCCTCCCTTCCTTCTATACTGTTTCCAGGTGTCTTAGTCCCCCTCCCCTATACAAGTCCCTGGTGATTAGTAGCTCCATCCCTCCCCTATATAGTTTCCTGGTTTCTAGTGACCTCCTCCATCCCCTTTACAGTTCCCTGGAGTCTAGTGCTTTCCTTGTCCTTCACCGATATTGCTTCCCAGAGGATCTAGGGCTTCACCTCCGATATAGCTGCCCTGGTGGTATAGCGCAGGCCAAACACAATGCAAATGGGTAAAACACTTGAAGGGCATAATTGATGACTGTGGGCCAGATTTGGCCAGCAGGCCGGAGTTTACATTTATGCTCTATATTAATTGCTAAACCTCTCCCCTAGAACAAGTATGCAGTTTATATCTTCTGACTTTCCTGTTCTGTATACATGTTCCATATGAATGGCTCAAGTACTATAACCAATAAACCAAAGTGACAGCATCTTTGAAACACAGTCACCAATAGCAACCTTCACATTTCTGTCATGATTGTTTTAATTTGCTAGAAACCTGTCGCGATTATGACACAGATTCTGCAATATTTAATGTTCTCTCTGAAGAAAGGCTTCTTTCCTGGTTGTCATTGTGATCCTCTAATGCTTTCTAAATCGCTAACACAGAATGAGGCATGAAACTACTGCAATCAAAATAATTTTAAAAAGGGAATAAATATGGCAGCATATAAATTCCTGTGACAGCTTTCCTTTACTCATAAACTCAAAAGTAAAATGGTGTCAAAGCACAAAGTCTTAGCAAAATGTGAAATGCAATATATTCAAAGTAATAAAACTTCCTAGAGGAACAAATTATTTTGATATACTGATAACAGATGCCTGTATATACATCTAACCAATCAGCATGCTGAAAAGATCTTGGGTTTAGAGCGAACCTAGGCAGCTTGTCATAAGCGATTTCTCAGAGATCAGAGAGGAGTGTGTTCTCTCTGTCTGTGCTTGCAAAGCCTCATAGCTGATGCTGCCTGCCTGAACCTGACCTCTACATGAAAGAAAACACAATTATTGAAGTGTATAAAAGCCTCGATTATGCCTGCAGGAATGTTTTCCTGCTGTGTTCCACACAAAGAGTTATACATAATCTTGCTGAAAAAGGGAGCGGTCCCAGCTGCAAGTATGACTAAACTCTCAGAGAGTGGTGCAGATGTGGGACAACATCTACAACTACTCCTTTCCTCTTCCAGGAAACACAAGACAGAATAGAGCATGGCAAAAGAGGGAAGAAGGGTGGAGGGCATGTTAAAGTGATCACGGAAATTAGGATTAGTTTTATTTTTTCAAAGCCACAAAAGGAGGGGATAGGTGGAGGAAATGCTGACTTACGGATGCAGGAAATCAAATCGTTAAATCTTTCCTTGGGAAAGAGCGGGTTTTCTAAGCCACGGAAATACAGCTTCAGGACACCAGCCACAGAGTTGATGTCGTGATTATTTTGGTCATCTGTCAAAGGGTCCTCACCTAGAAAAATGTACAGAATTACAAAATTACAGAGTGGAAATGACATTGCCAGAGAAAAAAAAACCAGCCCAGCGTTCTGCTACAACAGTTCATGCATAAATTACATGTGTTTGTGCCAATCTCACGGTATAAATAGCAAGGACTGAAATGGCTCTCTCCAGATAGAAAACATAAAATTAACAATAGTATAGAAGCCATGCAAATTATATAGCAGAGACTAAACAAGAAAGACCTCCATGAAGGTAACTAGAAGCCATTCTGACCACATAGACATGTCTCGATTTAAAACTGCAGCCTAGCAAACCACAAGTAATATGCTGCACCCGGGGGACTCTGCCTTCTCATAGCAACATAATCATTTCAGCAGCGTGGCTACTTGGAGGACTGGCAGTAACACTCATTAAGCTTTCAACTTCGTTACACAAAAACTCCTGGAGAAATTGCTACTTGTTACGAAAATGACCAGCGCAGAAATTAAAAGAATGTTATAGGTAGCAGCTGAAATTCCTGGGAAAAGTACGTATTTAATTTTGAAGTGGCAGGACTAGAAATATACAAGATTTATAATTATAATGAAGTACAAGTTAAAGTGAGTGTTGGGTCCAATGCACACATCCATAGGTCATGCTGTCAAAAACACGCCTTTCACAATCCATGTAAAAAGACAACAGCTTTAAAGGTTCCCAGATGTGGGTAAATAAAGGCTGTAGCCCAGGGCTGGATTTTCCATAAGGCACTGTAGGCACGTGCCTACTGGCGCCTTATGTGGGAGAGGCGGCCCCCCTTCCTCAGATTACTGACCTCAGGAGCTTACAGTCTAATCTCTGATTCATACCACTGACCTCAGGAACTTACACTCTAAACCTTGTCTCATGTCACTAAGGATGATATGAGACAGTGATTAGAGCGTTAGAGTCTAATGACAGTTAAATGACATAAGGAAGGGATTAGAGTTCAGAATATTTTTACTTAGGGGTGGGGCCTGTGTTCAGGGGTGGAGTTTAGGGCACCAGAACACTTGTGTCTACAGGCCTCTAAGCAATCCAGCCCTGCTATGGCTTGCCAATCATTACAGAGTTGGGTAAAACAAAAATGCCACCAGTGAGCAGTATACAATTGACAATAATTTATCATGAGAGTCTGAGAAGGAATATCAGTCTTTATGACTGATTAGTATTCAGCTACTGTAAAGACATGCATACTTTTGTACCTGCTAGGCTAGATGGTACATTTTCTACAATAAACCGTAAAGGCCTTGCAACATTTTGAGATGCTCAAAAGGCAACACAGCACATGCCCTTAAAGCAAACATGAAGTGGAAATAAACTTGTGTGGTAAGTAATTGTGTCTGAAAAACTATTCCTAAACACAACTTTCCGGGAGTCCAATATTCTTATTTTGGTTTTATGGTTTGAAAATCTCAGCTTGAAGTCTGAGCCGTATTTAACATCACATTTACATCACTGCTGTTTATTCACCTCCCATATAGAGAAATGATGACCTACTGAACTTTTAATTAATATCCTACAATCAGTAATGTTTGCACATCCACACAGAGGTTTTACGGCCTTTAATTTGTTTTCAGGAGCTCTGCCAGTGCAATCTGACTGTTTGAACTCCAAAGAAAAAAACATGGTTTAATCCTTGTAGTAAATAAGTATCCTTTAAGGCAGGGGTAGGTAACCTTTGGTTTGGGAGCCAGATGTGGCTCTTTTGATGGCTACATCTGGCTCACAGACAACTCAGTAGGGGTTGAGTCACTAAGCTACACTGCTCAAGCAGCGCAGCTTAATGTGACAGCGCAAGTACAATTTTCAAAGTAGGCACGCTACTGCTGTAGCATGCACTACTAACTTACTCACGCCCCTCCCCTTTCCCCAAACTAACGACCGCACTAATTGTCCCACCCTGGACCCTGTCAGGTCCAGTGACTTTGGAGGATGAGATCTCAGTACTTTGATTGGCCCAATAGGCTGTCTGTCACTTGACAGACAATGCAGGGATCTCATCCTACAAAGTGAATCAACCCCCAAGCCAGCTAGCTAATTGTACAAGCTGTTAGTCGGTATTTTTCCTGTCTGGCTCTCGGGGAAATTGCTGATGTTGCTGAAACCCAAGAGAAGCTGAAGACGTGTCTGCGCTTCCGCTGCCCGGAGGATCAACTGTATACACATCTCCATGGCAACAGGGACGTGAGCCCTCTGCTGCGCATGCGCACTGTCCCAGTTTAAAACATATTGTATGGCTCCCACGGAATTACATTTTAAAATGTGGCGTTTAATGCTCATTCAGCCAAAAAAAGGGTGCTGTCCCCTGCTTTAAGGCAAAAGAAAGCAAAACATACGGAACATTTTTATTTAAAATATTATTTTATACTAAATGTTGTATATATTTTATATACCTGTTTTATTTGAAATATCAGAAGACTAATGCTGCAAGATACAGCATAGATGGATTTTACAAGGTACTTTTATTCAGGTTAGCAACAAAAATAGCTATTTTCTGTAGGCACAGGTGTGGTGACCGGAAATGATGGACCTGCAAAGCTCTATAATGTCACCCTATTACACAGTTTGGAAAGCTGGGACTCTAAGTCTGCCTTCAAGGTCTGACATGTACATCAAAGTATCTGCTGTTTAAATAGGAAAAATAATAGTTATTTAATGGCTTATTTTAAACATAGGTACTGTGCAGAATGACAGGAGATGTTAAAGCAATGGAAGTAGTTTATGTACATGTGAAGAATGGAATATCATATTTTGTAAAATTTACTGTTTTTATGACAGGATTTGTAAAAGAATCATTCTTCATTTGCTAAGACTGAAGACAGAATTGAAAATCTTACCCCTCTCAAATGCATTTTTAATATCATTGACTTCAACCTGGGAACCAGAGACTCGAAATATCCCTTGGTGTTGAAGTCCTACGAAAAAAACAGAGCGGAGAGGTACTTGAAAACTGCAAGACTAAACAAAACCAGTTCATTAAATGTACATAACTAAAGGACAAGTTAACCTCTCCATTTCTCGGGATACAAGCAATAATAAGGAAAAATCCTTACCGTATAGGTTAATGAACCTTATACAGCTTTCCACAATGAGAGGAATGATTTGCCCGGATTCCTGGAGCGATACAATAAAAATGAATATGTCAGTCTTTGCATGTCGCACAGTAATTCCAACATCTATCTCAAATGGTGACAGGAGTATAAACACAGACACAGCTGTAACATATTCCTAGGGGAGTTATCACACATACACATGATGCTTAGTATTTCTTTACAGTTAGTTACTTATACATGATAAACAGTAAAAATGTTACTTTCTTTTGAAAAAGCTCAAGCATATGAAATGGATGGAGAACAATAAAAATGAGCAATCTGGTTAGACATTATGTGCATGCTTTATTAAGTTCATCAAGGGTATGTTTGCACAAAGTAAATTGTTTACATTTCAATAAAAGCTGAGATTTGTGTCTGCTGTGGCTTTGTGCAGAGGTCCTTAACCTGAAGGCCAATCTCTGCTGTCCTACACAAGCATGTTTAAAGCAGAGCAGTGTGATGGACTGACAAGTCCTGTTCGATAACACCAAGTTTACGCTCCATAAGTAACCTTTGCCTAAACTAGTTATGTATAAATAGCAGATACTAAGCTAGAAAAAGCTTGCACCTATTAACAGGAAATACTTGTCATTTGAAAAGTGATACATGGATTGTAAATCAGACTTTTACACTTGGCCTTTCTACATAGAGTACATAATTGTTAAGCTGGCCACAAAGGACTAAATAACCACCCAATCCCACCCCCAATTGATATTCTATTAATTCCCTGTACCAATTGGAGAATATCTGTAGATGTGCCATCAGGTACTTAAGATTCCGTTATATTTATTGTTCTAGCAGAAATCGGACTGGAACCTGTCAGTTCAGGTGCTACATAGTTTTGTAGAACAAGATGCAGTACAAGACTACTTCTTCACCACTCTGCCCTACATTATCTGCTAGGCCAGATAGCTGCTCCAACTGATTTTTTTCTTGAAACTTAAACATGGCTGAGGAGGAAAGGGCATATTGTATTAAAAGTGATCCAATCTGCATGTTCTCCTGACTATGCAAACTAATTGGTCTATAGCCAATCTTAATGTTGGTGTTTGAGTCCCTGATGTACTCCCAAATAATGATGTTTCCTGTTTAGAAGCTCCAAACTATTAAATAAATTTTTCTTTTTTACGCTTGCATTCTGCTAATTAATAAATGCATATACCGTATATACTCGCAAGCAAGCCGACCCGCATGTAAGCCGACCCCCCCACTTTTACCCCAAAAAACAGGAAAAAATGATTGACCCTCATGTAAGCCGGGGGTAGGAAACGCTGGCCGCGTGATCCCCCCAGTATGTCCCAGTATAGCTAGTATAGTGCCCAGTATAGGTAGGTAGTGCTCAGTATAGCAAGTAAAATGCCCCAGTATAGCTAGTATAGTGCTCAGTATAGCTAGTATAGTGCTCATTATAGCTAGTGAAGTGCCCCAGTTTAGCTAGTATAGTGCTCAGTATAGGTAGGTAGTACTCAGTATAGCTAGTAAAATGCCCCAGTATAGCTAGTATAGTGCTCAGTATAGCTAGTATAGTGCTCAGTATAGCTAGTATAGTGCTCAGTATAGGTAGGTAGTACTCAGTATAGCTAGTAAAATGCCCCAGTATAGCTAGTATAGTGCTCAGTATAGCTAGTATAGTGCTCAGTATAGCTAGTATAGTGCTCAGTATAGCTAGTGAAGTGCCCCAGTTTAGCTAGTATAGTGCTCAGTATAGTTAGTATAGTGCCCCCAGTATAGCTAGTATAGTGCCCCCAGTATAGCTAGTATAGTGCCCCATTATAGCTAGTATAGTGCCCCATTATAGCTAGTATAGTGCCCCCATTATAGCTAGTATAGTGCCCCCAGTATAGCTAGTATAGTGCCCCCAGTATAGCTAGTATAGTGCCCCATTATAGCTAGTATAGTGCCCCATTATAGCTAGTATAGTGCCCCCAGTATAGCTAGTATAGTGCCCCCAGTATAGCTAGTATAGTGCCCCCAGTATAGCTAGTATAGTGCCCCCAGTATAGCTAGTATAGTGCCCCCAGTATAGTGCCCCAGTATAGCTAGTATAGTGCCCCATTATAGCTAGTATAGTGCCCCCAGTATAGCTAGTATAGTGCCCCCAGTATAGCTAGTATAGTGCCCCCAGTATCGCTAGTATAGTGCCCCCAGTATAGCTAGTATAGTGCCCCCAGTATAGCTAGTATAGTGCCCCCAGTATAGCTAGTATAGTGCCCCCAGTATAGCTAGTATAGTGCCCCCAGTATAGCTAGTATAGTGCCCCCAGTATAGCTAGTATAGTGCCCCCAGTATAGCTAGTATAGTGCCCCATTATAGCTAGTATAGTGCCCCATATAGCTAGCATAATGCCCCAGTATGGGTGGGTGGGTAGGTGCTGTCCCTCCCCGCTCCCCCTGCGGCCGCCGCTGCTGCTATTACCTCAGGCGGCGCCGCTTCCTCTATCCCCGTCCTCCTCCGGTAGTAACTCATTCACAGCAGCGCGCCTCTCGCTGCTGTGATGACGAGGAAACCATAGAGAGCGGCTTCCTGTAGCGTGATGCCGTTACTATGGGAACCGCTCTCTATGGTTTCCTGCGTCATCACAGCAGCGGGGGGCGCGCTGCTGTGAATGAGTTACCGGAGGAGGACGGGGATAGAGGCAGCGGCGCCGCCTAAGGTAATAGCAGCGGTGGCCGCAGGGGGAGCGGGGAGGGACAGCACCTATCCACCCACCCACCCACACATGACTCGCAAGCAAGCCGACCCCCCAACTTTTGGCCCACTTTTGGGGGGTCAAAAATTCGGCTTGCTTGCGAGTATATACGGTACTAATTACAAAAAACATACCAGTAATATGCGCATGTTAAAGGTTTGCATACTTAGTATGCACATATTTCATAAACAGAACAGGTAAATAAACGAAATCCAATATCTAAATGAGATATGTGCATGTAAATTGTAGCAAGATAGCTGTCAAAACCTCTAAATGTAATTGTAGACTTTTTTTGGGGGGGGCTGCAGACTACAGACACAGAAATATATAGCATTTGTGCCTCTCTATTAAAGGCCTATTTCCAATACACGCAGATTCCACATGTGAATTTCCACATCCAAAATGCAACACATTATTGAATGGAGCAGTTTCCATTCAATGTGAATTTTTGGATACCTTACAGAAAAAAATCTGGATGGTATGCTGCATTTTTTCGCCTGCGGGTGCGATCTGGATGTGAATCGCGGCCAATGCAAGTTGATGGGGCCGCATATATCCACGTTACAAACACGGAAATTCGCTAATTTTCACATAAAATCGCGTATGTGTAAAGCATATATGCATTAAAAACTAATGTGGATTTCGGGGCGCGGTTCAAACGCGTGCTAGTGGAAATAGGCCCTTAAGCCAGCATGACAGACACCGCCCCAAAACCAGCATGGGGTTCATGAAATGTGATACAGCTGGTATCACCATTACATGGCTTGTAAACGTTAGGTAGAATTCCAGATATCTAAATTGTCAAGATTTGAAGGCCCTGCATAGGCCCAATATGTGGTTTGCCTATGTACACAAGAAAGGATATGAAGTATAGCTAAGGTCCTATATAACGGAACATTTTACTTTTAGACATATGTACTTCTATTTAGCCTAGACTACATCTCCACTGACCTGATCATTTGTAGTTCATGGAATTCAATGCTAGTAATAAAATACACTATTTTCTAAGCGACCAAAGCCACTGCACTGCAGGAAGATAGTCCGGAACCTGAACCAAAAACAGAATTTCTGCCAGTCTTGGTAAAAGAGGTTTACTTTCCTATGGGTACCTGGACATTTGTTAGGACACAGCTCCAGCTTCCCACCCTAAACCCCCAAATACAATTTATTCTTGTGTGCAAACATTCCCTTGATCAGAGACCATCTGCAAAGCAAGATGTAGATGAGAGTCATGATGGCTGCACAGCAAGTGAGTGTCGCCAAGAGCATAATACCTGATGTCTTGTGTGCGAATTCCTTCTTCCCCGACTAGAAGCATTATTAGAAATTCAGGACAGAAAAGAGGTAGAGAATAACTGTAGTGAAGGTATAAGATGGAATTGAGTTTTTCTTTTTTTTTTTTTTACTAATTTCATAGTAAGCATTCCTTGAGAAACAGAGAAGATGGAGCAAACAACCTTAATCAGTGCAGTGCACCAATCCCAATTAGACAAATTTCCGGCTCTGATCAATCCTTGTACTGCAGTGAACCCTGTACAGACTTCCACAACACTAACAGCTATAACAATGATTGATTGTGTTTAAGGGAGCCTACCAAAGGTCAAAATATACACAGCGTTGCATGGTGCTGGCTTATAATGAAATGCACCGACTGTCCAAAAGTGTTGGCAGGTTGCTCATTAAGCTGCCTGCACTGTTCGCTAGGAATTACAAGGAGCAGAACTGTCAAAGTGATGCCCTGAAGTGTATAACCATTTATAAAACCGGATTCCTGATCTGGATACATCCAGTATGGTACTTGGAGCTGGACTCCAAAAGCAGTTCTGGTCCTTAAGCTGTTGCCATGTAAAAATTTGATTGCAAATATTATATAAAATAAAGGTTATAAAGGATACATTTCTGGCCAATCAAATTTTTGGGTGAATGTGTAGAGGCTGAAAATTGGAATTACTTATGTTAATATTGAGTTTTCAAAGCAAATGGTTAACAGTTCATCTCTAAACTACTCAGCTTGCAAAGCCCTACTAGGTTTATGAGCAGCATAGACATAGGTCCCTCCCTAGGGACAGCTTTTAAACATAGATTGAGTGGAATGGAATTCTGTACTCCCACCTATGAATTCATTTGTCTGCATTACCACCAGTATCTCATAGCAGGCCATAAAACTATCAAAGCCAGTAACAGCTGATCAAATGCATGAGGCTGTGAAAAGTAGTTAGATGCCAGATAACTAACTGGCAGCAGTTGGCTTGTATTCCACTTCCTGGTGGACATGTGACAAAACTCCACTAATTAGAACAAGCAGAATACATATAAAATTTCAGCTTCTAACAGCAGCTTCACCAGATAAAGTGTTCTGAAAACTAGTCCACTTTGAGCCATTATCTGGAGTTTTATATAACTAGAGCTATATAGAGCTATAGATTTGGGAAGCGGGATGCCTAACCCCCCCCCCCTCCCCCCCAAAAAAATAGCCCTACTCCTAATGATTATTGTACAAATGTCATGACAAATGTGATGGAAAATTAATGGTTTATTTGGTGTCACTTGACCCAATAATATGAACGACACAGATGCAGTTCAATGAAACCAGAGTCATGGCTGTGTTTTCTCTAAAAATGAATAACAGGAAAGCTTTTGAGGAAGTGTTTCCTGCTCTAAACTTTATGCGTAGCAGAGTTCACTGCAGAAATGTCGCTGTGTGCAGTGCAGAATAATGCATACATCACTGAGGAAGGGGTTACACGTCCATCTCACTCTGTACACTCAGGAAGGATATTGATCAGAAGGGAAACAACAGCCCACCACAATGTAGAATGTAATGACGCTCCTCAGCTGCAGTGAGGCCCTGTCATTACACAGGAAGCAAAAGGTGCCAGCATTGCAAGTGCCAATACCTGGATGAATGTGTCCAGATCCCCGTAAAACAACTTAGTTATATACTGAGAGCGGGGTCTGGGCTTCTTTTGTTTCTGGGGCTTAGGGGGTACATGTGGAGGCCTGGGAAAGGGAACATTAGCATTAAGTGACAATACACATTTCTCAACAACATTCACTAAAACTGGCATGACAAAAAATAGTTTCAAATTATACTGAACTTAAAGTGAATCCGAGGTGAGAGTGATATGGAGGCTGCCATATTAGTTTCCTTTTAAACCAGGGATGTCAATCTGGTCCTTCGAGGGCCGAGGTCCTCACACATTTTTGACACAGCTCAAATTAATTGATGGGTCTGAATCAGAAAAGGTGTTGTTCATCAGGTAGAACACATTCCTCTCTTTCTCAGTCCCTCCTAAACACTGGCATGGATCTGACCCTCCAGGCCTGGAGTTCCACACCTGTGTTTCAAACAATACCAGTTGCTGCCTGGTCACCCTGCTGATCTACTTGGCAGCAGTAGTGTCTGAAGTACACCAGAAACAAGTATGCAACTAATCTTGTTAGATCTGACAATAATGTCACAAACACCTGATTTGCTGCATGCTTGTTCAGGATCTATGGCTGAATATTAGAGGCAGAGGATCAGCAGGACAGCCAGGTAACTGGTATTGTTTGGAAATAAATATAGCAGCCTCCATAAAACTCTCACCCATGGTTCACTTTAACTGGCTTTGTGGGTGACAAAAAAAATAATAGTGTTAAGAATAATATTGCATTTACTACAAGCACAAAATGTAACATTTATCATTTTCCCTTACTATAAATATCAGGAAACCTAAACCAGCATTTAAAGGCCACGTTCACGGTAGTGCATTGTGGTGCAATGTAACGGCTGCTTTGTAACGTGGCTTACCACACTGCAATGCAACCTACGCGTCATTCACAGTGCGGCAGTAGCATTGCAGTATGGTAATGCACTGCATGACACACATATGCGGGTACATAGAAGAATTTACTTTATCTAATTATATACAAATATAACACACCTTAAAAAACTACCGTATATACTCGCAAGCAAGCCGACCCGCATATAAGCCGACCCCCCCACTTTTAACTGAAAAAACAGAAAAAAATGATTGACCCTCATGTAAGCCGGGGGTAGGAAATGCTGGCCGTGTGATTCCCTCATGTGTGTCCCAGTATAGCTAGTATAGTGTCCATTATGGGTAGGTAGTGCCCTGTATAGCTAGTAAAGTGCCCAGTATAGCTAGTATAGTGCTCAGTATAGCTAGTATAGTGCCCAGTATAGTTAGTATAGTGCCCTAGTATAGTGCTCAGTATAGGTAGGTAGTGCTCAGTATAGCTAGTATAGTGCTCAGTATAGCTAGTAAAGTGCCACAGTATAGCTAGTAAAGTGCCACAGTATAGCTAGTAAAGTGCCCCAGTATAGCTAGTATAGTGCCCCCAGTATAGCTAGCATAGTGCTCAGTATAGCTAGCATAGTGTTCAGTATAGCTAGTATAGTGTTCAGTATAGCTAGTATAGTGTTCAGTATAGCCAGTATAGTGTTCAGTATAGCTAGTATAGGGCCCAGTATAGCTAGAATAGTGCCCCAGTATAGCTATTATAATGCCCCGGTATAGCTAGTATAGTGCCCCAATGTAAGTAGATAGTGCCCAGTATAGCTAGTATAGTGCTCAGTATAGGTAGATAGTGTCCCGACCCCCCCCGCCCGCCGCCGCTGCTGCTGCTATTATTAGCTTACCCGGCGGCTTCCCATATCCCTCCCTCCGTCTCCTGCACTGGCTTGTAAATAGTTCGCAGCAGCTCGCCCCACGGCGGCTGCTGTGTGATGACGGAGGAAGCTGTAGGCAGAGCGGCTTCCTGTACGGGCGATGTGTATCGCCGTTGCTATGGGAACCGCTCTGCCTACAGCTTCCTCCGTCATCACACAGCAGCCGCCGTGGGGCGAGCTGCTGCGAACTATTTACAAGCCAGTGCAGGAGACGGAGGGAGGGATATGGGAAGCCGCCGGGTAAGCTAATAGCAGCGGCGGCGGCGGCGGAGGGGGGGGGGGGGGTATAAGGAGCAAACATGACTCGCAAGCAAGCCGACCCCCCAACTTTTGGCCCACTTTTGGGGGGTCAAAAATTCGGCTTGCTTGCGAGTATATACGGTAAATTGTGGAATGTGCCAGTCTCAGCATCTCCTCACACATTACAGTATAATTATGCAATCAATCAAGCCTATAAAACAGAGTTCAGAAATTACGTGAATGCTCTACTAGAAGTAATTGCAGATCCCTTTGTAAACAAACTTATTTTGCTGATCATTTGGTTTCAGCACTGAGTCACTGACCCAAACAGGCATGCAGACAAGACTGAGCCTGAGTCATGTCCACCATCACCATCTGACATGCCACCACCATGTCAGACCATCTGATCTGCATACTTGTTCTGTGATGGCTCAATGGTAGAAATGTTCAATGAGATGCAAATAATTCTGGTTTGCCTGAAGCTTTGATGCAAATAGTATGCACCTTGACACTGGACCAATCAGGTTCACTTCTTGCCGAAACTTACAGATTCAGTTCCAAGCAGCATAAGCCATTTGCATAAAATTTACATGCAAGACGGAATTATTTGCACTTCATTGACCAGATTTACTTAAATCACAGGCAAAAAAACAGCCTTACAACCAAGAAAGTTGCACATTTAGAAGGCGGATAGCGCAAGGGTGATTTAGGGTTTCTCACAGTTCAAGTTTCCTTTGAAGACAGTTGCACACAGCTTGGCTTATGCAATGACCGGATTGTGCAGACATACCAGTGAAAGAATAGATTTGTGTCCTTGTTTAGCTTTACTTGCTTTGTCTGGGATATTCTACTTAAGCTTGGTATAGGTCCTGTGAAACTGGTCAGCTGCTGCCACGGCAACTGTCTCGCCTCAAGCAACAGTTGTTGTTTAATCGCTCTTGATTATGCACAATACCAATTAGAATGCCAGAGCTGAGAGGAATGTGTATAATAGTAATATAAGAGCTGAACAACTTGGGAGGACAGGAACCAGATAGAAATTCTGTTTCCAAAGCTACACACACGCCAGGTTATCGTTGCCTGAAACAATTACTGGTGAGATGCACACATGAAATACAGCCATGCAGCACCCTGCATTCCTGTGTTTCTACTGCAGGTGTTCTGTGTTTGGGACATAAGGACTTATGCATTTGCATGTTCTGAATGGACAAGGTTAGAGAATCAAAAGTTGGTGACCTACGTGTAGATTTTGCATACAATATTCTATACAATAGTTCAAAAACGTGTGCCATGCAATCCTTTAAAGCTGGGTGCAAAATAAATAATCTTTTGCAAAAGTGACATATATTATTTTG
The DNA here is from genome assembly GCF_040937935.1 of Hyperolius riggenbachi. Taxonomy (NCBI): domain Eukaryota; kingdom Metazoa; phylum Chordata; class Amphibia; order Anura; family Hyperoliidae; genus Hyperolius; species Hyperolius riggenbachi. The sequence continues at coordinate 317,950,839 of NC_090648.1, forward strand.
AGGCTTTATTAAATTATTCTTTATAAAATCAATCCATTGTGACATTTTTGAGCACCTTTGTACCTGACAGACTGTTACCATGTCTAAAGAAATGACTGCTCAGCTCCTATACAGCACATAGTTTTAAATTGCAGATGCAAACTACTGCATTTCAAATTGCAGGCAATTAATCCAATTTATGGATTTTATCGTTACAATTTTCTATTTATTTACTCTTCAGCTCTGCATTTTACACCAGCTCACTTGACTTTGTAAATTCTCCAAAGAGAAGCAGCACAAGCAGCATTATCCTGAGGCTTTCCTCCGGGATTGGTGACTGGATGAAGGTCCAGGACTGAACTGACAGCATCAGTAATGGGAGCCAGTGCTCCAATCACTAATGTCCACTACAGAATTACAATCATAACACTAGGAGACATTTTCCTCATCCTTGTATAAATCCTGTCTAGGCTGGTTCTCTTTAATATACTGTATATTGACAGTGAAGCAGAAATGCTGCTTGTAGCTGTAGTTAGGTGAGGCTACAAAGAGAACTGATATATGTTGCTATAAACGTGCTCAGTTATTTACTTACCTTGTAGTCATGTATTCTGCTCGATGGCCTGGATACAAAAAAAGAAAAGCATAGTTATATATAGACATAATATGCAAACGTGCACATAACTACACCCGTGTACCGATGTTATATGTAACTGGGACTTTCTTTTACACTACAAGTTACAATAAACCTGAGCAATATAAACTAAACATGTCATGATAAACTGCAAAATCAAAGTCACCTTCAGAGAAAAACAGTGTGACAAAATAATGTGTTGATTCAAATGCATAATGCAAATTACTACTGTTGCTAAGTGTCAGGAGGAAGATCCACATCTTTGATCTTTCAAGCCTCCCTATTGGTTCTTTAATATGATAAAAGCTTCACTGACCAATGGAGGAGCTCTGCCCTCCTTACTTCAATTTGTCTTTTCAACCTACAGTCCCTGGAATGTCTGAAAATGTAGAGATGCCCATAATAGAGAAGGCTTGTATGTGAATGGGCCTGGAAACTGCTTCCAAGAAGTGAGGAGCACCTGGAGGTGTATTTGATGCTTGCCCTGCACAATGCAAATAAGCTTCTAAAACGTAAAGTGACCCCGAAATAAACAATATAAATTGAGCAAATTATCTGAAAACTGCACAATAAAATAATAATTCTCCTTTTAGAACTACACCCAGGAAACGTGCTACTGCTGCTAAAAATGTGAGAAGGCCCCTCACTGTCAGGAGAAACTCCTTTCTACCCCCTACTGGTCTCTCCATTCCACAGCATGCATTAACCTTTAGACATGCAGCGGTCACTGCAGGTAGCCCCTAATTATGTCATTATTCATCATATGCTTTGTTTATATTACTGGGATGTGCTTCACAGTTGCTTTAAAGATAACCTCCACTTAAAAAAAAAATTGGTAAATATTTAATGGTTAATTTTTTTCTGATTCATGTTATTTAACATTTATCATCCAGTTCTTCTCCCCAGCTATTTATAGAGCCACCTATATATTGTCCACCCTTGTACTTATATGTAGTGCCCCTTCCATGACAGTGCTCCCTGTGCAGAGAGAGTATGTTGTGCGATAGCAATTATGCTAACAGAAGTAAAATTAGAATAACAAATACAGGTAATTATTTGGCTCAGAGAATCCAAACAAAATCTGTAAGTTATGGTTTAATAAAATTAAAGTTCATGAAGTAAGTAAAAGTCTTCTACTGCAGAGAATGGCACATTTATCCATTTCAGCACAATGCACTGCAAAGATTGCCAGCAATAGGAATAAAGCCTTTCTTTAGCTTGTTTTCATGGAAGCACATAAAATACATGCCGACAAAGCACAAATATTTAACATGGCCCCAAACAGAGACTGCCGTATGGGGGTATCCAAGTTCCCTGCTAGCCAATGGATTAGTTTAGATGATGACACGAGTAACAAGCTCCCACTCTGTGGGGCTAATTACTCCTGCTGCAGAATGGGAATTTTTAGGGCAGTCAGTACCCTTCAAGAAGTTTCAAGTTTGTAAAGAAATGATTTCAGCTTTAGCTAGTTTTGGAAATTCATAGTTGGCTGGAAATAAAAGGGTATTTTAATAATCTTAAACTATGAAGTTATCAACTTGATGGTCCAGACTAACCAGCAAGCTCATGGTGACCCAGAACTCATTGGAGTGTGTAAGGGACTACAATGGTCCTAAAAGCCCCCTTACTAAGATGTTAAGAAAAACAAAAGTTTGCTTTCCTAAAACAAAAAGAATTTGCGATAATTCAGGTTGGAGTGAGCTCGAGATGTTTCCCAGGCACCACTGCTGAATATATGCAAATTAACCATTGTACCCTTAGAAGCTACACATATTAACAAGCTGACACATCATTGCATTCCAGCGGTTCTGGAGGTGTGTTTAGCTTCTAAGGGTACAATGGTTAATTTGCATATATTCAGCAGTGGTGCCTGGGAAACATCTCGAGCTCACTCCAACCTGAATTATCGCAAATTCTTTCTGTTTTAGGAAAGCAAACTTTTGTTTTTCTTAACATCTTAGTAAGGGGGCTTTTAGGACCATTGTAGTCCCTTACACACTCCAATGAGTTCTGGGTCACCATGAGCTTGCTGGTTAGTCTGTGCCTCTCGGATTTACAAGCCCTACTCCATAGAGCCAAATTAGTCCATGCCATGCACTGATGAGGATCAAACAATCCGAAACAGTCTGTATGCATGTTGGATTATTTTGGCTCTGTACATATTAACAAGCTGACACATCATTGCATTCCAGCGGTTCTGGAGGTGTGTTTAGCTTCTAAGGGTACAATGGTTAATTTGCATATATTCAGCAGTGGTGCCTGGGAAACATCTCGAGCTCACTCCAACTTGATGGTGGAACTCTATCAACGTATGTCTTTTTTTTTTCTTCAACCAAACTTGCTATGTAGGAGAACATGTAGGTTTGTGGCAATTTTCACTTTAAAACTGCATTCGGATATGTACAGCAATATAATACAGCTACAGAATAATATTTTAAACAAAAGATCATTGCTGCAGAGAGGGGACAGGAAGAGGGCACACCCTTCTGATAATGGTCTCCATCTCAGCGGAGGACATCTGAGCAAGCTGACCACTGAACAGGGCTATCCAGGAGACTAGGGAAGCCTGCACAAACATCCAGTCATTGTCCAAACACACAGTAATGAGCGGACTGGTAACAATTATCTGAAGTCTGCTAATACCCGAGCGGTCAGTCTGTTCCATGCAGAATCAAATCCCTACAGTTACCACAAACCGATAAATCCTATCTTCAGAAAGAAAGACGCCATGAACACACAGGACTACAAAGCAAGATAAGAAATCTGCTGGTAAAAGCAGAGGAGATGCATCTCTTCCCAGTAGATGTAATTAAACAGCTGACTGAATCTTGCACTCATCTCCCCAGGGACTGCAGAAAACAAATGTAATCCTTAGCAATGGGTACACCAGATAACTTCACACTGCTTTTCTCATCTTAAATCCATAATCTACCTTAGGATACAGGAAGATTTGCACTGATAATTTAATGCCCTTAATGCTCTAGTTCACCCTTCTGTTTTTAATGCATATGATAGTAAATTCACATTAATATAAGCAATGCAGGCCTGTACTTTTGCAAGAAACCTATTTAAAGAGAAACTCTACTGAACATAATGTAATTAATAAAATTGCATATTTATCAAATTTTTTTACAGATTTGTTTTTTTTACAACATCATAACTTAGTCAGTGTTTGCCATTGTAAAACCTTTCCTCAACCTTTCCTCTCCCTGATTTACATTCTGAATTGTATCACAGGTGGTGACATCTTTGCTGCTGTCAAGTGCAACTCCGCAGAATTTTTGTATACTCGGTGTTCCAAACTAAATAGAAAGAATACCTGGCAACCCCATAGCTAAACAGCCTAGTCTGTGACATTACTGGGAGGGCAGGGATACATATAGCAATAAGTAGATACCTGTATAGGAAGCGTTTCTGATGTTAAAAACCAGGATAATTCATGTAAAAGTGGATATCCTTAATAATTCACTATGTTCTACGTTCCACTGTAGGTCACTACAGTGCCTCTGTAAAATATCTGCGTGGATGTCTCCTTCAGCTCTCTTGCCTGATGAGATGAGTGTAATTCAAGGGGCAGCAACTAGTCTCTATAAAGATCAGATGATCAGTATTTTGAGAGAAGAGAGGCCAGATTACATTTATTTTGGGGGAAACCTCTGCAAGATTATGTGTAATATTTATTTACTTTTTTTGGGGGGGGGGGGGGGGGGGGGGGCTGCAAGATTATGTGTATTTTGACAGGAGATAAAAGCTACCAAATTAGGTTTATTTTTGGGGAGTAGGGGCTAGCAAATCCACTTGTTATATCAGTACAGTAGAATCTGGTTTTAAGCAAGTAGGTGAAATCCGCTACACCTCGGACATTAGGTTGGTGTTGGAACTAGGCGACTTGACCCATATATACAGCAAAAAAGGACAAAGTTCCGCACAAAATCCTTTGTTAGAGTCCCAACTTTATTGATACAGGTAAAAGCCATACAGCCAGCAAGCTAGCTTCCTGGCTGTATGGCTTTTACCTGTATCAATAAAGTTGGGACTATAACAAAAAATTTTGTGCAGAACTTCGTCCTTTTTTGCAGAATCTGGTTATAGTACACCTCTGGATACAGTAAACTGAGTCCTTAGGTCCCAGCAAATACACCTGTATAAATATACAATGTAAGACCAATTCTGATATAGTAAAACTCCTGATATAGCAAACAACTTTTCCTTTTCCTGGTCCCTTGGAGTTTACTTATAAAGGGATTCTACTGTACTTTTTATCTATACAATTTATCCCACTATTGGTACTGCGGGAATCCATTTTTTCTAGTCGGCACTCCACCATGTAGTTTGAAAAAATTATCATGAAGTTCGACAGCACTGACCTAAATATCCCTTGTACAAAAGGATGGCCTATGTTGAGTTTACCTTCCTGTTCAGCATCTCTTTAATACTCAAGAAAAGTGGAATAAATGCAAAGCCTGCAGCTAAGGGAGGTAATCAAAGACCTCAAATACACTGCCAGTGAGCAGATCTGAAGCAGTGGAAATTTCAGGCAATAATACGGAATGCTTCTATAAGTTAATGTAAAATTCGGGAGTAGAATATCTGCTAACCACCCAAAACGGTTACATCACCTTGAAGCATCAGATCAGTGAGAAACTTACCTTTACCCTCTCCAAGAGTTCTCTGAAGCAGATCATGCTTTGCCTGTAACTTGGTGATGAGGTTGCTTCCTTCCAAAAGTTCCCTGAATTTCTGCAAAGGAAATGCACATCATGGGAAACCTATAGCTAGACATATTTCCTTTCAACTGCAAAGCAGTGAGCAGGGATTGACGCTCTTACCATAAAGTAGAACTGCTCTGTTTCTTGCTGGTTGGCCCTCCTCTTGGCTATACTAGGCTTACTCAAATATGTCTCTGACACTGTGGACCTCACAGACTCCGTGGAGCGGCTGTGCTGAAAACATTCAGACACATCATAGTCTTCAATGGTCACCATGTCCTGTATGGTCTGAAGAGTGGCTTCTGTGGTTTTCTTTATCTGAAAGAACAGGGTTTGTTTTGTTTTACATAACTTCTCTAAAAATCTAAATGTAAATACATTAAAGCGTGTCTTCAGGAACAGGGAAGGTCCATCGGAAGCAAACAATTGATGCGTTATGATCTTGAAAATTGATAAAATTCCACCTTGGTAGGAGTCACCTGGCCCATTTCCACGCCGTATAAATTTACATAGAGAATTTCCATAATTCTGCATCAACTTCAACAAAATATTTTAACTTCAACCTACAGCATGCTTCTAAAGTCCTCCCACTTCCCTCTTGATGGCGCTTGGCAGACAGCTGGACATCTTTCTACTGGGTAAAGCTGCCTGAATTAATCAGGAATGACCGTTTCAGGCAACTATTACTGAAGCTATGTACTGTGGTCAATTCTCTATTGGATACAGATGTGTTGGTACCTTATTTTTTTCTATCAAAAGTGGTTATGAGACAGCATCCCTTCCTACATTACACATCCTCCTAACTTTAACATGGAAGATCCCAGAGACAGTAACAGCAGAACCTGGGTAATGCTAGGAAACAGGAATAGTCGTAATCAAATGGAAGGAGAGCTGCAGTGATGGCTTAAATAGGATGGGCACGCTGATATTTTAAGAATAGTGGTTGGCTATACATCTTCCAGGGGTGTAGGACTATCATCCGGCATCGTAGCCAACAGCCAGTATGCAGACGTCATATGATGTCTGCTTGAAAAGAGGTGCTGTGATACATACCTAGAGCATGTTGATTTGATGTTGCAAAATAAACCTCAAAAATAATAACCGCTCATAATCAAATCTGCTGAAAACATTACGTTTGTATAGGAAAACACACAGCCAATGACCACCTTCATTGAAGATTTGCCTCGGACAATTATCTGTTTGTATGGGAGCCTTCTTTGACATCCCTTATGCTGGGATTACATTATATATTTTTTTTTTTCCTTGCAAGAATCGTTCCGATAGATGCCTTCGATGATAAAATTCCGACATGTCCGATGTTCCGCTCGATTCATTTCCGCTCTATTTCTTATAGAAGTCAATGGAAAAAAGATAAGAAAAACGAGTGGAAGATAAGAGAATCGAGCAGAAAATCGAAAGGCTAATAGATCGCGCGCCGAATTAAACGCAAAAAAAGTATCGTGTAATCCCAGCATAATGCTTGGAATACACCATACAACTTTGTTAGATTTACTGTAGAGACTGGTCATTATCTCTGGTGCATTGTCTTCTGGTTATCCCCTGCTGAGTAGAACAATGCCTAATTGCTAGGCAGATGGGTGGTTAGATAGATAATTTCCAACATGTTGGAAATTATCTATCAGGCAGGTAAATCTAACAGAAAATTGAACATACAATTGTATGGTGTATTCCTAGCGTAAAGAAGGGTGCTGGATCACTGGTTCTCTACCATTCCCTCTCTACAGAGCTGAAAAAGCTGAGCCAGGAGCTGAGAAGTGTCTGTACAGTGCTTGTTACTAAAAAACATCACTAAAGATCATTTCAGTTGACATACAGAAATGTGTATGTGGATTAAGAGCTGTAGCTAAAGCTGGGTTTATCCTGTTAGCCCCGTGTCAGGCAGGCATTTGCAGAAGTGATGGCGGGGTCTGTGGAGCAAAAAAACTGCTGTCTGTAGTACAAAAAGAGTGTATGGGGGGAGGGGGGGGGAGAGGAGGAGCTCTCCCAACATAGCATTACACTCAGTCTCTCGTCTACTGTCCTGAATAGTTCTATGTGGTGGCATATTTTTGCAGTTTTGTGGAATGATCTTGCCTTAATAACTGGATGTTTGTACCTAGCATTAGAGGAAAAGGCAAACGTTAAGCACCAGCTGTAATAGCCATGGTTACCTAATGGGATTTGTACAGCTGCAGATACACTGCTAATACATTAGAGGCAAGGAAAACAGGAACAGGAGTGGTTGAGATCAAAGCCTTCAGTGATGGTGACATTCTGACAGATGTGATAGGATTTATACTGACATGGGGTCGAATGTCAAGTTGTGTAGGTGGTAAACAAGCGTGGTAGACAGCTTATCTAATAAAAACAGTGTATCGGCAACTTTAAACTGTGGAAGTGACATTAAAGTGTAAGCTTCTCTGAAGAACAGTTATGCTGGGAACACACGTTTCGTTTTTGTGGTAGAACCGTTCCGATAAGATACCTTCGTTTAATAAATTCTGTCATGTCCAATTCTCCACTCGATTGTTTTCCGCTCGATTTCTAAAAGAAGTGATTGGAAAAAACATAAAGACGAGCAGAAGATAAGTGAATCAAGCAGAGAATCGACCGCAAAAATGTATCGTGTGTTCCCAGCATTAGGGACAAGCATAGCTCAGAGTATTCTGTAAAATGCTATGGAAAATGTAAGTGTTGTATAAATACATACCTAATAGTGTAATTAAAATACTAATTATAATAACCTGAACAGAAAATAGTGGAAACATGTAAATGCATTCTTTATATATGTTACGGCCAGAACCCGAAGTTTGGCCAGAACTAGAAGTGGCCGGCCACTTCGGGTTCTGGCCGGCCAATGTGCGAACTGTCCGCTGCGCTGCGGCCAATGTGAGAAATGCAACAATTCCTGTAAGGTTAATGTTATGTTGTGGCCGCAGCGCAGCGGGCAAATGTATCACATCTTTAGTTTATTCAATGAAATTAAGCCGGCGACAATGTGCGAACTGCCTTTTTTATCTGCCTCTCTCTCCTCCTCCCCCCCCCCCCCGCCTCTCTCGCTCTCCTATGGGCAGCCGGGCGGGGACACGCGTGTCCCTCCGGAGTCGTTCGTCGCGGCAGGGAATCCTGCCGTTCTTGCAGAGCGGGTGCTGGCAGAAGCAATGTCTGCAGCCTCCCCGCTCTGCTCTCCTGCCGCGACAAACGACTCTCCTGGACACGCGTGTCCCCGCCGGCTGCCCATAAGAGAAGGAGAGAGAGAGAGGCGGGGGGAGGAGAGAGAGGCGGGGGGAGGAGAGAGAGGCGGGAAGAGGAGAGAGGCAGAGAAAAAGCCGGCGGCTTAATTTCATTGAATAAACTAAGATGTGATACATTTGCCCGCTGCGCTGCGGCCACAACATAACATTAACCTTACAGGAATTGTTGCATTTCTCACATTGGCCGCAGCGCAGCGGCCAGTTCGCACATTGGCCGGCCAGAACTCGAAGTGGCCGGCCACTTCGAGTTCTGGCCAAACTTCGGGTTCTGGCCGTAACATATATATCACTTATAGCTTGCATTTCATGTTTTGTACACTTCAGTTCAGTTTTGATTGGTCAGTGAATTCCTCACATAGGATGAGGGTTGTTATTACTTTACTGCAGAGTAACTACAAATCTCAGCAAATTGGTAATCTTAGATCAAGGAAACTTAAGTGTGAAGGTGGACATCTACTGATTGATATTGCCAACAGATAGATCCCTCTCAAACTATCATCTGGTCAGAGAGGGGTCTATCTACTCCGATCCCTCCACACAAATTTTCTCTCGTCCCCCCCCCCCCGGGCACATTTGTGACATAACACAGATGTACCTTAAGTGACCACTAGGGGCTCCTGGTATTTGGCCTCTGGCATTTGGGACGTCACACAGGCAGCCTGGAACTCTGTTGAGAGGAGAGTAGGATGCAGCCAGTAGCAAGAGAAGAGACTGGAACTGCACCATGGACAGGTGTGAAGGCCATCAAATCGAATGCCAGTCGCAATGCCCCCCCAACCCACTGCCAATTGACCGAAATTCTCTGTCCTTCACAACCAACTGATTTCACCCAGAAATCTTTCGCAATACATCGATTTCTAGCAAACTCGATCAAATTGTTCAGATAGTGATGAAAAAAAAATCCATAAATGTATATCCACCTTTACATAAAGATAATCAAAACATAAGCTGGCTCTTCCTAAATGAATGTTTATTGTTGCAGAACAAGCCAAAGTTTTGAGACACACGTCCCTTCTTCAGGGCATAACAAGTCTGTCAATAAGAAACTATAAACTAAAGAAACCAATGAGTACTATTACCTCTAATGGTAATAGAAAACAAGTGCTGTTGTGCAAAAAATAGCGCACACCATAGTGCGATTATGACTACAGATTACTGTGCCAGAACCCCTCAACCAAGTTCCAACCAAAACACTAACCAATAGGAAACGGTATTCATATAAAACTAATAGATAACCTGCACCACACAAGTACCAGATACCCCACACCAGGGTAAAGCAAGCCTTGTACACATATGCATCAACAATACATAACAGATTACAAAAAGATAACACTGAACTCTCACATCGGCCATAAACGAATGTTGCCAATTGATCACTGTAATCTGCATTTGCTTCTGGGTGGCTATCACAAGCATGTTATGTGGCTTTATTCCACATATCTGTCTTATTTGGATCTGGATAGAAATTCACATTTTTGCTGCAGATAGGAAATGTTATACTTGTGAATGCAGGCAACACTTTTAGGATAATCGCCTTCCTGTACTTTTAAAGTTCAAGGGAATAAGGCGTTCTGAACAGCGAGGTATGTTTAAGCAATATAATAAAAATAAACATTTCAGTTCACGATCAGTCACTGTTTTCCTTTTTAACAAATGCAGGCTATTTTAAGGCAAAGAAAAGCACAGATGGTTGCAATTGTACCACGTATATCAACTGACAAGCCATACAATGACACCGTACCACAGCACTTAACTCATAATCATGCCTGGTAAAAAATGTACGTTTATTTGTTGAAGAATATGCATGCGTAGGGTGTATATACATGTGTTATATTTATCACATGTATAAACTTAAAATGTTAGGAAAATAAGAAATGCTGCAAACAAATTCTTTATTAATTTGAATCCAAAGTCCTAGTGCAACTGCCAATATTTGTATGAAGAAAAGTGTCTTGCTTTACTCATGTAGTAAAGAAGTCTAATATTCAGCAAACATGCCCTGTGACTTACTTATAGATAGATCTGATTGAAAAAAATCTCAAGTGATGCTTGTGCAGGAATGTAAATATTCAGGACATATGGATTGAATAAACAATGTAACTGAATCTGACTGACCAAAGGGGCTTTGAACTGTCAGTGGTATAAAGATCTGATACCTGCTGGTTAGACTATAGATTTTATCCAAAGCAGCCTGAGGGCCCTTTTCCACTAGCGGCGTTTGCGATGCTGAATCGCAAAAACGCAAACCGCTAGCGATTTTACAATCGCTACGGTTTGCTTTTTAACATGGGAATCGCGGTAGGTCATTTCCACTACCGCGATTCGTTTTTGCGGGGAACGCGAGGCGGAGCGATAATTGCCGCGATTTTGCTATGCAGTGCATAGCATAGCAAAATCGCGGCCGCAAACGTCGGGGGAATCGCCGGTTTTGCGATTCAGCAATCGCTAGCGTTCAGCGTGAACGCTAGCGATTGCAGGTGGAAAAGGGCCCAGACTCAGACTCTCCAAAGACAGATAAAAGAAAAAGTTGCAGAAAGTTCTGACTGGTCCAGTTGCATCTGGACTTTTTGTGGATACAGCCACGTCCTTCTGCCCCACCTCACCATAAGCTGGCCCACTTCACTTCTGAGCTGGATAGGGTCAGGTGGGGGTGGAGGGTCCATACAAAGAGATGCAGATGCAGCAGAAACTGTTAAGTATATCTTTAGCCTTCAACTGATTTTATTTTCTTTATGTGTCCTAAACACGCTATGCAGAGATGGTGGTAAAGCTGCATAGAGTGCAGAACAGTAGATTTGCCCTATGTTCTGTTCACAACATGTACTTTCCAACATAGTGTAACTGGATCTGTATTTAGTGGGCTCCACAAATGTATTACCACTTGTTCATGGACTCACATGATACCCAATTACTTTAAATTATGCTGTAATCTGCTTCATTGCTTGCAAATATGAATTATTTGGACAGCCTTGCTTGCCTAAGGTGGCAACGTACAGAGTCATGTCGCCATCATGCAACTATCTTATGGAGGAAATCATCTCAACAGTGCTGAGTATCTATAAGATGAAAAACCCCAATGGAAATGTATCCTCTACTTGCCGTGATTCCCAGTTAAGGTGGGAAACATTTGTATTATAAGGCAACATCTGTACATATTACCAGAAAATTACATTTTCCACTTAATTGTCTCAGCAGGTAAAAAAACCCCAAACCTCTGAAGAGTGTGACTGCTTATGATGGAAAAGTGGGATGCTCATGAATGAGGACCTTCAGCCTCTATATGGCACATAAATTGCTTTATTGAATGACACACCTCCCAGTTACATGGTCATAAATGAAAGCGTCATTTTATTACCTCCTCATTTTCAATTTTCAGCGTAGCCAGTCGAGACTGCAGTTGCTGGTACCGAAGAATGAGTTCACCCTGTAATGGCTGCTGGGCACTGACCTGGCAAACCTTTGTTGAAGAGATAAAATATCGTTTTTCAGTCAGATCTGAACATCAGTGATTTTACACAATGGTATGGAATCAAACCAAAACAATGCAGCTGAGTGGCTCATTGTGCGTGTTCATCACGTCCAGCATACAATAAACTCTCCACATCCTGAGTCAGCCAGATGGGGTTGCTCAGCATTTTCAGCTGGGAGAGTTTGTTTCTTGCTTTTCTTGGCAGTCTAAGCGCAGCTGTACTCGCCACACAGCTCACAATAAATAGGATTGTTTAATACTTTGCGAAATATGTTGGCCACTCCACTTTTGAATGTATGATTACAAAATACCTACAAAGTGCTTTTGCCAGCACTCACAGACATGCAAATATTTAAACTTTACCAACATAATTACATTAACAGAAATGCTAAAATTGTGTGGCTTGGGACTATAAATGAAAAAGGAACTTTACCGAAAAATAATAGTAGGGAAAAAAAATATAACACAAAGTAAGAAGTTAAAAAATAGAAGCCTGTTCAATTATTAATGATCAATGACATCCAGCTCACTGAGGGCCCGTTTCCACTATTGCGAATTTGCATGCGTTTGCCGCATGCGAATTCGCATAGCCAATGCAAGTGGATGGGACTGTTTCCACTTGTCAGGATTTCTGAGCGTTTTTGTCCGCGTGAAAAATCCGCATGGCAGAGCCATCAGAATTCGCATACCGCTATGCGGGTGTATGCGAATTTTATGCGAATTTGTACGTGAATTCGCATGAAATCAATGAAAAAGCACACAGGCACTGCCATGGTTAAATTCGCATACAGCGTCATTCATGTGCATTCGCATGCGATTTCACATGAAAATTCGCATACACCCGTATGCGAAATTCGCATCCGCATGCAAATTTTTACCTCGGTGATTCGCAACGCCCAAGTGGAAACGGCCCTTAGAGTGTGATGCATTGTTAATTAGAGGTGTGTGTGAACCCCACCAGTATATACAGCAGAAGCTGTTGCACTGTGCTTATACTAACAGTAAACAAGCTAAGGTTTGTGTAGGCACATTCCTACAGTGCTTTATGGTAAATCTGGCCCTGTTGATCAGAGTCTCACTTTAATTATAAAAAAGAAACTGCCAATTTGTAGCCAATACATGCCGCACCCCCCCCCCCCCCCCCCCAAGAAAAAAAAAACACAGTGTTAAAATCCGCTGGGAAAATTAATAAGTGTATGGGCATCTTAGGAACCATTCCTTCAATGTGGACTGCTCCGGGCCATTTCTTACATACAGAATTCTTTGTAGCTGCCTTTGAAAGCCCATCCAATAGTATGTAAAATATTTCTGGATTTCTCTTACCTCGTCACCAAGGTGAGGTTGGAATTCAAATTTCATTGGTGGACAGAAGGCTGTGGGATACATCTCCATGAACCTTTGCTTGTCATTTCTGGGCTCCAGGTTATCAACGGCATTCTCTATTATGTCTAAGCCCTCGTGTCGGGATGTCTCCAGGTTGTACTCAGCAGAGAGATAGGTTCTCAGCGCTCTGTTCAAACTTGCATGATATCCTAGGTCACAACACTGAAAGCACATATGCACACGGTGTAATTATTCTAGCCACTGAAAACACATAGATGCTTGTAATCAAAATGCTAATGAAAAGTATACAAAAAAGCAACGTCTAAGGGAAAAGAGAAACCATATGCTTTTTTTCATGATTGCAGCATATGACATGTACCCAATTATTCAACTGCTTTATGATACAACAGGAGGACTTAAAGCGGAATATAACCCTGCATTTCAACTTTGCTCTAAAATATTATTTACAGCATATTATATGCAAAAAGCATTTTTTTTTTTTACTAGAACAGCATTGGAAGGGTTAAACACAGAGGTTTAAAGTTCCGTGGAGAGATATGCAGAAGTTCAGATAGATACATTCTATTTAGTTACATGTATCTATCGATAAATGTTACACACTCTTTGGCTGTCCTCCAAGCTCCTTCTCAGTCAGAGAGATGAGTCACATTCAACAATTAGATACATTTATGTAAACAAAATGTATCTATTTCAGCTTGTGGATGCATCTGCAGAAATCTCCAGGAACTTTAAAGCCCTGTGTAACCCTTCCAATGCTGGTCTAGTAAAAAAAAAATGCTGGTTGCATATAATACACTGTAAATAATGTTTTAGAGCAAAGTTGAAATGCAGGGTTATATTCCGCTTTAAGGGAAACCTAGCAGAACTATTAGAGCTTCCATCTTGATTAACTATACACAAAGACAGGTGGCAAGCTATAATGCTGATCTTTTGGATTCAATAGCTTCTGAGTGACACTGGAACACCCAAGCAGCCAGTGAAGCCAGAGGACAAGATTTCCATATAAGTAATAATATTCGTATCAGTAAGTACTGGTTAATCAGAAAATATTAAATAAAGAATTGTCCTAAATGTCAGGCACCCAGCATATTTAAATGGAAGTTAGGATGGTCAATGATAGGTTATTAATTCTGAGCTGATGCAAAATCTACACTCATTTGATGCAAATGTCTGCAGCTTGGGAAAGAACAAATCAAAAGCGGCAACTGCTGCCTTCCATTGGCCCACTTCTTAGCTTCAAAAATGTGTATGTTCAAATGCTAGCGTAAAGCCATTTTACATCATCTAGTTTTACCACACATATGCTTGTGCTTTATACATTCATTCACAACCAACTGTGTTTGATGTACACCGTACATCTCTTAATATACAAACACACTTCTGAAGTTGAACTTAAAGAGTACCGTATTTTTCGGACTATAAGATGCACCTTTTCTCCCCCAAACGTGGGGGGGGGGGGGGGGGGGAAGTAGGTGTGTCTTATAGTCCAAATGTGCAGCCATGTGTGTCCCCCCCCCCAGAAGGAAGTGCAGGGGCAGACCAGAGTGCGCTCGCTTACACAGTCCCGGCTATGAGTGTTGCATCCTCCAGCAGACACAGGGGGTGTCGACAGGTGACACAAGAGGATAGACAGTTGCCAAAGGGCGACAGACAGACAACATGGTGTGAACAGATGTCACAGGGGTATGGTCAGTGGACACAGGGGGTGCGGACAGGTGACACAGAAGAACGGAGGACATTGTAAGGACAGAGGTCACAGGGGGTAGGAGGACACAGGTGGACATAATAATTGGGGGGAAAGGGTTTATAAGACGCCCCTGCACTGTAGATGCACCAGGTTTAGCATATTTTTTTTTCGTAGATTTTGCCCTCCAAACCTAGGTGCATCTTATAGTCCGAAAAATACGGGATGTTGAAATTGGGAGAAATTGGGAGGGGAAATAGTAAATCAGTAAAGGAACTAAAACCAAATAAAAGCCCAGGCCCAGACGGCCTTATGGCCCAATACTACAAACTCTATGCAGACACCTTGTGCTCCCATTTTCTAGATGCTTTTAATAAGATTTCGGAGTCATCTACTCCATCGAAGCAACTCTTAGAAGCACACATAACGGTAATTCAGAAGCCAGATAAGGACCCACAGTCCTGTGCTAGCTATCGTCCCATCTCTCTTTTAAATACTGACCTGAAGCTTTTTGCCAAAATCCTGGCTGCCAGAATGTTGCCTATTCTGGAGTCCAGGATCCACCCTGACCAGGTTGGTTTCCTACCTGGGAGAGAGGCAAAAGATGGGACGATGCGAGCTATAGGTGTCGATGCATGGCTAACTCGGCATTCGTCGGAGGGATTCTTCCTCTCGACGGATGCCGAGAAGGCTTTTGATAGAGTTGCTTGGGATTTTCTTAAGGCCTCTCTAGATCACATGTCTCTGGGAAAACAAATGCTTGACTGGATCTCCTTACTTTACGCCAAGCCCACTGCAAAAGTCAAGGTGAATGGCTTCCTATCAGATTCCTTTCAATTGGCAAATGGCACCCGGCAAAGGTGCCCTTTATCACCTTTAATTTTTATTACAGTTTTGGAACCATTCCTAAATTGGATCAGAGAGGACACAAACATCAAGGGCATTCATATGGGTGGGTATGAGCACAAGGTGTCTGCATTTGCAGACAACCTTTTATTTTTTTTATCCTCTCCTAATACTACCCTACCCTTTCTCCTAGAAAAAATGAAATATTTTGGAATTCTGTCTAATTACAAAATCAACCTAGCTAAATTTTCAGCCTTCAATATTTCTCTCCCCTCTCCGACTTGTGAACACCTGAAACTAGTTTTTCCCTTTCAATGGGCCAAAACATCTCTGTGTTACCTAGGCATTCAGATACCTGCTAAGCTTACACAGCTGGTAGATTTGAATTTCCTCACAATTATTAAAAATACAACAGCTGACATCCAAAAGTGGGGCTCCTTACCTCGCCTGTCTTGGTTCGGACGCATTGCATCCATAAAAATGAACGCACTACCACGTATTTTTTATGTGAGTCAGGCGGTACCTGTCTATCTCTCTCATAATTATTTTGCATCTCTACAAACCTCCATTAACAAGTTTATCTGGGACAAACGCCCAGCTAGAATTAAACATTCTATACTCGCACTTGACAAAACTGAAGGAGGCCTGGGACTTCCAAACATCCACAAATATCACCAGGCTGCGGTTCTCAGCAGACTACTAGAGTGGTGCTACCCTGGCTCCTCTAAAAGATGGATCCAGGCAGAACAGGCTTTCTCTACTATACCACTAAATAAGATCCCCTGGCTACCTCAATCCTGCCTACCTGATCTTATAAAAGCGAACCCTCTGATATTAGCCACTATAAAGACCTTCCATCAGTTTACCTCCAAAGGCAGCTTGTCCACCCTCCCAGGCCCCTTAACCCCAATAATTGACAACCCTGAATTCCCGCCAGGCCTTGAGAAATCCTTTTTAAAAGGAGTGAAATCCAGAGATAGACTCAGACGTGTCCAGGAGGGGTATCCCCACCCCTATTAAGAATTTGACAATTTTCGACGAAGGAGTGACATGCCCTCAATGGGCCTACCTGCAACTAAAAAGCTTCATTAGCTCCGCCTCAAAAAATGTGATCTTTCGAGAAAACTGACGGATTTTGAAATTAAAGCCTCCTCTAACCTCCCCCATCGCCACTCTGTGTCATGGATGTACAAAGCTCTTCTATCCTTGAAAATCCCTGAAAGACTCCCCTACCAAGAAAAATGGGATCAAGCTCTAGGGAAAAAACTCACTGAGGAGCAATGGGACCACATCCTGACGAACTCCCACAAAGGCACAATTAATACTAGCACCCAAGAATTGAATTACAAACTCATTTCCCACTGGTACAACACTCCTGCCAAACTTAAAAGCATGGGCCTAACCGATAATGACAAGTGCTGGAGATGTGGGAATATGGGAGGGGACCTTATACACATCTTTTGGACCTGCCCTAAAATACTAAACTACTGGCACCAGGTTCATATCTGGGCGAAGAAAATTTCCTCCATAGATATTCCTTTCACTCCAGAAACATATTTACTTCACGAAATTCCTTTTTCATTTAAATCCTACAAAAAGTGTGTACTCATACACCTAATTAATGCAGCTAAAGCCACAATCCCCGGATTGTGGAAATCGGAGAGCCCCCCATCCATTGCCCAATGGTGGGACAGAGTTAATCGAACAGCTGATATGGAGGAGATAGTTCTTACAGCCCAAGACAGGGTAGACAACTACATTAAAACATGGGCCTTGTGGTATGACTTTCGTGACTCCTCTGATTATAAGTTAGTGATGCAAAAATCTTAAACTAACTATACTGCTTAGGAAACGGTCACTCTGACCAAATGTGTTAAAGCTTTGTTCCATGCTATTTTTCTCTTGCCACCTGATGATAGTCTATTATATGTTAAGATTTAATACGCCTTGGAATATATGTCTTATCCATGTACAACTACACACATGCTTTGCCATCTTTGTATGTTATTTGATCATTATCACTTAATAAAGCTTAAAAGTGAAAAAAAAAAAAACTTGTAAAGTCTTTTTTGTAAAGTCAAGTGTAATATTTGTGATTTCTAAAATGAAGGAAATCTGATGTGAAAAAAAATGTACATAATGAAATGTGTGCACAAAGAAAAGACATTATATTTAGGCCCTCCCCACCAACCTTGGAGCCAGGAATTATGCCCCAGACAAGAGCTTAATGTCAAACTATAGAAATGTATGCATCTAGCAGTTTCAGGACTCTTCATTTGCATTGTTATTGCTGCTGCAAGCTTATGTTATGTGCCAGTCTAGCACATATCAAGAAATTATTCTAGTAAGGCTGCTGGCTCTCTCGTTCCACTGCATATCATCTATTTACACTGAGACCTGCAACCCTTATGGGAAACACCTTGTCCTACATTCAAACTGCCACAAATAAAAGAAGTACTACACCAAAGCATTATAGTGTCAACACAATTTATTGGAGAGAAAATACACTGAGGAGAGTGCAGAACAGACTTGGCACCTTCCTTCAGTTTTCATTTCACACAGTACAGTGCTATTTCTCATTCTCAGGAATGCCAGCTGTTAGAAACATTTCATTTAATGCAGCCAAGTTGGATGATGAACTGCGAACACATTGAAATGTGTAGGTTTCCAAAAATAATTCCACTTCATCTAGGGGGAAACTGTTGTTTGGGGAGTGAAGCAGGTTGTAATCCAGACATCACTACATCATGTCATAAAGCGGACAGGCAAGGGGTCTGTGTATTTATGCCAGTTACGCCTGATAGTTTGGCTTATGCTCCCCATCCATGACACAGTACTCTGAGCACTGCTGATCTCTTCTATATTAGACTTTCCATGTGAGCTATAACGTTTTCACATAGTCTTAGCTAGTCTCAGACCAGAGTCTTAGCAGTGGTTAGTGCTGTTGCTTGTGGATACTAAGTGCAATATACTGCAAACATGAAAGATTAAAGCGAAAATTAATAGATCTTTAGAGATCATTTTGGGTGTTCTGAAAGTAGGGTTGTACAAACATGCTTTTATGGCTCCCAAACGACCATGTTCTGCTCCATGGAAAAGACATGCAAAGCTGCGCCACACTGCTGAAACTTCCTTTGAAGTTCCTATAGAAGAGAAAGCAGCAGGAGACTGGGCAAGCAATGTCAGGGGGATGCATACGAGAAGTAAAGGCGCTGGGAAATAGCAGATAGTAGAATATCCGTAAATGCAATGGTAATTTGCAATAAATATTACCAGTATTTTACTACAGCTTAACCAAACCCTACTCACACAGAACCCTCCCCCCTCCAATGCCTAACACTAACCCCCATCTTTAAAACCTACCTTCCTAATGCCTATCCTTAACCTCCCTGTCCCCCCCGATGCTAATGATTCTAGACACCTAACCGTAACTGCCCCCCATTATCTAATTTCCTAATTCTTCCATCACAATGTTATGTTTAATATTTAAGTACAGGTACTCTTGAAGTACATTTACATGCATGCATAACCACAAATTATAAACAGCATAGAAACGCTTATTGTGTTGTGAAGCTCTAAGCATATCTGAAAGTGGTGCATCAAAGTGGATGTGAAGAAACAGCGGTTAACCACATTATCTCTGTGGTGTTAATCTCTATGACTGTCTTGAAAATTGGGTACACACAAAGGAAACACCTGCTGCAGTGGAAGATCTTGCTTCTAATTTACAATCTGCAAAGAAAGCAGTAACCCACAAGGATTGCGAGCGTCTCTTATGGAACAGGTAAAGAAAGAAGCAAATATCAGGGATTAACTTGGCAGTGGCTTAAAACAGCTGAAGAATACATTAGGTAAATATTAGCTATTCACTAAAATAGAGCCAGGAAGCAGACTTCTACATAAACCAGATATACCGGGCAGCACAGCGGCGTAGTGGTTAGCGCTCTCGCCTTCCAGTACTGGGTCCCCTGTTCGTATCCCAGCCAGGGCACTCTCTGCCCAGAGTTTGTATGTTCTCCTGTGTCGTGTTGGTTTTCTCTGGGCACTCAGGCTTCCTCCCGCACCCCAAAAACATTAGTTGGCTTCCCCCTAAATGATACATACACTACACTATACTTACATAGACATATGACTATGATAGAGATTTGATTTCTGAGCTCCTCTGAGAGACAGTTAGTGACAAGACAATACACTCTGTACAACGATGTACAGCGATAATTATAACAAAAAAATCAGGGCTGTGGAGTCGGTCCAAAAATCCACTGACTCAGACTCCGACTCCGACTCCTCAGTTTAGGATTCCACCGACTCCGACTCCGACTCCTCGACTCCGACTCCTCTAATTTGCATATTACAATTTTGTTGATTAAAAGCATGTAACATGAAATTCGTCTCTTAACTGCCAAAGCTTAGGAATTTTACAAGACAACTGAAGTGAGAAGGATATGTAGACTACTATATTTATTCCCTTTAGACTAAAACTAGTCCTTGGTAAGAGTACTTGTAAAAGATACAAACCGGAACAAAGAACATCTATCAGGCCCTAGGCAATGTAAGTGTGGGTACATGTAAGAATGATGTGCAGGTACTCTGCAGGGGAATGAGGAGATTGTAAACAGACAACACCTCTGTGTTCAATGTGCACAGCATTCTCAGTGGAATCCCTGCAGCTCTGTGGGGAGTGCATATGTAGAGTATAGTACTACTGTGTAACAAAGTAAACCTGAGACAGATGAAATTAAAGTTTTATACATACCTGGGGCTTCCTCCAGCCGCCTTCAGGATAATCAGTCCCTCGTTGTCCTCCTCCACCACCTGGATCTTCTGCTATGAGTCCAGGTACTTAAGCCAGTCGGGCGTAGTGCGCATGCACACACTCCGCCGCCAGGAGCATACTACACCTGTGCAGCCCTATTGCGCAGGTGCAGAATGTTCCTGGCTGTGGGAGCGGCATGCGGCCAGACAGCAATGACTGGCTGAATTACCAGGACTCATAGCAGAAGATCCGGGTGGTGGAGGACAGCGAGGGACTGATTAGCCTGGAGGAGGCTGGAGGAAGCCCCAGGTATGTATAAAACTTTACTTTTCATCCGTCTCAGGTACCCTTTAATTTGTAGTCACCAAACCAAATTTTAACAACATATCAAATTATTTGATTTCATCAGCAAAGGAAGTGCATACATTTGCATAAATCAGCATCAATGCAGAATTATTTCCATCTCATTGACCATCTCTATTAGTGACACGGCTACACATCAGGCTTTATTCTTACAGCATAGATGTTATTTAGTATATATAAGAGATTCCTGTGTACACATCATATATACAGTCACAATCAGATATGTATATCTGACCTTAAAAATACGGGGACTGCTTTATTGAAGCAGCACAAGTAACTAATTTTGATTGGTTTATTTCATTTTTGTGGACTAAGCACAGCTATTACTGTATATATACTGTATATATACATTATTTTTAATGACTATTATCTGAGAAATAGAACATTTTATCATATTTTCTATTTTAATTACAGTTACAAATTCATTAGGAGTTGGAGTCGGAGTCGGTGCATTTTTTCCCGACTCTGACTCCAGGCACCCAAAATTGCCCGACTCCACGACTCCGACTCCACGACTCCGACTCCACAGCCCTGCAAAAAATAATATGCGTACATTTGGCCATGGCCAAATTTCAGCGCAGGGTGAAGCCGAAAGACTGCTCACTCAAACTCCTGGATGGCGTTTATGCTATGGTGGGGATATTGGGGGGAGGGATACGTAATTTGGGCACCAGCTATTGCTTCCCCTATTACCCCCCCCAATTTGAACTCTGGCTAGCGGTGGGGCCCAAATTAGTCACTGAGAACTGCTTTAGTTGTAACTCTCATTACGACCAATGGTGGTGCCCAAAGCACTACACCGAAAGTAGCAGATTCAGATATAAGATGCCAAGTTTGTTATTTATTGTATATTATCTTTGCCAATAATGCAGATATTGAAGAGGCACCCACTGTAGATTCCAGCACTTACACAACTGTAAATCCCATATACCAGATCATTTCCGCACAGCAAGCTAGCTACCTATGGGGTCTATAGGCAAGGCCAATATTCACTTCCGATTCATGAAAGCTCCTTTAAAATGATCAGAAGTGATTTTCTCTGTGGACAGATCAGAAATGACCAATAAACAATAGTTTTATTAATCATTAAGGGTTTGGATGTGGTGTTAAAATATTGATCAGTTGTGCACATAGAATGTTCTGATCCGTAAAAATCAATATAATGCTGAAAACCTGCTGGAACTTGCTGGGAACAAAATATCAGATGGAAGAACCATCTCACACGTGTGCACATTGATTTGGCATTTCAGCAAGATCAATAACCTTTAAGAAAATTGGAACAATCCATTCCCTTAAAGACCAGCCAGGAATCTGCCCACACGTGTAAATAGTAATGATTCACAGATCAGGTTCCATCAGCCTGACTATGGTAAAGTGTAACCCCCCCCCCCCCTCAATGTATGGAGGTGACTGACAGTGCAGTGATTCTGAAAGTGTTATTTGGCATTTAGGAGGAAGGAAAAACATTCACGTATAACTGCACTTAACATGAATTTAGAGAGCGCTGAGATCTTGGTTCTGGCAAGTATCCAGATGCCTTGAAAATGTGAAAATGTCAGCATGGCATACCTTTAATGTGCGGTAATTGCAGTAATTGACATTTCACTCATCAGGGTTTGGCTTGATGAAATTCAAATTCAGGTTACAAAAAAGCATTCCTAAATAATTATTCCACTGTAAGTGATATCATTGGAAACACATGAAGGACAAGGTACTGTGCACTAGTACAATAATAAAACTATTCAGAGGTAAACGTGCTCTGCTGTACAAGGACAATACAAGTCGTCTGTGTGACTCATAGATGGCTTCTACTGCCCTTCTAGTACACGGCAGGGATTACCTTCTCCTACATTTCACACTAAATACGAAAAAAGTACTTACATCAATTAAATCAGAAAGGTCATGGATGTAATATTTGAAAACCGAAGCATTTGTTGCCTCCAGAGTTAATAAATATTCATTCCGAGCTTTGATAGACTTTAATTTGTTTTCAGAATATTTGGCTTGCCGCTGTAGAGATAGAAAAGAATGGACTTGGTTAAAGCATTTCTGATATTGCTATGTCATACTCACAACACACACTGACACACACTGCTGCTGCTTCCTTAACAGGGCACTAACTAGATATTAATAGCCCCTCCCCCCCAGCAGGATTCTTAGCAACTCAGAAATCTATTACTAGGTCTAAATGTAGTCATGATCAACATACAATTACCAAAATGTTGAAGTTTTAAATTATATTAAAAAAAAAAAAAAATGGCTTGGGGGTTGGTGTCTTAGGGTCCATTCACACTGTGACAATATCGCTTCAAAATGTGATACAATGGTATTCTTCTTGTGCAGTGTTTGTTTACCGGGCAATGTGTACATTTATTTCATTGTACTGTATACTTCACTGTATAGTCACACTGCACAACTTTTCAGCACTGTTTCGATAGTATCTCAATGCAATGTGCACAGTGTGACAGGACCCTTACAGACTTGTCTGTACTTCACAGACCAAACATCAAATAAAACTTTGTTCTCAATTCTTGAAAGCAATTTTACATACACATAACAAACTATGCTCGTTTCTGCCCGATACCACTAGTTTCAGGTTACATTAAGTAAAACCAGTACACAATGTAATGGTGCACTGTATAAAATCCATATAGCCAGTGGCAGCTATAATCAGAGTCTTACATAAATGGATTTTTCCCTCTGAAAATGTATACAAACATTACTGAAAAAAAACATACAGAGATATCGTGCGCTCCAAGTCAATGTCACACAGTCACAGATGGTTCCCCTTTTGAGTTCAAGACACAGCAGCGCTCCAGAATAGGGTGGTTTGCAGAAGAACTAAAAGAAAATGGAGCGCGCCATAGTGCATTAAACGTTTAAGAGGATTTTATTGGCAATTAAAAGTTATACGTCACACGCTCACTGACACTCCAGCAACGCCCACCTCCCAGTGAGACGGAGCCCAGGACATCGGGACCCGCGCTGCTGGCCACAGCGAGTCATCCTCCAATGCAGAGGCAAGCGGCTGGCAGTCCGCTGATATGCGAATTACACAACCACTGTTTGTGAGTATAACTTTTAATTGCCAATAAAATCCTCTTAAACGTTTAATGCACTATGGCGCGCTCCATTTTCTTTTAGTATTACTGAAAAAAAAAAACTACAATTCCTTTGATATAGCGCAGAGCACTAGCACCTTTTAGCCCTGGGTCTGACTCTTGCCCAGGACTGCATGGCGTTTCTATATTCTTCCTGTGGTTATGTGGCTCTTCAGTGGACAATTCATCCAACATCCCAAACACCTACTGATCAGATAATGGTTCGGACATTAGACCATGTATATGGCAGGGATTAGCATGTGTGTTCCTCTGAGTATCAGTTACAGATGTAACTATGTACTGTACGCTAAAAGGTGCCAGTGCTATATTATTAAATAATTATTACAGTATTATAACTTATTTTGCACACGGACTGGGTATTAAGTGATAATAAGGTAGAGACTGGCAACATCTGAGAAAGCTTAATACAACACTCTCTCTCTCTCTCTCTCTACCACTGGAATGGAACGCAGTTGGTGTAAAATAGCCCTAAAAACAAGACAAAAAACAGCACAGCATCTACAGAAAATCTTACAGAAGAGCCACTCAGTTGGTATTTGATATACAATGTCTTGTACCCCCATGATCAATTATTATGTTGCACATATTCAAAGTTTGGAAGCAATGTTGATCTGGGGCCTTCCTTATATCCATGCCCCATAATGTTTCTCTCCTGTAGTTTTCTCACCATTTGTTCTCCCCAAAAGAAATATATCTTACATCACACTGCTAATGTTGAATCAAATGGGGGATTCAGAAGACTCTCACCAACATGAAACAAACTTTACCTTGAACTGTACAGCTCACACGTCTATGTGTGACTACCACCAGGTCTTGTCTCTGAATATCACATGCAGTGTTTCGCCCATGGCTGACCCACTTCTGGTGGGCTCACACGTGCCAAATTTCACCAGGACTACCATTTATACTGTCTGCTCATACTTGAAAAAGAATAGTGACATTTCTTCTCAGCGCTCACATGTGAAAAACAGTCTACAATACCAAGGAGACAGCTTACAATACATGCTTAAGAGAAGGAGATCATAGTCCAAGGTGGACCACTGATGGAACAGGAGTTATATAAAATAAAAAAAAACCTGCTAGGCGTAGGACTGAGATGTGGATTAACTTTCTATTCCTGTTTGCTTGTGGGAGGTTACCTCTCTTTACCAGAACATGTTACAGCAATAGTACTGAATATAGGATGTATGAAGCAAGCTGTTATGTTCAGTAATTATTGTCCACAGACTTGCCCAACTACATTAGGCAGGGCCCTGCCATGCTCAAGGTATACTGCGGCCTACTTGCATAGATCTGCAAAGCTTTGCAGATAGCAGTACATTAATATTTGACAAAGGACAGACTGACCTTCTCCTTCATCTTCTCGATTTTCTTGACTGAGCTCCTTCTTTGGTGTTTCTCCTCCAGGCGTAAATGGAAGACCGGGTCAGACCTTCCAATTTGCTTCTCTTCTTGTTTCTCAGCTTCCTTCAGCTTACACTCTGCATTGATGCTCTCTGCATGGTACATGTGGTACGTTTTCATGACCTACAGGTGGAGATACATAGAATGTAAAAATATAAAAACCCATTACAAGATAAATGTATAAAAAAAAGACAATCCTGAAACATATCCCTATTAAAGATTTTAGGGAAGGGCCAATAATTACGTGCACACACATAGGTGTTAAGTGAGAAATAAGAAATCTGCAGGAGTTTGTATCCAAGACGAGATTCCTACATCGGCAAATGCATTTTTTTTGTTGCTGGTCCACAAAATTAATCATATTTTACTAGCTGAATCGTGTAGAGTCTTCTCTAAAGTTTTTATCCACTCCAGTACTCCTGCCCAAAGAAATATGGTAAATAAGGCATATTTCATAAAAATATATACCTTTAATTTGTAACCAAAGATTGCTGTAACTAGACCTAAGCAGAATTCACCAAAATATTTATTTGGGAGTGCTTCTTGGCAGAGTTCAGTTCTCCAGATTCCCCTGTACCCCTCCCTACTGATTGTTTGCTTAAAGGGCAATTATCACAAAAATACACAAAAGATAGGACTTGTACACATGCTCAATGTTCTTTGGCTGATATGGCTTGGCCAAAAATCTAGCATGTGTACAATAAGTGCTAAAAGTGGGTCGATTTTCTACGTTTTTAGAATTTATACCTAATCGGTCAGTGAAAGTTTCAATCCAGTTAGCCTTATTGATAAACTTAGAAATTATTTTAGACAGGTCAGTGATCAGGCACAGCAGTACATTTAATTCAAATCAGTCCACGAGAGAAGCAGTGGCAGATTGATGGCTGTATAGCATTGTACATGTCGAGAGAGGTTCAAAAAGCTAGGAAAGAGCAGATCGATTAATACACATGTCTCATTGGGAAGGAGCGAGGAAAGGTGGCATAATCGATGACTTCTATCCAAACGATTTTTGTTTAGGGAGTGATCACTTGCCAAATCAAGCCGCAATCAATCTCTGTATGGCCAAACTTAAACAGCATTAACACAGAATTCAAAGTGAGGCAGCACACGATGCTATATGGATGTGGAACAACCCTAGCTAATGAGCTGATCAAACTCTTGAACTTTCTAGCAATACTTAGGTGTGATACAGGGGAATTGTACAGGCTCTGCAAATGGGTGTGCTGTTCATCAAATGGTGTACACCATTGTGGCTGCAAGGAAGCATGCTTTTACTCATCCATCACGTCTGGAAAAGCATAGCTGGCTGCAGGCTGAAATGTAATAGCTTGCGAGAACTTGCATATGTTAGATCAATTTTCAAAAAAAGTTTAGCTTTTCTTTAAAGAGAACCCGAGGTGGGTTCTAAGAATCCTAATAGCACACAGAGGCTGGGTCTGCATATAGTTGCTATACAGCGTCCTCCCCAGGCCCCCCTGCACTCTGCTGTCTCCATAAATGAAACGCCGTGCTAGCGACATTGCCAGCTGGCTGTATACCTCTTGATATGTCAGTCTCGCCCGGCTCCCCCGCCTCCTCTATGTCACCGCTCCCCGCCTGCGTCCCTTCCCTTCCCACTGATTGGAGGGAAGGGACACAGGCAGGGAGCGGAGATATAGAGGAGGTGGGGAAGTGGAGAGACTGACACATCCAGAGGTAAAAAACCGGCTATCGACACGCTGTGTGTCGCTAGCATGGCGTTTGATTTATGGGGACAGCAGAGCGCAAGGGGGCTGGGGGGAGGCTGTATAGCAACAGAGGCTGGGCATTATATGCAGACCCAGCCTCTGTGTGCTATCAGGATTCTTAGAACCCACCTCGGGTTCTCTTTAAAGCTATCTTAATGTTGAGCCATTAACTCCTTATGCATCAAGATTAAACTTAAAGTGGATCAGAGATAAACTTTTACATATTTCATAATTGTCCCCTTACATATATTTTATAGAGCATTCCTCAAGCCAAATACTTTTTTTTTAATGCCCTAATTCCCTAAACTAAACCAGCTGCACACACAGCTCCTCCAGCGTCTAGGCATTATGAGTCCCATGTAGCAAATGCTAATGGGAGCTCAGTCTGGGGAGGAGGAGGCGGCTTTTCCCAAAAGAGGAGGAGTTACCAGCCGGGAGCTGTTGAGATTTCAGAAGCAAGGGGAGGAGAGGGGAGTGGTGTTTTCACAGGCTGAGGGGTGGAGATGCAGAGCAGCTTGGCTGTGTAATGATAACAAGCAGAATAAGACTGCTCTCATTTGATCACAGGAAGAAAATCATATACTGGTGAAGCTAGATTTACTGTGTAAACTATATAAACTTTAGATAAGATATATAGACAACATACTTGCTATCGTTAGTTTTTCATCTCGGATCCGCTTAAAGTAGGGGAGACAGCCATACAGCCCAGGAAATAAAACCTACACATATAGGTAGATAAATATTTGTTCTACTTGCATAACTTATGAATTGTACTGTCCACGTTTGGATTTCAGTGAAATTTATAGCAAATAAAGAGAAAACTGTTCCTGGCATTTTCCATTTTTCTGACTGAAGCCAATCCTAATGTCATTTCCTCCCATACGCTTTTTTTTCCTTCTTCTTTCTCCTAGAAACTGCACTGTCATATCTAGCTTACTTTGAAAACACATGTGAGCACAGCATAAATCATATTTCAGTAGCTCACTGAGCTGCCCTCAGCCAATCATTGAGGAGAATGAATGTGGAAGAGGTGATGACAAGCTTGGTAATTTACCAAATAGAGCCAGGCTGACTGAAATAAGTTTTACTATAGCAGAAACATTTCTGATTAGATTGGAGTACTAGCAATGCAGGTTCAGGTTGCAGGCTGCATAATAAACACAGAGCAGCGAGTAAATGGAATTTGATTTTATGGCTGACAATCTCACTTAATGACCCAGTCTGTACTCCAAGTACAGTGTGGATCCCCTGGTTGCAAACAAGTGCAGTTGGAGTGTATGGGCAATTTTGGAAATGCACATATGGCTGCAGATTGAAATGGCAAGATAATTTTCATTTACAAAAAAAGGCAACATTCACATCTTTAAAGGGACTCCGAGCAGTGCAGAAACTATGGAAAGATGCATATCATTTTAAGCTCTCTTTCTCCTCTTTACAATGATATATAAACCACCACCCTACACCTTTTAGTTTTCGTTATTTTCGCGATCGAAATTGCCGCGGTGGCGACTTTGATCGCGAAACTAGAGAAAACTAAAAGGCGTAGCATGACGATTTAGGTGTCGCCAGAAAGAGAAGAAAGAGAGCTTTAAAATGATATCCATCTTTCCATAGTTCTATTGTATTACACAGGGCGACTTTTTCTCAAAGTCAGCAGCTCCATTCAGCAGAAAAAGTCGCCCTGTGTAATACAATGTAACTATGGAAAGATGGATATCATTTTAAAGCTCTCTTTCTCCTCTTTCTGGCGACCCCTAAATCGTCGCCCTACGCCTTTTAGTTTTCTCTATTTTCGCGATCGAAGTCGCGGCCGCGGCAATTTCGATCGCGAAAATCGCGAAAACTAAAAGGTTTATATATCATTGTAAAGAGGAGAAAGAGAGCTTTAAAATGATATGCATCTTTCCATAGTTTCTGCACTGCTCGGAGTCCCTTTAAAAGCACTTTATAAATGTACATTAAATGAAATTCAACCTCAATTTAAGACATTTAAAATGACATTACGTGAGTATCAAAGCCAGCTATTGATTTTGTCACCATGTGACCACTAAATTAAAAAGGGTTTCTGATGAGATTTGATTATGACAGTGGTGGCGACAGCGGACTGTAAAATCAATTTTAATTGACTTTAGGTTCTCTAATGCTACAGTTAACCAAGATGCTGATTTGGGGAAGAGGGGATACAAATGAAATTACATTTTCATATCAAAATCACATATGGTTTCCCTTTCTGTTGCAGAGGTTTCTCCTATCACCAAGTGTTTTATTCAATTCAAATCAGGTGAAAGAATCGCTAAAAATATGGATCATTAATTTTAGTTCCTAGAAAATCTAACCTTTATTGGGTAAGACAACAGGTCTCTGTCCATCAGTGAAGGCTACTTCCATTAATTTTGGTCATGTAGTATAGCTGTAATGTGAATGAACACCATTGCATAATGTAAAGCTATATATGCACTTTGAAGTAATGTTGCCAGCAAGAATTGGGACTTTACTCCTTTGAAGGCAGCTTAGGGCCAAGTGCTGTACAGACAAGGTGCTAGACTACAGGCTAGCAATGTGTACTTTTACTACAGAGCAGGGAGAAGGGCCAACACACTGTGTGTGAGGGGTAAGGAAGAAAACTATGCCTGTGCTAGGCTAAGACAATCCAGCATTCTGGATCTATCGGCAATGCGTCGGGGAGGAACAGGGGTCACCGTACGCATGCTAGATTCTTGGCAGAGGTGACCCTGACTGGCTGAGAACCATCTAGTGTGTATAAAACACTAGAAGCATTTTCCAGCATGTGTGATGGCAGTCAGTGGCTATAAGGTGGCAAAAACATGCATTTAGCCACTCTCATACCGTGCTTCCTCCATAGTTCATTAGAGCAGTGAAATCTGTGCAATACAGCCACTGCTCATTCACATAAAGGCAGCTGCCTTAACCTAGATGCTGCATGCAGTGTCTTTTCAAGCGCCCTCCACAGCGGTGACTGCCAACCATACAAATGTGAACAGAGTAGGCAGTTTTCCATGACGACAGCAAAATGCATGCTCAGCATGTTACAACAATTTATCTGTAGATCTTCTGACACATTTCTGATTGTAACTTGGCTGGGCTATGTAGTGAGTGATCCCTGCATCTTTTAGCCAAGAAAATACATTTGGCGGTCAAGTACTTTATTCATTTATTGACTCTCTAAAAATATGTAACCTGTGGCCTGACTTCAGAATGAAATGCAACCATCTAGCAGTCTATAAGGCTGCCAGTATGATTAATGGCATGTGTCTTCTGCAACAAGCTGTCACCCTGGGCCTTTTCCTTTATATAGATCAGTCAGTGGCAGGTGGTTGATGTACATCGTATCTCTTATTGAGTCATCCTAGGCTCTAGCAAACTAACACAATTTCTGCACAATTTTATCCCTACAATGAGACTTCAATAACAGATATTTCACAACCAACAAGGGAAATCATGACTTGCAGCATAGACAATAAATGGAATTTCCGTCCTACCAGGAGAAAGAAATAGAGGGCACCTTACCAGCCAAATGATTGGGAAAAAATAGACATAATGACAGGGAAGAGAACTACATGATAGATAAATAAGTATATAGCTAGGAAAGCAATGTTACTTCAATGTATACTTGGCTGTGCAAGATCTACACTCCTACAAACAGCATGGCTGTAAATATCCACTGATTGCTAACAATAGTCTAAAAAATTGCAGCTTATTTATTCTTCTGTTGCTCATCTTTTTGTTACGCTTTGTACACACTAGACTGAACTTGGTCGAGAATCTAGCACGAGTACACGTCTCATAAGGTTGGTTAAAGGTTCGGCACACCAGATCTTTAAACGCCAATGAGTAAGTGCATTGTTCTCATGTTTACACCACCCACTAGGGGCCGCTCCATCATGCACCACTCTGCCATCCCTCCTCACCTCTCTATACAAACCGTACATGCCGATTAGGTATACCGAGCTTATTTTATCTTCATGAAACAAAAGTTTGAAAATTGAAGAAGGTGCCGACAGAAATTCTTAAGGTGCATTCAAACCTCCAATTCTGAATGGCCAATCACTGACCAACTTTTGGCAACTCTGTAGTATGAGGGCCAATAGACTTTGAATACTATGAACAGATTGTGTGGGTAAGCACTCATACTATATGGAAGTGGTTACATTGGCAAATCAAAATTGAATGTATGTATGCACCCTTAAAGAGACACTGAAGCGAAAAAAAATATATGATAGGTGAATTGGTTGTGTACTATGAATAATTACTAGAAGATTAGCAGCAAAGAAAATATTCTCATATTTTTATTTTCAGGTATATAGTGTTTTTTCTAACATTGCATCATTTTATAATATGTGCAGATTACACAACACTCAGCATTCAAAATGAGTCTTTCAGAGCAGTCTGTGAAGTAATGAACTCTCCTCTAGCAGAGGAAAAGTAAACAGTTCAATTACAGTTGCGATAATAAAAGTCAGATAACAGCCCTCTCCACGACTAAGTTAGTCGGAGAGCTTAATAGCTTTTTTGCATAGAGATAACAACTGGAGTTTCTCAACTCTTCCTGTACTGGAAACAATTAGACTGATGTATCTGATCTTAATGTTTTTTTTCTTAGCTGTACTACACATACAAATCATAATATCAATTTTTTTTTCGCTTCAGTGTCTCTTTAAATACTCACCTGATGATGCAGAGATGGATCCCAGCGACGTCCCCTGGGCCTGAACACAAGTATTTCCCAATCCATCTTCCTGCCGGCGGGTACACACGACAGCAACAAGCGGAAAGTGTAGTGGGTATAGGCATTTAGTCCATTATGTCAGAATGAAGTCAGCTTTCATAATCAATGCCAGTCCAGTTTCAGTAAACTGGCAACAGTCAGACTATGAGACACCAAGGAAAAGCAATGAGCAAAGACTAGTAACTGTTCCTATTATGTGATCTAAATACAACTGTATGGGACACAGTCATAAACTAGAAATGGTTTCCCAGCAGGACTGGTTTTCTGAATTGCATTGTAGTTACAATATGTGACAAGTGCAACTGTGAACACTCCATAATGAATATCTTATGTAACGCAAGGTGTTATTTTCTATTTGAACTCCATTAAAATGTATGTATTCCTTTAGATGTCACCTTCATTATAAAAAAAAAAAAAAAAAGTCACACTCTCTATAATTTCAACAAAGCACTGGCTTCTCTTTATCCACTTTGATCACTTCTGAGAATAAACAAGATTGGGAAATGACTTTGCTGGAATGCTCCCAAAATGCCTCTCTTCCCTTCATGTGACAGTCCGCATGCTGCACGGATTGAAGAGGAATGTGATTTACAAATGCAGAGACACCAGCTGGTGCACTGTCAGAAATAGCTGCACAAATACATGGATTAAAAATATCAGCGTGGCTTTATATACTGCTGGTTAGCATACATTTCAGACAAAGGGATCTTACATATAACAGAGTTAATGGACCAAATTCATGCATTAAAATATGATCAGTTACATAATCATTTCCCCACATACACCGAGTCCATCATAACAGGACAAAGCACCCCACTGGCTTCAGCTAGCGTTTGTCTGCAGAAGAATAACAGCCATGATCAATGCTATTAGAAAGCCTCAGCATTAAACTGTTACAGGAATCAAATAGAGCCCATAGCAAAAGGTCTCCTTATCTGGCTATGTAACACGGACATAATAAAAGGATACATATCCATGTCCATGTTCTATCTTATGACCAAGCTCTCATGGGATTTTGAAATATAGTTCAAGTAATAAAGTAGCCGCAAATTCTAACAACCAAATACAAAACCCTCTGCATATGTGAATGTGTGTACACACATGGGACAAAATTGTAAACACAAGGCCAGGCATCACTGGACATAAAGAAGCACCACTACTAAAGCCATCTGCTTGCCAAGTTTGTGTCCTGAAACAATCGCTGTGGTAATCTTGGAGGTCATTATATGTGTATAGAGCCCCTAGATGTCAGCAGCCTGCTGTTTAATGATCCACCGAGTTGGCTATTATTGTAGTTCCCTGTGCAGCTCAAAGTGTCCACCCTCCTCCATGAAACAAAACCAGTTTCTCAGCAGAGAGAGGAGCATATCTGAGCGAGGATCAATAAAACAGAGGTCCGGTATAGAAATAAAAACTACACCAAAAGCACAAGTTATAACAGAGTAGTGGGAAAAATGTCTAAAAACAGACCACATCCAGATTTTTTGGATAGCCACGCCCCCTTTCTGGAACACTGCCCTGTAGAAAGTCATGTGTCAATCTGGCTCTTATTTAACTGTTAAATTTACAGTGGAGGTCCACTTAAAGAAAGTCATCTAAAACAATCTTTTTGGTCAGCAACATTTTACCACCTGTCCATGGCTCAAAAAAAAAAAAACCACAACCTTTTGTGCACTAAAGTTAGCCTTAGGCCCGGTTCACATTAGCGTTCGCCATCCGGATTTTCCGGATCTGATCCGGACCGCATACTGTACAATCGGAACGTACGTTCCGCATAGCAATGTAAAGTCTATGCGGACGTTCACACGCGTCCGTTCCGTACAGTACGGAGCCGGATCGGATCCGGACTCTTTTCCAACATGCGCTATTTTTTGGGTCCGGATCTCCGGCCCACGCACCCGGACCTGAGCCTGACAGCACCATCAGGAACACAGAAACCAATGGGGAACGGAAGGCACAGAACACACTGCCTACAAAAACCTGACGTTCTACCCCACTTCCTATGCGTATGCAAGCGGCCATTTCGGATGGGGACACATGGGCCAAGCATGTCTGGAGTGGAGCAGCAGTGACAGACGTGCTGGAGCTGTTTGGCAGAATGTCGGAGGTGGAGGTGAGGCCTACAGCGGAGGAACCTGATTCTACAAGTGCACTAGGTGCACCTTCTGCTGACCCCAACATTTTTTTTTTCAAATTTTGCTATATTTTGCCCACGGATCCGGATGGCAGCCTGATGCATGCCTGATACAAACAGACCGGATCCGGATCGGAACCGTACGGTTCTGATCAGGATCAGGTTAGGATCCGATCAGGATCCGGTCCGTTTATTTGCCAAAACGCAAGTGTGAACGGGGCCTTAGAAAATGGAGAGAGGGAAAAGCCACATATCCATTTGGATGACAGTAGTCTCTTATGTGTTATTTACAATGGCTTCAGATGACCATCCAACAGAACAGTAGTACAGGTCTCCGGAGATGTCAGCAATCATCTCTTTACCTATCGGCTTAGCTGGTTAATACTCACCCAACAGCTATTGTAGATCCTGCTGCAAGTTAATGTAGGACACCTCCAGCTTGCCACGCCCCCAGAGAGATCAGCAACACATCTGTACTCTGGTCATGACTACAATGGTAACCACAGATCCTGAAAGATCATTTTGGGTGACACTTCTCCAAAATGTGTACATCACTTGAACAGCATGTGCTAGAATGCACGGTGTGGACTTTCTACTCTCTAAATTTTCATTCACCCAGAAATGAAATGGAAGGGTACCATGACATCATGTTTTCTTTGGAGCTTTAGGATTAGCAACACAACCCTTGTACAATGCCGGAGTGATTGGTGGTTTGTAATTCTGAACTAAACTGCAATATTATTCAGCATCAAAAATTTGCACAAGTAGCAGCCCTCCCTCTTAAGGTGCTCATACATTTATAGATTGCCACATCATTGTGGGAAAAATATAAATATTTGCTGATCTGAATTAGGCCTGTGTCACACAAAAGACGGCAACTGGCAATCGAAATGCACTAAGAGCAGCTGCTGCAAACTTCAGCCACCACCTCTAATCACCCAGTAACTTAAAGAGACTCCGTAACAAAAATTGCATCCTGTTTTTTATCATCCTACAACTTCCAAAAGCTATTCTAATGTGTTCTGGCTTACTGCAGCACGTTCTACTATCACCATCTCTGTAATAAATCAACTTATCTCTCTCTTGTCAGACTTGTCAGCCTGTGTCTGGAAGGCTGCCAAGTTCTTCAGTGTTGTGGTTCTGTGATGCATCTCCCCCCTCCAGGCCCTCTCTGCACACTGCCTGTGTATTATTTAGATTAGGGCAGCTTCTCTCTTCTCTCTTATCTTTTACAAGCTGGATAAATCCTCCACTGAGCTGGCTGGGCTTTCACATACTGAAGAATTACATACAGGCAGAGCTGTCTGCACTCTGCAGGAAGAAACAGCCTGACACTTCAGTGGAAGATAGCTGCAGGGGGAAAGAAACACACAAATGATCTCTTGAGATTCAAAAGGAAGGGTGTATACAGCCTGCTTGTGTATGAATGTATTTTCTATGTGTGGACATACTGTACATCAACCTACTTCCTGTTTTGGTGGCCATTTTGTTTGTTTATAAACAAACTTTTAAAAACTGTTTTTAACCACTTTTAATGCGGCGAGGAGCGGCGAAATTGTGATAGAGGGTAATAGGAGATGTCCCCTAATGCACTGGTATGTTTACTTGTGTGCGATTTTAACAATACAGATTCTCTTTAAGGTTGTACTACAAGTACCAGCATAAGGCAAGCAAGCCACCTGAGTTACATGGGCCTTAGGATCTTCAGCCTTCTATGTACTGTCATCAAGCAACAAGCCACAAACTGGGAACAGAAGTCAGGTCAGTAAGCAGACAGGTAAAGCAGGCAACGTTTTTAATATTAACATTTTAAATATGGATACTCAGTGGGGCTTCTACATTGCTTTTTGGCCCAGTTAGGAGGAGATGAGTTGCAATGCAGAAAACATAACACTGCAGATGTGCTCCTTACCGTATACAGCTCATTAAGTACTTTCATTAGATCCTCATGAAGCTGAAAGGCAATTTCTTTGCTCTGTAATGAAATAAGAGAAAGTAATGTAAGCTGAATGCAAATACATTTACCTCATTTTTCAGCCATTTAAAAACTGCAGCTTAAGCCATAAAATACAAATCATTTAGCAACTTGTATTACTAGTAGATTTGGTGTAAACAAAAAGTAGCTATTAAATGAAAAAAAAAAAAAAAAAAAGTCTACAGTATACCCACACACAGACATATTGCATTCCTTAAAAGGAGCTATTGTATCTCTTCTAAGGCTATGGAAGTCACACCTAGAGATCTGATTTCCTGCTTATGAGTCAGAGAACATAATAATCATTGAGGTTTTACCCTAAGGATGAAAGGGATGATGCCCTCCCATCAACATGCATGACAAATACAAATATCAATGGTTATTCAGCTACAGTGAGAGGAGCTAACCAAACTGTATATCATATCACGATACTCAAGATAGGGTTATGTGTCTCTATTGGTAGGGCCGGCGCTACCATAGAGGCAAAGGAGGCAATTGCCCCAGGGCCCCAGAGCCTGTAGAGGCCCCTAGTGGCTACAAGAGGAAAACATTTTTCAAAAAGACCTTATAGTTTTTGAGAAAATCGATTTTAAAGTTTCAAAGGAAAAAAAAAAAAAAAAGACATTTAAAAACCCGCCGACTTTAACGGTTAAAAGCAAATCCACCTTAAAAGCTAGAAACCCTAAATTAGCAGGATATGTTAGGGAGATCATCCTACTACTATAATAAATGGGAAAGTTCGGATGTTTGTTACTCTATCACGCAAAAACGGCTGAACGGATTTGAATGAAATTTGGCACACACATAGTACATTACCTGGAATAAAGTATAGGATACTTTTTATTCCCATAACCAAAAAGGGGGCGGAGACAAATACAAATTTCACTGGAAAATGTAAACTGCAGGCATTCTTACACTGTTAATGGTAGGGTTCTCAAACTTTGCACAGTTGGTCGCTGGGTGACTGGGATTAATATTCATAAAAGTGGGTGGAGTCTATAAAAGCCAATCAAAATTAACCTATTGATTTTCAAGGGGAATATTTACATTGCTGCCATTCTTGCACTGTTAATGGCACAAGCCTCAAACCTGGTACAGTTGATCATTGGGTGACTAGGGTTCAATTTCAGAAAGGGGGAGGAGCCACAAACAGCCAATTAAATTTGTTTAATTTCAATGCACATTATTGATGCCAAACATCGCAAAGATCACAAACTTGGTTATTGATTAATTGCGTGTTAGGGTTAGAAAAGTAGGCACAGCCAACACCAGCCAAATACATAACAGGGAAACGCCGGGTCATAAGTAGGCGGAGACAAATACAAATGTTACTGGGAAAATGTAAACAGCAGCCATTCTTACACTGTTAATGGTAGGGTTCTCAAACTTTGCACAGTTGGTTACTGGGTGACTGGGGTTAATATTCACAAAAGTGGGTGGAGCCTACAAAAGGCAATAAAAAATTACCTATTGATTTTTCAGGGGAATATTTCATTGCTGCCATTCTTGCACTGTTAATGGCACAAGCCTCAAACCTGGTACAGTTGATCATTGGGTGACTGGGGGTTACATTTATAAAAGGGGGTGGAGCCACAAACAGCCAATATGATTTGTTTCATTTTAATGCAGGTTATTGATGCCAAAGACCGCAAAGCTCACAAACTTGGTCATTGAGTAATTGATTAATTGTGTGTTAGGGTTACGAAAAGTGGGCGCAGCCAGCACCTCCAAAATACATAATCGGGCAATGCCAGGTCATCAGTAGGCGGAGACAAATGCATATTTCACTGAGAAAATGTAAACTGCAGCGATTCTTACACTTTTAATGGTAGGGTTTTCAAACTTTGCACAATTGGTCACTGGGTGACTGGGATTAATATTCAGAGAAATGGGTGGAGCCTACAAAAGCCAATCAAAATTCACGTATTGATTTTCAAGGGTAATATGTAATTGCTACCATTCTTGCACTGTTAATGGCACAAGCCTTAAACCTGGTACAGTTGGTCATTGGGTGACTGGGGTTCAAATTCAGACAAAGGGGTGGAGCCACAAACAGCCAATCAGATTTGTTTAATCTCAATGCAAATTATTGATGCCAAAGACCGCAAAGCTCACAAACTTGGTTATTGAGTAATTGTGTGTTAGGGTTATAGTAGTAAAAATGTTTCTGTACCGTGTTAGCCAAACAATATATGTAGGTAGAAAAAAACAAAGTCTTGTAAAAGTAATACCTTTTAATGGCTAACTGATAAAGTTAAATAATGCAAGCTTTCTGGGATCTAGTCCCCTTCTTCAGGCATATTTCTAGATGTTAGCTGTAGTAAAACACTGATGCAGGGAAACAGCAAACATGAAGTTGGCAGTTGTGCTGCTTGCTGTTTAGCAGTTAGATGTCAGATGTTAGATGTGTTAGGGTTAGAAATAGTAGGCGGAGCCAACACCAGCAAAATACATACCTGAACAATGTTAGGAAATAAGTGGATGGAGAAAAGTACAAATTTCATTGCGCAAATGTAAACTGCAGCCATTCTTACACTGTTAATGGTAGAGTTCTCAAACTTTGCACAGTTGGTCACTGGGTGACTGGGATTAATATTCAGAAAAGTGGGTGGAGCCTATAAAAGGCAATCAAAATCCACCTATTGATTTTTAAGGGGAATATTTAATTGCTGCCATTCTTGCACTGTTAATCACCTGTACCTGGTACAGTTGGCCATTGGGGTTCAAATTCAGAAAAGGGGTGGAGCCACATCCAATCAGATTAATTTTATTTCATTGCAAATTATTGATGCCAAAGACCGCAAAGCTCACATACTTGGTCATTAAGTAATTGTGTGTTACAGTAGCCATACACTGGTCGATTTGCCATCAGATTCGACCAACAGACAGATCCCTATCTGATCGAATCTGATCAGAGAGGGATCGTATGGCTGCCTTTACTGCAAATAGATTGTGAACCGATTTCAGCCTGAAACCGTTCACAATCTGTGGTGGTGGTGGTGCTGTCGCCGCTTCCCCCCATCCCGCATACATTACCTGCTCCGCCGGCGCGACTCCCGGATCTCCGCTCTTCTTCTCCGCTCTGGTCTGGTCTGCGGCATGCTTCCCTTCTTCCTGTCTGGGGGAAGTTTACACAGTAGAGCGCCCTCTACTGTTTAAACTTCCTGCCGGGACAGGAAGAAGGGAAGCATGCCGGAGACCAGACCAGACCGGAGAATGAAGAGCGGAGACCCGGGAGTCGCGCCGGCGGAGCAGGTAATGTATTGCAGCTCTATTGCGTCGGTCGTCGGGCACTCGAACGCCGCTAGCGATGCGCTCTTTACCAGCGGGCGATCGACGGCTATTTTCCGCACAGCGCGATCGACGGGATCGGACGGAATGGATCGAAATTCGGCGTGTAGCGCGAACGATTGGCAGCAGATTCGATCCCAGTGATTTTGACAACTGCCAAAAAAGCATGCAGCAGCTACATCACCTGCCAACAGTAAAAATGTCACCATGTAATGTCAGAATGTAAATCAGGGATTTAAAAGATATTACATTAGGTAAACACTGACTAAATCATTTATACATAATTATTGTATAAAGTTAGGGATTAAGTTAGGGATTTCTGGAACGGATGGCTTAAACTGCTTTTTTTTTTATAACATTGGAAACGTTACACCCTATGTTCTGTATGGAGTACAATTGCCAAGAGACTATCCAGATAATTAATTCATTTATCTATGTAATAAATGGATACAAACTGAAAGTACTGAAATTTTAAATTAAAAAAAAACACACAAAAATCCAACAAAAACTTTTAGGCACCAAAACGTATCAGATAAAAAGATAGGAAAGAGTTAGCAGTCTGTGTTTCACTTTGCTTTGAAGCCTATCAGTTTCACACACTGCACAAGCTCCTCTCTGATCACTAGTTGCAATAGGTAAGACTAAGCAAACACAGCAGAGAGCTTTCCTTTGCAGGATTCAGTGATTATAAGCAGAGGAGAGTCAATTTTACTGAAAAGTTGTTTGAAAGAACCTGATTATATAACATCCATGCAATGGCACCTGGGCAGCATGGTGACATGCTATGAAATACTCTTACCATACAGTGCTCAAGTCCAAGATTTGGGCCACAACACTCTGCATGGAGTTTGTATCTTTTCCTATTTGGTTTCCTCAGGGATCTCTGAAATGTTTATATTTTGCACATATAATGCACATTAATATTTAATAGATGGAAATCCAGAAGGTGTAACTAAACAATTGACAATTCCTGTTGGAGGATATTTAAGGCACTGTCGGGATAGCATTTGTCACACCTGAAGAAGGGCATATACCACATTGTGATGATGCGATAATTCACGACACTGCTGCCAGACTATGCCTCTTCACCCTCACTGCTAACCCCCATATGGATTGCCAGGCTGAGAAATAAAGGTGTGTTTTTAAAGTGCGGTGCCTCGTTTTCTCTCTGATCCACATTGTAAGGCTGCTTCTTAGGGGAAAGCCAGTGATTCCGGCAATATGTTTAAAACGTAAGCAAACTAGGGAGAGCATAGAAGCTTTACTCCATGCTCACGGTGCCCTGGCAAGAATTCAACCTTCATAGGATGGAAATCTATCAGTTACCACTGTATCATTTATATGCAGGAGATTTACACGTCTTCCTGGAACACAAGCCCAGTCAGTGTAAATGGATAACTCCCTATATCCAGTTCGGCCTATCTGGACGAGCTTCCTCGTCCAGATAGGCACTGGTGCTGCCGCCGGCTCGTGCGCGCGATCGGGCGCGCCCCCGCGCGCGCTCCCGCTGCCCGCCGCTAGCCCCCCGATCAGTGAATGGGAATATAATTCCCATTCACCGATCTAACTTCCCCGCAGAAATACCGACGCTTTCTCTCCAGAGAGCGCGGTATTTCTGCCCCCAGGAAACAACTCCTCAGCATTTTAGTTCCTAGATGCGAGCTGGTTCGCATCTAGGACTTTTTTCACTGTGGCCATCTTGTGGCCAAATAGTAAACTGCACCCACATACATTTTTGATTAAAAAAAACCATTATTTTACATTTAAAATTAGCAGTTTCCCTCCCACACCAAAAATTACCCACATACACTTTTTTTTATTTAAAAAAAAAAAAAAAACAATTAAAAAAAAAAAAAAAAACAACATAAATAGTTACCCAAGGGTCTGAACTTTTTAAATATGCATGTCAAGAGAATATGTTATTATATTATTTAAAATTATAAGCTTATAAATAGTGATGGACGCAAATTGAAAAAATGCACCTTTATTTCTAAATGAAATATCGGCACCATAAATTGTGATAGGGACATCGTTTAAATGGTATAATAACCGGGACAGATGGGCAAATAAAATACATGCGTTTTAATTACGGTAGCATATATTAATTTCAAACTATAATGGCCAAAAACTGAGAAATAATGAATTTCTTCCGTTTTTTTCTTATTCTTCCTGTTAAAATGCATTTACAGTAAAGTGGCTCTTAGCAAAATGTATCACCCACATAAAGCCTAATTGGTGGCGGAAAAACAAGCTATAGATCAATTCATTGTGATAAGTAGCAATAAAGTTATAGGCGAATGAATGGGAGGTGAACGTTGCTCGGATGCATGAGATTTTCGGACCGCGGCGCTGAACCGGATATTACCCCAATTACTCAAAGGCAACACGTACGCTCTACAAGCTGTTGTATGCAGAGACAAATAACCACCATCTAAAAGAAGATAGGATACAGTTACCAAACCCCCACATAGGTTTATCCCTAGACAGTCATCTAATTAAAAAAAAAAAGAAAAAACTTCCTGCCATTGCCAGCTCAGTTTGAATTGTGTTTATTAAAGTGTACCTGAGATGGTGGAGATATAAAAAATGAATACATAACTGGATACCTGGCGCTTCCTGCAGCCCCCTCCGGGCTGATTAGTTCTTTGCTGCCGTACTACGCTGCCTGTAGCCTTCGCAATGTCCCTGGTAAGTCGTCCAGTTTGCGCAAGTGTAGTCTGCCCGTGTGTGCCCCCTCGTCACACTCCCGTGGCACAGAACGCTCCCGGCCATGGGAACGCAACGGGGGAGCGCACACAGCCAGCCTTCTCCTGTGCAGTATGCCCCGGACTGGAGGACATTCAGGGGCAATTTGCGGAGGCTGCGGGCAGCGGAGGACGGTGGCGTCGGAGCAATCTGGCCGGAGGGGCTGGAGGACGCCCCAGGTAGGTATACATTTTTTTTTATATTCCCCCCCCCCTCTCAGGTTCACTTTAAACGTTTTGCCCTAAGTCCACATTAGTCAGTAGGATTGTCACGGAAGTGCACATACATTTTGAATGGTATAAAATTATGCTAATTAATATGAAAATCTAATATGTAAATAGACTAATCAAATCGCACAGATAGAGCATTGGATTGGTTCCTTAACCAGCTGCATAGATTTGCAGTAACATTTACATAATTCTACATTTACTTTGATTTGCATATTTCAAGTGAAGCAGAAAGTTGGTACTGAGCCAAAGCTTTAAACTAAATGCCTTTAAACATTCGAGGCACAGGAATATGGGAAAACAAAAACACCTACAGACGTCCTCGGCAAGGGGAAGTAGTTTGGTACTAAGCTGCCTTTAGATGTCCATGATGTATGGATGCAAAAACACTAACCATACATGTCTGCAACAGTCTAAGGGTTAATACTGATGGTCATACGGGAACACTAAAATACCTCGTGACCAACAAGAATACAAAAACAGTCACACTTTATTCACACGCGTTTTGCTGCATCCATTTCTCTATTAGATTTCCAGGAGAAGGTGGTCAGAGACAGCCATGCAATTAGCCATGCCGGAATAATTAAACACAGCTAACTGCACCATCTCCAGATTATTCAGATGAAATTCACAATGAATAATTTAGGGCTGAGATAAGAGGACAGAAAAAAAAGTCTGCATGAAAATACTACAAAATGAATTGTTACTTTCAATTACTGCTACAGCAGACCTTGAAGGCCCATACATATTATGGTCATCACCATTCTGTTCACATTGCTTATATTGTAATGTCCCTTATCTGTTTTGCATTGGTTTCATTTACTGTACAGACCTAAAGTAGAACTCTACAAAAATAAACGCTTATTTAATAAGCTATGCATTCAAAGCATTATAATATTGCCAGCATAAGTTTTAATAAAACCTTTAGTGCATCAGTTAAATTAAAAATGAAGTGCCAGGACTATGAACCTTGCAATACTGTTGTCATTCTAACATGATTCAGGTACTGAGAGCTGTAAGAGTAAACACTTAACATCTGAAGTGAGAGGGCTATGGAAGCTGCCATACTAATTTCCTTTTAAACAATACCAGTTGCCTGGCAACCTGCTGATCTCTCATGCATCAGCAGTGTCACTATCACACACCTGAAATAAGCATGCAACTAAATTCAGTCAAACTTCTGATCTGCATCCTTGTTTAGGGTCTACAGTATGTCTTAAAGTATAAAGCTGCATACTCATCGCCCGACGGCTCCTGCCACATCCCCTTGACGACAATAGTCAGCAACGCTTCTCCCTGCCGGCGGGTATGCACGACGTCACACTACACACCGGGAGCAAACGAGACTTCAAGCGATCGCAGTACTTTGCACAGGAGTCGTCGTGGACCTTAGCAATCTGATATTGTGGCGCGATGCTAGGCGACGTTCGCATGGTTGTGCGCCTGTATTCACGTCACAATATCGCAGAAACAACTGCTCTGCACTCAGAAAAAAAATCATTGGTCATCGGAAAAATTGTCAGGAAAATCACAACGTGGGTATAGAACTTTAGAGGCAGAGGACCAGCAGCGCTGCCAGGCAGTTTTCAGGGTTTAAAGTGGACTTGAACTTTTGCACTGAACAGAAGGAATACAGAAATGCACCCTGTATGCACTTAGAGTTTAGCCTGTCTAATTCCCCCTCATCTGTGACTAAGCACAAGTTGTTATTTGATCCCTTATCTGTGTCAGCTGATAGCTCATTTGTAAACAAAAGATGTTAACAATGTCTGTTTCCATGGAAGCAAAAAGCAGACAAACTCCAGATTTATTGCAGGATTTGTACCAGCTGTAATACAGAAATGTTATTCTTTAAAGGTTATTATGCTGCTGCTTATCTTTTAGAGCAGAGTCCAGGACCACTTTAAAAGTAAATAAATCTGGCTGTCTTCATATCCTTCTCACTTCATGTGTACTTTAACTAAGGAAGAACATAGGTCAAGTCTGACTGACCTGAGAGTGCTTTTTCATTGTACAAAAATATGCAGCTTAGCGTTTTTCAAAAACGGCACTCCAAGAAGATTACAGGATGCAGCTCCTGAAAAATTACAAATGCACTATATGGCTATTGACTTGTAATGTAAGGGATTAAATAATGTCCGTTTTACTAACA
Source organism: Hyperolius riggenbachi (assembly GCF_040937935.1). Taxonomy (NCBI): domain Eukaryota; kingdom Metazoa; phylum Chordata; class Amphibia; order Anura; family Hyperoliidae; genus Hyperolius; species Hyperolius riggenbachi. The sequence continues at coordinate 317,995,404 of NC_090648.1, forward strand.
CAATTTTCCATGAATTTGAAAGCAGATTGGCAGATTCTAATATGACCTGGGGGTATCTAGAATTACAACAAACATCTCCTTCTGGTTTCCATAGTGTAGCTTGGTTTAGTTACTCCAGCGGATCTGCAGCAAGAGCTTTGAAAACGGTTTTCTATGTCAAGGATAAACACAGCTGGTGCTGGGAGATGAAAGAGCAAAGTATTGAGGTGAAAGAGCATGAAGTTATGACACTGAGGCAAACCTATGTAATACACAAAATTTCCACTCTAAGCACTTCACTTAAACATCCTACGTTCATGTTGTAAAGGGATCCTGTTTAGATTCCATACTTTGCCACATTTATCAAACTGCTATAACAAGCAGGCAGTCATTGTTTACTTTACAGTTACATTCAATTTCCTAAGATTTGTTAATAAAAAGCATTAAAAAGGGACAACACATTGCAAAGACAACAAGCCAGTGGATAAATGACAGCCTTGCTAATATGCATAAAATGTTTCCGCATATTAAGGCTGACTTCAGATTGAAGCCAGTCACACATACGGTGCTCAGATGGGAGGCGATGCCAGCAGCTCTTCTATGCAACTCTACTAAAATAAAACCTGGTCTTAATAAATATTGTATTTTCCAGCAATGCATATTTTGTCTTTAAAGCAGCAGGGACAGTCATACTATCCCAGAAAAAAACACACACATATAGAAGTAGATAAATACTTGTTCTTTTTACGTAACATATGTATTGTACAAGCTTTACTCTCCCCGTGATGATGATAAGCCTTCATCGGACTTGATTCCTGCATACACTGACAAGATGTAAAAAACACAGCTAATATACACTGGACGCTCAGAGGAGAAACCAAGTCCGATGAAGGCTTACTACTAGCCGAAAGCTTACTTTTTATTTAGCCAATAAATGGTATCATCCTGATTCAAAACTTTTTGCTTTTACTGATGGCTAACACGGTACAACTCTACTGACCTGCAGAAACAAAAGGCTACAGTCTCTGAATAAAAAAAAATAAAAGGTAAAAAACTTTTCCTATTTGTTACCTAGGGCTGTACTCTGACCTTGTAAGTATATAGCTCCTCTGGCCACACTCAGGATCTGCCTGATCTGAAAATGCCCACTAAACTGTCTAGCTACACCAAAAACCTACCTTGACATGTCAATTGACCGGACCGGCCATGTAAATAGCCCATTTAGCCATACCTCCGAATACACTCAATTTTACCTACAACAAACATGCCCATATCTATGATCCACCCTGGTCACCCCTCATGATCTTCTCAGCCACACATAAGCAACACCAAACTCAGTAGATCATCTCATCTTTAACCGAATTCAGCAATGTGGTTTTTCAGGATCTAGTAGGAACTGTGATATGTAACGTAGGGTCACATAATCAAGTCAATATAATTAGGCACATGTCATCGCAAAAGAAAATGAATGAAGTAATTGCAATAGGCAAAAATTACGTTTTGGACAGACTGAAAATCACTACTTGACAGGCAATCTATTGGGCCAATCAATGATTGGCCAGCGGGGGAGGGTGGGCGGGGTATTCAAAAAGAAAAAAAAATTCACATTTCTATTTCAAAAAAATATTTATTAAAAAAAACAAAAAAAAAACACTGGAGGGGATGATCAGACCCAACCCAACAGGAAGCTCTGTTGGGGGGAAAAGGGGGGGGGGATCACTTGTGTGCTGTGTTGTGCGGCCCTGCAGCTTTGCCTTAAAGCTGCAGCGGCCCTATTAACAAAAAATGGCCTGTCACTAGGGGGGTTTAACACCGCGGTCCTCAAGAGGTTAAGGTGCACAGTGTTCAATAGCGAGAGAAGCAGCAATTTATGTTAGAGAATCAAGCCTATTGTGTAAAAATAGCATAACTGGGAGGCAGTAGGCCACTTCAAACATTTTTGCTGGACTCTGAGGGGTAAAACGATAATATGAACAAAATTTGAACGCAATATTACCGTAACTAAATGTCTTGTACTTCCTTATTAAAGTGTTCCCGAAGGACAGAAGGAAAACGAAAAGGCACTCTGTATGTATTTAGAGAGTTTAGCCTGTCTTATTCTACTTCATCTGAGACTAATCACAACTGTACTTTGATCTCTCAGCTGTGTCAGATCAGGAATCTGGCTGCCTCAGCAGATCAGCTAATTTGTAAAGACAGGGTGTTGACCCTATGTCTGCTTCCATGAAAGGAGGAAGTAGACACACTGCAGATTTATTGCAGGATTTGTATCAGCAGTAAACAAAAATGTTTTTCTTTCAAGGTTATAATGCTGTTGCTTATCTTTTAGAGTAGCAAGGAAGTTCTGAGTTCAGGTCCGCTTTAACAGGCCTTTATTCATGCCAATACTGGATTTGAAAATGAGCAAATAACTAACTCTAGTAAATAATGCTCTTCTTGTTAAACAGTCACAATGGCAGAATTAAAAAGGAGATAGCCTCGCTAGACAAGTTTAGTACAATTAGCCACATAGCACAGCATGGCTATCAGGAGTTCTATTTCTTGGGCACATTCCTGGTGATTTCCGGCGCTCCATGCAACGCTGGGCATGGAAACCTAGGCATTCACAATGTTTGCTATGGTTCTATTGGAAGTAAGTAGAGCACAGTGTTCCAATGAACACAGCCTTTCACATCACTGACGGAAAGAGATGACAGATGCAAACAAGACGCCGGGAGAGGGGAAATGAATTCCAAGGAAGCTACATCCTTGGAAACCCTATAATTTGAGCCTGAAGGGTGAACTGCTGCTCATCTGAATGCATGTCTAAGCATGTGTGCTAATGAAGAGGAACAAGCCAGTTTACTTGAATAGATGTCACTTTAGCACTTACATTAGAAACCTCTAAAGAAGTTTTAAAAAATGAATGGCAGGATATGAAGCAAAGCAACGAATGATGCTGCAAATAAAAATTTCAATTGTGATCGTTTTAAGACACTTTTAGCTCAATAAAACAACTGTATCTATGCAAAACTGGCAACTTAAAGCCCTAGTCTTGGCACCCGTGTTTTCCTACATCTGTGTAGGCACACAGCTGCAGATTTTATTGATGTGTAGAATCTGATTAACTGATGCTGAATATAAAGCCTTGTACACACGAGGTTAAACTGACAAGGCGTCCGATAACTGCCTCTGCCGAGAATCTAGCGCGTGTTCAGCAGCCCCCAACCCTCTTGGCAGCTTTGCTGATGAATTTGGACAAGGACTGGCTGAAGGCATTGTTCTCACACCGAGCACTGAGTAATGCTCCTCACACGCCACTTTGTAGTCCCCCCCCCCCCCTCCCCTGCATAGCAACAGATTGCATCGCTAGCCAGGAGGCCAGCGATGTGTCTGTGCAGCCTCCGCCCTGCAATGTCACCCATAGGATTAAGTCCCAATCCCTGCCAGCAGACATGCCTTGCACGTGGCTTAAATCACGTGCAGAACACCTCGTGTAAAGCCCAGAAACTGGCCACATTCTGAACAAATCACTACCTCTGCTGTAGAATGCACTCTTCCCCAACAGACTCACACCTTGCAGTCTGATCTGGGGAAATGATGCAATCCAGATACTAAAAACAACCATACCCATAGAACCTCACATCTGTCTCTCCAGCAGCTTCTGGTCATTTGATCAGAATTTCCAGGCAGGAGCTTTTAGCTGCAGAAAGTTCTTTTCACACAAAAACATTCAGCTTTAAGAACAATCAATAAGCAAATGCAACTGTTTTATCAGATATGAAGAGCTGGAAAGTGTAAATCTAATTGGAAGAAATAGATTGTTTTGAAATATTCAAATCTATTACAACTGTTAAAATAAATAGCTAAAAGTATTACATTCTAGGCATGCATTGCCAATACACTCATACAGTAAGACATACTGCAACCAAATAAGCACCTGAAACACACAACATTTATTTTACAGGTTGTTAGCCAATTGAAAGTATATGTTGACAAGGACGAGTGACTGACAGCTTATCATTTGATAAGGCCAGGATAACTATTACACCCCTATGTACAGTCCAGAGACAGAGGGCACGTCTATAGCTGAACTAAGCAATCGTGTTCCTGTAGGCTAGAAGCTGGTGAAGGAGGGCAGCATCATTGTAGAGAAAATTGTTTAAGCATTGCATTGTGAAAATGCTTGAATATAAATCCACATATTCAGTATGTCCTCGAATAATGCCTGTAAAACTGCTCAGTCACCATTTTCTTGTATTAGCCTTTGGCCATACAGTCCTCTATCAGATGTCTGATTGGAGACCTGACTGAACCAGAATAAATAATAGCAGTTAAGACACTGTCAAAAGGAATTTGAGTAAATGAGGAAGTCACAGTGAGTGAAACTCCAGCTAGCCCAGAATTAAGCTGGCGATATATAACTCAATCTGATGTATGGCCATATCGACCCCTCTGTGGTTGAATTGGATCAGAGAGGGGATCTACTGCCTGGTCACACACTACACAGTGATTTCCAATAGATTCCAGCATGAGCATACTGCTGCCATCTGCTGGGGAGGGGGTTGCGCACATCATATCTCAGAAGCGAAAGTGTCACATGTAACAGGCACTCACTGTGAAGGCGGACACCAGAGGAGGCCAGGAGTCGCACCAGCGGAGAGGCGAGACTTAACACTGCACATGGGCATATGGTGGTGGTGGTGGGTGGTGGGTGGGGGGCGGGGGGTCGGGACAAACCTAAGCAGTTGGATGAGATACCACCTGGTGACCGTCAGTCATTTGTATTTGTATTGTGGCAAACTACAAAGCTGTTGTAGTGGCAGTTTAAAGCCACCAAAGCTATGTAACTAAGTTTGAACAGTGGCTGTATGTAACTAAGTTGCTACAAGTGCAATATAATTGCTTTCATCTCCGCCATTAATATCATGAGCAGGGACTGCAGCAATCTGTATGTGATATAATGCTATGCATACATATGAATCAGCCGCCAGGAGATTTGGGCGCAGGGTAAAGCCGATAAAGTCCCGGTGGCGCTAATTACTATTCGCCCTCCAGGTTGCTGTGGATAGTGGGGAATGATGTAATTTGGCTTCCAGCTATTGCTGGCGGACGAAATAGGGTTTTTACAGTAATTTGTGATCTGTCTTGATGGCGCCCTAATTACTCACTGAGTGCCCATATAGCCATAATTGCTATTACAGTCTATGGTGGCGCCGGCTGCTCCCAAATCTCCTGCACTGTTTTACAGCACTGGAATGCTAAAGCCTTATACACATTCTAGATGGGTTTTGCCAGAGGAAGCCATTCAGGTCAACCTCAGCTGAGAATATAAGGTGCAAGGCGCACTCTAAGCCATACACTGGATCAAAGAGAGAGTATGAGGTAATAGCAATAGGTTTGGCTAGAATGTAGCCGACCCCAAAGGGGAAGGTTGAGGTAAGGCATGGAGAGGGAGTAGGCATGGACAGGGGAGAGGATGCATTGGCTGTCAGCAGGAGAGGTTAGTGTGAGGAGGGGAAAAAAAGTGTAGATATTACTACTAGCATCTCACGGACCGTCTAGCCATAGTGAAATACAGAGAAATCACAAATATCCAAAACAATCTAGATACAAGCATAAATACACACCTTTTTGAACATCCGAGTTGAATCCTCACTTATCTGCATAAATCGCATGATCACATTATTCAGGTAGATGTCACTCAGTGTAGCATGATCTTTGCTTTCTCTTCTCACTTGATTCAACAATAAATACCAGCAATTGACCGGAGATAGCAGGTTCTGGTCTTTCCTGTAACACATAAGATCATAGCATTGTTTACAACCGACCAGGATAAATGTAATTACACACAAACACTATACAGTTCATCATATATCTTCCACTGCTTAACCAGCATCTAAAATGTCATTTAGACAATTCCGTTTAAATCACCATTACACCTACTGAGCCACAAGATTCATATTTGGTTCCTCTGTCCACACCTCACTTGTAAATGTGACATGCTTCATCCAAACCACAGGATTATGTTCTACTACATGAAGATGTGCGCTTTGTGGAAGGAAATGAATAGGCTGCTAGCTCAATTGATAGATCAAAATCACTAGAAGCAACAGTACAATATGGAAATCTATCATAGGAAACATTACACCACAGCTACACCTGAACTGAGAGTGCTAGGATTTAGAGCAGAGGTCCACAAACTTTTTCGGTCAAGGGCCTGGTCAACATACTTCAAACTGCTGGGGGGCCGGTACATACATAAAATGTTTAAAAACATTACATTGAATCTAGGTATCGATTCCCCCCAGTCATGCCCGGAGGAGAACTCCCAGCAGCTGCCATTCAGTCATGAGGCGCTCTGAAGAATGTCTTTGTGCACCAGACAGTGAAGAATACCCAGGTGACAACCTGCCGTCCAGTTGGACAGCAGTGTCACCTGATGCAGAATTAGATTGGAAGCCAGCGAAAGACTGCTCGCTGGCTTCTACAGTATGTGGATGGGTGGTACCAGTAATGCTATTCTATATGTGGGGCAACGATATTTAAGGGTGCAGTGGGCCACATCTATAAGTTACACATTTTGGTTTGGGGGGGCAAGTGAAAAAGCCTCAGGAGGCCGCATTCGGCCCACGGGCCTTAGTTTGAGAACCATTGATTTAGAGCGTGGCTAGAATTTCCCCCACTGGTGAGCCAGAGGGGGACTGATCTGCTTAATTTCAGCCAAGACTGATTGGTATGTTTTTAAATGGACTTCTTTAACTGTTAAAAAGGACATCCACTGAAAAAGTCATAACATTTGAGAGGAGGCCATCAACAAGTATTCTATCTCCCTGGCATAGCACACATGTTAACAGCAGATTCAATTGCTGATGCCTGTGCAACTTTAACCTCACAGGGCATGTTAAACTAATTATTAAAAGGTATGATGCTAGGCGAGTTCTGCTGCTATCATGGAGCAGTCTCTTGGGAGGCTCAAAGTCGGAACCTACTATATTAAGTATGAGGACAACCAGATATGCGCCCCCTCTCCTGCTGTGTAATTTTATCTCATTCTCATCTCTTAACTCATGTCCACTCCTTAAAACTTCTTATCAAAAAGCACCTCCTGCTCAGGCTTGCCATTTGTCCATTTATTGGACTACCATCAGATCAGAGGACCAATGGGGAGCCCTGGTAGATTAAAATATGCTTTATGCTGGACTCCTCATAATTTGCAATTCAGGCCATACTAGGGACCCCAACAAACGCATCTTTTAATTTAAACCAAGGTTTCCTATTGCCCCATGCATTGACCAATGGGATTTTTTGTCTGCTAAGAATCCCAATGGTCAGGTCAGACCAAAATAAAACAACAACTGCCCCAATTCTTTTCTGGCACCATTTTGTTGATTGTTCTCGCTAACTTATGACCCCCCCCCCCCCAAAAAAAAATAATAATTAAGAGTGGGAGGAAAAACCCACCCACAGTTAAGATGATTCCCTCAGTAGAAGTTCAGTAAATACAAAACCAGCTAGCAGGGCTGTGGGGCCGGCACGTAAATCCTTTCATCTCGGACCGATTTATTTATGGTGCTTCACTTTGAGTCTCCTTTCCATACACTTTTACAGAGAAAATAAATATGTGAATTATATACAGTATTTTCTATTTGCACCACAAGCATGCAACACACAATTCATCACCACTGCCAATATCAATCATTCAGTTGCTTTTCAGAACCCTTATCTGCTAAAGCTAGGTGTAAAAAGCCATAGCTATGCCATTCTGGCTTTTTATTTTGTTAAAGATGATAAGAACATTCAGTAACATTCTAGTTTTTTTTTTTTTTTAAAACAATTTTTATTTGGTTTTCACAGAATTACAGACTAGTCAAATATCACCAAGATGTTAGGAATAGTTATAACAACACATCAGAGGTATATGAGACGGAGGGTATTTCCCCCCTGAGAATACAAGAGTCCTTTCATCTTGGGAGGCCGTATATACTACAGGCCTGCGGGATAGCATGTCCGAATCTGGGTAAAGACACTTTGGAGTGGTAGTAATTAAACACTAACAACATTATAAACCCCAACAGTCCCCCCCTCCCCCCCCCCCCACCCACCCCTGGGGGTGCTCTCTCCACTGGGTCCACCCTAACTTGGCTTTAGGTAGGTAAAAGTCAAATGACATCAATGAGCTAATAGGTATGTTAGGCATGAAGTTTTAAGGGTCCCAGAGTTCCAAGAAGATCTTCGTTACAGTACCAAGAAGAGTATTTGAATGGTTCAACTAATTGAGTGATTTCTTCCTGATTAAACATTATTAAAATAAAAGGTTTCCATTTACTGAAGAAGCGTTTGGCTCTTTTTTCTTTATGAAGAAGTGTGTCATATCTGTCCATGGAATATAAATCTAACATTACATCTTTTACATCTTGGATAGTCGGGCTATTAGGATATATCCATCTATTTAAGATGGCTTTCTTTGCGGCTGCAAGTGTCACGTGAAGAATATCAGGATCATAGGGGGCTTTACTTGGAGTTGTAGAAGGGGGAGCCCTGTTGTGAAATAAGTAGAGTATGGGGTCTTTCTCAGTGTGTTTACATTTGAGCCTTTTAAGGAAGCGAGAGACTTGGTCCCAAAAATGTGAAATGGCAGAACAATGCTATATGCAATGTACCATATCAGCACTAGGAAGTTTGCACTTGGGGCATTCTGGAGAATATCCCTGAGGGGGGATGGAATATTTAATATTGAAAGCATACTTTGCATGGAAAAGGAGGAGAAGATGAGAGTCCCTCCAGCTCTCGCTAATAATGCTTTTTCTATATGTTGATATGCCTTCTATTATAAGTTTTTCTAATGAGGGAGTCTCAAAATATTTGTTCCATCGTTTAAAGTTATCTTGTGCTAGTTTTGCTGCATTGATAGCTAATAGGCCGTTGTGTAGCGTTGAAAGGGATAGTCTCTCGGTACCCGGTGAAAGGAATCTATTAAAAGGGGTGATCTCCATCAGACAGGAGGTGTTAATTAAGTGTGATTTAACATAGGACTTTATTTGGTAGTAGGCTAAGAAGTCAGTTTTAGGTATGCTAAACAGGGTGTGTAGTTCTGATAAGCTCCACCAACGTCTACCTTTGAAGTTAAAGAGCTGACTAAGTTTGGTGACGCCCCTGGCCTCCCAACCCAGGAAGGTGTTATGTTGCATGCCTGGAGAGAAGTCAGGGGCGCCCCAAAGTGGCATATATTTAGTGATCTTCCATGGCAAATTAAATAACTTCCTGCATTCTTTCCATGTGATAATGGTATCCTTTACTATGACATTGTATTTGAGGCGGACAGGGAGAGTAGACCATTTGGAGTGTAGCAGACCCACTGGGGTCCAGGGTTCCACTAGAGCTGCCTCGAGCTTATAGTTGGAGAAACCAGAGGTTTGGGATACCCAGTCACGAATGTGACGCAACATACAGGCTAAATTATAAAGTCTAATATTGGGGAGGGCAAGACCATCCAGGCTCTTAGGAATCTGAAGTCTGCTTAGTTTTATCCTTGATCGCTTGTTTTTCCAGAGGAAAAGTGAGGTGGCTCTATTTAAAGTTTGTATGTCAGAGTGTTTCAGAAGAAAAGGGAGTACTTGCAGGGGGTATAGGAGCCTGCCAAAAGTAATCATCTTGAATAAGGCTGCTCTTCCAGAGAGGCTGAGGGGGAGATTTTCCCAGCTGCGTAGTTGGTTGACTAGTTTTTGGATAAGTGGAGTTATATTAAGATTATAAAGTGATTGAGGATCCTTACCCACCTGCACTCCCAGATATGTAATTGGTCCTTTGGTGATCTTGACTCCAAGATTTATATCTGTTGGAATACTACATTTGCTAGAAAGAAACATAAGCTCGCTTTTTGTTTTATTGACTTTAAAGCCAGATTCTCTGCCTATTTCTGCTATCAGTTGTAAAATCTTAGGTACTTGAGCTAGAGGATCATCGAGAAATAGCAGAACATCATCTGCAAATAGAGCCTGAGTGGTCCTGACCCCCCCTACTTTGATTCCATCAATTACTCTGTCTAGTAATCTAGCGAGAGGTTCAAGGGCTAGGTTGAAAAGTAGGGGAGACAGGGGACATCCCTGTCTCGTCCCCTTCTGAAGGGGAAAAGATGCAGACAGGAAACCTGGGGTATAAATACGAGCCTTAGGGGCTTGGTACATTATCCAGCCATTGCCAATGAACTTCATCAAAGGCCTTATGTGCGTCGAGTAAGAGGAGAGCACTCTGTTTGTTGGTTAAAGGGTACGCTTTTACCTGCTCCAGAATTAATAGTAACTTTCTAATATTGGTGACCGCAGACTTGCCTCTCACAAAGCCCACCTGGTTAGGGTGAATGAGCTTGGGCATGACTATGGCCAGACGATTGGCCATTAATTTGGTTAAGACCTTGAGATCTTGGTTGATTAGTGAAATGGGTCTATAGGATTCAGCTAAGGTGGGATCCTTTGCCTTTTTGTGAATTACTTTAATGTAGGTATCATTTCCAGAGGGCAGAAACTGTTCACCACGCAAGATTCTATTATAAACTTCAGAGAGGGTAGGAGAAATTTCTAATTGTAGTATTTTAAAAAACTCTGAGGATAGGCCATCTGGGCCTGGTGCTTTGTTGTTGGCCAGACTTTTGATAGTTTGAATTATTTCGGGGGTGGTAATTGGGGCATTGAGGGCATTGAGGTCTTCCTCATTAAGCTTTTTAAGAGGGGCAGAATCTAGCCATCTAGTGCTATCAGCTTCACTAAAAGTGTGAGAATTAGTATAGAGGTTCCTGTAGTAGGAGAGGAAGATATCATTAATATCTTTTGGGTGATTCTTGATTTCCCCTAGGTCATTCTGAAGACCTGAGATGAGGGAAGGGTCATATCCCCCTTTGGCCAATCTAGCCAGAAGTCTGCCCGATTTATTGCCGTGTTTGAAGAATTGTAGCTTTTTGTAGGGTTGGGTGAGGAGCTCCCTTTGTTTGAGCCATTTATCTGCAATTGCTTTAGCTTTGAGCCACTGCTCCCTAGAGGATGATGAGTGTGAGTTCTGGTATTCTAACAGGGCCTGTCTTACTTTTCTAACCTGAGCAGAGTATTCCTTTGCCACTTTTTTTTTTTTGGAGCTAACATATGCCAGCTTTAGCAGTGTCCCAGAATAAATGAGGGTCATTTTTATGGGTTTTGTTGTCATCACTGAATTCAAGCCACCAGTTCTGTAATAGAGGGTGGAACTCCTCATCACTATAAAGGTGTGACGGGAATCTCCATATATAATCGGAGCCTCTGGGAGTGAGCTCGTTTAGGGCTATTGAAATAGGAGAATGATCTGAGATTACTGCGTCATGTATGGTGGCTTTAGTTAGCCTAGAGGTGAGATCTGGAGAAGTGAACAGGTAGTCTATCCTCGAGAAGGACCTATGGGGATGGGAATAGAACGAGAATTCCCTTTCACTCGGTGAGAGGTATCTTCAGGTGTCCTGTAGCATTAAGAGATTGCTAAGTTTAAAAAGGCAGGTATCTTGGGCTCTGTGAGAGGACGGTCCACGTCCCTCAGTTCTTCTATCCTCGAGAGGGTGCATGACCTCGTTAAAGTCCCCTCCCACTATTAAATGGTGTGGTTCTAGTAGTAGCTGGGTGCCTAGACGTTGGAAAAAACTTTTTTTCCCGTCATGCGGCCCATACACATTCTAAATAGTGAGAGTATCTCCTGGGAGTGTGATTTTAACTGCTATACAACGTCCTTCAGTATCTACATAGGTTTGCTCAACGGTGCCTTTAAGATGTTTGCTAATTAAAGTTATCACTCCAGCTTTTTTGTTAATTGCAGGTGACCCAAAGCAGTGGGATACCCATTATTTTTTTTTTTTAAGTATTGTATTTCAGACGGGCCCAAATGGGTCTCCTGTAATAAAGCAATGTCAGCGTCTAGGGATTTTAGATGCCGGAGTATTTGAGATCTTTTTATGGGGGAACGTAAACCCTTAACGTTCCAGGATATAATTTTCATGTTATACGGATCTTAGATACCGGTGAGCAAAATGCAGATGATGAATATATCGTAAAGTACAAGATAGCTATCTGAAACAGCGAAAAAATTACAATGTGGACCCAGATAGAGAGAGCAACACCCCAGAATACCTGTAAACAGAAAAATAAACATATAACTAACAAGAATGTGCAGGAGAGAAAAATACTGGTAGGTGGGTGATAGATTAACTCCATCACATGTAGTGAGTCCCACCGTAGTGGGGACTGAGGTTCCTGCTTATAATAAAACACGGTGGCGTGTATTGCCACTAAACCTTTAGGGATTGACTTCTCTTCTTCCCTGTGAATGACACCAGCGAGCTTCCTAGCATCCGAAGCCTATACGGACTGTCCGCGGCAGAATGTCAGACTATAATAACGTCAGAGTTATTAAAGAGGCAGGTAGACCCTCATTCCGGTGGATCATTGGAAGAATGGTTTGGGGAAGTGGATCGTCTAGAAGAGGATGAAAATCTGGTGGTAAGGTAACTATCCGCTTCCCGGGGATGCTTGAAGATTTTAAAAGTATCTTCATCCTCAAAGATCTTGAGGGTGGCGGGATAGAGTAAAGAGAATTTGATTTTCTTCAGCGCGAGGAAGGAGCAGGCTTTGTTGAATGCCTGGCGTTTTTCCGTTACTTCAAAAGAGTAATCGTTGAAGAGCTTGATGGTAGCTTCTTGGTATAGGAGAGGTTCGGTCAAGGCCTTAAAGGCCCGGAGTATCCTGATCTTAGCATTGTAATCCAGGTATCTGGTCATGACCATCCGGGGGGTTGCTTTAGCTAGGTTCTTTTTCGGGGGCCCTACCCTGTGAGCACGCTCCACTCTGAAGTCTCCCGATAAGTTTAGCAGCTGCGGCAGGATTTTTTCGCAGAACTCAGGGATATCGCTAGGGCAGCATGTTTCAGGGAGGCCTACAATCCTTAGATTGTTACGCCTCGACCTGTTCTCCAGATCTTCTATGCGAGCATGGAAGACTGCATTGTCTTTTATAAGAGAGTCCATCTTGGAAATATTAAAGTCACAGTCTTGTTCGCACTGCCTAATTCGTTGTTCCACTTCTCCTATTCTAGCGCTTTGGGCCCTAAGCTCTTTAGTCACGCTTGCTAGAGACCTGGAGACAGCTGACTCAACGGTGGCTTGCAGGTCTGGGGCTAGCAGCTTCATCATTTCTTTGGCCATAGTTTTATAGTTAATGGGAGGTGTAGGGCGCTTACCCTCCTCGGATGGGGCATCAGAGTCTTCTTCCCAGTCTTGCTGCGAGTGGACAGCCTCAGATCGATTTCCTCTCTTCCTCGCGCTGGCGGCCATCTTGCCTTGTGACTGCTGTTCCTGCGTGTCTCCCCGGGAGTTAGTCTGGCGGGTCTGGCGAGTAACGTAGCGGTCCATATGGTTGTCCCCGTGCTGCGGGGGCTGTGTGCAGCTCGGATGTAAGAGATCCGAGCGATCTGATATGATAGTATGACCGCGGGCGGCCTGGCTTGTCGGAGCTCCGCTAGTCTGCGTCCACCATCACAGGCGCCGGAACCGGAAGTCAAACATTCTAGTTTTAACAATGGACAAGAGTAAAAAGATATATTCTCTTAGATAAAATTTGGGGTTCAATTTAAAATTGAATCTGTGTATATCCAAGTATACACTATTTGATTGTATAAGGAGTCTGAACATTTTTACCGACTCCAATAACCCATGTATTGCCAGTCATGTGCCCTGCTGCCAAATCAGGGATATGTAGGCACAATGTGGTACATATTAAAATGTAGAACTCGTCCTTGTACTTTACCATAATGGTGTTAATGAGTGCTGATGGATACGAGAATTGGCTTTCACAAACTGGGGCACATAGCTATATAATGTTTTCCTCTCAACCAATTTCATTCTGTAACATTCTCTAGTTGTATTCGTGATTCTGTTATATACGCTACTGCTCCCTTTTGTACAAAATCATTTTCTTGTACTCTAGATAATATTTGGCTTGTAGTCTATGAATTACATTGCAGTGTTCTCCCAGAATTTTTTTCCATCAGGGTGGCATGAAAGATTACCTATGTGGGAGTGCAGGGCTGGCGCTTCTTTGCCCAATTCTGCTTACAGTACATCATAGGAGGAGGATGAGGAGGTGAGCTGATAGCAACAGGGTGCTCACCAAAATTAGCCGGGTGGAGCATACGGCTAAAAGAGGCTGGGGAGAACACTACATTGTATGGAGCTGAATTAAAATGTTATGGATTTTTACATTTGTTTGTGTTCTTCCAGGAAATAAGTTAAAGAGACTCAGAGATGAGCCAACAAAGATTTTTTTACTTACCCGGGGCTACCTCCAACCCCATAAGCATGGATGTGTCCCTCGCCGTCCTCCGTTCATCCGCAATCAGCCCCGGTAACTGTCTCCGTCGGCTTCAGTCTGGGCCTTCTGCACATGCGTGAACCTCCTGCGCATGCGCAGAAGACTCTGGCTGAGGTCACTGAGCCAGTGACTGGGGCCGATTACCGCTAAACGAAGGACCGCGGGAGGATGGCGCGGGACACATCCGTGCTTATGGGGCTGGAGGAAGCCCCGGGTAAGTAAAAAAATCTTTATGTTGGCTCATCTCTGAGTCTCTTTAACCACTTGATGACCCAGCCTTTACCCCCCCTTAAGGACCAGCGCTGATTTCGCTGATCTGTGCTGGGTGGGCTCTAGAGCCCCCAGCACAGATCAAACACCAGGCAGAGCGACCAGATCGCCCCCCTTTTTTCCCCACTAGGGGGATGATGTGCTGGGGGGGGTCTGATCGCTCCTGCCTGCGTGTGGCTGGCGGGGGGGCACCTCAAAGCCCCCTCCACCGCAGGATTCCCCCTCTCCCTCTCCTCCCTCCCTTCCCCGGAGATTGGAGGCTGCACAGGAACGGATCTGTCCTGTGCATCCTCTAACAGGCTCCTGCCTGTCATGTGACAGCGATCCCCGGCCGCTGATTGGCCGGGGATCGCTGATCTAGTACAACGCTGCTACTGTTAGCAGCATTGTACAAATGTAAACAAAGCGGATTATTTCCGCTTGTGTTTACATTTAGCCTGCAGGCCGCGATCGGCGGTCCGCAGGCTATTCACTGAGCCCCCCGCCGTGAATTGACAGTAGTGTTGTCCGGATCATGAACGATTCGGATCTTTGATCCGAATCTCTTTTGTGAGTCTAATCATCCGAATCATCAAAAGGAGTGATTCGGACCGCAAAAAGGGCGGGGCCAGGAGCGGCACGCCCCCCTCTCAGCGGGCAGCGGAATCCTGGAAGCAGAGCAGAGATGGATCGCTCTGTAGGAGGGGAGCCAGGGACAGGTAGATCAGAGAGAGGGGACATGGGTGTCACTGCCAGATATGTGTAGAGCAAACATACTGGCTATAATGTGCTGCTCATTATAGGCTGTCTGTTCCGTAGTTGTGCACAGTGAAAAAATTGGAAGCTTTTGGCTCAGCTCAGCACAGCTCAGTAACTTTGCAGGCACTGTGATTGCAGGGCAATATGATCCTCCTACACTGCTCTAAACAGCTGCACTTCACTTCTGGGAATGCTTTGGGGAATGCTTTCTTTCACTGTGGGACGCTTGCTTTCAAAGTATACAGATGAACATATAGGTGAAATATATGTAAAGCATATGATTGCAGCATGTGGGTATTGTGTGCAAACAAACATTTCTGCTCTCTGCTCGTCCCTCCTCCCTTCTCTGTCCACTCCCTGCCCTCTGTCCATCTTCTCCCCTTCTCTGTGTGTCCACCCCCGTCCCCTTCTCTGTCCACCGCAGGGAAAGTCCTGTCCTGCTAGTCATTTCACCCCCGAATGCTTCTGTAGTAAAATGATCCGAGATTCGGATCAAAGATCCGGATCTTTTCAATGATCCGATTCGAATCATCCGGATCATTGAAAAGATCCGAACTTCGCATCTCTAATTGAAAGGAAGCAGCCGCTCGCGCGAGCGGCTGTTTCCTGATTAATTAGCCTGCAGCCGGCGACGCAGATGTGCGTCGCTGGTCCTGCAGCTGCCACTTTGCCGACGCGCGTTATAAGTGCGCGGTCAGCAAGTGGTTAATGTTGCTTACACTTGTTTTTAAAGCGTTCATTATTGTAGAATTTGTGAATGCAACCACAAAGTTGATGGTTGTGTTTATATGAACTAGAATTTGCAATACGTTTAAAACATAAAAAAAGACAGAAAATCCTGTATACATATTTACTGGCCCCTCAGTACGTGTTTTATTTCCTTCTCTTCTAAAAATAATTGCCAAGTGACCAAATTATTATTTTAGACAGCCTCCTACATATTAGAAAACACATTAAAATGATTAAAAGATTAACTAAAAATACATTTAATGACAGGTCAAGTGAAAGTTACTTGCTGCTGGCATCACAGCACAAATTTGAAATAATTGCCCCAAATTACATTTGACAAAGGATGAAAGTATTTTTCTCAATATTATTTTTATGCTGTGAGTAGTTCTAGAAGCAGAACTTTGAGATCAAGAATAAAGGCACTGTGAAGAGCCCATCATTGCTAGCTTAGGCAAGTCATCCTACCTGAATAGATACCAAATCCTATTAATTGGGATTTAATTGTGGCGTGTTTATTACTAATGTTTACAGCCTAATAAGAATCCTGCACTAACCAATCAATAATATATATACATTTTTTTCTATCTGCAAGTTTTTGTGTAACATATGGGAAAATATAGATTTGATGGTTGCCTTTCAGTGGCTGGATGGCTGGATAGTGTACAGGTTAAGAGCTCTACCTCTGACACATGAGACCAGGGTTCGAATCTCGGCTCTTCCTGTTCAGGTAGCCAGCACCTATTCAGTGAGGAGACCTTGGGCAAAAATCCCTAACACTGCTACTACGCCAGAGCTACTGCCTATAGAGTGTTCTGGCTCTACAGGCAGCAGCTCTGGCGATTTTAGTCCACCAGGAGAAAAGCGCAAAATATTAGGTGTCTTATCTTGTTAGAAATGTGTAAAGTTATAGATTACACAATCTATGCAAGGTCCATTCCTTGATAACTGGCCACACTGTATTCTACATATATGGACTGTGGATTGTGTGATCTGGAAAATTAAAATGCCCCTTAGTATTTTAGGCTACTATTCTGTACCATTTGAGTGTTTAGCAAGTTACAGTACTTATTGGACAAGTAGAAGAGGAAGGTACGCCCTTGTTGATGTTTTCAAATGTTTATTTTAGGACATATCCATAAAATAGAACACAGGTATATGCATCAAATTGCTGATATGTTTCGAGCTACAAGCTCTTAATCATAGCTATGATTGCTATGATTAACAGCTTGTAGCTCGAAACATGTCAGCAGTTTGATGCATATACCTGTGTTCTATATGGATATGTCCTAGGATAAAGATTTGAAAACCTGGACAAGTGCGGACCTTCCTCTTCTACATTTTCCTGTGCTTTGCTGGCCTGGTCGTGCACTGTTGGAGGTTTTGTGGGTGGTAGCGGTGTTCACACCTTCGTTTCTACTTATTGGACAAGAAAGTGAAATATCAGTTGGCTAATTGTGATTTCATTTAGACTGTAAATGTTGATACACAAACCCCAGCTGATTAACGTTGGTTCTTCCAAAGCAGGGGAGCCCGTGGCTTGGGCACACATAAAAAATATGTTTACATGCACACCAATTTCTAGTTTGCTATGCTTGAAGTAAAAGTCCTTCCTTTTAGTTAGACCTGGGGGCATTTCTCATATAAACCCCGCCCACATCAAGAACCAAGAAACGGAAAGGTACCACAAACCATTCCTTTGTAAGCTTCAAGCAGGTTGAATTATGGCCAAAGAGCACAGGTATATTTCACTGACAAGTCACTTACAATGACACACGTTACTGCCACTTCAGACTGTTCGATAGATTTTTATTGCTCTCTAAATTTATAGATTAATATGGATTAAACATTCTATTGAACAATCTGAAGTGGCAGTAGCTGGTCATTAAAGATGCCCATTGACAATCACAATTTTACCAGATTTGTGACTATACTTAAAATAGACGCTTAAATTAGTCTTTCATACATTACAGAGAAGCGGTCAAATTGTACAATTAAGATTGTATCAACATGGTTTCTTAAGGTGGCTTAAAGAGAAACCGTAACCAAGAATTGAACTTCATACCAATCAGTAGCTGATGCCCCCTTTCCCATGAGAAATCTATTCATTTTCACAAACTGATCATCAGGGGGGTCTTTATGGCTGATATTGTGGTGAAACCCCTCCCACAGTATGATGTCAGGACCATGATCCTGACAGTTTGTCTGTGAACCTCGTTGCATTGTGGGAAATAATAGCTTTTTACAGCTGTTTCCAACCGCCAAAAAGGTAAGCAGCATCTCCTTCCACTGACATCACCTGCCAGCAGTAAAAATGTCACCATGTGATAAATGTCAGAATGTAAATCAGGGAGAGGAAAGATTTTGTAATGGGCAAACAGTAACTAAATCGTTTATATATATATATAATTATTGTAAAAATGAAGCACTTTTTTTATTACATTATTTTCACTGGAGTTCCTCTTGAAAGGGTATTCAAAATAATTTCAGTTGACAGCCCGATGTCTGTAAAGGCATTGCTGAAGCATTCCTAAAGGGGCCCACTAATGATACAATCTTGATTGCACAATCTTACCAAATCTATGTAGAAGAAGGGTAAACTGAGGGAATATAATTTGAATGGATACTTTAGGTAGTGCCTCATACTACATAAAAATGTAAATCTCTTCACTCTACTCCCATTCTTATGCCTGGTACACACAATGAGATTTTCTGGCAGATTTACTGCCAGATCGATTATTTCCAATATGTCTGATCTGATTCCCGATCAATTTTCCATAGAAGTGAACGGAAAAATTGATCGGAAATCAGATCAGACATGTTAAAAATAATCGACCTGGCAGTAAATCTGCCAGAAAAAAAATCATGTGTACTTAGCATTATTGTTTGGTGTAAGATCTTCTCTGGAGAGAAGAAATCCGCCAAGCTGGACTGCCTCTTGTTAGCTGCTTTAGTTTCTCCCTGCAGTTGGAGGTCTGCTATTGAACATGCACATTTTTCAGCTGAACATAACATGCATGCTAATACGCAATCCATTAGTGACGGTTATTGGGAACTTGCCTTATGTGACTGACAAGCATTCACTCTGTGTATTTTAGAGAAACAGTGAAAGTTGAACCGAAGCATCATTTCCTGGAACTCAACATTACTCCCAGAAAAGAATAAAAGGGTAAACAGATTTCATTATAGACGGTTATATCACTCACTGAATGTGTGGAAGAAGTCTGAGAACCTGCCATAACGCATGTCTCAAAAAGGAAAAAAAACAGCTTGTAGCGGAAATGAAAAATATAACACACAGCTTCGTGCCAGCTTTCTCACAGCAGAAATAGCAGTAACATATTGCCTGATATTCCATGATCACAAAACATATAAACTGTGCACCGCACGGCTTCCAGCAAGAGCATAACATACAGCAAGCCTCAAAATGGGCTAAACGTTGTTTAAATGTACAGCATCTCCCATAAAGTGGATACTGATAAAGGCTGCAACCCACTGCAACAGTGGGCCCATTCTTCAACTCCTATCTCCTGTAATGAGTGAAAATACCACTAAGAGATACTGATAGCTTCACAATCACAGGGTTCACTGCGGACCTTTCCACTGAGGTGAGAGCTTCCCAAGCGCAGAGTCTAAGTGACCACGGGTGTTCACCAGAGCGTCCCGCAAAGGTCAATGCACTTTGCTGCCTATTGCCCACCAGGTTGCACCTCAGGTAACAGTGGATTGGGGGAACAGATAACATTGCAATGTGGAGATAGCAGGAGACAAAATAATGGAGAACTTTCAAATACCATGCACCACTGTTCCCAGCTTCAGAACCAGAGGGGGATTTTAAAATCGAAAACCTTCAATCCTGACTGCAAACAGTAAGGGGCAGTTCAAAGAATCTACCCCCAAATCAATAACAGATCTGCAACTCTAAAATTTTGAGTATAGTTTAACAACTGCTTCCTGCTTTAAGGCTACTTACACAGACGTTGCGTTTTAGGGGACGTTATGGTCGCATAACGTGCCCCTAACGCAACACATGGTGGTGCGGGAGAGGACGTTAGAGTGAGCTGCGTTAGGCGGCTCTATCCGCATAAGGTCTCCCAGAGTGGCACCGATTGGCCGGCGGGACAACGTGATGCGGAACGAGACACTCCGCATCATGTGGTCCCGTCGGCCAATCAGCGGCCGCCAGTGCAGTGCATATTAAGTAGCCATGTGTGCGGCTACTGTAGCGGCATCTCCCCGCCTCCTCTCCGCCCCCCACTGAGCATGTGCAAACAGTCTAACACGGCTAAAGCCGCGTAGAACGCACAGCATGCTGCACTTTCACTACAACGTGCAGCGTTACATGTAACGTAACGTGGGCACTGCGAACAGCCCACTTGTGTTACATTGCTGTGCGTTGGGGGAGCGTTACAGGCTGCACTAACGTGCACTTGTAACGTCCCACTGTGAAAGCAGCCTAAAGATAACGTTATTGTCTCTGAAGCTGCACTATAATGCAAATAACTAGTTACTCTATTTCCTTTTCTATTTTTAACTTTAAACAGCGGACATAGCTGAAAAGCTTTCAAGAATAGATTTTTTGATTCCTAACTTACATTATGTTCTTCCTATTGCCTATTCTAATGACACGTCATCATTTAGAGGAGATGCAGTACTGTGCTTAGGAATGGAGTTCTCTTTGGGCAGATGCTCTTGCCTATAGGTGCCACTGCTGGAGAGGCAACGGATTCCAGTAGATTGGTGCTGTAGAGAGACATTTTTTTTTGAATTACTATTGCAGCCCTTGAAGCGGACCTGAACTCAGAACTTCCTCTCTGCTCTAAAAGATATGCAACAGCATAATAACCTAAAAATTAAAAACATTTCTTTGCTTCAGCTGATACAAATCCTGCAATAAATCTGCAGTGTGCCTACTTTCTGCTTTCATAGAAGCAGACCTAGAGTTAACATCCTGCATTTACCAATTAACTCTCTGCTGTGGCAGCCAGGTGACACAGTTAAGGGATCAAATTACAACTTGAGCTTAATTACAGATGAAGGAGAATTAGACAGGCTGAACTCTCTAAATACATACAGGGTGCATTTATACATATATCCTCCTGTCAAAGAGTTCAGGTCCACTTCAGGTCTGGGGGGGGGGGGGGGGTGGAATGTACTGAGGGATTGGGTTTTACATACTAGGTTCTTCCATGAGTACTTGCTTCACAGATGTAAATCTTTCCCAGACTGCCATTTCATGTGCCTATTGTGCGAATACTTGTGCTTGACATGTTTAAGTACTATAAAAATTATCTCTCCCCTCTAGACATATTACTATTCTAGATTTATGAAGCTGATCCTTGCTGTTATGTGTAATTGATATTTAATAAAAGCTAATTTTTATGGACAAGACACAGACTGAAGAATTGTTTGTCCTGGTTTGGTGAACCTGTGCCCTGCACCATCCTTGTTCTGCTTAATATGTAGGTTGAGTAGTAATATTCCAGAATGTAATCTACATTTATATGTTCCCATGATGTCGCAGGCTGCATCTGCTGTTATGAGGACCTTATACATAGACAGTCTACAGTGTAACTAAAGCCTAGGAATAAGTCAAAAGAGATCTTACACAGGCAGACAGCTTGCTGTAGGACTTACAAATGATATGACAATAGTCATCTTGAGGAATAACAGACTCTGCTTTGGAAAATAATTTTTTTTCGGCAGAGCAGGAGCTCTTAAAACGCCTATTAGAAGTAGATTTACACTTAAAACAAAGCAATTTTAAGTTATATTTTAAAGCAGCTTTGGTGGTATATAGGTTTACAGTATGCAGTAACCCATAGGAACCAGACTTCAACTTCCATCAGTTAAGAGGAGAGATAAAAGGGGGGGGGGGGGGGGGGGAATCAATGCTGACTGCTTGTGATTCCACCTTATCTTTCATATACAAGTAGTGGTTGTATGTACTCAGCAGCTATAAATCCAAGCAGAGGAAACCGTGATTTATTGCTGCAACATGTCAGAGAGGACACTGCTTTGTAAAACAATAGCACATTTTTCTCTGCTGGGTGGAACGGTTTAAGGAGGGGGTGCAGTATAGTCTGTTTTAAGAGCATTAAAAGCATTCGGACAGTTATTAGGTAGGAATCAGAACTATTCAAGCATGGCTCTTTAATTCAGCTGTTTCTCCAAGGATGTTTAGTATTTACACATGCAAGTCATACTTTGCTCAACAGCTGGCCACTGACAATCTGTTGAAAAATGCAAAGCCTCGAGCGCTTGAAATAGCTAGTAGAGATCTCATTATCCCTGCCCTCTGGAGTTGTCGAGCTATACACGCTGTCTCATTCAGGCAGATCTCAGCTCTGGGAACCCTTACATGTCCAAGCAGCTGCAAGGCTGGCCGTGTGTACAGACTTCTCACCGTTGCCATTTGGTGGACAGCATACCATGACTTATGGTGACAGAAATTACCACAGCTAACACCAAAAATTTCTGTACAAGAAGGCTGTGCTAGCACTGCTCTTCCTTTGAGCATTCAACTTAAAACAGTACTAACAGGCAGGCTGGGGATGGTATTACTGAGGAAAAGGTGGTACTAAGGTTGATTAATGAGTGCGGAAAAGCTGAACAGCAATGAATATAAGGGTTAAAAAATCAATGACAAAACTGCCTAATCAATTCCCACAAATCACTGTTGTTGCCATGCAACTGGAATCCCCACCACACTGCCTGTGTAGGTAATATCTACAGGGAGTAAGAAGAAGTGGTATAGTATGGCCAGTCTGTAATCACTGGGACAAAAAAAAGTGACAACTTTTTTACTAAGCTTTATGGTGGGCATAGACGGGTCGACCGGCGGCTCGATCAGCCGCCAGATCGACCCCAGTGACGTCCGCGCGGATCGATTGCAGCTCGTCCCCATCGGCGGCCCGTTATCAGCCGCTCGATTCCCTGCCATTGTTCACCGGCGGGAATCGAGCGGGCGCGGGTCGAGCGGCATGATCGGGCCAGCTGAATATTATCAGCTGGCCGGATCAGCTGGTCCATACACGGTACAGAAACGTACCGTGTATCCCCAGCATTAAAGGACAACTGTAACAAAAGGGGCATGAAGGCAGCCATATTTATTCCCTTTAAAACAATAGCAATTGCCTGGATATACTGCTGACCCTCTTCCTCTAATACTTTTAGTCATAGACCCTAAACAAGCATATGCAGATCAGGGGTTTCTGACATAGTCAGATCTGACAAAATTAGCTGCATGCTTGTTTCTGGTGTTATTCAGACACCTCTGCAGCCAAACAGATTAGCAGGGCTGCCAGGCAACTGGTATTGTTTAAAAGGAAATAAATATGGCAGCCTCCATATACCTTGTTACAGTTGTCCTTTAAGGCCAGCACACGCAAAATCTGTGTCACCCGGTGGGGATCAGACTCGGGCAACATTGCAGGGCCGAGGCTAATATACACATCGCTAGCCTGCAGGCTAGAGACTTGAACTGTTGCTATATAGGGAGGGAGGAGTGGTGCGTTTGTGACGTCATGCAGCAGCAGAGTCATTGGGGAGAACAAGGCTCTTGGCTGAAGCTTGGCTAAAGCAAATTGCGAGCTGGGGTTGCTGGCCAAGCAGTCTTAAGCTACATACACACGGGGGACGACTGTCCCCGTTGCATGGAGACAAGAGACCAGGGAGCGACAGCTCTCTGGCGGTGACAGATATACACATGGCAGACTAGGTGTAACCTGTGTGTGCACTTATTGGCTTATAAGCAGCCTGCAGGCTTTATAAAGCAGCAGAGGACTGTTTGGGAGTATTTCCCTTTGTGTGTTTGGTAAGTTTCAGAGCAGTTGGGGACAGGCTCTTGGGGGTGGCAGCTCCAGGGCTTGACTGCGCTCAGATATACACACACACACACACACGTCTCGCCAGAAAGGCAGAGACGCGGGGGAAGCTGTCTGTGAAGGGAGCATGCCCCGGCTGGATGTTCCATTCACTCTCCTTTGTCTTCTGTCGCTAGTCCGCATACACATGCAGTACGCATGGCAGACTTGCGACAGTTGCGGCGACAGCTGTTGCCAGCCATTGGCCATGTCAATCGCCTGGCGACAGCTCTGACTGGCGACGGTTCGTGGAGCGCGCCTCATACGCACAGGGGACCTGTCGCCGCAACGTGAGTGTGCCACGTGATTGTGGTGACAGCTGTGCCCCGTGTGTATGGGCCAAAAAGGGGGCTTGCCGTACACACGCTGGATTCTAGGTAGAGGCAGTCATTATCTACCACCTCAGCCAAGTTTCATCTGGCGTGTGTACAGAGCTTTAGTGTATACAATGTGTGTACAATGTGTGTAGGCTTCTCACAGATTGACAAGAAAAAATGAAGAGAAAAGGCTGGTACAGACATTTGATGGAAGGGAGGTGGGCAAAGCACGATTTAACTTCCTTCCTGCAGTCTGACCAGAGTCCTCTGTACAAACATTCACCTTTAGCTTGCCTGAGTCTGCCTGATTTCATAGAGCAGTGGTCCTCAAACTAAGGCCCGCTGGCCGAATGTGGCCCTCTCAGGCTTTTTTACCGGCCCCACACACACAAAATTTATGATAGCTGCAGTCAGCTACATCTTTAAATATTGGTGGTCCACATATAGAATGCCAGAAAGCAGTAATTCACTGGTTTCCAATCAAATTCCACATCAGGTAACACTGTTGTCCATTTGCACTGCAGGTTGTCACCACCTGAGTATGCTTCACTGTCTGGCCCGCAAACACTTCTACATCATTTTATGTATACTCCGGCCCCCAGCAGTCTGACGTATGTTGACCCAGCTCTTGACCCAAAACGTTTGGGGACCCCTGCCATAGAGAGAAGGACGGGGAGGGGAGGAGGGGCCGTCCACAAACACAAAGATTAGTGATGCGTTTCTACTGCTGACCTCCACAGAAGGAAGACAGAAGAATCACTACTCTGCTTGAGCTGGCTGCCTACCTACAAGCAGAACGAGCAGTACTGAAAGGTCCAGTTACAGAAAGGAAAACAAAAAAGCTAGAAAAGTCCAGCGTTATTTCATTTTTCTACATTTCCAAAGAGTGGATTACATAAATAAAGGTTTAATTTCACAATTGCCTTGGGCTTCTAGACCTTGGCTTGCAGCACCAGAATACTTGGTTATCTGTAATAGCCTGATAATGTACAACGCAATGGTTACATTATTACCAAAGATCGAGGAATTGAAAGATTCAGAAATAAACTGTACATTAAAGTGGATCCGAGATGAACTTTTACACATTGCATAATTGTGCTCCTTTCCTATTGTTTATAGGGAATTCCTCAAGCCAAATACTTTTTTGTTTTTGTTTTAATACTCTAATTCCCTATAAACTAAACAAGCCACGCCCACAGGTGTTTAGAGAGCCAAGGCACTTTCAGACAGTAGCAAGGGCTCATGGGAGCTTAGTCTGGGCAGGAGGAGGGGGAGGTATTACTAGCCAGAGATTTCAGAGGCAGAGGGGAGAAGGAGGAGGGGGGGGGGGGGATGATTAGGTTTTTTTTGCTCAAGATGCAGATAAGCTTACCTATGTGTAATGTTTCCAAACAACATGGCTGCTGTCATTGTATCACAGGAAGAAATAATTATATTCTATTAAAGCGGTTTGCAGCTAGATTTGCTGTGTAAACTATCTAAACTTTAGATAAGATATATAGACAAGTTACTTGTTCTAGTTAGTTTTTCATCTCGGATCTGCTTTAAGCTCAACCCATGGTCCGTTCAGGTTTATAAACGTAATCATATGGCACAGGATCCTGGTATTAAGTCTGAACCCAGGTGAGAGGAACGAAGGAAAACACTGTGAAAACACTTACTTGTACTGCTGATGATCTTTTGTGCTTCTGGTTTTGGCCATGAATCGCTCAGCAAGTTTTTCCAGATTGCGGGAATACTCTGTCTCAATTTCTGCTTTCTTGCGGAAGAAGTCCTGTAGATCCTGAAGAAGCTGAACTCTCATCTCTGTCTGTTGCTCCAGGCATTTCTGTTGTTCCACCAGCTGAGCTCTTATCTCTGCAAAAACAAAAAAAGGTTTTGCATATTAAGCTCATGTCCTTCCACTATATAAAATAAAAACATGAAGGTATTTATTTTAAAAACTACATAAACTTAGGATCTATGCAGCCAAGACCAGAAAGCCTACTTTATATAACAGGAACAAAACTAGTGACCAATAAAAGTTAAATGGCTGTCATTACTAATTTACAGTATGATAAGTAAGAACTGCAATTTACCAGCTAGCAAGGATCATAGTTTTTAGATTAAGGAGGGGTGTACACACCTTAACATTACAAAAGAGAAGTTAGACTGTAATGCTGGGCATACACAGCTCAATTTCGCCACTCGATTCCATGCCCGATTCTGCAGGCGATTCTCTTATCTTCTGCTCGTTTTTCTTATCTTTTTCCATTGTCCTCCATGCAGAATCGAGCACGGAAACGATTGGGTGGGAGATCGGACATGTCGGAAATGATCTATCGAGCCGTCTAAATGGCTCAAAATCGAGCCGTGTATTCCCAGCATAACAGCTACGTACACAACACGCTAAACTTAGTCATGGCGACCAATAAAGGCCGACTCGGGCAAGACTAAAGTGTGCATGTGTGTGTCCCTCCACTGAAACAGATAGGCAACTAGTGATGCATATGTACAGTCCAGAACTGTCAACGGGGGTCCCGATCCATGCTGGGTAACAGTCCTCATATGCGACTTTGAGGCTGTTTTCTCAGATATCTTTTTAAAGCATTTTTCCTTGTTTTAACCACTTTCCGCCCGCGTCATGCCAATGGGCGTGGCCGCAGCGGCAGCCCCAAGACCAAAGTCCTGGGGCTCTGTTTTGCAGGAGATTGCGTGCACGCTGCGCGCGCATCTCCTGCTTGGGGGGTGGAGCTCAGCCCCGCCTTTAGTCTCCGAGCGGCTATCGCCGCTCGGGAGACTGTTAGACAGCGTGATCGCCGTCTATTTGTATGGTGCAGCGCTGCGATCAGCAGCAGCGCTGCACTGGGGACAGCCGTGTGGCACGGCTGTCCCCCTGGGCAGGGCCGGGCCGAGGCAGAGGCTGAAGAGGCTCCAGCCTCAGAGCGCATTGTAGGAGGGGGCGCACAATTCATTCTGCTGTCATTCCCAATTGTGTTTGAACTTGAAGCACAAAGAAATAAGAAAAGGGCATACATAGCAGTGACTGCAAGCCAGATAACTAGAGATTAAGGTGTTGGGGATTTTGGGGGCCCTAGGGTGCCTCTTAGTCTAATAGCAATCAGTGTGTGACGGCTGGGGTGGGAGGGATGGAGGGGCGCACTTTGCTGTCTCAGTCTTGTGTGCTGAAGGACCTTGTCCCGGCTCTGCCCCTGGTGGACAAGAGAGCGATGGCTCTCATAGGGTGAAGCCTATGAGAGCTGATCGCCATGATTGGCTGGCTGGGGGAAGGGAGGGAGGGAACGGGTTTAAAGGTAAAATTGATAAAAGAAAAAATAAACATGGGGGGAGCAATCAGACCCCAGCAACAGAGAGCTGTTGGTGGGGAGGAAAAGGGGGGGGGGGGGGAAATCACTTGTGTGCTATGTTGTGCGGCCCTGCAGCTTGGCCTTAAAGCTGCAGTGGCACATTTTACTGAAAATGGCCTGGTCACTAGGGGGGTTTAGCCCTGCAGTCCTCAAGAGGTTAATAAGAAAAAATATTACCATAACGAATATTGCCTAATAAAAAGAGAATGAAAAAAAAAAAAAAATCTTTACACTCTCTAAACTGCTGAAAGCTCTCAGCTCTCTTCTCTTCCGCAGACTGGCCGTGACTGGCTGAAGTGACGAGACCCTGAACCGAAGAGGGAGAAAACTGAGGACGGCGGCGTGGAAAAGATCCATACCCATGGGGCTGGAGGAAGCCCCAGGTATGTATAAAACTTTTACTTTATGTCAGCTCTGGTAACCTTCAAAAGAAGAAGTACATCTAAAATTTCCCTGTGCCCCAACCGAATGCCATAAATTCTCAAAAAAAACCCTATTTTTGATAAGTGCCTGAAAGGATTAACTGGTTTAGATTCATATTCTGCTGGAAGCATTTTTAGTTTGCCCGATGGGCAGTGAGTCATTCTGGGCTAATGACTTAAAGAACTAGAGGCAGAGCATCAGCACAGATGTCAGGCAACTGGCATTGCTTATTGGGGAATTAAAGTGGATCCGAGATAAACTTTTACTCATTGCATAATTGTGTTCCTTTCATATAGTTTATAGGGCATTCCTCAAGCCAAATTTTTTTTTTGTTTTAATACTCTAATTCCCTATAAACAAAACAAGCCTCGCCCACAGCTTTTCAGTGCCTTGGCACCGTAGCAAGGGCTTATGGGAGCTCAGTCTGGGCAGGAGGAGGAGGAGGTTACTAGCCAGAGATTTCAGATGCAGAGGGGGGGAGGGAGGAGGAGAGGGGACTGAATTTACACACAGGCAAGCTGATAGCATCTCCAGCCCTCAGCCTGTGACAATGTGACAAACAGAACATGGCTGCCCGCATTGTATCACAGGAATAAATAATCATAACCTTTTTAAGCTGTTTGCAGCTAGATATGCTGTGTAAACTATCTAAACTTTAGCTAAGATATTTAGACAAGTTACTTGTTATAGTTAGTTTTACATCTCGGATCCGCTTTAAGATGGTAGCCTCTGGTAGCATCTGTATTTCTCTCCCTTCAGGTTCCCTTTAAAGAATCGCATTGGGTTTTTGGCAGCAAATTGGGAATAATCAACTGGTTTGCTTGCCGCTACGGGTTGTATTACATTTGTAATGCAATCCTTCAACAAAGAATGTTGGCAAACAAGGAGCAGCACTGAAGATATGAGCTTGAAAACATCAGCTCAAGTGGTGGCCTCATTACAAAGGGGTGCCAGATACATTTGACCTTAACCATCTCATTTAACATCTCATCACTGTAGAGTTTAAACAAACATCTGCTCACAAGCAGCAACTATTAATACACTGCAATAAAGTTCTTGCATCTTGTCACCCCACACAAGAGAGTGCACGCCTCATCTGTCTGCACATAATAAAGGTGTTTTGAAAAGATCACATCTGCAAGCTGTGGCAGCCTGGAAAAAAACAACATACTTTTCAGATTCTGTCCTCCAAGACTTAACATGCCAATTGGCACAGGCTGCATGGCATGTGGTAATTTTCATGTTGCGCGTGTATTCTGAAATAAGCAGTATAATAGCAATATGGATGCTCAGTTGCCTTCCCAAAACAAGCATGTTCTACTAAAGCATCAGGGTAAGCCTAATAGGATATTCTACTTTTGTTTTAAAAGCATACCTTAAGCACATCAATGGTCCAGCAGTGATCTAGTAAATACTGCACAGCTGAGGGCTGGTTCACACTACAAGGGCTTTTCTTAGAGCCTGCTATTTGAAGAGCGCTTTGCTAATGTAGTGCTGTGAGTGTGTCCTCACGTGAGCGATGTGATTACACATAGCGCTACATTAGCCATTACATTCCAAGCACAGCATTAGCAAAGGGCTTTTCAAATCGCCGGCGCTTACAATGCTTGTAGTGTGAACAAGCCTTTAAAGGGAACTTAAAGCGAGGCTTCCATAGTTATTTCCTTTTAAACAAAACCAGTTGCCAGGCTGTCCTGCTGATCTCTTTGGCTGCAATTGAATCACACATCTGAAACGGTCTATGGCTAAAAGTATTAAAGGCAGAGGATTAAAAGGCCAGCCAGGCAATACGCATGGTTTAAAAGGTAATAAATATGGCAACCTCCATATCAGTCTTGCTTTAGGTTCCCTTTAAAGCAAACTGTGCCCACACTTTTTTTGTCATGCAAGCTACTTCAAAAATGACTGTCAAAGTAATCTACCAGGCAGATTCTGCTTACATTACAAATGCTTAACTCGCACTCACCAGACTGCTCTCTTCCAACTAGACAAGAGGGTCCTGACTACCCACCAAACACAGACAACTCCATAGTCAAAATAACAAGTTCGATTCAAGCACATCCAAGACGGCAGCCTGATGGTGTGCTTTTAACTATAAGCTGCCAGTCAGTTAGATTCCCATCATAGCATCCTCCTAGGTAAGCAAAACATAACAGTGCTTGATTGAATGAGCCATAATACCATGCCCAGTGTCCGGTAAAACTGTAATCAGCAGTAGCACATATTGCTTCTCAATGTATGGCTCCCCCACCTAGCAACATCAGACTCCTCTCCACTGCTGTGCAATACCCCAGGATGGCATATCACTCCAAGCTTGTGAGATACAGAGACTTGTGATATACACAGAGGTATGGCAATCAACCAGTAGATCGCGATCAAAACAATGGGCACCCTGATTAGAAGTGACAGATGTTTGTTCCTTTATCTAGCTTCACTTGCTTTGACTGGGAATGCCCATGTGAGTATGTCTTCTGTACAGGGGTTTACTGTGGAAGGTGTGGCGAGCGTGGCCAGCTTATCCACATCATAATCATTGGCTATCACCTTACACAAGCCTAGAGAATCCCAATGTGGCTTTCCGGGTGTTTGTAGCTACCACTAACCAGTTTCCTGCGTGTCGATGTGTTGCGGTACGACGCACCCGGGAGATTTTAATCGTCGGGGGCTGGCATTTTCCCATCGGGTGAATTAATAGCTACCACCGCTGATTGGGTTTCACACTGCAGCATCCCGACAACACGCCGCAGGCTATTCAACATGTGCAGGAGAACAGCTCCTGCATGCGTTGTTAGATGTGAAAGAGCCTTTAAGATTAGTCAGGAGACAGAGAAGGCAAGATTGTCCGACTTGTGACTCTAGGATGCAGAAGTAAAGGTGGCCGCACCTTTTTTAGGAACGGTTTTAGGAAAAAATTTAATTGAGCGATTTCTGTCCAAAATTACGATTTCGATTCGATTCACGATTTCCTTCAAATCAAGCTTTGTTCCCCCCCCCCCCTTGTGCCTGTCTGTTCCCCCTCTGTCCCCGTCTTTGTGCCCCCTTTGCCTCTTCATGCCTCCTCTGGGTCTCTCTCTTGCCTCCTTTGTGTCTCTGTGCCCGCTCTGTTTTTCTCTGTGGCCCCTCTGTCTCTCTCTTTGTGCCCTCTCTGTGTCTCCTGTGTCTCTCTCTGTGCCCACGCTGTCTATCTGTACCTCCTCTGTCCCCCAAGCTGCATCAACTCTGGACATAGCTTCAAGCATGAGTCCAGCAAAGCCCATTTATCCACTTTGCCTCCTGCAGGCTCTAATGCACGGCATACTTTCTGTATATCATGTGACATACAGGAACCCGAAGTTTTGCCAAGCACAAGAGGCGGCAGAGGGCGATAGAGGATGGAAGGTATGTCCAACGCTGCGGGCACTGGGACTTTGGGAAAGTTTGAAGGCGCTTCTTCAAACGTCCTCATGTGGAAATGACGTGATTGCGATATTCGCCGCTTTGACGATTCTGAAATTGTGATCTTGGTGATCGCGATTTCGATTTAAATTCGATTTATCTTTCAGGCCTATTGGAAACTGAGACAATTGCTAGGGTGTGTATATTAATAAATTGACTAACACACCCCATACAATCTTTTGAAAAGTTGAAGCATTCCGGATCAATAAAAATCAGAAAAAAAGGGAATTTCGATCGGATTTTTCAGTCAAATGAAAAAAGAAAAAAAAAAAAGGAGGCACGCTTTTTAGATTTAAATCTAATCAAAATCATAACTGGTTTTCTCTAGCAGCACAAGTGTTCGTATCTCTTGGGTTTTCCTCAAACTGAATCCACACATACAGGTTTAGTGCTAACACATTTCTGGTACACTGCACACATCACTGTTATTTACCATCACCAGCTCTTTCCACTGGAGAATCTGACAATACATGACATTCTACCAGCTTACTTTGGGCAACAAATACTTTATCCTATTGAATACCTCATGGGGTGGCTTCTGTGGCATTTTTTGTATGGTTATGGAGGATATCTACATGAAGATACATAAACATAGTAAAGCATTACGTGTTTTCTACTACTACAAGGTAAGGATATTTGAGGAACTGCACAGAGGTTTGAATTTGACAAAGAGCCCATTACTTACACGGCAAGGTGCAACTCTTATATGTATTGTAACTGAGGTAGGAGTGGTAAGTGCCTATACCATGCTGGTCAGAGCTGTATTGGGGAGCAATGACAGACTACATAGGGGGTAGGAGGAGGTGGGAAAATGACAGACCAGCCAACTTCTGTGCAATGTAATAACAGTGTATGATCCTGGCCACTGTCTAGAATAAAATAAAATAAAAAAATAATAATGTAGTAATACTTTTTGGACTTCCTATATATATATACACACACACACACACGAGGCACCTGATAATAGGAAATGTATACAAACGAGTTGCCATTAATGGAGTTCAGTATTCTAAAGGCTACTTTGTGAAAATAAGCTGCATAGTAATCCAGCACAAAAGTGGAGCAATTGTCCAACCAATCAGGTTTCAGTTATAAAACAAAGATTCTGAATGGCTGCCCTGGGCAATGGGTTCCATTATGTTCTAGTTTTCTTTCCACTGGTCTTCATAAACCATGTTGTATAGGGTGGATTTATCAAGAGAGGTGCATAGAAGTCAAGCAGCTGCCCAAAGCAACCATCTCAGGTATCAGCAGGTAAGTGAAACAAGGATGCCATTTGCTTGCCTCAGGCAGCTGCAGCACTTTTGCTGTAATATTCTCTCCCCAGATGTTGATAAATCAGTGTGAGTGCAATGGCCAGCATTCCTTATAGTCAGAAGCCTCAATGATCTCTCTCTGCGGAAATACTGATGCCTGCGTTTGGGTCCGTGTTTGCAAGGTCAATGTCTATATTTTAGGCAGGTAATTTCATAAAAAAGAAAAAAGACTTAATTGTTCATGACATCCTTTACTGCCCAACAAAGGACATTAACAAATGCTTCCCTTCACACAGATCTAAAAATTACATTTTGCCTTATGAGACACAAAAGGAACACACACTGAGAGCTTAATGAACAGCTCAGCGGGATACTGATGTTCTTCATTGTTCTCCAATATTTCCTACCAGGTTACTGAATGTCCTCATACACAACACACATATAGTGCTGGCAGTCCATTGCCTGTATGGAACTGGCCCTTTATCCCTTCATTTCAAATGCTATTTTCACAGCAGAGCCATTTGAACCCAGAATATCAAGGACTACACTTCAAGCAAACCTGTATCACAAATGTGCTAAACACAAGTTGAATGTATGTACAAATAGGAAGTGATAATTACGAAATGCCTGTTCAGTGATTTCTTTTTGACGGCCCCTTAGGTTTTATAATACATGGTTTAATTCTTTGCCAAGAACTGGAGTTTGTGATTTCATCAGTGTGTGTGAGAATGGCTGTTGGTTTCCACAAAGCATTTATACTGCTTCTGCCACTTTCAGGCTTCTTTCGCATGAAAGCTGTCCGCATACTGGGCAGTTTGTAAACCCACACGTCAGTATTTTGCTCATCCTGCTCAGAGATCATGGGCAGCAACAAGCTACATTACTTACACCATCAAATGAATGGGTTGTACTGGCATAGAGGACAGGAGAGCTACAGCTTTCAGCTATAATTTTGCAACCCAGTTGTTTTACAGCATTGCGGAAGATGTTGGCGCTATATAAATACTAAATAATAATAAAGTACTATGTTAAACATCAGTAACTGCCACACAAATGTAAAGTAGAAAAACATAATTAATCCAAATGACCCAGGCCTGTCCTTATCTAGCATCCTAATGAAAAGTCCACAGTTCTTTTCTACCCAATACAAACAACGGTCCGGTTTCAGCCCAGAAACAAAAATGCTCACTGCTCTTTCCTATGTAAATAGCCGTGTAATTCTTGGTTGTGTTGACTCTCTGGAAAGCTGTGTTATGACTTGGTCTCCGGGGAATACTGCAGCAGCCGGCACACCAGAAGCAGCAAGGAATTCCAACAAACACAAAAGTGATCAGCAAAACTCGCCAAGTTTAGAATAAGTTCAGTTGGCTCGCAGTTCCATGTTAACAAAATGACGAAAGTCGGTGAAAAGCCAGGCCAAGCCATAACTGTATACATACTGCTAGATTGTCCTGTTACGTGAGTCACAGCCAAAAGCCACTAATTATTTTCCTTTTAAAAGGCAGAAAATAATGAAGACTAGCAGAAAACCAAGGAGGTAAATCTTTCAATCCATTATGTGCTTAGAACTAATTCCCTGAGCCAAGACAGCATTATAAAGATGAGGACAGGCTTTATGGAAATGTTACCAGTAAATAGTGGCTGCCAAACACATGAAGGAAAAAAGCTACTTTAGTGACTTTTGATCTACTCTAATTAAATAAACATTTGTAATCCATTGTACTCCCTTTGTGAATGTTTACTGAATAATGTACTGAGTAATTAAGAAAGTACCCATTAACCATATAACCCAAGCAATAGCCAATATACCGCAATAGCATATTGGCAAGCTGTTTATTTGCTTTTTACTTAATAAAGCCTGGGGTTAAAAATTTTACTGCAGTAGAAGGAACCGTAAATGATGCTTCACTGAAGGATATTGGATGAAGAGCAACCAGCAAGGTTCATTGAAGGACATCTTACAGACCTGCTGCCACATTTATTAGTTATATGTGACCTGTACAGAAATATGGTGTGCAGAGTTTGTCAGCTGGCAGATTGCTGATGTGGGGTACTGTGTATGCAATAGGATCTGCCCGGATTCAGGCATAATCACTCCCTCAAGAAATTCCCTAAGCTGCTAGGAAAATATTGCATTTTACTGTAGACTCCCTTTATAGTAAACTCCAAGGGACAGGCACAGTGGTTTACTATATCAGAACTCAGGCACATAAAATAAAATAAACTATACTACTGTGTCTTAATTCAGTCAATAATTGGGAGTCATTTTTACTTTTCAATGCTTGAGCAAGCGAGCACAGTGTCCAAGCTGGATCAAAATGCACAGTTATCAAACTCCAGAGATTTAAATGCAATAATCACACAACCGCTTGCACAGGAAGCATAGGTCTCCCCAGTCAATGCAGGTACAGTACGGATAGTGTGCTCCTCTGACCACATGTCTG
The DNA here is from genome assembly GCF_040937935.1 of Hyperolius riggenbachi. Classification (NCBI taxonomy): domain Eukaryota; kingdom Metazoa; phylum Chordata; class Amphibia; order Anura; family Hyperoliidae; genus Hyperolius; species Hyperolius riggenbachi. The sequence continues at coordinate 318,030,561 of NC_090648.1, forward strand.
TGCAGCCTGGATGATACTGTAACATTGCAGCCATGCACAAGCAAGTCACAGATGATTGATAATTCCCTCAGTATTCAGGCAGCAGCTTACACAGGAAGCATAGGTCTCCCCAGTCAATGCAGGTACAGTACGGATAGTGTGCTCCTCTGACTACAGGTCTGTGCAGCCTGGATGATACTGTAACATTGCAGCCATGCACAAGCAAGTCACAGATGATGGATAATCCCCTCAGTAATCAGGCAGCAGCTTACACAGGAAGCATAGGTCTCACCAGTTAATGCAGGTACAGTACTAAGTACTAATAGCGTGCGCCTCTGTTCACATGTCTGTGCAGTCTGGATGATACTGTAGAACCAGCCAATTTGATTGTAATATCTATCGGAAACAATTGTTCGGGCCCACTAATGGAAGAAAAGCTGCTAAGCAATTCGATTAGATTGATGGAATCTGTTTTTTTCCATTAATTCCATTCATCTGATCAAATTGCATAGCAGCTTTCCCTCCATTAGTGGGCCAGAGCTATTGTTTCTCATTGAGATTACAATTGAATCAGATGATTGAAATTGTATGGTTAATGGCTACCTTCAGCGTTAAATATTTAAAAAAGAAATGCTGCACCTTTAGATCTTCATTACCACTGTAAAAATCTTTTCAAAAATGCAAATTACTGTGTTACACACTTATTCCAATGGAAATTCTAGAGGAACTTCCAGCTAAACGAGACACTGCTTGCTGTAAAATATGTGATGGCATCAATTCTGAAGATATCCATGCTAGATAAGTTATTTGGTTTCCCCCTAAATTGGCCCTAGACTACGATACATACACCACATGATAAAAACATTGACATATGACTATGGTAGGGATTAGATTGTGAGCCCCCCTGAGGGACAGTTACGTGTCAAGACAATATACTCTGTACAGCTCTACAGAAGATGCAGGGGTTATTTGAATACTAAATAATAATACAAACAAATAATAATGATAGTAAGACCTGGCACCAGTGATTGAGGATGAGCAGAGGACACACACACACACACACACACACACACACACACACACACACACACACACACACACACACACACACACACACACACACACACACACACACTTCTCTGTATGTGCAGACAATGTTGAAACATAAAGAGGGAACACCTAATCCTAAGCGGAAACATTATCTACGTGCTAAGACATCATTTACCAGGGCTTCCACACAGGGCTGCGGACAAATTAATTTGGAATGTATGTACTTTTCTGCCCCATATCCAGGAGTCAGCAAGACATTTTCAGGAGTCAGGTCGCTTGACAACCAAAGCTTATCTCTAGAGTTAGATGCCAGCTGCAGTTTGTCATGAGTCCTGGCTAACTGGGATTTAACCAATATTTTCATAAGAAATGAAATATCCAACACAGATTTCTCCTCTGCCTGTATGAGATTAGGGTCAGATTGTGAAGGTTACATAACAGGCAGTAACAAACACCATTGCCCTGAGATAATGTGTCTTCTGATGGCCGTAATCTCTGCCAATATCAGGATCATGCAAGTGAAAGCTGAAATGTAATACTTTCTGACAATTACAGTACCAATGTGCTGCAGATGTTTGATTTAAACTCAGTAAAACATAAGGCAGTGTACATAAGAATTCACTGCAGTAACTATGGAATGAAAACGTGAACACACAGTACATTAAACAGACCGGGTCATTTAGAAGCTGGAAGGGAATGCAAAAATAGAGCGTGTAACACCTGGAACAACGGCGTTGAGTTTGGGGTAAATAAAATCTCGAGACAGATAGTAACCCGTGAGGAGAAACATTACACCAGCCTCTCTCGTGAATCTCTTTCTAGTCCCAGCTCTCTACTCTGAGCAGAATCCCTCTTCAGCCCCATACAAGTGACAGAGTCGTCAGGACCATCTGCTCCGCAACTTCCAGGAACCACTACAGTCGTTGGTTTGCTGTCCTGTCAGTCGAAGCAGAGCCGGAAAAGGGAAGGACATGGCTCTGAGGTGGCAGCCTGAAGATCTCCAGTGAGAATACAATAATGTTTAGGCGGGGTCACCATTAACAAACAATAGAGAGGTGAGAATTACGTATTCTCCCTACATGCTAGGTCTGAACTCTGTGCCATAAAATTCTACTTCATTTTATTCAGGTGCCTGTCAGTATAAAGGCTCATACCCACCAAAGGATTTTTACACTAAATTTTTTTGCGACAGGCAATAATTTGCGATATCGCGCAACATTGTTCAACCCCTTCAGTACCAGTGGTCTCTGGCCCCTTAAGGACCAGAGACCGCTGGCACCAAAAACTGTCTCCTTCCAACAAATCGCCACATACCAGTCACCTCAGACCACCCACTCTGTTGTCTATATGATAATAATCCGAACATTTATATGGCACTTTTCTCCTGTTGGACTCAAAGCGCTCAAGAGCTGCAGCCACTGGGACGCGCTCAGGAGGCCACCCTGCAGTGTTAGGGAGTCTTGCCTTGAACTCCTTACTGAATAGGTACTTGACCTAGCTAGGATTCGAACCCTGGTCTCCAATGTCAAAGGCAGTGCCCTTAACCAGTACTCTATTCAGCCACTGCTGGCAGAGCTTTGTGAGCCGGTCAGGAGCCGCTTTCATTGGCTCCTGACCGTGTGATTAATTTGAGCCAATGGGAGTTGCTTACATTGATGACAGGATCAGGAGCCAATGAAATTGGCTCCTGACTGGCTCACGGAGCTCTGGTGTCATACCAACAGCAGGGCGAGTGAGCTGCGGCAGGGAGACAGCAACGAGATTGTCGAGAGCAGTAAGAACACGCGGCGTTGAGCTGAAATCTACGCCCTGGCAGGAACAGCCTCCAAACAGGACATAGATTTCAATCACCACCATCAATCAACGAATGACGACTGTGCGCGATAATCGTTCGCTTTAACCACTTCAGCACCACAGGGTTTTTTGCTTAAAAACCAGAGCAATTTTCACATTTCAGCGCTCCTCCCATTCATTCACCAATAACTTTATTGCTACTCATCAGATGTAAAGGATCTATATCTTGTTTTTTTGCCACAAATTATGCTTTGTGAGGGTGATATTTGCTTTTAGTAATTATGTTATCTGTGCATTTTAAAGGGAAAAATGAGAAAAAAAATACACTATTTCTCCATTTCCATCCACTATAGTTTTCAAATAAACAATGTTACCATAGGTAAAACCCACACATTGTATTTGCTAATTTGTCCTGGTTATCTCAACATTTAAATAATGTTCCTAGTACAATGTATGGCGATAATATATTAGTTTCTGGTTTGTGTTTTTTGTTTTCTCATTGTACTCTATCAGTAATTAAAAGCCCTTATCTTTATGATTAACAGTAATACACTCTCATGGCATACATATTTTAAAAGCTAAGTCCCTAGGGTAACAATGTATTCTCTTTTCAATGCTGTCACTTTTGGTTTTTTTTTACAAGTATTTATTTATGGGTATAGAGTACATGAAAATAACAGTTTTATTGCTTTTCATTCAGTTTTCCGGTAAAAAAAAAAATCACATGACTTAGCCCTCAGTTGTCAAACACCACAAAATCTATTCTCTCACTTGTCACGGTTAAAATGATACCCTATATACATAATCAGATAGCTTATTGGGCATACAGCACACTGTTTACCACAAGTACGCCTATCTACTCCCCTGAGCTTCAGATGAAGTTTTGTGGGGAGTAGATAAGCGTAGCAAGGGATTCAAAGTGGTTAAATGACCAACATGACAGATCCAATCGTGCATGGTCGTAATGATTGCCATTGACCCCCCCCCCCCCCCCCCCAAGCTAATTACCGCGATTGTCCAATGACGATCCATCGCTCAACGACGATTATTAGTCTAGGTTATTTCTTTTTCACACAGGGTCATGTAGGTTTTGAGGTTTTTTTCTCACTAAATAATAAAAACCATCACTTAAAACTGCATTTTGTGTTCAATTGTGTTATCTTTGACTAATAGTTAACGGTTTTTGATGAGCAAAAACATTTAAGTGTGACAAACATACAAAAGAATAAGAAATCAGGAAGGGGGCAAATAGTTTTTCACACCACTGTATAATAATGTTAACTTTGAAAGAGGTTTTTATACCTTGACTGTAGTTATGTCAGAGCATACAGTTGTGTTCAAAATTGTTCAACCCCCTCTGAAATTGAGTGTTTTGGCCAGTTTGACATTGATTTTGATCATTTCAGTCATCTTGTTTACAATTAAATCAAAGAGGCACTTGTAAGACAGACAAATATAACATACCATTTATAAAAAAATCACAAATGTCTTTTCTGTGCTCACATCATTATCAGTTTTATTCAACCCCCAAGTGACATTCATTCTTAGTACTTAGTACAACATCCTTTTCCAGTTATAACAGCTTTTAAACGTGAAGCATAGCTTGACACAAGGCGCTCACACGCTTTATGGACCTGAACCAGTTTTATATGCTCCTATACTGCCTGATGAAGCGGGTCTGTTGACCGCGAAACGCGTTGCGATTTTATGGAGTTGTGAATAAAATTGTATATATTTTTACTCTGCATTTGAGTATATGTCCACTACCAGAGGGAGGTAAGTCTACCTAGACTTCCCTCTTTTTATCATTTTTAGAACATTGTTTTACTCTGCTTGGCGCCTCTGTTCGTACATATTATAGCTTGACACAAGTGTCTTGCAGCAATCTACGGGCATCTTAGCCCATTCTTCATGGGCAAAAGCCTCCAGTTCAATCACATTCTTAAGGAGGCCACTAATGATCCAATCTTTTTTTATCCAATTTTACCAAATCTATGTAGTAGAAGGGTAAATTAAGTGAATATACTGAATGGATAATTTAGGCAGTTACCTTATATTACATAGAAATGGTAAGATTGGATGAAAAAAGATTGGCTCATTAGTGGCCACCATTAGGCTTGCATGCTGCAACTGCTTTCTTTAAAGAGAAACTCCAACATAGAATTGAACTTTATCCCACTCAGTAGCTGATACCCCCCTTTTACATGAGAAATATAATGATTTTCACAAACAGACCATCAGGGGGCGCTGTATGACGGATTTTGTGCTGAAACCCCTCCCACAAGAAGCTCTGAGTACTGCGGTACTCTGGGCAAACTGCCACAATGTAACAATGTTCACAGACAGGAATTAACTGTTTACAGCTGTCTCTAACAGCCAAAACAGCTAGGAGCAGCTACATAACCTGCCCACAGTAAAAATGTCACCATGTAATAAAGGTCAGAATGTAAATCGGGGAGAGGAAAGATTTTACAATGAGCAAACACTGACTAAATCATTTATACATAATTATGGTAAAAAATGAAGCACTTTTTTTACTACATTATTTTCACTGGAGTTCCTCTTTAAGTCCCACCAGAGGTTCTCAATCGGATTTAAGCCTGGTGACTGCGATAGCCACTCCAAAATGTTCCAGCCTTTAATCTGCAACCACGCTCTACTGGACTTGGAGGTATGGTTGGGATCATTGTCCTGTTGAACGGTCCAACGTCTCCCAAGCCTCAGGTTTGTGACGGACTGCATCACATTTTCATCCAATATCTCCTGGTACTGAAGAAAATTAATGGTACCTTGCACACGCTGAAGCTTACCTGTACCTGCAGAAGCAAAACAGCCCCAAAGCATAATTGACCCCCCGCCATGCTTCACAGTGGGCAAGGCGTTCTTTTCTTCATAGGCCTTGTTCTTCCTCCTCCAAACATAGCGTTGATCTATGGGCCCAAACAGTTCTAATTTTGTTTCATCAGTCCACAGAACACTATCCCAAAACTTTTGTGGTTTGTCCACATGACTTTTGGCATACTGCAGTCAACTCTTCTTATTCTTTGGAGACAGCAAGGGGGTGCGTCTGGGAGTTCTGGCATGGAGGCCTTCATTACGCAGTGTGCGTAATGTCTGAGCTGAAACTTCAGTACCCGCATCTGACAAATCTTTTTTCAGTTCCTCAGCAGTCACATGGGGACTTTTCTCCACTTTGCGCTTCAGATAGCGCACAGCAGTCAAAGTCAGCATCTTCTTTCTGCCACGACCAGGTAGCGTTTCAACAGTGCCCTTTGCCTTGAATTTGTGAATGATGCTTCCTATGGTGTCTCTTGGTATATTTAACATCTTTGCAATCTTCTTATAGCAATTGCACTTCCTGTTAATAGAAATCACCTCTCATCTTGTCTTCCTGGACCATTCTCTTGACTTCACCATGTTTGTAAACACACCAGTAAATGTCTAGCAGGAGCTGAGCATCACAGTCATTTTAAATCTGTCCAATTGGTGCTTATTATGCTTAATTGCTGCTCGTTAACATCCACAGGTGTTTTCAATACCTGATCGAAAACACTTGAATGAACCTCTGTTAAGAGTGGTAGTCTTTAAGGGGTTGAATAATTGTGTCAATGAAGAAATCACAAAAAAACATTGAAAACTGTATTACGAAAACAACTGATGTCATTTTTGCTGCATTTGGTTCTTTAAAAAGTCCTTGTAAGATTTCATTCTGAACACAATTACAAATGTGCACTAATTTCCCTAAAACCCCTTTACAGCATTAGGGGTTGAATAATTTTGAACACAACTATACTTTCATTCTGTAAATACCAGGACTTGAACAAAAACATGTGCCAATGCCGCATAGACTGTTAACACTGCCAATGAGAAAACAAACATCCCTCTCTGCTTTAAATTATCAGGTGTGTTATGGTAAGGCAGAGAAGACTGCTCAGCCATTGATGGCTGTAGATAAATTCGTTTCTTGGCCTATTTTTTCATCCCAATTTATCTACACATGCCTCTATATAAACAAACAGATAAACCTTTTACATGGGAAGGGCTGCCACGCTACGTTTTGTAGCTGAAAGCATAGCTCATGTGGAGAATAAAAAAAAGGGAGACCATTTTTCATAAAAGGAAAATGTTCAGAAATTCATGAAATCTTATGGATACACTGAAGAATATGATTAGTGCAAGAAATGGTCAATGAGATGCTAATAGCTACACCATATTTTATCTAATTACAGCTTGGAATTGAAAGAAATCCAGCAGGCTAGAAAAAGAGGAAGTCAGAGAGAGAGGCGAGAGACTGAGAAGGGGAAATTTAAAGGGAGAATAAGGGAAATTTTATGGTTTAAAAAAAAAAAGGCATGATAAAACATTATATGTGATTAAATTACATAAGAAAAGTGGTGTTTTAAATGATCGTTAATACAATTTTTAGATCCAGCTAAACATTACATTAAACAGCACACACAAAAAAAAAAGGCCCATATGCTATTAACTTTTTCACTTACATCTTCTACTAGAAGATAATTTTTCATCTTCTATTTAAAATACCTTTACAGCACTTTCCAACAGAAAAGTATTTTCTTCTTTTCTGGTGGCTTAAAGTGCACCCGAGGAGAGAGGGATATGGAGGCTGCCATATTTATTCCCTTGTAAACAACGTGCAAACCTGTTGATCTTCTGGCATCCACAGTACCTGAGTGAAACAAGCATATGGCTAATCCAGTAAAACCTGAGTCAGAGTACCTGATCTGCATATGCTTGTTCAGGGTCTACGGCTAAAAGTATTAGAGACACGGGATCAGGAGGACTGCCACACAACTGGTGTTGTTCAAAAGGAAATAAATATGGCAGCCTCCATACTTTTCCCCTTGGGTTCCCTTTAAAAGGTATTTTATTGACCAGTTTAAAAATATCACCTAGGAGAAAACTCAGGAGAAAAAGTTGATTGCATATGGGCCAGACATTGAATACCATGTAAATGAATTAATTTATTTTAAGTCCACAGTATACACTATCTGATGGATTTGAAATCAAGTAGCTGATGGGTATCTGATGGCATTTTTGATGGAATATTGGTCTGACCACTGCCACCTTTGTGTTGCCTGATTGTACACACAATTCATTGCAGTGTTCTATTAAAGCTCCTCTCCAGAATCATCATTTTTGCCACCCGCAACTGAGCGAAATGTCTCACTGTGGCAATGATAACTGGTGTTGCTGTTACAGCCACTAACTCGCCCCAGTACAAGGAGCTGCAGGGAGAGGGAGTGTGCGGCTTTTGAGGTGGAAAGCAGTAATGTGAGAATTATGTGGGGGTTCTTATGCTGGGAATACATCATAAGTTTTTCAGCAGATAGATGGTTCGAGAAATAATTTCCGACATGTCCGATCTTATTTTCAATCGTTTTACTGATCTATTTCTCATAGAAGTGAATGAAAATTGATAAGAAAAGATAAGAAAATCGATCGGAAAATCAATCGAAAATAAGATCGGACAGTTAATTGACTGAAAAATCTCAGTGTATTCCCAGCATTAGGCTATGGCAAAGGGGGCCGTGGATGGAGAGTCGGGAAAGCACCAATCAGAGCAGGAGGGAATAAAAAAAATGCTTACCCTCGAACTGTCCACTAAATCGCGTGGTCACATGACACACATGACAACAAAGATAAGGCCCCTGAGCTGAGTATAGGGGTGGGGTTATCTGGTAGAACAAGAGGGTGCAGCTATACATTGGATGGAGGAAGGTAAGAGTTAGTTAACCAACCTGTTTGACATAGAAAAAGTGGCCACCTTTATAGGGGCACTATGGCGAAAAATTGTAAATATGTGCAAACATATACAAATAAGTACGTTTTTTAAAGTAAAAAAGTAAAAGTAAAATGAGTAAAATGAGCCATAAATTACTTTTCTCCTATGTTGCTGTCACTTACAGTAGGTAGTAGAAATCTGACAGAAGCGACAGGTTTTGGACTAGTCCATCTCTTCATAGGGATTTATTCATTTGCAAACGCACTTCGTTTTTTTGCAGTTGGACAGAGCAACTTCCATTCACTGTGTGGCAGAGAAAGCTGGCCAGCATCATTGTTTAAATACTTTTTAGGGAATATCTTAATAAAGAATAAAAGCCATACTGAGAATCCCCTATGAAGAGATGGACTAGTTCAAAACCTGTCACTTCTGTCAGATTTCTACTACCTACTGTAAGTGACAGCAACATAGGAAAAAAGTAATTTATGGCTCATTTTACTTTTTCCTCATAGTGCCCCTTTAAGGATGAAATACATGTGCTGATGGTCCACTACTTACAAACAGGTTCCATTCCGGGAGATTGTTTGCAAGTTAAATTTGTTTGCGAGTTGAGTCCTGTGTTAAACCTTGTGAAACGTGGATAAACAAGTTACTTTCAGGCAACTCTGGATTTGGACATTTAGTAAAAACTGTTTTTTTCGTTGTTTTAAATTTGCTTTTAAAGTGTGTTATAACAGTTCATACAATACTGTAGCACGCAACAACACAAATAGGTCATAAAAACAGTATGGTATATTTTGTACATGAAGACATCTTTGTATCTCAGAAACTTTGTAACTAAAGTTGTTTGTAAAGTAGGGGATTGCCCATTTACATTTGATGCAAGAGATGAGAATCTACCCAGCCATGAGCCTTTCTATATGTCTTCAATCCTACTATGTTGAGAGCATACTAACTAAAAAAAAAAAAAAAAAAGAATACATAGTTTGTTTTTGAGGCAGATAGATGGTGAGATAGATGATTTCCGACATGTCCGATCTCCTGTTTGATCGTTTTGCCACTCAATTCCTGATAGAAGTGAATGGAAAAAGGTAAGAAAAGCGAGCAGAAGATAAGAGACTGCAGAATCGAGCAGCAAAAACGATCGAGTGGAGAATCGAGCGGCAGAAACAAAACGTGTATGCCCAGCATTACTGATTGTAATCTACTTCATTATATCAGTGTATTCAAACTGTGCAAGAGCAAGGTGGTTAAATAGTGCGATAATCAAAGCAATTATGGGCAGATATCTCAGCACCCAGCTATGTCCTGAGTGACAGCAATGCTGAAATATACTTAACCTCGCATATATTTTTAAATGAGAACGTTGCTGTGTTACACCAGCTGAGAACACAGGAAGATGCACTCATGGAGTCAGTTTGCAATATGAGCAGCACGCACAAATAGCAGGAACTATGTATGTCCCACTTGGAAACTCAGGAAGATATTTTAATGGTCTGTGTATTGTATGTGGCCCCTCTTCAGTGAGTTCAGTGGAAGGGTATGGCGAAATGTGTCTGTAAATAGTAGCTGTACAAATGGGAGAACACATGGCAAGTTCTGCAAAGCTATACATCCCTATAGATGAGACAACTGCACTTTATGACTCATTTTAAAGAACTAGAGAAGAGTTGAGCAAATGCAAATAAAAGCCAAAAATAAGAACGTCTGCACTAAAATGCACATTTTCCTTTTAACAAAATAAGCTGGTAACCTGACAGAATTCTATTGTTTCCATTATTTGGATGCATATAAATTTAAATTGTTCCAATACAAGTTAATATAGCCGAAACAGGACAGCAGAGGGGATTTCATGTGATGAATGTGGTGGAGTTTCAGAGATAAGAAACCACCTTATTCATATGAGTCAAAGAAAATTAAATGACACAAAAGTGTAAATCAGCCAAGTGGAAAGAAAAAAAAAAAATAGATGGGAGTACTGTATAGTCCAAGTCAACAAGGGGATAATTTTGGTGAACTGGCAGGTACAGTAACAGTGTTTGGAGGAGAAACAATAGTACATAATCTACATAATTATCTGTTTAAGGGATATTGCTTAAATATGTTGAGGGGGTGCGGAAGCAATGCTGCATAATTACGTAGGCTTAGTGGGAAGAAGCGCTGTGCAATTACTTGTTTTAGGAACACCTTCCTGTTTTACAGTATCTGTGGGGAAAATAATACATAATAATCTTATGTTGGAGAGTGTGCTGCATAATGATGCGGTTTGAAGGAAACCGCTGTTTACTTGTTTCAAGGACACTGCCTAATTACACTGTTTGGGGGATAGGCAGGCCCATTATAGTTAAGGGTACATGCCGGCTAATTATGTTAGATGGGGACCGACAATACCTACATTTGTGCACCATGCACATGGGCAGCCACCTGACCAATGTGCACAGGGACACACAAAAACTTGCTTCTCTTCCACTCAATTGATCATTTTGATTGATATCCTAATTGGTGATCAATCAGCAAAAAGTTTGGGTGCAGATCCTCTCATGTATACCCGGCCCACAAGTACTCTTAAAGCGGACCAGAACTCAGAACTTCCCCTCTGCTCGAAAAGATAAGCAACAGCATAATAACCTTTAAAGAAAAACATTTGTCATAGCTGATACAACACAAAAAAAAGTAAAGTGTACGCTCCAAACAACACAAAATATGCCAATTGTACGAATATAACTTTATTATGTAGCAAAATATCAAGTAGTATCAACATTAAAAATGGCAATAGTTGATCAAGCTACTGGACACTCAGCAAGCACTCTATCCACTCATACATACACCAGGGCTGTTTCAATTTGACAGGCAAACTCTCTAAATACATACAGGGTGCCTTTCTTTGTTTTCCTTCCACTTTAAGCAGAACTGGACTGCTGCTGGTAGCTATATAATTCCACTACATATTACGGTAACTTTATATATCTCACCAGTGTACACACACAGCCACAGTTCTTTTGCATTGCCTCCCATTTATGATAGCCAGTTGTACAGTTATTAAGAGTGCAGGGTCGTAAGTCAGCAGTACAAAAGAAATGTAGTAAGTGGGCACCCAAAGCTTCTAGATGAGGATTTATGCTGTTGCTAAGCAGAATGAGTTTGCAGAAACCTGGGCCTCATGTTGATATAACTATAAAGTGGCCCAGTGTCTACCACATGTTTCTAACTTCTTTTCTATCACAGTCAAAGATGCATTTCAAGTAATGTACAAATATTTCCGCTCTGTCTTAAAAAATACTGATCAGCCAAGTGCTATAAAATGCCTGGCATAAAAACACCAGATGTGAAGGGGTCTATGAAGTGTAACTGATCACAAGTGCCTCTACTCCTATATCATTATTTACAGCTGGAACTTCAAAGAGCCGCCACATTCACTGTAGCTTTGTGCAGGAAATTCCTTACCACAGCATAACTAGCAACAATGACAGAGTAACAGTACCCCACAGTAGGTCTCATACCAGACCTCCTAATGTATAATGAGGGTGTGAGATAATGGCTGAATGTTATGCCTGCCATATGGCAAAACGCTATGTACATGAAGTCTGCTCTTGAAAGAAGGTGAAGTCTCTATAGAGCGACAAAGGCCAGCAGGTATGCCAGAGTATAATCAATGTACTATAAGTACACTTTTACATTAGTAGCCATGTGGGAAAATTAAACTGAAGGTGTTCATTAAAGTATCTCCAGCCACAGCAATGGGACAGTACTGCTTTCAGCTTGGCCAGGCAGAAATCCAACAGCCTTTTATTATCAGGAATGGTTTTCATTAGATCCTGTTCAGAAATCACAGTATATGCATCTATCCTGTACTGCTTCACCCATCCTCTATGAATATGACACACACATATATATATACAGTGGTGTGAAAAACTATTTGCCCCCTTCCTGATTTCTTATTCTTTTGCATGTTTGTCACACTTAAATGTTTCTGCTCATCAAAAACCGTTAACTATTAGTCAAAGATAACCTAATTGAACACAAAATGCAGTTTTAAATGATGGTTTTTATTATTTAGGGAGAAAAAAAAACCTCCAAATCTACATGGCCCTGTGTGAAAAAATGATTGCCCCCCCCCTTGTTAAAAAATAACTTAAAGGTGGTTTATTACACCTAAGTTCAATTTCTGTAGTCACCCCCAAGCCTGATTACTGCCACACCTGTTTCAATCAAGAAATCACTTAAATAGGAGCTATCTGACACAGAGAAGTAGAACAAAAGCACCTCAAAAGCTAGACATCATGCCAAGATCCAAAGAAATTCAGGAACAAATGAGAACAAAAGTACTGTAATTGAAATCTATCAGTCTGGTAAAGGTTATAAAGCCATTTCTAAAGCTTTGAGACTCCAGCGAACCACAGTGAGAGCCATTATCCACAAATGGCAAACACATGGAACAGTGATGAACCTTCCCAGGAGTGACCGGCCGACCAAAATTACCCCAAGAGCGCAGAGAAAACTCATCCGAGAGGCCACAAAAGACACCAGGACAACATCTAAAGAACTGCAGGCCTCACTTGCCTCAATTAAGGTCATTGTTCATGACTCCACCATAAGAAAGAGACTGGGCAAAAAGGGTCTGCATGGCAGATATCCAAGGCGCAAACCACTTTTAAGCAAAAAGAACATTAAGGCTCGTCTCAATTTTGCTAAAAAAACATCTCAATGATTGCCAAGACTTTTGGGAAAATACCTTGTGGACAGACGAGACAAAAGTTGAACTTTTTGGAAGGTGCGTGTCCCGTTACATCTGGCGTAGAAGTAACACAGCATTTCAGCAGAAGATCATCATACCAACAGTAAAATATGGTAGTGGTAGTGTGATGGTCTGGGGTTGATTTGCTGCTTCAGGACCTGGAAGGCATGCTGTGATAGATGGAACCATGAATTCTACTGTCTAACAAAAAATCCTGAAGGAGAATGTCCGGCCAACTGTTTGTCAACTCAAGCTGAAGCGATCTTGGGTGCTGCAGCAGGACAATGACCCAAAACACACCAGCAAATCCACCTCTGAATGGCTGAAGAAAAACAAAATGAAGACTTTGGAGAGGCCTAGTCAAAGTCCTGACCTGAATCCTATTGAGATGTTGTGGCATGACCTTAAAAAGGCGGTTCATGCTAGAAAACCCTCAAATAAAGCTGAATTACAACAATTCTGCAAAGATGAGTGGGCCAAAATTCCTCCAGAGCGATGTAAAAGACTCGTTGCATGTTATCGCAAATGCTTGATTGCAGTTATTGCTGCTAAGAGTGGCCCAACCAGTTATTAGGTTCAGGGGGCAATTTCTTTTTCACACAGGGCCATGTAGGTTTTGAGGTTTTTTTTCTCACTAAATAATAAAAAACATCATTTAAAACTGCATTTTGTGTTCAATTATGTTATCTTTGACTAATAGTTAACGGTTTTTGATGAGCAGAAACATTTAAGTTTGACAAACATGCAAAAGAATAAGAAATCAGGAAGGGGGCAAATAGTTTTTCACACCAGTGTGTGTGAGTGTGTGTGTGTGTGTGTGTGTGTGTGTGTGTGTGTGTGTGTGTGTGTGTGTGTGTGTGTGTGTGTGTGTGTGTGTGTGTGTGTGTGTGTGTGTGTGTGTGTGTGTGTGTGTGTGTGTGTGTGTGTATATATATATATACACACATATATATATATATATATATATATATATATATATATATATATATACACACATACACACACACACACACACACACACACACACACACACATATATATATATAGATACGATAGATAGAGTCAGGGAAATCTAGATTCACCTCTGTGTGTGCTTATGTTCTGTGGAGAAGACAGAGGAACCCCCCCAACCTAGCACACTGACAGCAGGCTGAGGAGAGGATTATCATACCATATAGTGGAAGGAGAGGAGAGGCACCCACTGCAACATTCTATGGGAACACTAACATCTGAACACAACACATTGGAACATAATCCCAGGTCATGTGACCACTATTTTGAAACAGACGATAGCTACTTGGGTATTACAGTACTACAGCAGCAAGCATGAGGGAGTGTGCATGTGTAATACAGTCCATAAAACTTAAAGGGTACCAGACGTGACACAATGACACAAACATGTTAACATTTCGTACCAATCCTGCTTGGAACTTGCAGAAAATAAATAAAATAAACAAAAAGCACAAATTATAGGTCAGTAAACATTCGGAATACAGGGGCAGCTCTCCTGAATACTCATTGGGAAAAAAAGCGATTTGAAAAGCAATTTGTCCAGCGCTTTCAAGAATAAATACATTGTATGTATTCAGTTCCAGGTGAAAGAGTTGACTTCCTGAGTGTCGTTAGGAAGAAAAACAAAAATGGACAAAAGCGCTTAGAAAAGCATAAGTCGCTCTGAAAGCGAAGGGAAAATCGCTTTCAATAGTGCTCAGCGCTTGCACTAGCGGTTTATAATGTGAACTAGGCCTAAGTGTGGCTGTGCTAAAATGCCTAATAGCAGGACAGCAACGATAAGTTCAAAAGGTCATCATTTCTCTGTGTGGGAGCTAAATGAACAGCTTACAAAGCACTTGGTTCAGACCTCAGATCTAGAATCCATTCTACAGATACAATCAGGGCTGTGCAGTCGGTACAAAAATCTTCCGACTCCAACTCCGACTCCTTAGTTTATAAAACCACGACTCCAACTGCGACTCCGGGTAACCAAAATGGCCAGACTCCGACTCCTTAGTCTAATATTTAACAGGGCTGTGGATTTTGTGCAAAAATCACCCGACTCCCGACTCCTCAGTTTATGAAACCACGACTGACTCCAACTCTGACTCCAGGTATCCAAAATTGCCCCTGACTCCAACTCCTCGACTCCGACTACACAGCCCTGGATACAATTACTTATCTCATACGTTTATTTTCACTTCAGATTTGACACTATTAAACTGTGTTCATATTTTCAAATGTTTTTCCAACACACAACAAAGCATGTTAATATGCATTAAAACACATGCATTCATAACAGCAAAATGTGTGTGGGTGGAAAAAAAAGCTGCAAGGTTTTTTTTTTTATGCCAATGGAAAAAATGTATTAGATATGAACTAGCGCATTGATTAACCTTGGTTGACAGATGTAATACATTTGTGTATGTGGAAAAACATGTGCCATCGGAATGATCCCTTGAGGGTTAAGTCTCTATGGCACATCCACACCCAAAATGTAATGTTACATTATAATTTATCTTGCATTAACTGTCATCTGGTAAGCCTCATTATGATTGGTTTATAAAACTAGCCTGTTTGAACAGTACCAAAATCTGCTAACTGCCTCATAGTTTGCCTTTTCTATTTGATTTTGGATAGGTCAATGGCCTCAATTCACTAAGCTTAACTCCTGTCTTTAATAACTCTTCTGAGCGGTTTTACAGTTATCACCATGGTGATCTAATTGTGGTAACTGTAAAACCGCTCAGAAGAGTTATTAAAGACAGGAGGTAAGCTTAGTGAATTGAGGCCAATGTGTTTTGAAGCCAATCATCATTTATTCCTTTGTGCACTATGTATCACTGTTGTTTTTTTAATAATACAGGTTGAAAAAGAAAAAAAATGCTTACTTGCAGATGCTGCAACAGTACAGTCTGATGAATTGCACACAAAATTTCCATTTCACGCAGTCTGGCAATCCATAGACTGGCCTGCTTTCAGATGCATTTCAAACAGCGATCAACCAGAGAAAGGTTTGAGCATTACATTCATAACCATGTTTATTTATTGTTTATGATATCCCCCTAAATATGGGGGATACAAGAGTGTGGGGAATAGGTCATCAACCTACTCAGCGAATCTGAATAAAAAGAAAACTAGTTCCGCTACCAAAAAATGCCAAAATATCAGATAGTACTACACAGTACATTATGCATTATCAAACAATAAGTTTATTGAATCAGAGATCCACATGAGCCACGCTGCGCTCTATATTAGGCAATTAACTTATTGTTTGATTATGCAAGGTGTAGTGTGCAGTACTATACAGTATGATATTTTGGTATTTTTTGGTAGGGGAACTTGTTTCATCCTGTTACTCACATTTCAAACAGTGGTCTCACATCTATCTCCACAAATCACAAATCTCCACATAGGTACACACTGAGATTTTCTGGCAGATTGACTGTCAGGTTGATTATTTCTAACATGTCCAATCTGATTTCCCATAGAAGTGAACAGAAATCAGATTGGACATGTTGGAAATAATTAATCTGAAAGTACATCTGCCAGAAAATGTCAGTGTGCACTATCTTATGCCTGTGTACCAGGCATAAGATACACTACTTGAAGAGTATATGAAGTATAAAGACAGAGCCCACCCTACCAGGCTCCAGCTTTACGATGCAGGAATGGGGGGAATTTGTGATGAAAGGCTGTCTGTTTATTGCGCTTACTGCATCATTCAGCCAACCAATTTCTGGCAATGCACACATTCTGGTTGCTTTATAATGCAACTGAATGGGAGTGCTTGTAACTAAATGAATGTTAGTGGTTCACTAGCAGTGCTGTTACTGTTTGGAAGGAAAATACCGTACACAGCATCTCATGTCTAGCAGGCAGCTGCCACATGCTCAGATGTACATGCATAGGGCGACCGCCCATGCTGGACACCTGCAGGGGCTGACTACAAGCGCCCATCAGATAAACAGGAGCGGCTGACACAAACTATATGGTTTATGATACAAAAATGGGTAAATAAAACATCTGTCATGCCAAATGACTATTACATGATCTAAGCAACAGTAGGCTAAACTAAATATAGGAGCAGCTAATGAAAGCATTACAGGGAGGACAAAAGGTCTCAGAAAATAGTACTTTATCATGAATGACATGGGCAGATAACTCTACAAATGTTATGCCGCTGGCTGCTGATATTTATTATATATACATATATAGCACCTTAGGTTCGAATCCCACCAAAAAATCTGCAAGGAGTCTGTAAATGAGTCAATATTCTCTGCAAAATGTTAGTGGTTTGCAATGTGTCAACTAAGGGTGAAGCACATGAGACGGTAATGCAGCCTGTTTCATCATTCCTCTCGAGTGCAGTCATCGCTTCAGTTTATGAACGGTTACTGCTTTCATTTGCATTAAAGGCCACCTCTTGCAAAGAGCCACAGAGAGAGAGTTCATCTTTATCAACCATGACTAAAGAGTAATTCATCTGAAACATGATGTGATCAACTCTGACAGTGACATTATGAACAATTTTATGTGCCACCACCAGCTCTAATCCCTTGATAAGAAAACGCTAACTGCATCTAATATTATAAGCTTCATTTCCTATCAGATAACCTAATTGCTGGATTACCCAGAAGCACAGAATACCAGCAGGAACCTTTCCATACTGGAAGAGGCTTGAAATCATCAAGGCCATTGCAGCTGGTGATTAATACACCCAAGAAATGCTGCATGCAGGCGTAAACAGGACAGAGCAACTATAGCTGCTGTCTCCTCACGGAAATCCTCCTCAGACACCACACACCTTCTACCTCAGGTCCCGTTCACACTGCACGCGTTTCCAGCCGCGTTTTGGAAACGCGTGCAGGTGGCCGAAACGCACGCCATCAGACATTGCATAGAGTGCAATGTCTGATGTTCACACTGCATGCGTTCCGGACCTGTGCGGTCCGGGAACGCATGCTGCACGCATTTTTTGTAAAAACGCGTGGCTGTCCCATTCACTTTTCAGTGATGGGATCAGCCACGCAACGCACACAAACGTGGATGGCGTGCGTTCGCATGCGTTGCGTTCCGCATGCGTGGCCATCCGCGTTTGTAATGTGAACGGGGCCTCAGTGTCTGTCACCTACATTCACAGGTCTCAAAGTCCTGAATGCTTGCTTGTCTGTTAGATAAGGGATTTCATTATTGAATATTACACATTTTTAGCAAACAAATCTAAAGGTCCTCATACACTTACCAATGTTACTAGCAGACTATCAGAGTGATCAAATCTGCAAGGAATCTTAACGATTTTTACCTAAAATCAAAATATTGCTCTAGGTCATGCAGGGGAAGGGAAAGCGCTGCGGCCAATTGGCGGCCCAGAGTGTTACACTGCATCAAACAATCAATTCCCTGCTGGAATCTATGTGCTTGTGTGGCAGGAACTAATTCCTCTCTGAATAGATTCCGAGAATTTGGTGGGTCTACCGATGTCCCCCAATACTGCATAGACATCTGGGGCGCTGAGTCTTTAGAAGCTGCAACAACTGTCTGATTTGTACCCTCACCCCACCAGCTGGAGCATTTTCCGGTGCCTGGATAAATACTGGATAGACACTTAAAGATTGCCTTGATGAACACATACAAGTGTTGTATGTACTTCTCTCAACATAAAAAAAACAACAATGTAAACTGAGCCTAAAAGTACATTCGCGTGTAGAATTACAGTAGCCCACGTATATCGGGACTCAATCCCTTTGGGCAACCGCTTGGGGCGCAGAGTTCTGTATAAATGCGTTGCTAGTCTACAGGCTAATGATTTGATCTGTTGCTATGGGGGGGGAGGAGAACCATCTAGCATTTGTATGAAGCTTCACATTTCAACTGCCCAACTGGTTTCCTCTCAACAGGCTGGGAAGTTAGTTACTCACAACCTACAAGAGCACCAGCTCACATCAAAGACATATCATTTCTGTGGTGCAAAGATGTTGGGGAATGTAGTCAGGGATGCAGTAATGTTGGGAAATGTAGTCAGCATCTACTGTTCCTCCTACTTTGGGTATCACATATGACATAATATCGCACCTTATTGACACATCTACCAGCTGAATCCAGACAGGAAAAGAAGCGGTACTGCAGATACAAGCACATTTGGCCCTTGAAATACGGTATGCCATAGGCAACCAAATTTATTACCTTTAAAACAATACCAGTTGCCTGGCTATCCTACTGATCCTCTGCCTTTTAAAAAAAACTTTAGTTATAGACCCAGAACAAGCATATGCAGATGAAGTGTTTCTGACATTATTGTCAGATCTGACTAGATTAGCTGCATGCTTGTTTCTGGTGTTATTCAGACACTACTGCAGCAAAAGAGATTAGAAGGGCTACCAGATAACTTGTATTGTGTAAAAGGAAATAAATATGGCAGCCTCCATATAAAACTCTGTTCAGTTGTCCTTTAAGAACACAGAAAGGATACTAGGTTTGCCATTAGTGTGACTTTCACATAACTGATCCTACGAGAGCACAAATCATTGGATGAAGCCATGTGATATCCATCTATTCCCTCAGTGTGTTATATGGCTTCCTTAACCAGTTACGTTGAGCAAACAGACCTCACAACACATGTCAGAAACGGAGTCAATTAGAACTCAGTGTACAATATGTTTCAGTCTAGACATAATTCAAAATAAATGAAATGGGGTGGATTTTTATCTCTGTGGAGCATGTCTGTGTTTACATGTTTTAGAGATAAAGAAAATTTTCTGCTTGTCTGTTCAATTGCTTGGAAGCGGTTTGTCTCAGTGCACTGCGCATGTTACATGCACATCAGCAGACTGAACATCACAGTCTGGACTGGGGACAATTTCCTGTCTACATATAAAGTTCATCCCTCAATCTGACTGCCTCAGGGCTGACAAGCCAATGAAAATCTCATTAAAGCTGCACTGAGGCAACCAGGCTATTACAGTGAAACAGAGCCGCAACTAAGACAGACTGTGAAGAACAAAGGGAATGATGCCGCACCAGAAGAAAGCGAAAACGGCGCACACACAAACCTAGCAAGAAACAACACTTCCATTTAAAATCAGATATCCAAAAGGCAATCATAATAGCTGATCAAGATAAATGAAAAAAAAATTATAGTGCACCAGGAAATCAAGAATGCGATTTCCTGACAGTTGCCCTCACCTAAGCAGGGCTGTGGAGTCAGTACAAAAATCTTCTGACTCCTCAGTTTATGAAACCACCGACTCTAACTCCGACTCCGGGTACCCAAAATGGCTCCGACATCTGACTCCTTGACTCAGCACCTAAGTATGCTCATTCAGGTAAGTTGTACAATTCCCATGCTTGTCTGTCTCAGCTGTGTAAGTAGTACTTGTGTGCAGCATTAAGTAATAGATCTTGATTTAAAAAGAAGAAAAAAAAATTCCAGAGGCTTCCCAGATACTCAGAGAGCCAACCGCATCTGCCTGGGACTAGGGATGGTCAAGATGCAAATCATTTTGAGTTGACACAGGATTATGCAAATATTGTATGCAAATGTATGCAACTTGAAAACAGACCAATCAAAATTTAACCTGCATCAATTCAAAATTAGCATTTTAATGAACATCCCTACCCAGGACCCTCCTCTTCTTCATGGCTGTGCTACCGTCCATGCACGCCCAGTAGCATGAAGCCACTCGTGCAGAGGAAATAGCCGTGCGTGAGCTGCTTTATTCTACTGGGCACGCTGGGTAAAATTCTAAACATTTTTGCCATCTTTTTAATTTACTGTCAAATATTTTTTTAATTTTAACTTGCAGCCAGCAATGAATTTCCAAGCAAACAATCCCATACTGTACCGCTTTGCAGCCATACTTCTGTATTACGTTTCCAGCATTGACCGTCCACAGATTTCGATCTGCCTGCGGGTGTAAGTCACTGCAGAGAGCAGGCGCCTTCATTCCTCTCCTCACACAACTAGACTAAATGAGTGATTGGTCACAGGTGGTGAAACTGGCAGTTTCAGCTAGGAACACTTTGGAATCTCTGCAATGTATAGCGCTGAACTGAAGGAACTTTTACCTCAACAAAACTGACATTTCCCATTCACAATATACACAGGTTGTCAGGGAGACCTTAAGGATCATTTGTACCAGAAAACCTGTGGGAAAAAAATGGTTTACTATGCTACAGGCTATATGAACAATGATATACTGTTTCACCATGTCCTCAGAAATTCAGCGAGAACAGCTCATTAATATTATCTAGGTTTATGTGCAAATGAAATAGCCCTGGAAGGAAAATGTTTTATCACATGAAGCAAAAGTAATGAGCAATTTGCATCCCACTTGTTCCAAGCACAGGTCTGAGCAGTTCCTGAGACAAGCACAGCTCTCCGTATGTTGATTGTGCATAATTTATAGTGCACACCATATGCTGTCTCCCCTCAGGCTTGGTTCACATTTCAGCACTGTCATTTAATATATGTGCTACAGAAATCTGCTAGCTGCAAACACAGCTTAACTACATAGATAAACTACCTAACCAAACTAGACACCCTGATGTAATTAGAGGAAAATTGGTAAGTCTAGGGTGTATGTGGCATGCCTATACAACAAAAAGTGATGCTCTTAGATACCCATCATATTTCAAATGAAGTAAGAAACTGACTGGTTGCTTTCAGTAAAAAGGACGGAGGCCATACACCGTTTTTTCGGCTCGATTTCCAGAAGATCTGATTGCTATGATGAAATCTGCTGAGAATTAACGTCACCAAAATGCCAAATCGATTTCGGTCTATTTTGAACTGCTGGAATATATTGAAAATCCTTCTGCACCATCTTCTGAGTGCTTGCAATTCAATAGAAAGGATAGGGGGAAAAAAAAAAATAAATAAATCGCTAAGCACTTAAAAAAGTGCTTTGAAAAGCGATTTCCCGAGCATTTTTAATGAATAAATACATTGTATTTATTCATTTCCGGGGCAAAGAGTTCACTTCCTGACTGACTTCAGGAAGTGAAAAAAAACATCACTACACAAGTGCTACAAAAGCACTTTTCTAAGCGCAAGTCGTTCTGAAAGCGCTTCGAAAAGCGCTTTCAAAACCGCTCAATAAATAGCTTAGCGCTTGCGATAGCGCTGGCGATGTATAATGTTGACAAGGCCTTAGAATGTTTAGCTCTTCACTACTAATCAGCATGTTTTGTTCAACTACAAAGGAGGGAAGTTAAAGCAAAGATTTGTCCTCGCGGGGGGGGTGAGGAAGAGGAGGGGATGGGAGGGAACATCGCCATCTTTAGCCAAAAGTCAATTTTTCAAGGAGTGATTATGGAGGGGGGGGGGGGGGGGGGGGAGAGAAATGGACAACGCACAGGGATGCGGAATAGGCATAAACATACCTCTGTGCTTAAAGGACACCTGAAGGTATATGGAGGCTGCCATATTTATTTTCTTTTAAACAATAGCCCTGCTGGTCTATTTGGCTGCAGTAGTGTCTGAATCTCACCATAAACAAGCATGCAGCTAATCTTGTCAGATCTGCCAAAAATGTTTGAAACACCTGATCTGCTGCATGCTTGTTAAGAGTATATGGCTAAATGTATTAGAGGCAGAGGATCAGTAGGATAGCCAGACAACTGGTAGTGCTTAAAACTTAAAAAAAAAAAAAAAAAAGATGGCAGCCTCCATATACCATTCCTTCAAACAAGATGGAAGCCTCCATATACCTCCCACTACAGTTGTCCTTTAACTTGACTAGCTTTGCCTCAGGTCAGGTTTACTTTAATTTAAAAAAAAACTAAACCTCTTCATGAGTAATTAATTTCAAATGTTCAATTAAAATGCATGTAAAAACAAATGATCTGAACCCAGGCTCTAAGACTGGGCTTTAGATGTATTTAGCTTCACCTCTGATAATTAGAGTGACAATCCAAGTGCAATACTTTATGAGCATACTTCTATAGGATACAGAGTTTGTTTCCCTTTCTCCCTTGACCTCAGGAAGCGCTCTGCTTGTTTGCAGAGATCCAGGCTTTGTGCTGGCTGCACTGTGCACAGTCACTTGTCTGCAGAGATAAGCCTGCTGCTCAGAAAGAAGCGCCAGCATTCCCAATAACAGGATGGGAGAGAACGGGATCAGATTTAACACTGTGTGGTGGCCTCACAAAAATGTAACATGAAGAGACAAAAAACCTAAAGCATGAAGGTTGATAGCAAGGGCGATCTCCTGTCAGTAAATCGTATTCAGTAAACATGCAAGCCGCTGTGTTGTAATAATTGTAGCAACCAAGTAACAGGTCTGGAATTTGGACATTTTTTGTTTGTTTTTAAACACATCCTTAAAGAGACTCTGTAACAAAAGTGTCCGCCTTATTTCTTCTATCCTATAAGTTCCTTTACCTGTTATGTGGTCTGAATTACTGCAGCCTTTTTTAGTTGCACTGTCTCTGTAATATATCTAGTCTTTTCTTTGTCAAGCTTTGTCGAGGCAGAGAGGAATGCACTGCCTCTGCTGTGATAGGGAAAAGTTATGCACACCTCCTCCACGCCCCCTGCAGGTTCTGTGCGTGTGCTTTGTTTATTAGTCACAGACAGCTCTCTGCTCTCAATTTCAGCTTGTCTGAGGGGGAATGGAGCTTCCCCATGCTGAGAAACTGAGAATATATAGAGATAATTTATATATATATATATATATATATATATATATATATATATATATATATATATATAGATAGATAGATAGATAGATAGATAGATAGATAGATAGATAGATAGATAGATAGATAGATAGATAGATAGATAGATAGATAGATAGATAGATAGATAGATAGATAGATAGATATACAGGATCTTCTCAAAAAATTAGCATACCGTGATAAAGTTCATTATTTTCTGTAATGTACTGATAAACTTAAGACTTTCATATATTTTAGATTCATTACACACAACTGAAGTAGTTCAAAGCCCTTTATTGTTTTAATATTGATGATTTTGGCATACAGCTCATGAAAACCCAAAATTCCTATCTCAAAAAATTAGCATATAATGAAAAGATTCTCTAAACGAGCTATTAATCTAATCACCTGAATCAACTATTAAACTCTAAACACCTGCAAAAGATTCCTGAGGCTTTTAAAAACTCCCAGCCTGGTTCATTACTCAAAACCGCAATCATGGGTAAGACTGCTGACCTGACTGCTGTCCAGAAGGCCATCATTGACACCCTCAAGCAAGAGGGTAAGACACAGAAAGAAATTTCTGAACGAATAGGCTGTTCCCAGAGTGCTGTATCAAGGCACCTCAGTGGGAAGTCTGTGGGAAGGAAAAGGTGTGGCAGAAAACGCTGCACAACGAGAAGAGGTGACCGGACCCTGAGGAAGATTGGAGAGATGGACCGATTCCAGCCCTTGGGGGACCTGTGGAAGCAGTGGACTGAGTCTGGAGTAGAAACACCCAGAGCCACAGTGTACAGGTGTGTGCAGGAAATGGGCTACAGGTGCCGCATTCCCCAGGTAAAGCCACTTTTGAACCAGAAACAACGGCAGAAGCGCCTGACCTGTACTTGACACTGGACTTCAGGCATTTTGGCATTTCCCTCTCCCCAGTCTTCCTCCAGACTCTGGCATCTTGATTACCGAATGACGTGCAAATGTTGCTTTCATCCGAAAAAAGTACTTTGGACCACTGAGCAACAGTCCAGTGCTACTCCTCTGTAGCCCAGGTCAGGCGCTTCTGCTGCTGTTTCTGGTTCAAAAGTGGCTTGATCTGGGGAATGTGGCACCTGTAGCCCATTTCCTGCACACACCTGTACACGGTGGCTCTGGATGTTTCCACTCCAGACTCAGTCCACTGCTTTTGCAGGTCCCCCAAGGTCTGGAATCGGTCCTTCTCCCCAATCTTCCTCAGGGTCCGGTCACCTCTTCTCGTTGTGCAGCGTTTTCTGCCACACTTTTTCCTTCCCACAGACTTCCCACTGAGGTGCCTTGATACAGCACTCTGGGAACAGCCTATTCGTTCAGAAATTTCTTTCTGTGTCTTACCCTCTTGCTTGAGGGTGTCAATGATGGCCTTCTGGACAGCAGTCAGGTCGGCAGTCTTACCCATGATTGCAGTTTTGAGTAATGAACCAGGCTGGGAGTTTTAAAAGCCTCAGGAATCTTTTGCAGGTGTTTAGAGTTAATTAGTTGATTCAGATGATTAGGTTAATAGATCATTTAGAGAACCTTTTCGTGATATGCTAATTTTTTGAGATAGGAATTTTGGGTTTTCATGATCTGTATGCCAAAATCATCAATACTATAACAATAAAAGGCTTTGAACTACTTCAAAATATATGAAAGTCTAAAGTTTATCAGTACATTACAGAAAATAATGAACTTTATCACAATATGCTAATTTTTTGAGAAGATCCTGTATATAGATAGATAGATATAGATATATATAGATATAGAGATATATATAGATATAGAGATATATATATATAGATATAGAGATATATATATATATAGATATAGAGATATATATATATATAGATATAGAGATATATATATAGAGAGATATATATATATATATATATATATATATATATATATATATATATATATATATATATATAGATATAGAGATATATATATATAGATATAGAGATATATATATATAGATATAGAGATATAGATATATAGATATAGAGATATAGAGATATATATATATATATATATATATATAGATATATAGATATAGAGATATAGATATATATATATATATAGAGAGAGAGAGAGAGAGAGAGAGAGAGAGAGAGAGAGAGAGAGAGAGATAGAGAGAGAGATAGAGAGAGAGATAGAGAGAGAGATAGAGAGAGAGATAGAGAGAGAGATAGAGAGAGAGATAGAGAGAGAGATAGAGAGAGATAGAGAGAGATAGAGAGAGATAGAGAGAGAGATAGATATATATAGATATATAGATAGATATATAGATAGATATATAGATAGATATATAGATATAGATATAGATATAGATAGATAGATAGATAGAGAGAGAGAGAGAGAGAGATATAGATAGAGATATAGAGAGATATATAGAGAGATATATAGAGATATATACAGAGATATATAGATAGATAATATATATATAGAGAGAGAGAGAGAGAGAGAGAGAGAGAGAGAGAGAGAGAGAGAGAGAGAGAGAGAGAGAGAGAGAGAGAGAGAGAGAGAGAGAGAGAGAGAGAGAGAGAGAGAGAGAGAGAGAGAGAGAGAGAGATATAGTTACACATAAACACACACAAACCACTTCCTCTTAGCTGTCATATTTTTTGTTTGTAAACACTGCCTAAAACTGGCGATTAAAAGCCAGGATCGCGGCGGGGAGCAGCAGAAATGGCAAAGATGGATCCAGGAGATCACAGTGACTCAATCGGGATTTTTTTTTTAATTGTACAAATCCGACAGTACAGATTCTCTTTAAAGGGAAGGTTCACGGACATGTTTAAAAAAAATAAAAACACTAATCCCCTTACCTGGGGCTTCCTCCAGCCCATGGCAGGCAGGAAGTGCCCTTGACGCCGCTCCGGAGGCTCCCCATCTTCTCCGGTGGCTCACCTGACCTGGCCAGGCGGCTTCCAGGTCGGGCTTGTGCGCTCCAACGTGCGCCTCACGTGGTCGCGCTGATGTCATCGGACGTCCTCCATGCTGTACTGCGCAGGCGCCGTAGTTCTGCGCCTGCGCAGTAGTCTGTAGGACGTCCGATGACGTCAGTGTGACTGCGTGAGAGCACAAGGAGAAGCCTGACTAGGAAGTCGACCCGGCCAGGTCGGGTGAGGCACCGGAGAAGACTGGGAGCGTCGAGGGCACCTCCTGCCTCCCACAGGCTGGAGGAAGCCCCAGGTAAGTGGATTAGTATTTTTATTTGTTTGTCCGTGAACCTTTTTTTGTCCGTGAATCTTCCCTTTAAGGTTTAAGTCTGCTCACAAAAAAAGGATGGTCTTATCTTTCATATGGCCAGGATGGAAATTCAAAAGCCTTTCATTAGCATGCAGTTTATTTATTTATTGCATTTATAAAGCGCCCACATATTACGTAGTGCTGGATATTAGTTAAGGTTACAGGCAATATTTAGGGGTGACATACAGCAATAAGACAATACAGGAAAACATGGAAACCGGATCACCCAGCAAAGTATGAGTACCAGGTAATGCTTAGTCACTGGATGGGAGCATGGGGATTAGGCAAGTCGAGTTCACTCATCCACGGTAATGGAGGTGCGTGAATAGGTAGGTGACACAAGGAGGAGGAGCCTGATGAAGGCTTACTTACAATCTAGAGGGAGCGGTATGGACATGAAAGGTAGGGGGCCATCATTTAGCTGCGGGTTTAGAGCACCAGTGAGGGGGGAGGTAGGCCAGAGTGAAAAGGGGCATTTTGAGGGCCTTTTTGAAGACATTGAAGGAGGGGGCAACCCTAATGGGCAAGGTAGGGAGTTCCATAGTGTTGGAGCAGCTCTTGAGAAGTCCTGAAGGCGTGCATGGGACTGGGTGATGCGGGGGGTGGTCAGGCGAAGTTCAGGAGGAGCGGAGTGAGCGGCTAGGTGTGTACCTTTGCGTAAGATTGGAAACGTTGGTTGGACAGGTTTTGTGGACAGATTTGTAGACCAGACAGTATCTTGAATCTGATTCTGGACTGGATAGGAAGCCAGTGGAGGGAGGGGAGGCGCCGTGGTGGAGAAATGGGAGGAGTGGATAGGATAGTTCTGGCTGCTGCATTCATGGCGGACTGCAGCAGGCCAATTCGGGTCATAGGGAGACCAGACAGAAGGGCATTGCTGTAGTCAAGGTGGGAAATTATGAGGGCATAGATGAGGAGTTTGGTGGTGACGGAGGTCAGAAAAGTTTAAATCACATCGCAAAATTTATATGCACAACTTACTTTATGAGGAATGTTCTGTCATATTCTATCTGACCTGGATTACAGCTTTTACAGCAATGCATCTCTAGACTCACCTCTGAGTATTATTGACAAATACTTACGACTGGCACCTCCTTTAACATAGTTTTACAGTATTATTCATAGATACAATCCATAAGCCAACGTTTTCGGGATCAACAGGGACCCCTTTATCAAGGCAAAAGCCTGCTCAAGAATCTGTCTGCAGCACACAAGTGCAAACGTAGGCTGCTGATTGGGTGAACTTGCCTCTCTGCACTATGCTCACTGAGTGCACATCACCGACGTGAATGCAGAGAAGCGAGTTCACCCAAACAGCAGCCTGTGTTTGCCCTTGCATGCGGCAGACTGGCATTGTTTAAAAGTAAATACATATGGCAGCCTCCATATCCCTCATTAGTTGTCCTTTAAGGTGTCCATCCCTGGTACAACTTAATATCACCACCCATCCCTTACAAATAAAAGGCATTACAATTTTTGAAGAGGTAACCACTTTGATCAAAAAAATCATCAATACTACAAAAGACTCATCTAGAAGAAAAAACAGCAACTAACTAAAAATCTGCTGTTTGCATTTGTTCAGTGAAAAGCGGAGTGTGGAGACGATGGACTATGTCAGAATTATAAGTGTTAATTCATCCCTGAGGAAAACTGCTGGTTAGGCCTCACAGACCATGTTTGCTCAAGCAAGTCAGACATGGCAGGATCATGATCATGAATATAGATTGTTCTTATCGTGTCTTCTTACAGCTAAACCTCTGCTGACATGCAAATAAACTGAAGCAGTTCAACTCTCCATTACTATTCTGAACTTCCTGAAGCCTGAAAGTATACTTTCTGGCTTTCTAAGCAGGAGGATGAAATGTAAAGCCCTAGCTCTGCTTTTCTTTTTTATAATGCACCAGAGAATAAATTAGCACCAATTAGCAAGGCAAACAGTTTTACTTTTTTGAAAAAAATATATTGAAAATCTGGCTGGCTGACAACTCGTGTTGAATTACTCTTTGGGTTAGAACCCACTAGAGTGCTTTTTTGAGCGTTTAGGGAGCACTTCAAATCGCTAGCAATTTCCCTAAATGCTCTGCTAATGTAAATAAATGTAACAAATTCAACAGTAGCAATTGTGATTAGCAAAATCACAATCACAGGACATGTAGCATTTTGGGAGCGTTTGCGCTCCAATTTAAAGTATATAAGCGCTGGCAAATCGCTCATGAATAAATACAGTTCCAGGCCTGAGGCTACTTTCACCAAGGTGAATTGTGCTGGACAATATAAATCACATTGCCTCTCCTAAGCACGACCATCTCATGACGACCTGAGTTGGAAGGCTAACACCTCCACAACACAAAAGAAAGTCCAGCAAAGGTTATTCATCCTTCTCCAACTAAAGAAGCTTGTCATGGAGCTTCTGAGGTGCTTCTACTCTGCTACTATCAAATCTGTCCTCTGCTCATCCATCCTGGTCTGGTATGCTGGCTCTACCGCTAGGGGCAGATACAAGCTTCAGGGGGTCATCAGATCAGCAGAGAGGATCACAGGGCCGGCCCTAGACTTTTTGCCGCCTGAGGCAAATTTTTTAAAAAAAATTGCCACCGCCGCCCCTCCCCCCCCCCCCCTCCGAGCTGGAGGGGTAGCTGGCAGGACGGGGGTATTGGGCCAGCGGCGGGGAGGGGGGTCGGACCCCCCCCTCCCTCGCCTGGGTCCCCCGTCCTCCGCTCCCCTCCAGCCTAAATAGACGCAGCCGTATATGTAAGAGGCACGGGCGGGGAGGACACTCACCTCTTCCCAGCATGCGCTCCACTGACATCACTTCCTGCAGCGTTGCAGGAAGTGATGTCAGTGGAGCGCACGCTGGAGCGAGGAGGAGGTGAGTGTCTCCCCGCCCGTGCCTCTTACATATACGGCTGCGTCTATTTAGGCTGGAGGGGAGCGGAGGACGGGGGACCCAGGCGAGGGAGGGGGGGGTCCGACCCCCCTCCCCGCCGCTGGCCCAATACCCCCGTCCTGCCAGCTACCCCTCCAGCTCGGCGGGCCGGCTCCCCGCACCCACGGACGGGCGGGTGCCGCCCCTGGAAATTTGCCGCCTGAGGCAAAAGTTTCACCCCGCCTCATGAGCGGGCCGGCCCTGGAGGATCATTAGGAATCCCCTTCCCCATTTGACCTCATCCACAACTCCAGACAAGTTTCCAGAGTAACAAGGAAAGCAAACGACCCCTATCTGGGCAACCACTTCTTCATCCGACTTCCATCAGGTCGAAGGTTCCTGGTCCTCTCCACCAAAACCTCAAGGCACACAAATACATTATTCCCCTCCGCTGTCAAACTCCCACACATCCCCCTCCTTCCTTCTCCCACTTAGGCTGCCGCTGCCTCCAGTTGATTTTCTGATATTGTTGCTCTGTTCACTGTTTTTTTTTTTTTCCTGCTTTTTGATCATGTGGAGTCGGAGTCGAGTCGTCGGAGTAATTTTGGGTACCTGGAGTTGGAGTCGGTGGTTTCAATAAACTGAGGAGTCGGATGATTTTTAAACAAAATCCATAGTCTTTTTAAAAATTAGACTAAGGAGGAGTCGAGGAGTCGGAGCAATTTTGGGTACCTGGAGTCGGAGGTTTCATAAACTGGGGAGTCGGAGTCAGATGATTGTTGTACCAACTCCACAGCCCTGTTTTGATACATCACATATCTATTTGCTGCTACTGCGGTTATTGAGTATTGTTGTTTATTTTGAATTTTGTATGGCCCCTCTTTGTGCCAAATCAATTCCGGGTACGTCCCTGGCGAACTTAAATAACATCTGGTTTGGATAACACGATCTATGCAGTGAAGCATACCTTCTATGTACTGTATGCTTTCCTGTCATGCACTACATGCATAATGTGTGATGTGAATTTTACCCTCTGTAGAGTCCAGACTAGACAGCCTAAACCAGTCACAATTTAATTTGCACCCAAAAGCAAAGTTCACCCGGCCACACATTTAACTTTCCTCACACAGTCTCGTGCGTGTATGTATGTAATAAATGTCTCTGTGTGTATATATGTATATTATATACAATTTTATTTTAATTAAAAGTGCAGGTATGGCTTATATAAACACAATGGGACGGATGTGGGTAATATTAAAGAGGAACTTTAACCAAGGATTGAACTTCATCACTATCAGTAGCCTATACCCTCTTTCCCCACGAGAAATCTTTACTTTTTCTCGAATAGGTCATCAGGGACATCTGTATGGCTGATATTGTGGTGAAACCCCTCCCACAGTGTGATGTCATGACCTTGGTCCTGGCAATTTGCAGTCTGTGAACCTCGTACTGTGGGAAATAACAGCTTTTTCCAACTGCCAAGCAAGCAATATCTCCCTGTGTGCATAGAACATTCCGTATAGATCAACTGGCAGAAATAAAGATGTTACCACTAGTGATGCATTTCAGAATGGAAATCAGAGCGGGGAAAGATTTTACAATGGGAAAACATTGACTAAATAATTTATGATTGTAAAAAAAATAAGCTATTATATTTCTTATTTTCACTACAGCACCTCTTTAAATGTATTATTACACAATAAGCAAGGAGGACTTGCAGTGTGGAAAGAGGTGGGCTAGGTTAAGTGATCTGCTCTGTGCTGGGGAAGCAACTCAGTCTCTGCTGCAAGGAAATATATATAGGACTAGAGATGGAATTGAGATGCTAACTTTCCAAGTTAGTTGTACAATTATTGTAAATAAAATGCAACATGAAACTGGGCTAATCAAAAATCAAAGCATGCTAATTCTGCCTAGCTGCTCAGTTTCAAGTTGAGTGCCATTAGAAACAATGACAGAAAATAAGCATGTCATGCGTTATCTCTGTATGTCAGCCAGGTACTTACAGTATTTTTATTGCAAAACATGCAGCTGTGCAATTCACTAAACCTAGTGCATTGTTAACACATATCCACAATCCAATGCATTACAATTGGAAGGATGGGATGAACTAGGGGTTTGAGGTTTAATCAATATATCTGTAGTATTTATGTCTGCCAAATATATTCTCACACTTGCTGTCAGGATTCTCTAAACATTAAATTCTGAGGTTTAAAGTGTTTCAACATAACTGAAGTATTTAAAAATGCCACAACTATGGAGATAAGAATTAAACAAGATTGCTCTCAGTATAAAAGCAAGGTTTTCACAACTGGACTTTATAAAGACGTAACCAAGAACATCAGGGGGCTGGGATGTTCTGAGCTAACCCAGAAGCCTTTTCTCTGGGATGCATATTGACGGAGGTCCCTTCTTTGTTTTGTGCTGCTTAGTTTCTTTTTAGCATTTTTCTTGACTGTTACCATCTCCTAGGTGATGGTTGCTAGGCTCAGCAGTGGCGATAGTCACAGCCATGCAAAGAATCTGATGCTTTCTCCTCCATCACTGCAGTGCAGATCATTAGACGCTGGCACTGCAAAATCCCTTACCACACTTCACGTCACTGTCTGATCTATTTTAGGGCTGATCATATGCGCAGTCTGCAACCAGCATGTACTCTTGCATGCTTCAAATTTACTGGCACTGTGGGGGTAGAGCTTCGTGAACAAATGACGAAAGTAATAGCCAGATTCTTCCACATAGAAATCAAAACTGGACAAAGGCAAAAAAAATCCATACATTTAGGTCTCTTTCCCACCAGGACGTTGCGTTTTAGGGAACGTTCTAGGTCGCATAACGTGCCCCGAACACAACGCCTGGTGGTGTTGGTGGAGGACGCTACCTAGAGCTGCGTTATGCAGCTCTTGGTGCGCCTTTTTTGTGCTATAGACTGTGGAGACCACATGATCCCCATCACATGGTCCCGCCAGCCAATCGCCGCCCAGAGCGGCGCTCCAGGAAATAAGCACTGCACGTCACAGCGTGCAGTGAATATTAATTAGCCATGTGGCTGGCCGAGGAGGAGGGGAGACCTCCTCCAAGATTACTGCGCGTGTGCAAACAGTCTAACGCGGCTCAGCCCCGTATAACGCACAGCATGCAGCACTTTAACCTGACGTGCAGTGTTACAATGTAACGCAACGTGGGCACTGTGAACAGCCCATTGATTTTTCATTATTGTGCGGTGGGCTGTGTTCCAGGCTGATCTAACGTGCGCCTGTAACGTCCCACTGTGAAAGCAGCCTACTTGACAGTGCTCAGTTGCGTTGCATAAAAATTTTGCATGTCAACTTACTGCCCATACAATTCTATGGGCCTGTACACAGTACTGCGTTAGAATAACTCGATCGTTTACAACTCACTGCATGCAGGCTTTGTATTAAACTCTATGTTCAGTCTCCATTGCAATTCACACTCGTTATAAATGTGCGTTATGCAACTGGCCACTGTGAGGCTGCTTTCACAGTAAGACGTTACAGGCGCACCTTAGTGCAGCCTGTAACGCAGCCCACCGCACAGCAATGAAAAATCAATGGGCTGTTCACAGTGCCCACGTTGCGTTACATTGTAACGCAGCAAGTTAAAAGAAAGTGCTGCATGCTGTGCGTTATACACGGCTAAGCCGCGTTACACTGTTTGCACATGCTCAGTGATGTTGGAGGAGGAGGTCTCCCCTCCTCCTCCGCGGCCAGCTACATGGTTAATTAATATTCACTGCACTGTGACGTGCAGTGTTTACTTCCTGGAGCGGCCGCTCTGTGCGGCGATTGGCTGGCAGGACCACGTAATGCGGATCACGTGGTCTCCGCATCGCACAGCACAAAAAAGGCGCACCAAGAGCTGCATAACTCAGCTCTTGGTAGCGTCCTCCTCCAGCACCACCAGGCGTTGCGTTAGAGGCACGTTATGCAACCTATAACGTCCCCTAAAACGCAACGTCCTGGTGGGTAAGAAGCCTGAACCTAGCCTTAAAATTAAATACTGCCAAATTGATAATTAAAAGTGAAACACATAATGGTCATAAGAGATAAGGTATTATGTGTGAAAACAATACAAGTCCTACACTCGTCAGTCATCATAAAATCATCATCATACAAGGACAAGTTATTTGAAGAGGCTAATAAGTTGTGTGTCCAAGATCAGCAGAGTCATTCCTGAAAGCATTGAGGAAAACCAGCTGTAAAATCAAGCTTCTGTTAATACACAAAAGCAATAATCAACACTTTCTACAAGTTAACTTTCAGCAACAATTAACTGAATGCAAAGGAGGTTGTTACAACATTTATTTTTTATGGGAATACGTAGGGAGTGTTGGTTTGCTTTTTTAGTGCCAAACATCACAAAAACAAGCATGTCCATTTAAAAACAAAAAAAAAAAACATTTCTAAACAATTAGTTCTGAAATATTTGAAAGATTAAAAGAAAATGCTCTGTTTTGTTACTTTTGCTCACAGCACAATGGGTCACATAGCGCTGTTAATACGGCACTACTGTCAGTACCAGGGCTGTGGAGTAGTTACCCAAAAAAAAAAAATCATTCAACTCAGACTCCTCAGTTTATGACACCACCGACTCAGACTCAGCAAAACTGCTCTGACTCCACAGCCCTGGTCAGTACTTTTTTTATGTATGATTTTATATATCTTGGCAACTTATTAGCTTTAAAGCAAACTATAATTTAGGTACTCTTTAATAAAGCCAGGTGAATCAATCCTAATGTCAGAAAAACAGTTGCTTTGGGTTTGTACATACGAGACGATATTTAATCCCAATCAACAAAATTGGATGATCTGCAGATCGGTTTGCAGCATAAATTTCTTCAGATCAAAAACTACCAGCACATCTCAGTCCTGCCCATGTTGCACCACACATATGTGCGTCCAACTGGTCGACTTATACAGGAATCCACGAGCCAAGAACTTGCTGGGAAATCAAGTGTAATGGCCTTCAGCAAAAGACTGCCCACAGACTAGCTCATGTGTACACAGCTTAAGGCTTGATTCCCCCTATATCAGATTTGTGCAATGCACATGGATAGTGGATGCGCTGGAATATCCACTGTACGAAACACATACTACTAGGGTTTCCAGTGTGCTTGTTGCATAGGACATGTCATACCTAGTACTGCTATTATAACATGTCCAACTTCCATCTGGAATTCAGAAATACTTGGGCTGAAGAGTCGTTTTTGTGCAAGCAAGGATGGAGCCTTGCTGCAGTAAAGAAATCTTTAACATATATAAAATCTTTTATATATATTCTACTATGCAGCCCATAAACACAAAAATTGAAGGTGCACACACCTGCACAATAACTTGGGGACACCTGTACACATGCTGGATTCTAGTATAGCATGGTGTACTTCCCATTAAAAAGATTGTGCATCAATTGTTGCAGTGACAGTCCAGGGCACGAGCAGCACTATACTGACATATCCTCCTGCAATAGCTGAAAGATGTGTGCTAATAAAGATTACATCTATTTTTTCAAGGAAAGTGACATTACACTTTAAACAGCTGTCTACACAGCCACTCAGCACTTAAAGGCATGTACTGTATGATCACTAACGCTTCTACCAAACATGCCTACTCTGACGTCACAACAATGTCCAGCTAAACACAAAACATGCACAGGATGCAGTGTGCAAGGCATGGTTGGTACAGGAAGTCCACTCCAGCTGTTCTGAGTTTCCAAGGAAACTGGAGGTCATCAGGCATAAACAGCAGGAGTTGGACTAAGCAACATTTTATGTGACTAAAAATGTAGATTAAACATAATGAAAAACAAGTAAAAAAAAAAAAAAAGAACTTAAACAATTCTTAAAGGAATACTGTAGGGGTCGGGAGAAAATGAGTTGAACTTACCCAGGGCTTCTAATGGTCCCCCGCAGACATCCTGTGCCAACGCAGCCAGTCACCGATGCTCCGGCCCCGCCTCCGGTTCACTTCTGGAATTTCAGACTTTAAAGTCTGAAAACCACTGCGCTTGCATTGCCATGTCCTCGGTCTCGCTGATGTCAACAGGAGCGTACTACGCAGGCGTAGTATGGTCTGTGCCTGCGCACAGACTATGCACAGACTCCTGGTGACCTCAGCGGGAGCGAAGACACGGCAATGCAGGCGCAGTGGATTTCAGACTTTAAAGTCTGAAATTCCAGAAGTGAACCGGAGGCGGGGCCGGAGCATTGGTAAGTGGCTGCGTGGGAACAGGATGTATGCGGGTGACCATTAGAAGTCTCAGGTAAGTTTAACTCATTTTCTCCCTGTGGTGATATATTGGGGTGCTGATGATGTTAGGAATAAAGGAATATATTCTTTCATTTTTCTGCCTGTGTTCCGTGTAAGTCTGCCAGAAGGGAGCTGTTACCTTGAGTTGCTTGGGGCCAGGAAATGGGTGATTGTCTTGACCATGAGGTGCTTTGAGTCTGTATGCAGTTCCTCTGAGAGTGCTAATGGGATTATCTGCCTGGCTGTTTGAACTCAGGAGATGGCCAATTGTCTCAATACACTAAGCCAGAGGACCAGTGTCTGGAGACTAACACAGGAACCTCTGAAATGTACATGACAGGCTATTAGAAATGGGTGAAGTCCTTTTGATACCATTTTTTACCTGTGGAAATTGAATATCTCTGGAAGCAGGGGGCTGGGACATTAGCATACAGTTCCTCTGGACAGCCAGAAAACAGGTAATTAGGAAACACTTAATCAGACAGTTGCTTTGAAGCAGATCACACAGGACATCCTGCTGCAATGTGAAAGCCTTAATCAATTGTCACCTGTAACCTGGGGAGATTGGAGGTTAACAAAGTCTTTTGTTGTGTGTGTGCTATAGGACACTGTTCACATGCGGATGTCAGATCTCTGGGAAATTAAATTATGTCTGAGGATGTTATTAAAAACTAGTCCTCCCCTCCCCAAGGAAGTTGCAGCCTCTAGGCGTATTTCATAGTATAAAACCGCAGCTAGGATAGCCACAACTGGTAGTTCTTGGAGGTAGCTCACACGGCTAGAACTAACCTGGTTCCTGACCAGAAGTGCGTACCGCCCGCAACAACACCAGATCGATACGCTGGTACGTTTATTTCCCGTTTATTTTGGTAAGCAAAATCGCTTTGTGTGTTATCTTTGTACATTTTATCTTGTGACTATTTTTACTTTGTTTTTTTGTAATCTTTTTGTATATATTCAGTTCTGCACTGTTTTATGTTTTTTCTGAAATATTAAATTATTATTTAATAAGTTTGACTTCTGCCGTACTAAACTAACACTCATAGCCTAGAAGAGACTGAAGTGTAACCGTGTATAAGTTCATGCCTAATTGTACGCTTGAGCAACACTACCGTAGGAAATTGTAATTGCATTGTG
The DNA here is from genome assembly GCF_040937935.1 of Hyperolius riggenbachi. Lineage (NCBI taxonomy): Eukaryota > Metazoa > Chordata > Amphibia > Anura > Hyperoliidae > Hyperolius > Hyperolius riggenbachi. The sequence continues at coordinate 318,068,045 of NC_090648.1, forward strand.
TGTGGGGGCGTTTGTCATACGTTGGCCTAAGCGCGCAGCTGACCCAACGTACGAACAACGCCAGTGCGAGTAGCTAACAGTATCGTTCGGAACGACTGTTAGTGGGTCTTTGCTTCACGACAGTGTAAGATTGCAACTGTGTGTGTGTGTGGGTGCGTGGCGTTCCCGTATTTGGCCTAAGCGCAAAGCTGACCCAAATACGAAAACGCGGAGTGCGCGCTGAGGACTCGACAGCAGAGTGGAAGTGTCTAGCAACGCTAGTGGTGGCAGTGAGAGGTGTTTTGAGGGGTTCCAGCCTTGTTTGTAGCTTAAATAAGGCTGTTCCCCGCTTAATCTGGTCAAACCCGCAGTCGGGAACCGTATACGCAGGCGTGCCGCGGGCCGGTTCTTGACACTCCCCCCTACAGTATTCCTTTAAAGGACACCTGAATTGGTGCTGAAGTGAGGCTGCCATATTTATTTCCTTTTAAACTATACCAGTTTCCTAGCAGTCCTGCTGATCATTCTGGCGTCAGTAGTGTCTCAATCACACACCTAAAACACATCTAAAAGGTATTAGAGGAGGAGGATCAGCAGGAAAGCCAGGCAATTTGCGATGTTTAAAAGAAAAAATATGGTAGCCTCCATATCCCTCATGTCTAGTAAGCATGAAAATCGAATACAGAAAAATAAACCAACATTCTAAGCTCCAGTGATCCTGGAAGTGGAATCTGTACTAGCAAATGAAAGACATTAGCTGGTAAGCACAGTGGTGTAGAGGTCACTTTGCAGTGCTGGGTCCCCAGTTCGAATCTCAGCCAGGGTCTGTATGGGTTTCCTCTGGGTATGCAGGTTTCCTTCCACAACTCAAAAACATAGATAAGTTAATTGGCTTCACCCTAAAAAAAAAGTGGCTCTAGACTGCAACAGACGCTATGGTAGGGATTAGAATGTGAGCCCCTCCGAGGGCCAGTTAGTTACAAGATAAGCATATGTATACTATGTAAGGGCTGGTTCACACGGACGGCAGGCGGCGTTGGGGCAGCCGGGAAGCAGTGTCGTCCTGTGACGTCTCGTTCGGGGGCAGTGGTAAGGCGATCGTCAGCTTCCTGTTGCGATCCGTGTTTCACGTCCCAGCAAGGGATCGGAACGCCACATTTGCGCAATCGCGCGATGCTAAACGCTCCCATTCACTTGAATGGGAGCGTTTAGCCAACAAGTCCCAAATGCTTGCCAGTAAACGCCGCCAAGCGTCCGTGTGAACCAGCCCTAAAGCACTGCAGAAGATGTCGGCGATATATAAATACTAAATAATAATTAAAATAAATAAATAAATAAAAAACTTAGCTGCTGGTTACTGTAAAATGAGATAGTGGCTTCTATTTGCAAGCGTAGCTTCCCCCTCCTTGATCTGCATGTTAGAAGAATTTTCCTTACCAACAAGGACAACTTGCTACTTGCGCCATGGCGATACGCAAGCAGAATTTCAGTCTCCTGAAGAACTGCAGTGACCTCGCAGTGATTTTTAGCAGTGCCAGATCACCACATATTTTTAGCTTGATATACATTTTCTCCCTGTATCACTAGACGGGTTGTAGACAGTCAGCCATTAAAGGAAACCTGAGATGCTGAATCAGTTTGTTTAACAGGAAGTCAATGCAATGCAAAAGGCTAAACTCCTTAATAAGGGACCTGGGCAGGACCTCTGACAGAAAAGAAGAGGTTGACAATTCATTTCATAGCTAACAATGTGAAGTATTATGCTGTTAAAGCAATAACATTTAATACCATGTAACAGATTGCTAAAACACAATATTAGAGTCCCTAAGGCAATGAATAATATATGCCAATGGACAAGCTGCAGAAGCACAATAAATACATTTTAAACAGACTCCTGATACAATTTAAAACATGTTGCAATACACCTTTAAATTTATGTTAAGTGATATAAGCCTCCTAGGAGTTGACAATCCGTTAACTCTAGAATTGTGAGTTAAGAGTTTGGAGAAGGTTGTGCTTAGAGCCAGAGCGGAGATTCAATTCCATTTCTATTAATATCTGCTATAACATCAGATTTACAGTGGCTTGCAAAAGTATTCAGCTCCCTTAACGTTTTACACATTTTGTCATATAACTGCCACAAGCATTTATTAATTTTATTGGAATTCCACATGAAAGACCAACACAAAGTGGTGTACACGTGAGAAGTGGAATGAAAATCATACATGATTCCAAACATTTTTTACAAATAAATAACTGCAAAGTGGGGTGTGCGCAATTATTCAGCCCCCTTTGGTCTGAGTGCAGTCAGTTGCCCATAGACATTGCTGGATGAGTGCTAATGACTAAATAGAGTGCACCTGTGTGTAATCTAATGTCAGTACAAATACAGCTGCTCTGTGACAGCCTCAGAAGTTGCCTAAGAATACTGGGAGCAACAACACCATGAAGTCCAAAGAACACACCAGACAGGTCAGGGATAAAGTTATTGAGAAATTTAAAGCAGGCTTAGGCTACAAAAAGATTTCCAAAGCCTTGAACATCCCACGGAGCACTGTTAAAGCGATCACTCAGAAATGGAAGGAGTATGGCACAACTGTAAACCTACCAAGACAAGGCCATCCACCTAAACTCACAGGCCGAACAAGGAGAGCGCTGATCAGAAATGCAGTCAAGAGGCCCATGGTGACTCTGGACGAGCTGCAGAGATCTACAGCTCAGGTGGGAGACTCTGTCCATAGGACAACTATTAGTCGTGCAATGCATAAAGTTGCCCTTTGTGGAAGAGTGGCAAGAAGAAAGCCATTGTTAACAGAAAAGCATAAGAAGTCCCGTTTGCAGTTTGCCACACGCCATGTGGGGGACACAGCAAACATGTGGAAGAAGGTGCTCTGGTCAGATGAGACCAAAATGGAACTTTTTGGCCAAAATGCAAAACGCTATGTGTGGCAGAAAACTAACATTGCACATCACTCTGAACACACCATCCCCACTGTCAAATATAGTGGTGGCAGCATCATGTTCTGGGGGTGCTTCTCTTCAGCAGGGACAGGGAAGCTGGTCACAGTTGATGGGAAGATGGATAGAGCCAAATACCGGGCAATCTTGGAAGAAAACCTCTTGGAGTCTGCAAAAGACTTGAGACTGTGGTGGAGGTTCACCTTCCAGCAGGACAACGACCCTAAACATAAAGCAATAGTAACAATGGAATGGTTTAAAACAAAACATATCCATGTGTTAGAGAATCTGTGGCAAGATCTGAAAACTGCTGTTCACAAACGCTGTCCATCTAATCTGACTGAGCTGGAGCTGTTTTGCAAAGAAGAATGGGCAAGGATTTCAGTCTCTAGATGTGCAAAGCTGGTAGAGACATACCCTAAAAGACTGGCAGCTGTAATTGCAGCAAAAGGTGGTTCTACAAAAGTATTGACTCAGGGGGCTGAATAATTACGCACACAGCACTTTGCAGTTATTTATATGTAAAAAAAGGTTTGAAAGCCTGTATGATTTTCGTTCCACTTCTCACATGTACACCACTTTGTATTGGTCTTTCACGTGGAATTCCAATAAAATTGATTCATGTTTGTGGCAGCAATGTGACAAAATGTGGAGAACTTCAAGGGGGCCAAATACTTTTGCAAGCCACTGTATCTATGAATGCATAGAGAAGGAATAATCTAACTATTTTACAAACAGGAATAATTAAATGATTATAGCAGGATGACAATCCCATTTAGCATATTTCAATGCCTGTCTCGAATAAGATAAAAACATAAGTAATCGTTTGAAATGCTGCTCGGGAAGTGCTTTTTGCCATTCAACAAAAGTGAAAGGTGACCAATTTTGAGGAATTTATGAAAGCTGCCGTTAACTGACCTGGCTGTAAAAAAAATGCTACATGTTTGAAGCAAAAAAAAAAAAAAAAAAAAAAAAAAAAAAGCCAAACTTCAAGTGGATATCTGTCACGGTCAGTTACCCGTCCAGGCGAGGCAGCTTGTACGCATGGATGTCAGCAGGCATCTGGGTGCATCTCATCTGGTCCCTGTAGTTGGTGGTCTGGCATTGTGCGACGTAAACAATGTTGCCGTAGGATGTTGTGAGCGCGGTGCGTGCTCGAGAAAGGGGCTTCTGTTTGTACGCTGCAGTGACATGTGTGATAGTGCGGCATGAATGCATTCCTACATGTGTGCGTTACGCTGTTCGCGACCAAACGGCCTATTTAAGTTTGGAGAGTACAACTCTCTGGTTGCTGTAGTATTGCAGCAAGTTCCCTGAGTGTGTTACTCCCATGCCTTGACTTGATCTGCCCTAATCTGATGTTACCAAATCTGGCTTGTCTGCCTTTCCGCTTTGTTACAAACCTCTGCTATGTACGACTGCCCGCTCTGCTGTCGACCACTGCCTGTCTTACTACCCTCTCTGTTGCCAAGCCCGTACTTCTCCAAGGATCAGCCCTGGAGCCAGTTCCAGCCCATCTAAGTTTCTGCTCTTCTGTGGAACCAGTATCCACATCTGCCTCACTGCAGTGCCAGACTCAGCCTGTGGGAGCGCTACAGTTCCTATCTGGGCACATGCCTGGTCGTCACACCGTTGGTTATGCAAGTGCTCCTGCCTCGTGCCAACTGGAGATCCCTGTACCCACTCCAGGGTGCCCAGTTGATAGCTTGCAAAAGTAGCTGCCCTCAGCACATCGGTCTCCAGCTATCGAGGTAAGTAACAATATCACAAGAATTATGCAAAAGTTTTCAACCAGAGAAACTTGTCCCATGCTATGTTGGTTAACGGCTCAGTACTTGAGTAAAGATCATATATAACCAAATTTGTGTTTTTATTGCTGTCTATGTCCCATTAGGAAGAATTCTCCATGCATAGTGTCCAAGCAGGAAGCAACGTAACTCTCAATGTGGCACAGACATAAAAAAAAAAACCAAAAAAAACACAACTAAACAACAAAGGATTTGAGAAGTGGTAGAGGCTCTAAAGTTTTTACGGCTATCCTCTTCCTTTATGTTCTGAGCTCACACTAGAGCTTCTTGAGTGACTGAGGCAAGAGGTGACAGTAATCCTTGTCAGACAGAACACAGACAGCAATAAATCACAGGAAAGTGATTACTAAACTTGTCAATACACAACTATCAGTGTGTTTCAGCTGAGTTTGTTCCCAGATTTTTCACATAGTGGCTCAACTTGCAGCATTTCTGAGAAATCAGCCCAGAAGCATTTTTACCACAGGGATTTTGAGGACACAGGAAGCAGTGCACATTCAAGGCTGTGCCATCAAAGGGCTTTCCAACTCCCAGGTACCTTTGTAGGATGTTTTGCGCGGCCATTAATGGTTATGAACATGTCCTTTTGTAGTCATCTCTCAGGCTCTTGTACTAGCCAATGTGCTGATGTAAGCAAGGCCAGGAGGAGATTTTATAACAGCAGATGTTTAGGTGTTCTCTTAAAAGTACACAGCAGCAATTAATAACAGTCTTTTAGGCATAGCTGCTTTCTTTACCAGGCATGTTTTCCACTGTTTGTTAACATCAAGGAAGACATCCATTTGCTGCATTTTTCCTGGCCTAATGCTAAACATTCGGCTTATCAATTCATGAAGATGTGATATAATGTCAGCTTAATCTAGCCACAAAGAAAATTGTAAGCTTGCCACACACAATCTGCAGTATGGTAAAGGTGGCCATACACTGGTCGATGTGACATTAGATCGACCAGCTGACAGATCCCTATCTGATCGAATCTGATCAGATAGGGATCGTATGGCTGCCTTTACTGCAAACAGATTGTGAATCGATTTCAGCCTGAAACCGATCACAATCTGTTCAGCTGCTCCTGCCGCCTGTCCCTCCCCCCGTATACATTACCTGAGGCTGGCTCCCGGGCGTCTTCTCCGCACTGCACCGCTGTTCTTGCTCCATCCCGGCGCTTCCTGTGTTACTCCGTGACCAGGAAGTTCAAATAGGGCGCCCTCTATTTCAACTTCCTGGTCACCGGAGTGACACAGGAAGTATAAGCGTACACTGGGACATGCGGAAATGCGGTGCAGCGAGGAGAAGAGGACCCCGGAGCCAGCTTCAGGTAATGTATACATGCTCGGATCGGGCCCGAATCGTACGCCGCAAGCGACGCGCTCCTACCGCCGGGCGATCGAGGGTAATTTCCCGCACGGCGCGATCGACGGACCGATCAGATTTCGGGAGGGAATCGGATCGGCGGGTGCGTTTAGCGCAAGCGATTGGCAGCAGATTCGATCCCAGGATCGGATCTGCTGTCGAAACGGCCGTGAATCGAGCCAGTGTATGGCCTGCTTTACACAGTTCAATTCAGGTTCCAACAGATACTCAAGTGTGCTGATCACAAAGATAACATCCAATGTAGCATGGTTATCAATGGCAATAATGGCACCAAATGACTGATACCCGCCAAAATCTTAATCCAGTCGATTTGCATTTTCTACGTGATCATTAAGTTAGCTTTGACTGACTGATATCACAACCCTGATTTACTAACATACCTCTGAAGGCCTCTAGTGATTCTGAACTGCATTGTTTTGCACCTGTGTTGAATACGCTCTCTGGAACACCTGCACCAGTCTGCAAATCAAACAGCTGCTCACTCACTAACCTTTCAACAACCCCCACTATATCTCATACAGAGAATGGGGCTTATCTTTTAACTTTTTCTCCTAGGAGAGAATTTTTTCGTCTTCTGTTTAAAAAAAACCTTTCAGCGCTCTGCAATTGAAAAAGTACTAAAATTTAGGTGAAAAGTACTGCCAAAATTATTCTGGGTATTTTCTTGCTTGCTAGTGGCTTAAAGAATTCGAAGTGAAAGAAAAATAAAAAGAGCAGAAACTCACCTAAGGAGAGGGAAAGCTCTGGGTCCTATAGACCCTTCCTGCTCCTCTGCTGGTCCCCTTCCGTTAAGCACTGGCTCCCCAGTTAGCAGTCTCAGCCCTGATGGGTCCGAGACTGCTCACGTTCGCCACTGTGACAGGCTTCTGCGATCTTCGGGAGCCCGAGTGCTCCCGAAGACGGTTGCCTGTCCCTGTGTCCGTGTTTATTCGCTGCTACTGCGCATGTGCAGTATTGGTGGTCGTTGGGACAGTAGGACGACGAGGCCAGGGGGTGGTCATGTGCGGGTGAAGCCACTATCTATTCTCACTGCATCAATCAAACCTAAACTTAATTACTTAATTTTTGCTTTAAATTCACAAATGAAAAGCCTGAAAAGTTTCCCTTTTTGATGCAGCAAATCCTTTTGTGACATAAAACAATGCTCCATACACCACTTACTACATGTCATTCTGCAGCTTGCAACAGGCTCAGTGTGTTTACCTCACACACTATACCACTTTTATAAGCGTATTTCAAAGGTTACTAACATGACAGGGCGTGCCTGCTGTCATGGGATAACATTCCCACTGGATTACAAAGCGAGATTAACTAAAAAAAAATAAAAATCTCCCGATGGAATGAATTAACTGTGATAATTGCCTAAACAGGGCTTTTAGGGTTAGAGTTAAAGAGGAACTGTAGTGAAAATAATGTAATCAATTAAATATTTTTTTTTATTTTTTTTTTAACAATATTCATTTCAAAATGTAGTCAGCGTTTTCACATTGTAAAATCAGTTTGTGACAGAAAAGCTCCGAACCTCAACTCCCTTGTTTTACCTGAACTATAGCAATCTAAGGCATTCAATTCACTTTTTTCTCCTAAGTTTTCTCCTTGGAGATAATTTTTCATCTTCTGTTTAAAATAACGTTTCAGTACTAAAAAGTGCTACAAAGTAGACGAAACAGTACTGTCAAAATTATTCTGCGTATTTTCTCACTTGCTGGTGGCTTAACCGGCATTGGTACTGTACCTGAGTATCGGAATACTGGAGTAAAATACTGTACCTGCTTTAGTAAGAAGACAAAAAAAGAAAAAAAAAAACCACAAGAAATGATGGTGCAGAAGCCATCTGTTCATATGAGGTTGCCCTGTGACATAATGCTTAGAAGAGGGGGACAGTGAACAATACACAAGCCCTGCTGAGTCTTTCATATGGCAGTCAAGGGTTCATGAAAATGGAGAATTCAGGCCTGAGTGAGCAGAGGTCTTGACAGGCTTGACCTCCCTAAAGAACAATAGGCCTTTGGTACACAAACAATGCTCCAAGAACAAAATCACAGACAACAGGAATGGGATGGCTATTGTTTATGCTGAATGCTGCTGATGGTTTGCAGTTCCCTGGTGATTTGACACAACCAATTCTTCACCTGTGTGGGACTCTTCCAGAGTTACAATGGAATAGGCCCCTCCTCAGCACTCCCTGGCTGAGTGTGATAAGACCCATTATATCCCTTTACCAGTGCCCTAGTCCAGAGTAGTCTTTATCTACAGTAAAATCAGTGAACCATCAACACATGAACAGTCTCTGTAGTTAACAGAATATATGGACAGTCAAACTGCACAGATTTTCATAAAATCAAATACATTAAACAGTAACAGCTTGGCTATGTAGTATGCTTATTAAAGGCTAGCATTTACCATATAAATTGCATGACTTCCTCCAGGACTGCAGAAAAGCTGTTAATGCTGTTATCAGGGGCAGGCATGCATGTTCAAAACCGTAATCTCTTATACATGAGGACGGCGCGTCCCATCTGCTGGCCCTCTGCAGCAAAATTACTCTAATCCCAAATAATGGTAGGTGCCTAAAATATTAGGCATGAGCATTTTATGTCACCCTCTTCACATGTCAGAAGAGATCAGCTCAGTAATCAAACAATTTGACTTGGGTATTTGAACAGGAATATATTACAGCACAGGATTATCTTATTTCTAGACTGGCCTGACAAAGCTGAAAGAAGCTTGCAAACGAATGGCTACAATTTACAAAGGACATCCACACAACAGAAAGGATTACAAACATTTTTCCAATGACTTAAAAAATCTGTTCTGGGAGGTATCTAAATCAAGGAAATATATTAGCATGGTAAGGTATCGAGATAACTTCCAAACACATACATACATATATACACACACAAACACACACCTGTGTGTAAAGGAGACATGAGCTGCCTACACACGTCCAACCACACGACCTGTATGTCCACACGACTAAACGACCAATCCATTTACACACTGCACACACAAGTGGAATGATGGACCGCACAATATGGCCACATTTAAAACAAGTACAAGTCATTCAAACGACTTGTACACTCGCAACCAACTGCACAATATCAGCCCATCGTGTGAGTAGATCCGACGGTTGGATCGGGCAAACTGCCAATAATCAGTCGCTCCTCTAGTCGTTTGTGTATCTACACATGCCCAATTATCGTCCAACAGACAAAAGTCAGATGGTAATCAGGCAGCAGGTTGGTCCGTGTGTACAAGGCTTAAAGCTGCCTACACACCTTTAATGGTGGTCTCCTGAAGGGATAGTGATTCAATCCCTAAGGCAACAGTTTGGAGGTCCTTTAGAGGCTTTGCAGAGCGAAACATCTGTTGCTATGGCGATGAGAAGAGGAACGATGCACAGCACATGATGGAGAGAGAGAGGTGTAAGAAGAACAATGCACTTGGGGGTCGCAATTAGCTGAGTTATGTCCATGTAGCTTGTGTACACACCTTTAGACACATTGGATAATTAAACAACAGTGATGGGCAATCGCACTATTCCACCCTTTAGAAGACGCATCATTGACCCCCTATGCACACACTGCTGTAGCCAAGGGTCACATCAGTATAAAATTGCTGCCCAAACTTTTGCTCTAGGGATCGAACCCTTATAGGTGTGTGTGTGTGTGGTGTGTGTGGTGTGTGTGGTGTGTGTGGTGTGTGTGGTGTGTGTGGTGTGTGTGTGGTGTGTGTGTGGTGTGTGTGGTGTGTGCGTGTGGGTGTGTGTGTGGGTGTGTGTGTGTGCGTGTGCGTGCGGTGTGGTGGTCGTGCGTGCGTCAAAAGCTACACTCATGTACAACACAGAACAGCAACAGCCAAGGCCTAAGAACATTCATCAGTGGCTAGCGGAGTTCAGGTGATGTTCAGTAATTTCATGGTTTTCTAACTCCATATAATAGCAAACTTCATCACAGTCCAGCACTGAGTCTGGAGGGGATTTCCTATCATCACTTCCTGTTGCTGCCAACAAACAACAAAGACAATAAAGCATTACCACAATGAACAATAAGGTTCAAAGTAGAAAGATTTGGTTAATGTCCAGTAGCATTATTAATACAAAACATAATTTAACTCATTCTGCAAAGCTTAAAAGAATGGCATTATTAATAAGTTAAAATGTACTTTATTAAGTAAAAAAAAGTTACAAAACTTCTATACTGGTAGTTCTTCACTTGTCATCCTTTTCCCTATACCTGTCCTATAAACTCAATGTCAGCGAGGGAACCAGAAGCAACCTTATACGCTACTATCATGCATAATACTTTTCAACAATTGTTTTATCAATGCTGCAATACATAGCCATAGTGGAAAAAAAAGTACACATTTTAACTGGTTGGCAATTGTCTTTAATGATGTGAAGCACTCAAAATGATTCTGCACACCCCTAGCTAATTCACATGACTTTCTAGGCATACACAGATATTTGAGGCAAAGGAGAAACTACTTCTTGCTATGTCAAAAAAGAGGTATTTTTAAATGAAAATAAAAATAGGATTTAGCAACACTGACATTTGCTACTTATTTTTGTGAAGCATGATCTAATGGACGGTTCTCACTTGTTCAAAAAAGAACCCCTTCTTCTGACAATCTCAATTGCTATAGGATTTTATTAATGCCTGCACAAGGCCTTAAAGGACAACTGTAGTGATAAGAATATGGAGGCTGCCATATTTATTCCCTTTTAAATAATACCAATTGCCTGGCAGCTCTGTTGATCTATTTGGCTGCAGTAGTGTCTGAATCCCACCAGAAACAAGCAAGCAGCTCATCTTGTCAGAAACACCTGATATGCTGCATGCTTGTTCAGGGTCTATGGCTAAAAGTATTAGAGGCAGGGGATCAGCAGGGTAGCAAGCCAACTGGTATTGCTTAAAAGAAAATAAATATGTCAGCCTCCATGTTCTTCTCACTACGGTTGTCCTTTAATCTTGATTTCTATGTGGAATACTCAAGTTTTCGGTCTTATTTTCTGGAGCAATGTGTACTTCAGGAGTTTGAAATCTCCTTGTACCACATCATTTCTGGCTCATCTTGGAAAATTGTGTTTGTTATAGATTTTACCAGCATCAGTAGGACTTAAGCTGGCCATACACTAGGCCGATTACCCGCCGATCGACAGCAGATTCCATCACTGGGATCGAATCTGCTGTCATATCGTTCACGCTAAATTTCGATCGATTTCATCCCGAAATAGCTTGGTCCCGTCGATCACTCCGTGCGGGAAATTACAGTGGATCGCCCGCGGGTAGGGAGCGCATAGCTAGTGTCGTACAATCAACGCAGGTATACATTACCTGAAGCTGGCTCCCGGCATCTTCTCCGCATCACCTCCTGGCTCCCATCTTCTCCGCATTACAGCATCCGTGTTTAACTTCCTGTGTCACTGCAGTGACAGCAGAAGTACAAATAGAGGGCGCTCTATTTGAACTTCAGCTGTCACTGGAGTGACAGAAAGTTATACGCGGATGCCGTGATGCGGAGAAGATGCCCGGGACCTGGCTGCAGGTAATGTATGCGGGGGGGGGGGAAGGGGCGGCAGCTCAGCAGATGGTGAACCGGTTTCAGGCTCAAATCGATTCACAATCTGTTTGCAGTAAAGGCAGCCATACGATCCCTCTCTGATCAGATTCGATCAGAGAGGGATCTGTTGGTCGAATCTGATGGCAAATCGACCAGTGTATGGCTACCTTTAGTACAGCACATGAGCTCACTGAAGTAGAACTCTCAAGTATGGTTAACTTTTTTTGTTTTGTTTTTCTTTTACCTCTCCACCAACAGTGGTGCCCCCTCCCCCAACATCCAGGATAAAAGACAGATGTTTCCAGGAAATATAGTAGTATTTTACATCCTCTTGGCTCTTTCCGCTACCTTTAACTGTTTTTGTTGCATTAATACAATGTGCGTATCAACCTACAGCATGAAAACGGTCTTGTTCATACTTGATTTTCTTTATGACCTGCCTTTCGAGGTAGTGGACAAAGACTGATTAATTAATCATATTAAACAAGTCAAGAATCTTGAGTGTAACAAAGCAAACATGTGAAAAGCACACATATACATAGTTTATCTTGTTTAATAGCTCAAGATTCGATCATTGATGCTGTCTGCATGAAGTTTTTATGTATTGTTAGGTTAACTTTGGGTGGCCAAAAGTGTGTGTCTGTGTGTGTGTGCGCGTGTGCGCCAACTGATAGCGGGTGTAATAAGTCAAAGCAAATAATTTTACCTTGTACTTTAATGCAGAGCTGATATTGGGGCAGGGTTAGTGTGTCTGTGCACCAGATGAGTAAAGATTCACTTGTTTGTCAAAATACAAATTCTTGATCTTTTGCCAGATAGTGTGCTGAGAGGCACCAACAGCACATGCATATCTGAGTGTTGCATGTACTGTCCTATGGAAAGGGGAGGAAGAGGTGTCAAATATCTTAGCGATATCTGCCTTAAATGATTATAAACTACTTAAAAGGCAAGCCTAAAAAGTCATCATACTCAAAATTAGTCAGTAGTGGGTGCGTAGCTCACTATAAACAGAATATTTAGGTTAACTGGTTTACCTCTGGAAAAGATACGCAACACTCATCTGTTGAATTTTATAAAATTATATTGATATAAAAAATAGGAAGTTTTAAATCAGGATGATACCATCTATTGGCTACCTAAAAATGAAGAATAAACAAGCTTTCGGCCTTGCAGCCTTCGTCGGGCTTACATCCTGATGTAAGCCCGACAAAGGCTGCAAGGCGAAAGCTTGTTTATTCTTCTTCATTTTTAGTTAGCCAATAAATTATATCATCCTGATTTAATACTTCTTGCTTTTACTGATGGGTAACATGCTACAATAACCTACTGCTACTACTATAAAAAATAGATAATGCATATATACAGGAATATACATCTCTCCAGTTGTTGTCCATCATCCAAAATACATTTTCAAAGTTCCTTTAGTGAAACAAGTCCATATCAATATAGCAATTCTTATTCTGTAGATTTTAACTTCCATCGATAATTGTTATCTCGAGATTGTACAGTGTATGGTACACACAAATATAGCTTTATTCTTAAAAATGATATATTGGCCCATATGCAATTAACTTTTTCACCTGAGTTATCTCCTAGGAGATAATTTTCATCTTTTCTTTAAACTAACTTCTCAGCATTTTACAATTGAAAAAGTGCACAAAAGTTTGTGAAAAAGTACAACTACATTTATTTTGAGTATTTTTTTTTTTGCTTGTTGGTGGCTTTAAATGCATTTTATGACAAGCTGTGAAAATATAAACTAGGAGAAACTAAATTGCATATGGGCCATAGAGTTCTATTCTTGTATAAAGAACTTTAAGTAGATATATCTTAATCAAAACTAGGTAGCTGTCCCTAAGCTTGCAATTACATTTAAATAGTAATGCTTACTGATTGTATATGAAGTATAGCATAAAAAAGTTATCTAAAAAAAACTTTAAAAAAAACTGCTGAAGTTTGAAACGACAAGTCTTTAATGTTTATATAAGCTATTGTCAAATTCACCAAGAATAATGCATATTACCTCTCTTGTGTTCTAGAACAGGGGTCCCCAACCACCGGGCCGCGGCCCACTGCCGGTCCGTGGGCAGTTGCCAGCTGGGCCGCGGCGGATCTGACCTCTCGCCCCTCCTCCCCCCGCGGCCGCCGCTCCTGTCATCTTATGAGCTGGCGGCCGCTTCCTGTCACTGATTCCCCGTAGCTGCTGTCCTCCGTATAGCATCTCCTACTACAGCAGCGCTTCCTGTGCGGCTGCTGTAAGGAGGGAAGGAGGCGGGGCAGCGGCTTCCTGTAGCGGCATTCGCCGTTACCATGGGAATCGCTGCCCGCCTCCTTCCCTCCTTACAGCAGCCGTGCGATGCGCTGCTGTAAATAGAAGATGCTGTACGGAGGAGAGCGGCTACGGGAATCTGTGACAGGAAGCGGCCGCCAGCTCATAAGGTAACAGGAGCGGCGGCCGCGGGGCGGAGGGTGGCCTACACTGGGGCACATGGGGGGTTATACTGGGGCACATGGGGCGCTACACTGGGGCACTATTCTAGCTATACGGGGCACATGGGGCACTATTCTAGCTATACTGGGGCACTATTCTAGCTATACTGGGGCACAATTCTAGCTATACTGGGGCACATGGGGCACTATTCTAGCTATACTGGGGCACATGGGGCACTATTCTAGCTATACTGGGGCACGTGGGGCACTATTCTAGCTATACTGGGGCACTATACTAGCTATACTGGGGCACATGGGGTACTATACTAGCTATACTGGGGCACTATTCTAGCTATACTGGGGCACTATTCTAGCTATACTGGGGCACATGGGGCACTATTCTAGCTATACTGGGGCACATGGGGCACTATTCTAGCTATACTGGGGCACTATTCTAGCTATACTGGGGCACTATTCTAGCTATACTAGGGCACATGGGGCACTATTCTAGCTATACTGGGGCACTATACTAGCTATACTGGGGCACATGGGGCACTATTCTAGCCAGGGCTGTGGAGTCGGTCCAAAAATCCACCGACTCCGACTCCGACTCCTCAGTTTAGGATTCCACCGACTCCGACTCCTCTAATTTGCATATTACAATTTTGTTGATTAAAAGTATGTAACATGAAATTCGTCTCTTAACTGCCAACGCTTAGGAATTTTACAAGACAACTGAAGTGAGAAGGATATGTAGACTACTATATTTATTCCCTTTAGACTAAAACTAGTCCTTGGTAAGAGTACTTGTAAAAGGTACAAACCGGAACAAAGAACATCCATCAGGCCCTAGGCAATGTAAGTGTGGGTACATGTAAGAATGATGTGCAGGTACTCTGCAGGGGAAGGAGGAGATTGTAAACAGACAACACCTCTGTGTTCAATGTGCACAGCATTCTCAGTGGATTCCCTGCAGCTCTGTGGGGAGTGCATATGTAGAGTATAGTACTACTGTGTAACAAAGTAAACCTTAGACAGATGAAATTAAAAGTTTTATACATACCTGGGGCTTCCTCCAGCCGCCTTCAGGATAATCAGTCCCTCGTTGTCCTCCTCCACCACCTGGATCTTCTGCAATGAGTCCAGGTACTTGAGCCAGTCGGGCGTAGTGCGCATGCACACACTCCGCCGCCAGGAGCATACTACACCTGTGCAGCACTATTGCGCAGGTGCAGAATGTTCCTGGCTGTGGGAGCGGCATGCGGCCGGACAGTGCTGACTGACTGAATTACCAGGACTCATAGCAGAAGATCCGGGTGGTGGAGGACAGCGAGGGACTGATTAGCCTGAAGGGGGCTGGAGGAAGCCCCAGGTATGTATAAAACTTTACTTTTCATCCGTCTCAGTTACCCTTTAATTTGTAGTCACCAAACCAAATTTTAACAGGAAAGGGAGTGCATACATTTGCATAAATCAGCATCAATGCAGAATTATTTCCATCTCGTTGACCATCTCTATTAGTGACACAGCTACACATCAGGCTTTATTCTTACAGCATAGATGTTATTTAGTATATATAAGAGATTCCTGTGTACACATCATATATACAGTCACAATCAGATATGTATATCTGACCTTAAAAATACGGGGACAGCTTTATTGAAGCAGCACAAGTAACTAATTTTGATTGGTTTATTTCATTTTTGTGGACTAAGCACAGCTATTACTGTATATATACATTTTTTTAATGACTATTATCTGAGAAATAGAACATTTTATCATATTTTCTATTTTAATTACAGTTACAAATTCATTAGGAGTCGGAGTCGGAGTCGGTGCATTTTTTCCCGACTCCGACTCCAGGCACCCAAAATTGCCCGACTCCACGACTCCGACTCCACAGCCCTGATTCTAGCTATACTGGGGCACTATACTAGCTATACTGGGGCACATGGGGCACTATACTAGCTATACTGGGGCACTATACTAGCTATACTGGGGCACATGGGGCACTATTCTAGCTATACTGGGGCACATGGGGCACTATTCTAGCTATACTGGGGCACATGGGGCACTATTCTAGCTATACTGGGGCACACTGGGCACTATATTAGCTGTACTGGGTCTCTATACTAGCTCCCTATACTGGGGCAACTGTGCTTGCTGTGCCACCGCGAATATCCACCACCCCCCCCCCCCCCCCCCAACCCCCGCGGGCCCCAGAGAAAATTTTGGACGGTTACCGGTCCCCGGGCCGAAAAAGGTTGGGGACCCCTGTTCTAGAATCACAGTGGAAGGTAGTGAGTCTCTAGGCCTCAGTCGATCTCAGTAGAGTTTCAGGCTCAATGAAATATACTAGCCTGCCAGGGCTTTTTATTGTAAAGTTTCTAAGATGGCGTCTGTTAGGGAAATTTTATGGTGACGCACACAATTCAAACTTATTTTTAACTTGTACGTTCTGTCAAGTGGGAGTCCGCACCACCTCTCAGGATAAATCTTATTTATTAGTAGCAAAAAGACATATACATTTAAAAACAACCAACAGGCAAGACAGTTCACTGTTTCGGGCTCCTGCCCATCTTCATGTTGCCAGGTTCTAATCACATACAACATCAAATTTAAAATCCAAAGGAGAGGACCTGATTGGGAATCTATGAGTCCATATATTTATATAGGTGGGTGTAGCATAATATTTAGCTTAGCAGTTCCCCATCAGGTCCTCTCCTTTGGATTTTGAATTTGATTGGCTACTCCTATGTATATATAGATGTTGTATGCGAGTATGTGATTAGAACCTGGCAACATGAAGACAGAATGTACAAGTAAAAACTAAGTTTGAATTGTGTGCGTCACCATAAAATCCCCTAACAGACACCATCTTAGAAACTTTACAGAGGTGGTGCGGACTTCCACTTGACATTTTGCACTAAAGTCTCTATGGTATCTGGGGACAGGTCCTGCACACCTCACCCTCTTATATTGGGTGGCCTGCCAGAGAGTGCGATTGGCTCATTTGGTAACTTGTACATTGACATTTTAAACTAGCAGGTTGTCTGAGCAGGTGCGTACATATATGACGCTACTTGGCTTATTAATGAAGGCAATCTACGTCTTTCCTAAACAAACTTACATCAATAACATTTTAATTAGATCATTTGACCCAGGTGCTGTCCTTATGACATCATTCTGGATCTGATAAATGCCATGATATATGCATATGTTAACTTAATCTAGGAACTTGGCATGTTCTCTGGTACATCATTAATTAACGGTTCCTGAACACCCCCTGTGGTCACAGGTTGTACTGTCTTGATCACATGGCTTATTGTTTAATTTTGGTATTCATAACAAACAGCAATCTGCTTTAATACATGCTAAAATATATAGAAAACAAACTTATTTACCTTATTATATAAGTCTATTATTGATCAACTCAATTAATAACTATGATCACTATACATGATCTCTATACAGGATTAATATATCAGCGTATAGCAGGCTTAACTTCTGCAGTGCGTGTTTGGCCTTGCATAAGCGCATTGCATTGCAGCAAAAACTGAATATACCGTATATACTCGCAAGCAACCCAACCCGCATGTAAGCCGACCCCCCAACTTTTACCTGAAAAACCAGGAAAAAATGATTGACCCCCATATAAGCCGGGGGTATGAAATGCTGGCCGCGTGATCCCTCCCAGTGTGTCCCAGTATAGCTAGTATAGTGCCCAGTATGGGTAGGTAGTCCCCCAGTATAGCTAGTAAAGTGCCCAGCATGGCCGGCATAGTGCCCCAGCATGGCCGGCATAGTGCCCCAGCATGGCCGGCATAGTGCCCCAGCATGGCCGGCATAGTGCCCCAGCATGGCCGGCATAGTGCCCCAGCATGGCCGGCATAGTGCCCCAGCATGGCCGGCATAGTGCCCCAGCATGGCCGGCATAGTGCCCCAGCATGGCCGGCATAGTGCCCCAGCATGGCCGGCATAGTGCCCCAGCATGGCCAGCATAGTGCCCCAGCATGGCCAGCATAGTGCCCCAGCATGGCCAGCATAGTGCCCCAGCATGGCCAGCATAGTGCCCCAGCATGGCCAGCATAGTGCCCCAGCATGGCCAGCATAGTGCCCCAGCATGGCCAGCATAGTGCCCCAGCATGGCCAGCATAGTGCCCCAGCATGGCCAGCATAGTGCCCCAGCATGGCCAGCATAGTGCCCCAGCATGGCTAGCATAGTGCCCCAGCATGGCTAGCATAGTGCCCCAGCATGGCTAGCATAGCCCCAGTATGGCTAGCATAGTGCTCCAGTATGGCTAGCATAGTGCTCCAGTATAGCTAGTATAGTGCCCCAGTATAGCTAGCATAGTGCCCCAGTATAGCTAGCATAGTGCCCCAGTATAGCTAGCATAGTGCCCAGTATGGCTAGGTGGGTGGGTAGGTAGTTAGTACCCCTCCCCGCTCCCCCCGCGGCCGCTGCTGCTATTACCTTAGGCGGCGCCGCTTCCTCTATACCCGTCCTGCTCCGGTAACTAATTCACAGCAGAGCGCCTCTCGGCGGCTGCTGTGTGATGACGGAGGAAACAATAGAGAGCGGCCTGCTGTAGCGGCGATATGTATTGCCGTTACTATGGGAACCGCTCTCTATGGTTTCCTCCGTCATCACTCAGCAGCCGCCGAGCGGCGCGCTGCTGTGAATTAGTTACCGGAGCAGGACGGGGATAGAGGAAGCGGCGCCGCCTAAGGTAATAGCAGCGGCGGCCGGAGGGGGGGGAGCGGGGAGGGGCACTACCTACCCACCCACCCATCTTGGAACATAACTCGCAAGCAAGCCGACCCCCCAACTTTTGGGGGGTGAAAAATTCGGCTTGCTTGCGAGTATATACGGTAGTTAAAATATTTCTCCAGCGCTATCTTAATAAAAACATAACCTTGTACAGGGAACAAACAGCTTACTGAAGAAAATGACATTAAGGGTTACTATAACCAACAATCTAACTGATTAAAGAAAAACTCTGCTTATCATAAAATCATGAAATTAACTCAAATAATCTGCAGAACATTTTAACACATATATAATCAGCTTAAAGCAAGATGGGGAATAATTTCTCTGCATTAATATGAGATTTTCTGTCAGAGGCGGCGGCGGCGGTGGCTTCTGCTAGTATCAGACAAAAAACAACCCAATGTCCAAGTGCATAGCATTCATGCAACACAAAGCATGGTCAAATGCAATGGTTGTGATAATAGGCATAATAAAAACATAAAAGCTACATCAGAATCAGCAGACAGGCTCCCGGAAACACAGACACATTCTTATTTTTATCTCAAGCCCAATTACGTTGCCTTCAAATATAGACTAAAAGCTGAGTGGTGCAGCAGTGTCATTTTCCCGGCTCACGTAGACAGCAATGCAATGGAACTCTGTAGGGCGTATTGTCTTGGCAATGTAACGTCTCATTATCACTTCACTGCAAGGGCAACAGAACCTTCGCCAGCAGACAGCAATGCTTAAAAATAATAATCAAGCGCTCCTCCCGTTTCTCTGCTCACCAGACTGTGCATCGCGTGTGAAACAAAGCTCAATTTTATATTACAACAAATCTTCGCCAATTGACAGGTATGTGAAAATACATTTAAAATAGTCTATTGTTGAAGATGCAAGCAAGGAAAAGATTTCAGGTTCCATGTGCAAATTCTATCATTAGACAATAGCATTAACAAGTAAAATACTGCCCCTCTCATTTCATGTCCGACTACTATTCTGAGGGAAAAAAAAAAAAGTTATAGCATGAAAGCCAGAGCTCCATTATATTGCTATGGGAGTTCTTTCACCTTTGTATAACATGCAAAGCCTTGCTACACATTTTAAATTGCACCTGAAATCTCCACAGCGACTAGGCCAAGTGGCCACCCATTCTAGCCTTTCTGGCACTTTGCTCTGGGCAGCTCTGACTGATAAATCTGCTGCCCAATCAGCAGAGCGGTGGGAGGAGCGAAGATGGATGGAAATCTCTGCAAGGAGACACTTGCCAGACTACATCAGCTAGACTCTAGAGAGTACAATACAATAACATTTCTATAGCACTTTTCTCCCATAGGACTCAAAGCGCTTAGGCTCTCTCAGATTCAGTAATTGGTAGTAGGATGAAGTATTCACACAACAAAAGTTATAATTCTGCAAATGCCAAACTGAACAGGTGGGTTTTCAGTCTGGATTTAAACATGGCCAGGGATGGAGCTGTCCTGATCTGAGGTAGGGAGTTCCAAAACGTAGGGGCAGCATGACAGAAGGCTCTGGGACCAAAAGTTTCCAAGTGGACTCTGGGTATGACTAGATTATTAGAACCTGTGGATCTGAAAATGCGGTGATTGCTACGCAGCTGCAACATATCTTTCATGTATCCAGGGCTCAGATTATTCAGGGATTTAAATGTCAGTAGGCCGATCTATAATAGGACCCTCCATTCTATAGGTAGCCAGTGAAGGGAGTGCAGGACTGGCGTTATGTGGCAGTGACGGGGTTGGTTGGTTAGCAGTCTGGCAGCAGTATTCTGTATCAGCTGTAGGCGGTACAAGACCTTTTTTGGAAGGCCAGTGTAGAGAGCATTACAGTAGTCCAGTCAGGATGTAATGAAGGCATGGACTAAGGTTGGCAGATCTTCTGGGGGGATGAGGCGCTTGATTTTTGCAATGTTCTTCAGGTGAAAATAGGATGATTTCACCACAGCAGAGATTTGAGTTCTGAAGTTTAAATTCCCATCAATTAGAACTCCCAGGCTACGCACGTGATCAGAGCTGCGTAGATCTGTGCCTCCTATTCCCAGTGATGAAGACTGCAAGTTAGGTTGTTTTGTTATCATGCTCTGCCCTCCAATCAGAAGGACTTCAGTTTTGTCTGCATTTAGTTTCAGCCAGTTGTCATTCATCCATTGCTGTAGTTCACGTAAGCAGGCGTTTATAGTTAGAGTTGGGTCTGTCACACCAGGCTTGAAGGAAAGATATAGGTGGGTGTCGTCTGCATAGCAGTGGTATGTCAGGCCATGTTTTTGGATTAGTTTTCCAAGCGGTAACATGTAAATCGTGAAAAGCAGGGGAGAGGATTGAGCCCTGGGGCACCCCATACTTAAGTGATACAGGGGTGGACAGGAAGGGCCCCATAAACACTTTGTGGGTTCTGCCACTCAAGAAGAATTGAAACCACTGAAGAACTATGCCATCAATGCCGCAGTATTCCTGTAGCCTGTTTATCAAGATGTCATGGTCAACTGTATCAAAGGCTGCAGAAAGGTCTAGCAGTATGAGGATCGAGCACTCTCCTCTGTCTCTTGCCATGAGCAGGTGGTTGCATATTTGGATGAGGGCAGTTTCAGTGCTGTGGTGTTTCCTGAAGCCAGACTGGAATGGGTCATAACTGTTTTGTAGGATTTTGGCTTCTAGCTGGAGGTAAACAGCTTTTTCAATTAGCTTGCCCAGCAAGGGGAGGTTAGAGACAGGTCTGTAGCTGGTCATTGCATCTGGGTCCAGGGAGGGTTTTTTGAGGAGAGGCCTGATGATTGCTTCCTTCAGTAAAGCAGGAAATATCCCTGATTGTACGGAACAGTTAACAATTTTGAGGAATACCGGTACGAACAGGTCGGGACAGTTCAACATGAACTGTGTTGGGCCAGGATCCAGGTCACAGGTAGTTAGGCGGAGGTGAAGGAGGATGCTTGAAGTGACTTCTTCATCAATTTCTTTGAAGTTTGACCAAGGTGTTACGTTAGCACCTGAAAGAAGAAGAGCAGGAACTGGTAGGGAACTTCCTTGGAAAGTATCACCTTTTGTCATCACAGGTTACATTTTAAGCCCAATCTACACGATACAATTCTTTGTGTGATTTGATTAAAATTCTATTTACTATCCGATTAAATCAGACATGTCCGATCGGGATTCAATGCGATTAAATTCGATTTGCCATTGTTTTGCAATGGCAAATCGAATTGAATCGAATCCCGATCGGACATGTCGGATTTAATCGGATCGTAAATAGTATCGTAATCGGTAATAGGTGGCCATACATTATTTGATCTGCCACCGGATCGACCAGATCACTCTCTGATCGAATCTGACAGAAGAGGATCTATTGCCTAAACACACACAGCACACCGATTTCCAATAGATTTTAGCATAAAAACTATTGGAAATTGTCCTAGTCCATCCACTGCTGCCCCCAAATGTATTGTGTGTAACCCACGTACAGTGTTAAAGGTTCGCCTGTCCACCAACGCTAATCCTGGCCTCCTCTGGTGCCACCGTTAGCGCCTGTTCCACATGTCACAGCGCAGGTAATGATGTTGCTAAATATGCCGGTGTTGCATGGTACAGACACTCGCTGTGACCCAGACACTGTAGGAGGACAGGATTTGTGCCGGCGAATCAACACTCCCCATGGGGACGGCGGAGAAACACACACTTGGAGGGACACTGACCGTAGGTCATTAGGAACTCAAACGCTGTTACACCCGCACACCTGATCAAGCCCTTGTGATCAAGATTGTCCGCAATGCCAATCGATCCTTTTGACAGATTTTAGACAGGATTCGCTCACAAGATCGATCGGGCAGCCATGTAGCAGCACCGATTCTCCTCAAATTCGACAGAAATCCCATTCCCATTATGGATCTCATTTCATGAGTCCTTTAACTGCAGCAAAGAGTAAAACATACATGAGAGATTCTAATAAATGTGGATAAATGCTAACAGCAATAACACTGCAATGCCACCAAATTCATCTCATCACACTTCCATTCAGCCTCACAAAATCAAAACAGACTTAATAACCAAACAGACTAAAGGAAAAAAAAACAGCTTATAAATGTGCTGCTACAGTTAGCAAGCAATAAAAAGAACTGCCTGGAGCCAGCCTTTACATATCTCCCAAGTACTGCCATCCATCATGCTTCAGGAAAAGCAGAAATTCATATGGTTCACATCCATGATTAATGGAGCCCGGAGAGCCAGAAATATATATACTGTATACAGGTAGACAAAGAGCTCTGATCTTTAATACATTTGATTTACAGAAAACACAAATATATTAACGATGGCCCTGTGTACTGAGCCAAACCACAAAACCCCAGAACCCAGTAATAAGTATTTTGCAATAAAAACTGCTTTACAATGGAGCAAATCCCTGAAAGCAATATGAATTGCTTTCCCTCAAAGTGAATGATTATGAGCTAAGCAATATGCCTGATTCCTGGAAGGCGGCACTGCAGCCGTGGTTATTTAGCATTATTGCATCAAGGCACACTGATCCTGCATAAATACAGTAAGCGCTCATCAGTGGTACTTACTCACTACATGATCTACCTGCAAACATCACCTTACAACCCAGAAGTTACATCAGCCAGTAACTTAACACACCACGCATACAGAACATACCTGTGTGCATTGCAGAGGCTTTCTGCAGGCATTAAAACAACACAAAATATGAAAACAAACAGCTCTCCCCACACACATATACATGAGCATATCTCACTTCCAAAATGATGAGGGTGAATGGTCTTAAAGTGAACCTGAGATCAAAGAGGAGCCTGTATTTATACTTACCTGAGGCTTCCTCTAGACCCATGAGGTCTGTGGAGTCTTTCGTCTTCCTCTCTGCGGCTCCGTTCTGCCACTATCTGGCCTGGAAATCTGGCAAGCTAAGCTCTTCAGTGCATGCACGGCTCGGCTGCCCACACACCTCCCATCCCGCTCCTAGGAGCGCTCTGCTCCTGCGCAGTAATACTGAGCAGGCGCAGAAAGCTACCTAGCGCGGGAGCACGTTGAGGGCGTGCTCGTGGCCAAGCTGCACACGCATTGAACGGGCATGACTGACCACGACTGGCCGGATTACCAGGCCAGATAACAGCAGAATGGAGCCACTGGAGAGGACGAAGAGGGACTCCACGGACCTCATAGGGCTGGAGGAAGCCCCATGTAAGTATAAGCACAGGCTAACGTTTGATCTTTAGTACACTTTAACCACTTCACCACTGAGGGGTTTTACCCCTGAAACACCAGAGCAATTTTCACCTTTAAGCTCTCCTTCCATTCATACGTCTATAACTTTATCATTACTTATCGCAATGAAATGAACTATATCTTGTTTTTTTCGCCACCAATTAGGCTTTCTTTAGGTGGGACATTATGCCAAGAATTATTTTATTCTAAATGTGTTTTAATGGGAAAATAGGAAAAAAAATCATTTTTCAGTTTTCGGCCATTATAGTTTTTAAATAATGCATTTTACTGTAATTAAAACCCATGAAATGTATTTGCTCATTTGTCCCGGTTATAAAACCGTTTAAATTATGTCCCTATCACAATGTTTGGCGCCAATATTTTATTTGGAAATAAAGGTGCATTTTTTTCAGTTTTGCATCCATCCCTAATTACAAGCCCATAGTTTATAAAGTAACAGTGTTATACCCTCTTGACATAAATATTAAAAAAAAATTCAGTCCCTAAGGTAACTATTTATGTTTTTTTTTATTGTATTTTTTTTGTTTGTTTGTTTTAATTACAAAAAAAAAATTGCGGAGTGTGGGAGGTAATGAGTTAATTTAATGTGTAAAAATAATGTATTTGTATATGTAAAATGCTTTAGGGTGTAGTTTTACTATTTGGCCACAAGATGGCCAACAGTGATGTATTGTTCATGTGACCTGTAAGCCTCCGGAAGGACGCTTACAGGAAGCACTATGAGGCTGGAAAAAATCACAATAATCGCGCGGTTTCTCATAGAAGCAGCAGATCATTTCGGGGGCTTAGATCAACGAACGGGAATGGATTTTCCCGTTCATTGATCTCCGGGCGAGCGGGCGGCGGTGTGCACGAACGGTGGGAGCGCGGGAGGTACGGATTTCTCCGTCCCTTGGTTTTATAAGGATGGAAAAAGGGACAGAGATATCTGTACCGCGGGGGGTAAAGTGGTTAAAGAATGCCTACCTGGGATGGAATGGTCACATGTAAACACAAAGGTTGTTTGCATTATGTATAATGAGTTTAGAATAAAAAATGTGCTTTTTTTGTTTATGATTCTTTATCCAGCTATGATGCTGCTAGCCTTTACCTAGTGTTCTCCCCAGGCTCTTTTAGCCGGGTGCTCCACCCGGCTAATTTTGGTGAGCACCCGGCTGTCATCGTCTCACCTCCTCCTATGCTGTAAGCAGAGTTGCGCACAGAAGCACCGGCCCTGCATTCTCTCATCTTGCCCCACCCGGCTACTTTTTCATACCACCCGGCTGGAAAAGATTTGAGGAGAAAGCTGCTTTACCAATCCAAAGAGGGAACCGATTAAGCCCATTTTACAGTTGATTGGGTCCATTTCATCCAGGCCGAGTTGTAGAAAATGAATAAAAAAAAAATAAAAAATAAAAAGTCTCACTGGCAAGGCAATCTGTAACAAGGATCTGCCAAGCTAACACAATATGACAAATATACATACGCATGGTTTGTTCAACTACAGCTTGTACTTACTCATGAATATTAATGTAATTCAGCATTTAATTCTTCACTCCAATTATGTATTCAAAGTGAAAATCAAACAGAAACAAATGTACATTCTAGATACAGTGGGGACGGGGACAGTTTATGCTCTTTATTGCTTCACTAGGCCTAAGGCCCGTTTAAAAACGGGTGCTAGGCTGTGGCGGGGACTCACTTTAATTAGTCTCACGCGCGCATCCTGTGCATGCTCAGGCCCGCCCCCCCCCTTCTGGACCCGTCCTCTGCCGCGCATCATTCTCCCCCAGCTCTCGGGAACGTCTCTGCGTCCCTGCACATGCGCAGAACTGAAAAAACACTGACACAGGGACATGGGATGCACTTGCCTATTATTAAATAGGATTGCTGTATCCCACTGGATTGGTTTCTACTCACTTCCTGTTTCACTGACAACAAGGGTATTACTGGCAGTTCAACATCCTGTTTCCCCTCTGCAGAATACGGTCTCCATATCCATTGTGAAATATCCATTGGGGGCCAGTGACTTGCTGGTTGGATTCCCCAAAAGAAATACACGCAATAGGGTTACATAAAATTAAAGTGGCCACAATCCTGGGAAATTAATTAAAACACTACTTCGTATGACTTGGAATTCTTTGCTTGAAGTCTAACTATAACCCACACCAGAGCTGGACAAATAACACCAGCCAGGATGCCAGGACTCGGACCCAGAATCACTGTTGATGCCTGATGTTTGTGGTATTCTCCAGTTGTAGTGAGTGGAGCTGGCAGATAAACAGTTCCTGCTGGCTCCTGGACTGTCCGAATTGAGTAGTAATTATACTCACAAGGGTGGGTTGCACTCCTGCAACCACTGTCAGAACTTGCGGGAGTTTAACCTGTTCCCATTCAGTATCCCAGGTCTGTCAGGGCTGTGGAATTGTTACAAAAAAAACAAAACACACAAAAAACACAGACTCCAACTCAGATTCCTTAGTTTATGAAACCACCAACTCCAGTTACCCAAAACTGCTCCGACTCCTCAACTCCAAAACCCTTGCATGGCTTTGGAGTGGGTACAAAAATCATCCAACTCCTCAGTTTATGAAACCACTGACCAACTCCGACACCACAGCACTGGGTACGTGGTTGGTCACTCTCCTTCTCTCCTTATTGGAACACGTGGTGTACAATACTAAACCCCCGAAGGGTTAAACTAGGACTAGAAAACTGTGGGAGGCGCCCTAAAATTGCTATTGATCTAAAATACGGTATGTAAGTTAGGAGTGGTTTGATCATACCGCTATCAAGGAACAAACCGCATGAGGTAGATATAATATTTATTGATGCACATAAGACAACGCGTTTCATGGATGCTATTATAAAGCAGCCCACACTCGACAGCTCCAATGTAGGCACTTTTATATTGACCAGAGGAAGTGGGCCAGAACCCATGAAACGAGTTGTCTTTTGTGTATCAATATATCTACAGCATGCGGTTTGTTCCTTGATGGAGGTAAGATCAAACCACTCCTAACTTATATACTATTATTTTAGCTCAATAGCAATTTTAGAGCACCTCCCACAGTTCTTTCTAGTATTTGAATCTATCTGGTATATAAGTCTAGAACACTGTAAATAGGTTTTATAATGTAATATAAAGTGCTTCAGCGCTTCTACATTTCTTAGATGGAGCCACGCAGTGTTCACTGAAACTTCAGTGACATTCCTCCACAGGAAAAAAAAAAAAAAAAAAATCAAGGCTTACCAGCCCATATCAGGAGATGGACCATTCCAAAACCTGCCAGATAATTTACTGCCTAGTGTAAGTAAAATGAACATTTATGAAAATTTATAGCTCATTTTACTCTGAGAAAAAAAAAAATGTACTTTCAGTATGTACGCATTAACATGTATTTTATAATTATTCATGGTAGTTGTCCTTTAAGTAGTCCTCTCACCACTGAACTCCTATTCATAGCATAGGATGTGCAGGCTAAGCATGGCTATAAACTGCCAGATTCTAAAGCAATGCTCCAAATTTGAAAGTAATGTTTAAAATGAAAGGAGGATAAGGAGTGCAAGTCTTTTCTAAGAGCAACGAAGAGCATTTCCAGCCATCAAAATGCTTATAATAATCTGTGTGACCGACCGTCAAATCTTTCCTCTTCTTTGGCTTCTTAATGCTAAAATTATGTTAAGCTCAGCGCACAATTCATAAAACCTCTAAATAGCGTTCAATCACTGTATATTGTTTAACAGAAGCAATTACTGAAACTAGTTCAGCTCAATCCATATGGATTTTTCAAAATGAACCCGAAGTGAAAATAAATTGATGAGATAAGTACAATTGTACTTATTCTCCTAATCCTAAAAATGACCTTTAGATATCCCATGGTTTTATTTTAGGTTTAAACATTTACAATGTAGAAAGAATGTTTTGTTGTCTATGCTCAGAGGCAGCCTATTAAGTACTCCTAAATAAAAATAAATGAACTATTGACCTTTTTCTAGCTCCCTCTGCTCTCAAAAGTTGTATTCTGCCAGAAAAATAACTTTTATGGCTGTACTTAGCTTATCAGTGAAGTTTTCTATATTCCAGACAAGGTACTGACAAGATAGAAGCTGGTACTTCCATGCCTAAAAAATAACTCTTTCAGGTAGCAAAATAAAACAAGTAAAACAGCCTGATTATTAACATGTTTTGCACTGTACATACACGTTTTTATCTCATGTCACCTTGGGTACACAAAGTGAATAAGACACTGATCATTGGTATACTGTCACTACACAGTATAAATATACATAGCAAATGAAAGGGGGAAAAAGCAAAGGCGGCAGAGCGCAGCTCCAATCCCCAACAGATCTGACCATACGTCCATAAGGTCACATATGAAAATGTTTACATCTCATGATAGAACAGTCACCACGGACTGATATGATTACTTTCTATTTGCATGTCTGCGGTTTGAATTCCCAGGGGAGGACTAGATGACATTAATAGGAATAAAGCACAATTCTACACAAGGCAGGTTTTCTTCTCCCCTCCAGGTCTAAAACAGCCTAATTGGCAATCACATATGTGCCACACTTTCCAGAATGATACATCTATGAAATATTCAGGTCCTGCATAAATCTATGACTAAGTCAGTACTGATGTACAATACATTAAATATCAAGATCCCTAAACATTTATAAAAAAAAAAATGTTCTTAGGGTCTTATCCAGCAATTTAATGCATGACAACTAAGCTGTGATTCATGGAAAGATGATATTACTAATAACACAGGATGTGCGATGTTCACAGGAAGTATGTTTAAGTTGTGGTATGTTCTAATCATTGACAGCCAAAACAGCACATTCAGTAAAGTTTAAAGTAAATAATTAAAGGCTATTTTTGCCATCCTTTGGTTCAAAACTAACCAGGTACCATATAGGTTATGCTGGGGAAAAAAAAAAAAAAAGAAAGAAAAAGTTTCCAAATCTTATCTTATATTTTGTGTGGTCACTGTTAGCATGTTCATCTGCTCTATAGAATGCTTTTGTGCAAAAGTAGTGATCTCCCCCTGTTATTACCCTAAAAGATACTCATATACAAGTTCAATTAATCTCCTGGGAATGGATTTTAACAAAATGTGTGATCTGACCAAGCTTTTAGCACCACAAACACTGGTTCGCACAACAGCCGGGCACCTACAGGTTATGCAACTCGCAGGTCACATCTTAGTGGTAGGATGGGGCCTGAAGACTAGCTGAATGCGATGCCCCATTACTATGCGAACCTGAAGATCTCCTTGTAGGGGAGATAGTCCTATTTGGTTCAGCCCATGCTAGATTTGGTAGTGCAGGTCTGGATCCATTACTGTGTCTTTAAATTGGCTGACAGGCTTTGCTCTGCTGACCAGATAAATAGCAGGTGCTGTTTGGTGAGTAAGCATTGCCTTCCATTGTGTTAACTTTTGAATGAAATCGGTGGTTTAAAGCTTCTTACGCTATGAAGAATATATGCTTCACTTTGAATGTAATGAGGACATATGCTGTGGAATAAAGGACCAATTGTCTGAAAATTGGGGGGTGCAGGGAGCAGTAGAGTTCCTGCTGATGTTGCTTGTTGTTGCTACTTGTGTACTGCGAGCTTTGACCTTTATCATTTGAAGTCGAAGCATCTGGTTAGTGCACTACTATCCATGAGGTGGTGGGCGCATGCAGACAAGCAAGCGTTTGTTTTCATGAGATGGAAGGCCGCCTTCAAGATACTCAAGTTCTGACTTTTGTATAGACTATTGGACTAAAAACGTTTACTGTGGATATTCTTTTGTTTTAGCAAGTCAGATTTCCGTTGATTAGACTTCTTTTTGGCGGAAATACTGTATATCTGTGCACTACTAAGACTGTGTATATGTGTGTGTATATGTATATATGTATATGTATCTAAGGACTAAGGAATCTAAGTCACACAGGGCACTAGATTGATAGGCCAGTTTTATAGCATTTTAGTTATCCATCACCTAATGCTACATAGTTTGATATATGTAAGATAAATGTCATTTATAGTTGCTTAAAGGACAACTATGAAACTTTTTTTTTTTAACACCATTTATAAGGGTACACATTACCACTATGTGCTTCTTCACACAACTCTCTCTGCTGTAAAATAATCTTTCACACATCACACAGCTTGCAAATGCATTCCCCTTGTAGTTGAACCATTTCCGGCACAGGGGGGTTGCTGTCAGTTTCTCCTTTATGCCCCAATTATCACAATTTTTCACACACATTTACTGTTGTGGGAAAGGAATAAAGATTTGGAGCAAAGCGAAATGTGTAGATCTGACTACAGACAAGCTCCCACATCTCTTTCACCGAGTTCCCCTCACAGCATACGGGACAGTCCAAACAGGGGGTAGACAAGCTGATCAGAAGAGGTAAAGCCTCATCTACACAGTACAATTTTCCGTCAGATCAGCGGATCTATTAGATAATTTCCAACCGGTCCAATTGGATTGCGATAGATTTTGGGTACTTAATGCAAAATCTATCGCAAAATTGATCAGAAACAATTTGGACGTCTACTCATGATGCAGTGCATCAGATCACCGGTCGATCTGATGGAAAAATGTACCATGTAGATGAGGCTTAACAGGTAGCTTGTTGCTGTAATATATAAGCATCACTCCTGACTGACTGTTTGTTTTGTTATACAAAATGGGAGGAAGCCCACCAATGTAGTATGCAATGGGTAAATGTGGGTAATGAAACAGTCTTACCTCTGGTAGGAGATTTAAAGAATTTTATTGGACAGGAAAAGACCATGCATTTTGCGGGACCTGCCTGCTTCCTCAGGTCTACAGTACAGTGTCTTATGCAGCTGCATGCACGGACTACTTAAGCACTTATGTTACACTTCTCTGCAGCATGTCCTGTAACTTCCAAAGTTCTGGCTGCTCTGTGCTGGGAGGGGGAGACACACTGATAATGCCTTTGTGAGCAGTCGGAGGAGTGAAGACAATGAACTCACATTGCTGGAAACTTAACCCCTTACCCCCACCTTAAGATTATTTCAGCATGGTGATTTCTAGAGTATACACTAAGGAGTTGATAACCCCCATGCAGGAAAAAGGTCCAGTCCTGCAGGGTCATTATTTTCTGTATCAGTAAATGTCAGGATGATTTTCCAGCAGAGACGCAGAGCTCTGTGAAGAAATAAAATGACTCCTAGTACTGGTGGTAATGTGTGCCGTAAACGTACAGCATTACAAAAAAAAAAAAAAAAAAAAAGTATCTTTATTGTTAGTTGTCCTTTAAGAGTTCTTATTTAAAATAGGCCCAACTAATACTGTATTATAACTCATACAATAACCACATCATAAACTGTATTGATGATGAAATATAACAATTAAAAGAAAAATACTGTAGTCAATTTGAGTTTTACTGGACTGTAAAAATGGCTTTGTGCACCCTGCAAGGCTGAGATTTTGGTCTTGCTGCTCTGAATAACTGAGATCCTATTGTATAATGATTTTAGCCTGGCCACACTGAAGGCTATACTATCCTATTTCTGTGACTGGAGACATTCCTTCGTATTTGTGTGGATCGTGTTAAGATAGTGTTTCACAAAGGGATGTTTGATAAACTCAGCTATTTTGACATTTCAGTAGCGTGACGTATCAGTGTGCTTAAAGGGGAATCTAATCCTCCCGCTTAGTTTGGGGTTTGCACATCATCATTCTATCAGTGTCACATGATGTCCGGGTTCCAAACAAGAGATCCATCACTCCCTTAACACCATGGAGAATGCATAAATAAATCACCCTCTCCCCATTATGTGTGTTTCTTTACACATACCAGTATTTGAGCACAAGTAGTTGTGTTCTGTCATTTGAAAACAAAAATTAAGGTTGGACCAGGAAAAAAAAAAAAAAAAAAAAAAAAAAAAAAAAACACACTTCAAACACCCAGTATAAGCTTAAAAATACAGTTAGCACCTAACGTTTGAGGTTTTTATTTCCTGAAATGTCAAAAGAACGTTGCTATTGCCCCTGTATTGGACAGACTGGTTCCTGAAATCCAAATTGCTTAACAAAGTACGCTTTGATGTAAATTCAGGTGATTTTCCAAGCCATTTTAGCAGGCATACGCTTTGCCTGTTAGTTGGGGGTGATTTACAGGGACAGCTGCAGAATGTTTATTTAAGACATTTTGTACCTCAATGGACAACAGCTTGACCACTTTTCCACTAACTGAATGCGAGAATTCAAAGGGGAGTTTTTGAATCACCCTTTACAACAGTTCGGGTGGACCAGCCATAGGTTCCCTTTAAAGAAAAACATTTCTTTGTCGCAGATAATACAAATCCTGTAATAAATCTGCAGTGTGTAAGCAGGACGCTTTCATGGAAGCAGACAGAGTTAAAGAGGAACTCCAGTGAAAATAATGTAATAAAAAAAAAGTGCTTCATTTTTACAATAATTATGTATAAACGATTTAGTCAGTGTTTTCCCATTGTAAATTTTTTTTTTTTTTAACAGGTAATTTTTATTGATTTTGTATAAGTTACACAACAAGAAGAGTAATAGACAGTGTAAACATACTTTCTCCATATTAAAAGTTGCAGCATCGTATTATGCATGGTAATAGAATACTCTGGGTTATAATATAATATAGCGTGGTAATCAGCTAGCGGTAAGTATGACAGTATAATCCCAGCAGCACATATCAAGCAAAGATATCAGCGAGCGGGAGAAGCAGCTCGCACTGAAAGGAGAAGACAGAGGTGGGCCTTGATTAAGGAGCTACTGCAAATGCTAGGCCCATGAGGAAGAAAGAGGGGAAGAGAGGAAAAGAAAATGAAAAGGAAATTTGCCCGCCCGCCTCCAGCCCACCACCCACCCCGCCCCCAACCCACCCAGAAGTTATTTAGTTAATAATAGGGATAAATCTGTCATTAGTAGGATCCAGGATCCTGTCCTCCCATATACCCCATACTTTATTAAAATTTTTTGGACATTTCCTATTTAAGTAGGTAGTTCTATATAGTGGTAAAGCACTGTTAATTGATTTGGCCCAGGTGCCAACCGTTGGAATGGAGGCTTTTTTCCAAAATTTTAATATTTCTTTCCTTGCTTGAAAGCATAATATTTTAAGGAGTATTTGCTTGTGTCTTGAAATATTGACCGTCTCTAGTTTGCCCAGGAGTAATAAGCCCATGTCCATAGGTACCGCTGTTTCTAATAAAGCATTAATGATTGAGAGTATGCTTTTCCAGAAAGGAATAATTATCGGGCAGGACCAGAATATGTGGATAAAATCTCCCCTGTGTACCACACATCTCCAGCAGCTATCAGAGTGGGTAGGATTCATCCTGCGTAGTCGTGCAGGGGTAAGATATATCCTATGTAGGAATTTTATTTGAATAAGTTGGTCGCTTGCGGATATCACTGTTGAAGGGAGTTCCTCTAAGATTATATCCCATTCTTTATCACTGAGGGAGGGGATATCTGCCCTCCACTTCTGGTAACATTTTATCAACCTAGGGTTGTTAGAGTCTGACAGTTCTGCATAGATGGCAGAGAGGGTCTTTGGAAGATTTTCGGTCAATAGGAGTTTTTCTATCTTATCCATTTGTAAATCTGGTGGCTGAGAGCCAAACTGTGATCGGTACGCGTGGTGTAGCTGCAAATATCGGAATAGGTATTTATTGGGGAGATCACATTGGGACTTAAGTGTATTAAAGGTATGGAGGGTTTTTTCGTGCGGAATGTGGGATATGTTTTTTTATACCATATCTTGCCCATATAATTGGGTCAGGAATGGTAGTAAAGTGCTGAAGGGAAGGATTGCCCCACAGAGGCGTGAAAGGTGAGATTGTGTCTGTAGCTATGAAGGGGGCTCTAGCTGCTTTCCATGCCTTCCATGTAGTCGTCATAAGTAGCGTAGTTTGGGGGTTGGCTTTAGGGCCCCTGTAGGGTAAGTTAGTAAGCTGTTCGTAGGAGCCCAATATTGCCGCCTATGCATTCACTGCTGGGTTCGTGACTTCTTGCGAAAACCACCATCTAATAGTGACAAGAAGAGAGGCCCAATAATATTTTTGGAGATGCGGAAGGGCCAGTCCACCTCTAGATTTAGGGAGCTGCAGTACATCTAACGCTATTCTGGGTTGCTTGCCTGCCCAGATAAAAGAAAGAATAATTTTGTCAATTTTCTTAAAGAGGGCAGAGGGGAGCCAGACAGGGCATTGGCGGAAGAGGTACGTAAACTTAGGTAGGAAAATCATTTTAAGAAGGTTAATCCTTCCTATCAGTGTAAGTGGAAGTTTGTTCCAAACTGCGCACCTGGATTCAAGTTGGTGAATGACCGGATCTATGTTGAGGTTCTGGTATGTGGTGAGGTCACTGGTCACTTGAATTCCTAAGTACTTGAATTGGTTTACCATTGATAGCGAAGAATTTAGTCTGAGTGGTGGGTTAGGTGCGGCATCAATAGGGAACAGTAGTGATTTATCCCAGTTGATTTTGATACCGGACATATCCCCAAATTTATCAAATAGATGGAGTGCTGCATCCAGAGAGGAATGGGGGTCATTTAGGTAGAGAAGTACGTCATCTGCGTATTGTAAATTATTTTAAATCCATGATTTATATTCTGTCATTGATTACATGGTGACATTTTTACTGTTGGCAGGTGATGCAGCTGCTACATGCTTTTTGGGCAGTTGGAAACAGCTGTAAACAGCTATTTCCCACAATGCAACAAAGTTCACAGACAGGAAACTGCCAGGAGTAACACGGTCCTCAGAGTTTCTTGTGGGAGGGGTTTCACCACAATATCAGTGATAGAGCGCCCCCCGATGATCTGTTTGTGAAAAGGAATAGATTTCTCATGCAAAAGGGGGTATCAGCTACTGATTGGGATAAAGTTAAATTCTTGGTCCAAGTTTCTCTGTAACATTCTGTGTTTACAAATTAGCTGCTCTGCTGAGACAGCCCAGATGACAGATCAAATTACAGTTGTGATTAGTCACAGATGAGGGGAAATTAGACAGGCTAAACTATCTAAATACATACAGGGTGCATTTTTCTTTTTTCCTTCTTTCCTGTGCAAGACTTCAGGGCCATTTTAAAGCTATCCATCAAGGAAGTAACAAGTGGTTTGTCACATGCACCACATGACATCCATATTGCAACAGTCATCAAACTGAGGGCACCATAATGCTCAATACAAAGCAATGCAACCATCCAGCCTCCACAGTTCCATAAAAATTACTCATGGTGCCGAACCAAGCTTTTCATCAATAAACTGTCTTAACCTCCTGAACTCCGCAGTCTTAAACCCCCCTAGTGACCGGCCCATTTTTACCAAAATAGGCCTTTGCAGCTTTAAGGCCTCACTGCAGGGCCGTACAACTCAGCACACAAGTGATTTTCTCCCCCCCTTCTTTTCTCCCCACCAACAGAGCTTTCTGTTGGTGGGGTCTGATCACTCCCCCAATGTTTGTTTTTTAATAAATTTCCCTATTTTTCCTTATATTTTTGTAGTTCCCCCCTCCCTCCCTCCACCAGCCAATCAAGGTTATTGGCTGTCATAGCTTCAGCCTATGACAGTCGATCACTCCCTGGACTACAGAGGTGACAGCCGTGTCACACAGCTGTCCCCAGTACAGCGCTGCCTTAGATCGCAGCACTGTACAATGTTAATAGACGGCAGTTTCACCATCTAACAGACTCCGAGCGGCGATCGCCTCTGGGAGACTGATGGCGGAGCGGAGCCCCGTCATTCATGCGGAGATGAGTGCGCAATCTCCTGCAATCCTCATTCCCAGCCATTCACATCAATCTGTGAGGAGTGGTCCTGGGTCTTCCGCACTGGTCACGCCAATCGAGTGGAGCAGTGGTTAGGCAGTTAAATTGATTGGGAATGTATTGTATGTATGTATGTATGTATGTATGTATGTATGTGATAAATGGTAGACTCAATCATAAGTTATCTATTCTGACAGGAAACTAATCAGGAAGGCCCCAGTTTATTGCTTGACTGGGCCCATTATTGACCTTGTACAGCCACCTCAATAGATGAGTAAAAAAATAATACACTCCAAATCATGTTATAAAAGAAAAGGGAAAAAAAAAACCCACATAATCCCACATGGATTCCCTGGCTACACACTTCTATCATATTTTATGATACAATAGCCGGTATATTTGCTAGGATTATGAAGCAATTCCCCTTTGAGTCTCAGCAAGTGATTTACCCACCAAGAAGAGTGTCGCAAGTAGTTTAATGCAAAGGCCATTCTCATTGTATTTCCTCTTCAAGAACATCCATTTGTCATCTGTGTTGTCAGGCTTCCGCTGTGCTGTAAGGACCTGAGCTTTAAGTATTTTCAGCTGCAATTATAGATTCTTATTGTATGTGCATGCGCCCTTCCCCGTAATACTGTTCAAAACAGCTGAATGTCTCACCACTTAGATTATTATGGGTGCCATGGGTATGTT
The DNA here is from genome assembly GCF_040937935.1 of Hyperolius riggenbachi. Taxonomy (NCBI): domain Eukaryota; kingdom Metazoa; phylum Chordata; class Amphibia; order Anura; family Hyperoliidae; genus Hyperolius; species Hyperolius riggenbachi. The sequence goes on from NC_090648.1 coordinate 318,104,604, forward strand.
AAAATCAATCAAATACCCATCTACCACTTAGCCAAATGAAGCATGACCAATTATATATCTTAACCAGTTAGCCAATGTGGTAGCAAATTCAATCACACCAAATTTTTAACTGTTGCTGTGTGCTTACAATCACAGTGAAATGGCATACATGGTCGTAAAATGTGCACAGCTTTCCTAAAAAACAAATGTATAGCAGGTAGTGAGAATGAAGCCTTACCAGAATAGGTGGTCAGCAGACTGCCCACCCAAATGGACACAGACAGCAATTACAACTTGATATGGGTTGTAATCCCTTATCAAAAGTTGACCAAATATCAACTTTAAATCAATGGAGAATATTTTATAAGCAAAAATCCATGTCATCTTGGGAGGGAGCAGAACGATAGGAAAAATAGAAAGAGAAAACTGCTTTTTGACCAACAGGGTTATCCTTCTTGGCCCACCATAAACTGAGCACCATAGGAAAGCATCATAAGGGCTCCTGTTCTTCCCACGTTTGACCAGTTTTAGGCCTCTTGCACACTCCATGCGAATCCTATTTTTAATTGATTTTCACATGCGTCTCCGATTTTTGTCTCACCCATTTTATATAGGGCACTGCATACCGAATATGTTGTGCATGCCTCAAAAACACACAAAGCATACAAAAGGGGAGGGATCATGCATTCTTTACATTTTCTGGGTATTTTGTACACAATATGCTGTGCTTTATGATTTCATGACAAGAACTGCATAAGATGCAATTAAACACTCAAATTAGAGGTTAGACAAGACAAGACAAGACAAATAACATTTATATTGCGCTTTTCTCCTTGCGGACTCAAAGCGCCAGAGCAGAGCAGCAGCCACTAGGGCGCGCTCTATTGGCAGTAGCAGTGTAAGGGAGACTTGCCAAAGGTCTCCTACTGAATTAGTGCTGGCTTACTGAACAGGCAGAGCCGAGATTCGAACCCTGGTCTCCTGTGTCAGAGGCAGAGCCCTTAACCATTACACCATCAGCCACCATCAGGTTACTGAGTCATATGCAAAGAAGTCAAGCTGTCAATCCACCTAAAAAAAAAAAAAAAAAAAAAAAAAAAAAAAAAAAAAAAAAAACTACTGAAGATGCATGATGTTTTCAGCATTTTCCATAGCATTTAACACAAGCAGTTATGGAAGGACATGACACGCCCGTATACACAGGGAAGGCAGATTGCTAAAGGAAGATCTTTTGTTCTCAAGTACTGTAGCTTACTGGTCTGGTTTCCTTTGCTTCACACAATGAAGCCATGTACAGATTTTAGATTTCTATTCAGCTGAAAACATTTTTGATTATCAGTCTCGCTCAGGCTGATCCAGTCTGGGTCTTAAGCGCATGTGTGGACCTCCAGCGCAAGTTACCGGGGCTGAACGGCAGACCACGGTAGGATGGCATGGGACTCGGACGTCTTTATGGGGCTGGAGGAAGACACGGGTAAGTATCAGTTCTGTGTATTTTATGATCTCTGGTTTACTTTAAAGTGGACCTGAACTCTTGCATTGGACAGAAGGAGAAAATAAAAATACATCCTGTATGCATTTGGAGAGCCTGTCTAATCCCCACTCCTCTAATTCCCTCTAATCACAAATTGTAATTCGATCCCTTAGCTGCCACGGCAGATAAGCTCATTTGTAAACACACTAGGTCTGCTTCCATGAGAGCAGGAAGTAGACAAACTGCAGATGTTTTGCAGGCTTTGTATCAGCTGTAACAAAAATGTTTTTCTTTAAAGGTATTATGCTGTTGCTTATCTTTTAGAGCTGAGATAAAGTTCTGTGTTCAGGTCCGCCTTAAAGCAAATCGGTTAGGTTTGCGTGGCACAATTTTAGATCCAGAGGCCTCCCTCTCCCGAGGTAAGCATCTAAAATTGTCCTGTCCTGGTGTGTCAAGCTGTTACAGCATTGGGGACCCCCAAAGAGGGGGCTCATTGCGTCATCCGGCTCAGGCTGCAGTGGAAATAGCCAAGCCAGGTCAGTGCTACTGGCTAGTGCAGACCCAATCCAGCCCTGTTTTCGCCTAAGAAAGATGACCGGGACCAGTGTTGTCAAGCTCTTCTTCAGGTATTCAAGCGCTAGAAGGGGCGTGCGGTGGAGGACGAGGGACACCTCTTTAGGGTCTAAAGCTTTCTCCCTCCTGAGGTAAGTACCCCCTAGGGACACACTCCCCCCCCAGTTCAAAATGTCCAGCAAAGTCCCTACCCCCACCAGGATAGAATACCCCCTGAGCCTCCAGCAACATCCTGTAGCTCCTAGAGGCTTTTCATCATCCTCAGTGCGCAGCTCCCAGTGTGTGACCGGACCCGCAGGGAGCTGTGCATGGATGCCGGAAGCCGCCAGGAGCTACAGGAGGTCACTGGAGGCTTGGCAAGTATTTCATGGCCCCCCAAAGGGACTTCTGGTTGCCTGTCTTCCGGATAATGATGACTTTGCTGTATATTATTTGTGCATTTGAATTAGGTCCAGTTCGCTGGATGGGAGTCTGAGGAATGTATCCATAAACTTAAAATGTACCCCTACAATATATTCGAGGTAGCCAAGTAATGATTTATCTTTACTGAAAACTTCAACTACCTTTCAATAATCTGTAGTACATTTAAAGTGATCCCCAAACATATACACACAGGCCCATATCCTATACATTTTCAGCTAGGTTTTCTCCAAGTTATTTTCAAACGTTACCAATAAATTACCACTAAAGCTCCCACTATGCAAGAAAATACTCAAATTAACCTTGACATTACTTTTCTACTATTTTTTTTGTACTTTTCAATGGCTAAGCGCTAAATGATAAGATAAAAAATATCTCCCCAGAGAAAACGTCAATTGGATAAGGGCCTTTATGTGTTCTAAAAAGGATTTCTACATCTACTTTCCATTTCATAGGCTGCTACAAACTTTGCACAACTCTTCTCTTTGCAAGGCCTAATTTAAAGAATCCTAAGTTTCCCAACAGGTTATAAGCTCTCATCCACAATTACCATGAACATATTTTGCTCTGTACTCTAACAGGAAGCAAACTGAACAGAACCATATGAAAAACACCACCGCCTATATCCTGCATACTAAACAATGGGCATACAGTATCTCAACAGAATACACCTCTCACATTTTTGTAAATATTTTATTACATCTTTTATGGGACAACACTGAAGATATGACACTTGTTACGATGTAAACACACCTGCTTCCCATTCCCACCTGAGACCTTGTAACACTAATGAGTAATATGACCCTAGCAGGGAAAACTAATTCAGCACAATTTTAACATTCTTCTCTTATGTGTGTACTCTCTTTTATTGCCAGCGGCTGACAATATGCTGATGCATCCTGACGGCGTGTCATGTGACGCGAAGCTGGAATTGGCGATATGGCGAGTTTTACGTTACCCCAAGTTACCGCCCGCTTGCAACTGTGGTGGGGGAATGTCGGCGGGCCGGATGCGACCTGTGGGCCATAGTTTGCCCAGCGCTGCTATAGATAATTCATTTTATTTACCCAAACAACATAACCCAACTTGTGGACTGCCGTTTCAGGCTTTTGACCTTCATTGGTGCAAGGCACAGACTGACATGGCTCTAAGAGTTAAGGTGCCCACTGCCCATACACAATTTTCCCGGCAGATTCTATCAGAGTGATCAATTTTGATTTCTTTCCAATCAATTTTAACCTAAAACTGATTGAAAGTATCAATTAGACCAGTTGGAAGATTTAGTTCTATGCAGGGCAGGGGCGGCAGTCGATCGGCGGCCCATACCTTTGCACTGCACTAAACAGTGCAACGCTGCAGTTTGATGAATCCCTGCTGGAATCTATTGAAAAGTGATGTGCTGTGTGTGGCAGGAACATATTTCCCTCTGCCAGCAGTTGTCTTGTAGCTCTCACACTTATGAGAGTTGTAAGACAACTTTGCACCTATATGCTACAAAGCAGCACATTTTTAAAAACATACGGACTGTTGAGTAAAACTGCCACTTGCCTGATCAGTCTGCTTTCAAACAGATGAGCAATGTTATGTCTATAGATACATTAGCAGAGGATGGCTGGGTAACTTGTTCAGTATGAAAGTAAACATTAGTAGCCCTAAGCCATCAGCGTGCATTAAGTGACTATCTCACAGTCCAACAACCTTTTACACAAGACTCGCCTGGCTTCTGGGAGCACCCAGCTCAGCAGAACAGCTATCTCATGGAACAGACTTTTCTTTGTTAACTGCTATTGTATTCCCCTAAAGAAGAAAAAAAAAAAAAAAAAAAAGACACCCATTTCCTATTCATCACAAAGCAGATGTCTCTTATTGCTTCTCAGCAATGTATTGAGAGATTAAACCTTTCACAGTAAAATGTATTTGCCTGTGTAAAGGCTCATACACAAGTCCAACATAATGCACAACCCACCACACAAGTACGTACACACAATTAAACAACCAACTCACTTAACCTCCCTGGCGTTCTGGACGAGCTAGGCTCGTCCAGAGACGCTGGAGGTCGCTGCTCAGGCCCCGCTGGGCCGATTTGAATATTTTTTTTTAAAACCCGCAACAAGCACTTTGCTTGCTGCGTGTTGTGTCTGATCGCCGCCGCCCACCGCAGATCCGCCGAGATGCAGCCTCCCCCCCCCCCCCCCCCCCAGACCCCGTGCACTGCCTGGCCAATCAGTGCCAGGCAGCGCTGAGGGGTGGATCGGGAGTCCCTGTGACGTCGATGACATCACGGTCGTCACCATGGCGACGGGGGAAGCCCTCCTGGAAATCCCATTCAGAACGGGATTTCCGGACGGGTGATTGAGTTGGCGGCGATCAGAGGGATGGGAGGGACGCCGCAGGGAGGGGGGAATCATGTAGCTAGCGCTAGGCTAGCTACATGATAAACTTAAAAATAAATAAATAAAACGTTCCCGCGCCCGCGCGAATCAGAACGTCAGGCAGGTTAACTACTATGCTTGCAAGCTAAACAACAAACTACACAACATATCTGCATTAAAAAAAACAACAAAGTTGTTCAAAAGACTTGTACACACATTCCAACCTGCATGATAGTTGGGCAGATTGATCCAGCAGTTGGATCTGGCAAACAACCCATTATCTGTTGGTCGTCCGGTTGTTTACTAGCTGTACACACACCCAACTTATCTTCCAACAGACACATTTAGAAGATAGATGGGCAGATTGTTGGGACGTGTAGATGAGCCTTTAGATTTGTGGGTCTACTTGCATTCAGTTTAATACAACTGCTCCACAGCCACAGTACAAGTAATTCAGGTAAACAGGGGGTGTAGATTTTAGACCTGGCTAGTCACAGGGAAGCAGGGACTTGGCAGCTGCACTGTGGCATTGCAGTATGCAGAAAAGAGTCTTGTTAGTTGTAAAAATAAAAAAAAAATAAAAAAATTGATGACTGGCCAACAATGACTGGCATTTATTTTAGGTCAGCAATGACAATCCATATCGCTCTATCATCAATGCCAGAGGAAAATACTGTTGTATAGACCAAAAAAAACCAACAAAATTTGACCGTGCATAAAGGCTTCATCAGGACCTTACAGGGCTAGCAATGCAGCAGGATACTAAAGCTGTGTACACATGCTAGATGAAACTTGGCCGTGGCAGCTGAGGATTGCCTTTGCTGATAATCTTGCGTGTGTGCAGCAACCCTCAATGCTCCCTAACGCCACAGCCAACAATCGGCCAAGCAAATTAACTCAACCGAGCACATTGTTCACCCCACTCACCCAGCCCGCCATGTGACCCAACTCGCACGACACACTGCCCCCCCCTTACCCCCACATAGCAACAGAACACACGGCTAGCCTCGACCCTGCAATGTCGCCTGAGGAACTGAGTCCAAATCCCTGCCTGGCAACATGTATATGTGTGTGTACAAGGCTTAAAGGAAAACTGAAGTGAGAAGGATATCGAGGTTGCAATACTTATTTCTTCTTAAGCCATACCAGTTGACTGGCCGTCCTGCTGATTCTCTGCCCATAATACGTTTAGCCATAGATCCTGAACAAGCATGCAGCAGATCAGGTATTTCTGACATGGTCAGATCTGACAATATTAGCTGCATGCTTGTTTCTGGTGTGAATTAGACACTACTGCAGCCAAATAGATCAGCAGGGCTGCCAGGCAACTGGTATTGTTTAAAAAGAAAATAAATATGGCATCCTCAATATTCTTCTCACTACAGTTGTCCTTTAAAAAAACATTTCCATGATCTTAGTAATATTTGCTTATTTTGAGAAAAAAACGCAATTTATAATGTAAAACAAATACAGTAGAATCCCTTAATAGTAAAATCCAAGGGACCAGGATAAGTAGTTTACTATATCTGAAGTTAACTATACCAGAATTGGTCATTTCTAGAACCTGAGGACTGAGTTTACTATATAAAGAGGTTTAGTATATAAGAGTTTACTACAGCGAGATTCTACTGTACATGTTCAAGCCAAGAAAGCATACAGTAAAACAGAAACCGTTGTACAATTTGTCATCTGTTTTCTCTTGTACTTTTCTTCTTACAGTTGCCAAAATGAAGAATGCGCCTATGCTTCCTGCATTAGGACAGGTTGCCGTCATTCTGCTGCTTTCATTATCATGATGGACCAGCTTTTGTCAAAGAGAATTTGAAGAAGGAGGCTGAATACAATTTTAAGACATACCATCAGCCAAATCCAGCATATGCCCAATGTAATTTGTACCCCCTTTAAGTAATGATACATCTCATCTTAGGGTGAGCTGGATTGCTCTCTGTGTGAGCTGGTGCCGACATGCTGTGTAAAAGCCGCCCAGAACTACTGTAGATGCAGTGCCTCTCACCAGAGAACAGAAAGGCCATATCCAGCATGTGCAGTGTGCCTGAAATACTTCCTGGATGCTGCATGTGACTGGAGGAGGGGAGACTGCGAGAGAGCATGGCCAATAAGACTCTGCCTCCAGCATATCTGCCGGAAGCATCGATACATGGTAATGCCAGTTGATTCTGTATTATGTGGAAGTATATTACCGCAACTTCACACACCCGACTGGCATCCTACAAGCTCTGAACACTATCCACACTGGGAATCCGCTTTTGCCAACCTCACAGAAATTTAGCTCCACATTTCTCAGCAGCAGATACCCAGCGACACCCGCTGCACCTTCTACATATTACACAGGGAGCAAATAGTAGTATGTAGACAGAAAGTTAGGCAAGCTCCACAAAAAGTCCAGTTGAGGGGCGACAATGCTGGGCTGCCTCAGTACCACAGCCTCAGCATGCCCATAAGGAACTATACCTGCCGTCCAGCAATCAGGCATAATCCTCAGTGGAGATGCTGACCTGCCCGGATGCAGGAACAAAAAGCACTGTGGGTGGACCAACCATGTAACTTTTTATAGGGGAAGTGCTGTCTGGTACTGCGTCTGGGAGGAGCAACATCTCACCTTTGCCCTGAAGGATTGTGAAAACATTTCCCAAGGGTATGTTTGTTCAGAATGACTCACTTTTACTTTCTAACAACTGTAAACAAGCAATGAAAGGGCTGGTTCAGACGGACGCTTGCAGAGCGTTTACAGCCAGCGTTCAGGGCTTGGTGTTAAACGCTCCCATTCAAGTGAATGGGAGCGTTTGTACCAAGCTTTCAAGCGCGTTTACACAAACGCGGCGTTTGGGTCCCGATTTTCCCTGGCGTTCAAGGAGCCCCTGGAAGCTACATGTAGCTTCCAGGGGAGGTTAACCGCGACGGCTAATGTCCCCCTAGGGGAAGAAAAAACGCGACCGCATCCAAACGCACACGAACGCTGCTAAACGCGACGCCAACGAACGCAACGCCTCCAAACGTCCATCTGAACCAGCCCAAAGGCTCATTCCATGCTAATATTTGAGTTACACTTAAAACAACCTACTGGCTACTGAGAAAAAAACACCATACTGTAGGGTTTATTTAAAGAATTCCTGAACTGACAAGGGACAATATAAGGTAAACATGGGTACATATAGTGCCATTTTTTATTGCAAGTGTTTAAAAGCCTCAGTGCTGTATGTATGCAAATGAGGTAATTTGACAGCAGGATGAACTCAGGCTCTCCTGAAAAGTGAATAGAAGCAAAACATTTATTTTTGTTATGAGCTGAATGAATCACCGAATGTCACTGACAAGGATGCAGGCCACAATTCAGAGTACAATTGTTTCCCCTTACAATTAAAATAGCAATGTGAGAAACCAGTACAGTTTTACATGCCATGATCTCTTGAGTTTATTTACACACTGCTGTGCTTGCGCTGCGCTTTTAAAAACGCATGCGATTTTTAAATCGCAATGCCTTCATGAAAATAGAAAAAAATGGCATTGCACCAGTGTGTACAGGTCTTCACGATTTTCATGGTTTTTCAACATTCCTTGTGATTAACAAACACATGCGATTTTAAAAGCGCAGCGCAACAGTGTGTACAGGTACTTAGGTTAAACTTTCCATGAAGCACTTGTGCAGAACAAAAGAACGTTTATTTTTACCAGCTGAATACTGATTGGCTGCTGCTGCACCTTGCTCAAATTTTCTTTGTACATATCTTGATACATTAGAGCATGCCATTATTCCGTGACAGAGTACCGTACTCAAAAGTTCAGAATCTACCAAGCCCTATTCACAAAAGTTTTTCTGAAACCAGTCAACTAAAATTCAAGGCAAATCTTTAGTTTGTTTCAGATTAGACTGGAACAAGGCTTTTATTTGGTCTGTCTGTACCCTGGTAACAACACAAAGATATAATATCTCTCCATCAAAGAGACAGCCATTAAGTCCTGACCCTTCCCCATACTACCATCTCTATTTACTGTTGAGTGAGTTGTTGCTGGAAAGATTCTCTCATATCCTGTTATGAGTAACACCACAAAGTGATGGGAAATCTCCCCCACATGACTACACGTAGTGAAAATACTCATTCTTTTGGATTTTTAAATTACATCTTGCTCCAGAAATAAATATTCAAAAAAGCAGACAGAATATATAGATCCAAATGTATAAGCTATCCAGGACGGAAAGTAGTTATGATGATGAAACTGCTATGAATTTTACCAGTTCTATGGATAGTGCTCACATCACTAGCAAAATGACAGCTACCATGCAAGTAAAAAGCAGCCAGCTAAAATCAGCTGTGAGAAAGCAGTAACCATGGAAAGGTACAGTGGTAAGCATGTATTTGAAGTCTGCATTACATAAAGGTTTTCCTATCAGAAGTATAGTAGTGAGATTTTAGCTTCGCAAGATTAACACTATTTTAACAGAAGCAAGGAATGTAGGAAGTGTGGTTTTACAATCAGGGTCAAAGACAAACACTGACATCAATCATTAAACACTTAACACAGAGACTTAGACCACTTCAAACACAACTACCTGTTAGAAAAAAGCAAGGATTGGCGTTCTTGTTCTTTTATGACAAAACTTTTGCTGCAGTTTATAGATGCTAGCTTTTGCATGGTAGACCTTTCTCACCACATTTAAAGTGAACCTGAGGTGAGAATGATATAGGCTGCCATATTTATTTCCTTTTAAACAATACTAGTTGCCTGGCAGTCCTGCTGATCTACTTGGCTGCAGTAGTGAACTGAATTATACCAGAAACAAGCATGCAGCTAATCTTGTCAGTTCTGACAATATTGTCAGAAAACCCCGACATGCTGTTCAGGGTCTATGGTTGAAAGTATAATGCTGGGTACACGTGTTACGTTTTTCCGTGCAATAGATGGAGCCGATTGATAAAATCACTCATATTGCTCCTGATAGTTTCTGCGCTCGATTTCTCATAGCAGCGAATGGAAAAAGATAAGAAAAACGAATGAAGATAAAAAAATCAAGTGCAGAATCGAGCTGAAAAACGATCGGGTCGGAGAATCGCATGAAAAAACGTAACGTGTGTAGCCAGCCTTAGAGGCAGAGGACCAGCAGGGCAGCCAGACAACTGGTATTGCTTAAAAGGAAATAAATATGGCAGACTCAATATTATTCTCACCTCGGGTTCCCTTTATAATGTCTTTGTACTACAAATGTTGCCTTACTTCCCCACTGATCAAGCAATGCGGTGTTCGATCTCCTTCCCATTTATACGCCCAGAGAAGCTACAGAAAAAAGGTGAGAACAACAAAACTTCAGCTTGGACATCATTTCTATGGATGCACTATTGTTACAAGATTTCCTGTAAGTAGTTTTAGTAAAATTGTACGTCACAGAAGCTTTGCAGCACAGTGTGTACTATTCTCATATTCACTGCAGCGCCCTCATGTGGTGGAGGACTGCCTTCTGCACAGAAATGGAGAACCAAAAGAAAAAGAACAGCCCTAGCCGAGCTCCCATTGCCTCATAAGACTGAGAGGATGTCATGCTGTGGACGCGAGCAGTGGTAGATTGTTTACCAACGGTAAGCAGGACTCAGAATTCCGACAGGAATCAGTAACTTACATGACTGAAACTGTACAGTTATAACATTACACAACTTCCTCACATACTGGGTTAGTGATAAAGAGATACAAACGATTAAAGCCAGACTAATATTTTATGAGCGGATACCTGTATGTAGGGATGGTCAATGAGATGCTGGGTTAATGCAAATATTCTATTGTGTATACATATCCATCACACAAGCTTTCTACATGTAATAAGTACCTAGGCTGTGGAATTGCAGTGATGGCAGATGCATCCCCTGCTACAACAGTGGTCCGACCAGTGTAGTGGGAGGAGACAGGTGTACAGAGTGACAGAACTCTGCAGTCAATATATCTTGTAGCAATAGCTGTAATAGATGCTCATTTGCAGTACTGTGATTTGGAAACAGTAATACTTATTTTTACTTTGAAATGAAACTTTGTCCTGGTTGAAAAAAAAGTTACAACCGAGTTGCTTTGGCCAGATGAGAAGAACTCATCATCAGATCTGACAGACTGTTTACTCATCACACCTCTAAATACAATTCTGTACAGAAATAGGTGAACCGATATTCTGACTACAGCACTGCTTGCAATGGTAACTGAACAAAAGAGGCATCTGAAGACCTGTCTGCTCTATCGCCTCACAGTCCGCCATCACTGGCAGGGGATTACCATCAAGGTAATAATTAGTGTTTTTAGACTCCGGACAGCAATGGCAGCTTCCATAAGCTCTGTGGGGCCTCATTCCCAGTAAATGCAGAAAACAGCTTTTCCACACATACCAATGAAAACACAGCACTCATGGTAATCCATAGACCTGTTGCCTTTTTCTGTCTAGAGGATAAAAGCTTGCAACTTTTTTCCTAAAAGTCATGTGAGATTTCCTATTGATACACTCATACTGCTGAGGTGAACGCACTGCTGACCACTGTGAAAATAAAGGACGCAAAATGCTCTGCATAAGCTCCTGTAAAAAAAAAAGTGCTCATTTCATTTAGAGCAACAATTAACCTAGCCAAAAGGTCCACTTTAGCACAACAGGACGTGTGAGGAAGTCCATCTATCTAAAGTTCAGCATCACACAGTGGCTTTAGTACAGGAAATGCTGTTTTCAGCAATCTTTCAAAGGATTTCAACATTTCATATAAATCAAAGGAAACCAGTAATCAAAGTTTTCCTGCAATAACCCATAACTAGATGAATTATTTTAACACACCCTTTAATTCTGCCTTAAGTACCAGTTCCTGTTAAAAAAATACAAATGCAATGTTGAAAGAGCATTTTTTTTAAGGGGGGGGGGGGGGGGAATTCTGTCAGTTTGCCCATAGAATAGATAGTCTCTAATTCTTGTTCCCCTGGGATCCCATGTGGCCTTAATATGAAGTCTGCTAGACAGGCAATAAGTGGCAGCAGTAGAAGTTCTGTCACTCTAGGAGTGATATGCCCACTTCCTGTCTGGACAGGAAGTAAGGAAAATGCTCACAAATAAGGATATACTGTAGAAGAGCAGTAGCAATCCCTTACTTTATAACCACACAATCCAGAACTATGATAAATATATGTGGAAATGAGGCACATTGAGGTAACCCAGTGAAAAACTTCATAGGGAATAGTTCTTCATTCACAGCACCCTCTGCAACTTGAAGCGTTCTTACTGGCCAAATAGTGTGGGTGTAGTCATTATTACTACCTGAGGCTCAAGGCACACCAAAACCGCTAGCTGATCCGCAATACGCTAGCGGTTTTGTGAGCTGATTTCACAGCGATTCTAGGTATGTTTAGAAAGGTTTTCTAAACATACCTAGCGGTTTTGGGTGTGTTTTTGTGTAGCAGATTACACATATTGTTACAGTAAAAGCTGTTACTGAACAGCTTCTGTAACAAAAACGCCTAGCAAACCGCTCTGGAGTAGAGTTTTTCAGAGTGGTTTGCGTTTTTCCTATACTTTACATTGAGGCAGAAACGCTTCTGCAAACCGCAAACATGCAGCAGGAGGCACGTTTGCAGTTTGCTACAAACCTCAAACCGCCGGTGTGCACCATTCCATTGAAATACATTAGCCAAGCGTATTTACATGTGGATGCGGCCGGCGGATCGCACCTAAAACCTCTCAGTGTGCACTGGGCCTAAGACCTAAAAGTTCTAGAGGTTGCTGTCATTGAGGATCTGTTGAAATAGTAACATATCACGTTAACGGAATTTCCCTATGGAGGTTACCAGCCAGCTCACCTCAACCATACTAGTGACAACTAACACATGTAATATACACAAAGCAACACAATTGCTTTGATAATTCACTTTTGTGTTTAACTGCATCCTAATCATCATTTTACAAGCAGCAAGTGATAGAGTCTTTAATGAAAATACAAAACGACTGTCACATTGATGTCTGAAATGGACTAGTACTGATACTTCACCTCACAAGTTTTTTTAAAATAAAAACTAATTTGCTCATAAGAGACACAGATCAAGTAATCCGATTCCAACAGCCATTTTTTTTCTAGTGGTCACATTAAAATGAAGACAGGAGGGAGATCTGATACTAGAGATAGCATCTTTTCCTCATCACAATACATTTAGTTTGTACAATCTATCACAGGAATTTTAGCTACTGCCCTGTGAGATTGACTACATTGCTACTTGCTAGTACAGTTACTACTGAATACCATTCCTGTATTGCTAAGTGCACTTGTTTCAAACTTTGACCTTGGCTTGGTAGCCAGTAGCCATGCATATACTGTATTTACACACTGAAGTTAGTGTACAAATCAAATAGGTAACTGATTCTCTCCCCCCCCCGGAGAAGAAGAATCTGATTTACAGAAAACAACTTCAGAATAAAAACTATGATTCACCAGCCATCCAAGGAAATAAAATTCAAGCACACTTTAAGCCTAAAAATAGAAATAATGCCTTTTCCTGCAATAATTATAATGTAGCTTACTTAACACAGCAAGTTCCGATGTCTCCCCCTTCATTTTAAAATTACTGTATTGTCAGATAATTACTACTTTTAAAAACACAAAATGATTACTTATTAAGAGCACCAATGCAATCCTCCCCTTTCTTAAATAATTTACAGCTCTATTTCTCTACATATGATTTAGGCCAAACTTCAACAAACACCGACAATGCTTTGTATGACTAGCCATCAAAAGCAATCAAGGGAACAATATTTAATGGGTACCTAAAAATAATAATAATCAGTATGTGTGACCATTGAGGGACTAAGCCAGCTTGATGAGTCATTAAATTCAATGAAGTGAAATCTAAACATATGCATGGGGGTATTCCCATGAAACAGCACACAAGTCTCTTGCATGACTGCAGAGTACAAGGCAGCCAGAGAGGATTAATACACCAATCTGCATACTCCACTCATGTCAGTACATGAAGGCTCAGCCAATTTGTAGTGTACCTCACACACTGACAGCCCATTGATGACTTCTCATCTCTCCTTTGTTCCCTTTCATTGTAGTTCTGAAAGCACAAAATAACACCTGGAGAACTTGCCCCTAAGTCAATTCATAAATAGAAAGCTAATGGAACAAAAAGCCAACTGGTTATTTTATAGGAAAATTTGAGAGCACAGCTGCTCCAACATTATAGAGTAGTTACTCTTCATTAAGCTTTGCAAACAAATACAAAAATGGAAGTTTAATTTTTTAAAGCACAATGCCTGAAGGAACCAATTGTGGTTCAGTGGAAATGTGCTTCATTATGCAATCTGATGAGTGATCAGCATAGCATGCATGCACTGTTGATCACTACTTCTGATTATGCCCAAGCCTAGCACACTCCTGTCCTTTGCTAGTACACAAGAGGTCGGCTTACCTTTCACTTGGCTTTCATACTCCGCAATGATTTCTTTGTCTTTCTTGAACCTGCTTGGAGTAGACATTTCCCTGCACTTTTCCAAGCCACAAAGGCAACCTTCTCACAAATTTGACAAGTTTTATTTTTTAATTCTGGCAAGTTTCCCACAAACTATCCAATCAGTAGGTCACTCTGATGAAGTTAGCTGGAAGACAAGACTTGAAGTCAACAAAGAAGCCATCTTAGGAGTCCAGGGTAAGGGAGGCAACACCTTATCACCAGGGGTATGCTGGAGACAGAGGTGCCAGCCAGGGGGTGGGTGCACACACACTGGGTGGAATTAGGAGAATTATAATTTTTTTTAGCCCAATGTTGTACAAAAAAAGAGCAGCCAGATAATTGAGAAAAATAAGGGTAGAGCTAAGACAAAATAAATGAAATGTGTGTAAGTGGCTTGGGGTAGTGATGGGCAAGTTAAATTGCCTCTCTGTGCATGCCCCAGAAGGAAAAAGTGAAGATCAGTGCTGGCCTAGGGGAAATATTTGCTCTACACACTAATGTCCACTGATAAGGGAAGGCAGAAGAAAAGACAGACGTCTAGTAGCAGCAAAAATCCTCAGCTCCAGAAGTGTGAAGGGAAAATCCCAGTGTCAGAAGGGACGGCAATACAAAAGCCTGACACAGGGAAAATCTGGGAAGAGGGTGTAGCAGGGCAGCTAGAACAGGAGCTGCTGCAGGAAGGCACTACTACAATGAAGCGCTCCCCCGGCTCAGTGTGCTCTGAGATGATGATGAATAGCAGCAGCCAGTAGCATGGTCCACCCGACCAGCAATCAGTCCTCTCGCCTCCACACAGCACAATGACACAAGTCACATCCACAGGGTCACAGTAATCCCGGCTCGGTGTCGCCTAAGGGAGGCGGGGTGGCTCCTACGCGTCCACCTGGCATTCAGCAGAGGAATGTAACGAGGACGGCTGCCGTTTCCCCCCGTTCTTTATCTTTCTCAGCCCCTCTCAGTCGTTGCAGCACAGCAGTGAACTGCCAGAGCCAGCGAGACGCGGCTGGGAGGGAAAGGGAGGAGCAGAGACTCCCATTACCGCCTCCAGGGCTCCGGCGCAGCCCGACTCTGGCTGCTGCTAACTGACAGCAACAGGCGACCAATCAGCGTGCCGGGATCAGAGGTTTGCCAGGACTGTGGAGCAATGTGGGTAGGGGCGGGTGTTTTCCATGGTTACTGTGACAAGTGAGAGGCCCCTGCAGCTGGTGCTGCACACAAAGGCGATGTAGCGGCTGTTCTCCGCTGGCTGGACGCAGAACGCAGCCAACTTATCTGATGGAGCACCGCGCCGCCCCTCACTCACAGGACAGGCTAGGCTCAATATGATTTACGAGACCGCTGCCTGAGGAAGTCTTTAGAGTTCACTGTTGCTGAAAGGAATTTTATTTTAGATTTAGGGCTGGTTCACGCGCCGCGGGCGTCTGCTGAGCTTTTGCTTTGCATTGCGTTCAAACGCCAGCGTTCAAATGCCAGCGTTTAAAAGCTAGCTTTTGAAGGCTTTTGGGAAGCGTTCAAGGCTAGCAGTTCTGGTCTCTGCTATTGTTTTCTGGCGTTTACCGCCTCTGAAAGCAGCATGTTGCTTTCGAGGCTAGACGCAACGCCGGGATCTACCGCCAGGCTTTCATGAAAGCCTGCAAAAGCCAGCTCTAAACGCTCCCATTCACTTGCATGGGATGGCAGTAGATCCCAAAAAACGTTAAAGGCCACAAAAACGCCCGTCTGAACCAGCCCTTAGGCCCTGTTCACAGTGCTCAGCTTTGTTGCAGAATAATTCTGCATGTCAACTTGCTGCCCATACAATTCTATGGGTCTGTTTACAGTACTGCGTTTTGAGTGATCATGTAAGGGCCAGTTCACACTTCTACTATCCACGGTTCCCCGCCACCGTTCCCGGTCTAATATTGGTCTAAATAGCCGAATAGTGCTCTGTCCCCGCGTGCCTTCAGGAGATTACTGCACAGGCGCAGTACGACGCTTTCTTGCACTGCGTGTGCGCAGTAAGCTCCCGATGACGCATGCGGGAACACGAGCACGGCCATTGCCACACAGATGCAGTCTAGGTAGATACTAGATTAGACCGGCGGTGGGGAACGGAGGATTGGAGGAGGACGGCGCAGGACATGACAGCTGCAGGGGGCCGATAGAAGCCTCACGTATGTCCCGGATTTTGTCTTTTTAACCCCCTCCAAAAAACCCAGTCTCTATTGCAGTTCACAGTCATTATAGCGGAAGCATTATGCAACCCATCACTGTGAACCTAGCCTGAAAAGTACTATCAAATTTATTTTGAGTATTTTCTTGCTTGTTAACTCCTGAGGTGGAAAAGAGATGCAATCTTTACTTAACTAGGGCTTCTTCCAGCCCCTAGAAGTGTTCTGGGTCCCTCACCGCAGATCCGGTGCTCCCTGCTGGTCACCCGTAAAGCTTGCTGACCCACGTCACCGGGCGTTTACTGCACCTACTATGCAGTAGTCTGCATAGGCATATTATGCGCCTGGTGACGTGGGTGCATTCCCATGCAGAGGCGCTGATCCATTTTCGGGTCGGCAAGATTTACGGATGGGACAGTGGGGTGCACCGGAGCTGCTGTGAGGGACCCAGAACACTTCTAGGGGGTAGAAGAAACCCTAGAACAGTGGTGGCAAACCTTTTCGAGACCGGGTGCCCAAACTTCAACTCAGAAGTCTCTTGTAAAGTGCCAACACGCCAATTTGAACAAAATGAACCCCACCTCCCCAGAACATAAGAGATGACAGGCCCTCAAACCTACAGTGACCAGATTTTTCTGGGTTCAACCTTGGACATGGGGGGAGGGGTGTGAAAAAATGGGAGTGGACATGATATTGTATGGGTGGAGCTAACATAATGATGTAACAGTGAGGCATAAGAAAGCAGTGTTTCCCGCCATGATGTGGTGAAACAAGGATTTGCATCATGGGTGTGCAGAAACTGTGTAATGCTATTTATTAGTATACCCGCCGTAACCCCAAAGCAGCAAATATAGCCAACTATGACCATTAAATAATAAATGCAGCAACAGTTACTCCAGACACCAGAAAATAAACGCAATGTGGGCAACATTTCAGCAGAAAATAATGCAATGTTGGCAACATTTCAGCAGAAAATAAACGCAATGTGGGCAACATTTCAGCAGAAAATAACGCAATGTTGGCAACATTTCAGCAGAAAATAACACAATGTGGGCAACATTTCAGCAGAAAATAACGCAGTGGGCAACATTTCAGCAGAAAACAACGCAGTAGGCAACATTCCAGCAGAAAATAACTCAGTGGGCAACATTTCACCAGCAAAAAAAGGAATTTACTCACCTGACAGAAGTCTCCTCTCCCGGCCGGCCCCTGGCACGCAGCTCCCCCGGAGACAGTGGCGTAGCTAAGGAGCTGTAGGCCCCGATGCAACTTTGACAATGGGGCCCCCCAAGCACTTTATACATAACAATTGATATGGCAAACCAAAACCTGCCAATGGCAACTACAGTGTCAGAGGTGCAAGAAGGGGATGGGGAGCAGTTTGTTAGTGATTACCACTATTCAAAGTACCTATAGAAGTTATTATTACCAGCACAGGACCAATAGAGCGATAATACTGCAGTTGAGGGAGGGCCCTTCTGGGCCCCTCTGGCCCAGGGGCCCCGATGCATTGGCTACCTCTGCACCCCCTATTGCTACGCCCCTGCCCGGAGATATTGCTCCTGCATACTCCCGCGCTGAATGCAATACCAGGGCTACGGGAAGATGGCGCCCGAAGCCCTGTACTGGAGATACAAATAGTCTCCAGTACAGGGCTTCGGACGCCATCTTCCCGCAGCCCTGCTCTGCCTGCCGGAAGACTATGCAGGCTGGAGCGGGGCTGCGGGCTATGAACTGGCGCGGTGTCTATTAGGCATGGCAGTTCATGCAATTGGACGGGACAGCGCAGCAGCGATGGCGTGCCAGCAGATTCGGCTACGCGTGGCGGGTCTGGCATGTGTGCCATAGGTTCGCCATCGCTGCCCTAGAGATTACACAGCTTTTTCACCTTGTAAGTCCATTAAAGGGCATTTTATGACAAGTTGTGAAAATATCACCTAGGAGAAAACTCAGGAGGAAAAGTGAATTGCATATGGGCCAGACTCAATATTTAATACTTATGCCACTATGTAATTCCAGCAACCCTTTGTACTTTCACTGGTGGGTTGCATTGTGAGCTCATCAAGTTCTACTGTAACAACAACTAACAAAGCACCCATTGAGACAGGTGAGTGAATCCAGGTGTGTTGCCTGTTCTTGCCAGCCACTCATAGTGGGAATTTAACAAATGCACTACAATTCTATTGCAAGTGTGACTACATCATAAACCAGGTGGTAGAATTGGGATTAATAAGCAACATATATGCTCAAAAAATAAGAAGTTACTGTAAATGAGGCATTTTCTTGTGAGAGGGAAGTAGGATAGGAGATAACTCCCCTCCTTTGACCCTTATAGCAGTGCGGTTGTCATTCTGCATAAATCCCACAGGGGTCCCACTGAGGTTACAAATGGTCAAGGTCTAGATGTCTCCAGTAAACTGGTTGCACGTTGTATACGCTGGCTGTGCTAGCTAGAGGTTTGACACATGCTGGTGTCAGTAATGAGGTCGTATAAATCCTACTGAGAGGCGTTGTACAGTGGGATGCGTAAGTTTGGGCAACGTTGTTAATCGTCATGATTTTCCTGTATAAATCATTGAGTGTTACGATAAAAACATTCAGTTAAATATATCATTTAGGAGACACACACAGTGATATTTAAGAAGTGAACTGAAGTTTATTGATTTTACAGAAAGTGTGCAATAATTGTTTAAATAAAATTAGGATTTTAGAAAAGAAATTAAATCAGTATTTAGTAGATCCTCCTTTTGCAGAAATTACAGCCTCTAATCGCTGCCTGTAGATTCCAATGAGAGTCTGGATTCTGGTTGAAGGTATTTTGGACCATTCCTCTTTACAAAACATCTCTAGTTCATTCAAGTTTAATGGCTTTGGAGCATGGACAGCCCTCTTTAACTCACACCACAGATTTTCAATTATAGGGCTGAGACACACCAGAAAAGCTCCCCAAACACTAGAGGTTTCAAAAGCTCTTCCCAATGTAATCCCAATGTAATGCTATGGTTTTTTTTTACAAAACCTCATCGCTCCAGTGTGCATAGACACATAGGATAACATTAGCAGGAGGTTTCAAAAAACTCAAAACGCTCAGAAAAACTCCTCTGGTGTGCACCAGGCCATATTCAGGTCTGGGGACTGAGATGGCCATTCCAGATCATTTTACTTGTTCCTCTGCATGAATGCCTTAGTGGATTTTGAGCAATGTTTAGAGTCATTGTCTTGTTGAAAGATCCAGCCCCGGCGCAGCTTCAGCTTTGACACTGATTCCTGGACATTGGTCTCCAGAATCTGCTGATACTGAGTGGAATCCATGCATCCTTCAACTTTGACAAGATTCCCAGTCCCAGTCCCTGCACTAGCCACACAGCCCCACAGCATGATGGAACCACCACCATATTTTACTGTAGGTAGCAGGTGTTTTTCATGAAATGCTGTGTTGTTTTTCCTCCGTGCATAACCGCTTATTATGTCCAAATAACTCAATTTTAGTTTCAACAGTCCACAGCACCTTATTCCAACATGAAGCTGGCTTGTCCAAATGTGCTTTAGCATACCTCAAGAGGCTCAGTTTGTGCTGCGAGCGGAGAAAAGCTTCCTCTGCATACAGCATCTCCTTGCAGGGCCGGATTTGGACTTCCCAGTGCCCTAGGCCCGGTAGGCACCAGATAGATGGGTTGAATCGATTTTCCGACCACTTATACAAAGTCGATTAGAAAAATGATCAGAAATCAGATTGATCCCTCTCTGCTCTTCTGTAATCACAGATCTGTTGCATTTATTGTATATTATTTATTGTACTGATTCTTTCACAGGTTTTTTTTTACTGTTTGCCAACACGGTACAAATATATATTTTTTATTTTTTAGTATATGTTATTACTTTTGGTATACAAAACAGAATGTAACAATACAAAAGTATACAACAGTACATTTGCAATTATAATTATAGAGAAGTTGTCTCATACTACTGAAGACAGTACTGCTGCCTTTAAAATGAGCCAGCAAGGGGTTAAGATTTAGCTTAGAAGGGGCTGTCATAAATCTCTCTAAGGAAAAAAAAACCCTTATCTTTCTGTTTAAGATTTACAATCCAGGGGGAGAGAGGAGAAGGAATGGCTCAAGTCATTAACAGAGTCTGACCAGCAATACATTGTTTAGCCCAGCTTGAGTTGTAAAGTGGAAATAATTCTATTAAAATGTTTACCTTACTGGATCAGAAATTGTGTCTACAACAAGAGTCACAGACAGCAGTGAGCACATGGTTTCTCTACACCCCTGGCATTAAACTGAAGCTTGTATGTTCAGGAGATAGCACTGTCTCATCACGCACCAAGAAGTAAGGAAAATACACAGAGCTCTGGAATTCTTACTGTGTGTGCAGCAAAGCCGGGGCGGCTTCGGAGCAGGAGAAATTATTTATTTTGACATGCAGCCTCTTAACTCTCTTAGGTCCTGCCGCCCTTTTATCCTTCTGATTTTTTACCGCTCTAGGCCATGGCCTTTTTAGCCTTTGCAGAAATCCGGCCCTGTCTCCTTGTGTAAAGTGCACCGAATGGTTGAACGATGCACAGTGACTCTATCTGCAGCAAGATGATGTTGTATGTCTTTGGTGCTGGTCTGTGGGTTGACTCTGACTGTTCTCATCATTCGTCGCTTCTGTTTATCTGAGATTTTTCTTGGTCTGCCACTTCGAGCCTTATCCACTTCACCCCCAAGGGTTTTTACCCTAACGGACCAGAGCAATTTTCACCTGTCAGTGCTCCTCCTTTTTAGTCACCAATAACTTTATTACTACTTATCACAACAAAATGATCTATACCTTGTTTGTTTCACCACCAATTAGGCTTTCTGTGGATAGTACATTTTGCTAAGAATTTTTTTATTCTAAATGCATTATATCTCAGTTTTCTGCCATTATAGTTTTAAAATAAAACGTTCTCCTGTGGAAAAAACTGACATTTTATGTGCCCAACTGTCCCGATTATTAAAGCGTTTAAATTATGTCCCTATCACAATGTATGACGACAAAATATTATTTGTAAATATAGGTGTTATTTTCTGTTTTTTTTTTTTTTTTTGTCCGGTCATTATTACAAGCCTCTATGTAGTAAAGTAAAAGTAATTTTCCCTCATAAAATATTGATTAATAAAGCCCATAAGGCAACTATTTATTTATTTATTTTTTTAACAGATTTATTTTTTTTTACAAGTGATTTTTTTTTGAGGGGGGGAGGGGGGCTTTGGAAATGTAAGTTATTAATGTTATTGATATTTAATAAGTGTATGTGTATGTATTGCCTGTATGTGTAATTTTACTTTTTGTCCACAAGATGGCGCTAGTGAAAATTCTCCCGTTTAATAGGAAGTGTTCACTTTTTTTTTACAGTTTACTATGCTGTGACCGTTTCCTGTTTTATGAATAGACGTGGCCGTTAATCGCTGTCACGTCCATTCATTCCAGGCATTGCGATTGGGTAGAGGACCGCTCGGTCCTCCTCCCCAATCCCAGATCGCGGTGACCCGATGGTAAACAGCGGTGGGAGGTGCGCACACATGGTATCTTTGTCATTGAATTGGAGTGCACGCCTTGAAGTAAACCTGAGATGGCAGGGGGAAAAAATATACATAACTGAGGCCTCCAGGCCCCTCCATGCCATTGCTCCCTTGCCGTCCTTCTGCGCTGTCTGTATAGTCCGCAATTGGCCCCAGAAAATCCTTGGTCCGGGGCATACTGCGCATGCGATTCCTGCCATGGGTGCGCCCCAGTTGTGTGGCCTGGAGCGTGACGGGGGAGCACGTGTGGCCAGACTGCATCTGTGCCGACTGGAGGATTTTCCGGGGCCAATTGCAGACTACCCCGACAGCACAGAAGGACGGTAAGAGAGCGATCGGCCTGGAGGAAGCCCCAGTTATGTTACAACCCCACACCACCACCATCACCATCTCAGTTTAAAGACAAAGTAATAGTTTGCATGTAAATGTATTTGTACTGCATAGCATTGTTTTTAGGTGGGGTTTTAGTCAGTTTCTATGACAGTTTGTGATTGGCAATAACATTTTGTAATTTAGTAGCTCTAGGCTCCCTTATCCATTTTATTTGCAGTTTTGCTTTAAGCCTAACAGTGACACAGATTGCAGAATGACTTCTTATTGTATTCCTATACCTTGCCTGGGCTGTGGTTCTGGACGGTAGAGGAAAGCTTCATAGCTGCTTTCGATGGCTAAACTGTGTGGTTTGAGTATCTGCCCAGGAGTAAAAAAAAATCTCTTCCATATGTACTGCATTTACGCTATGTATTTAGTTTGCTTTAAGTTTGGTTTTAATCAGATAAAAGTCAAATGTACCCAGCTCAATTTTGTCCTTCAGAGATGAATTCCAGCAAAGTTCTCAAACAAGGACTTTGGATTGTATTCAAAAAACGGTTTCAACCTTCTAACCTGTATATATGTAAAAATATCAGTATGACAAAAGGTCATGCAGTGCCATGTTAAATGTATTAAAGATAATCAAAGTGTTTTGTTGCTGCAATTGATTATATGAAAGCCTGATTGAAGTAAAAAGTGGTGAGCTATTATGAGTCATCAACTCACTCATATTAAACCCACTTACAGTCATTGCCTTCTTAATAACCTTAAATTGGTGTGATGTTACTATAATGGAATGTCTAGTTCAGGGATGTTCAGTGCACAGCTGAGGTCATCATATAACAGTTGTGAGGATATCTGTTCCACGGCTACATCCTAGTTATTCCGCATTATATATATGATGAGACAGAAAGTATTGCATCCCAGTAATCTAGCATAGGGTGTGTAATGATTGGTGTCAGCACACAGAGAAAATCTGATTATTGGTGATCTGCAGTATCATCAAGAATACAGATATATACCTGATTATTGATGATCTGCAGAATCACCGATAATCCAAGTATAACTAACCTCTGGACACCTATATAGTGTAAGTGTTTGGTGCAACAGTAATGACTTTGAGTTGGACCACCCGAGGAGCAGGTGGTCTTTGGCAGTATGGGCCATACCGCCCTCTGAGAAGTGCAAAAACCTTCCAACAGCCTGGGACCTCCAAAGAGGTGGAGCCCCAGGCTGAAAGTAGGAAGGACCTGTGAGTGAGTGACACCTGAAAGGTGGATGTCACTAGCAGGTCTGGAGACTGTCTCTAATGGAGAGAGATAGCTCTCAAGGTCGGGCAAGCCGGGTCGGCAACACACGGACAGACAAGGTACAGAGACAGAAGGCTGATTCGGTATCCAAAGGCAGGCAGGGTTGACAACAGATAATCAGATATGCGTAGGTACCGAATCAGAAAGCAGAGGGATAGTCAGAAATGCAATAGGTCATAACAAATATCAAAACAATGCCTAGTCTTGGGTGTGAGGTCCATGGTCTCAACACCCTGGAACTAGTCTGGAGTATAATATGATGGAACACAGTATCCCTAGTCTTGGGTGTGAGGTCCGTGGTCTCGACACCCTGGAACTAGTCTGAAGTATAACAGAATGATAACACAGAGTCCCTAATCTTGGGTGTGAGGTCCGTGGTCTCGACACCCTGGAACTAGTCTGAAGTATAACACAATGATAACAGAAGTAATCTGGCTCAGTGTGAATTCCCAGGTCCTCCTGTTTCTAACACACTGTAGGATCTGACTAAGGTCTGAGTGCTTCCACGTAAGTGTTCGCAACGGCAGACAACCTGAGACTGACCAGCAGTAACTATATATAGAGCGGCGCTCTCCGGCGCAACCCATCAACGATCAACCAATAGTCACTTGCTCTGAGGTCAGCTGACCAACCTGGTCAGCTGATCCCTCCTTGGTTGTCATAAAGGTTCTGCCTCTCAGCGCGCGCGGGCGTATTCCTCAATCTGTGTGAACTAACAGACCCAGCCACACCAGACGCACGCTGCTGCGTGCAAACCGCCGCGCTGGACGCGGAATCAGCAGCCTTGCTGTTAGTACACGCGGCGGCTTTTCCGCGTTCTATTACAGTGTGTCACATAATATATGAATTGTCTTGTAAATGTAAAAATTCTTTCATTTGGAGTATTTATAAAACAGATTTAATACAATACATTTTGCCATGTTTATAGTACTAAATTGTAGGGTTAATAAGTGGAAGTCCATCTTAAAAGAGACTCAGAGATATGTCTTCCTGCTGTTTTTTACTTACCCGGGGCTTCCTCCAGCCCCATAAGCATGGATGTGTCCCTCGCCGCCCTCCCGCAGTCTTCCATTCAGCCGCAGTCAACTCCCGGTACGCGGCTCAGTCGGACTCAGTCGGGGCAGGTCCACGCATGTGCAGAAGGTCCGCTACTGACGTCACTGAGCCGCTTACTGGGGAAGATTGCGGGAGAACGGCGGCGCTGAGGAGATTGGCGAGGGACACATCCATGCTTATGGGGCTGGAGGAAGCCCCGGGTAAGCAAAAAACAGCAGGAAGACTCAGCTCTGAGTCTCTTTAAGGTGGCCACAGATGATACAATAAAATGATGCAATTTTACAGCAATTTGATAAAAACAATCAGATTTTCTGAAAAATCGAAAGCTTTTTTTGTAAATCGAGCAAGAAATCTGATCGGATTTCCCGTTTTTATTTGATAAAAGTCTATCGGGAGTGCTGGATTTTTCTGATAAATTTTTATGAAAATTGAATGGTGTGTTAGATTGCCAATTTCCTTATATATACTTCCAAGCAATTTTCTCAGGGTTTTCAATCTTTTTGTATACCTCCAGCTAGAAGCCAAAATCCTACAAAACAACAGTTATGACCCATTCCAGTCTGGCTTCAGGAAACACCACAGCACTGAAACTGCCCTCATCCAAATATGCAACCACCTGCTCATGGCAAGAGACAGAGGAGAGTGCTCGATCCTCATACTGCTAGACCTTTCTGCAGCCTTTGATACAGTTGACCATGACATCTTGATAAACAGGCTACAGGAATACTTTGGCATGGCATAGTTCTTCAGTGGTTCCAATCCTTCTTGAGTGGTGGCAGAACCAACAAAGTGTCTATGGGGCCCTTCCTGTCCAACCCTGTACCACCTAAGTTCGGGTACCACAGGGCTCAATCCTCTCTCCCCTGCTTTTCACGATTTACATGTTACCGCTTGGAAAACTAATCCAATCTAAAAACATGGCCTGACATACCACTGCTATGCGGACGACACCCAACTATATCTTTCCTTCAAGCCTGGTGTGACAGACCCAAATCTAACTATAAACGCCTGCTTACGTGAACTACAGCAATGGATGAATGACAACTGGCTGAAACTGAATGCAGACAAAACTGACAGACAAAGTCCTTTTGATCGGAGGGCAGCGCATGACAACAAAACAACTTAACTTGCAATCTTCACCACTGGGAATAGGAGGCACGGATCTACGCAGCTCTGATCATGTGCGTAGCCTGGGAGTTCTAATTGATGGGGATTTAAACTTCAGAACTTACATCTCTGCTGTGGTGAAATCATCCTATTTTCACCTTAAGAACATCGCAAAAATCAAGCACCTCATCCCCCCAGAAGATCTACCAGCTTTAGTTCATGCCTTCATTACCTCCCGACTGGACTACTGCAATGCTCTCTACACTGGCCTTCCAAAAAATGTCTTATACCGCCTACAGCTGATACAAAATACTGCTGCCAGACTGCTAACCAACCAACCCCGTCACTGCCACATAACGCCAGTCCTGCACTCCCTTCACTAGCTACCTATAGAATGGAGGGTCCTATTCAAGATCGGCCTACTGATATTTAAATCCCTGAATAATCTAGGCCCTGGATACATGAAAGATATGTTGCAGCTGCGTAGCAATCCCCGCATTCTCAGATCCACAGGTTTTAATAATCTAGTCATACCCAGAGTCCACTTGAAAACCTTTGGCCCCAGAGCCTTCTGTCATGCTGCCCCTACGTTTTGGAACTCCTTACCTCAACAGATCAGGACAGCTCCATCCCTGGACGTGTTTAAATCCAGACTGAAAACCCACTTGTTCAGTTTGGCATTTGCAGAAATATAACTTTTGTTGTGTGAATACTGCATCCTACTAATTACTGAATCTGAGAGAGCCTAAGCGCTTTGAGTCCTACGGGAGAAAAGCGCTATAGAAATGTTATTGTATTGTATTTTAGAAATGGTATGGTGCATGGCCACCTTTAGTTTAGCCTCTCTGACAATAACAGTCTGCACGGAGAACACAGCATTAATAGGGAGGTGGGCATAATGATTTTTTTTTTATTTTTTTAACTTGTAAGAAAATGTTTGAAAACAATAAATCGACACTAATACAAAAGTAGTGAAGCAGCAGGCAATGTTTGAGGCATGATTCTCAGACTACTCAGCAAAAGCAGTAGAAATTGTGCAGCCATATGCCTAAAAGCACCTTTCTAATAACTTTTTGGAAACTGCAAGCTCTAAAGCTTCATTTGAATCAAGCAGTAAACTGTGTGTGATGCACGACAATAAGAAACTCACATACAGCAAAATTCTTAATACTTGCAACCGAATAGGACTCTCAGTGGGACATGTAATTTAGTATGATGGACATCAGCCTGGCTTGCTCTATTAATAGATTAAATGGACTATCAAGGTTAATACTGTCATACATCAAACCTATTAAACACTATTACTGCCATCGCATCAGATGTGCATAAGAACACACATAGGAGGGAGGTGGGAAAGCGAAACAGAACAAAACGGAAGCGGGAAATTTGGGCGCGCCATTACCCACCATAGGTTGTAATGTGAATTAAGGTTATAGTGGCACTCAGGCAGTAATTTGAGGCGCCATCAAAGGTCAAATCCCAAATTACTATGAATGCAGCGTAATTCAGTCACCATCAATAGCTGGCAGCTGAATTACGTCTTTCCCTAGTGTCCATGGCGGCCTGGAGCGGGAATAGTAACTACCACCGCCGGGAATTTTGAAAGAACAGGGTGAGCCATTTTTTTTACTTCAACCTGTGCCCAAATTTCCCAGCGACATTTTTGCATGCGTGTATGGGAAAGACCTCACCTGTGACAACAGCACACAATGGGCTCAATTCACAACACTTCTCATAAATGTCCTATCACCTAATTGATAAAAATAGCCTTTCAGCACATTTACAAGCAAAATAGTCACTCAAAGTGTTTACTGATTAACTTCATTTTAATATTACGTTTCTTACCTTAATTATATTTTTGCTCTTTGGAAGCTTAAAAATGTAACATAGATAAGGTGAAAACTGAGGAAAACAGGTGAAAAAGCTTTGTGAAGCATGCCCATTGTGGTGATTGTGAATGGCTGAAACAACTGCAGTTTCAGGCTTTTTTGTCATGGACGTCTGAGTTGCTGGTTTGTCGAGCAGTTCAGCATTTGGCCTGCCTCCCAAGGTTTTTTTTTCGCTTTCTTCTGAATCAACAGTGATATGTGAGGGGGCAGGCTGGTGTTGTACTTTGTTGTCTGGTTGAACATGATGGACGTATGTCTTTTTTAAACTCAAATAACTATGTAACTACCGTATGTCATGCAACTTCATGGGGCGACTGTCTATCCACTGCTCTTGCTGAGCGCTAGCAAGCACCTGGCCGATGGATGAGAGCAGGTGACAGGCGGTGAATTTCAGATGCTCGCTCACACAACAGGGACAAGGTCCTCCAGCACCCAAGGCTGAGACACCAAAGTGCGACCTCCATTCCTCCCACTCCGGCCATCACACACTGATTGCTGTTAGACTAAGCGGCGCCCCCAGGGCCCCCAACACCTTAATCTCTAGTTATCTGGCTTGCAGTCACTGCTACGCATCCCCTTTTCTTGTTTCTCTCTGCTTCAAAGTAGGGGAATGAAAGCCGAGTGAGTTGTGCGCTCCCTGCTGCACTGCGCCCTGAGGCTGGAGCCTCTCTCGCCTCTGCCTTGGCCTGGGCCTGCTCGCTCAAAAGGGGCTTGATAGAGCAGGACGAGTCGCATAATCTAGGTGAGGAATGTACAGATACAGAATTGTTGGCTGTTTTATCTGCAAACACCTGGCTGAGATGAGAATTACTGTCTGCACATAGTGCAATTTGCTATGGATGAATTTTTACTGTACTCTTGCTGCATCAGCACAGTAATGTATGTCCGCTAACACAGGTGACTCATAAATGTGAATTCCTTCTGAAGCGTGCCGAGGTTTGAATAACAAACCACACAACCATATGCTAGTATGATATAAACTACGAAAACTCGAAATGGAGACAGGTACATTAATTCATTTTCTCTGCTTCTTAAGCTGTGTTATATGGTGTCTGTTTCATTTAATTGGATTTGTCTGCACAATTACTTAATACCAGGATGGATGATTATT
The DNA here is from genome assembly GCF_040937935.1 of Hyperolius riggenbachi. NCBI lineage: Eukaryota > Metazoa > Chordata > Amphibia > Anura > Hyperoliidae > Hyperolius > Hyperolius riggenbachi. Next base: position 318,133,383 of record NC_090648.1, read on the forward strand.
TTTAATTAGCTTAAGAGCCACTTACTTAATAAACAACTCACTAGATAATGTTCCGATAACTACAGAAATGAAGGACACATTGACATGTTATTCTTAAATTTCACAACAGCAGAAATGAAGGTTGAAAATTACATTTTTATATGCAAACGTTTAGCATCATACAGCTACTAGAATAAACAGGCAGGCAAACAGCTAACAGTAATACTGTGAAATGTCTTACCTGCTAAAACATTTGCAATTGCAATTCTCTAATTCTAATGGCTCTAAAAAAGCTCAGCCTGCTAGCCAATAACAGCTGTGTGCTGCTCATCAAATACAACGCCAAGAAAAGACTGGATATGGTTAGGCTGTGTGGAGCAGCAGTAGAAATTCGCTGAAGTCTTTTGACTGTAGGCCTACACTGAAGGAGCCCTACACTTGAAGTGAGTTAAAGAATACTCGAGGTGACATGTGACATGATGAGATAGACATGTGTATGTACAGTGCCTAGCACACAAATAACTGTGCTGTGTTCCTTTTTTTTCTTTCTCTGCCTGAAAGAGTTAAACATCAGGTATGTAAGTGGGTGAGTCAGGACTGGGTCAGACTACCCACTGATAATTAATTACAACCATAATACACTTTCCTAGCCGAAAATGGCTTCTGAGAGCAGGAAAGAGATAAAAAGGTACAATAGATCATAGATTTTAGCTCTGGCATACTTCAATGAATGTGTAATTGAGCAAAAACAATAAAACAGTAAGAATGTAAAAAGTAGATCTAAATATAAAATAAAACTGTGGAATACCTTAAAAATCATTTTTAGGAAAAGGATAAATACAATTGTTTATTTCATTAATTTATTTTCAACTCGGGTGTCCTTTAAATAAGAGCAATCTCTAGGCACAAAATAAAACATAAGCTGTCATGAGAATAAATACTCATCCCTTCCTTAAAGCCTGGAGCCCACTAGCAGTGCTTTTCTAAGCACTTGTGATGTGAAAAGCTCATACTTATGTAAAGGTACCCATATAGAGCTTATTTTTGCATTCTGGATACTGAAAAAATGTATATAAATAACGTTAGAAAACAAGATAACTCAAGAGATTCTGCATTGGGTCCAAAGGCTCTTACCGGCAGAGATTCCCATGCTAAACAAAGGGACACACATCCTGAATGGAATATTTTATGTTTAGTCTGACTCTGACTTCTATGCATTTTCATTGAGTTAGATCCTTTTAAACACATCAAAGTAATTTCTTCTGGTTATTTTGTGTTCTTCCAAGAGCAAACCGCAGAAGAGAAACCGGGAACACTGCTGTGTTCAAAGACAGAGCTTGAGTGCCAATGACAGCTATATTTGGTGGCCAGCTAGCACCAGGTCATATGTTAAATGTGACATACTGAAATTGACCTTTCATTTCTGGATTACACAGTTAGTGTGGTGCGTCTCACAAGCACAGTACTGCTCATATTTCAGGCATTCTTTCTTTCTAGAAGAGAGGATTTGGTCAGTGGGGAGTCTCTTGATTTCAGTTTTAAAACAAGAAATTTTGTGGACATCACTTAATAATTTCTTAATAGCGGAGAATGTGCATGGGGATCTTTATATAGCTTCTATGGACAAAATATATATAAATTAATATTAATACAAAAGAACACACACTCATCGTGCCACATATACATAGCTTGCATTAAGATGTATCCCTACTCTTTGACCCAGTAATGCTGGGCTTGCAGTTGATGGGTCACTATATTTACACAATATCAGTTATTTGCCAACTTGCCACAATCCCCCTTTCAATATTTGATCAGATCTCAGCAGAGATAAAATACCCCTCTCCTTGCCACAGCCCTAAGCTTTGTGCTGCTTGCTGCAGTACAAAGCTATTGAGCCCATTCTTGTGCTGCTCCTGCTCATGGCACACCCCCTTCCACCTTATACTCCACCCCCAACTCCATCTTCTTTCCTGACCTATGTTGGTTGGACATACTTAGTGCACATTGAAAGGGCCTACATTTTGTATAGATTTGACATTTTTTTTATAAAATCGAACGTTTAGACTAAGTTCAAAGTGGTTAGTTGCATAACGCACCCGTTATAATTCATTGTCAACTGCAATGGAGACTGGACAAAGCCTGCATGCAGCGGGTTAGAATAATGTGATCCCTTACAAGGCAGTAATGTGAACAGGCCCAAAGAGTTGTATGCCCAGTGAGTTTCCTACCAGGTCCCCTATCTCTTACAAATTAGTGGTCGCGACCTAATTGTCACATGCAGGAAGCAGCCGTGGGTCACCTCATCTAGACGGTCTCCACACGAATAACATTGCCCCACAGTTAAACCAAACTAAATCAACAGAGCTATGCCAGCAGAAGATCAATAAAAAAATAATTATCTATGTTCAGCTTAAAGGGAACCTGAACTGAGAGGGATATGGATGTTTCCTTTTAAACAATACCAGTTGCTTGTCAGTCCTGCTGATCTCTTTGGCTTTAGTAGTGGCTGAATCACACACCTGAAACAAGCATGCCAGTCCAGTCTGACTTCAGTCGGAGTACCTGATCTGCATGCTTGTTGAGGGGCTGTGGCTAAAAGTATAATGCTGGGTATACACGGCTAGATAGTGCGCCAGTATCGAGCCAGTGGCTCGATGCCAGCGCGTCGATTCCCGCTCGTCCCTGTGGGCGCTTTCTAATCAGCGCTTCATTTTTTCTATTGTTCTGCCCGCCGGTATCGAGCGCAGAATCGATCCGGCAGGCAATCAGACCTGTCGGTAATTATAAATCGAGCCATCAGCAGCTCGATTGATAAGAAGAAACGAGCCATGTATGCCCAGCATTAGACACAGGATCAGCAAGAGAGTCAGGTAACTGGTATTATTTTAAAAGGAAAAATCCATATCTTTCTCAGTTTAGGTTCCCTTTAAAGAAACCTGTAAATCCATAATGGTAGCAGCGTATTTTAAGTTAGCACAGTATGAATATGATACGTTTCTTCAAGTATGCAAATACCCCACATTTGTTCTGGTTGAGTATGCCACTCAGGCAGCATATTTTGTGAACTATTTTTGTCCTGTTCTCTAACGGCCTATTGCCCCATGTGACCATCACAGAGATATACATCCCCAGTCCCTTGACTAGAGTGCATGAAAGTCATCACTATGACTGTAAAATCTCTGTAGAGCTCTGACACAGGTGGCATCTACTAAAATAATAGTGTAGCAGAAAGCAAGTGAAGTGACATAAATTTACTGTTGTAAAACGTTTTTCCCTGCCATTAGATTTATTTACATTTTAAAAAAGTATTTGAAACTATTTCTTAATACATGTGTCCTTTTTCCTGTAGCTATTATTTCTCTCAGCGTTTCATTGATAGACGTAGCAGCCCTTTCTCTGGAAGGGTATTGTGACTAGGAACACTGCTGTACTACAGTACAAGTGCACTGAGTGGCATTGCTGTGGCTATGTTCACACCATGCTGGAACAGTACAATATCTGTATTGTATGGATGTGCTGTACCATTCCAGGGTTCATTGTCAGGTCCGCTGCCACTCCACATCCACAGTAGATGTGTGCCATTTATCAATCCACTCTGGAAAAATCATGCAGGTCAGCATGTTCTGCAATGTGCCACAATAGACAACACAGAAATGAACGTGTGAAAAAACTCATAGGCAATAATGGGCAATTTGTGCATATCTGTTTTCTGTGGAAAAATGCAGGGCAGTGAACTATCGTGTGTAGCTCTTCCTGCTATATGTGCATAACATGGATGATCTGGTAATGTGGGCACCGGCAACTTCCGCTAGAAAGAAAAGGTTTCCAATCACCACCTTCCATGATGAGTCTAAAGACTTTTTTTACAGTACCCACAGCCAGAGACTAAAGATAAAGTATTTAGTAAAGCTAATGTTACTTGCTAAATGTACCCCTTGCATTATGAAATGTGAAAATGCATTGTACAGCAGTGGAACTTAGCAGACCACTGCATTGAGAGTCATTGCTTCTGCACTGGGAGTAACCTGACTTTAGTGATGGTAAAGTCTAGGAGAATGGATGGAGAAGCATGTGATCAGTTTGGTCAGGTGATAGATATGTAAGTCTCTGATCATGTGCTAAAGCAAAATGTGATCACAGCAAATCAGAGCTTTGAAAATCTATCAGCTGATCTAACAAATCAAATGCTTCTGCATGAGTTCCCCTAGACATAAAATCACAATTGCACACACAGTACATCCTAATAGAAATAAATGGGCGCTAGCCCGCTGCCAACTTAAGTGGAATGGATCTCAGAACAGGATTCTTCTCTGTCGCTGAGAAGATGCATCCACTTAAAGCGGAACTGAAGAACTTAAAAAAACAAAAGTGTTTTACTTACATGAGGTTTCTGCCAGCCCCTTGCAGCCTTCCTGTCCCACACCTGTTCTCCACGATCCTCCGTTCTCCCACCGCTAGCTAGTTTTGTAAGTCGACCGCAACTGCGCCTGCGCGCCATGAGCCACACGTATCTTTCTTTGCGTTCTGCCCGCAATAGCATCCTGCACTATTAGTGGCCAGAGCGCATGTGGGCCTACATGCACACGCACAAACGGGTGCCCGCCAACATCACCCTGCATGCATGGCAACAGCCACGGCTCTGCACCTGTGCCCTCGGCGGCTGACAGGGATGCAGTCCATGGACGCAGAACCCAAGGCTTTTATTAGGCAGGACTGTGTAATAAAAGGAGTCATTTAGTGTATGTAATTAACCCCCCTTCCCCCCCCCCCCCCCCCACACACACACACCTTTTTTTGTTAAATTCGAAATTGCAGTCAGCAGACCAAAAGGCATTATAGAGGAAGTATTTCAATAGTAGTGCAAACTGAAAAAAGTAGGATGTAATACTACTGTACAACATATCCAATAAACTGCTGAACTCCACTTCATTGGAAATAACCAATGAACCCAGTTGCAGGCCTAGAAGCATTTTCCCAGCATCCTTATATTGTAAACCATAACATCCAAGATTTTGATCGTTGAAATGTCCTATTGTGGGACTTCTGAACCAAAGGATTCCATCTTGTGGAAGCAATCTACCTCACCACTCCACCCTCTCATATACTGTGTGTATATGTATATGTATATATATATATATATATATATGTAAATATTTTATTATATATTTAAAGGACAACACTGATGATATGATACTTTGATACCATGTAAAGTAGTCAATGTAATGGCTATGTGTTTAGTCATTTTGATGGGTCAGTAAACTTGCACTGTTAGGGCCAGCTTCCAATACCTGCACATTTGGAGCATTTCCCAACATTAGATTTGGGTGGGGAAAAGCTGCCTATCTACTTAAAGGGGTTCTTTCGCGAAAAAAGTAGGCAGTTAAAAAATGTGACAGATGACAGGTTTTGGGCCAGTCCATCTTTTTAAGGGGGATTCTCAGGGCTTTCTTTGTTTTCAACAGCATTTCCTGAACAACAGTTGCAAAATCTAACTGACATAATAGTGTGCAAGTGATTAGGGAGGCCGGCTGGTATCTTGCTATTTTGGCAGTTAAACTGCTGTTCAGGAAATGCTGTTGAAAACAAAGAAAGCCCTGAGAATCCCCCTTAAAAAGATGGACTGGCCCAAAACCTGTCATCTGTCACATTTTTTAACTGCCTACTTTTTTCGCGAAAGAACCCCTTTAAATTGCTTGGGGTCCAGATCACACTGCAGTGCAAATCTGAACAGCAGAACAGGGGCTTCCCGGCGAATCAGAAACGACCGTGGATTCCAGTGGAAACCGGGCCTTAGCCGTACACTTGCTACTTTACAATGTGTCAAAGTGTCATCCTCTGCGTTTTCCCATGAAAAGATATAATAAGATAGTCTCTTGGGAAAACCCTGACATCAGTTTTGCTGACAAGGTTAAGTTTTAATTTGTAACGGATTATTATTTTTTTAATACACTTTTTAAGTAACTGATTATTACTTAAATTGAAAATAAAAAATAATGCAAACGACTCAATCAGTTTATAACCTGCATGAAAGGAGCTCGCTGATTGGAGAATTTACCAAGTAGCAGTTTCGTTTAGAGTCAAAACCAGCAAATGTAGCAGGCCGCAGACTTCTGTTCCACAGATTTGCAATTACATGTGAAACTGCAGAGCCTACATCAAGGCTTCTCTGTAACATCCAGTCCTATTCTAGGGCCCTGTTCTCACTTGCAAACACAAAGCGCTAGCGATTAGCTCTAGCGCTTTGCACTAGTGATTTTACAGCGATTAACGCAGTAAAATCACTGTACATTCTCATAATTTTTGAGCAATCACAATTAGCACTTTTTAGCATTGTAATCGCGATCACTCTGAAACCGTGAGAAAATGCTGCAGGTACTGTGTTTTGCAATTGCAGATAATCACGATTAGCCGGCGATTGCGGCAGTGTGATCACTACCATATCGTTAATATTGTGCTAGCGCTTTAAAGGAGAACTGTAGTGAGAGGTATATGGAGGCTGCCATATTTATTTCCTTTTAAGCAATACCAGTTGCCTGGCTATTCAGCTAATCCTCTGCCTCTAATACTTTCAGCCATAGGCCCTGAACAAGCATGCAGCAGATCAGGTGTTTCTGACAAATTTAGACAGATATGACAAGATTAGCTGCATGCTTGTTTCTGGTGTGATTCAGACACTTCTTTAGGCAAATAGACCATCAGGGCTGCCAGGCAACTGGTATTGCTTAAAAGGAAATAAATATGGCAGCCTCCATATCCCTCTCACTACAGTTCTCCTTTAAAAATCGCTAACGATCGTCGGCAAATTGCGGTAAACGCCCGCTAATCACCCAAGTGAGAACAGGTCCTAAATAGTGAGGTAAATCTGGTAATAAACAGCAGTGTTTAAAAGCTTGTGAACTTTTTTAAAATTTCAGTATTTCTGCATAAACACAATATAAAACAATCTATTTTACACAGGTCCTAACAGTAAATAATAATAACCTGACTGAGGAAATAAGTTCAAAACACTATACTTGTTTGTTTAGCAAGGAATTTGTGCAAAGCAAAATTACACGAACCCCTAGGATTATTACAGTTCATTTAAATGATAAATAAGGTTGTTAATGTGTGTCATTCATTAAGAATTACACCAAGAGCAGGGTATGTACAGTAATATTCCTTGGCCCATATCAGTGGTGTACCTAGGGAATGACACCCGGTGCTGATTATTTACAGACACTACCAAAAACAACAAATGTTTTGATGGGGGGGGGGGGGGGGCAAAAGCTGTAATTTATTGAGAGTAGGATTTAGCTATATTGGGACAAATTAAATGCAGAAGGGATGTCTGCTTCAATGCACAGCCAGAGTTGCATATCAGACTACTGAAAACAAATATCAAACATATCAAACTCTGAAAGCAAAAACAGTATGAAAAGCTGTGACAATTAGTTACATTTCCTCTGCTCTCTTCAAACACTTCAGTCAGAAACACAGGACACAGGAGCTGCAGCTGTTCTCTCTGTCACACACAGAGCTACACAGAGTTAACTGATCAAGTTTGAGGGGAATTTCCCCTCTCATGGCTCATTCAGCCATCAGTTTTGGCGTCAGTAAAGTTTGAAAGTATTTTGATAACTGTAAACAGTGAAGTTGCTACTAAAATGTATACACCAGTATTTAGCAGCACTTCCCAAACAATTCCTGTGTCAATTGAAAAAAAATATGTGAATCGATAGTATTCCTTTAACTTTTTCTTCTGAGTTTTCTTCTAGGTGATTATTTTTCATCTTCTCTTTAAAACAAACTTTTCAGTATTTTACAATTGAAAAAGTAGTTGAACAAGTACTATCAAAATTATTCTGAATATTTTCTTGCTTGCTGAGGGTTTAAAGAAAATCCGAGGTGGGTTTTAAGAATGCTGTTATGACACAGATGTTGGTTCTGCATACTTTCACCAACCTCTGTGTCTGTACTGTGCTCCCCCAGGCTCCCCCTGCACTCTGCTGCCTCGGAAAAAAAAAAACGTCGTGCTAGCGATTAGTAGCCACCTTGGTCGCTAGCAGACTGTTTAACTTTGTGCTGCCTGTCACCGCCGCTCCCACGCCTGCATCCCTTCCCTCCAATCAGCTTACAGAGGCGGGGAGCAGCGCTATAGAGGAGGCGGGGGAGCGGCGGTGACATGCAGCACAAAGGTAAACAGCCTGCTAGCGACAAGGTGCATGTTACTAGCATGGAGTTTTTTTTCCGGGGGGGGGGGGGGCACAGTACAGACACAGAGGCTGGTGATAGTATGCAGAACCGGCCTCTGTGTCCTAATAGCATTCTTAAAACCCACCTCGGGTTCTCTTTAAAAGGCATTTTATTGGCAAGGTGTGAAAAGATCACCTAGGAGAAAAATGAATGAATTACATGCTCATAAGATTTCAAAGAAACGCAGTGTAACATGTCAGGAACTAAAATACCGAACACTTCCAATCCAGCGCAGGAGACTTGGGCGTAGCCGGCACCACCATAGACTGTAATAGCAATTACAGCTATACCGGCACACAGGGAGTAACTTCAGCACTGTTAGAAGACGGACAGAAGTTACTTATAAAACACTATAATTCGGCCTCCAGCAATTGCTGGAAGCCAAATTATTTCATTCCCTACTATCCACGTAGACCTAGAGGGGGAATAGTAATTAAAGTCGCTGGGAACTTGTGCAGGAGTAGGATAAGCCATACTGGCTGTATCCTACGCCCAAGTCTCCTGGCGGCCATTCCTCTCGTACACACTAAATACCCCTCTTGCATAGACAAATGTCAGTGATGATTTGAGTACCATCAGGAGAGTATAGCAAGGTTACGAAAAAAAGCAAGTCACTATTATCCAGAAAAATAATATTGTAGCTCGTTAACAACCACTTAGATAAGCCAGTTAATTGGGAGAGAGTTTTGAAAATAAAAATTGTATTTTTTTGGCTTGAAAGAAAGGTATTCATTGAGACACAAGCTTTTTTTCCCCAGCATAAGATAAGAACTATAGTACAGTATATCAAAGTGGTGGCAGGATCATGGTTTGGAACTTCTATTCAGCCTTTGGATCAGCATGACAGATGTTTTCTGCAGGAAAACATCTGGGTGACACAGAAAGGACACTGACACCTAAAACACACCTTAGCATAGGAAAATGTTTGAAAGGCCAAGTCAAAATCCAGACTTTACTTTCACTGAAATGTTGTGGATGGACCTACAAATTGGGAGTTAGTGAGTCAAAGCTGTCTTTGCTGCCCTCTAGAGAGCACCATAACAAGGAATATCCTCAGTACTCCGCATAATAGAATATGCAGCAGAAAAGTGATCTCTCCAGTCCACTACAACACTAAGGAAATCTAAGGAGAAGGGGCAGAAAAGCTATATATGTTTTAGCGACCTATCTAGGGTGACGTCCAGTAATTATTTTAGAAGAAACGCTATCACCATTTACCAAAACTGATACAATCACCAGGATAGGAGGCGTCAGCTAATGTGTATACATGGCTACATGAAGTGGTTTGCAAGTCTTGACTTGAATATAATTAATAGGAAACATAAAATAATCATGAAGCTAAACAGCTGGTTCCTGAGAACACTTCTGCAATGTGCTATTTTACAATGGTCTGGTTCAAATGTGCCATTTCCAATGACGTGCTTGTTCCTGGGTTTCACATTATTTTCATTAAGCACAAACATTCCTAAATACATATGGGCTTTTGATGTTCAAAGATGTTCGAAGTCATTTTTCAACTGTTATGTAAGGTACTTTGTTCCTCCAACTCATGATCTAATTTGCTGTTATACAGAATGAAACTTTAAAAGGTAAGCATGCAGAATTTTATGTACTGCATAGAAAATGTAAATTGTCCTTAAAGTGGCATGTGACATGATGAGATAGACATGTGTATGTACAGTGCCAAGCACAGTAATAACTATGTTCCATTTCTTCTTTTGCTGCCTGAAAGAGTTAAACATCATGACAATTTCGGTCCATTGGGGACCTAGTCGGACTATAGCCCTGACTTGATAAGGAATAACAGCCATAAACCTTTTTTTTAAGCTGATACATAGGAAATAAAACTAGGGGATTCTAAAAAAAATAAAATAATAATTTTTAGAGGTAGGACAGATGTAGTGGTTTATCTCATCAGTTTACTGTATTTTCATCTCCAGTTTCCTTTAAGTGCCTCTCCATTCTTTCACTTTTACGCATAAATCGGGCACATTTTTTTGGGGCAATCTTTGGGTGCAGAGCTGCGTCTTATAGTAGAAAGTTCTTACAAGCACTTCCAAAAAACAACTGTGCTGCAGCTAAGGCATCCTATTCCACAGTAGAAAGTCAAATCTCCAAAAACAAGCCTCAGTGCTAGCAGATGACACACCTCTTCCTCTGGCAGAGCTAATGCTAATAGAGGTCACCTGCAGCCACCCAGTGCTCAGACAAGACGGTGACCATCATCAATATAAGTAAAACCCTTAATAGTGTCTTGATATAATCAGCAGTTTATTACGGTAGATACAGAACTCACATCATGGGTCCTGTACAACAGGGACTCAATGATGACGGCATAGAGCCAAAACCGGTTGAATCTAGAGAGTGGGCATCTTAAAGGTTACCCACTGGTATTTATTAGTACTGTGTGCACTAAAAGGCTGATTGGGTTACACTGGGTTCCTGTTGTGCAGGACCCATGATGTGAGGTGTGTTTTTTTGCCATTACCAAATTTTATCGAATAAATGGCTGATTGATTTTTATCGAGACAAAAGCTGGTTCACACTGCAAGAGATTTTTATAAGCACTTATGATTTTAAAAGCTCTTGCTAATGCAATGCTATGTGTGTTTATGTGGCGTATGCAATGTTAAACTCCCATATGAATATGCTAAAAGTTTATATCAGACTTGCACTGATTCAGTGGCAGCCTCAGACAATGGTAACATCCTTAAAGGGATCAGGTCATGGAACCCGGTAGAAAAGGAAATGCATTACACTTTGGATACATCTAAAGAATCTTTCACACCTGTAACTCCAGTACTGCTGAGATACTTCCAGGTCACTCACAGATTATATTGAGTCAGGCTCCTACCACAGTTTACGACTTCGTTGGAGAGGAGGAAGGGTGAGAGGAATTGATTGAGGTCATTTCTCTGGAAGAGGGTGACAACCTCAATCTGAAAGGGAGTCATAGGCCTCAATTCACTAAGCAGTTTAGACTAGTCTACTGAGGGTTTTTAGTCTACTGATGGTCAGTTGCATCAAAGGGGAATTCACTATTACCAAATGTTTTAGACCTGTTTGGTTAGGTGGGTAATGCAGGGGAAATGATCAGAAGATGCAATTCACAAACAAGTAGCTATGATTGTCATCCTTCTCCTTTGGTAAGCTCTCCTCTGAATACAATTAAACTCCTGCATAATTAATCCAAAAGGTTCCATCCTCACATCTAAAATACCTCACAAAATTACTTTACCGACAGAAATCAGACGGTCTAATCTCTGTCAGAAAAAGTGGTGTGGTTATTCCTTGTTTGCCTTTGTGAATTGTGTAATTACTAAATGTTAGACCAGGTCTAAAACATTACACCAAACCATCAGTAGACTAAAAACCATCTGTAGAACAGTCTAAACTGCTTTTTTAATTGAGGCCATAGAAGGCGAGCCCAATACATAACACCTAGATTTTTGTTTAGGGCACAGGAAATCCATGGATTACTGAAAGCAGTTTACTTTACTCAAGAAATTGAAGTGCAGCCAAAGTTTGCAGTACAAGATCAGGTTCACTCGGGTTTAACACAGCAGTTTGGTAGGACGTTCCCTATCATCGGTCTCTGAAAAATACTTCACAATGGCAAAATCCTGAGAGGAAATGGTTTATTCCAAAATCAGCCAAGACTGTGGTTCTCAACCTTTTCAGCACACGCACGCCTTTGTGGGTCACCCCTAAGCAAATGTACCCCCTACCAAAGAAAGTGCACTGCAGCGAAACAGTGGGCCTCATCTCCCCCATATTGTCTCTGTTCTCCCTGTGCCTCTTTTGTCCCCCTCTGTGTTGCCTCTGTTCCTCCTGTACCTCTTTTCTACCCCTTTGTTCTCCCGTGCCTATTTTGTCCCCTTCTATGTCCCCGAGTAACCTCTTGTCCCCCTGTCCTAGCCAGGCATAGGTGCCCCCCCGTAGAGGTATGCAGGTATAAGTCCCCCAGTATAAGTAGCAAGGCATAGGTATCCCCAGTATAGGTATCCAGCCATAGGTGGCCCCAATTAAAGTTAGAGAGGTACAGGTGCCCCCAATGTAGATAGCAAGCTATAGGTGCTCCAGTATAGACAACCAGGTACAGGTGGTGCCCCAGTGTAGGTAGCAAGCTATAGGTGCTCCAGTATAGATAGCCAGGTGGTGCCCCAGTGTAGTCTTTCAAAACCCCATTCCCGTGTGGACTCCTCTCGCCGGGCTCTCCTCTCTCAGTGTTCTAGTCTTCTCAGCACCTGGCCACGTCCTCCCGCTATGGTTATTTCCAGCGGTACCTCTGACATCATGAGAGATGCCACCAAGTAACCATGGAGAAAGGATGCAGCCAGACGGTGAGAAGACTAGAGCGCTGAGGAAAAGAGCCCGGCGAGAGGACTCCACGCGGGAAAGGGGCTGTGTACGTTACTGTGCCCCTTGCCGCGGATACAGCCATCCAAAACAGCTTCCATGCAAAGTATTCTGTACTGGACCCTTCCACCGCAATGAGGCCATCCTTTTGGAATGGACCTTAGCCTGTAACTAATTAACAAACAAGCAAATGTACACCTGGGAGCAGCTGTCCATGGTTTGCATTTGGTGCATCTGTATTGTATGCAAGATGTGTACCCTACCTATAATTGGGCTCTGCACACCTTTGGTAGTCATTCAGATGCAGCTTGCGTTGGGAAGCCCTACCACCTCTCCCTGCTGTCCCCCCAAAAAATTAAAAATGTATATTTACCTTATGGCAAGCTGCTCCCATTTGATATTTATGTTTGAATTCAGTTTCTATCAGAGGTTAGGGCTTTAGTGCATAATTTTAGCATCTGTTTGAATACAAGGGGTTTATGTTGCCTCTAGGGCAGGCATGGGTAAACTTGGCCCTCCAGCTGTTAAGGAACTACAAGTCCCACAATGTATTGCAGGAGTGTGACAGCCACAGTCATGACTCAAAGGCAAATGCATTGTGGGACTTGTAGTTTTGTAACAGCTGGAGGGCAGAGTTTGCCCATGCCTGCTCTAGTGGGTTCTGCAGGCCTCTGTTGGCAGTCATTCAAATGCAGCCTGGTCTTAGAATGCGCTGCCATTTCTTCTCCTGTTGTCTATAGAAAGTGAGTAAACCATGTTATGGTGGGGCGATAATTAAGAGACACTAATTTGGGTGGGTTCTGAATTGTTAATGTTATTGTAATTTTGAGATGTCTCCCAGTGCATCACTGCTGAATATATGCAAATTAACCATTGTTGCCGTTAGAAGCTAAATACACCTCCAGAACCGCTGGAATGCAGTGATGTGTCAGTTTGTTAATTTGGCAAATTAACAAGCTGACACATCATTGCATTCCAGCGGTTCTGGAGGTGTGTTTAGCTTCTAAGGGCAACAATGGTTAATTTGCATATATTCAGCAGTGATGCACTGGGAAACAGCTCAAGCTCACTCCAACTTGAATTATCGCAAATTCTGTTTTAAGAAAGCAAACTTTTGTCATCCTTAGTATTTTAGTAAGGGGGCTTTTAGCACCATTGTAGCCCTTCACACACTCCAATGAGTTCTGGTTCACCATGAGCTTGCTGGTTAGTCTGTACCTGATTGTAATTTGTATGTTTTTCTTTAAAACTCAAAACTTATTTGTTAAATAAAAAAAAAACATTTTCTGGCCAGCTGCTCCCAGGTTATGCTAGTTTGTTAATTAGTAACACAAATAACTATGCTGTGTTCCTTTTATTCTTTTGTCTGCCTGAAAGAGTAAAGGTACGTACACATGCACTACCGCCGGCAACGACGGGTCCGCTGGACCCTCCCACTGGGCGGACGTTCAGCCGACAGTAGCACATGTGTATGCGCTGTCGGCATACTGATAAGGCTGTTTCTGAACGATCCGCTTAGCATGCAAATGACAGTTCCTATCTGGGTCAGGACCTTGTCAGACAATAGCACAACCCTTACTGAAAGGAATTACTGTACAGCCATAAAACACTTTCCTGGCAGTAAACAGCTTCTGAGAGCAGGAAGGAGATAAAAATGTCTGCATGTTTGAAGTAGAGAATGCAACTTAGCGATTCCAATATGTGCTTCTCAATCAATAAACAGAGGATATACCACCTATGGCAGCTGAAAAAGTTTGGCCTACCACAAAAAATAACGGATTTGATGATCACAGAGTAGAAATGCACCAACATGACATCATCTATGACTGTCTGGTTCGGCTCTTTATCAGTACTAGAAAAGGTGAGACTGCAGCGCATCATCCGAACAGCGGAAAGGATAATTGGCTGTAGCTTACCTTCCCTGCAGGATCTTTACTCTGGCTGGTGCAGAAAGAGAGCGATCACGAATGCCTCTGACTCCTCTCACCCTGCTCTCTCCATCTTCCAGCTTATGCCCTTAGGAGTAAGGTTCTGGTCAGTTGCTAAAAAAAAAAAACCTTCCCTTCACAGGAACAGCTTTTTCCTTCAGGCGGTAGCCATGCTTAATGCAGAATCACACTAGAGCTGCTAGGACTTAAATGCATTAGGCCCCGTTCATATCACGGAACACAGGCGCGTTCCGTTCAGAACACAACACACAGGAACGCACGTCATGTGCGTCTCTGTGCGTTGCGTGGCTGATCCCATTCACTGAAAGTGAATGGGACAGCCACGCGTTTTTACAAAAAATGCGTGCAGCATGCGTTACCGGACCGCACAGGTCCGGAACGCATGCAGTGTGAACATCAGACATTGCACTCTATGCAATGTCTGATGTCGTGCGTGTCGGCCACCTGCACGCGTTTCCAAAACGCGACTGGAAACGCGTGCAGTGTGAACGGGGCCTACAGTGCAGAACTGAAAATGAACACTTCTCACCCGGTTTACTGCCATTATAGCATACATACTGTCCTTGACTTGTAATATATATATATACTGTCTGTCCTTTTATTTTGTTTTATCCTGTTAAGCAAATGCCAAGTCAAATTCCTTGTAAGTGCAAACTTATTTGGCCAAAAATATTGATTCTGATAAAAAAAACAAAAACCACTGTCTTTTCTCTCTGTGTTTAAAAACACTAATATGTATAGCTCTGGCCATGTGCCCATAGCTTGCAGGGACAATAAAGTAGCACATAAACCACCATACTTTTAATACAGATCTCACATCCATGTAGTCTTGAATTATATTCCTGAATAGCGTTTCACACTATGGTTTAATATTTAACATGTAAAAATGCTTCATGAAGGCAGTTAAAATGTACAAATAGCTTAACGCTATAACTTCAACTCCAGTTCTAGGTTTAGGCAGGGAACACACTTGACTTTCAGTTTTCCACGCGCGTTTTCTGCATACTTTTTCTGCACACCAAGTGTGTTTTAATGCAGGAAAACGCGCACTTTTTTTCACAGCAGCTGATGTAATTGATAGAGAAAACTGCCAAAATGTGCAGAGTCACCATGCAGAATGTCCGTTTTTTTTTCTGCGTGTGAATAACTCAGTAAGTGTGTACTAGCCCATTGATTAACATGAGTTCTCAGTTTTTCTGTGCAGAAAACGCATACGAAAACAGTCAAGTGTGTTCCCTGCCTTACAGCTCGTGGAACAAATAAGTAAAAATTATAATCCACTGCCATTGTAAACGACTGTTGGTGGGCCTTGAGGACAGGGTTGGGGAACACATATAGAGAACACAGAGCAATATTATTCTGAGTCAGGCAGTGCTTTTTCATGGCATTACCACCAGAGGGCAGCAGTGCAAGTACAATATTCAGTTATGACAACACATTTTACTTATTATAAAGAAAAGTCTTTTCAAGCTTTTCAATAAAGGTTTGCTGCAGTTTTAATTTGAACTGCCTGTACCATTCTAGAATCCGTTTCCGCCTCTGGATTTTCTCTTGTAAACTCATGTTCTTTTCTTGATTTATAATTTCGGGAAGTTCTTTCCATGACTTAATGAAAATGAATGGGGCTCCAGATGACTTGAGTAACCTCAGTGGAGTCCTGTTCTTCACAGAAGAGTTCCCACAATTCCCAGGAGTCATCACATCTTCCACTACAGGAACAGAGCCATAGGAGCAGGCTTCATAGATTCTGTAACACTCTGTGTTTATCCCTACTGGGCTTAGCGTAAGGTCGCTCTGACGCAGTGCATCCTGGTAGCTTTTAAAACTCTCATTTGTCTCCTGTGGCTGCCACCTGTTACATGAAACACAAATACAAATATTCACGCTTTGTACTCTTCTAATAAAATACATCTAGAACATCAACTGCTTACAGCAAGGAAAATGGGTGTGTTGTCTGAACTAAATAAGCTGACTTAACCCTTTAATGGCAAAGCTAGTCCATACCCTTGTAATCAGAATACACTTTGCAATTTCGGTTTAGATTCAAACTAAGTACTAAAGGTTGGCAAAGTTCTGATCTTGCTGGTATACAATGGTGTGTACCTATCAAAAGAGATCCAAAGGACAACTGGTGAACTTGGAAGAGGGTAATGGTCAGAAACGGCTCACTCATGTGTATGGAAAACGATGGCTAGCACATGTAGTACGGTTCTACATTAGAGCTATTGTGGCACAAATTCCTGAAAACTCTAATGCTGGTCATAAGGGATTGGGGTTAGAGTGTTGTGTACAGAGCTGTGTAAGCACAGAGAGCAGTTACAGTACTGACACAGACACCTGTACTGCCTACAATAGGCATGTGAGTGTCAGGACAGGACTATGTGTCAAAGTAATATCCACATGGTCTAAATGAAAACAGGATTCCTCATTGGTAGCTCAGTGATTCAGTTCTAATGCTTATTTAGCCATTGCAGTTGCTTTGGGGAGAACATGGGTCAGCATTTGCATTCTGACCGGAGTGTGGCAGTCCCACATGCAGCAAGCTGGAATGCATTTGTTCTGACACCTCTCTCCCTTTGGCAGCATTAGGTTTCTCGTCTGTGCTACACTAGCTCTTCTGTGGGATCAGACCGTATGAGCTCACCTTCAAGTCCCATGCACATCAATGAGCCCTGGGAGCCCATGACCATGTTGACAGTACCTGCCTTTTAAAAATACTCTGACCCAGTTGTCTAGCCATTGCAATCTGGTTCTTTTCAAAGTCACTTGGACCCTTATGCTTCCTATTTCTCCAGCTTCTAACACATCTGCTTCAAGAACTAACTGTTCACACACTGCCAAATATATCCCATTACTCAGCAGGCACCATTGTAACATAATTATTAAAGTTATTCACAACATCTTTCAGTGGTTTTAAATGTTGTGTCTGTCCAATGTTCCTCGTTTTGTATAATCCTTTAACTATGCACTAAACCATACAGTTTGCAAAATTGTTAAAGGACACCTGAAGTGAGAAGGATATGAAGGTATGGAGGCTGCCATATTTCTTTTCTTTTTTTTTGTTTCAATACATTTTTATTGAATAACCAATAAAAGAGATCATTACAGATAAAATTATCCAACAGGTTCATTAATGGTATTTTATGTTTACCCGATACAAACAGTCGTCCAGCTGCGTCCTAAAGTGTACATCAAGTATACAGTTCAGTAGTATGGATTCAAGCTAGAATAAACAGACAACTGCAAAATATTATGAATTTCACATTAACAAAAAGATTCTAGGCTACCTAAAGGCAGTACGCTGTGATTTACTCCTAACTGAGATCACCTTGACCATGAACATATAATCACCGACAGGTAATGTTACCATCCTTAACTGCACTTTAATAAAGATATTAAGTTTTAAGGTCAACCCAAAAATCTGGTGGTCTCGGGATAGTACTAGATAACAGCACCAGGTGGTTATTCTTTTTAAAGAAAGAGTGGGCGGGAGAGAGCCAGAAAGATAAAGAAGAGAAGGAAGGAAAAGAAGAAAGAGAAGAAGAGAGAGAAGAGGACCTGCCAGGGGCCATAGCACAATTCAGCTGGTTCCTTAGGGGTGGAACATAAACTCATAGGGTCCCAAATGAGGGTGGAGGTAGCACATGGAAGTATTGAGAGTATAGGGGTTGCCACACTTTTTCAAATCTAGTCATTGTATCAGTGTGGATAGCTAACATTTTGTCAAAGAACATCGCCTGCCCCAAGCGATGTAGTACTGATTGGTACGAGAGGGTAGGAGTTCTCCATGAGGCAGCTATGACTTGCTTGGTTGCAGAAAAAATGTGTGTTATTAGCTTAAAATGCTTCAACGAAGATCCTTCTGGCTTAAACCCCAGTAAAGCTACTTCTGGAGACTTTGGAAAGGAGCCACCAGCAATTGAATAAATTAGCTGATAAACTCTGTGCCACAGTCTCCTTGCCTTAAAGCATTTCCACCACACATGCAGGTATGAGCCCTCCTGGGAGCAGCCGCGGAAACAGCGTGCAGAATTTGTATTGTTAAACTTGGCCAGCCTATTTGGTGTAAGGTACCAACGGAACAACACCTTAATATTTGTCTCGATCACGTTCGAGCAGATACAAGATCTATGCACATTGTGCCAGAGTACATACAAATCTTCCCACTCAAAGTTGAGATTCATTTCTTGTTGCCATTTTTGTATATAAGAAGGTTTACTGTTCTTGGCGGGGGGGGGGGGGGGGGGGGGGGCGCAACCAAGCAAGCATAAATGGAAGAAATCATACCCGGGGCAGCAGGATCCTGGTAACATCTGTGCTCGAAGGGAGTACGGGTTAACAGGGAGTCTGCTCCTTTGATTATGGTTTGTACAAAGTGTTTTATTTGTAGAGATCTGAAAACTTCAGCCCCTGGTAAGTTCCTATTCTCAGTTAACGTTTGAAAAGGTTTAATACCCACGTCTGTGACTAAATCGTATATTAGAGTAAGGTTAGCTTCTTTCCATTTAAGGAATGCTTTTGCATCATTTTGGCCTGGGGGAAATACATATTTATTTTCTTTTAGACAAAGCAAATTGCCTGACTGTAGTTCCCTGCCTCTAATACTAATAGCCATAAACCATAAACAAGCATGCAGATCAGATGTTTGACTGAAGTTTGACAGGATTTGCCGCATGCTTGTTTCAGGTGAGTGATTCAGACACTACCGATGCATGAAAGACCAGCAGGATGCCACACAAATGGTATGGTTTAAGGGCTCATTCACACTATGTGCTGCTCTGTCAGTTTTGACGCAACGCACATAGTGTACGATCCACATGGCAACATGAAAGTCCATAGACTTTCATGTTACCATTCACACTACATGTGTGCGTTCCCATGCGTTACGATGTAACGCTTCTGGGGACATAAAATCGCACGACGCACACATTTCCCGACGGGTACGGCTGCCGGCGTCTGCGCTCTAGCGCTCCCCGACGTGCATTCCGTGCGATGGCAGCGCAAGCACGAAATCGTGTTCGTGCTTGCGTTGTGTAGTGTGAATGAGCCCTAAAAGTTAAATATAGCAGCCTTCATATCCCTCTCACTTCAGATGTCCTTTAACTGCAGTTTTAAAAGGAAACAGTGTTTTTTTTTCTGTTGCATCACTGGGTCCCTGGACACCTTATGCATGGAGATTGCATTTTTCTCATAAAGGGGTTCTTTCGCGAAAAAAGTAGGCAGTTAAAAAATGTGACAGATGACAGGTTTTGGGCTAGTCCATCTTTTTAAGGGGGATTCTCAGGGCTTTCTTTGTTTTCAACAGCATTTCCTGAACAACAGTTTAACTGCCAAAATAGCAAGATACCAGCCGGCCTCCCTAATCACTTGCACACTATTATGTCAGTTAGATTTTGCAACTGTTGTTCAGGAAATGCTGTTGAAAACAAAGAAAGCCCTGAGAATCCCCCTTAAAAAGATGGACTGGCCCAAAACCTGTCATCTGTCACATTTTTTAACTGCCTACTTTTTTCGCGAAAGAACTCCTTTAACCCTACCGTAGACTATGATGGACATATTACTATAGTAGGGATTAGATTGTAAGCCACTCTGAAAGACAGTTAGTGTCAAGACTACATACTCTAGAAAGTGTTGCAGGACATTGTATGCGCTATATAAATACAAAAAATGTAAATTGAAAAAAAAAAAATGTTTTATTGACATCTTATTTATTAAAAGCACTCCTACTTTCAGACTGCCAGAAATACGCAGACCCTTGAAATGGAAGATTCAGTACAGGTCATCCCAGAAAACATGGCTTACAGGAAAAGTCCAAGTTGCAAATTGACATATATCTACTCTATACAGACTTTAAAGGACACCAGCAGGGAGCTATGTCTTTATTTTGTAATAACTTTTGAAACTCATACCTCATTGATGCAATGATGCTATTACAAAATACAGAGTTTTGACAAACCATCACTGATCTCTGTCCAGCAGCCAATACACAATTCTGATAATGGCAAAGTGAACATAACCATTTTACTCTGTGTAGCATTAGGTACAGGTGGCTATGGGGTAAGCACCATAACCTTTTAGTACTGGAGAGCCAGATTCAAGTGTTGGCTAGAAAACCATGTGCATGGAGTTTGTATGTTCTCCCCTCTGAGTGATTTCCCTCCCACATACCAGTGATATACTGGTAGGTTAACTAACACCTCTCCCAACTGCCTCTAGATTGTGGTAGGGACATAGTCTCATGCTAGGTACACACCATACAATTTTCTAGCAGATTTTCCTGCCAGATCGATTATTTACAACACGTCCAATCTGAATTTCAATAGATTTGATTTTTTTAAAAAACTTTTTTTCAATTGATTTTAGTTCAGTGCTATGAAAATTAATTAAAAAAAGATCGAAAAATGATTGGAAAATAAAAAAATCTATCAAAATTCAGATCAGACATGTTGGAAATAATTGATCCGGCAGGTAAATCTGCCAGAAAATTGTATGGTGAGTACCTAGCATAAGGCTGTAAGCCTCACTTAAAGTGGACCCAAATAAAAAAATACAAGATTTCAGAAATAAAATCTATTTTCTAAATTATAATAAATCGCAGCCTTTTTCAGCTGCACGATGACAAATATAAAATATTTTACATTTATTGGAGGAACCCGTCCCTTCCTTTTATATTGCCGGGACAGAATCAGGCAAACTGGTGGAGAAAAAGGTGTCCAGCAAAGGAAGAATTGCTAATGGCTGCCACCTGTATAACCCTAGTTCTGGAAAGAAAAGGGTGAAAAGCATTCATTGAAATGCTCATAGGCTTGAAGGAGTGTTTATTTATCTTTGTATGTGTCAGAGTGGTGCAACTAAATATTTTGAATTAAAAAATGTTTGGTTTGGGCCTGCTTTAAGGTGGCCATACACTAAGATTTGCAGCAGATTCGACCATCAGATAGATTTCTGTCAGATGCCTGTCAGGTCGAATCTGACAGGAACTTATCTGATGTGTGCCACACACTAGGAACAGATTTCCAATAGATTTCAGGATGAAATCTATTGAAAATCAATCTAAAGGCATTACTGCACCATTACATCCAATGCAACTCTATGGGCTGGCAGCAGATCGACCTAGATTTTCCATCCTGTCAGATAGATCAAATCGATCAAACGATAGATTTGATAGAATCGATTTTTGATTGATCGATGGCTGAAATTGACCAGTATATTGGCCCCTTTAGGAACAGTTAGTGGCATGAATTGTTTACTTAGTGTGTGAAACACTGTTGTGTTTTGTAGTTGTATATGGGAATAATCAGAGATGTGCAATAAATTATTCAAATTTCCAAATCTCAACTGATTCAAGAAGTGAAACAGCAGCTATTGACTTTAGCTGTAATAATGCATAGACTCAATCTTAATTAACCTCAACTACCTGCGGACCGCCGCAGTATAAATCTACGGCGGGCAGGGGGTGCTGCGGTTCTGACCAGACAAACTCTACGTCCCATTCACCACGCGCCCCCGCCCGATCTCCGCCGCAATGTGCTGCCCTGTCGCCTCTATGACGACAGAGCACTGTGAGCCGGGCAGGAGCAGTTTTCATTGGCTCCTGGCCCTGTCATTCATGTAAGCCGGTCCCGTTGGCTTACATGGAGTGACAGGGTCAGGAGCCAATGAAAGCGGCTCCTGACCAGCGCACTGCCGTCATGGCGACGGCAGAGAGAGCAGCCTGCGGCGGGGACAGAGTGACGTGACCGGCGGATTTTAGTGGCGATTCGTCAGGAAGCGGCGGTTTACTGGACCAGCACCCTCTGGTCCTTAAGGGGGCAGAGGGTGCTGGTCCCGAAGTGGTTAATGGCCTCTAAACTAATGATTAAGGTCAACAAAAACATAACTGTAAGCAGCTTACTGATTTCTGGGTGAGATCCAACAGACATGATCCAGTCCCTCTTTCCTTATGACTTCCATCAAGGCTTCCCTGGAGGAGTTGCCATACACAGTTCCTAGGAAGTTGCACAGGTATGGTCTGGAATCATGGACCAGTGACCAGTTTGGGTCAACGTTTGAAAAACTTCTATACCTATGAAACATTACATCATGGTTAATGAATTGCTTGATCTCATTAAGCTGAGAAGAAGGGATTATAACATTTTTGCAAAAGATAGGTCAGAAGAATCAGAAGGTAATCAGTAGGACTATAAACACATTAGTCTGTATGTACAATACTGTATTAGCCCTTTCAGGGCCCGTTTCCACTTGTGCGTTGCGATCCAGTCACGGAAAACGCATCAACGAATCCGCATGCGGTGCGGATTCATTTGCGTTTCCATGCGGATTTTCACGTGGAATCACTCGCACGGTTTGTGCTACGCGATATTAACCATGTCAATGCCGGTAAGCATTGACATGGGGTTTCACGCGGAAACGCCGGAAAAACCGCAAGACTAACATGCTTGTGGTTTTCCTATTACATTAGCGGCGATTCGCGTGCAGGTGTGCGGCATGCGAATTCTGACTGCTCTGCCGTGCAGATTTTTTTCTGCACAGCAGACCGCACAGAATTTCTGACAAGTGGAAACAGCCCCATCCACTTGTATTGGTTATGCGAATCTGCATGCAGAAAACGCATGCAGATTCGCTCTAGTAGAAACGGGTCCTCAGACTGTCATGTGTCATGTTTGACAGTGATTAAGAGGTGGTTAAACCAAGATATGGATTACAGCCTTTTAAAATAAAATTCTGCAGTGACTCTTGGATCTCCATCTTCACAGATATGGGGTGCCTCATGATTCAGTACCCCATACATCACTTTGCATTCCCTTAAAGTGACCCTGAGCTGAAGCTCGGGATCAAAACCAGATAGATATCTTAAAAGAGGGAAGCCTCAGGATCAGGGCTGTGGAATCGGAGTCGGAGCGATTTTGGTTACCTGGAGTCGGAGTCGATGGTTTCAATAAACTGGGGAGTTGGATGATTTTTAACCAAATCCATAGCTTTTGTAAAAATTAGACTAAGGAGTCGGAGCAATTTTGGGTACCTGGAGTCGGAGGTTTCATAAAATGTAGAGTTGGAGGATTTTTGTACCGACTCCACAGCCCTGCTCAGGATCCTAGCGAGGCTTCCCTCGCTACTGTAAAGCCCCCTGTTGCAGAGCGAGCCACTCAACTCTTCTTTCAGAAGTGGACCCGCCCAGTAGCAGTGCAAGCACACATGCGCAGTAGCACGGAGCCCACGGCTCTGGCTTACTGCACATGCGCGAGCGGACTGGGTCGGCTATCACGTGGCCATGCTGGAGCAGGAAGAGCTGCACAACCCCATTGGTATTATCAGCAATGCATTTTTTGCTAATCTTCAGGGGGGCCGCGCTGAGCAATGAGGGACAACACAGCAGGGAGGGAGGCCTCAATAGGATCCTGAGGCTTCCATCTCTTTAGGTAAGTAACTAATTCTGTATACCTGAGTTTTGGTTCGGGTACTCTTTAAACTAGTGGTGGTCAGCTTGCTAGATATAGAAGGCCTCAAGTCCAGCTTCCGCCTCTCTTCAAATACCCGCATACACTCTGCAGGCGCCTACCACACTGGTGCGTGACGTCACAATAGCACGGCAGCATGTATGCGGATAATGGAAGAGGGGCGGAAGACGAACGGACACAGCGACACAGGACAGTTAATGTATGATTGCACATTACAGCACATTTATATATCACACACAGCGGGGAGGCGGAGGATGCAGCAGGCTCGGCCGATTCCCGAGAGATTTCATGCTGAAATGGGCCTATAGTGTATGTGCAGCTGACAGATCTCTCCCCGATCAGAGAGATTTGTCTCTTGGTCGAATCTGCCCATCATCGCTAGATGTATGGTGAGCTTTACAGTTAAAAGAGGGTTAGGTGGTTAGGATTTGTTAAGGGGACCCCAAATGGCTGCTAGTAGAGGAGCAGAACATGTTATGCAGTCTTCATTCATCCTCTGGATTAAGGGGCAGTTCAGATGGACAGCTGGCGGCAGCTCGTTTTTGCTACAGAAAAGTGTTTTGCATTAATTCTCGTCCTGTTGCGTCACATTTTGAGCCCCTAGGGGGACACAGAAATGCTAACGCAACCAATGTTGGGTGTCACGTGTCGCGTCTCTGAAAATTTTATCGACCATTCACTTGTAAAGGCATTGAGAATAATGATGCCATTCATCTCAATGGGCTCTATTCACAAAGCTTTTTCACCTGTTTTCCTTTGTTTTCATCTTATCTATGTTACTTTTTAAAGCTTCCAAAGAGCAAAAATATAATATAATTAAGGTAAGAAAAAGTAATATTGAAATAAAGTTAATCAGGAACAACTTACTTTGAGTGATTATTTTGCTTGTAAATGTGCTGAAAGATTATTTTGATCAAATAGGTGATAAGTCATGTTTGAGAAGTTTTGTGAATAGAGCCCATTGTGGGGCACAGTGGATCCCAGCATTAAATGGCAAAGACAGCCCCATCTGTCTGAACCGGACCTAAGTTTTCATACAACAGTATCTCCTCACATAAGTGTACAGCTGAGAATCATCATTAAAGCTCCAGTTTCTCAGTTACACAGCAACAGGCGTGTTTGGACATGAACTGCTAAAGGATCAGGCAAAGTATGCAGCTGACGGCACCAATAGCAGGCGACTTTCCAAAACTGCTCTTTTTGCTTGAAACTTTTGTGCACTTCTAAAGAATCTGTCATAAAGAAATCCTACAGTAGATTATTACATTATGAAGACTTACGTCGCAACTCCTAGAGGCCACTGGAAAATATCTTCTTGGTTAATCCAATTACTGTCATAGATAAGAAACAGAAGTCGCACAGAGCCTCCATTCTTCCTCAGATACGGAAGGATCCAGTCATTGTTGCACTGTTCATTTCCCAGCAACACAACTGCAACATTATGCAGTTTATGGTTTTCAAACAATGTCTGTGCATATTGCAGCCACTGAATAGCGAACGTTATCTTTGTCTCCTCTCTTCCATTCAGGACAAGAACAATGTTTGTTGTTTGCACTGAGAAATATCCAGGAGCAACAGCAGGCCCAGTGATAAAGCTAGACAAAACAAAAAAGTTGTTTAATTTAATATAAAGGATAACTTTAGTGTGTCAAGGCATGATGTACTCTAAGGAGTTCAGATCACTAAATCCTTAAAGGGAAGGTTCAAGCAAAATAAAAAAAATGAGTTTCACTTACCTGGGGCTTCTACCAGCCCCATACAGCCATCCTGTGCCCTCGTAGTCACTCACTGCTGTTCCAGTCCCCCGCTGGCAGCTTGCCGACCTCGGAGGTCGGCGGGACGCATTGCGTACATTTTTACGCATTCCCGCTAGTGCAGGAACATTAACATATACATTTTTACGCATTACTGGTTCAATGCGTAAAAATTGAATTTGCGCATTGAACCAGTAATGCGTAAAAATATATGTGTTAATGTTCCTGCACTAGCAGGAATGCGTAAAAATGTACACAATGCGTCCCGCCGACCTGCAAGGTCGGCAAGCTGCCAGTGGGGGACTGGAGCAGCACTGAGTGACTACGAGGGCACAGGATGGCTGCATGGGGCTGGTAGAAGCCCCAGGTAAGTAAAACTGTTTTATTTTGCTTGGACATTCCCTTTAAAACATTGTTGAGCAATACCGAAGGGGGGAGGGATGAGCTCTGCCACAGCTCAGGACCCCTGACCGCATACTACCCCTCAGGGAGTAAAATGGGCAGCCTGTCTAGTGCCCTCACCATTAGAGAAACCTCACCACTACTACCTGAATTACAAGCAAAAAATGCATGGACAGGCAATGCTAACCCACCAAACAGCACCTGCAATTAATCTCCACTGCAGTGCAAAGTCAGTTAGTGAATAAAAAGACAAAGTATGTGTCCAGATGTGCAGTACCAAGGTATGCATGGGCTGAACCAAATTCACTATATCTCCTATACTTGTTAGCCTGAAGAAGCAAATGAAACCCATTTGTTTTTGGTGTCCAATACATCTTTAACCTTCATATCGAGGCAAGACTGTTCCTTATTAAAGGGAACCAGAGAGGAATGCTACGTTGAAATAGAAAAAAGATTGTATACATACCAGGGGCTTCCTCCAGCCCCATAAGCCTGAATCGCTCCCACGCCGCCATCCTCCACTTCCTGGATCCGCCGGTACCGGGCCCGTCATTTCCGGCGGACGCGGCCAATTGTCCGCATCACAGGGGCTCCCTCCATACCCGTACGCATGCGGCTGCGCAGTAGGCAGCCGCACGCGTACCTGTATGGAGGGAGCCCCCTGTGATGCGGAGAATTGGCCGCGTCCGCCAGCCGACTTGCCGACTCGCGGCAATGACAGGACCCGGTACCGGTGGTTCCAGCAAGTGGAGGACGGCGGCGTGGGAGCGATCCAGGCGTATGGGGCTGGAGGAAGCCCCAGGTATGTATACAAGCTTTTCTTCGTCCTCTCTGGTTCCCTTTAACTCCAAATTGGGTAGTTTACACTCACACTGGGGTGCCTCCTCCGACCCTCTGAAGTCTAGTCCCCCTCTTAGGGGTTATGCATGCAACCAATATCCAGTGGTTCCAGTGGACCTTTTCAATTGGAGTGCGACGCAAGTCTGGAAGACGACTTTCCATCCGAGCGGAGATGGGTTTTCTCTACAAGCTCTAAATAGTGGATGCCTAAAAAGCACCCAGTCTTTGTAAGGGCCCTTTCACACAGGCAGTTGAACTATGTGCTCACCAAGCAGTTACTAAGCAGCAGTGAGCAGTTACCAAGCAGCAACAAGCAGTTGTGAGAGTTCGACAGGCTGTTCACTGCCTATCAACTGCGTGTGTGAAAAAGCCCTATGAAGTATTATTGTGGATTTATTTTCCCTTTAGTGAAAATACTACACTACGGGTGCTCCTGGTCTGTTTCCCTGTATTTTTTCTCTCCGGTCACAGGAGTTCCACACAGACTTTGTCATACTGGACACCCCCTTGCATTGTGGGAGTAACTCTTGCTCATGTGAAGGTGAAAACCTTCTGTTTTCAGAAGACAAAAGTATACTTGTCATAGCTTTTCTTTATGAAAATCCTAGCAGTTGTGGTTCTCCATTACTTAACTGGGTACCTTTATTTTTTTACCAAACAATGGAATCTCATAATGTATCACTGGGAGAATGGTTTAGGGCACGACAGTTATATCATTTCATGCGTAGCTTACACCATCCTTATTTAAGGAAATTTGCAGTTCCGATCCTACCAGGAATTGTCTGATCTTTACTCAATATTCAATCAACCTGCGAGGAAAAATAATAATTACGACATTTGTATAGTGCTTTCATCCTGTTGGACTCAAAGCGCTCGAGAGTTGCAGCCACTAGGTGTGCGCTCAGTAGGCTTCCCTGCAGTGTTAGGAAGTCCTTACTGAATAGGTATTGGCTTATTAAATATGAAGAGATGAGATTAAACCCCTAGTATCCTATGTTAGAGGCAGTGCCCATAACCACCACACTATCCAGGGAATGGTAATCTCAAGTGTCAGGAATTATAGGAGAGAGACATGGGTCAATGCCTCATAGAAGAATTGGACCAATGCTTTCAAATATTATCTAAATGTAGTATGCAGTCTACCTGTCTTGAGGTTTTAATTAAGAGTCCTTAAAGAGAATCTGTATTGTTAAAATCGCACAAAAGTAAACATACCAGTGCGTTAGGGGACATCTCCTATTCCCCTCTGTCACAATTTCGCGGCTCCCCGCCGCATTAAAAGTGGTTAAAAACAGTTTTAAAAAGTTTGTTTATAAACAAACAAAATGGCCACCAAAACAGGAAGTAGGTTGATGTACAGTATGTCCACACATAGAAAATACATCCATACACAAGCAGGCTGTATACAGCATTCCTTTTGAATCTCAAGAGATCATTTGTGTGTTTCTTTCCTCCCTGAGGGGGGAGTGCATAGCAGAACCACAACACTGAAGAACTTGGCAGCCTTCCAGACACAGGCCGACAAGTCTGACAAGGGAAAGATACATTGATTTATTACAGAGACTGTGATAGTACAAAGTGCTGCAGTAAGCAAGAACACATTAGAATAGCTTTTGGAACTTGTAGGATGATAAAAAACAGGATGCAATTTTTGTTACGGAGTCTCTTTAAGGATATACTTGATATTTTCTTACTTGGCACTTCTTTCAGCCCTCCACAGTCTATCAGGCCCCTCTCTGTCCTCCCAGTCCACACCATTGTGCCGCTGTGCCTCCTTGATCGCACTCCCATGACCAGGAGTTTTCTGCACATGCGCAATTGCAAGGTTTATGAACTGTACATGCGTAGAACACTGCTGACCAAGGGAGTGGGATTGAGGAATCGTCTGCGGCCGGGACAATGGCACAACGCAGCGTACCGGGACAACAGCAAGGGACCTGAAGGACTTCAGGAGTCTGGAAGAAGCCCCAGGTAAATTAATCTCAACTTTTTTTCCCCACACTTAACATTTCCTTTAACACCATCTTGGTTATAAGCTACAGATCACACAAGATCATCTCTGTGTTTCCATGGCTATGGGATAGAAGCCACCTTCTACCACACTTGGTGGACGTGCCTGGTGGTTGCACACCTATGGTCTAGATTTTCCATCCTTATCTGCAGAGTCACTGGTTTCGACCCCCATGGTGAGCCTAAGATTCTTCTGCAACATGTGAAACACAACTTATTGCAGTTTATAACCACTGAAGCTAAGATTTACATAGCCCATCAATGGAAAAAGCCTACTTTGTCATATAAGGTGGTTCTTGATAACATTAAAAACACTATGCTATTTAAAAAAAATTATTGCCTCGTTGGCAGATACTTAAGGTAATTTTTTATAAAAGTTACTTCCCTTCATTAGGGTTTCAATCTAGATTAGTCCATTTATTCTAAACAGCCTCCCTTTTCAAACATATGATACTAAAAATGAAGTACCGGTACTTCTCTGTCTAACCCATAAACATGTGTGATCAGGTATTTTCAGGACTTCAGTGTTTGCATCATGTTATGAACATGTATCTTACCGGTACATGCTGAAAATATTTATTACCATTGTACTGTATAATTGAGATTTTTTAATGGTTTTGTCAAATGAGATGCTGAATAAAATATTATTTGAAACTAAAATTTACCAAACAGTCATGTTTTATAAGAATGAGTGGTATCTGGCAATAAATAAGCACAATACCTGAGTTCTGTTCTTCCTATCCTTAGTTTGCCTTCCCTCCACTGAGCATTGACATCAGTGGGCTCCAGCGGTCCTTCCAAAATATGCTGCCACAGGTAATGTCCTACAAAAGACATAATGAAGCATGGTGAGAGTGGGCTTTATTAAGCAAGCTGACAACACAATTAATAAACAACTTCTGTCAACATTTAGCAAAAGGATGCATTTCTCTTCTAAGCAGCAGAGAAGGAATATATTTAACGATGTATAACACAATGGCCTCAATTCACTAAGATCATGCTGGAGATAATAAGGCAAGAGAAAACTTACCTCCACACGGTGAGAGAGTTATCTTATCTCTTCATTCCTTAAGTTACCTCCTCTGTAGTTAAGTTACCTCCTCTGTAGTTATTTTCACACACAGTTAATTAACATCCTGTCTTTAACTCTGGAGTTATTTTAAGGATTAAAGAGTTAAGTTAAAGACAGAAGAGTTAACTTTAGGTTTGCCTGAGGTAAAAGGTTTCCTGAATACTACATGCCTTATCACCATGGTAACAACTCTAGAAGAGTTATTAAAGACAGGAGATTAGCTTAGTGAATTGAGGCCAATGACTTGTACTTAGGGCTATGGAGTTGGAGTCGAGGAGTTTTTTGGGTACCTGAAGTCGGATAAAAATGCTCCGACTCCTAGTAAATGTAAACAGCAATTAAAAGAGAAAATATAAATGTATAATATTGATTGCACCACCACACTATCTTTGTATTGCCTAGTACAGTACAAAGAGATGCCGTCATCGCTTGTGTGCTGCTCCCACCCACAGCCCTTGTGCTCTTCTTAGGATCCGTGGCATAAAAAGTTGGAATCCCCCATCAATGTTGGATTGGTATTTCGACCAAGTGTCAAGGAATGCCCTAGTTTATTTTTTCTATTAGATTCGATGTTTTATCAAACAGAACATCTAATTAGATAGAATGTCACAAACTGTATCTATCATAAGAGGAACAAAACATGAGCATAGGCACCTAATACTGTATTCCATTTTTTTTCCAGTCTTTACCTGGGAAATAGGGGCGATTCCTGCCAGAAATTCATTCAAACGCTTCAGGGAAACTAGGTGTCCACCGCTGACATCACCACATAAGGTGTGAAATCTTAACATGGCACATTATGTGAAAAAAATAAATAAAATAAGTACTCCAGTTCTCCAGCACAAAGGTAATTTGGGATCCAGCACTCGGCAGACCCCGAATGACTACTCCTTTCCGAGTTGGTACAAGAGGTGAAATAGTATTTAATGCCCCCAGGAATTTGAGCAGCAGCAGGGCGAGATGTCATTCAGCTCACCCTCCGCCCAGCTCACCGGCAGCATTATCATGCAATAAGAAGTCATTTCAGCACTATTTGTGTACAATAAAATAACTGAATGGTTTCAGAGATGGATTAAGATGTAATGTGATCTTTTTTGGTAAGCTGAAATGGAGAGAGGTCAAAGTCACTGGCGAACCAAGGGGGTTATTCCGGGTGTCTGGAACACCCCCCCTGCACTGAGCTGTGTATTCAGCCAGGGAAGCCTGCATAATATAAACAGCCTTATTCTCCCTCCCTTCTTACTTCTGGCGCCTCCCTCCAGCTAATAGAATGAGAGAGGCAGCCGAGCCTGCAGTGAGAGAATGTTGATTCTGGAGTCCACTCTCCACAGCACAGAAGTGTCAGCTAAGCTAGAAGGACTCCGACACCAGTCACTCCTGCCTGCCCTGTGCTGCAGTCTGCAGAAGCTGTGAGTGTGTAACCTCAGACCCAGGCGCGGAGCTAGGGGGGGGTTGGAGTAGGACAGGTGCCCCGGGGCGCCTGGTCCCCGAGGGCGCCCAGCGGAGCTACAGGGTTGTTTTTTTTTGGGAGGGGAAGCAGCGCAGAGAAGAGGGGCCATCTCCCCCCTCCTTCTCTCACCTTAGGTGCTCTCCCTCCCTCGCTGTCCCCTCCACAACTAATGTCCGGGTAGCTGGCAGCGGCGGGCAGGACTTACCTCCGTCTCGCTCCAGCGCCGGAAGTTCGGGTCCTGCAGCCGCTGCTCTGGTCTGGACTAGACCAGAGAGTAGCGGCAGATCCATCCGGCGCTGCGACGAGACGCAGGTAAGTCCCGCCCGCCGCTGCTAGCCACCCGGACGAACATTAGTTGTGGATGGGACAGCGAGGGAGGGAGAGCAGCTAAGGTGAGAGAAGGAGGTGGGAGATGGCCCCCCCTTCACCGCTGCTCACAGCTCTCCCTCTTCTATGCGCTGTTCCCTTCATGCTGGGGGACACACCTGACTACCTATTCTGGGGATATATACCCCCTGACTACATATACTGGGCGCATATACCCCCTGGCTACATTTACTGGGGACATATACCCCCTTGCCTGCATATACTGGGGACATATACCCCCTTGCCTGCATATACTGGGGACATATACCCCCTTGCCTGCATATACTGGGGACATATACCCCCTTGCCTACATATACTGGGGACATATACCCCCTTGCCTACATATACTGGGGACATATACCCCCTGCCTACATATACTGGGGACATATACCCCCTGCCTACATATACTGGGGACATATACCCCCTGCCTACATATACTGGGGACATATACCCCCTGCCTACATATACTGGGGACATATACCCCCTGCCTACATATACTGGGGACATATACCCCCTGCCTACATATACTGGGGACATATACCCCCTGCCTACATATACTGGGGACATATACCCCCTGCCTACATATACTGGGGACATATACCCCCTGCCTACATATACTGGGGACATATACCCCCTGCCTACATATACTGGGGACATATACCCCCTGCCTACATATACTGGGGACATATACCCCCTGCCTACATATACTGGGGACATATACCCCCTGCCTACATATACTGGGGACATATACCCCCTGCCTACATATACTGGGGACATATACCCCCTGCCTACATATACTGGGGACATATACCCCCTGCCTACATATACTGGGGACATATACCCCCTGCCTACATATACTGGGGACATATACCCCCTGCCTACATATACTGGGGACATATACCCCCTGCCTACATATACTGGGGACATATACCCCCTGCCTACATATACTGGGGACATATACCCCCTGCCTACATATACTGGGGACATATACCCCCTGCCTACATATACTGGGGACATATACCCCTGCCTACATATACTGGGACATATACCCCCTGCCTACATATACTGGGCACATATAAGCCTGACTACACATACTGGACACATATACACCTGGCTACATATACTGGGCACATATACACCTGGCTACATATACTGGTCACATATACCCCTGGCTACCTGTTCTGTGGACATCTCTACCCCTGGCTACCTGTTCTGGGGACATCTATACCGCTGGCCACCTATTCTGGGGACATCTATACTGCTGCCCACCTATTCTGGGGACACCTATAGACCCGGGGCTACCTATTTTTGGGGAACCACTGCTGTCGGATTGAGTGTATTTTGGGGAATTGCTGCCAGGTGAGAGATGTCTACCATATTAAGGGGGCATTCTGCCTATTTATGTGAAATGCTGTCTATTTATGTGCCTCATGACTGCTGAATTTGTCTTGTTGGGGGCCTCATGGTTGCTGAATTTGTCTTGTTGGGGGCCTCATGGTTACTGAATTTGTCTTGTTGGGGGCCTCATGATTTGTTGGGGGACTCATGATTGCTAAATTTGTCTTGTTGGGGGCCTCATGATTGCTGAGTTGGTCATGTTGGGGGCCTCATGATTGTTGAGTTGGTCATGTTGGGGGTCTCATGATTGCTGAATTTGTCTTGATGGGGGGGCTCATGATTGCTGAATTTGTCTTGGAACATGCTGGAAGGTACATACTGAGGGAGGGTAGGTGAGCGTGAGCCTGCTAACTTCCTGTACATTTGGCTCCACCCATAACCACGCCCACATTATATGGTCACGCCCCTTTTTGCCGCCTTCCCCTTAGGGGGCGCATTAATAGTCTCTGTCCCCGGGCGCTGAAAGCCCTAGCTACGCCTCTGCTCAGACCTGGGAGGAACTGACCTCCTTGTGTTATCAACTCAGCTAGAGGTAAATACGTGCAGCAGATAAGAAAACACAAACAGTAAATCAGTCAAGCTGCAAACACTGCTATTATTTCATGATGCCTGACAGAGCTTAGGCTAAGGCTATTTTCTGAATTTTAGCCTATAAATGTGTAAATGCCTTTTCCGTTATAAGTGCCCTGACGTATCCCCTGAAACGCCTGTCTGTAGTGTAATGTAGAAAAAGATGTTGGAGGCTGGCACTTCCAAACGTAGAAAAAGCTCTTTATTGAACCATTAAAAACAGTGGTAATACTAGCTGTATTACCACTGTAGTGTAATGTAGGGCAGAAGAGGTTTACTTTATGTACATGATGCAATTGGAGGGCAGGCAAGCTGGTAAATATGCACAGCATGATGCAGAGCTTGCCTGGACTCAGGGTCCGTGGGCAAACATCTGTCTGGTCTCTCCCCATTGTTATAATGACTGCATGTGTGGATAAGATGTTAAACAAGTTGAAAAGTTTTTGACAGTCCCTAGACTCCAGGAGGGCTTCTTTCTGACTTGGGTGAGAGACTGGCAGGGGCAGGAGTCCGATTACAGGCAAGTAACCTGTCTGATGTGGGACTGCAATACAGATAAGTTCTCTGCTCCATCTCAGGCTATTCTCAATTTCTCCACTCCTCTCTCTGGGCTAGTGCAACGCCAAATCGCTAGCAATTTGTGAGTGTGATTTTGTGAAGCGATTTTCAGAGCGAATTTTGAATGAATCGCTCAAAAACATGCTACATGCAGTATAACTGCGATTTTGAAAAATTCACAACGCTGCTGTGGGAACACCCTCATAGGGTAACATTAGCCAAGCGCTTTTCAAATCACTGTTGATTTGAAAAACGCTCAGAAGCACTCTTGGTGTGCACCAGCCCTCCCTCATTCACCTTTGTTTCCCTCTTCCCCTAGTGCTGGCTGTGTCTTCTTGTCATACAGGGAAGCTAAATAAAAGTGCAATCCTGGTGAGGCAAATTGTTATTTAGTATTTATATAGCGCCGCCATCTTCCGCAGTTGCATATATCCCTGCATCATATGACTATCGCTTGCGCTATGTGACACTATGTGGCATATTCCACTGAATTGTCCAAACTAAGTCTATCTCCCATTCCTCTCTCGGGGAGTTGTGCCAGCGCTGTCCCCCGTTCAAATTTGCTGCTACCAGAAGCCCTCAGAAACACTTGTGTCCTTGAGTACTTCCAAAGATAGGCTGCTCCGTAATACGCCAGCGCACTTTTGCGGATGGGCAGTATGGAGCCACCTGTATTCAGAAGCACTCGAGGACATAAGTACTTCTGGACCTTTCAGGAATCCCCCCCTTAAAAATCCTGCATTTGCCCCTGAAAGTAGGTGGCAGGTGGGCCTCTTGACACCCGAAACAGTGCAAAACAGTGCCGGAAAATGATGATTATAGTGGCGCTTACGCAGTAATTTGGGCACCCAAACTACATTAACCACTTCAGGACCACAGGCTTACACCTTCTAGTGATCAGGCCATTTTTCACAATTCAGCGCTGTGCAGCTTTAACAGTTCGCTGCACAGCCATACAACTTAGCACACAAATGAATTTTACCTCTTTTTCTCATCCCACACAGGGCAGTCTTGTGGTGGTCTCTGATTGCTCCTGCGATCATTAGTTTTTTTTTTTTTTTTTTAATTCATAAAAAAGTATCCATTTTAAATATCAAAATCCTTATTTCCTTTAATCCCCCTACCCTCCCCCTCAATTGCCCCTGGAAAGTGATCGGCGCACAGTCCTATGCCTACAAGACTGTGGCAGGGATTAGCTTGTGCACACATCTAAGGTCACTTCTACAGGGCTGTGGAAGATTCGCAGCGGTGTTTACATTACCCCCCCCCCCCAGCTATGATCAAAAGCCTGCCAGCCACGATCGCTGGCTGGCAGGCTTATTGCTGCAGCTGCCTCTCTCTCCCTGCTAGGAACGGCACTTGAGCGAGCACTCATTCCTTGCAAATATCGCGCATCGCGAGATGACGCAATCCTGCATTAGGCGGTCTTGGGGGAGCCACTCTACGTTAGGCGGTCGTGGAGGAGCAATTCTGTGTTAGGCGGTTGCAGAGTGGTTAAATACAGTGCAATCCAGCCACCAGTAATAGCTGGCAGCCGAATTCCATCTTACCCCTGAGTGCACGGCGGCCTGGAGGGGGAATAAAAATCAACGCTCACGGAACTTTTGCAGGAGCAGGGTGAGCAGTTTATCAGCTTCAACCTGCGCCCAGATTTCCCAGCGACATTTTTGCATGTATGCACTTTGACACCCATTAGGCCCCAAGTACCTGCCTAGGTTGCCTGGTGGATGATCCTGCTCTGAATGGTTTTATCCAAAGTAAGTACTATGTAAAGTATATGATAGGTCTGAGACAAAAGATACTGTTATGACAAATGTACTGAAGCATTTTATTTTAAGACAGTTCACAAACTAATTGTATGTAATGCTGAGTTCACCTACCAATAGCAGCCTTGCCCCAGATCTGTACTTGTAGTTCAGTAGGCTCTGGTTGGTCCTTGTGTTTTAATAAGCTTTGCAATTTATTTTTTAGCTGCTGTGACTGTGAATATTTATTGCTTTTTTCACCTTCATCCCAAGGGTTCCATTGTTCATCACTCAAATAATGGGAACCTGGCAACAAGGAAAACAACAAAAATACCTGGTTTTATAAAAGGATTACCGACGCCTAACTTTATTACTACAAAGCCAACAACAAGAATATCACAAATAGGGATGGTCATGTCTAGGAGAACTCATGGCAAAGCATGTGATTTGTTTGACCAGCTGACAGATTTGCAAAGCTCTAATTTGCTGTGATCACATCCTGCTTTAGCACATGATCAGAGACTTATGCTCGGCATACACAGCTCGTTTTTGCCGCTCGTTCAATCGTTTTGGCGCTCGATTCTGCAGTCATTTCTCTTATCTTTTACTCGTTTTTCTTATCCATTTCCATTCACTGCAGTCCGGAATCGAGCGGCGAAATGATTGAGCGGGAGATCGGAGAATTATCTGACAAAATATGCCCAGCAATACATATCTATCACTTAACCAAACGGATCACATGCTTCTCCTAGACATGGATATCACTAAACACAATCATCACAGTTTAAACACTTTAGAAAATGTCAACATTTAAAGCCGGCAATATCTCTGCCTCCCCCCTAAGATATTTTAATCTTAAATGCTCTTCAACAAGAAATCTAAAGGAAACCCCTTGGAGGTGATTAACGTAAAGGACACATTTGGGTGATCAACAAACATCACAAATTACCACTTTAATCATCCATGCACGGGCAGGGGAGTTTAGGAAAATAGAAAACTTTTGCACAATGGACATCTCATGCGAAAGCACTGATAAATTGCTCCTCCTCACCAGGTCTTTAGTGAATCAAGCCCACCACAGTGGCATACCTACCATAGGGCTGCAGGTGCTCACAGCACCGGGTGTAGCCATGGCTAGGGGTGTCACTGTGGTGCTCAGTCACTGTTCTTCCACCTGGGACCTTTTTCTATAGTTCAGGCACCATTTTGTGAAAATAGCAGCAAGCAGTGCAGGGGACTGCACTACTTCCTGCACTAGATGTAGCACCACTACCCCTTTCTGTCCCGTGGGCAATGTGTCTCCTCGCTCGATACACACAGCCTGCAGTGAGTGAATGCGCAGGGCAGCAGGGTGAGTAGAGAGAATGATTGCTGTGCTTCAGCTGGGACATTAGCAGGGAGAGGTGGCAGGATGTGTTTAGTGCTTCAGAAGTTGCCTGTCATTAGCAGCTATATGCACTGGCTGCTGTAATACCAGAGTGCCCTAGACTATTGATTATTTATCCTGATCAGAGTAATTAATCAATCATTTTATTTATTTAACCTCCCTGGCGGTCTATTAAAACCGCCAGGGGGCAGCGTAGCACTTTAACCATTTCAGCCGCCCAGGCACGTCCGGGCGGCTGCTCTGCTGCGCTCCCCCGCCCCTGCACGCGATCATGCCCCCCCCCCCCCCCCCGTGTCCCCGCAGTGTTCCCCGGTAGCCCTGGGATCAGTGAAAGGGAACATGGTTCCTGATCACCGGTCCCTGTTCCCCGCAGAAAAACCGAAGCGCTCACCCGTAAGGCTTCAGTTCTTCTGCTCTGACAGATTTCCGCATCCCACTTGTACTTCCGCTTAGCGAGAAGTACAAGGAAGGAAACCAAAAATGAAGGTGGCCATCTTGTGGCCAAATAGTAAAACTACATCTGCACATTTTTTTCATTACAATTTACACACATTACAACATGAAAAATTGACTGTTTATGTCCCACACCAAAATATTCCCCAAATAAAATTAATGGGAAAAAAAAAAACAATTAGAAAAAAATAAAAAATAAAACATTGTTACCTAAGGGTCTGAACTTTTTAAATATGCATTTGAAGGCCAGGGGGTATACTACAAACATTTTTAAAATTATAAGCTTGTCCCAAAAACAGAATCACTGCGCTTGCTCAAAAACCCTGTAATACAAATCACACAGCGCACATAGTGCCCAGCATTGTCTACAACAGACTAAATCCAGCACCCTGTGCTGCACTCCTGGGGGTAGTGCCACCACCTCAAATAGGGATCACAGCCGCTTTTCCCCCTTTGTGGGAGCACTCACCAGAAGCGCGTCTTTCACGACTGCATATCAGGCCTCTTTCAGTCAGCCAAGGAGAAGACCCCGATATAAAAGCAAATCCAATTTAATATAAAAAACGCCAGGTTACAGAGGCAGCACCCGCTCCAGCCACGGACAAACGAAGCACTAATAAACAAATAGAGGCTAGGGTTCATGATATATTAAGTCAGATAATAGAAAAATTTATTGTCAAAAACACAAATGACACAGACTAGCTTGACTGCATGCAAAAATCAGCTTCACTAAAACACCAGTAAAAACTCGCTGAAAATCCAAGTGTCATGAATTCAAGCTCATTACCTAAGTCCTATTGCTATCTGACCTAAGCCGGCATCATTCGTCCACCCACGCATACACACAATGGCGCCCATGCACTCAAAAGCGCTGCCTTGTTCTTCTGTGTAGCGTGATAACTGAGGATACACTCCCCATAGGGGATAATGAGTCCACCTGCACAGCAGTGATGTAAGTGCTGGACTATCACCTCAGGAATAGATATATATTCTCAGCACAGGAGAGTCACTCTTACCACCTCCGCTGTGACATCTTGAGTGGGTACCCACTATGAAGCCTTGGCCCGATGGAATCCCGATATGGGGAGGAACAATCCAGCTTCCGGAAATAAACTTGGGTTGCGCTCACCAGATCTTATCCAACTCACTATGACGGCAGAGTAGACTGCACTACGCCGGATCAGCGTCTCAGTACTACGCGTAACACCCGTTTCCTGCTGGCCTCATAAACAGACCACACAGCCGGTAATGGCGACACAACGCCGGAACAGCAGCACTTGTATTGCAGGGCTAATTCATCGGTTGGCGCGGGTGTGACGTAACCATGACACTTGGACTCCGCCCATCGACGCGTTTCCCGCCCCTCACAGGCGATTCGTCAGGATGTAAAACTGGGCGTATTCATTCTTCCTTATATACACTGCTCCTATTTCCACTACGCCTCCCACTTAGCAACTGTTGCCACTGTACACAAAGTTCCAGGAAGTAGCAGCGAGAGGAACATAGTTACGTATTGTTACAGTCATTGTTAGCTTACACATGAAAGTGGTCATAGACAAAAGATCTCTTATACACCCCTTCTTGATCAGTTCATCTATATTCTCATATATAACATAGTTGATTGTTTTTCATTTTTCAAAAAAATATATATAACACCCTGCTATACACAGGAAGTAAGCAGGCGTCCATTAGAGGCATCGCAGAGGTCGTAGTAAATGCATTAGAGTCCTCCTGTTTTGTACAAAATAGCGCATACATACATTAATACTATATCATAGCAGATAAATATGTCTTCCCCCCCCCCCCCCCTATTATAATAAATTAGCATACCATAACAGTGAGCACGGACAGTATATAAATCTCTCAATCCCCAAATTCAAAAATCACGTGAACTAAAGTGCAAACAGTGCATATACAGTGCATGTAACATTATGAAAAATTGTAAAGTGCAAACAGTGCATATAACAAATACCTCATCCATTAGCAATAAAACAATTAATATACAATTCAATATTTAAACCTGTTGGAGAAAAAGTCCCTAACCTATGGATCCATTCCGTCTCCTTCCTACAAAGCTGTTTATTCGACCCCCGCCAATGCGAACGCACATTCTCCACTGCAACAACTTTCAGACATCCTGGATCCTTCCCATGTTTATCCGCAAAGTGAGCTGAAACGCTATGCCATTTATACCCCTTCCTAATATTATACATATGCTGGTAAATACGTTTCTTCAGTGGCTGTGTCGTTCTTCCCACATACTGTAGGCCACACCCACAGGTCAGGACATAGACCACATATGTTGAAGAACATGTCATAAAATGTTTTAACCTAAAATCTTTGTGAAAATGATTAGACTGGATCACGTCCACAGAGACACTTAACGTGTCACTGCAGATGCAACAACTCCTACACACATGGAATCCCGGTCTCTGCCAAGGGACATTGGTACGCACGGGCGGGTCAACGCAACTCGGCACCAATAAATCCCTTAAGTTAGGTGCCCTCTTGTAAATAAACCTTGGTTTATCTGGAACAATAAGATTCAGTTGAGCATCCTGTTGTAAAACTGGCCAATGCTTGGTCATAATTTTTTCAACTTGTTTGTATTGGGTATTGGAAGGTGGATATGAAGGGAAGCTCCGGGGGTGCACTTCTCTCCCCCCTCTATCAACTCCTTTCTGGCCATCCCCGCCACTTCTTTCTCAAGTTGCCCCATTCTCCCACATTCATAACCCTTATCCACAAACCTTTGTGTCAAGACAGACACCTGGTTATGGTAATCTGATTCCTTAGTACAATTACTTCTGACCCTTTGGAACTGGCCCTTGGGAACTGCCCTTATCCAAGAAGGATGGTGACAACTAACCGTAGGTATGAACCCATTACGGTCTGCCTTTTAAAAAAAAACACAGAGTGGACAATTTTCCACCCTCCTTATAGATGGTCAAGTCCAAAAAATCCA
This sequence comes from Hyperolius riggenbachi, assembly GCF_040937935.1. Lineage (NCBI taxonomy): Eukaryota > Metazoa > Chordata > Amphibia > Anura > Hyperoliidae > Hyperolius > Hyperolius riggenbachi. The sequence goes on from NC_090648.1 coordinate 318,174,330, forward strand.
CACTCGAGAAGCTAATTGTTGCCTCAAGTGTTATATCCGGATACAAGGAGTTGATGGTTTTCAAAAACTTAGTCCACTCCTCTACCGAACCCTTCCATACCACAAAGAGGTCATCTATGAACCTTCGCCATTTAACGACCTCCCCCCAGGCACACCCGTATGGCTCTCTCCTCCCACTCAGACATAAAAATGTTTGCTAGGGCCGGTGCATACGGGGCCCCCATACCACATCCCTTAATCTGTGCATAAAAATCCCCTCTATGCCAGAAGTAATTTCTGGACAGGGCAAATTGCAATAATTTAAGTATGAACTCAATCTGTTTTCCCTGTAAGATGTTCCTTTCCCTCATGGCCCTTTCAACTGCTCCCACACCCCCCTGGTGGGTGATGTTGGTATATAGGGAAGCGATATCTGCTGTCACTAGCAGTACGTCCTCCCCAACCTCTACACCCTCCAGAACTTGTAGGGTGTGGGAGGTGTCCTTCAGGACCCTGGGCAACGAACTCACCATAGGCTGCAAGAAAAAGTCCAGATACTTACCAATTCTTTAAGTGATAGAGTCAATCCCATTGATAATGGGACGACCCGGAGGAGAAGTTACGGATTTATGCACGGGCGCACAGGATTTGCATAACCCCAGCCCGGCCAAACCTAGACAACGACAACCCCCTCAGGGGCCCCCTAACAGAGGGAGGGGAGGTGGATCTGGCAGAGGCTGAGGGTTTAACCCGTATCCAACGAGACCTTATGTACCTAATCCACCTAGACCCAATAGGGGGGGGGAGGCGGGCCCTACCAGAACTTTGGGAGATATTCAGACAATATGGGCCCCCCCGGTACTACCAGTATACAATAGATTTGAACCCCTACAGTCCTATGTCAATGAGGAAGCCCCCCCTTTTTTTCACAAGCCCTGTTATCGGCAAGACGAGTGGTATGTAGAGCCCTACCCAACCCCGAAGAGTGTCCGGAAAAGAGAGCTAGACGGGGAGTCAGGGGAGGAAGGAGGATACAAGAAAAGAAAGGAATAACTAAAGGGGAGGGCATCTTTAATATAAGTGGGGTTGAGCTGGAGAAATCCGAAATTAAATTACTGGATAAGGGTTTGAAGTATGCCCCGAAGAACACTTTAAATAAATTTGAAACGTTTATTGATGTGCATAAATTTGTCCGCAAATTAAATTTAAAGAGATACTTCTTGGATAAATAGGGCCCTACAAATAGAATTAATCAGGTTGGGGATTTTGTGCATACGAATATGAGGAACAATTCGGTGTTCAATCCTTCCAACAATGCTAGCAAACAGACCATAGACATCTTTAAAAATCTGGTGATTGGGGACTTGGAGCAGATGCAGCCCCCGCGGGTCAAAAATTACAACCGTGAGGTCTGCAAGCTGCTCAAAGACAAGGAACTCATCATCAGACCAGCAGATAAGGGGGGGGAGGGGGGGTGTTATTCTAAATAGGGATCAATATTTAGATAGATTGGTAGGTGATGAAACTGCATACAAAAAATTGGATGGGAACCCGGTTTTTGCCTTTAAGAGGGAATTGATTGGAATCTTGAATAGGGGTTTGGATGAGGGATTAATCAATGAGAGAGAATTCGAGCATCTTGTTCCAAAGCACCCTAGAACCCCAATTATATACCAGCTTCCTAAGGTGCATAAATCCGTAACTTCTCCTCCGGGTCGTCCCATTATCAATGGGATTGACTCATCACTTACAGAATTGGTAAGTATCTGGACTTTTTCTTGCAGCCTATGGTGAGTTCGTTGCCCAGGGTCCTGAAGGACACCTCCCACACCCTACAAGTTCTGGAGGGTGTATAGGTTGGGGAGGACGTACTGCTAGTGACAGCAGATGTCGCTTCCCTATATACCAACATCACCCACCAGGGGGGTGTGGGAGCAGTTGAAAGGGCCATGAGGGAAAGGAACATCTTACAGGGAAAACAGATTGAGTTCATACTTAAATTATTGCAATTTGCCCTGTCCAGAAATTACTTCTGGCATAGAGGGGATTTTTATGCACAGATTAAGGGATGTGCTATGGGGGCCCCGTATGCACCGGCTTAGCAAACATTTTTATGTCTGAGTGGGAGGAGAGAGCCATACGGGTGTGCCCGGGGGAGGTCGTTGAATGGCGGAGGTTCATAGATGACCTCTTTGTGGTATGAAAGGGTTCAGTAGAGGGGTGGACTAAGTTTTTGAAAACCATCAACTCCTTGTATCCGGATATAACACTTGAGGCAACAATTAGCTTCTCGAGTGTGGATTTTTTGGACTTGACCATCTATAAGGAGGGTGGAAAAATTGTCCACTCTGTGTTTTTTTAAAAAGACAGACCGTAATGGGTTCATACCTATGGTTAGTTGTCACCATCCTTCTTGGATAAGGGCAGTTCCCAAGGGCCAGTTCCAAAGGGTCAGAAGTAATTGTACTAAGGAATCAGATTACCATAACCAGGTGTCTGTCTTGACACAAAGGTTTGTGGATAAGGGTTATGAATGTGGGAGAATGGGGCAACTTGAGAAAGAAGTGACGGGGATGGCCAGAAAGGAGTTGATAGAGGGTAAGAGGGGGGGAGAGAAGAGCACCCCCGGAGCTTCCCTTCATATCCACCTTCCAATACCCAATACAAACAAGTTGAAAAAATTATGACCAAGCATTGGCCAGTTTTACAACAGGATGCTCGACTGAATCTTATTGTTCCAGATAAACCAAAGTTTATTTACAAGAGGGCACCTAACTTAAGGGATTTATTGGTGCAGAGTTGCGTTGACCCGCCCGTGCGTACCAATGTCCCTTGGCAGAGACCGGGATTCCATGTGTGTAGGAGTTGTTGCATTTGCAGTGACACGTTAAGTGTCTCTGTGGACGTGATCCAGTCTAATCATTTTCACAAAGATTTTAGGTTAAAACATTTTATGACACGTTCTTCAACATATGTGGTCTATGTCCTGACCTGTGGGTGTGGCCTATAGTATGTGGGAAGAACGACACAGCCACTGAAGAAACGTATTTACCAGCATATGTATAATATTAGGAAGGGGTATAAATGGCATAGCGTTTCAGCTCACTTTGCGGATAAACATGGGAAGGACCCAGGATGTCTGAAAGTTGTTGCAGTGGAGAAGGTGCGTTCGCATTGGCGGGGGTCGAATAAACTGCAACAGCTTTGTAGGAAGGAGACGGAATGGATCCATAGGTTAGAGACTTTTTCTCCAAGAGGTTTAAATATTGAATTGGATATTAATTGTTTTATTGCTAATGGATGAGGTATTTATTTTATGCACTGTTTGCACTTTACAATTTTTCATAATGTTACATGCACTGTATATGCACTGTTTGCACTTTAGTTCACATGATTTTGTGATTTTTGAATTTGGGGATTGAGAGATTTATATACTGTCCGTGCTCACTGTTATGGTATGCTAATTTATTATAATAGGGGGAGGGGGGAGACATTTATCTGTTATGATATGGGGTTTCAGAAGCACTGTCATTTTATATTATATGGTGATGAGTGTGTTAATGAGGGGTTAAATGGGTGGTATTAGTGATAATACGTCAATTATTATAGGTGGAGGGGAGGAGGAAATGATAGTTTTCACATATATGATCATAAGCACTGTCACTTTAAGGTAACAAGGTGATGAGTGTGTAATATATGGGGGAGGGGATGGGAATTGTGTAAATTATGAGTAGAGAATTTGATGTGAAGTTTTCACTATCTCTGTAGGGGAAATCGAGGATCCATCTGATGTAAGGGGGAGCATGTGTATTTACCGTATCTATGCACGTATGGGTTAATGGAGGGGTATAGCGGATAATGTGTGGGAGGGAATTATTTCACTTGCACAAGTTAAGGGTGGGATATCTGGAGTGACAATCTGAATTTGAGTATACGGATTCCGTTGTGGAATAAAGGGAGGATGACATATAGAATGCTATGCCCTTTTCCCTGTTTAAAGATGTCGCTGACAAGTATGTAAATGATTGTAGTTAGATGTAAATGATTATAGTAGATGTTCTCTTATGTAGTTAGGAAGGCTGGCGATTTTATTATTTTATGTTGTTAATGTTATTTTAAAGTTTCCATACCGCGGAGAAACATAGTCAGCACGTTACCGGGAGCCTAGCAACAAGAAGAGGGCGGGATTGCGGGCAGACCCGATGACTGAGGAGGCGCGGTATGGTATATGTATGCGACGTTGGCCGGCTCTCTTCAGCCCCTGAATGAGTTACGTTGTAACGAAACGCGTAAGGCGGAGTCGGAGAAGCGCGCGCTGACGTCACGACCAGGAAACAGGGAAGCCGGATGGAAATGTGCTGCTCCGTTTGTCCACGGCTGGAGCGGGTGCTGCCTCTGTAACCTGGCGTTTTTATATTAAATTGGATTTGCTTTTATATCGGGGTCTTCTCCTTGGCTGACTGAAAGAGGCCTGATATGCAGTGGTGAAAGACGCGCTTCTGGTGAGTGCTCCCACAAAGGGGGAAAAGCGACTGTGATCCCTATTTGAGGTGGTGGCACTACCCCCAGGAGTGCAGCACAGGGTGCTGGATTTAGTCTGTTGTAGACAATGCTGGGCACTATGGCCTCGATTCATAAAAGAGCCTGCGAGCGGGGAAAGTGGAGCGGGGAAACACCGCTGTCGGTATTTCCGCCTTCAGGGTGGTAATTCATAAAAATGTTTCCTGTTGTGACAGGCGTGCGGAGATACTCCGCTGTAGGCAGGCGTTAGGCTGTCGGGAGACATGCGGAAGCCGGAGAAGCAGGCGGAATCCCTCCGTGCGGTGTTCTCTCTGCAGCTGCTTGGGAGGTCTGTCCCATTCACTGCAACGGATTCCGCACGCTTCTCGCCACATCAGAGGTAGCGGTAATACCCGTCCGCATACCGCTACCTCTAATCTTTATGAATTGACATTTGTTACTTTTGCTGTGATAATCACCGCGCAAGGCGGTGATTGATCACTCTGCTCGTGGATGTCGGCTTTTCATGCGGAAAAAGCCTTTATGAATACATATTTTGCTGTGTGGTCGGTAAAGCGAGCGGCTTTCTGCATTTCCTCATGCGGAAATGCTTTATGAATCGAGGCCTAAGTGCGCTGTGTGATTTGTATTACAGGGTTTTTGAGCAAGCGCAGTGATTCTGTTTTTGGGACAGACTGATCAAGGTGAAGTGACTTTTGGTTGCTGCGATCCCCTGAGTGTGTGAATATTATCTCCAGTGGAGCGCAGTGTATTTCCGAGAAAATTATAAGCTTGTAAATAGTGATGGGCGCAAAACAGAAACAATGCACCTTTATTTCCAAATATAATATTGGCGGCATACATTGTGATAGGGACAAAATGTAAATGGTATAATAACTGAGACATACGGGCAAACAAAATACATAGGTTTTAATTATGGTAGCATGGATTATTTTAAAGCTATAACGGCCGAAAACTGAGAAATAATGATTTTTTTCCATTTTTTTTCCTTATTAATCCTGTAAAATTGCATTTACAGTAAAGTGGCTTGTCAGGAATATATTGGGGTGCGGATGCTGTTAAGGATAATACAGTAATATATTTTCATTTTCCCATTTTTATATCTGCTGTGGTATGTCAAAGGTGTAGATATGCAGGCTAGATTCATGGACTATTCATGCGATTGTGTGGGTGGGTCACTAGACCAACATTTGCATCTACAGAGGACTTCAGTGAATAGAGCTTGGGTAATCAGACAATGGCCGAAGTGAAGTGTTGAAGTCCTTGACACCTGAAACATTTACACTTCTGTTGAGGAAGTGAAGAACTCTAGACTAAGTCAGGAAGAGTAGCTGCACCAAAAGTTGACATGTGTGTTAAACATTATTTCATTGTGAGGAAATTGAATTATTGGTGGAGGTGCAAACTATACCCTGTAAATCACATCTATGAGAAGGGGGTGGAAATCTCTGCAGACTTTAAAAACGGAGACAGGAAAAAGCCTTAATCAAGTTTCCACCTGGAGTTGAAAGCCTCACTTCACAATCTTTTGATGTATAGACTTTTACCTGGAAATGGAATATGTCTGAGATTTAATTAAAAACTAGTTCCTCCCCTCCCCAAGGAAGTTGCAGCCTCCAGGCGTATCTTACAGTATAAAACAGCAGCTAGGATAACCACAACTTGTAGTTCTTGGAGGTAGTCCACATGGCTAGAACTAACCTGGTTCCTGACCAGAAGTGCGTACTCCCGCAACAACGCCAGATCGATACGCTGGTACGTTTATTTCCCCGTTTATTTTGGTAAGCAAAATCGCTTTGTGTGTATTTTTGTACTTTTATCCTTGTAACTTTTTACTTTGTTTTTGTAATCTTTTGTATATATTCTGTTCTGCATTGTTCCACCTTTTTCCCTGGAATATTAAATTATTATTTAATAAGCTTGACTTCTGCCGTACTAAACTAACACTCATAGCCTAGAAGAGATTGAAGTGTGTATAAGTTCATGCCTATTTGTATGCTTGAGCAACACTACCATATGAAATTGTAATTGCATTGTGTGTGGGGGCGTTTGTCATACGTTGGCCTAAAGCGCGCAGCTGACCCAACGTACGAAAAACGCCAGTGCGAGTAGCGACAGCAGAGTGGCTAACAGTATCGTTCGGAACGACTGTTAGTGGTTTTTTGCTTCACTACAGTGTAAGATTGCAAGTGTGTGTGTGTGTGTGTGTGTGTGTGTGTGTGTGTGTGTGTGTGTGTGTGTGTGTGTGTGTGTGTGTGTGTGTGTGTGTGTGTGTGTGTGTGTGTGTGTGTGTGTGTGTGTGGCGTTCCCGTATTCGGCCTAAGCGCAAAGCTGACCCAAATACGAAAACGCGGAGTGCGCGCTGAGGACTCGACAGCAGAGTGGAAGTGTCTAGCGAACCGCTAGTGGTGGCAGTGAGAGGTGTTCTGAGGGGTCCCAGCCTTGTTTTAGCTTGACTGAGGCTGCTTCCCCTCTCGATCTGGTCAAACCCGCAGTCGGGAACCGTATACGCAGGCGTGCCGCGGGCCGGTTCCTGACATGGCTCTTAGCAAAATGTACCACCCACAGAAAGCCTAATTAGTGGCGGAAAAAAAGATATAGATCAATTAATTGTGATAAGTAGTGATAAAGTTATGAATGGGAGGTGAAAATTGCTCCGATGCATAAGGTGAAAAATCCCTGCGGGCTGAAATGGTTAAAAAATTTTTTTAATCATGTAGCTAGCCTGTGCAGTGGCATTCCCCACCCCCTCCGATCGCCTCCGGCGATCAGCGCAAACAGGAAATCCCGTTCAGAACGTGATTTCCTGTTTGGCTTCCCTGTCGCCATGGCGACAATTGTCATCGGGAGCCCCGATCCACCCCTCAGCGCTGCCTGGCGCTGATAGGCCAGGCTGCGCAAGGGGTCTGGGGGGGGGGGGGGGGGGCGGCGCGGCGGGTAGTGGCGAATCGGCGTGGGTCTGCAAATAATCAGCACCAGGTGTCAAATTCCCTAGGTATGCCACTGGTCCACCAATCTATTGTTTGGAACCCTTATGTCCTATGGCAAGTTCTTTGTAGCCCCCAGGAACACAGAGTTCTACAGCACACACTTTTACCTTATTTGCGCTTCACTGTTTGTTAACATACAGCTCTCATATTACTGTTTATAGTGAGTTATAGCTCTCATTTCATATTAAAATATTAACATGGCAAACAAATACATGTCTTTTAAAAATGCTACCTGTGTGGCTATTAGGTATCTTCAATGAAATACAAATAACTTCAAGATGCAAAATTATAAAAATGTGCAGGCAAATGTATGCAGCTTGGAGCTTGAATATGGACCAATTGAATTTCATCTTAGCAGGTCTCGATTGGTCCATTTTCAAGCTGCACAACTTTGCAATATTTTCCTCATAATCCTGCAATAACAGAGCAAATTTAGCATAACTTCTATACTCAATCTTCATTGAGGCTCTTTCACACATATGGTCACTGTCTGTCAAATGCCCCCATGGAGCGAATGGCCGATGCCCATCTAACTGACCAACTTTTATCGGCATTTACAATAAATGCATATATACTGACCATTTATGGAAGGAAAGTCATCATTAATGTTTTCATTGCTACTTTGCCACTGATAATACATTATACGTTAATTTTTACTGATTACCGCTTTCATCATATTTATGGAATGTTAAAAGATGGAGACAGACACACAAATGTAGCAAGAAAGCCTTCAGGTTCAACAATGCATTCTTTAGATTTTCTCATAAGACTCCAGTTATTGGTATCATAAAGCGCACTTTATCAGAAAGTCCTGCAACTGCACAGCTCATTATATATCTTTATAATTGTCTTATGGGGGAAATAACATATTGCTACAAGAGAGGCACCTTAGCGCTGGAGAACAGTGGGATGATGCTGCAGGTCACACATACCTCTGCCGTCCTCTTTTCTGTTCACCACTCTGTGCACCCGGGATACCTGCGAGGATTTGAAGAACACACTGTAGGCAGCATAAAGAGAGAACGCACAGTACAGAAAAACTACAGCATAGCACAGCCGTTTTCGGGTGAATCTCATGCTGCCTCAGCTGCTGCAGCCCATATCCTCCACTGTTTCAGCTACCGCCGGTGTTGTGTCTGATTGCGCTGCCCTAAGGATTACGCTGTCGCACATGTGCAGTATCAAAATCATGTAAAGTTACATAGCACAGGCGCAGATGCAGTAGTTTAAGCTGCCCGAGCTGCACAGGCTGGCTGAGGGTGCTGTGCTTCCTGTTCCACTGTTATTGGCTGGCTGCAGAGTGCTTCCTGTGTCATGGGGGAGGTCAGTGGTCACTGGTGACTGGAATGATGGACGCTTCACTGTGTTCCTCGCTGCTGGATAAATCCTACTGACTGGCCTGCTGCTTTTTAGAAAAGTTGCTGGCAGCTTAGGGGTTAGAGACATCGGATGCAACAATTCCCTCCTGGAAGGGCTGGGGGTGCCCTCTGGTGCTGCTAGAGAGAAGCCTGCTACAGACAGCTGTGCATCATGTCTGTACTAATATATGCTGCATAATGTGTGTACTGTGCATGTCTGTCCCTGTGGTAGTCTGACTGACAGTCACCATCATACCGCCCTCCAGTTTGTCATCAAACACAATTCCTGACACATGGATACTATATCCTGCCTAATGTGAGCACTATGTTTACTGTGCATTTGCAGCATTTCTGTCCCTGTGGTTGTATTTTTGACATTCACCATCATAACCCCCCCCCCCCCCCCCTGCCCCCATCCCTCCCAGCCTGTCATCAAACACAATTACTGACATATGGAGAGCCCCCTATACTCCTGTCTGTTGCACATCATTGCTGACAGTCTTTGTGTACCTCTGTCATCTCATACCCTTACTGGCACATGTAGACCCCTCTATCTTTTTTTGTCATCATACATCCTTACTAACACATCAGTCACATCACCCGTTTGTCACCATATATGCCTATTGACACATGGAGACACCCTCTACTTCTGTCTGCCATTGTGCATTTAAACTGTCACGGAGGAGACCCCTCTGTACCTAGGCCTGTTATCCTTACTGACTCGTGCAGATCACCAGTACTGTTCTTTTGTCATTATACATGCTTACTGACTGATAGAAACCCTCTTTGTTTCTATCTGTCATCATATGTCATTAATGCCACATGAAGACCCCTTTATTTCTATGTACTTTTAAAATTACATGCGAAAACCCCCTCTACCCCTGTCTGTCACCATACATCTTTACTGACACATGAAGACCCATGTGTACCCTTATTTGTAATTGTTCATTCTCACTGACACATGGACCCCCCTCTGTACTTTTGTCACCATAAATCATCACTGACAAATTGCGAGCTCACTATAGCAGTTTGTGTTATTGTATTTCTTTAGTGACGTGACAATCCCATGTCCCTGTTAGGACTGAAGTAACAATTGTACTCCTTGTTCTGCAGACTGTGGCTTTCACCTCACATTTAAAGAGACACTGAAGTGATAAAAAAAAATATATTATGATTTGTATGTGTAGTACAGCTAATAAATAAAACATTAAGATCAGTTACATCAGTCTAATTGTTTCCAGTACAGGTAGAGTTAGGCTTCTTGCACACCAAGACGTTGCGTTAGGTGCCACGTTAAGGTCGCATAACGTGCACCTAACACAACGTATGGTGCTGCAAGAGCCGACGGTAGAGTGAGCCGCGTTAGGCGACTCGATTCCTATAATGTCTCCCAGAGTGGCGCTGATTGGCCAGCGGGACCACGTGATGCGGAGCGAGACACTCCGCATCACGTGGTCCCGCCGGCCAATCAGCGGCCGCCAGTGCAGTGAATATTAAGTAGCCATGTGCGCGGCTACTGTAGCTGGCTCTCCCCGCCTCCTCTCCGCCCCCCACTGCGCATGTGCAAACAGTCTAACGCGGCTATAGCCGCTCCAACGCCGTAGCATGCTGCACTTTGCGGGGAACGTGCTGTGTGAACAGCCCACTTGTGTTACATTGCTGTGCGTTGGGGGAGCATGCGCCTGTAACATCTTGGTGTGTAAGCAGCCTTAAAGAGAATCTGTATTGTTAAAATCGCACAAAAGTAAACATACCAGTGCATTAGGGGACATCTCCTATTACCCTCTGTCACAATTTCGCCGCTCTTTGCCGCATTAAAAGTGGTTAAAAACAGTTTTAAAAAGTTTGTTTATAAGCAAACAAAATGGCCACCAAAACAGGAAGTAGGTTGATGTACAGTATGTCCACACATAGAAAATACATCCATACACAAGCAGGCTGTATACACCCTTCCTTTTGAATCTCAAGAGATCATTTGTGTGTTTCTTTCCCCCTGCAGTTCTCATGCACTGAAGTTTCAGGCTGCTTGTTTCTTCCTGCAAACAGCTTTGCCTTTGCCTGTAATTACTCAGTATGTGAAAGCCCAGCCAGCTCAGAGGACGATTTATCCAGCTTGTAAAAGATAAGAGAGAAGAGAAAAGCTGCCCTAATCTAAATAATACACAGACAGTGTGCATAGAGGGGCCTGGAAGGGGGAGTTCATAGCAGAACCACAACACTGAAGAACTTGGCAGCCTTCCAGACACAGGCTGACAAGTCTGACAGGGGAAAGATACATTGATTTATTACAGAGACTGTGATAGTAGAAAGTGCTGCAGTAAGCCAGAACATGACGACACATTTGGCTTCACAAACATGGAGCCTGCCATGAGCTGTCAGGAGCATCTATCTCTGCATATACTATATACAAATTCTGTGAAATCCAAACGTGGACAGTGAAATGCATATGTAATGTAAGTACAGCCAATCTTTAGCTACTGATATATGTGTTTATTTTCTCTGAGACCCTATACCTAACAGCTCCTCTTTAAAGAGATTCGAGCATCATTTTTAACTCCCAGGGCAGCTCTATAGCAAATTAAAAATGCATTCTAAAAATGTGGTTTATTACAACTTTCTTTTTACCTCATCTTTTTACATTTAGGGGTTAAATGAAGCAGTGTCCTTCTACCTCTTCGGTCAATGCAAGGACTTGCAGACAGAGGAGCAACAGATGATGGAAGGCAGATCTGCATCATTTTTAACACCCAGGTGTAATGATTGGTGTCAGCACACAGAGAGAATCTGATTATTGATGATCTGCAGAATCATCAACAATACAGATGTATACTTGATTATGGATGATCTGCAGAATCACCAATAATACAAGTATGACTAACCTCTGTACACCTAATGAAGTGTAAGTGTTTGGTGTAACTGTAGGCTATCTCCCGTGAGGAGGGAGACACAGGCAGCTCGGCCAGGAACCACCTGAGGGGCAGGTGGCCCACGGCTGTGCAGGGACTATCTCCTTGAGAGACGGAATGGAGAGAACCTGTCAACCAGTGATACTTGGTGATCAGATAATAGACTGTACTGCAGCCAGGGGACTCCAGAGGAGTAGAGGCCACTGGCTGCTAGCAGGCCGGACTCTCTGAGGAGCAGGAGTCCTAACAGCTAACTGACACTTGGTGGAATAGTGTCACAGCTAGTACAGATAGACTGAGCACTCAAGGGATGAGTGACAGCCTGGAGGGTCGGGCAGGCCAGGTCGGCAACACACGAGCAGACAAGGTAAAGAGACAGAAGGCTGATTCGGTAACCGGGTACAGGCAGGGTTTGGCAACAGGTAGGCAGATATGCAGAGGTACCGAATCAGAAAGCAAGAGAGAAGTCGACAGAGCAAATAGTCATAACAGATATAAAGCACAGTCCTAGTCTGAGGTGTGAGGTCCTTGGTCTCGAGACCCAGGAACTAGTCTAGAGAATAACTCAGCAATGACAAAGTAATCCTAAGCTTGGGTGTGAGGTCCTTGGTCTCAACACCCCGGAACTGGTCTAAAGTATAACACAGCAGTAATCTGGCTAAGTGTGAATTCCCAGGTCCACCTGGTTCTAACACACTGTGGGATCTGACTGAGGTCTGAGTGCTCACACGTAAGTATTTGCAACGGCAGACAACCAGAGACTGACCAGCAAGATCTATATATACTGCAGCGCTCCTCCGCGCCGCCCTGCGCCACTCAGCCAATCAGTAACCGCGCTGGGATCAGCTGATCGACTTGATCAGCTGATCGCTCTCCTACTGGCATAAAGGGCTTGCCTTCTAGCGCGCACGCGTAGCTCTCAATCTGTGTGCACTAGAAGGCCCAGGCAAACCAGACGCATGCTGCTGTGCGGAAACCGCCGGTCTGAACGCGGAGACAGCCGCCCCGCTGCCAGACCGCGCAGCGGCATCTCCGCAATCCAATGCACCAGGGCAGCTCTATAGAAAATTTAAAAATGCATTCTAAAAATGTGGTTTATTAAAAAAAAAAAACACCTTTCAGTTTACCTAATCTTAAAATAATAGCCCCCAATTATTACTAATGGTCCCCAAATAATACAATAAATAATTGATAACAACCTCTTACCCACTTGCCGACCGCCCCCAGCCGATGGGCGGCGGCAAAGACTGGGCCTAAAGCGTGGTTATGCGGCAATCGCGTCATTCGTGACGCGATCAGCAGCCGGCGACTGGCTCCGCCCCCTCGCGCTGTAACCCGCCGGCCGTTCGTAAGCGCCGGCGGGTTACTAGCACCCGAATCGCCGCACGTACAGTGTATAATAGGCTTTGTAATGTATACAAAGCCTATTATACTGACTGCCTCCTGCCCTGGTGGTCCCAGTGTCTGAGGGACCACCAGGGCAGGCTGCAGCCACCCTAGTCTGCACCCAAGCACTGATTTCCCCCCCCCCCCTGCCCCCTGAACGCCCACAGCACCCCTCAGACCCCCCCCCCTGCCCACCCCCCAGACAACTGTTAGCACCCAGTCACCCCCCTAATCACCCATCAATCACTCCCTGTCACTATCTGTCAACGCTATTTTTTTTTACCCTAAACTGCCCCCTGCTCCCTCCTGATCACCCCCCACCCCTCAGTTTCTCCCCAGACCCCCCCCCCCCCCCCTGTGTACTGTATGCATCTATCCCCCCTGATCACCTGCCAATCACCTGTCAATCACCCATCAATCACCCCCTGTCACTGCCACCCATCAATCAGCCCCTAACCTGCCCCTTGCGGGCAATCTGATCACCCACCCACACCAATAGATTGCCCGCAGATCCGACGTCAGATCACCTTCCAAGTGCAGTGTTTACAACTGTTCTCTACCCTAAACACCCACTAATTACCCATCAATCACCCCCTATCACCACCTGTCACTGTTACCCATCAGATTAGACCCTAATCTGCCCCTTGCGGGCACCCAATCACCCACCCGCCTACACGCTCAGATTGCCCTCAGACCCCCCCTTATCAATTCGCCAGGGCATTATTTACATCTGTCCTTCCCTGTAATAACCCACTGATCACCTGTTAATCACCTATCAATCAGCCCCTAACCTGCCCCTTGCGGGCAATCTGATTACCCACCCACACCATCAGATTGCCCCAGACCTACCCTCAGATCACCTCCAAAGTGCATTGTTTACATCTGTTCTGCCATCTGATCACCCATCAATTAGCCCCTGTCACTGCTACCCATCAGATTAGACCCCTATCTGCCCCTAGGGCACCCAATCACCCGCCCACACCCTCAGAACGCCCTCAGACCCCAGCCCTGATCACCTCGCCAGTGCATTGCTTGCATCTATTTCCCCCCTCTAATCACACCTTGAGACACCCATCAATCACCTCCTGTCACCACCTGTCACCCCCTAGCACACCTACCCATCAGATCAGGCCCTAATTTGCCCCGTGTGGGCTCTTGATCACTCGGCCAAACCCTCAGACCCCCTTCCGATCACCTCCCCAGTGCATTGATTGCATCTATTTTCCCCTCTAACCTCCCCCTGAGACACCCATCAATCACCTCCTGTCACCCCCCCTAGCACTCCTATCCATCAGATCAGGCCCAATACAACCTGTCATCTAAGAGGCCACCCTGCTTTTGACTGGTTCCACAAAATTTGCCCCCTCATAGACCACCTGTCATCAAAATTTGCAGATGCTTATACCCCTGAACAGTCATTTTGAGAAATTTGGTTTCCAGACTACTCACGGTTTTGGTCCCGTAAAATGCCAGGGCAGTATAGGAAACCCACAAGTGACCCCATTTTAGAAAAAAAGACACCCCAAGGTATTCTGTTAGGTGTATGACGAGTTCATAGAAGATTTTATTTTTTGTCAACAGTTAGCGGAAATTGATTTTTATTATTTTTTTTCACAAAGTGTCATTTTTCACTAACTTGTGACAAAAAATAAAATCTTCTATGAACTCACCATGCACCTAATAGAATACCTTGGGGTGTCTTCTTTCTAAAATGGGGTCACTTGTGGGCTTCCTATACTGCCCTGGCATTTTAGGGGCCCTAAACCGTGAGGAGTAGTCTAGAAAACAAATGCCTCAATGACCTGTGAATAGGACATTGGGCCCCTTAGTGCACCTAGGCTGCAAAAAAGTGTCACACATGTGGTACCGCCGTACTCAGGAAAAGTAGTATAATGTGTTTTGTGGTGTATTTTTACACATACCCATGCTGGGTGGGAGAAATCTCTCTGTAAATGGACAATTGTGTTTAAAAAAAACAAAAACAAAAATGTGTCATTTACAGAGATATTTCTCCCACCCAGCATGGTTATATGTAAAAATACACCACAAAACACATTATACTACTTCTCCTGAGTACGGCGATACCACATGTGTGACACTTTTTTGCACCCTAACTGCGCTAAGGGGCCCAAAGTCCAATGAGGACCTTTAGGATTTCAAGGGTCATTTTGCTGCGTTTGGTTTCCAGACTACTCCTCACGGTTTAGGGCCCCTAAAATGCCAGGGCAGTATAGGAACCCCACAAGTGACCCCATTTTAGAAAGACACCCCAAGGTATTTTGTTAGGTGTATGATGAGTTCATAGAAGATTTTATTTAACGGAAATTGATTTGTATTGTTTTTTTTTTTCACAAAGTGTCATTTTCCGCTAACTTGTGAAAAAAAAAATAATCTTCTATGAACTCACCATACTCCTAACAGAATACCTTGGGGTGTCTTCTTTCTAAAATGGGGTCACTTATAGGGTTCCTATACTGCCCTGGCATTTTAGGGGCCCTAAACCGTGAGGAGTAGTCTAGAAAACAAATGCCTCAAAATGACCTGTGAATAGGACGTTGGGCCCCTTAGCGCACCTAGGCTGCAAAAAAGTGTCACACATGTGGTACCGCCGTACTCAGGAAAAGTAGTATAATGTGTTTTGGGGTGTATTTTTACACATACCCATGCTGGGTGGGAGAAATCTCTCTGTAAATGGACAATTGTGTGTAAAAAAAATCAAACAATTGTCATTTACAGAGATTTCTCCCACCCAGCATGGGTATGTGTAAAAATACACCCCAAAACACATTATACTACTTCTCCTGAGTACGTCGGTACCATGTGTGGCACTTTTTTACACCCTAAGTACGCTAAGGGGCCCAAAGTCCAATGAGTACCTTTAGGATTTCACAGGTCATTTTGCAACATTTGGTTTCAAGACTACTCCTCACGGTTTAGGGCCCTTAAAATGCCAGGGCAGTATAGGAACCCCACAAATGACCCCATTCTAGAAAGAAGACACCCCAAGGTATTCCGTTAGGAGTATGGTGAGTTCATAGAAGATTTTATTTTTTGTCACAAGTTAGCGGAAAATGACACTTTGTGAAAAAAAACAATTAAAATCAATTTCCGCTAACTTGTGACAAAAAATAAAAACTTCTATGAACTCACCATACTCCTAACGGAATACCTTGGGGTGTCTTCTTTCTAAAACGGGGTCATTAGTGGGGTTCCTATACTGCCCTGGCATTTTAGGGGCCCTAAACCGTGAGTAGTCTTGAAACAAAAATGACCTGTGAAATCCTAAAGGTACTCATTGGACTTTGGGCCCCTTAGCGCAGTTAGGGTGCAAAAAAGTGCCACACATGTGATCTTGCCGTACTCAGGAGAAGTAGTATAATGTGTTTTGGGGTGTATTTTTACACATACCCATGCTGAGTGGTAGAAATATCTCTGTAAATGGACAATTGTGTGTAAAAAAAAAAAAAATAATAAAAAAAAAATCAAACAATTGTCATTTACGGAGATATTTCTCCCACCCAGCATGGGTATGTGTAAAAATACATCCCAAAACACATTATTCTACTTCTCCTGAGTACGGCAATACCACATGTGTGGCACTTTTTTGCAGCCTAACTGCGCTAAGGGGCCCAAAGTCCAATCAGCATCTTTAGGCTTTACAGGGGTGCTTACAATTGGGCACCCCCCAAAATGTCAGGACAGTGAACACACCCCACAAATGACCCCATTTTGGAAAGTAGACACTTCAAGGTATTCAGAGAGGAGCATAGTGAGTCCGTGGCAGATTATTTTTTTTTTTTTTTGTCGCAAGTTAGAAGAAATGAAAACTTTTTTTTTTTTTTTTTTTTTTTTTTGTCACAACGTGTCATTTTCCGCTAACTTGTGACAAAAACAAAATCTTCTATGAACTCACCATGCCTCTCACTGAATACTTTGGGATGTCTTCTTTCCAAAATGGGGTCATTTGGGGGGTATTTATACTATCCTGGAATTTTAGAACCTCGTGAAACATGACAGGTGGTTTAGAAAAGGCAGAGATGCTTCCAAATGGGAAAATTCACGTTTGGCACCATAGTTTGTAAACGCTATAACTTTTACCCAATCCAATAAATATACACTGAATGTTTTTTTTTTTTTATCAAAGACATGTAGCAGAATAACTTTCGCGCTCAAATGTATAGGAAATTTTACTTTATTTGAAAAATGTCAGCACAGAAAGTTAAAGTCATTTTTTTTACAAAATTCATGTCTTTTTTGATGAAAATAATAATAAGTAAAACTCGCAGCAGCAATCAAATAGCACCAAAAGAAAGCTGTATTAGGCCTAGTGCACACCGAGCGGTTTTTGGAGCGATCCGCCGGCCGCATCCGCCTGGAAAAACTCTTGGCTAATGTATTGCAATGGGATGGTGCACACCGGCGGTTTGAGGTTTTTGCCAAGCCGCAAACGCGCCTCCTGCTGCGCGTTTGCGGTTTTTGGAAGCGTTTCGTCCTCAATGTAAAGTATAGGAAAAACGCAAACTGCTCTGAAAAACGCTACTTCAGAGCGGTTTGCCAGGCATTTTTGTTACAGAAGCTGTTCAGTAACAGCTTTTACTGTAACAATATGTGTAATGTGCTACACAAAAACGCACCCAAAACCGCTAGGTATGTTTAGAAAACCTCTCTAAACATACCTAGAATCGCTCTGAAATCAGCTCCCAAAACCGCTAGCGTATTGCGGATCTGCTAGCGGTTTTGGTGTGCACTGGGCCTAAGTGACAAGAAAAGGAGGTAAAATTCATTTAGGTGGTAGGTTGTATGATCGAGCAATAAACCGTGAAAGCTGCAGTGATCTGAATGGAAAAAAAGGCTCTGGTCCTTAAGGGGCGAAAAGGCTGTGGTCCTCAAGTGGTTAAATAGGCATAAAAAGTTGCCTACATAAGGAAATATACAGCCGAACCAGGCCTAAAAATTAGAACTATATCATCCTCGTTGTTTAATTCCACCTCATTGGAATTACTCCCCAGGATCTTTGTGGGAAGGTCTTAACCTTCCATTTCCTGGGTTGAGTGGTACTTTATAACGCATACCTATTGAGAAACTACAACGGTAAACTCAGTCTTTAGGCCAACACGAAATAAACTTTCTCTACAAGATTGGTAATTAATCTAACCCTAATACGAAACAATATCTCAATATTAAAAATTTCATTTTTGGAATTAAGGGTTAAATATGCATATCTTTTACTAAACATATTCAAGCAACATTAAAGGTACCCTTTTAATGAATGAATACGGTTATTAAAGCTACCCAAGTACACTCAGCTTCAAATGGTTATACACGAATGAAGTACTCATCCCCATAGTGTTTAGGGAAGCTCTTAACAGGTTAATATATGTTTGAATAATGGAAGCTGACTCTCATCCATCGGCCTGTTTTGTTTTTGTTTGTTATAAGCACATCCAAGTAAGAATGATTAATGTATGTATCCAACTTTAAGAATACTTATCCAAAAAATGTAACCTGCTACATGGAAAGCTTTTCTATGTCTAAGTTAATAACTTGACTTGTTTTGAAAAATGTTCTCAATAAAAAATATTGAAACCCAGTTTACCTAATCTTTTTACATTTAAGGGTTAAAATAGCACCTCTTCAGTCCATGAAAGGACTGGGGACCCAGAGCAACAGATGATGGAAGGCAGATAAGAAATCACCTCAGTAGACTTAGTTGACCACAAACAAACTCCCCTTGTACTTAAAACAGAAAAAAATATTCACACTTGAAGAATTTCACACCTAGCCTGGATAATGGTAGTGGAAAAGTAGCAGCGGGTTGAGCTTTTGAAAGATGGCAGCCTTTTCAGCTATTTGAAGCCAGAAGCTGCTTAGATCCCTTTAAAGAGACACTGAAGTCCTAAAAATCAGCTTTTTATTATAAAATCCTCTTACTGCCCTAACTAAAACGCTGCATCCCTGCAGCTGAAATCTAACTAAATCCCCCCCCCCCCCCCCCAACTCCCCTCACCCCTCAACTTTCTTGGTCGTGGATTTTGCTGCTGGAGGAGGCAGAGCTTTCAGCCGCAGCTCTGCCTCCTTGCGCATCGATCAGGGGCGGGCGGAGGCGGCGATCCAGCACTGACTGACAGCGTGAAGAGGCAGAACTGCAGCTGACCACTCTGCCTCTCACGGAAGCACTCCCCGCACTGCCCCCCGGGAGTTAGGGGGAATTTAGTTAGATTACAGCCGCAGGGATGCGGCATTTTAGTTAGGGCAGTAATGCTAAAGAGAATTTTGTAATAAAAAGATGATTTTTTTTAAGAGACTTCAGAGTCTCTTAACCACTTCCCGACCACCGTATATACAATTGGCCGCCGCGAAGTGGACCCCGCAAGGACCGCCGTATTGACAAATGGCGGCTGTCCTTTTATGGGCGGCGCGATCGCGTCATTCGTGACGCGATCGGCCGCCGGGGACTGGCTCCGCCCACCTCGCGCTGTAACCCGCCGGCCGTTCGGAAGCGCCGGCGGGTTACTAGCACCCGGATCGCCGCATACAATGTATACATTGTAATGTATACAAAGTGTATTATACAGGCTGCTTCCTGCCCTGGTGGTCCCAATGTCCGAGGGACCACCAGGGCAGGCTGCAGCCACCCTAGTCTGCACCCAAGCACACTGATTTCCACCCCCACCCCCCAGACCCCTGTTTGCACCCAATCGCCCCCCTAATCACCCATCAATCACTCCCTGTCACTATCTGTCAACGCTATTTTTTTTATGCCCTAAACTGCCCCCTGTTCCCTCCTGATCACCCCCCCCCACCCCTCAGATTCTCCCCAGACGCCCCCCCCCCTGTGTACTGTATGCATCTATCCCCCTGATCACCTGTCAATCACCCACTAATTACCCATCAATCACCCCCTGTCACTGCTACCTATCAGATTAGACCCCTATCTGCCCCTAGGGCACTCAGTCACCCGCCCACACCCTCAGAACGCCCTCAGACCCCAGCCCTGATCACCTCGCCAGTGCATTGCTTGCATCTATCCCCCCCCCCCCCCTCTAATCACACCTTGAGACACCCATCAATCACCTCCTGTCACCACCTGTCACCCCCTAGCACACCTACCCATCAGATCAGGCCCTAATTTGCCCCGTGTAGGCTCTTGATCACTCAGCCAAACCCTCAGACCCCCTACGATCACCTCCCCAGTGCATTGATTGCATCTATTTTCCCCTCTAACCTCCCCCTGAGACACCCATCAATCACCTCCTGTCACCCCCCTAGCACTCCTATCCATCAGATGAGGCCCAATACAACCTGTCATCTAAAAGGCCACCCTGCTTATGACCGGTTCCACAAAATTCTCCCCCTCATAGACCACCTGTCATCAAAATTTGCAGATGCTTATACCCCTGAACAGTCATTTTGAGACATTTGGTTTCCAGACTACTCACGGTTTTGGGCCCGTAAAATGCCAGGGCGGTATAGGAACCCCACAAGTGACCCCATTTTAGAAAAAAGACACCCCAAGGTATTCTGTTAGGTGTATGACAAGTTCATAGAAGATTTTATTTTTTGTCAACAGTTATCGGAAATTGATTTTTATTGTTTTGTTTTTTTTCACAAAGTGTAATTTTTCACTAACTTGTGACAAAAAATAAAATCTTCTTCTATGAACTCGTCATACACTTAACGGAATACCTTGGGGTGTCTTCTTTCTAAAATGGGGTCACTTGTGGGGTTCCTATACTGCCCTGGCATTTTAGGGGCCCTAAACCGTGAGGAGTAGTCTAGAAAACAAATGCCTCAAAATGACCTGTGAATAGGACGTTGGGCCCCTTAGCGCACCTAGGCTGCAAAAAAGTGTCACACGTGGTACCGCCGTACTCAGGAAAAGTAGTATAATGTGTTTTGGGGTGTATTTTTACACATACCCATGCTGGGTGGGAGAAATCTCTCTGTAAATGGACAATTGTGTGTAAAAAAAAATCAAACAATTGTCATTTACAGAGATATTTCTTCCACCCAGCATGGGTATGTGTAAAAATACACCCCAAAACACATTATACTACTTCTCCTGAGTACGTCGGTACCATGTGTGGCACTTTTTTACACCCCAAGTACGCTAAGTGGCCCAAAGTCCAATGAGTACCTTTAGGATTTCACAGGTCATTTTGCAACATTTGGTTTCAAGACTACTCCTCACGGTTTAGGGCCCTTAAAATGCCAGGGCAGTATAGGAACCCCAAAAATGACCCCATTCTAGAAAGAAGACACCCAAAGGTATTCCGTTAGGAGTATGGTGAGTTCATAGAAGATTTTATTTTTTAGCAGAAAATGACACTTTGTGAAAAAAAACAATTAAAATCAATTTCCGCTAACTTGTGACAAAAAATAAAATCTTCTATGAACTCACCATACTGCTAACGGAATATCTTGGGGTGTCTTCTTTCTAAAACGGGGTCATTAGTGGGGTTCCTATACTGCCCTGGCATTTTAGGGGCCCTAAACCGTGAGTAGTCTTGAAACAAAAATGACCTGTGAAATCCTAAAGGTACTCATTGGACTTTGGGCCCCTTAGTGCAGTTAGGGTGCAAAAAAGTGCCACACGTGATATTGCCATACTCAGGAGAAGTAGTATAATGTGTTTTGGGGTGTATTTTTACACATACCCATGCTGAGTGGGAGAAATATCTCTGTAAATGGACAATTGTGTGTAAAAAATAAAATAAAATCAAACAATTGTCATTTACAGAGATATTTCTCCCACCCAGCATGGGTATGTGTAAAAATACACCCCAAAACACATTATACTTCTCCTGAGTATGGCAATACCACATGTGTGGCACTCTTTTGCAGCCTAACTGCACTAAGGGGCCCAAAGTCCAATGAGCACCTTTAGGCTTTACAGGGGTGCTTACAATTTACCACCCCCCAAAATGTCAGGACAGTAAACACACCCCACAAATGACCCCATTTTGGAAAGTAGACACTTCAAGGTATTCAGAGATGGGCATGGTGAGTCCGTGGCAGATTTCATTTTTTTTGTCGCAAGTTAGAAGAAATGGAAGCTTTTTTTTTTTTTTGTCAGTGTCATTTTCCGCTTACTTGTGACAAAAAATATCTTCTATGAACTCACTATGCCTCTCAGTGAATATTTTGGGATGTCTTCTTTCCAAAATGGGGTCATTTGGGGGTATTTACACTATCCTGGAATTCTAGCCCCTCATGAAACATGTCAGGTGCTCAGAAAAGTCAGAGATGCTGGGAAATGGGAAAATTCACTTTTTTGCACCATAGTTTGTAAACGCTATAACTTTTACCCAAACCAATAAATATAGGCTGAATGTGTTTTTTTTTTAATCAAAAACATATTTGTCCACATTTTTTGTGCTGCATGTATACAGAAATTTTACTTTATTTGAAAAATGTCAGCACAGAAAGTTTTTTTTTTTACAAAATTCATGTCTTTTTTGATGAATATAATAAAAAGTAAAAATCACAGCAGCAATCAAATAGCACCAAAAGAAAGCTTTATTAGTGACAAGAAAAGGAGCCAAAATTCATTTAGGTGGTAGGTTGTATGAGCGAGCCATAAACCGTGAAAGCTGCAGTGGTCTGAATGGAAAAAAAGTGCCTGGTCCTTAAGGGGGGTAAAGCCCACGGTCCTTAAGGGGGGTAAAGCCCACGGTCCTCAAGTGGTTAAATCATGAAGTAGCTATTCAAGGCCTGTTTCCACTACACACAGATAGGATACAGAATAACTGACTCCAATGAATGCCTATGGGCCTGTTTCCAGTAAACACGATTTATCTGATACAGATTTTCTTATAGGCATTAATTGGAGTCAGTTTTTCTGCATCCAATCTGCGTGTAGTGGAAACAGGCCCTAAGGCCTTTTTTCCACGGACAGTTGATAGGCAGTGAAATTTCACACAAACTCACACAACTGCTTGGTACTGCCTAACTGCTCACTGCTGCCTGATAACTGCTTGCAGAACACACAGTACAACTGTCTGATGAAAAGAGGCCTAAAGCCCAATCTACACGATACGATAAAATCTGACATGTCCAATCCTTATTCGATTCTATTCAATTCGATTTGCCATTGCAAAACAATGACAAATTGAATTAATTTTAATCCTGATCGGACATGTTGGATTCAATCGGATCGTAACTAGAATCGTAATCGAATCATACAAAGAATCGTATTGTGTAGATTGGGCTTTAGAGTTCTCAGTTTTTTATGTGCAGAAAATGCACACAAAACAGTCAATTGTGTCCCCTACTTCAAGACTAGTCACACTAGGACAGACAGATACATTTACAGTTGCACTAAAGCATACTGTTAAATGCTTCTAAACTGCTTCATAGGTAATGTGCAATGGAGCTTCCCTTCCATTGGTATATTTGTACAGGATGCACAATGTGAGTCTTGGGCTTGTTCATAGCATGGAGGGGGAGGAGTTAACATTTGGGGAGGGGTGGAGTTAACTAGGGATGATCAATGAGATGCAAATTTCTCTTAACATTTAAATGACTTGTAAATGTTATATGCAGCTTGAAGTTGGACCAATCAGAATAACAGTATGTCAATTTTTATTTTGTACAGGTTCAAGCTGTATAATTTTCATGAAATTTGAATGTTACAATAAATTATTTGTATCTCATGACGGTAATCATTCCTAGAATTCACACACACCATAGACTAAATCACAGCCATGCCAAGCCCAAAACCACTCCGCTGGTGAGTCTCAGGAGGAAGGGATGAGCAAGTGAGATCTCATGAAACGCAGATCCGTGGTGATAACACTGTTGCCATGCATTTAGCTATGATTTCAGCTAGAAGTTTCTCAGGAATCCGTCCGCAGCTGTTCCCCAGTGTGTAAATGTACCCCCTGTGTGTGCGCATTTATACATGACCTGTCCTGTGTCGTCCACCACGCCGATTTCCATCCATCTTCGGAATATGCCGCTCTTCCATACACACCACCGCCACACGGCATGCAGTGTGTGACGTCACACAAACATCGTGTGCTATGCGCTGGCGGCATGTATGGAAAAGTGGTGCATTCTGAAGACTAATGAACACCGCGTGGTGGGCAACATAGGACAGGTCATGTATAAATGCGCACACACACGGGGTACATTTACACACTGGGGAACAGCACCCGGGATTTCTGTTGTCTGTTGCTCATCCCAATATCACTCGCCATGACTGCCGTGCACCTGATTGACCATTGCTGACTGACATCTTGCAGCATATTCAACTGGGCATGCTGTTGGCGGCACTCCCCCCCAATTTCATAATTATGGACAGGGCTGCTCATCACGGATTAATTACGAGTAACCACGGTGGTTACTCATGGTTCAAATGAGCTTTAATTGCTGCAGCTAGATGCGGCAGGGTTAATTACCCATAATGCCGCTCTCCGCCCAGCATTTCAATGAGCTCACAAGTGTCCTAATGGACGCGTTGCAAGCCTCGCTATGGAGCACTTCCTCCTTCCGGCTACGCGTCCATTAGGACACTTGTGAGTTCGTTGAAACGCTGGGCGGAGAGCGGAATTATGGGTAATTAACCCTGCCGTATCTAGCTGCTCAGCTGCGGAAATTAAAGCTCATTTGAATCACGAGTAACAACTGTGGTTGTTCGTGAATAATCTGTGATGAGCATCCTTGATTATGGAATTGGGATGGTCGATAGCTGCAAGTCGTGTCATGTATGGGTACCTTTTACTATGTTGCAATCTCTCCCTGGCACAATAGTTATCTTCCTGGCTCTGTCTACCTCCTTACTCATAGAACACAAGATGGAGTGACTAACCCCTCCCTCCACCCTTCTATATATGTGCTGCCTGTGGTGGGATCTCTTTTCATTGGCTGTTGGGCCTTGCTGTGCTTTCTGTTGGGTTTGCTGAAGCTGATGCCCACTCCACTCTTCCTGCTAAACTTTGGCACTGTGAGGCTTTATTTCAACAAACAGTTGATAGGCAGTGAGATTCCTCTCAAACTCTTCCTGAGCACACAGTTCAACTGCCCCTGGAAAAGTGGCCTTACTGGCTGTTGCTTTGACCACTAGTTTGGCAAGATGCCAAGTTAGGCCTCGTTTCCATCTATGCGCTTCTGTCCACTTTTCAGCAACATGTATCAATCTGTAACATTGATGTGCTGATAAAAAGCGGACAGAAGCGGATAGAAGCGCACTAAGTGGAAACGAGGCCTAAGGCTTTTTCATGTGATAGTTCTGTAACTGCGAAAGGTGAAAATCCTATATGTGGGTGTATGCTTTTCTCATTATCCATCAGAGAGCCGTATGATCGGACCTTAATGTATTCTGCAGAAGGACAATGATGCTAAACATACAGCCAAAGCGATTCAAAACTATCTTCAGCATAAAGAAGTCCTGGAAGTGAAGGTATGGCCCCCGCAGAGACCTGGGCCTTGATTCACTAACCGGTGCTAACGGTGCACTGATGCGCCGTTTAGGTTGCATCCTATGCGACCTTAAAGTCGCATCATGTACAGTATAGCGGGTGCGCGGAACCACTGCGCGATGTAGCTTTGTGCATCTTTTAGTGTGCACAAAGCTACTTAAGGCGCACTAACCTCAGATAAGGCGCACTAACCTCAGATAAGGCACACTAACCTCAGATAAGGTTAGCGCTGTAGTTTGTGCCCACTAAGTGATAAGGCACACTATCCGACTGAGCGCCGGTTAGCGAATCAAGCCCTGATCTCCACATGGAGCGTGTCTGGGATTACATGAAGAGACAGAAGGATGTGAGGAAGCCAACATCCACAGAAGATCTGTGGTTAATTCTCCCAGATATCTGCAACAACCTACCGGCCGAAGTCCTTCAAAAACTGTGTGCCTTCAAAACGGCATCAATTCTTCTAGGTACGCTTGCAAAGTATGGTCACACCAAATATTGATAAAGATTTCATCTGTTCATTCACTGCATTTTTATTTTTTGTTGAATGATGAAATAAATACTTGCGTTTTATAAAAGCATTGTTTGACAATTTTTTTTTTCACAACTGCCCTGAACTTTAGTACACTACTGTGTATATGTATGTGTTTGTATATATGTAAATGTATAAAATTATTTTTATAAAATGCCTAATGTAGCTAGTAGAAGGTGAGGTGTTTTAAATTTCATTTCTCCCATTTAGCTGACCCCTGGGCTTTTGGCATGGTTCCCACTAGAACGCTGATAAAAACTAGCATTTTTGCCTGGTTAGAGCAGTACTCACCAGATCGGGGACACTTTGGCGCAGTTGGTGAGCTTAAATGCGTTAAAGCGTAACCAAGAGCCCCTGTCACTGTTTTCCTGTTGTGTGCTGCAGTACTCTCTGTATTTATATATTTCTTATGGAGAGTGGGGTTCTTCAGTGCTGTGTGCATGCTTTGCATAGTATTGCATAAAATTCGGTTTGTGCTGCTCATCCCTCGGCATATCTATATATATTACCATAGATTTTATTACCATAGATATTCGACGCATATATGCACATCCCTATCTTTGGGCCACTTCAAAAGTTTGAGATTTGCAGTTAGGTTGGGTTCCAGCATCCATCATTTTCAGTTCCAGGCTCTTTCCTTTGGGATAGCCTCGGCTCCTCGCATCTTCACAAAGGTTGTGGCAGAGGTGATGAGGGTGCTAAGGCTTCAGGGAGTCTCCATTATCTTTTATCTGGACAACATGTTGATCTATGCGCAGTTGGAACAGGTTCTGGCACACAGGGATCTGTGACGACCTTACCTTCCAGCGACAGGTCCCGTGACGGCTCCGGCGTAGTCCGGGCGAGCAGCGGGACTGCCGTGCTGGAATCCTCTGGCGGCATCCCTGGCTTCCCTCCATCGGTGTCTTCCGGCTCGCGGGCGACCCAAAGGTTGCATCACGCCAGTTCTAGTGAGCCTTATAGGCTCAGGAGGAGGATTTAGAATGATAGCAGGTGATGTCATAAGTGACATCACCAAAACGGGAGTGGCAACTGATTGAGGAGTTTTGTATTTAAAGCCAAGAGCATTTAGTGCTCGCTGACCTTGATACTAATCAGTTCGCTGGTTCTTGGTCTAGTTAGCTACTTTGAGCTACATTAATATATTGTGTAGACCAGGGGTGCCCACACTTTTTCGGCTCGCGAGCTACTTTAAAATTCGCCGAGGCCAGGAGATCTACTAATGTTTCAAATGCACCCCCCCCCCCCCGAAATGTAGTTAGGTATAAGTCCCTTCAGTATAGATTAGCCGGGTATATGTGCCTTCAGTATAAATTAGCCGGGTATAGGTCCCTTCAGTATGGGTTAGCTGGGTATAGGTCCCTTCAGTATAGGTTAGCTGGGTATAGGTCCCTTCAGTATAGGTTAGCCGGGTATAGGTCCCTTCAGTATAGGTTAGCCGGGTATAGGTCCCTTCAGTATAGGTTAGCCGGGTATAGGTCCCTTCAGTATAGGTTACCTGGGTATAGGTCCCTTTAGTATAGGTTAGCTGGGTATAGGTCCCTTCAGTATAGGTTAGCTGGGTATAGGTCCCTTCAGTATAGGTTAGCCGGGTATAGGTCCCTTCAGTATAGGTTAGCCGGGTATAGGTCCCTTCAGTATAGGTTAGCCGGGTATAGGTCCCTTCAGTATAGGTTAGCCGGGTATAGGTCCCTTCAGTATAGGTTACCTGGGTATAGGTCCCTTTAGTATAGGTTACCTGGGTATAGGTCCCTTTAGTATAGGTTACCTGGGTATAGGTCCCTTCAGTATAGGTTAGCTGGGTATAGGTCCCTTCAGTATAGGTTAGCCGGGTATAGGTCCCTTCAGTATAGGTTACCTGGGTATAGGTCCCTTCAGTATAGGTTACCTGGGTATAGGTCCCTTCAGTATAGGTTAGCTGGGTATAGGTCCCTTCAGTATAGGTTAGCTGGGTATAGGTCCCTTCAGTATAGGTTAGCTGGGTATAGGTCCCTTCAGTATAGGTTACCTGGGTATATGGCCGGTGTCTTCCCGCGGTGGCGTCCAGATCTTCAGGCCTGGCTCCGGTGGGCAGCGTGAGTGGAGTCGGAACTCGGAAGTTTTCCGCCTCTCCGAGTCCCGATTGGCTGCGCGCCGCGCCTCTCCTTTCCTGATTGGCTGCGCGCCTCTCCTCCCCTGATTGGCCAGGCTCTCTCCTCCCCTCCCCTGATTGGCCAGGCTCTCTCCTCCCCTCCCCGATTGGCCAGGCTCTCTCCTCCTCTCCGCTGATTGGCCAGGCTCTCTCCTCCAGCGGCCAGCAGCAGAAACTGTGTTATACAGCTGCTGGCTGCTAAATTCAATGGGACGCGGCCAAGAGGCCGCGATCTACCGATCAGGCGGTCGCGATCTACCGGTAGATCGCGATCGACCTATTGGGCACCCCTGGTGTAGACGCACAATATAGATGTACTCCAGATAGTCAGTCTTTGTTATTTTCTATATATATATTTGTAATTCTTTCATAATATCCTCCTGATATTATTGAAGTAACATCTTGTATATTTGTCTGTGTACTGACTTCTTGCTTGTTTCCTGACCTCGCTCTAGTCTAGTCCTTCTGCACCGCTGCCATCTGATTTACGTTACTGACTTGGCCTGTCCCTGACTGTTACTGTCTGATCCTTGCAATACGACTGACATCTGATATACGTGTGTGACCCCAGGCTCGTACTGAGCCGCCGATGTTTCCATCGGCGGGCCCCGTCCACCCCGCCTCCTGGGGGCCCCAGTGCTGAAAAGGAGGGGGGCACAGGAAGGGGGTAAAGTGGGCACAGAGCGGTGGGGAGGGGGGGGGAAAGCCTCCCTCACCTAGGGCCCCCCCCTCCAGAATTGCAGCCATCCAGCGGCAGCAGCGGGGAATAGCTTACCGAGAGTCAGATCGATAGCTCTGCGTGCCGCTGGTCTGGTCTTCTGCACTGACACTGGCCAATCACGCTCTCGCAGTACTTCCTTTGAGAGCGTGATCGGACAGTGCAGTGCAGGAAACCAGACCAGCAGCGGCACGCAGAGCTATCTGATCCCGGTGATTCCTGCTCGCTGCCGCTGCAATTTTGGAGGGGGGAGCGCGGAAGGGAGGGCCCCTAAGGGAGGGAGGCTTCCCCCCTTCCCTGTGCCCGCTGCCCCCCCCCTTCCAGCATGGGGGCACAGACGGTGAGACCTGCCTACCTAACTGGGGGGGGGGGGGGGGGGGGGGGGAGAGAGTGGAAGGGGGGCCCTAGGTGAGGGAGGGGGGGGAGGCTTCCCCGCTGCTCTGTGCCCGCTGCCCCCCCCTTCCAAGCTGGGGGGAACTTAAACCTGGTTCTCTGCCTACCTAACTAGGGACACCTGTGACCTGCCTACCTAAGCTGGGGGGGGGGGAGCTCCAGCCTCCAGGTGAGGGGGGGAGGCTTCCCCCGCTGCTCTGTGCCCACTGCCCCCCCCCCCCCCTTATAGCATGGGGGCCTCCACTAACTGGTGACCTGCCTACCTAAACTGGGGACATCTAGACCTGGGTATATCTATACTGGGGAGTGGGAAACCTATATACCTGCCTACCTAAACTCTGGAAAATCTGCAGCCAATCTGATTGCATTTTGTGGGGAAATCTGCCGCCAATCTGATTGCATTTTGTGGGGGATATCTGCCACCAATCATTGCATTTCCTGTCCTTGGTCTCAGCTGTCTCGCGTGCTTTACGTACACGAGACCACTGGGAACGAGGACAGGACTGGAGGAGGACTCAGAGCTGTGCGCCGCATTTGTGGCTATGAGAACTGCGCAGCTGCAGCAGGACCTGGCGGCCATTTTAATTGGGGAAACTGAAGACGACCCGAGGGATCGGGTCCCCACCCTGGAGCCTGGTAGTTTAAGAAAAAAAAAAGACACGGCAGAATGAAACGCGGGGGGGGGGGGGGGGTTTCAGGTGGGGGGATGTTTGTGGATGGCGTCCCCCAGGGATGATAAAACACAATAGGCATTTCACTTTTTTGCTTTTCGCCTCATAAGTCCTTTAAAGAGATGAGGTTTAATAATGGACAAGGGGTATGACAAAAAGTGCAGTGGATAGTAGGCCTGATCGATTTTAGGAAAAGATTGGCTTGCTCGATTTCTGTCAAATTGCAATTGTGGGTCGACTCACAATTTTTGATACACAATGATCGATCAGCATACTGATTGTGAGTATGAGTGCCCCCAGTATAGGTAGCCAAGTATAGTTTCCCCAGTATAGTTTACTCTGCTTTGGGGGGGAGGGGGCTTGCAGAGACACGAGGGAGAGAGTGAGGCATGCGGTGGCAGGCACACACAGGCAGGGAAGTTGGGGATTCCCTGATGGAACTTTTTCTCCCCGTTTTTGGGAGAGAAAAAGTGTCTTATACAGCGGAAAATACGGTGTCCATGTGATAGATTTGATAGCACAGATGGTTCCAGGTTACTCTGTGCAAAAGCTGGTAACGACAAGGCTCCATTTCCTACTGTACTGTATCTTGGCATCACTGTACACACATTGCTTTACCATCGAGATGTACACTGCAGCAGATATGCTATGGAGATAAAGTATTATATGGACTTTGTTGGTTCCACCCTGTGTTACTGTGAGTTTTCTCCAGAAGCTTTAGTTGCGTCCCATATCTCAAAAATATAGTGGTTGGTTAATTGACTTCCCTCCAATAAACTAAAGGTGGCCATACACTGACAGATGATCCCCAGATTCGAACAAGAGATAGATCCCTCTGTGGCACACATGTAATTAGGGCCCCGGGAAATTTGGACACCGGGTACAGCTGAAAACCGCCTCACCCTGCTCCTGCTAAAGTCCCAGTGGCATTAATTACTTCTCCTTCTCCTCTAGGATGCCATCGACTTGGGGTAACACAGAATTCGGCTTCCAGCTATTGCTGCCGCCCAAATTACGGACTGTGCACTGCAATAGAACTAATTCACATTGCGGCCTATGCCAGTGCTTGGTGAGCTAACATTTCCAGTGCCCTTTTTGGATGATTTACCCTCTGTGATTTAAACTAAGAGGAATCAAGTACTGCCACACACTGCAAACAGATTTTAAATAGATTTTAATCTATAGAACCACCGCCGTCGTACTGCAGGGTTGACTGGTGGGCCCCTCAGGTCTCCCCTATTTAGTTTTCCATCCGGGGTCCCAGCAGAGTGTTGGCAGCAGAGATGCTCAACTGCGAATTCGGGTGAAATCAGGATAGTTGCTATCTGGATTTCACTCAGTTACCTGTGCGGGGGGTGGGGGGGTCAAGCTTACCTATCTGACGTCTTCTTCGGTCCGTCCCTCAGCGCCTCCCATGATGCGGTCCATGCGGCAGTCACGTGATTACAAACACTTCCTCCTTCCGGGTAGAAGGAGGAAGTGTTTGTAGTCACGTGATGTGTGTGGACCGCATCATGGAAGGAGCCGAGAGACGGATCAAAGAAGACGTCAGATAGGTAAGCTTGACCCCCCTCCCCACCCCCGCACAGGTAACTGGGTGAAATCCAGATAGCAACTATCTGGATTTCACCCGAATTCGTAGTTGAGCATCTCTGGTTGGCAGCGGAGCTTACACTCACCTGTCCGCCGGTGTGATACCTCGTGTGTCCTCTATCCATCCCAGCTGGCTACATGTTCCCCAGTGGCAGTTACATAGCCACATACATGCTGTTAGCTCAGGGGGAACAGGTGCACCAGTGGGGATGAAGACAGGACACAGGAAGAGAGCGCCAGAGGACAGGTGACTGTAAACTGCATTTCTGTCTTAAAGAGACACTGAAGCAAAACAAAAAATATGATATAGTGAATTGGTTGTGTACTATGAATAATTACTAGAAGATTAGCAGCAAAGAAAATATTCTCATTTTTATTTTAAGGTATATAGTGTTTTTTCTAACATTTCATAATTCTATAATATGTGGGTTAGGGCGGGCTTGTGAGTAGCCAATGGGCTCTCGCCACCTGTGTTCAGTGTATTGGGTCGTTGGGGGGCGGATACAGGTATCATGGTGACCAAATGTGCAGATGAATAGCGTACTGGCTGAATAGAGTACTGGTTAAGGGCACTGCCCTTGACATGGACGACCAGGGTTCAAATCCTGGCCAAGGCCAGTGGTGTTTGGATGCTGTAAATGGGCAAAAGAATAAATTAAGAAAAAAAAATGAATATGCAAAGGTCTTTTTCAAGATTTAAATAAATATAATGATTCCATCCAGTGGGATTATAATTAGTATATTTGACAGAGGGATTGGTGTGTAAAAGTATTTAGCTGCCAAACATAACTGAGAACACTTCCTATATCTAGATATAAGTAGAGATGTAGCGAACGGTTCCAGGCGAACTTTGGGGGTTCGCGTTCGCCTGCACCAGGCGAACTTTTGCGGAAGTTCGATTCGCCCCATAATGCACTATGAGGGTCAACTTTGGCCCTCTGCATCACAGTCAGCAGGCACATTGTAGCCAATCAGGCTACACTAAGCCCTGGAGCCCCACCCCCACCCCCCTTATATAAGGAAGGCACGCTGGCCATGACACTCACTCGTGTGCCTGCTAGACAGACTAGGGACAGCTGCTGCAGACTTGTTCTCCTAGGGAAAGATTAGTTAGGCTCTTGGCTTGCTCCTGGTTGATTGTTATTGCTAAAATAGCACCCCTCAGCTCTCTTTTGAGAGATAATGTTTTCCTTATGTGTTTTTTGTGTGTGTGTTGCTCACTGACATTATACAGCCCTATCTGTTGCAGCTGGACCTTGGTAATTGTTATTACTGAGCCAGCCAGGCCCTGCTTATCTATCTATACTGGGACACCTACCTATACCTACCTAACTACTGGGGCACCTACTTACCTATACGGGGACACCTACCTACCTACACTAGGGGACCTACCTATGCCTACTTACCTATACTGGGACTTCTACCTATGCCTAGCTAACTACAGGGACACCTACCTATGCCTACCTACCTATACTGGGTCACCTACCTATGCCTAGCTAACTACTGAGACACCTACCTATGCCTACCCACCTATACTGGGTCTCCTACCTATGCCTAGCTAACTACTGAGGCACCTACTTATGCCTACCTACCTATACTGGGTCTCCTACCTATGCCTAGCTAACTATTGAGGCACCTACCTATGCCTACCCACCTATACTGGGACTCCTACCTATGCCTACCTACGTATACTGGGTCTCCTACCTATGCCTAGCTAACTACTGAGACACCTACCTATGCCTACCCACCTATACTGGGTCTCCTACCTATGCCTAGCTAACTACTGAGGCACCTACCTATGCCTACCTACCTATACTGGGTCTCCTACCTATGCCTAGCTAACTATTGAGGCACCTACCTATGCCTACCCACCTATACTGGGACTCCTACCTATGCCTACCTACCTATACTGGGTCTCCTACCTATGCCTAGCTAACTACTGAGGCACCTACCTTTGCCTACCCACCTATACTGGGTCTCCTACCTATGCCTAGCTAACTACTGAGGCACCTACCTATGCCTACCTACCTATACTGGAACTCCTACCTATGCCTAGCTAACTACTGAGGCACCTACCTATGCCTACCCACCTATACTGGGACTCCTACCTATGCCTACCTACCTATACTGGGTCTCCTACCTATGCCTAGCTAACTACTGAGGCACCTACCTATGCCTACCTACCTATACTGGGTCTCCTACCTATGCCTAGCTAACTACTGAGGCACCTACCTATGCCTACCTACCTATACTGGGTTTCCTACCTATGCCTGGCTAACTACTGAGGCACCTACCTATGCCTACCCACCTATACTGGGACTCCTACCTATGCCTACCTACCTATACTGGGTCTCTACCTATGCCTAGCTAACTACTGAGGCACCTACCTATGCCTACCTACCTATACTGGGTCTCCTACCTATGCCTAGCTAACTACTGAGGCACCTACCTATGCCTACCTACCTATACTGGGTTTCCTACCTATGCCTGGCTAACTACTGAGGCACCTACCTATGCCTACCTACCTATACTGGAACTCCTACCTATGCCTAGCTAACTACTGAGGCACCTACCTATGCCTACCCACCTATACTGGGACTCCTACCTATGCCTACCTACCTATACTGGGTCTCCTACCTATGCCTAGCTAACTACTGAGGCACCTACCTATACTGGAACTCCTACCTATGCCTAGCTAACTACTGAGGAACCTACCTATGCCTACTCACCTATACTGGGACTCCTACTTATGCCTACCTACCTATACTGGGTCTCCTACCTATGCCTAGCTAACTACTGGGACACCTACCCATGCTTACCTACCTATACTGGGACTCCTACCTATGCCTACCTACCTATACTGGGACTCCTACCTATGCCTACCTACCTACCTATGCCTACCTACCTACCTATACTGGGACTCCTACCTACATACAAGAAGATAATAAGGTCGTTGCTTCATTGTGGACAGACCAAATTCGATCAGCTGGACAGTCACTGTTCTATTATTGAGCTACCACAGCCTGGCGACCATATGGGCTGGAAAACTGCCACGGCCTGCACTCTGGCCATGGTGCGCACCAGTCCAGCACGGCCGTCACTACGCAAACAGTTGTTTGCGGTGCGTTATACAGTGAGTTTGGTGTGTCAGTGTGAAGCAGAACTCTAATTACACTCCCTGATTGATGTATACACATGCAAGATGTTTGAAAACACTTTAGGCCTGCAATTTAGCATTCAACGTGATTTCTGCCCTTAAAACGCTGCTTTGCGTCAAATCTAGATTTTTCCCGGGGGCTTTTGGTGTCTATCCCACTCATCCATGCCCCCCTCCAGGTGTTAGACCCCTTGAAACATGTTTTCAATCACTTTTCTGGCCAGCATAATTTTTTCTATTTTTCAAAGTTCGCCTCCCCATTGAAGTCTATTGCGGTTCGCGAACTTTTACGCGAACCGAACCTTCCGTGGAAGTTCGAACGGGGTTCGCGAACCGAAAATCTGAGGTTCGCGACATCTCTAGATATAAGTATAAACATATGAAATATATAAAAAAAAAAAAAAATATTGGGCTGGTTAATATGACTTATGCTAAGCTGCCATTTAGTGGCTAAAAATTGTATGGCATGATGTAAATATGCTTGGGGGAATTATGACATATTTTAATACAGATCTGTATCAGAAGAAGACTTCTAGAATAGGTGAATAGATATGCCACA
Organism: Hyperolius riggenbachi; assembly: GCF_040937935.1. Lineage (NCBI taxonomy): Eukaryota > Metazoa > Chordata > Amphibia > Anura > Hyperoliidae > Hyperolius > Hyperolius riggenbachi. The sequence goes on from NC_090648.1 coordinate 318,209,643, forward strand.
TGACAGATATGATACATAAAAACATAACATAAAAGTAATGACATAACTGGACATATAACTATATCTGAATATAGATACAAAAATCCATTGGGCTGATTAATATGACTTGTGCTATGCTGCCATCTAGTGGCTGAAAATTATATGGCAAGATGTGGATATGCTTGGGGGAATTACGATATATTTTAATACAATTTGTATCATAAAAATATCTAAAGGAATGGTCAATAAAAAATACCACATGACAGATGTAATAAATAAAACCAGCCTTGTGCATAAAGACAATTGCTTGGAAATCATAAATTACAAGTGATATATTAGATACAACTAGACCATACATAAAAAGTGTTCAGAAAATAGGGACGGTTCAGAAGCATATAAAGATGACAATGTTTCTAATTCAATATACATATTATGATAACATAAAAGAATAAAAAAAATGTTTATAAAACAGGGATAAAAGAGTGACCTGGTTAAAAGAAAAACGGTATTGGGGTGTTTAATGGATTTTCTCTAATACTTCATTTACCGTGTTTCCCCGAAAATAAGACACTGTCAGCCCTAAATATCAGGCTAGGTCTTATTTTCGGGGAGGGCTTACAATTTTGTTCCCCAGTGGCAGCCCCAGCCCAGTAAAGCCATTCCCTCCCTCCCTCCCTGATGTGCTGCAGGTAGTCATAGCCGAGGGGACCTTGTCCAGAACGGCAACGGCAGCCCCAGCCCAGTAAAGCCCTTCCCTCCCTGATGTACTGCCCTGGACCAGGTCCCAGCGCTACAGAATGGCAGCCCCAGCCCAGTAAATCCCTTCCTTCCCTCCCTCCCTCCCTCCATCCCTCTGCAGAGTGGCGAGCGGGCATTACAGCACAGGATACTCACCAGCTTGCTACGTAGCAACAATAACGTCACTCTTCAGCAGCGCCCAGTTCCTCTGTTTGACAATGGCGGCTCATGTCATGTGACGCGGATGTGCGTGCATCACATGACTAGAGCGGTCGTTGCCAGGGAGAGGAAGCTGGACGCTGCTGAAGAAAGACGCTAACGCATGGCACGTCGGAAGCCGGTGAGTTTCTTATGCTGTAATACGTTAATGCTCCATTCACGACTCTGTAGAGGGAGGGAGCGAAGAGGAGGGGGACACATTGTGCGGTCCAACTAGGCTTTATATTCGGAGGATGTCATATATTTCAAGCTTGCTTGAAATATAAGACCTGTCTTATTTTCGGGGGATGTTTTATTTTAGGGGAAAGACGGTAGGCCCTCTGGAAAGAGGGTTTGGATCCGAAACATTTCGTACTTTTTCAGCTGTTCAAACGCATTCGGTACTCTGGCATCCACTGAGTCAATCAGTGTGATATTGAAAAATCGTGGACGCTTATATAACAGTCCACAATTTTTCAATATCACACTGATTGATTCAGTGGATGCCAGAGTACCGAATGCGTTTAAACAGCTGAAAAAGTACGAAATGTTTTGGATCCAAACCCTCTTTCCAGAGGGCCTAAATGAAGTATTAGAGAAAATCCATTAAATACCCCAATACCGTTTTTCTTTTAACCAGTTCACTCTCTTTTATCCCTGTTTTATAAACAATTTTTTTATTCTTTTATGTTATCATAATATGTATATTGAATTAGAAACATTGTCATCTTTATATGCTTCTGAACCGTCCCTTTTTTCTGAACACTTTTTATGTATGGTCTAGTTGTATCTAATATACCACTTATAAATTTATGATGTCCAAGCAATTGTCTTTATGCACAAGGCTGGTTTTATTTATTACATCTGTCATGTGGTGTTTTTTATTGACCATTCCTTTAGATATTTTTATGATACAAATTGTATTAAAATATATCGTAATTCCCCCAAGCATATCCACATCTTGCCATATAATTTTCAGCCACTAGATGGCAGCATAGCACAAGTCATATTAATCAGCCCAATGGATTTTTGTATCTATAGTCAGACATAGTTATATGTCCAGTTATGTCATTACTTTTATGTTTATTATGTTTTTATGTATCATATCTGCCATGTGGCATATTTATTGACCTATTGTAGAAGTCTTCTTCTGATACAGATCTGTATTAAAATATGTCATAATTCCCCCAAGCATATCTACATCATGCCATACAATTTTTAGCCACTAGATGGCAGCTTAGCATAAGTCATATTAACCAGCCCAATACTTTTTTTTATAGATTTCATATGTTTATACTTATATCTAGATGTAGGAAGGGGTCTCAGTTATGTTTGGCAGCTAAATACTTTTACACACCAATCCCTCTGTCAAATATACTAATTATAATCCCACTGGATGGAATAATTATATTTAACTAAATCTTGAAAAAGAACTTTGCATATTCATTTTTTTTTCTTAATTTATTCTTTTGCCCATTTACAGCATCCAAACACCACTGGCCTTGGCCAGGATTTGAACCCTGGTCTCCCATGTCAAGGGCAGTGCCCTTAACCAGTACTCTATTCAGCCAGTACGCTATTCATCTGCACATTTGGTCACCATGATACCTGTATCCGCCCCCCCCCCCCCCCCCCAACTACCCAATACACTGAACACAGTTGGCGAGAGCCCATTGGCTACTCACAAGCCCGCCCTAACCCCGCCCACCCTTCCCAAAAACCCAACTCACTGAACACAGGTGGCAAGAGCCCATTGGTTGCTCGCACACTCGCGCCCTAACCCCGCCCACCTAACACCTCCCACACACCTAATTGGCCCTTTTAGCAAGAACCTGTATATATAAGGAGTTGAGTGTCCTCACCACTTCACTGAAGTGCTACACCTGTTATTGATGAAATTCTGCTGAGTTCTTTATGTTATTTTATTTGCACACTTTACCCTGTATTTTTGCCCCCCTGGTCACTTCTCAATGCTCTATTACCCATTACTCTTGTGGACATATACCCTTTTCCATTACCAATACCACTCATTGCAAATCTGTGTAGAAAACACCCCATAGCCCATTACTATCACGAGCACCATAGCCTCTACCTGCTATTGTTTATTTGCACACCCAACTCTTTTATGCCATCTCCACAAAGCATTTTTTCATATGGTATACTTTATGATATGCAATATATTGATATGCAAATTTATAACTGCAGAATTTACTATAGCATAATGTACTGTCTCTTGTCTACAGTTTTGTCCCCACTTTTATTGCCTGATGAAGCGGGCTGTGCCTGCGAAACGTGTTGCACTGCTTATGGGGTACCGTATAATGAATGTATTGATTTACTGTATTTTTCGTACTATAAGATGCTCCTGACCATAAGACGCACCTAGCAGGGGCGTAGCAATAGGGGTTGCAGAGGTAGCCACCGCATCGGGGCCCTTGGGCCAGAGGGGCCCTCCCTCAACTGCAGTATTAGCTCTCTATTGGTCCTGTGCTCATAATAATTACTTATATAGATACTTTGAGTAGTGGTAATCATTAACAAGCTGCTCCCCATCCCCTTCTTGCACCTGTGACACTGTAGTTGCCATTGGCAGGTTTTGGTGCGCCGTATCAATTGCTATGGATAGAGTGTTTAGGGGGCCCCATTGTAAAACTTGCATCGGGGCCCACAGCTCCTTAGCTACGCCACTGGCACCTAGGTTTAGAGGACAAAAACCAGGCAGGAAAATATATATAGTAAAACTGGTGCATCCATGGTGAAGGGGCATCTTGTGGATTATTCCCTCTTTGTACCTCATGCCCCCTTTGTGCCTCATTTACCCATTGTACCTCTTGTGTCTCCCTGTGTCCTATGTCCCTCTTGTGTCCTCCTCTGCATGGGCACAGTTCAGGGAGTCCGACACTGTGGCGGGTTGGAGGTTTGTATTGGCAGGCATTCACAAGTCAGGAACTCCCTGCATTTGGACTATAAGACGCAGTGACTTTTTTCCCACTCTTTTGGGGGAGAAAAAGTGAGTCTTATAGTCCAAAAATTACAGTATATGAAGACAGGATCTCGTGTATGCTTTTGGAAGGCAAGCCCACCACTTCCTCCAAGCAATTTGTAAAAATGTTATTGACTTTTATCCTGCTGGTGCCTATGTTCTACATACAAATGAAAGACAAGTATGTTCCTTTCCTTAAAGTGTACCAGAGACTAAAGGCTCATACACACATCAGACCATAGTCTTTGGAAAATGAAAGATCACAGACCCATTTTACCCCCTTCCATGTAGTATGAGAGCCATACCTACACAGTCTATTCTATGGAGCTGAACTCCCCATCAGATAAAAATCTTTGCAAGATGCTGCACACAAAGATGCTGTAGACATTCAAAAGATCAGTGTCTGCAAAAGATCTGTTCCTGCAAAAGATCCGTTCCTGCAAATTGCATTCATAGTCTATGAGATCTGCAGATCATCATACACACCTTGTTTAACAGACATTCATCTGCAGATCAGATCCACCAGGATGGATTTTCAGATCTGCAGATGATTGTCTGATCTGCAGATGAATGTCTGTTAAACAAGGTGTGTATGATGATCTGCAGATCTCATAGACTATGAATGCAATTTGCAGGAACAGATCTTTTGCAGATACTGATCTTTTGAATGTATACAGCATCTTTGTGTGCAGCATCTTGCAAAGATTTTTTTTCTGATGGGGAGTTCAGCTCCATAGAAAAGACTGTGAAGGTATGGCTCTCATACTACATGGAAGGGGGAAAAATTGGTCTGATCTTTCATTTTCAAAAGACTATGGTCTGATGTGTGTATGAGCCTTAACAAATAGAACAAATCTATACTTACCCTGGGCTTCCCCAGCCCCATAAAAAACATCTGAGTCTCTCGCTGTCCTCCCGTAGTCTGCCATTCAGCCCCGGTAACTGGCTCAGTCAGGTCCAGTCTGGGTCTTCCACACATGTGCAATAGATTCGGACTGACACGACTGAGCCTCTTACCGGGGATGATTGCAGCTGAACAGCAGACTGCGGGGACTCACATGTGCTTATGGGGCTGGAAGAAGTCCCGGGCAAATATCAATTCCCTCTATTTGTTAGTCTTTGGTTTACTTTAAGGACCAATGTCAATAACAAATGTGTGCCAAGTAGTGATGTTTACTGCTGATTAATGTTCAGTGCAAGTCACCAGGGTTTTTTTAAAAAAAAAAAAAAAAAAAAATTTTTTAAACTTATGGTGCGGAAATCAATCCTGTGCCTGTTCTGGTGTTGGGACACACTCCCACTGTGTAGGGGGAGCATAGCCAGCCTCTCACCCAGCTGAGTCACTTAGGAGTCTCCAGGTGCAGCGCTGGTTAAGAACGGTCTATGTAGGCTGGGGGAGCATACATGAATCAGCTGGGTGATTATGCTCCCCCTACACAGCAGTAGTGCATCCCAACACCAGTACAGGTACAGGATTGATTTCAGGAAGTTTATACATTTTTTGTCCACAAATGAAAACATCCTGGTGAATAGCACTCTTGTACACTTCACTGCTTGACAGTATTGTTTGTGACACTGGGCCTTTAAAGTTACATTGAATGTACACATTCACTACTACATACAATCAGATTAAGATGTACCACCTTGCCTAGGGCCCCATTACATTTAGCACCCCCTTGTGGCCTTTATGACAAGCTGTAGTGGAGAGAGGGGGGGGGGGGGTGAGGTGGTGGCAGGTGGACCCCTTAACACACAAATTAAGCCAGCAGGTAATATGGGCGCAGGGTAAAGAAACTGCTCATCCGCCTACTGCAAACATTCTGACGGCATTATTACCCCTCCAGGTCGCCGTGGATAGTGGGGAAATACGCAACCCGGCTGCAAGCTACTGCTGACAGCCAAATTTTATTACACGGTTATCAGTCATTTGGCCTGCGTCTTGACGGCACCCAAATTACTGTCTGAGTGCCGCTTTAGCTGTAATTTCTGTTACAGCCTATGGCAACGTCAAAACCTCAGGCGCCATTTGTACTTGCTTCACCCCTTAAAGGACAACCAGGATGAGATGGACGTGTATGTACAGTGCCAAGCACACAAATAACTAGGCTGTGTTCCTTTTTTTCCTCCTTCTCTGCCTGAAAGAGTTAAACATCAGGTATGCAAGCGACACTTTCTGTCCGGGTCAGGACCTGGTCAGACTGGCTCAGACTATAGCATAACCCACGCTGATAGGAAAGTGTTTTATGGCTGTAATTTCTTGTCAGTAAATAGCTTCCCGGAGCAGGAAAGAGATAAAAAAAGTGTCAATAATTCATAGATTGAGCTCTAGCATATTTCAATGTACCAAAAATGTAGGAAGTGGTATAAAATATTGACTAGTGCGATATATAAAGTATGACCATTAGTTAATTAAGAAATAGAAAATATTTATTAGTACAAACAACATCTAGAATACATTGTTTTAAAAACACATGGGATGGCCATCCCACCACGCAAACCTCCAGAATCACACACACCAGGTGCACCACTCACACTAGCCACTGACTACAAGCGTGTAATGGGGCCCAGATTTTAAGCAAAAAGCAGAGTTCTAAGATGTTGATACAAAGCTTGAAGCTGGCAGGCAGATACACTGCCGTTTTAGAGATAGTCACAGATCCTTATGGACTCCCAGCAATGCAGACAGCAGAAGCAGCGTGCAGACTGACAAGGTTACATAAGCGGTAGGCAGTAACAGTCTAGATGCATTGCCACACGAGGAAAGAAAGCCATAGGTCATAGCAGCCTCACAATACTACAGCCAGCAGAGGTAGCAGCAAGTGTTAAACAAGCAAAGCAGACTCCATGGATAGCAACGTATATGATTGTGCAGATCTCACCGGTTCATTGGTGCAGGATCCTGCATCTCGTGCTCTGCATCACCGACTCCATGATAGCAGTATGAGGTGTGGAGTTCATCAGAGGCTCACCAGAGGTCAGCGGTGTGTTGCGGTGGTAGCACACAGGCGATGTGGCATTCCCGGATCAGCTCTGACGGCCCGGTGCGTTGCAGGCAGTCACGCTGGGCAGATGGTATTAGCCTTGACTCCGTGGAGGCTACGGGGTGGCATGGCGTCCCATGCAGGCGAGACGCGTGCTGTTCCCGACAGTTTCGCCGGCTTCCGGCTTCTTCAGGGGGCGTGGCTACATTCTCGCTGTCACAGACTTACATACGTGCATTCAACCAATAGGAGCGCAAGTGGGCGGGGTGGGAGCGTGCAGCTAAACCAGGAATGCGTCCCTCGTCATAGAAGAGACGCTGGGCAGCATACCAAAACCAAAACAGCAGCCCAAAATAGGAACTTAACTATATGCAGAGAGCAGTTGTAAAACGGACCGAGGTACAGCGCTGCAAGATCCCTGCCGCCCACAAAACGCTTCATAGTGTTTACATCAATATAGGTTAGATAGGTAACTACGCCTAGCTAGCGATGCGTATACCCTATGTTATATACATTTTATTATTTATATGAAGAGAGGGGTCCTATAGGGATATAATACAATATTAGTAAATCGCTGTTTACAGCTATCTCAGGGCACAGTACAAAAATGTGCCTACAAAAGGTCCCTAAACGGGTCCAATAACATTTTAGAAGCGACAAATAAATAGGGACCCTATAGCTTAAACTACGGATCCACGCTGGTAGGTTGGGAACCACAGCAAGTCGATAATCATAACACACACCATTAATCCGGCAAAAAGTACGCAAAATTTAACTGATCATTCAAACCTGGAAATTCACAGGCCTTCAAAGTATAGATCCATCTAGATTCTCGACGTAAAAGGAGGCGGTCAAAGTTGCCGCCCCGAATTGTGGGGTGTATTCTGTCTAGCCCCACAAAGTGTAAGCCAGACAGATTACCCCCATGCTTCTCTATAAAATGCCGGGCCACAGGTGAGCATGTCTCCCTTGACTCAATGTTGCCTACGTGTTCCGATATACGTTGGCGCAACATACGTTTAGTCTTGCCTATGTAAAACGCCCCACAGGGGCATAAAAGGAGGTACACAACCAATTTGGTCTTGCAATTTACGAAATGGGGTAACGTGAATCTCCTTCCACCAGGCAGAACTATATGTTTGCCCACTTGTATGTAGCGGCAATAATCGCAGCCGCCGCATGTATATGTGCCTACTACATTACAATGAATCCGAGGGGAAGAGCCTACGAAATGACTGCGGACCAGCGCATCACGCAGCGACCGTGCTCGACGAAAAGTAATAGTAGGTAAGGGCGGCACAAATTGACCTACAGTCGGGTCATTCAATAGTAGATACCAGTGTCTGGACAGAATCCTACGAATCGAAGGATGCTGCTCACAATAACGCGTGCAAAACCGCACAACGTTGTTATCCCGATCCCTTGTTGTGTTGGAAGTTAAAAGTTCTCGACGATCAGCCGCTTTGGCTCGATTGTATGCAAGTCGCAGATTCCTATCCGGATAGCCGCGTGCCCTGAATCTTTGTCTCAGCTGTGCAGCCTCTTCTTCAAAAGTTTCCAATTGAGAGCAATTACGACGTGCACGTAAGTATTGTCCCATTGGGATACCCCTCACTGTATGTGATGGATGAAAGCTCTGTGCATGTAATAATGCATTACTGGCCGTCGACTTACGAAATAATTTAGTCAAGATATATCCATCTTTATCAATAGATATAAAAATATCGAGGAAGGGTAGACCCGTTGGACTAATCTCCAACGTGAAGCGCAAATTTCTGTCATTATGATTCAGATGAACTGTTCCATGAGCACGCGGGTACCCGTCCACAGGATCAAAATGTCATCAATGTACCTGTGCCACGCCAACACGTGACACAGGTACATCGCCAGGTCCTCGTCTCCAAACAAGGACCGTTCCCAATCCCCCAGGTACAGGTTTGCGTAAGACGGGGCACAAGTTGTCCCCATCGCCGCACCCTGCACCTGGAGGTATAGGTCACCATCAAATGTGAAAACGTTGTTACTCAATAAAAATTGCAATAACCTCAACAAAAAACAATTGTGACCAGCATCCTGCGTCCCCAGCTCCCCCAGAAAGGAGGCAACGGCCTGGACCCCGGGGCCATGGGGGATGCTTGAATAAAGGGCCTCGACATCCAGAGAGACCAACAAGGTCCCTATTGGGACCTGAAGGTCCTCCAAAACTTTCAACAAATGTGTGGTGTCCTTAATGTAAGATGGCAAAGCCCGCACGTGTGGCTGTACATGACGATCAATATACATACTGATTTTTTCAGTCAAAGCACCTCTACCTGACACAATCGGTCGACCGGGTGGATTTATCAAACGCTTATGCACTTTAGGTAAGGCATAAAACGTTGGAAGAATGGGATGTAACACTTTCAAAAACATAGCGATCTTATCATCCACAACCCCACAGCGAACCGCATCATCAATAATCTCAAAAAGATGACTCTGACATCTTTCAACTCTGGATGCCGAGACCCTAACATAGCACCCCCGCTGACCCAGGAGGTCAAGACACATCGCCCGATACTCTGATGTGGTCATTATGACCACGTTACCGCCCTTGTCAGACGGTTTAACCGTCCAATCCGTATGTGATGTAAGGATGTCGATCGCTTCGCATTCGTCCGCAGTCAAATTCGATATGCCCTCACCTCCCATTCCCAGGGCTGAAATGTCCTTTTCTACAGCCCGCATAAAGGTTCGTATGCCTACATTACTCGAGAGTGGTGGAAATACTTTAGATCGATTGTATATAGTCTTATTTATCTCAGTGAATCTTGGCCGGGCCGGGAGCAGTCCGTCACCCTCAGAGGTCCCCTCAAAAGCGACTGAGGCCGATTCGGCCTCCAACCAATTGAGATCCTCTAAGGCCTCACGATCGTTTTGTGACAAAATGTCCACAGTGTCAATTGGTGATGGACGTCTGCTATCCTTGTGATATTGTTGCAAAAATAATTTTCTACAGAATAAATGTAGATCCACAATAAATTCAAAATGGTCAAGCTGTTGTAGTGGGCAAAAGCCCAGACCTTTACTTAACAAAACTACTACCGATTTTGGCAGATCAGTCCCTGTAAGATTATTTCAATGCAGGTGCTATTGAGCAGAGAATGAAACAGTGAAAACCTAAAAAATATAAATTAAACTGTGGGATAACTTAAAAAAACAAACAAACACACTTTTAGGAGAAGGAGGATAGATACAACTGTTTTTCTCATCAGTTTATTTTCGCCTTGGATGTCCTTTACCTCCCTGGCTTTCAATTTCCCCAGGATTTCGGTGCAAAAAGTGATAACATTTATTTTTAGAACTTTTTTTTTTTCCTGTAACTTGCCAAAATGTGTCAAGCAAGGGTCTAGTATACAGTGCAGGAGAGTATTGATCTGTATGCACGTTTAAACTGTTCACAGCATGTTTTTATGGACGGATATATCTGTCCATACCGCTAGGGAGGTTAAAGGGAATCTAAACTGAGAAGGATATGGATTTTTCATTTTAATATAATACCAGTTACCTCACTCAAGCTGATACTGTGTTTCTAATACTTTTAGCCACAGCCCCTCAACAAGCATACAGACCAGATGCTCTGACTGAAGTCAGACTGGATTAGCTGCATGCTTGTTTCAGGTGTGTGATTCAGTCACTACTGCAGCCAAAGAGATCAGCATGACTGACAAGCAACTGGTATTGTTTAAAGAGACACTGAAGCGAACTAATTTTGCCTATTTTACCTTATAATTCGCTTCAGTGCTCTAATGCCAAGTAATCCGCCGTGTCCCCGCCGCTAAACGAGCACTGCAGAGCCCCTAAATCCCCGGGAGGGCAATCTGTCCGGCATTTCCTGGACATCAATCGCGGCAGGTCGCGCAGCGATTGACGTCAGGAGGGGCAGAGCTACAGCTGGAAGCTCTGCCCCTCAGCGCAGCAAAATCCACGACCAAGTTGATAGTAGATATTTGCGGAGGGATTTGGGGGCTCTGCAGCCCTCGTTTAGTGGCGGGGACACGGCGGTTTACTTGGCATTAGAGCACTGAAGCGAATTATAAGGTAAAATAGGCAAAATTAGTTTGCTTCAGTGTCTCTTTAAAAGGAAACATCCATATCCCTTCACAGATAATGTTTCCTTTAACAACCTGCCTAGGTTGCCTAGTGGAAGACCCTGTTGTGTATAGAATACTGATATTTAATGGCCTATTACATTTCCCTTTCATAAAACATGCATGCAAATCACACCAAAACATCACAAGCAAGTGCAAGGACTGCCAGTGGCAGCATAAACATATCACATCATCAAAAAAATGATGCAGAAAGTCTTGCATGCAAGTACATGCAAGGTATATACAGTAGCTTAACCACTTAAAGAAAACCTAAACTGAAAATTAAAAGTCAAAATAAGCATACACAAGTCATACTTACCTTCCATGTAGTCTACTCCTCAGTGTCTTTCTCCTGTCCCGCGTCCTATTTGTTCACTGTGATCAAGGGAATTTTCCGTCCTCCATTTTGAAAATGGCCATTACCTATAACAGCTTTCTGTTCAGCACAGAGTTAAACTGTAACATCGCCCACTTGAGCCATAGGGAAACATGAACATTACCTGGTACATCAGTTGTCCTCTCAGCTATAACTGACAGCAACTGATATTTTACTGACAGCAACTGATATATTTCAGTTCTGACAAAATATTGTCAGAACTGGAAGGGATTATTGTCCGAAGAAAATGGTGAGCTTCTGAGAGGAACTGATTGCAAGGTAACTATGTTATGTTCATTTGAAGTTACCTCATGTGTTTATTTTAAATATTTTTACTCAGTACAGGTTCTCTTTAAGGACCGCAGCATTTTCTATGTTCTGTGCTGCGTGGGCTCTCCAGCCCCCTGCACAGATCAGCTTCCAGACAGGGCGATCAGAACCCCCCCCCCCCCTTTTTTCCCACTAGGTGATGTCCTGCCGGGGGGGGGGGTCTGTTCGCCGCCGGCTATATGTGTGTAGGGGAAGGGGGGGCTCTTCAAAGCCCCCCTCCTTCCCTCCCTCTCCTCCTCATTGTGGGCGGCACAGGACAGCGATCCGTCCTGTACCGCCTCTGATAAGCTTCAGCCTATCAGACGGCGGCGATCCCCGGCCAATCAGCGCCGTACGATGTAAGCACGGGATTTCTTCCCTGCGTGTTTACATTTAGCCTGCAAGCCGCTCACAGGCTTTTCACGGAGACTCCCTCCGTGAACTGACATGGAACGGCCACTCGAAAGAGCGGCCGTTTCCATGGAAATACAGGAAAGACCAGCCAAAACATTTAGTTTATGGCAAGACATGACTGCAAACCAAAATACATGTCAAATTGCGCACTTGAAACATTTCTACCCCAATTGGATGGGGTGCAACTAGGATACAAAATATAGCTCAAAATGGGAACATTGACACCCAAAGGAATTAAAAATTGTTTTAGACCCCTAACTTAAGTGAGGATGAGCAAGTCTTTAAAGACCAATCTACACGATACGATTCTTTGTACGATTCGATTACGATTCTATTTACGCTCTGATTAAATCTGACATGTCCGATCAGAATTCGATTCAATTCAATTCACCATTGTTTTGATATGGCAAATCGATTGAATCCCGATCGGACATGTGAGATTTAATCGGATCGTAAATAGAATCGTAATCGAATCGTACAAAGAATCGTATCGTGTAGATTGGGCTTAAAAGGTGACCAATAATGGTACAATTTGCCAGATGATTGTTTGCAAACAATTCTTCACATAAGCATTCAGGAATGCTGGTTTGGGACCACAAAGACAAAAATCTCCTAACCAATTTAAGGGCTGGTGCACACCGAGCGGCTTTTTGGGCGTTTTCAGATCCGCTTGCGGCTGCGGATCTGCTTGGTCAATGTATCTCAATGGGGTGGTGCACACCAGAGCAGCAGGCGTTTTGCAGAAACGAAAAATGCCTGGGTGAGGCATTTTTTGGATTTCGGATGCGTTTCTGCCTCAATGTTAAGTATAGGAAAAACGCAAACCGCTCTGAAAAACGGCACTTCAGAGCGGTTTTGCAGGCGTTTTTGTTACAGAAGCTGTTCAGTAACAGCTTTACTGTAACAATATATGAAATCTACTATACTGAAAACCGCAGCAGCAATCCGCAAAACGCTAGCAAAACGCCTCATAAAAATAAAAAAAAGCGTTTAAAAATCTGTTAGCATTTTGCGGATCTGCTAGCGGGTTTAGGTGTGCACCAGCCCTAAATCAGATTGATCGAATGGATCCAAAAATCAGAGATTTAATTAACCTGATCAGATTGGTTAGGATATTTTTGTCCATCAGTGGTCCCAAACAATCAATTTCCAGATAGAGATAATATATATTTGTTAACCTCCCTAGCGGTATTGACGGTTATACACGTCAATACAAAACATGCTGTGAACAGTATTGATGGGGATACAGAAAACACTTTTTCAGTTTCCACATGACAAGTGCCACAGTTTGGCCCTTCCCGATTACAGTGATACCTTATTTCACTACTAGCTGTGCATGCAGCAGACCATTATCCCAAGCATACATGTCAGTAGTGATAAGATGTGATTGCTAGGGCAACAGGTCAGGGGCCCCAGTGCTGTACATATGCATCACTAGGTAGTGGCAGAGCAATGCATCTGTAGAGCACTGGGTCCCAAAACTATTGCCTTAGCAATAACTACTGATCACTACAGGTGGCAGTCATTAAAGGTTTATTAACAGATATAGATATTACAGGGGTAAAAAACAAAAAGCAAACACTGCACCAACTCAAACTGATTTGCATCTAATTGACCACCCCTAATTAGCAGCTCTGCCAAGCAACTGGTATTGGAGAAGAAGAAAAAAAAAATAATCAAGTTACAGAATTTTGCCTGCTCATCCCTACATACAAATATGCAAGCCTGGAATATCTAAAACCAATAGAAAGTGGATTATATATATATCTACTAGTAAAAAAAAACACCCAAAAATGGGCGCTAAGCTACAGGTGCTCTTCCCCCCCCCCCCCCCCCAGCAACGCGAGCACAGACTTGTTCCGCTCGACCGTCTTCCACCGCTGTCTGCAGTATATGCACACAGGGAGAAGTTGCATGCTTGACAGTTGGAAAACGCTGTTTCCCACAATGCAATGAGGTATACACACACACCTAAGGAGCCCACCCAGTGTGCAGGGGGCAGGAACTCCCACAATGCAGTAGTAGGGAGGGGCAATGAGATGCAAATACTACCAAGTTAAAGCAGAATCATGCAATTTTATATGCAGCTTGGAAATGGGACAAATGAATTCTGCCAAGGTCTAGAGATGTCGCGAACCTCCGATTTTCAGTTCGCGAACCCTGTTTGCGAACCTTCGCGGAAGGTTTGGTTCGCGGAAAAGTTTGCAAACTGCAATAGACTTAAATGGGGATGCGAACTTTGAAAAATAGAAAAAAAATTATGCTGGCCACAAAAGTGATGGAAAACATGTTTCAAGGAGTCTAACACCTGGAGGGGGGCATGAGGGAGTGGGATACATGCTCAAAGTCCCGGGGAAAAATCTGGATTTGACGCAAAGCAGCGTTTTAAGGGCAGAAATCACATTGAATGCTAAATTGCAGGCCTAAAGTGCTTTCAAACATCTTGCATGGGTATACATCAATCAGGGAGTGTAATTAGAGTTCTGCTTCACACTGACACACCAAACTCACTGTGTAATGCACCGCAAACAGCTGTTTGCGTAGTGATGGCCGTGCTGGACTGGTGCGCACCGTGGCCAGAGTGTAGGCCGTGGCGTTTTTCAAGGCCATATGGTCGCCGGGCTGTGGTAGCTCAATGATAGAACAACAGTGACTGTCCAGCTGATCAAATTTGGTCTGACCACAATGAAGCAACGACCTTATTATCTTTTGTGTCCCACCCCCACCCGAGACACTCAAATAGCCGGCGGTCATTGCTTCATTGTGATACGCAAGCCCCTTCACCGCTGCAAGGTAATGATCACGAAGGGGGATGGGCACATGTACATGCCTTTTGTTTTTTTGTTGCAGCCGCCCGCAGTGCAGCCAGAAAAATTAGCCAGGCATCTACACGCACCAGAAAAATTAGTGTAGCGGCCTTAAAAATTCAGGAATCCGCCTAGGGTCCTGGACCCTGTTGGTGGTGGCGTAGAAGGCAAGCGGCCTGCAGGCAGAGATGCTGTGTGTGGGGACTGACTTATGGTTCATACACACTTGAGATAAAAGTCTTTGGAAAAGGCAAGATCAGACCAATTTTACCCCCTTCTATGTAGTATGAGAGCCATACTCTACACAGTCTATTCTATGGAGCTGCACTCCCCATCAAATAAAATCTTTGCAGGATGCTGCACACAAAGATGCCCGTACACACTCAAAAGATCATTATCTGCAAAAGATCTGTTCCTGCAAAAGATCCATTCATAGTCTATGAGATCTGCAGATCATCATACACACCTTGTTTAACAGACAATCATCTGCAGATCAGATCCACCAGGATGGATTTTCAGATCTGCAGATGATTGCCAGATATGCAGATGAAGTCTGTTAAACAAGGTGTGTATGATGATCTGCAGATCTCATAGACTATGAATGCATTTTGCAGGAATGGATCTTTTGCAGACATGGGGGGCACAGGAGGACACATGGGGGGCACAGGAGGACACATGGGGGGCACAGGAGGACACACAGAAGGACATGTACAAGACGCTCCTGGAATATGGACGCACCAGGTTTAGTATTTTTTTTTCCCCTGGTTTTTGCCCTCCAAACTTGGGTGCGTCTTATATTCCGGAGTGTCTTATACGGCGGAAAATACGGTAGATGTGTCAGTAATTAAAGGGATGAGTTGGCAACACTGCTGGGTACTTGGACACAAATCTTTGCACGACCAGATTCAGCACATGTGCCATACAGCGTATGTGTTTCAGCTTTCCCAAATTCAACGCAGCAATGAGATTGCTGCCGTTGTCACACACCACGTTGCCGATCTCAAGCTTGTGCGGGGTCAGCCATTGCTCCACCTGTTTGTTAAGAGCAGCCAGGAGAGGGGTGGTAGCAGGTGGAGGGGAAGTGGCTGGAGGCCTGCCTGCAAACCGTGGAGGTGTGACAAGTCGGTCCGCTGCGCAGCCACGTACTCCCTGCTTGCTGCCATCGGTCACCAGGTTGACCCAATGGGCTGTATATGTAATGTAGTGGCCCTGCCCGTGCTTGGCAGACCAGGCATCCGTGGTCAGGTGGACCCTTGACCCAACGCTGTGTGCCAGAGATGACACCACTTGCCTCTCAACTGCACGGTACAGTTTGGGTATGGCCTTTTGTGAAAAATAATTGCAGCCTGGTATCTTCCACTGCGGTGTACCAATGGCCACAAACTTACGGAAAGCCTCCGACTCCACCAGCTTGTATGGTAATAGCTGGCGAGCTAATAGTTCCGCCACGCCAGCTGTCAGACGCTGGGCAAGAGGGTGACTGGCAGACATTTGCTTCTTACACTCAAATACTTCCTTCACGGACACTTGGGTACTGCTGTGGGCAGAGGAGAAGGAATCGCTCAAGGGAAGAGGCGGTGTGGAGGAGGGTGAGTGTGAAGGTGCGCGGGAGAAAGTGGATGAAGACTATGCACCTGAAAAGGAGGAAGAGGGGAAGGAGGGTGGCTTGTCTTTTGAGGGGTGCTGTTTTTCCTCAGGTGTTCTTGCCATAGCTGTTTGTGCCTTCTCTCCAGGTGCCGTCGAAGGCACTTGTCCCTACGTGAGAGTTGGCCTTTCCACAGCTCAATTTTTGCTGGCAGAGACAACAGATGGCTTTGCTCCGATCTGAGACACACACACGTGAGAAAATTTCCAAACCGCTGAGCCCCCCTGGGGTGATGGCGCTACGGTGGCATCAGCAGCTGACGTTGAAGGACATGTTGGCTGGCCATAGCTGGCGATACATGGCGCCGGACACTGCCCCCAGCTGTTTCGGAGGACGAGCTCCCTCTGCTTCTATCATGGAGTCGTCTCCTCCTACTACTCTCTGACTCCCCCTATGAACTGTCCCCCTGATCATCTCCTCTACCGGGAACATATGTGGTATCCGTATAATCGTCATCATAATCCTCCTGGCCAGCTTCGCTTTCCTCAGACACCTCCTCAACTGCACCAACTTCAGGTGGTTGGTTCATCATCCCCCTCCTCACACGATACGTCCATAGTATCGCCACCTAACTCAGACGTATGAGGTGGTGTACCTGCGCCTTCTTCTTGTTGTTGCAGTAGTGGCTGTGAATCAGTGATTTCACCACCACCAAATAACTCCTGTGAAGTGTCAAATGCAGCGGATGTTGTGCTTGTTGTAGCGCTGGTGGCTGCGGGAGATGAGTTCTGTGTTGAATAGTCAAGCACGTCCTGATCTTGGGAAGTGATGGCACGGGCCTTCTTCTGAGCACTGTATTTTGGGGCAGGTCCGCACGAAATCACAGCAACACCACCTCGCACAGACCTGCCGGTGCCTGGTGGCCTTCCTCTGGGTCTGCCTCTACCTCTTCCTCTACCTGGTTTGTCCATTTTGTCCATCTCGGGTGGATGCTAGGTATATGCAGTGAGGTGGGTTTACTCAACACAACAGGTAGTAGGATGCAGTGAGCTGGGTTCACTGAACAGTAAAGGTACTTAGATGCAGTGAGGTGGGGTCACTCAACACAACAGGTAGTAAGATGCATTGATGAGGTGGGTTAACCCTCCTGGCGGTTTAAAAAAATCCGCCAGAGGGCAGCAAAGTAGTGTTTTTAAAAAAAAAAAATTTCTCATGTAGCGAGAAAGTCTCGCTACATGATAGCCGCTCAGCGGCATCCCCCAGCGGCGATCGGAGATCCCGTTCAAAGAAGGAGGGCGATGGGCGGGATGACGTCAGACTTCGTGACGTCAAAGGGGACTCCCATCCACCTCACAGCGCTGCCTGGCACTGATTGGTTAGGCAGCACACGGGGTCGGGGGGGGGGGGGGGGGGCGGCCGCGGCGCAAGGAATAGCGGCGTATTGGCGGGTAGCGGCGGCGATCGGATGCTACACGCAGCTAGCAAAGTGCTAGCTGCGTGTAGCAAAAAAAAAAAAAAAAAAAAAAAAAAAAAAAAAAAAAAAAAAAAAAAAAGTATGCAAATCGGCCCAGCAGGGCCTGAGCGGTGCCTCCCGGCAGCATAGCCCGTGCTCAGCACGGGCTTACCGCCAGGGAGGTTAAGTAAACACAACAGGTACTGCAGTATATACAGTACTGGGTAGTGCAATGTGCAGCTCCCTGTCACACACACAGGTAGTCACTGAACGTGCTGGGCTGCTGGCAGTGGCACACACACACACTATCAATTGCAAGGCTGTGCATGCAACAAAAGTGTCAGTTTGACACACAGGGGAAAAAAAAAAAAAAAAAAAAAAAA
Source organism: Hyperolius riggenbachi (assembly GCF_040937935.1). Taxonomy (NCBI): domain Eukaryota; kingdom Metazoa; phylum Chordata; class Amphibia; order Anura; family Hyperoliidae; genus Hyperolius; species Hyperolius riggenbachi. Next base: position 318,227,976 of record NC_090648.1, read on the forward strand.
AAAAAAAAGTACAGGATGAGCTCTGAAAAGAGCTATTGAGGGGTGCTATAAAGGCAATAACAATCAGCCAGGAGCAAGATAAGCAGCCAAGAGCCTAACTAATCTGTCCCTACTCTGTCTCTAGCAGGCACACGAGTGAGGCTAATGGCCGCCAGAGCCTGCCTTATATAAGGGGGGGGGGGGGGGGGCTCAAGAGCTTAGTGTAGCCTGAATGGCTACAATGTGCCTGCTGACTGTGATGCAGAGGGTCAAAGTTGACCCTCATAGTGCATTATGGGGCGAATCGAACTTCCGCAAATGCGAACCCCCAAAGTTCGCCTGGAACCGTTCGCAGGCGAATCGTTCGCAACATCTCTACCAAGGTCATGGTCCATTTTCAAGCTACATACATCTGTATGTAAAACTTGCATAATCCTGCACCGGCTTGGAATTATTTGCTTATCATTGATGATCCCTAGTCAGGGGCTCTTCAACAAAAACTGGCTATATTCTATTGTTCCAATTCTAAGCAGCAAACATTGCATACAATTAGAATAAAATTGACATCAGAAAATGGTTACCATTTCATTGACCAGGGGAGTGGTTAGGGTCCTGGAAGATCAGGAGCCCCTATCAGCGGTTTACCACTAAATAGCAGTTGTGTTCCCCCACAGAAATACCATAAACATCCACTTTCAGACAGGCGTTTCATTCACTGCCTGTCAGCTGCTCTCCAGCACCAGCTGTTAGCGCCTCGGTATCAGCACTGGAGTCAGATCTAAGCATGGCCACAGCCATGCTCAGACTCGACATGTCACGGTGCTCTGCTGCATAACACCACTGCATGTTAGTGCTTGACAAACGTCATCTAAGAACCGCAGCAATTCTGTGTTTAAATTGCACCTCAAATGCACTGACAGGCAGCAGATGGGAGACTGAACTACCCAACAAGCGCACAGTTCAGCCTCCTGTCTGAAAGAGGCCTAAAGGAAACCAAAGAACTACAAGCATTTATACTTACCTGAGTACTTCCTCCAGCGCCCCCTGTAGACTGTGGGCTTCCTCATCATCCTCCCAGTCCTGCCCATTTTTCCACTGTCTAGCTCGGTAGTCTGGGAGTGCTGGAAATCTGCAGCCATGCACATTCTTGATCATACTCCTGTGGCTAGGAGCATTCTGCGCAGGTACAGTGTGCTACTGACCACAGAAGCACCATTGGGGGGGGGGGGGGCGCACGCAGCCAGGTATACACATTGGATCATGACTGCACCCAGTCATGGCTTTACCCATTCCAGCCAGTGGAGGAACAAAGCAGCCCAGGAGGTCAGCAAGGGAGCCCACAAGCTTCAAGGGGCTAGAGGAAGCGCCAAGTATAAATGCTTGTACACTTGAAAGTACACCGAGCATCAGTACAGAAGAAAAAAAGTTTTTTTTTAATGAACCCGCCATAAGTGAGGTTTGCAACTCAGTATGCTGTTGGGAGGCCAGGGGTTACACCATTGCTTACCTACTGGGGGCTACTCGTAAAGCGCCCATTCCATGTGATGTTCACTATCCCAACCAACCAGAATCCTACTGTAAAAGCACAGTCCTGGCCACAATGCATGCAAGGAGATGCAAGCGGCAATATATACTGGGAGCTGTAGTATGCATTGCGGCCAGGAGCACACTCTACAGCAGAATTCTTTTAGATGCGGCCAGGTACAGCTGGCAACCATCACAGGGACCAGTGGCTACATGAACCGTACTACAGGTAAGAAATTGTGCTCCCCTAACCCCCTTCAGCATACTGAGTTCCAAACCTCCCTTATGGGGAGGTTCAATTTGGCAAAGAATACAAATTCTACCGGTGCACGTGAAGGAAACATGAGGCAAATGAAATTAGTGTAACTTTATTTACCTATGACTTCCTGCAGCCCCGAGAAGTCTGTGTCCCTCACGCAGTTCTGCTGTCACCCATTCATCCACTTCGTATGGGTCAGCGGCTTCTGCGCATGCATGGGTGCATGCACCGCTCATGGTCACGCTTGTGGCCAGGAGTGTTCTGCGCAATAGTACTGCATAGAATGCTCCAAGGCAACACACACACACACACACACACACACACACACGACAACAGAAGACTTTCAGCACTGAAGGAGGCTCCAGGTAAGTAAAGCTAAACTGATTTAAATGAACTGTAAACAAATGAATAAAATTGCTTTTTGTTTACAAAATCATTTATTATCGAATATTTAGTCAGCGTCTGCCCATGATAAAATCTTTCCTCTTTTATTCTGAAATTTATCACTGGAGGCTTTAGTTCTGCCAGGTGATCTGTATCGAATGTTAGGCCTCGTTCACATTACAAACGCGGACGGGCACGCACGCGAAACGCAACGCGTACGAACGCACGCCATCCGCGTTTGTATGCGTTGCGTGGCTGATCCCAACACTGAAAAGTGAATGGGACAGCCACGCGTTTTTGCAAAAAATGCGTGCAGCATGCGTTCCCGGACCGCACAGGTCCGGAACGCATGCAGTGTGAACATCAGACATTGCACTCTATGCAATGTCTGATGTCGTGCGTGTCGGCCACCTGCACGCGTTTCCAAAACGCGGCTGGAAACGTGTGCAGTGTGAACGGGGCCTTAGAGTTCTATGCACAGAGGGAGATGGTGCTTGCTTGGCAAAAGGAAGCCATTATTTCCCTCAATGCAATGAGGATCACAGACAGCAAACTGTCAGGACCATATCATGATGGCATCACACTGTGGGAGGGGTGAAACCACAATATCAGTCATGCAGACAGCAGGACAGCCAGGCAATGTGCATTATTTAAAAGGAAATAACATGTCAGCCTCCATATCCCGCTCACATTGGCTTTGCCTCATCTATAATTTAAAAGGACAACTGCAACAAGAGATGGAGGCTGCAAAAAGTATTTTCCCTTTAAACAATACCATTTGCTTTGCTACACAGCTGATCTATTTGGTTGCAGTAGTGACTGAATCACACCAGAAACAAGCATAAGATAAAATTGTCAGAAGTGACAATGTCAGAAACACCTGATATGCTGCATGCTTGTTTAGGGTCAATAGCTAAAAAGATTACAGGCAGAGGATAAGCAGGACAGCCAAGAAACTGGTATTGTTTAAAGGGAACCTAAACTGAGAAGGATATGGATTTTTCTTTGAAAATAATTCCAGTTGCCTAACTCTCCTGATGATCCTGTATCTCTAATACTGTTAGCCACAGCCCCTCAACAAGCATGCAGATCAGGTGCTCTGACTGAATTTAGACTGGATTAGCTGCATGCTTGTTTCAGGTGTGTGATTCAGACACTACTGCAGCCAAAGATCAGCAGGACTGCCAGGCAACTGGTATTGTTTAAAAGGAAACATCTATAACCCTTTCAGTTAAGTTTCCCTTTAAAAGCAAGCAAGTGAGTGAGCTCAGCTACTTACTGTGAGGACAGCTGGGGCAGGAGGCTGGCTTCTGCTGCTGGCCCTGGTGGAGGAGGATGCATGAGGCTGGCTTCTGCTGCTGGCCCTGGTGGAGGAGGATGCATGAGGCTGGCTTCTGCTGCTGGCCGTGGTGGAGGAGGCATGAGGCTGGCTTCTGCTGCTGGCCGTGGTGGAGGAGGCATGAGGCTGGCTTCTGCTGCTGGCCGTGGTGGAGGAGGCATGAGGCTGGCTTCTGCTGCTGGCCCTGGTGGAGGAGGCATGAGGCTGGCTTCTGCTGCTGGTCCTGGTGGAGGAGTCATGAGGCTGGCTTCTGCTGCTGGCTCTGGTGGAGGAGGCATGAGGCTAGCTTCTGCTGCTGGCCCTGGTGGAGGAGGCATGAGGCTGGATTCTGCTGCTGGTCCTGGTGGAGGAGGCATGAGGTTGGCTTCTGCTGCTGGTACTGGTGGAGGAGGCAAAGGATGGCAGGCAGAATGGAGGCAGGCAGGTAGGCTGTGAGCAACGCCAGACTAGATCAGCTGATTCCCATGCACAGTACAGAAGTACTACTCAAAGCTCCCACCTTTTCACATCAAATCCACGCCCCCTGCCAGTGATTGGTCAGGGGCGGGATTTCATTTGACAGGCTCAGCCTCAGCCCATAAGGATAGCTGCAGGCTGAGCTAGATGATAATGATGTAAGCACGAAACCCCGCCCACAACACATTGCCAACCGTCTGTTAATTAACAAACTTTTCTATACTTTTTTTGTGTCTGGGATTTCTGTATGAATCGCTGCAATGCCCATAAATATGCCTGCAGACAAGACAGTCCCGCCCCTCAGCCCTGCTAAACCAATCACCGCAGCCTAGCCTCAGCCTTTGTCCCTCCAATTGGCCAATGATGTCGCCAGTTTCTTTTTCCCTCCGTATTGGCCCCGCCCCCACATGTGGTAATCTCCTGCAAGCAGCCAGAGAGAATGGAAGGACGAGTGTGTGAAACTCGAGGATGTTATGTGAGTGACTCGTGTGTGCATGCTGGTGTTGTGTCTGATCACGCTGCCCTAAGGATTACGCTGCCGCGCATGCTCAGTATCAAAATCGTGTAGAATTACACTGCATCACGTGACATGCCCCCTGGAGGCTTAGCACATGCGAAGATGCAGTATTTTTAAAGAGGAGCTGTTAGCTATAGGGTCTCAGAGACAACAAACACATGTCAGTAGATAAATACTGGCTGTACTTACATTACATATGCATTTCACTGTCCACGTTTGGATTTCACAGAATTTGTATATAGTATTTTCAGAGATTGATGCTCCTGACAGCTCATGGCAGGTTCCATGTTTGAGTGTCTTGTCTGAAGTCAATTGTGATGGATTATCCTGCCTTACCCTGCTTCCTGATTGATTATTCTTTAGCCCTCCCAAGTCCCAGCCCTCAGACACTTCCACCCCTCAGACACTCCCACAAGTCTCTGGTCTAACTGGGTCATATTGTCTGTCACTCGGCGGGGGGGGGGGGGGGATTGTGTGCGATCTCGGTGTCAGTTGGGGTGGGGGGAGCCGTGCGTGAGATTGCGATGTCAGTCGTTTTGCAGCCGTTTGCGATGTCAGTCCTTTTGCGGCCGATTGCGTTGTCAGTCGTTTTGCGGCCGATTGCGATGTCAGTCCTTTTGCGGCCGATTGCGATGTTGGTCGTTTTGCGGCCTAGTTGTTTTGCGTGCGATTGCAATGTCAGTCGTTTTGCGTGCGATTGCGATGTCAGTTGTTTTGCGGCCGATTGCGATGTCAGTCGTTTGAAACAGGAGGATGTTATGTGAGTGACTCGTGTGTGCATGCTGGTGTTGTGTCTGATCACGCTGCCCTAAGGATTACGCTGCCGCGCATGCTCAGTTTCAAAATCGTGTAGAATTACACTGCATCACGTGACATGTCCCCTGGAGGCTTAGCACATGCGAAGATGCAGTATTTTTAAAGAGGAGCTGATAGCTATAGGGTCTCAGAGACAACAAACACATATCAGTAGAAAAATACTGGCTGTACTTACATTACATATGCATTTCACTGTCCACGTTTGGATTTCACAGAATTTTTATATAGTATTTTCAGAGATTGATGCTCCTGACAGCTCATGGCAGGTTTCATGTTTGAGTGTCTTGTCTGAAGTCAATTGTGATGGAATATCCTCCCTTACCCTGCTTCCTGATTGATGATTCTTTAGCCCTCCCAATCTGGGTCATATTGGCCTCAATTCACTAAGCTTATCTCCTGTCTTTAATAACTCTTCTAGAGTTGTTACCATGGTGATAAGGCATGTAGTATTCAGGAAACATTTTACCTCAAGCAAGCCTAAAGTTAACTCTTCTGTCTTTAAGTTAACTCTCCAATCCTTAAAATAACTCCAGAGTTAAAGACAGGCTGTTAATTAACTGCGTGTGAAAATAACTACAGAGGAGGTAAATTAAAGGGGAACTGAAGAGAGAGGTATATGGAGGCTGTCATGTTTGTTTCCTTTTAATCAATACCAGTTGCCTGGCAGCCCTGCTGGTCTATTTCTCTGCTGTAGTGTCTGATTAAAACCAGAAACAAGCATGCAGCTAGTCTTGTCAGATCAGAGTTATAAGTCTGAACCACTGAAACACCTGATCTGCTGCATGCTTGTTCAGGGGCTATGGCTAATAGTATTAGAGGCAGAGGATCAGCAGGGCTGCCAGGCAACTGGTATTGTCTAAAAGGAAATAAACATTACAGCCTCCATATACCTCTCTCTTCAGTTCCCCTTTAACTACAGAGGAGGTAACTTAAAGGGATACTGTAGGGGGGTCGGGGGAAAATAAGTTGAACTTACCCGGGGCTTCTAATGGTCCCCCGCATACATCCTGTGTTGGCGCAGCCACTCACCGTTGCTCTGGCCCCGCCTCCAGTTCACTTCTGGAATTTCTGACTTTAAAGTCAGAAAACCACTGCGCCTGCGTTGCCGTGTCCTCGATCCCGCTGATGTCACCAAAAGTGCACAGCGCAGGCCCAGTATGGTCTGTGTCTGCGCAGTACACTCCTGGTGACATCAGCGGGAAGAAGGACACAGCAATGCAGGCGCAGTGGTTTTCTGACTTTAAAGTCAGAAATTCCAGAAGTGAACTGGAGGCGGGGCCGGAGCATTGGGGAGTGGCTGCGCCAACACAGGATGTCTGCGGGGGACCATTAGAAGCCCCGGGTAAGTTCAACTCATTTTCCCCCGACCCCCCTACAGTATCCCTTTAAGGAATGAAGAGGTAAGATAACTCCATCACTGTGTGGAGGTAAGTTTTCTCTTGCTTTATTATCTCCAGCATGATCTTAGTGAATTGAGGCCAATGTCTGTCTGTCACTCAGCGGGGGGGGCGCATTCCAATGTTAGTCGTTTTGCGACCGATTGCGTTGTCAGTCGTTTTGCGGCCAATTGCGATGTTAGTCGTTTTGCGTGCGATTTCGTTGTCAGTTGTTTTGCGGGGGGGGGGGGGGGATGCGGGCAGAGCTGCTGTCACAAGCGCACTAGCGGGGGGTGGGTGCGGGCAGAGCTGCTGACATTGCCGGGGGGGGGGGGGGGCGAGGGTGTCGGCAGAACTGCTGTCACTAGCAGGGGGTGGCTGCTGTCACTTGCAGGGGGGGGGGGTGTATGCTGGCATAACTGCTGTCACTAGCTGTGGGGGGGGGGTGTACAGAGCTGCTGTCACTAGCTGCTGTCACTAGGGGGGTGCGGGCAGAGCTGCTGTCACTAGTGGTTGCAGGCAGAGCTGCTGTCACTAGTGGTTGCAGGCAGAGCTGCTGTCACTAGTGGTTGCGGGCAGAGCTGCTGTCACTGGGGGGGGGGGGTGTGAAGAGCTGCTGACACTGCCGGGGGGGGGGGGGGGGTTGCAGGCAGAACTGCTTTCACTGGTGGGGGGTGGCTGCTGTCACTCGCGGGGGGGCTGCGCGCAGAGCTCGATCTGTGGGGCTCTCACTACAGGGAGGGGAAACCAGGAAGGAAGAACGGAAGCAGCCAATCAGTAAAGATTTGGAGGAGGGATAGGGAAATGAAGGGGAGGACCAGGGAGAGCAGAAGGGAGAAAAAAAAACCCTCCCAACATGCTTTGCAGCTTGTTATGCGGCCTCCTTAGCTGCCACAAAAAAAGTAAGATAGATTTTTAACTTCAGTATTGCCTTTTTGCCTTCCTTTCAAACTATTTAACACAGGAGAATAGAGATTTAATTTTTTTTTTTTTGCCTAACAGTTACTCTTTAAAGGAGAACTGTAGTGAAAGGTATATGGAGGCTACCATATTGATTTCCTTTTAAGCAATACCAGTTACCTGGCTATCCTGCAGATCCTCTGCCTCCAATAATTTTAGCCCTAGACCCTCAACAAGCATGCAGCAGATCTGGTGTTTGACATTTTTGTAAGATCTGACAAGATTAGCTGCATGCTTGTTTCTGGTGTGATTCACACTACTGCAGCCAAATAGATCAGCAGGGCTGTCAGGCAACTGGTATAGCTTAAAAGGAAATCAATATGGCAGCCTCCATATACCTCTCACTACAGTTCTCCTTTAAGCTGCTCCTGAGCTCCACAGGCTGGCTGCATAGTGCTTCCTGTCATGTTGTATTGGCTTGCTGCAGAGTACTTTCTCTGTGGTGGAGGAGGTCACTGGTTACTGGAATGATGGCTACAGACTGGACTGTAGCTTTTTAGAAATGTTGCTGGCAGCTTCCGAGTTAAGGACATGTGATGCAATGATTCCCTCAGGGAAGGAGCCGTCCAGTCTGGCTGTGCTGGGGGTGCCCTTTGCTGCCTGTGCATCACTTCAGCAATATAGACCACATAACGTGAGTACTATGTGTATTGTGCCTGTCAGTCACTGTGGTGGTCTTATTGACATTCACCATCATAACCCCCCCCTTTCCACCCCCCAGCCTGTCATCAAACAAAATTACTGACACAAAATCCAAATCCAAAAAAGCTTTATTGGCAGGACCAAATACATTTAGCATTGACAAAGCAAAACAAAACATTAACATGGGGAGGGGGGATTGTGGGAATAAGGGAAGGATATAGGGGGTTGGGGTATATAGTCCATAGGTGTGTGGAGGATGTAAGGGACAGCATGGGGGACTGGGATATACAGTCCATAAGGGGTATTGGGGGAATACAGTCCATGTGGTATCATGTTCCTCTCAGTTGGTGGCAGGCTGTGACATATCGGGCAGCTATTTGCACGGTTGTTTCCTCTTCCCCCAGTAGGATGTAGAGTTTCCTCTCTTCATCTGTGGAGGTAAAATCCTGTATGTGGGCGTAAAGTCTCTGGAAGTGGGCGGTCCTCACAGGTGCGTATTTGCTGCAGGAAGTGGGCCTCATCCTCCAAGACCTCCTGGTCGCATTGTCTGCACAGTCTCTCCTCCCGGGGCTTCCATGTCTGTCTGTGCCGCCCTTTCTCTACCTCCAGGTTGTGGGCGCTCAGACGGTACAGGCTCAGGGTCTGTCTGTCTTTGTGGTGGTGTAGCCTCTCCAGATATGGAGCCATTGTGTACTCCCTCTGTAGTGATTGGTAGACAGTGAGTTTCTTGGAATTCTTTGTCACTTCTCCATTCCTCTATGTATCGTTCCTTGCAGCTTTCTATAGTCCGTTTTATTTGGGCTTTTGTCAGCCTGTGTTGGTGGCCTTGGCTTGGCCTGCTGCTGATGCTTTGCTTGAGAGCGCGTGGTATGGCCTCGCCCCCCTGGCTCAGTGAGGCTTTATGGTGGTAAGTGCCGAGGTTGCTGCTCTGTATATGCGCCCAGTATGAGAGTGCCCTCTGCTGGATAGTAAGCCATAGTGGGAACCTGCCTAGCTCTGCCCGGCAAGCTGAATTCAAAGTGCTTCAATGGACTTGGAGGAGATACTTGCAGAACTCTAGATGGAATATTTCTGTTGGGCTGGAGTCCCATTTTGATTTGTCTGGGTAGGTGACTGGGCCCCATACCTCACTGCTATAGAGCAGGATCGGGGTGATGATGCTGTTGAATATCTTTGCCCACACTCTCACTGGTGGTTTTAGGTGGTAAAGCTGCCTTCTGATGGCATGGATACTATATCCTGCCTAATGTGAGCACTATGTGTACTGTGCATGTCTGTCAATGTGGTGGTCTTACTGACATTCTCCATCACCCCCCCCCCCCCCCCCCATCTCTCCCAGCCTGTCATCAAACACAGTTTCTGACATATGTATACACGCACCTCTGTACCCCTGTCTGCTGTACATCATTGCTGACAGTCCTTGTGTACCTCTGTCATCGTATACTCTTGCTGGCACATGTAGACCCCTCTATCTTTTTTTATCATACAGCCTTACTAACACATCAGTCACATCACAGTACCCTTAATTTGCCAGATGTAGCCACCCCAGTGCCCCTTATGTGCCAGCATCAGCCACCCCAGTGCCCCTTATGTGCCAGCATCAGCCACCCTAGTGCCCCTAATGTGCCAGCATCAGCCACCCCAGTGCCCCTAATGTGCCAGCATCAGCCACCACTGTGCCCCTAATGTGCCACCAGCAGCCACCCCAGTGCCCCTCATGTGCCACCAGCAGCCACCACTGTGCCCCTCATGTGCCAGCAGCAGCCACCCCAGTGCCCCTCCTGTGCCAGCAGCAGCCACCCCAGTGCCCCTAATGTGCCAGCAGCAGCCACCCCAGTGCCCCTAATGTGCCAGCAGCAGCCACCCCAGTGCCCCTAATGTGCCAGCAGCAGCCACCCCAGTGCCCCTAATGTGCCAGCAGCAGCCACCCCAGTGCCCCTAATGTGCTAACAGCAGCCACTGCTGTGTCACTACTATGCCAGCATCAGCCACCCCAGTGCCCCTAATGTGCCAGCATCAGCCACCCCAGTGCCCCTAATGTGCCAGCATCAGCCACCCCAGTGCCCCTAATGTGCCAGCATCATTCACCCTAGTGCCCCTAATGTGCCAGCAGCAGCCACCCCAGTGCCCCTAATGTGCCAGCAGCAGCCACCACCACTGTGTCACTACTATGACAGCGGCAGCCACCGCTGTGTCACTACTATGCCAGCAGCAGCCACACCAGTGCCCCTAATGTGCAAGCAGCAGCCACCACCACTGTGTCACTACTATGCCAGCAGCAGCCACCACTGTGTCACTACTATGCCAGCAGCAGCCACCGCTGTGCCCCTAATGTGCCAGCAGCAGCCACCGCTGTGTCACTACTATGCCAGCAGCAGCCACCACTGTGTCACTATTATGCCAGCGGCAGCCACCCCAGTGCCACTAATTTGCTAGCAGCAGCCACCACTGCTACTACTATGCCCCGATGTGCCCCTAATGTGCCAGCAGCAGCCTCCACTGTGTCACTACTATGCCAGCAAATCCTGCAGCTGACCCAAGAGACGTGAACGCCAGCCTGAATGCGTGCTGCTTGACAGCAGTGCGTGACATTGTCGTAACTGCTATAGACAGGGACAGATATCCCTTGCAGCACAGAAATCTGTGTGTATGTGTTTGTGTCTAGTAGATTTGTTCACACACAACTGCTAGTGGTGTCTGAGTCTTACAAAGTGTGGCAGCCTTGTTTTATCTCAAATAGGGCTGCTCCTCCTCTGGATTTGGTCAGGGCCTGTCTCTGCAGGTGTGCTGTGGGGGTAGGCTATTGGAAATCCCCATCTAATAAGGCGCTTAGGGCCCTTTCACACCAGTTGGATTTTTCGGCGTTTTAACGCCACGGCCGAAGTTGGCGTTTTGCTAGGTAAAAGAAAGTCCATAGACTTTCATTTTACCTTTCACATCTAACTCGGCGTTTTGGAGCGTTGCGTTTCAACGCTCCCAGGAGCTTTTTCAGGGCTGTTTACAGCCGAAGTTGACTGTTGGCGTTTCAATGATAGTCAATGGAAAACGCCAACTTAAGCGTTTTCAAAGCGTTTTCAAAGCGTTTTACAGCTGACTTGTTCACTTATTTTTATAGAAGAAAAAAAAAGGACGTTTTCATATGAGCTGTAAGGGCCCTTTCACACCAGAGGGCTTTTTCGGCGTTTTAACGCCACGGCCGAAGTTGGCGTTTTCCTAGGTAAAAGAAAGTCCATAGACTTTCATTTTACCATTCACACTAAGCGCTGCGTTTTGGAGCGTTGCGTTTCAACGCTCCCAGGCGCTTTTTCTGGGCCTACCGCTGCGTTTCTCATTACAATTGATTGTAATGTATAGGCGTTAAAACGCCTTGAAAACGCCTGCAGCCAAAACGCAGCGTTTTAGCCTTTCACCGCTGCCTGTAGTGTGAAAGAGCCCAAAAACTCTTTCAAAACGCTTTGAAAACGCTATGTATTGGCGTTAAGCAAAAGGCTGACTTTCAGCCTTTTCTACCGCAGCCTCTAGTGTGAAAGAGCCCTTATTATAAAGCATGGGTTAGTTATCTGTGAGCTGCAATACACTGCAGAGCTCTCCCAGCCAAACACAAAGCTGCTTCTGTACAGCAGTCACTGGGACTACATGGCAGAGATCACTTTTATGCTGTAATAGAGGAATCTCATATTTCTGCCTTTCCCACCCTTGTGTTTGTTCCCTACAGGTGGATCCAGTAACAGAACCTCACCGGAGAGATATACAGGTCCTCTTAATTCCCAGGATAGTACACAGGAAGATCACACCATCCCCCACCCTCGTCAGGTAGATGGAACTGAGGCTGTAAACATAACATTGACTCCATATGGAATGACTTCATCAGTGCTTGCATTGAAACAGTGTTATTTTCTGTGTTTAGGCTGAAGAAGTGACAAATGTGAAGCTGGAGGATGGAGATGATGAAGAGACACATGTGAAGGAGGAGCAGCAGTCTGCAGAGGAGAGTGACATGATGGGGACCAGTGACTCAGGGATGCCACTTCCAGGTGAACAAGCAGCCTTGCCCATTGCCATATGTAACAATGTGCTTACACCCAGGGCCATTTCCCACCTTTTTGGTGCCCCAGACAAGACCATGTGCACCATCCCTCCGGCCTTCACATTGGCGTCAAATCACTCAGAGCTGTTTGGTAAAAAATAATAGTTTGGTAGAGTACCGCATTAGGTACAGTACAGACCAAAAGTTTGGACACACCTTCTCATTCAAAGAGTTTTCTTTATTTTCATGACTATGAACATTGTAGATTCACACTGAAGGCATCCAAACTATGAATTAACACATGTGGAAGTATAGTACATAACCAAAAAGTGTGAAACAGCTGAAAATATGTCATATTCTAGGTTCTTCAAAGTAGCCACCTTTTGCTTTGATTACTGCTTTGCACACTCTTGGCATTCTCTTGATGAGCTTCAAGAGGTAGTCACCTGAAATGGTTTTCACTTCACAGGTGTATTGGATTCATATAGCATCAACATATTACACAGTGCTGAGCGATAAATAAGATTACAGACCATGATAGTAGGGTTGACATGCAACACACTGCAGATAATAAGCAGTAACATACACAATGCCAGATTATGCACTGGAGTAGTAGTCCCTGATATTCAAATTCACGTTATTCTGTGGGCAGCAACAATCAGATGCCACCAACAGAAAGCTCTGTTGGTGGCAAGAAAAGGAGGCAAGATTCATTTGGGTGATAAATTGTATGTCTGTGCAGCGAACTGTTAAAGCTGCAGAGTGCTGAATTGTAAAAAATGGCCTGGTCACCTGGAGGTGTAAGCCTGTGGTCCTCGAGAGGTTATAAACACAATACAAACATAACTGGCTTTTGTGTAAAAAAAAAAAAAAAAAAGTTAAAGGGTTACATTCCTTAAAGGGACACTTAAGTCAAACAAAAAAAAATGAGTTTCACTCACCTGGGGCTTCCAATAGCCCCCTGCAGCTGTCCGGTGCCCTCGCCATCTCCCTCCGATCCTCCTGGCCCCGCCGGCAGCCACTTCCTGTTTCGGTGACAGGAGTTGACAGGCTGGGGACGCGAGTGATTCTTCGCGTTCCCAGACAAAATAGCGCCATCTATGCTGCTATAGCATATATCATATACCATATAGCAGCATAGAGGGTGCTAAATGTGTCTGGGAACGCGAAGAATCACTCGTGTCCCCAGCCTGTCAGCTCCTGTCACCGAAACAGGAAGTGGCCGCTGGCGGGGCCAGGAGGATTGGAGGGAGACGGCGAGGGCACTGGACAGCTGCAGGGGGCTATTGGAAGCGCTAGGTGAGTAAAACTCATTTTTTTTGGTTGACTTAAGTGTCCCTTTAATGTTTTCAGCCTTCTGATCTATCAGCTGCATTGGCAAAATTCTGATCAGTCTCTAAAAATATCTGAATGGTATGTTGGTTTTTAAACAAAACAATCAATCAAGAAAACTGATTGTATTTAACCACTTCAGCCCACAGGGTTGAGATTTTTTTTTTACATCTGAGCAACTTTCACCTCCCATTCATTTGCCAATCACTTTATCACTACTCATCACAATGAATTGATCTATATCTTGTTTTTTCCGCCACCAATTAGGCTTTCTGTGGGTGATACATTTTGCTGAGAATTAATTTATTCTAAATTCATTTTAACAGGAATATTAAGAAAGAAATGGAAAAAATCATTATTGCTCAGCTTTTGGCCATTATAGTTTGAAATGAATACATGGTACCATAACTAAAACTATGTACTTTATTTACCAATTTCTCCCGCTCATTACACCATTTAAATTATGTCCCTAATAGGGATGGTCGGAAATGCCAATTTCCGATTCCGCGGTAATTCCGCATTCCGCCATTGCCAAATACCGATTCCGCTTTCCGCTACCAATTTCCGCATTCCAATGCGGAATTTCAGCCGGAAATCGCGGAAATTCCGCCCGACTTTAACATCGATTTTCTCAAAAACTATAAGGTCTTTTTGAAAACTTTTTTTTGCATCTGGTTTAGAAGATTCTGTTTAATAAACCCTGAAAATTTGGTGTTTCTAGGATATACGGGGGCTTTGCTATTAACCATTAAAGTCGGCAGATTTTTACTGTAATGTAAATGCAGAAAATAGGCAGATGCAGATTTATTGCATTTTACATTACAGTAAAAATCCGCCGAGTTTAGCGGTTAATAGCAAAGTCCCCGTAAGTCCTAGAAACACCAAATCTTCAGGGGTTATTAAACTGAATCTTGTGAACAAGATGCAAAAAAAGTTTTCAAAAAGACTTTATAGTTTTTGAGAAAATCGATGTTAAACTCGGGTGGAATTTCCGCGATTTCCGGCGGAAATCCGCCTAACGCACTTGCATTACCGATTTCCGCATTCCGATGCGGAAATGCAATTTCCGATCGGAATTTCGGAAATTGCATTTCTGCGGAATCCGAATGAGCATCCCTAATCACAATGTATGGCGCCGATATTTAATTTGAAAATAAAGGTGCATTTTTTCAATTTGCGTCCATTACTATTTAGAAGCCCATAATTTAATAAATCATATTGATATACTCCTTTGACATGAATATTTAAAAAGTTCAGACCCTCTTTTTTTTTTTTTTTTTTTTTCTATTGTAATTTTTTAATAAAACTTGTATGTGGGTATTTATTGGTGTGGGAGGTAAATGGGATTTTAAATGTGTAAAAATATATTTGTGTAACGATTGGTGTCAGCACGCAGAGAGAATATGATTATTGGTGATCTGCAGTATCACCAAGAATGCAGATATATACCCGATTATTGATGATCTGCAGAATCACAGATAATACAGATATATTGCTAACCTCTGGACACCTATAGGTTTGTGAGTGTTTGGTGTAACAGTAGTACTTTGAGTAATGTACCTGCTGAGCAGATGATCATAGGCAGTAAAGGAATACTGCTCTTGAGGGCACAGGAACCTTCCAGCAGCCTGAGACTCTCCAAGGGATGGAGTCAGGCTGGAGATAGGAAGGACCAGAGAGTGAGTGACACCTGAAGGTGGATGTCACTATCTGATCTGGAGACTATCTCTTAAGGGGAGAGATAGCACTCGAGGTCGGGCACGCCGGGTCGGCAACACACTGACAGATAAAGTACAAAGACAGAAGGCTGATTCGGTATCCAAGGCTAGCAGGGTCTGGCAACGGGATATCAGATATGCGAGGTACCGAATCAGAAGACAGAGGAGTAGTCAGAAAAGCAATAAGTCATAACATAAATCAGACAATGCCTATTCTGGGTGCGAGGTCCTTGGTCTCAGCACCCCGGAACTAGTCCGAAGTATACACAGATGATAATATAGTTCCCTAGACTGGGTGCGAGGGCCGTAGTCTCAGCACCCTGGAACTAGTCTGAAAGATAACACAGATGGTAGTACAGTTCCCTAAGCTGGGTGTGAGGTCCTTGGTCTCTACACCCTGGAACTAGCTTAAGCATAAACAGAATACAATTCAAATAATCTGGCTAAGTGTGAATTCCCAGGTCACCCTGGTTCAAACACACTGAAGGATCTGACTAGGTCTGAGTGCTTCCACGTAGTGATCGCAATGGCAGACAACTTGCAAGTGACCAGCAGGAACTATATATGGAGTAGTGCTAGCCAGCACCACCCCTAATTGCTTAACCAATAGTATCCTGCTCTGGAGTCAGCTGACTCTTCCTGCGTAGTATAAAAATTCTGCCTCTCAGCGCGCGTGTATTCCTAAGCTTATGTGCACTAACAGACTCAGCCACACCAGACACACACCGCCGCGTACAAACCGCCGCGCTGGACGCGGAATCAGCCGCCTGCTCAGTAGCACATGCGGCGGCTTTTCCGCGATCTCTTACAATTTGTTTGATAAAATGTGGTTTGGGGTGTAGTTTTACTATTTGGCCACAGTCAAAGTCCTGGGAGCGATCGTTCTCACTCCCAGAAAGAAGACCAGAGCTCAGAAAAGCCGCAGCGTCTGAAGAGACGCTGTCGGCTTTTCTCTGGGGGGGTCCGATCAATGAAAAAGATCTATAATCCCTTTCATTGATCGCTGGGCTAATGGCCGGTGGCGAGAGCGTGCGCGGGGACCCGCGCGACCCGTGGGAGTGCGCGCAGCCTAACTGGGCGAAAATTTTCATCCAGTTATGCTGAAGTGGTTAAAAGAGCTGAAGGAAACATTAGATGGTCTGTGGCCACCTTTATATAGCTTTTGGCACACAGTGCTTTAACCCTTCAGCATTTACATTTATGTATCTATACTGGTATGATGTGTTGAGTGGTATATCTGTGATGCAATGCGGCACCTAGCTGTGTATTGGGGCTCCCAATCTGTACACTACATGTGCTGCAAGGCGGGAGGCATCTGCTCTATTGTTGGACTGGATTGATTGATGTGATTGTTTCTATGACAGAGAGAAAGGATCCGCAGACCAGACTTGGCTTAGTGAAAAAGCGTCCGTTCTTTATTAGAAAAATCCACATGACAAAAAGTAGTGCAATAAAATCACAGGATCGACTAACGCGTGTCGAGCTTACAATCTGCCCTTAGTCATAGTCAAAGTGAACCTGTTAAAGTGATCCTTAAGTCAAATGTAAAAAATGAGATTTACTCACCTGGGGCTTCTCTCAGCCCCCAGCAGCCGATCGGTGCCCTCGCAGCTCCGCTCCGATGTCCCAGGACCCGCCGGCGAGCACTTCCGGTTTCGCAGTCACCGGCCGACAGGCATGGGAACGCGAGTGATTGTTTGCGTTCCCAGCCTGTATATCGCCCCCTGTGCTGCTATTGCAGCCTCCTGGCCGCAATAGCAGCATAGGGGGCAATATACAGGCTGGGAACACGAAGAATCACTCACGTTCCCATGCCTGTCGGCCGGTGATGGCCAAACCGTAAGTGCTCGTCGGCGGGTCCTGGGACATCGGAGCGAAGCTGCGAGGGCACCAATCGGCTGCTGAGGGCTGAGGGAAGCCCCAGGTGAGTAAATCTCATTTTTTACATTTGACTTAAGGTTCACTTTAAGGAGACGGCTTATAAATGGCTGTAAGGGATGACTCCACCCCTATCAAGCCAACAGCCAGGTCCTTAAAGGGAAACATTACATACAAGCAATAAAAACAAACTTGCAATTTACAAAATATTACAACAATGTATAAAAAAGTAAAAGTAATGTAAAAAAGATTACCACTGGAACATCAACATTATTTCAAGAAAGCGTCAAAAAGAGAAGAGGTGAATAAAAAGACAAGAGAGTACTACACTGGTCAATAATCATATACTAGGTTTAAATCCCAACGTTTATTCAAGCCAAGAGGTGTGCGAGTGCCTAACCTATGGATCCAATAGGCCTCCTGTTTTACTAAGAGTCTCTGTATATCACCACCTCTAATAGAACTGGCAACTCGTTCCACTCCCTGAAAACTAAATGATTTCAGATTACCTTTATGTACAGTTTCAAAGTGTTTAGAGACTGCCGACTTTTGGAAAGTGTTCCAATGTGTGCCACAATAATGTTCAGCTATTCGTGCTCTTAGGTTGCGAGTCGTGCAACCCACATATTGAAACTTGCACTCTGAAAAAGATATAACATAAATGGTGTATTTCGTATCACAGTTGATGTATTGTTTGATAGGAAAACTAGTGTTAAATGAATAGGAAAGCACTGTGGTCCCTCGCTTATGACAGTGACAATAATTGCAGGTTCGAAAGCCACAGGGGTATGAGCCCACCGTGGCCAACCATGTAGGGGTATGTAATGAGGAAGGGGATCTAAAGAGACTGGGAGAGAGGATGGAGCCCAGAGTCCTGGCCTTTCTAGCAGAAAAACGACAACCGCCTTCAAGAATTTTTTTAAGTTTGGGATCTGGATACAAAACTGGAAGATATTTTCTCACAATGTTAGTGATTTTTGTAAATTCCAAGCTGTATTCTGTGACGAAAGTCACCTTATCAGCCCTGACTCCATCCTGTCTCACAGTCCCCAATAGATCTGAACTAGAGGTGTACCGAACGGTTCGCCGGCGAACGGTTCCAGGCGAACATTGGGGGTTCGCGTTCGCCTGCGCCAGGCGAACTTTTCCGGAAGTTCGATTCGCCCCATAATGCACTATGAGGGTCAACTTTGACCCTCTGCATCACAGTCAGCAGGCATATTGTAGCCATTCAGGCTACAGTAAGCCCTGGAGCCCCACCCCCCTTATATAAGGCAGCCTCCGGCGGCCATTACAGTCACTCGTGTGCCTGCTAGAGAGAGGAAAGGGACAGCTGCTGCAGACTTTTTCTCTTAGGGACAGATTAGTTAGGTTCTAGGCTGCTTTGCTTGTTCCTGACTGATTAATATTGCTTTTAAAGCACCCAGCAACAGCTCTTTTCAGAGCTCAACCTGTACATTTTTTTTTCTGACACTTTTGTTGCATGCACAGCCTTGCTAATTGATAGTGTGTGTGCCACTGCCAGCAGCCCAGCACATTCAGTGACTGACTGCCTGTGTGTGTGACAGGGAGCTGCACATTGTACTACCTAGTACTGCATATACCCCAGTACCTGTTGTGTTTACTTAACCCACCTCATCACTGCATATACCTAGCTTTGTGTTGAGTGAACCCAGCTCACTGCATCTAACTACCCAGTACCTGTTGTGTTTACTTAACCCACCTCATCACTGCATATACCTAGCGTTGTGTTGAGTGAACCCAGCTCACTGCATCTAAGTCTAACTACCTGTTGTGTTGAGTGAGAACCCACCTCACTGCATCTTAAGTACCTTTACTGTATACTGTTCAGTGAACCCAGCTCACTGCATCTAACTACCCAGTACCTGTTGTGTTTACTTAACCCACATCATCACTGCATATACCTAGCGTTGTGTTGAGTGAACCCAGCTCACTGCATCTAACTACCTGTTGTGTTGAGTGTGAACCCACCTGGCCACCTCACTGCATCTAACTACCTGTTGTGTTGAGTGAGAACCCACCTCACTGCATCTTAAGTACCTTTACTGTTGAGTGAACCCAGCTCACTGCATCTAACTACCTGTTGTGTTGAGTGTGAACCCACCTGGCCACCTCACTGCATCTAACTACCTGTTGTGTTGAGTGAGAACCTACCTCACTGCATCTTAAGTACCTTTACTGTTGAGTGAACCCAGCTCACTGCATCTAACTACCTGTTGTGTTGAGTGTGAACCCACCTGGCCACCTCACTGCATCTAACTACCTGTTGTGTTGAGTGAGAACCCACCTCACTGCATATAGCTAGCATACCCCCGAGATGGACAAAATGGACAAACCAGGTAGAGGAAGAGGTAGAGGCAGACCCAGAGGAAGGCCACCAGGCACCGGTAGGTCTGTGGCTGTGCGAGGTGGTGTTGCTGTGATTTCATGCGGACCTGCCCCAAAATACAGTGCTCAGAAGAAGGCACGTGCCATTACTTCCCAAAATCGTGAGGAGGTGATTGAGTATTTAACACAGAACACCTCATCTCCCGCAGCCACCAGCGCTACAACAAGCACCACATCCGCTGCATTTGACACTTCGCAGGAGTTATTTGGTGGTGGTGGTGAAATCACTGATTCCCAGCCACTACTGCAACAACAACAAGAAGGCGCAGGTACACCACCTCATACGTCTGAGTTAGGTGGCGATAGTATGGACGTAACGTGTGTGGATGGGGATGATGGTGGACCACCTGAAGTTGGTGCACTTGAGGAGGTGTCTGAGGAAAGCGCAGCTGGCCAGGAGGATTATGATGACGATTATACGGATACCACATATGTTCCCGGTAGAGGAGATGACCAGGGGGACAGTTCAGAGGAGGAGTCAGAGAGGAGTAGGAGGAGACGACTCCATGATAGAAGCAGAGGGAGCTCGTCCTCAGAAACAGCTGGGGGCAGTGTCCGGTGCCATGTATCGCCAGCTATGGCCAGGGAGCACACATGCCCTTCAACGTCAGCTGCTGCTGATTCCACCGTAGCGCCATCACCCCAGGGGGGCTCAGCGGTTTGGAAATTTTTTCACGTGTGTGTCTCAGATCGGAGCAAAGCCATCTGTTGTCTCTGCCAGCAAAAATTGAGCCGTGGAAAGGCCAACTGTCACGTAGGGACAAGTGCTTTACGAAGGCACCTGGAGAGAAGGCACAAACAGCTATGGCAAGAACACCTGAGGAAAAGAAGCACCCCTCAAAAGACAAGCAGCGGAGAACAACCGTGGCAGCCGTCACAGGGGGCTTCTGCTGCTCCACGTTCCCATGGTATTGTTCGTGGCTGGGGGGAGGAAGAATGGATACACTTTTAAACAATTTAAAAATACAACCATCTAAACTTTCAAACAATTTAAAAATACAACCATCTAAACTTTCAAACAATTTAAAAATACAACCATCTAAACTTTCAAACAATTTAAAAATACAACCATCTATCATTTTCAAAAAAATTAAAAAAAGGGCAAAAAAACTTGCCCTCCGTAAAACATTCTTGGCAAATGCTTTCAACTTGGTTTGTCTTCCGCTGGCTCAAGGGTCCATCTGACCACAGATGCCTGGTCTGCAAAGCACGGTCAGGGCAGCTACAGCATGGGTCTCAGCAGGCTCCCACTTCGGGCCGCAATCCAACCTTCATTCCCCGCGGTGACAATGGCAGACTTGCCCTCCATAACGGATTCCCGTTAAAGGGTTTAAAGTTAATTCATTTCAAATACACAGCAGGGCCTCGAAAGTCCGCCTCCTGTATTGTTATTTTTGGTCACTACCTCGGGGCGGGCGTGCATGCCTACCTGCTGCCCTCCTTGGATGTGTAGTGGTAGCCGTTTCTCAGGCTCCACACCGGATTCCATCCCTCATTCCCTGGCCATTACCCGGGGTCACAAATGACAGACTTGCCCGCCTCCATATGATTCTCGTGAAAGGAATGTGGTGTCATCTTTGCCCGCCATAACTGGTTCTCGTTAAAGGATTTAAAGTACATTCATTTCAAATACACAGCAGGGCCTCGAAAGTCCTCCTCCTGTATTGTTATTTTTGGTCACTACCTCGGGGCGGGCGGGCGTGCATGCCTGCCCGCTGCCCTCCTTGGATGTGTAGTGGTAGCCGTTGCTCAGGCTCCACACCGGATTCAAACCTCTCATTCCCCGGCCATTACCCGGGGTCACAATGGCAGACTTGCCCGCCTCCACAGGATTCTCATTGTAGCGGTACTGAACAAGTACACAGCAAGTAGAAAATGTAAATTAAAAACAAAATGTAAGCTTTTTAACAATGCCATGGAAAGTTGAGAAGGAAGTCACACATTACCTGACATCACTGAGTGAGAAAGAGCAATCACGCCATGTTGCGCAGTAGTCCAGCATGGCCGTCACTACACAAACAGCTGTTTGCGGTGCGTTGCACAGTGAGTTTGGTGTGTCAGTGTGAAGCAGTACTCTAATTACACTCCCTGTTTGATGTATACACATGCAAGATGTTTGAAAGCACGTTAGGCCTGCAATTTAGCATTCAATGTGATTTCTGCCCTTAAAACGCTGCTTTGCGTCACATCCAGATTTTTCACCGGGACTTTTGGCATGTATCCCACTCCGCCATGCCCCCCTCCAGGTGTTAGACCCCTTGAAACATCTTTTCCATCACTTTTGTGGCCAGCATAATTTTTTCTATTTTTCAAAGTTCGCCTCCCCATTGAAGTCTATTGCGGTTCGCGAATTTTTCCGCGAACCGAACCTTCTGCGGAAGTTCGCGAACCCGGTTCGCGAACCGAAAATCGGAGGTTTGCGACATCTCTAATCTGAACGTGTTCTCTTAGTTCCCTTAATACGTCCTAACTCCAGCTGTCTGTTCGTGTACCCCCTCTGTCCAAGTCTGTCTTCCACCTGATTAAATTCAGATTGTAAAACATGTGGATCGGAACAATTACGGGCTGCTCTAATGAACTCTCCCGTGGGGATAGCATTGATGGTATGTTTAGGGTGACATGAATTAGCGAGTAAGATCGAGTTGCCTGCTGTGGCTTTACGAAATGTGCGTGTAGAGACCGAACAGGATGTAGAATCGCCAACCAAAGTTAAATCAAGGTGTAACGATCGGTGTAACACAGAGAGGATCTGATTACCGGTGATCTGAAGTATCACTGAGAATGCAGATATATACCCGATTATTGATCTGCAGTATCACCGATAATCAGATATATCTCTAACCTCTGGACACCGGAGTAATATGAGTGTTTGATGCAACAGTAATACTTAGAGGAGGATCCCCGTAAAGGGGTACAGTTCAGTAAGAGATACTGCTCTGAGAACAGATTCCTTCCAATGGCCTGATGCTCCCCAAGGCCTGATGCTCCCCAAGTGGGAAGGACCAGAGAGTGAGTGACACCAATGGTGAAGTGTCACTAACAGGTCAGTGAACTATCTCCAAACAGGGAAGATAGTTTTCGAGGTCGGACAGGCCAGGTCGGCAACAGACAGACAGATCAGGTACAGAAACAGGAGGCAGATGCAGAATCTAGAGACTAGCCGAGTTCAGCAACAGAGTATCAGAATGACAAAGGTACAAAATCGGAGATCAGAAGAATGGTCAGGGAAGCAGAAGGTCATAACAAATAAACAATGCAATAGTACTTTAAGCTATCAAGAATCTGACTCAGTGTGGATTCCCAGCTCCAGCCGGTTCTGGCACACTGTCGGGTCTAGCTAAGGTCTGAGAGCTAGCAGATATAGTTTTCCCTAGACTGAGGTGTGAGGTCCTTGATCATCAACACCTAGGAACTGGTCTAGATAATAACACAAATGATAACAGAATTTCCTAGACTAAGGTGTGAGCTCCGTGATCATCAACACCTAAGAAACTGGTCTAATGTAACACAGATACTGACAGGGTCTGAGTGCTACCACGTAGTGATCGCAATGCCAGACACCAGAGGAATGACCAGCACCCAGTATATATACACCAGCGCTCACCTGCGCCTCCCCTAAGTGCTGGACCAATGAGAACTGAAAGAATTGTCAGCTGACCGGCCTGGTCAGCTGACACCCCTCTGGCTGTCATAAAAGCTCTGCCTCTCCGCACGCGTCCTTCTGAACCAGTGTGGAATATCAGTCCCAGCCACACCAGACATGTGTTGTAATGCCTCTGCTGTATTGGATGCGGAATCCGCCGCACCGCTGTCAGAGTGTGCGGCGTTTTCTCTGCATTCAGCAGTACTGAGAGAGGTAGGCCTATGCGTGCAAACCGCCGCGTCGGACGCGGAATCCGCCGCCCTGTTCTCTGGGCATGCGTCGGTTTCTCGGCATTCCGTCAGGCCAGTGAATGCAGGTCCCTGCGTGCAAGCTGCCATGTTGAAAGCGGAATCAGCTGCCTTACTCTGAGTACTTGCGGCGGCTTTTCCACGTTTTCTCACACAAGGTAGTCAATTTTAGTGATATCTGAGTTCATTGTGAATGTAAGATTCAGCTCATTTTGGTTAACATAAATCAGGAATTCCCCCAGGAGACCAGGAGGACCCCCCCACACCAACAACAAATCATCAATAAACCTCCCATACCATATGATATGGGAGGCATAAGGGTTAGAATCCCCAAAGATGCAGAGCTCCTCCCACCACCCCATATAGAGGTTGGCAAGGGAGGGGGGAAATTTAGCCCCCATAGAAGCTCCGCATCTCTGGAGAAAAAAACTCGAATCAAACATAAAATAGTTGTGCGTGAGGAGGTACTCCACAGCCTCCAGGAGGAAGACCCGCAAGGACACATCAAACGAAGAGTATTTATTGAGGTGGAATTCTAAAGCATGAAGTGCACGTTCATGTGGGATCGATAAATAAAGAGAGGTGACATCCAAGGTCACCCATGTGTATCCACCATCCCACACGAAATCCCTAAAACTAGAAAGGACATGGCGAGTGTCCTGCAAATATCCAGGTAACCTAAAAACAAGGGGCTGCAGATGTGAATCGACCCACTCCCCCAGGCGCTCGCCCACGGAGCCGATACCCGCAACTATGGGACGGCCCCGGGGGGGAGCGCCTGGTTTATGGATCTTCGGGAGGTGGTGGAACACGGGCACAAGCGGATGAAGAGGACAAAGGTACTCAGCCACCGGTTTGGATAGAACACCCATGTCCTGCCCGCGATCCAGCAGCCCCCGAAGATCAACAAGGAAAGCCTGTGTAGGATCCCGGAGCAAGGGCCGATACACATCCGCATCACCCAGCTGCCTAAGGGCCTCCTGTTGGTAGTCAGAGGCATCCAGGACCACAACCGCACCCCCCTTATCCGCCGAGCGTATATCAACATTACTTTGAAGAGATAAAAGAGCCTGACGCTCGGAAGGGGTGAGAAAATTATAATGTAAACCAAATGGGTTAAATTTTTGACGGATATTAACGACTATAATCGCAATGTTGTTTATGAGTGGGGGAGGTGGGAATCATTTTATAGGTCACCTAAGTCTATTTTAAAAAAAATTTACCCCACGGAAAAATGTGAGTTTCAGCTCTCCAGAAAATTCAGGGTCTCAGACAACTCTGAACCATTGGAGACCAACCGCCAAAATTTAGTCAATTTTCCCTAATACTACTTATTCTCCGGCGGTCCCTCCAATTCTTCAGACATCTGGGGTCCCCATTCCTCCCTCATATTACAGAACCCCGAAGAAACAAATCAAGAACAAAAAGCGCAAACCAAAAAGAAACGTACCAGGAGAGCAGGGCGCAAACATAGAAAATCGCAGAGTCACCTAATTGTAGAACCACACCCTGCCTCCACAAATAATGTCGTTAATCTCTCTAAATATCAACTTTCACCTGAAGAAAGGAGGATTCTATCTAGAGGCCTATCCTTTGCTCCTTCTCATCATTTTGATATATTTAGAACTATTTTAGATTTGAACAAATTTGTCAGTAATTTGGTAGTCAAAAAACATTTTCTTACAGAGGATCTTGAAGTGTTGGGCCCCGCTGCGCCACAGTCCTTGTCTTCGAGTGAAATTGAGGACGTTCCTTCTTTTCAAGACATTAGGACTTTAATGGCGCTGCGAGATCTCGACACTAAGCAGGGCCGGCCCTATACTTTTTGCCGCCTGAGGCAAATTTAGGAGAAAATTCCTGCCGCCCCCCCCCACCCCCCCGCCCGTCCGTGGGGACGTAGCGGAGGGGTAGCGGGCAGGTCGGGGGTATTGGGCCTAGCGGTGGGGAGGGGGGTCAGACCCCCCCCCTCCCTCGCCTGGGTCCCCCGATCTGCGCTCCCCTCCAGCTGTAATTAGGAAGCAGCCGCTTGCAGATCGTAAGAGGCAATGGGCGGGGAGGACTCACCTTATCCGCGTTCAATCGTGCGATCCACTGACGTCACTTCCTGCATTGCCGTCCACTTACAATACAGTGGGCGGCGATGCAGGAAGTGACGTCAGTGGAGCGCTCGCTGGAACGCGGAAAAGGTGAGTCCTCCCCGCCCGTTGCCTCTTACGATCTGCAAGCGGCTGCTTCCTAATTACAGCTGGAGGGGAGCGCAGATCGGGGAACCAAGGCGAGGGGGGGGGGGGTCCGACCCCCCCCCCCACACCGCTAGGCCCAATACCCCCGACCTGCCCGCTACCCCTCCGGCTCGGCGGCCGGCCCCCCCGGGGCGGGTGCTGCCCCTAGAAGTTTGCCGCCTGAGGCAAATGTTTCACCCCGCCTCATGAGCGGGCCGGCCCTGACACTAAGTGTGTTGAAGGGGTGGGAATTGATCGGGTAGTTCCAGTTAAAATTTCTAACCCTTCATTTTATCCGGTCAATGCCAGATCCCCAGAGTTAGGCACCTTTCAGGACCTCATAGAGAAGGAATTAACTGCTCTTTCCTGGCATTCCAGGGCCCCGTCCGACCTCACCCCTTCCGAGCGTCAGGCTCTTTTATCTCTTCAAAGCAATGTTGATATAGTCATACGCTCGGCGGATAAGGGGGGTGCGGTTGTGGTCCTGGATGCCTCTGACTACCAACAGGAGGCCCTTAGGCAGCTGGGTGATGTGGATGTGTATCGGCCCTTGCTCCGGGATCCTACACAGGCTTTCCTTGTTGATCTTCGGGGGCTGCTGGATCGCGGGCAGGACATGGGTGTTCTATCCAAACGGGTGGCTGAGTACCTTTGTCCTCTTCATCCGGTTCTGCCCGTGTTCCACCACCTCCCGAAGATCTATAAACCGGGCGCTCCCCCCCCCCCCCCCCCCCCGGGCCCGTCCCATAGTTGCGGGTATCGGCTCCATGGGCGAGCGCCTGGGGGAGTGGGTCGATTCATATCTGCAGCCCCTTGTTTTTAGGTTACTTGGATATTTGCAGGACACTCGCCATGTCCTTTCTAGTTTTAGGGATTTCGTGTGGGATGGTGGATACACATGGGTGACCTTGGATGTCGCCTCTCTTTATTCATCGATCCCACATGAAAGTGCACTTCAAGCTTTAGAATTCCACCTCAATAAATACTCTTCGTTTGATGTGTCCTTGCGGGTCTTCCTCCTGGAGGCTGTGGAGTACCTCCTCATGCACAACTATTTTATGTTTGATTCAAGGTTTTTTTCTCCAGAGATGCGGAGCTTCTATGGGGGCTAAATTTTCCCCCTCCCTTGCCAACCTCTATATGGGGTGGTGGGAGGAGCTTCGCATCTTTGGGGATTCTAACCCTTATGCCTCCCATATCATATGGTATGGGAGGTTTATTGATGATTTGTTGTTGGTGTGGGGGGGGTCCTCCTGGTCTCCTGGGGAATTCCTGATTTATGTTAACCAAAATGAGCTGAATCTTACATTCACAATGAACTCAGATATCACTAAAATTGACTACCTTGATTTAACTTTTGGTTGGCGATTCTACATCCTGTTCAGTCTCTACACGCACATTTCGTAAAGCCACAGCAGGCAACTCGATCTTACTCGCTAATTCATGTCACCCTAAACATAACATCAATGCTATCCCCACAGGAGAGTTCATTAGAGCAGCCCGTAATTGTTCCGATCCACATGTTTTACAATCTGAATTTAATCAGGTGGAAGACAGACTTGGACAGAGGGGGTACACGAACAGACAGCTGGAGTTAGGACGTATTAAGGGAACTAAGAGAACACGTTCAGGATGGAGTCAGGGCTGATAAGGTGACTTTCGTCACAGAATACAGCTTGGAATTTACAAAAATCACTAACATTGTGAGAAAATATCTTCCAGTTTTGTATCCAGATCCCAAACTTAAAAAAATTCTTGAAGGCGGTTGTCGTTTTTCTGCTAGAAAGGCCAGGACTCTGGGCTCCATCCTCTCTCCCAGTCTCTTTAGATCCCCTTCAGGGGCGTAACTAGAAATCACTGGGCCCCCCTGCGAATATTTGGATGGGGCCCCCCCCATAGGTGCCAAATAATCGTAATGGGGCAGCGTTTCACTGTAAATTAATTGTAAAGTGGGCAGCATTTTACCAGACAATCGTAATGTGGGCCAGAAAATCGTAATGTGGGCAGAGTTCACCAGAAAATCGTAATGTGGGCCTTTAGAAAATCATAATGTGGGCAGAGTTCACCAGAAAATCGTAATGTGGGCACCAGTCACCAGAAAATAGTAACATGAGCAGCAGTCACCAGAAAATTGTAACGTGGGCAGCATTTACCAGACAA
The DNA here is from genome assembly GCF_040937935.1 of Hyperolius riggenbachi. Classification (NCBI taxonomy): domain Eukaryota; kingdom Metazoa; phylum Chordata; class Amphibia; order Anura; family Hyperoliidae; genus Hyperolius; species Hyperolius riggenbachi. The sequence continues at coordinate 318,255,865 of NC_090648.1, forward strand.
TCGTAATGTGGGCAGCGTTCACCAGAATATCGTAATGTGGGACAGAAAATCGTAATGTGGGCAGCGTTCACCAGAAAATCGTAACGTGGACAGCATTCACCAGACAATCGTAACGTGGGCAGTGTTCACCAGAAAATCGTAATGTGGGCCAGAAAATCGCAATGTGGGCAGCAGTCACCAGAAAATCGCCATGTGGGCAGCAGTCACCAGAAAATTGCAATGTGGGCATCAGTCACCAGAAAATCCTAATGTGGGCAGCAGTCACCAGAATATCGTAATGTGGGCAGCAGTCACCAGAAAATCCTAATGTGGGCAGCAGTCAGTCACCAGAATGTCGTAATGTGGGCAGCAGACACCAGAAAATCGCAATGTGGGCAGCAGTCACCAGAAAATCGCAATGTGGGCAGCAGTCACCAGAAAATCGCAATGTGGGCAGCAGTCACCAGAAAATCCTAATGTGGGCAGCAGACACCAGAAAATCGTAATGTGGGCAGCAGACACCTGAAAATCGTAATGAGGGCAGCAGACACCTGAAAATCGTAATGAGGGCAGCAGACACCTGAAAATCGTAATGTGGGCAGCAGACACCAGAAAATCGTAATGAGGGCAGCAGACACCAGAAAATCGTAATGTGGGCAGCAGACACCAGAAAATCGTAATATGCCCCCCCCCCCCCCCCTGGGGCCCGCTCGGAGTTTTGTGGGTGCTGGAGGGGTGGCAGCATGAGGGGAAAGCCTTGCCCACAGTCGGCGGGGAGAGGGGTAGTTCCCCCCTCTCCCTCACCTCGGGGCTCTCCCCTCTGTGCTCCCCTCCAGCTCGTAAGTGTCTGTGGGGCTGTGGTGGGCAGCGAGCGGCGGGCAGATACATACCTGCTTCCGTGCGTTCCATTGGAGACTTCTCCCTCTAGCGGCTGACGTCACTTCCGGAAGTGTGGGCAAGGCTTTCCCCTCATGCTGCCACCCCTCCAGCACCCACAAAACGGCCCCAAGCGGGCCCCAGGGGGGGGCCGGGCCCCCCCGCGGGCGCAGGGGCTGCAGGGCCTATTCCTACGCCCCTGATCCCCTTCCTCATTACATACCCCTACATGGTTGGCCATGGTGGGCTCATACCCCTGTGACTTTCGAACCTGCAATTATTGTCACTGTCATAAGCGAGGGACCACAGTGCTTTCCTATTCATTTAACACTAGTTTTCCTATCAAACAATACATCAACTGTGATACGAAATACACCATTTATGTTATATCTTTTTCAGAGTGCAAGTTTCAATATGTGGGTTGCACGACTCGCAACCTAAGAGCACGAATAGCTGAACATTATTGTGGCACACATTGGAACACTTTCCAAAAGTCGGCAGTCTCTAAACACTTTGAAACTGTACATAAAGGTAATCTGAAATCATTTAGTTTTCAGGGAGTGGAACGAGTTGCCAGTTCTATTAGAGGTGGTGATATACAGAGACTCTTAGTAAAACAGGAGGCCTATTGGATCCATAGGTTAGGCACTCGCACACCTCTTGGCTTGAATAAACGTTGGGATTTAAACCTAGTATATGATTATTGACCAGTGTAGTACTCTCTTGTCTTTTTATTCACCTCTTCTCTTTTTGACGCTTTCTTGAAATAATGTTGATGTTCCAGTGGTAATCTTTTTTACATTACTTTTACTTTTTTATACATTGTTGTAATATTTTGTAAATTGCAAGTTTGTTTTTATTGCTTGTATGTAATGTTTCCCTTTAAGGACCTGGCTGTTGGCTTGATAGGGGTGGAGTCATCCCTTACAGCCATTTATAAGCCGTCTCCTTAAAGTGAATGTTTACCTGTTTTAAAAAGAAAAAGTCAGATACTCACCTAAGGAGAGGGAAGGCTCGGTCCTAATGAGCCTTCCCTCTCCTCTCCTGGTGCCCGGTCCCGCGCAGGATCCCCCGTGGCAGTATTCGACCAGTTCGGTCAAATACTGCCACTTCCGCATGCCGAAGGGAGCTTTCGGAAGGCTTCGGGAGCACTCGGGCTCCCGATGACGCGGCCGCTCCTTACTACGCATGCGCGAGCGCCCTCTATGACGCGCTCGCGCGTACGTAGTATGGAGCGGCCCGTCTTCGGAAGCCCGAGTGCTCCCGAAGACCTCCGAAGTCCCTGCGGCGGCGGACGCGAACGGGGGAGCCAGCGCAGCACCGAGGGCACCGGGAGAGGAGAGGGAAGGCTCATTAGGACCGAGCCTTCCCTCTCCTCTTGTGTGTTTATCTAACTTTTTGTTTTTAAAACGGGTACCCATTGGTTTTAACAGGTTCACTTTGACTATGACTAAGGGCAGATTGTAAGCCCGACACGCGTTAGTCGATCCTGTGATTTTTTTATTGCACTACTTTTTGTCATGTGGATTTTTGTAATAAAGAACGGACGCTTTCTCACTAAGCCAAGTCTGGTCTGCGGATCCTTTCTCTCTAGTGTGTGCTTAAGGACTGGCTCTCTAGATCCTGCACCGACTGGTATGTGTTACAAGGGGGGTAGAGCATTCATGAACTTGGTCTCTGATTGTTTCTATGACATTGGATCTTATGGGTGGGTCGCTGTGGGGTTTTTTTTTCCTTGGTTTTATCTTTTTATCTATTGAGTTTGTGTCTGACCTGGTCTTTATTATCTGTAACTGCTACGGCAACACACACAACTGACAGGACAATGACTATTCTCTGTTATTATTTCTCCAACAGATTATGGTGCAGGCGATAATGGTGCGCACTACATTTACCAGCAGGAAACTCCATTGCAGAAAATATACACAGCAGACATCACCATGAGGACAAATCACCACATCTCTCCAATCCTGAGGAATCTTCTGACAGATCCTATCCTGTTAGCTCAAATACCCATCCTTTTTTACCTTCTGAGTGCGTGAAATGTTTGTGTTTGAAAACCGGTCTATGTACACATCACAGAATTCACACAGGATAGCGTCCTTTCTCATGTGCAAAGTGTGGGAAATGCTTCAGTCAGAAATCTGATCTTGTTAGAAATCTAAGAAATCACACAGGAAAGCGTTCTTATCCATGTTCCAAATGTGGAAAATCTTCCTGTGTCAAGTCACATTTTATTAAACATCAGAGAATTCACACAGGAGAGCGTCCACATTCATGTCCAGAGTGTGGTAAATGTTTTAAGCAGAAAGGTAGTCTTATTATACATCAGAGAAGTCACACAGGAGAGCGTTCTTTTACATGTTCTGAATGTGGGAAATGTTTCATTCGTAAATGTATTTTTCTTAGACATCACAAAGGAGAGCATCCTTATTCATGTCCAGAGTGTGGGAAATGTTTCAGACAGAAAGGTAATCTTACTACTACACATCAGAAAAATCATGGGTGAGCGTCCTTTTACATGTTCTGAATGCGTGAAATTGTTGTCAGAAATTTGTTTTTTTTAGACATCACAGGAGAATCAGTCAGAAAGCTAGTTTTATTAAACTTCAGAGAAGTCACACAGGAAAGCGTCCTTAATCATGTCAGGAGGAAAGTTAGTCAGGCAGCTGATGAAGCTATGGGGAAACAAGCACAAGTCTCCTGGAAGCACATATTATTAGAGCAGCAGCAATGACGTGGCCTCACAGTGCTGGAACTACACTATAGATCATGGCTTTTCAACCTGTGGTACGCGTACCACCAGTGGTACTTTGCTGTTGGCCAGGTGGTACACACCAGGTTTGCCTGTCACTTGTCCTGGTCTCATCTTGCCTCCACAAAGTTCAGCTCCCCCTCACTCACTCCTGGCTGTGCTGCCCTGCGGCATACTTCAGATCAGCAGTGAAGAGACAGCCAGGCGAATAGTGCACAGTGACTGTGTGTATACAGGAAGTTAAATCACTACTCACTTCCTGTATTTGACGTATATGCACTGTCACTGTGCACCCTTCACCTGGCTTTGAGAGACTTCCCCCTTCTTCCTCAGTAGAGATGCTCGAGCACTGGGACCCCCCAGACCCCCCCAAAGATCTCCCTGTCAGCATGCACACATGCAAATTCTCCACTCTGATTCTGGTGGAAACAGCCGTGCCCCATCGGCTCCGCTCTACTGAGCAGTCACACTGGTGGTACTTGAACATTTTCAGGTGGTGAAAAGATTGAAAAGCCCTGCTATAGATGTCACCTGCTCTACATTCAGGACTTTCTCCAAGCTGGGGACTCACCCTAACCTCTCATTTCTTGCTGATCATCTCAGAGTACATATGCTAGAAGATTACTGGGGAAGACTAGAGTTATTAGTTACCTGGTAACATTGTTTCCAATAATCTTCCAGGACAAGTGCCCCCCAGGCTTGGCTGGTCACCTGCTATGAGTCAGACTGTATGCCCATATGACTGACATATAACCCAACTCATTGTTTACAGCGGAGGAGCGCATATGGAGAGCGCGTCCGCCGCTTATCCAAAGGGAGCTGAGCGCCATGCGCTCCAGTGATGCAGAGACAGGCCGAGACCCACAGGCTTGCGCCTCAGTGTGGGTCTCGGCGTTCCGCAGCCATGAGCAGCCAGTGGATCTTACACCCCCCGAGGACTGGAGCTCCACACCTGTGCTTTAGGCAGTGTTAACATTTGTCAAATTGCATGCATGTTTTTGCATGCAAATTTGCCTATTAATTTAAAACCAGTTTCGGTCAGTGGGATAGTTAACACTAAAGGAGCCATTTTCTTTGGTTACTCTTTTGGGCATGTTCCTTTAATTTTTCATCTCCTTAGTGAACATTACATATTTACTTTGCTGTTCACATTGCAGCGCTGCTTTCATTCATTCGCCCAACTACGGTACTCATCATACCTAAATGATCTATGTCTTGGTTTTGCTTTGTTTTTTAGGGCCAAATAAGTTTTTTTTTTTTTTTTTACTATTTTCTATGCATTTTAACCACTTGAGGACTCAGCCTTTACCCCCCCCCCCCCCCCCCCTTAAGGACCAGCGTGTTGTTTTATGATCTGTGCTGGGTGAGCTCTGCAGCCCCCAGCACAGATCAGGTTGCAGGCAGATCGCCCCCCTTTTTTCCCCTCTATGGGGATGATGTGCAGGGGGGGTCTGATCGTCCCTGCCTGCCTGGGTGTTGTGGGGGGGGCACCTCAAAGCCCCCCTCCGCGGCAAAATTCCCCCCCCTCTCCTCCCTCTCACCCCTGGTGATCGGGGCTGCACAGGACGCTATCCGTCCTGTGCAGCCTGTGACACATGGCGGCGATCGCCGATCTGCCTTACGGCGCTGCTGTAGCAGCAGCGCCGTTCAATGTAAACAAATTAGACAAATGTCTCCTGCGTTTACATTTAGTCTGCGAGCCGCAATCAGCAGCTCGCAGGCTATTCATGGAGACCCGCTCTGCGATCTAACAGGAAACGGCCGCTCGCGCGAGCGGCCTTTCCTGATTAATTAGGGAGGTACCTGGCGACGCAGATGTGGGTCGCTGGTCCTCCAGCTACCACTTTGCCGCCGCACGTTATGAGTGTGCGGTCGGCAAGTGGTTAAAGGGGTGAAATTGAAGAATGACAATGTCTTCATTAAACAATGCTATTGTAGATAAAACTCACACGTTTGCCCATTTGTCCTGGTTATCACAACATTTAGGCTAGGTTACTAGTACAATGACATTATTGTATTTAGAAATAAAGGTGTATTTGTTTTCCATGTTGTGTTTTTCTCCCTCGTTGTAATCTATTAATAATTACAAACCCTTATTTGTAAAAAACAGTAATACACCCTCATGGCAACATATTTCAAAAGCAAGGTAACAATTTATGACCTATACTTTTATTTATTTTTTGGGGATGTAGGATTGAGTTTTTCCCTTCCTATTTTTTATGTGACGGGGGTCCAAGCTGAAAGACACATCAAAATTTATTCCACACCTCATTTTGAGAAATTGTCATTTGATAACAAACTTGATGCACAGCATTCCATTATTTTCAGGCCGGTTTCACACTATATTTTGGTGTCAGCGGTGCGGCACGCCCACCGCACCATCAAAAACAGGCCTTCAGGAAATACCTTGTTACTATGCAGTATTCCCCTTCTGGCTTCCAGCCAAACAGGAAGTCCAGTACGGTGTTGGGGAAGGTAGCAGGCACCTCATGGGAGGGTAGGTGGCTCAGTATGGTGTAGGGGAGAGGGTAGGTGGCACAGGATGGTGTAGGGGGAGGATAGCTCTCCTTGGTGGTCTTGTGGCTCCACTCCCATTGCTTTTCCTGTTGGTCCCCCTTTACACTTCCATTGATATGCCTGGGGGTTATGAGTATTAATTAGTAGTTATATAATGCTGACATCTTCCACAATGCTTTAACAAGAACATAGTCTTGTTACTAATGACTTCAAAAAGGTTTGGAACCACGGACATAGATGGTTGAAGTGTTTTTATTTAAAAAAAACAAACACAAAAAAAAAAAAAAATCCCCCAAACATCTTGGCAAACAAATTGGCCATGGTTAACCACCTGAGGACCACAGTCTTTCTACCCCTTCAATGACTTACGAGGCCAACTGAGCTAATTACCTGCATCGTCGTTTAAGGCACGGAGGACGCCGTCCGTGCCGATCCGCAGGCAGCCGCACTCGCGGCACAGAGGGAGCAGGCGGCATCCTCCGTGCCTTAAACGACGATGTGGGTAATTAACTTTTTTTGCTCAGTTGGCCTCGTAAGTCCTTTAAGGACCAGACACTTTTTCCCATTCAGACCACTGCAGCTTTAACAGTTTATTGCTCGGTCATACAACCTACCACCTAAATGATTTTTACCTCCTTTTCTTGTCACTAATACAGCTTTCTTTTGGAGCGAATTGTTTTCTGCTGTGATTTTTAGTTTTTATTATATTCATCAAAAACACATGAATTTGGTCAAAAAAAAAAACAATTTTTTTTAACTTTCTGTGCTGACATTTTTCAAATAAAGTAAAATTTCTGTATACATTTTTATCCAAATTTATTGTGCTACATGTGTTTGATAAAAAAAAATCCAATAAGTGTATATTTATTGGTTTGGGTAAAAGTTATAGCGTTTACAAACTATGGTGCCAAAAGTGAATTTTCCCATTTTGAAGCATCACTGACTTTTCTGAACACCTGTCAGGTTTCATGAGGTGCTAAAATTCCAGGATAGTATAAATACTCCCCAAATGACCCCATTTTGGAAAGAAGGCATCCCAAAGTATTCACTAAGAGGCATGGTGAGTTCATAGAAGATTTAATTTTTTTGTCACAAGTTAGCGGAAAATGACACTTTGAAACAAAAGTAAAACAAACAAAAAAAACAAACTTTCCATTTCTGCTAACTTGTGACAAAAAAAATGAAATCTGCCACGGACTCATTATGCCCCTCCCTGTATACTTTGGGGTGTCTACTTTCTAAAATGGGGTCATTTGTGGTGTGTGTTTACTGTCCTGGCATTTTGGGGGGTGCTAAACTGTAAGCACCCCTGTAAAGCCTAAAGGTGCTCCTAGGACGTTGGGCCCCTTAGCGCACCTAGGCTGCAAAAAGGGGTCACACATGTGGTATCGCCGTACTCAGGAGAAGTAGTATAATGTATTTTGGGGTGTATTTTTACACATACCCATGCTGGGTGGGAGAAATATCTCTATAAATGAGATTTTTTTTATTTTTTTTACACACAATTGTCCATTTACAGAGAGATTTCTCCCACCCAGCATGGGCATGTGTAAAAATACACCCCAAAATACATTACACTACTTCTCCTGAGTACGGCGATACCACATGTGTGACCCCTTTTTGCAGCCTAGGTGCGCTAAGGGGCCCAACGTCCTATGAGCACCTTGAGGATTTCACAGGTAATTTTGAGGCATTTGGTTTTGGGCCCCTTAGCGGAAATTGATTTTTTATTTTTTTCACAAAGTGTCATTTTACACTAACTTGTGACAAAAAATAAAATCTTTTATGAACTCATTATACACCTAATGGAATACCTTGGGGTGTCTTCTTTCTAAAATGGGGTCACTTGTGGCGTTCCTATACTGCCCTGGCATTTTAGGGGCCCAAAACCGTGAGGAGTAGTCTGTAAACCAAATGCCTCAAAATGACTGTTCAGGGGTAAGAGCATCTGGAAATTTTGATGACAGGTGGTCTATGAGGGGCCGAATTTTGTGGAACCGGTCATAAGCAGGGTGGCCTCTTAGATGACAGGTTGTATTGGCACTGAAGTGCAGGAAGTGCAGGATGTTTGAATCAAATCGTGACCTGGACATGGCAGCAGAGAACATGGGCATGTGATGTATTGGGTGCGTAGACCAATAAGACCGCAATACATTCTTTTTGACTAGACCCATGTGAAGGAGAAGGCCCCTAAAAATGTTATGTTTGGAAACTTGGAGTGGTTTCCACCGAAAAGGCTGGGTATGGTAGCTTCTTGGATTGGTGGTTGCGTATTGTGTGGCATAACGGTTGGTCTCAGCCACAATTAAGACCAGCAGTGATCAGAAAAAAAAAAAATTCTGTCACTGCGGTGGGGTGGGTGAGGGTTTGGCTGGGTGATCAGAAGCCTGCAGGGGGCAGATTAGGGCCTGATCTGATGAATAGGAGTGTTAGGGGGTGACAGGAGGTGATTGATGGGTGTTGGAGTGATTAGAGGGGAGAATAGATGCACTGGGGAGGTGATCGGAAGGGGGTCTGAGGGTGAGGGCGGGTGTTTGGGTGCCCACAGGGGGCAGTTTAGGGTCTGATCTGATGGGTAGCAGTGACAGGGGGTGACGGGGTGATTGATAGGTGATCAGGATGGGATTAGAGGGGATAATAGATGCAAGCAATGCACTGACGAGGTGATCAGGGCTGGGGTCTGAGGGTGTGGGCAGGTGATTGAGTGCCCAAGGGGCAGATAAGGGTTTGATCTGATGGGTAGCAGTGACAGGGGGTGATTGATGGGTGATCAGTGGGTGATTTAGAGAGAACAGATCTAAACAATGCACTTTGGAGGTGATCTGAGGGTGGGTCTTTGGGCGATTTGATGGTATGGGTGGGAGATCAGATGCCCGTAAGAGGCAGGTTAGGGTCTGATCTGATGGGTGGCAGTGACAGGGGGTGATTGATGGGTGATTGACAGGTGATCAGTGGGTGACTACAGGGGAGAATGGATGTATGCAGTACACAAGGGGGAGGTCTGGGGGGGGGGGGGTCTGAGGGTGTGGGCGGGTGATTGGGTGCCCAGGGGGCAGATTAGGCTCTGATCAGATGGGTAGCAGTGACAGGTGGTAATTGATGTATGATCAGTGGGTGATTAGAGGGAAGAACAGATGTAAACAATGCACTTTGGAGGTGATCTGAGGGTACGGGCGGGTGATCAGATGCCTGCAAGGGGCAGGTTAGGGTCTGATCTGATGGGTGGCAGTGACAGGGGGTGATTGATGGGTGATTGACAGGTGATCAGTGGGTGATTTTACAGGGGAGAATAGATGTATACAGTACACGGGGGGGGGGGGTGTCTGAGGGCAATCTGAGGGTGTGGGCGGGTCTGATCTGATGGGTAGCAGTGACAGGTGGTGACAGAGTGATTGATGGGTGATTAGAGGGGAGAACAGATGTAAACAATGCACTTTGGAGGTGATCTGAGGGTGCGGGCGGGTGATCAGATGCCCGCAAGGGGCAGGTTAGGGTCTGATCTGATGGGTGGCAGTGACAGGTGGTGACAAGGGGTTGTTGATGGGTGATTGATAGGTGATCAGTGTGTGATTTTACAGGGGAGAATCGATGTATACAGTACATGAGGAGGGGGGGTTCTGAGGGCAATCTGAGGGTGTGGGCGGGTGATTGGGTGCCCGCAAGGGGCAGATGAGGGTCTGATCTGATAGGTAGCAGTGACAGGTGGTGACGGGGTGATTGATGGGTGATTAGTGGGTGATTAGAGGGGAGAACAGGTGTAAACAATGCACTTTCGGAGGCGATCTGAGGGCGGGTCTGCGGGCGATCTGATGGTGTGGGTGGGTGATCAGATGCCCGCAAGGGGCAGGTTAGGGTCTGATCTGATTGGTGGGTGATTGACAGGTGATCAGTGGGTGATTTTACAGGGGAGAATAGATGTATACTGTACACAGGGGGTCTGGGTGGATCTGAGGGTGTGTGTGGGGGGGGGATCAGGAGCCCCCAGGGGGCAGTTTAGGACATAATCTATAAAATAGCGTTGACAGATAGTGACAGGGAGTGATTGATGGGTGATTAGGGGGGTGATTGGGTGCAAGCAGGGGTCTGGGGGGTGGGCAGATCAGTGTGCTTGTGTGCTGACAGGGCGGGCTGCAGCCTGCCCTGGTGGTCCCTCGATCACTGGGACCACCAGGGCAGGACGCAGCCTGTATAATACGCTTTGTATACATTACAAAGCGTTTTATACGCTTACTATGCGGCGATAGAGGGGTTAAGAACCCGCCAGCACTTACGAACGGCTGGCGGGTTGACGGAGCCTAATGCCGGCAGATGCGCGCGCATAACAGCGCGCGATCCACGGCCAGCTGCCACATAAGGAGCTACCGCCGATCAGCTGAAGGCGGACCGCCTTATGTGGTTAAGGCAACCATATATCTAGCGACGATAAGCCGACCAAAATACAAATCTCTCTGTAACCGAATTTGATTAGGAATCTGATTAGAGAGAGATTGATCAGCTGGCCATACACTGAGGCCGATCACCGGTCAATATCATGCTGAAATGCCACTGTAACATTGCTGAAATTGATCACGAATTGGCCTTGTGACACTGCATCTGGCCACCTCGCTTGTGATACTATATCCCCCGTAGTGTTAAAAGTCCCCCCCCCCCTCCATTGCAAGTTATACATTACCTCTCCGCCGTGCCCGCCGCTTGTCCTCTGCTGGCTCCTGGCTTCCTCCATTCTCTGTACACGCATGCTCCACGTGGTTGCCTAGTAACATGCCCACGCGCGTCCTTACTAGGAAACCACGTGGGTCACAATTGTCAGGAGAATGGAGCCAGTGGAGGATACGGACAGGTAATGTATCACTTGCACTGGGCAGTGGGGGAACATTTAACATTAGGGGAGAATACACCAGTCGCATTGTCAGTCGTGCATGCACTTGTCGCCACAGATTTTCATCCAATTCGATTATAATAATATAATTGGATGGTCGATCATCCAAGTCATCTGATGTATGGTTACCTTTACTCCACTTGTGCACAAGGCATTGCTACAGGTGGTGATAAGTGTATTCCATATTCGAATTACAAGACTTCAAAGGAACAACACAGCGTTCTCATAACTATTGTTTTAAAGTATTTTGAGGTTGCAAGTACTGTCTAGCCAGCAATTACATTTTCACACACCTTTGGAGCCTCAATGAACATTGTACACAAAAAAGTCATTGTTATGAAAATACTAGAACCGATAACAAGTAGCCATTGTTTTGTGGCCTTTTGAAGGGACAAGTAACCTGTTTGCAACATTAGAATATGTCTGACAGCGTACTCAGGGTATGTGTACAAACACCAGCTGAGAGCACTACAACAACTGTGGAACAACTACTTGTTATGGTCAGGAGGGAAAACCAAAAGGGGAACGACTTGGAAGGGTAGGGGAGAACAGAAGCGGAACGCCGTGGCTGTGACCATGGATGCAACAGGATCCCCTCCGTTGCAGATGCCCATTTTGTCAGGTCGTCATCGCCTGTGCAAGCATGTGTCCGTGTCACTCACAATTGCGCTCGCATAATCTGGAATGATCTGCGCAGGTGAAGAACTACTGCATCTGCACAGAACACTCTAGACTACGTGAGTGCGGTGGCGAGGTGGGCATCTATTTAAAGCCAATGGGAACCAGGGGTTAAGGGTGGCCACTGACGATCCAATCTTTTTCATCCAATCTTACCAAATCTATGTAATAGAAGAGTAAACTGAGTGATTATACTTGAACAGATACTATAGGCAGGCCCTTCTATTACATAGAAATGGTAAGATTGGATGAAAAAGATTGAATGGTTAGTGGCCACCCTAAAATACAAAGCCGGATACTTACCCGAGGAGAGGGAAGGCTCTGGGTCCTAATGAGCTTTCCCTCTCCTCTCCCGGTCCTCTCGTTCAGGCGGCAGCTCCTCCATTCATTCAAATCCGAAGACAGGCGGCTCCAAACTGTGCACACACGAGTGCGAGTGAGTGGCCGCTTGCGCATGCGCAGTGTAGAGAGACCCATCTTCAAGAGCACTCGGGCTCCCAAAGGCTTTTCGAAGGCTCCGTTCCAAACAAAAACGCAGCATGCAGTACCGATTCAAAATCGCAAATTGGAATTGCATGTAAAACCACATAAAAATCGCAATCGCATATAGTGTGCAAGACACCAGAGCCAAAAAGATGAGAAACTGAGGGAGATGGCATGTACGATGAGCTGTCCAGATGCCCACCGCTCTCCCGTTCTCCTCCTTTGCCTGATAAATTAACACCAGCAACCTCTTCTGGGTCCCTGGAGCCGGGCAGCACCACGCCTACGCTGGACCGGCTGCGTACTTCCGACAGCACTCGAACCCAACTGGGTACTCTCTGCGCATGACGTCAAGATGACATCATGCGCAGTGCACTCCTGGCCGCAATTGCGTGCTGTATGATGCGCACAGGTCGGCCAGGGTAGGCACGGTGCTGCCCATCTTCAGCGAGCCGAAGGAACTTAGCAGGCAAAGGATGGGAACGGGGGGTGCGGTGGCTATCACGAAAGCTCATTGTACATGCCTGTCCCCCCACATTTCTAATAAGCGAGTCGGCTCCGGTATCCTTTATGGCGATTTGCTCTTGAAATTCACCCTGACTGCACAGAAAACAATACTTTACTCTGTGACTGGACACATACTTAAACTCCATGGTAACAGGTCATCAGGACAGATAGTGTCAAGACAATACATACTATGTGTAAAATTTTGGCGCTATATAAATACTAAATAACGATAATATATCCCAACTAAAAAGTGTCTTTGCTCCTGATAGTTATGTCACATAAAATAGGTCTCTCCTGTTAAAAAAAAAAAAAGTTCAGTGACGGGATTAATGTGGAAACTGAACAGCAGCTAGACGGCTGATTGGATTACACTCTCAGTATTCTAATCAAGCACTTCTGACTGCTGTCTGCCCTGCAAATTAACCTAAAGTCCTGTCCTCCTGTCAGTAATCTTCTACAATCAGCCACCTTCAGCGCATTACAATAGCCCCATTCACAGCACGGCAGTGCTGCGGATTAATTACCATTGGAGGGCAGCTCTGCAGAAGCACAGTCTGAGCTGTGCTACGTCTGATTGTGCTGCCTTCTCTCTGCGGAATGAGGAAGTGATCTCCACGGAATGAGGAAGTTATGTCTGCGCATGTCTGCCATGCAGGGCCGGCGCTACCATAGAGGCAAAGGAGGCAGCTGCCCCAGAGCTTGTAGGGGCCCCCAGTGGCTACAAGAGGAAAAAATTATTATTTTTTCAAATCGGCCTTATAGTTTTTGAGAAAATCGATTTTAAAGTTTCAAAGGAAAAAAAATACACATTTAAAAACCTGCCAACTTTAAAGGGGCACTATGGCTAAATTCTTCTTATATTATCATTTAATATAAAATATGTGCAATTGTAGCAATGTGTAAGACTTGTTTTATGGCTGAATAAAACTCTGTTTAAATATTGCTTTATCCTAAATCAGTGCTGGAGTCCCGTCGCCAGAGAAAGCTAAGGGACGCTGAACCAGCACATTCCATTCTGCAGGAGGAGGCTGCCTTATCAGTCGTTTCATCTGAAGTTGTAATCTCCCCCTTTGATATATCGGGAGAGGTTTCACCCAACGTCTAACTGCAACATTAGTGCTGTTACAGCTCCTCTGATCTGCCGTACGTCTGTACGTCTCAGGACAATGACGTACGGCTCTGATGAAAGCTGGCACAGAGAAGCTGGCACAGGCAGGGTCACCACTTGTTGTCAGTTGCCATGGAGACCAGCTTCTCTTATGCACAGGATTCCAGCGTCTTGATTCAGCACACGCAAGTGCTGTGTAGCCAGTGTCCTGCTGGTGTCTCTGAAGGGGGGCCTCAGCGGGGAGCATTTTTTTCTTCATTGTCCTGAGACGTATGGCAGATCAGAGGAGCTGTAACAGCACTAATGTGCAGTTAGACGTTGGGTGAAACCTCTCCCATACATCAAAGGGGGAGATTACAACTTCAGATGAAATGACTTATAAGGCAGCCTCCTCCTGCAGAATGGAATGTGCTGGTTCAGCGTCCCTTAGCTTTCTCTGGTGACGGGACTCCAGCACTGATTTAGGGTAAAGCAATATTGAAGCAGAGTTTTATTCAGCCACAATACAAGTCTTACACATTGCTACAATTGCACATATTTTATATTAAATGATAATATAAGAAGAATTTAGCCATAGTGCCCCTTTAATGGTTAATAGCAAATCCACCTTAAATGCTAGAAACCCTAAATTTACAGGATATGTTAAGGAGATCATTAGAAATAAGAGGAAAAAACAATTTTTCAAAAAGACCTTATAGCTTTTGAGAAAATCGATTTTAAAGTTTTGAAGGAAAAAAGTATACTTTTAAATGCGGTAAATGTCACTTTTAGTAGCTAACCTAACGGTAGTGTAATTTTACATGCATCAAAAGAAAGAGCAATACATTTCCTGACAGGGTTTCCAGGGGGTCCATACGCAGCTGCAGCGCTTTAACCAGGGATCGCTATACAGCCGCAATATGGCTGCATGAAGATCCCTGGCATTTTTTCCTATTTTCCCAATTTTTTTTTTATGTTTAGAGTGTGGGAATTTTTTTTTTTAAATTGTGGGGTCCCCCTCCTGGAACTTTTGAACCCCTTGTCCCCTATGCAGGCTGGGGTAGCCAGAATGTGGAGCTCCGCCCGATTGGGACTTCACACCCTGACTATACCAGCTGCAAAAAAGGTCTCCTAATGCCGATTTTTGTTCCGGGGTATATGTTGGGGGGGCCCCCCAGGTTTATTTTGCCCTGGGGCCCCATTGTTGCTTAAACCGGCCCTGCTGCCATGGAGGGCAGCTTTGAGGCAGCGTAATCAGACATTACACCGCCTCACCACTCACCAGCTGCTTCTCTTGCCCAGGTGGAAGGAGCGCTCTGATTGGCCGGCGAGGGGGCTGCTAGCTAGTGGCTGGGAAGCACTTCCAGGAGAGATAGGATTACGCTGTAGGAGCATGGTGGTGTATAATAGTGATGGGAATTCCGGCTCTTCTCGGAGAATCGGTTCTTCTGAATTGGCTCCCATTAAAGAGCCGGCTCTTACGGCTCTGGATCGGCTCTTCATTAAATATCACTAGACACCACTCAGAATTCGAGTAAAAGCCCCGCCCCGTCTCCATGACAACTCCAGACTTCTTCTCTGACTGGGGCAATCCCTCCTGCTACTGCCCTGCTCCGCCCCATACACTCCTACAAGCTGCAAGAGGACTACATCTCCCAGCATGCCTCAGCGCCCTTTATTACACAGCAAATCAGAGCTGTGTGGGGCGGCTGAGGCATCGGCTCTTTCAAAACTGAGAGCCGGCTCGTTCGCAGCAAAGAGCTGGTTCTTAGAGCCGGCTCGTTCGCGAACGACCCATCACTAGTGTATAAACAGCAGCTCTCTGCAGAGGGAGATCGTATCTGTATCGAGTCCAGCCACAAAAGGGAAAGACTAGTTATGCTGACCATTTTTTTAGTATAATATACTGTATATATAGTTCATGAGATGGGAATATTCCTGTATGTTTTCAAATACAGTATAAGGCTCTGTTCACATCTAAAATTGCAAAACACAAGCAGTAAATCGATAGCGTTTTGCAATTTTAGATGTGTGGGAGTGATTTTTCCACGATTAACGCGGAAAAAAAAAAATCAGTGGACACTAGCGTTTTGGGAGCGATCGCGATTAGCGGTTCTACACACGCTTATCGCGATCGCTCAGGAATCGCCAGCAAAACGCTGCATGTGACGCATTTACGGTTAATGGTAACTGCAAAACACTGCCATAGGATTAAATGGCTAGCGGTTTGCGGTGAACGGGAATCACGCGTATTCCCGCTCAAGTGTGAATGGGCCCTAAAATCTGGTACCCACTAGAGCGTTTTTTTTGCGCTTGCAATCACTAGCGATTTCCCTAAATGCTCTGCCAATGTAAATGTATGGAACAGATTCCACTAGAGCGATTGCAATTAAGGAAATCGCAGAGCATGCAGCATTTTGGGAGCGTTTCCATTCTAATGAATTGTATAGGAGCAGGGAAAACGCTCCCAAAACGCTATCACAAATCGCTAGTGATTGTGATAGTGCTTTGCGCTTTTTAGTGGGTTTCACGCCTAAAGCTAATTGCATTTAACTTGGAATCGAGTTGGTGAGAATGAGATGTAGTTGGAATTGGAAATTGTTTTGAAGGGTTCCAAGTTTCATGCAATTATAAATATATTAATATACATGTAGGTTGGATTGTTGTTTTATTATTAAAGAAAACATCAGGCAATATTTAAAAAATATAAGATCTACTTACCTGGTGCTTGCTCCAGCCCCTGGAAGCCTGTGTGTCCCTCGCCACAGCTCCGCTCCAAGTCGGTTTCCCAGGGTCCCCCCCGTAGCAGCTGCCGGACAGCCAGGCTGCTCGCAATCACGCTTCTGCATGCGTTGGAGTTTATAATCAAAGTGTAAAACCTTAAGGCTAAATTCACAGTGGGACGTTAAAGTCGCGCGTTAAAACAGCATTTAACGCAGAATAACTCACTGCAATG
The DNA here is from genome assembly GCF_040937935.1 of Hyperolius riggenbachi. Taxonomy (NCBI): domain Eukaryota; kingdom Metazoa; phylum Chordata; class Amphibia; order Anura; family Hyperoliidae; genus Hyperolius; species Hyperolius riggenbachi. The sequence continues at coordinate 318,272,582 of NC_090648.1, forward strand.
AAAAATCAATGCCCTGTTCACAGTGCACACGTTGCGTCGGTGTCTAACGCTGCACGTTAAGTAAAAGTACTGCATGCAGTGCGTTATACACGTTATTAGCTGCCTTGGACTGTTTGCACATGCTCAGTAATGACTTGGAAGCATACTTTTCATTGCCTGTATTTTTTACTGTATCTGCTGTATGCGACGGTAACGCTGCGTTGCCACTTTTTGGGCGCGTTGCGTTGTAAGCTTGCGGTGCGACTTTAACGTGGCATGAAAACGCAACGTCCCACTGTGAATCTAGCCTCAATCTTTCCGTCAATGGGAACAATCGATAATTACCTTGTGGCCTGGAACCCACTACAAAACGCTATCGCTAATCGCAATCTCAACTGTTTTGTATGAGCAGTTTGTAAGCGATTTCCTGAGCGTTTTAGGGATCGATTTTAGAAAGTGTAAACAATTTGCCCTGGGTTGTGTAGCGATTAGCGTTTTAAAGTCTGATTGGTCCTTTCATTTATTTTTCATTTTGTTACAGTGTACATTAACTTTAAAACACTAGCAAAATCGCTCCGTGCAAGTTTTGGTGAGCGATTACGCCAGTGATTATATAATTTACATTGAAGCGTTAACGCTAACAAAATGCTGCATGTCCTGCATTTGCGATTTTGGGAATCGCAAACGCTCCAGTAGAAGTTGGCACATCCGTTAACATTAGCTGAGCGTTTTTGGAAATCGCTAGCGTTTCTAAAAAAGCGCTCGTGGGTTCCAGCCCTCAAATTAGTTATAATCATTTAAATCGACTCCAAAGATTGCATTTGATTAAAAAAAAAGTTACCGTTAATGGACACCTAACACATAGATCTCTCTCTGATTAACATCTGATTAGTGAAGTAGTTTAAAGGGGCACTATCGCAAAAATTTTTTTTAAAATATATGTAACACATACAAATACAAAGTATGTTTCTTCCACATTAAGGCTTCTTACGCACTAAGACGTTGCGTTAGGTGCTACGTTAAGGTCGCATAACGTGCACCTAACGCAAGGCCTGGTGCTCTTCGATGTGGACGTCAGAGTGAGCCGCGTTGTGCAGCTCATTCTGGCGTCCGTGATGCGTACTCTTGGACGCATGCGGCATCACGTGGTCCCGCCGGCCAATCGCAGCACAGAGCAGCCGCACCAGGAAGTAAACACTGCAAGTCACAACGTGCAGTGAATATTAATTAGCCATGTGCCTGGCCGCTCTCCGCTCCTCCCCAACAAGACTGAGCTGAGTATGAGAGCCATACTCTACACAGTCTATTCTATGGAGCTGCACTCCCCATCAGATAAAATCTTTGCAAGATGCTGCACACAAAGATGCCTGTACACATTCAAAAGATCATTATCCACAAAAGATCTGTTCCTGCAAAAAATCCATTCCTGCAAAATGCATTCATAGTCTATGAGATCTGCAGATCCTCATACACACTTGGTTTAACAGACTTCATCTACATATCTGGCAATCATCTGCAGATCTGAAGATCCATCCTGGTGGATCTGATCTGCAGATGATTGTCTGTTAAACCAAGTGTGTATGAGGATCTGCAGATCGCATAGACTATGAATGCATTTTGCAGGAATGGATCTTTTGCAGGAACAGATCATTTGCAGATAATGATCTTTTGAGTGTGTACGGGCATCTTTGTGTGCAGCATCTTGCAAAGATTTTATCTGATGGGGAGTTCAGCTCCATAGAATAGACTGTGTAGAGTATGGCTCTCATACTACATGGAAGGGGGTAAAATTGGTCTGTGATCTTGCATTTTCCAAAGACTTTTATCTCAAGTGTGTATGAAGCATAAGGCTCGGTTCACATTAGAGTTAAAAACCGGTCCATTCCTAGATCGAAAGTGAACGGATGGGAACGGATCCAGTGTTAATGCTGCACCAATTTTTCCGGGCCGCTGAGCCCAGCAGAGCGGAAACAGAAGATGAAGCGCTGCACTGGGGGCAATGAGAAAACGGAACGTTTCTTCAGGGCTCGTTTCCACTATTGCGTTGCAAAATCGCTGCGGCAAAATTCGCATGCGGATGCGAAAATTTCCGTGCGAATTCGCATGAAAATTCGCATGGATGACGATGTATGCAAATTTAACCATGGCAATGCCGGTGTGCTTTGCCATTGAATTCATGAAAATTCGCATACCAAAACAGCATTTCCTATTAAATACATTAGCGGCGATTTGCATGCATTCCACTCGCAGGCGAATTCTGCGGCTATTTTGTGCGTTTTTTCACCGCTAAAAAAAAAAACACACCTCAACAACGCTACAGTGGAAACAGGCCCATCCACTTGCATTACATGTGCGAATCCGCATGCGTTGGATGCATGCGGATTCGCGATAGTGGAAATGAGCCCTCACACTAGTGAAGTAACAGACCGTTCTAAATAGAAAAATACACTTTGGGGGAGAGGGTCTGGGGGGGATGTGGGGAAACGGAACAGAAGCAGTAGAACAGAAACGTAGTGGCAACGGAGTGAAAACGGATCCGATCGACCGGTGATCCGATCCGTTTTCACAGATCCGTTTGCCACTTCAACGCAAGTGTGAATCGGGCCTTATACTTCTCTAAAATTTACTGCAAGAACTACCATTGAGGATTGTTGATGCATATTTATACTACCAGAAGCATTAAAATAGGCTGAACTACGGCTTTAGAAAGAGGATATGCCGATGAACGTCACAGTGTATCTTTAAGGTGGCCATACACTGGCCCGATTTGTGCCCGTTTCGACAGCAGATTCGATCACTGGGATCGAATCTGCTGCCAATCGTTAACGCTACACGCCGAATTTTGATCCATTCCGTCCGATCCCGTTGATCGCGCCGTGCGGAAAATAACCGTCGATCGCCTGCGGGTAAAGAGCGCATCGCTAGCGGCATTCGAGTGCCCGATGACCGACGCAATAGAGCCGCATACATTACCTGCTCCGCCGGCGCGACTCCCGGGTCTCCGCTCTTCTCCGTCTCCGCTCTGGTCTGGTCTCCGGCATGCTTCCCTTCTTCCTGTCCCGGCAGGAAGTTTAAACAGTAGAGGGCGCTCTACTGTTTAAACTTCCCCCAGACAGGAAGAAGGGAAGCATGCCGGAGACCAGAGCAGACCAGAGCGGAGACGGAGAAGAAGAGCGGTGACCGGGGGCAGTCACACCAGCGGAGCAGGTAATGTATGCGGGCGGGGGGAGCGGCGGCAGCACCACCACAACAGATTGTGATCGGTTTCAGGCTGAAATCGGTTCACAATCTGTTTGCAGTAAAGGTAGCCATACGATCCCTCTCTGATCAGATTCGATCAGATAGGGATCTGTCTGTTGGTCGAATCTGATGGCAAATCGACCAGTGTATGGCTACCTTATGGCAAATCGACCAGTGTATGGCTACCTTTCTGGCACCAAGGTAGCCATACACTGGTCGATTTGCCATCAGATTCGACCAACAGACAGATCCCTATCTGATCGAATCTGATCAGAGAGGGATCGTATGGCTACCTTTACAGAAAACAGATTGTGAACCGATTTCAGCCTGAAACCGATCACAATCTGTTGTGGTGGTGCTGCCGCCGCTCCCCCCGCCCGCATACATTACCTGCTCCGCTGGTGTGACTGCCCCCGGTCACCGCTCTTCTTCTCCGTCTCCGCTCTGGTCTGCTCTGGTCTCCGGCATGCTTCCCTTCTTCCTGTCTGGGGGAAGTTTAAACAGTAGAGCGCCCTCTACTGTTTAAACTTCCTGCCGGGACAGGAAGAAGGGAAGCATGCCGGAGACCAGACCAGAGCGGAGACGGAGAAGAGCGGAGACCCGGGAGTCGCGCCGGCGGAGCAGGTAATGTATGCGGCTCTATTGCGTCGGTCGTCGGGCACTCGAACGCCGCTAGCGATGCGCTCTTTACCCGCGGGCGATCGACGGTTATTTTCCGCACGGCGCGATCGACGGGATCGGACGGAATGGATCGAAATTCGGCGTGTAGCGTTAACGATTGGCAGCAGATTCGATCCCAGTGATCGAATCTGCTGTCGAAACGGGCACAAATCGGGCCAGTGTATGGCCACCTTTAGTCACAGACAACTTTAAGTACGGTCATACAGAAAAGAAGCCTGCTTTGAGAGGTTATAGTTTGCATTAGATCCTGCTGTGGGGCAGTGCAGTAGGAAAAGTACAGAACAGCATTGTTAAGCTGGCCATACACTGGCCCGATTTGCACCCGTTTCGACAGCAGATTCGATCACTGGGATCGAATCTGCTGCCAATCGTTCACGCTACACGCCGAATTTCGATCCATTTCGTCCGATCCCGTCGATCGCGCCGTGCGGAAAATAACCGTCGATCACCCGCGGGTAAAGAGCGCATCGCTAGCGGCGTTCGAGTGCCCGACGACCGACGCAATAGAGCCCGCATACATTACCTGCTCCGCCGGCGCGACTTCAGTCTCCCGGTCACCGCTGCTCTGTCTGCGCTCTGGTCTCCAGGTCCGGCATGCCTCACTTCTTCTAGCCCGGCAGGAAGTTTAAACAGTAGAGCGCCCTCTACTGTTTAAACTTCCTGCCGGGCTAGAAGAAGTGAGGCATGCCAGACCTGGAGACCAGAGCGCAGACAGAGCAGTGGTGACCGGGGGACTGGAGTCGCGCCGGCGGAGCAGGTAATGTATGCGGGAGGGCGGGGGCAGCAGCAGCACCACCACAACAGATTGTGAACGGTTTCAGGCTGAAATCGGTTCACAATCTGTTTGCTGTAAAGGTAGCCATACGATCCCTCTCTGATCAGATTCGATCAGAGAGGGATCTATCTGTTGGTCGAATCTGATGGCAAATCGACCAGTGTATGGCCACCTTTATTGTCTCAATATAAACTCCAGTGTTTTACAAATAAGCCAAACATATTGTACACAGTGGCAATGTGCAGGATGGTAATGCATTGGCATATACTGGTACATTTTGTACATGTGTTTGATACACTTTGTTAAGTGCTGCATAAAATGTGTCAGCACTACAGTCAAAGCCAAAAGTTTTGATAATGGCACAAATACTGATTTCACAAAGTTTGCTGCTCCAATTTTTAGTATGGCAAGTTGCATATACTGTACTACATAATGTATAAAGAGTGATCAGATGAACTATAAAGTCCTTCTTTGCAATGAAAATGAGCTTAAGGGGTTCTGTGGTGGTGTAAAAAAAAAAAGCAAAAAAAAAGTGTCACTTACCTGGGGCTTCTAAAGGCGAAGCAGTGCTTTTCAGCGCTGCTAGATTTGGGCGCAGCCAGCTCCGCCATAGACTGTAATGGGAATCAGTCTATAGCGGCGCTCAGTGAGGAAGGTCGGCTACGTCAGAAGACGGAGCTTAAGTTGCTTAAAAAACACAATAATTCGGCCTCCAGCAATCGCTGGAAGCCGAATTATTTCATTCCCCCACTATCCATGGCGGCCTGGAGGGGGAATAGTAATTAACATAGTCCGGACTTGTGCAGAAGCAGGATCAGCCTTATACCGGCTGTATTCTGCGCCCAAGTCTACCGGCGCCTATTTCAAATGTACTCTCTAAAGGCCCCCTGCAGATATCCTGTCCCGTGCCACCACTCAAGAATCCTCTGTTCCCCGCTGCAGCTTACCTTCCAATTATTCGTTTAACTAGACAAATGTCACTGCGGCTGCGCGGCCTTCAGCACTTTGCAATTGAAAAAGTATCAGAAAGTAGGTAAAGAGGCACTATCAAAATTATTTTGAGTATTCTTTTGCCTGCTGGTAGGCATGCTCTTCCGAGTAGCTACCTACTCGTAGCTACTCAGAATCGAAAAGTTAATTACAGCACCTGTGGGGGCGGGTGAGGGAAGGTTAATCTATCCATGTTGCCCTCTTTTAGAAAGTGCTCCAATCGCGTTCCACGTCACTACCATGCTTCCTCCTTCCGGGTTGAAGGAGGAAGTGTGAAAGTGACTGGATCAGGATTTGGAACGCAATGTGGGATGCAATTGATGTGATTCGAACAGACGACAGCATGGGTACGTTAACCCTTCCTCACCCACCCCCCCAGGGCCCCCACAGATGCTGTAAATAACATTTCAGTTAAGAGCAGGTAGCTACTCGGAAAAGCATGCCTACTTGCTGGTGGCTTAAAATGCATTTATAAACAAGTTTAAAAATATCACCTAGGAGAAAACACAGGAGAAAAAGTGAATTGCATATGGGCCCAAGGCTCTTGTTCATTTCACTTTTTCTCCAAAGTTTTCTCCTAGGTTATATTTTCACACCTTTATCAATGAAATACCTCCTTGCTGACCGCCTCACGCCAATTGGCGTGAATGCGGCAGCTCCCCCAGGACCGACTAACTCCAATTGGCGTATAGTCCTGGGGGTGTATTTTGCTGGGGGTTGCCGATGCGCGCGCATCCATGCTTGAATGGTCAGTCTCCCAGCTGCTAGCGAAACCACCATCTATTTACATTGTACAGTGCTGCGATCGACGGCAGTTCTGTATTGGAGACAGCTGTGTCACTATCTCCTGGAGAGGCACAAGATAGGCTGATGCCTATGACAGCCGATCGCTGTGATTGGCTGGCGGGAGGAGGGCGGGGAAAAAAAATAGGTCATTCTATTTTTTTTTTAAAAAAAAGCAAAAACAAATAAAAAAAATAAACAAACAAACAACCCAGCAGCCACTGGCGTAACAGTAGGGGATGCGACCCCTGCCATCGCAAGGGGGCCCGGGGCCCCCCTAAGGCCCGCTCAGGGACTTTTGGGGGGCAGGAGGGGTCACAGCATGAGGAGAGTGTGGCAGATCACCTCAGGCTCTCTTCTCAGGAAGTTGCTCTCAGAGAACGGAAGACCTCCGGCGAGCAGGAGGTAATGTGTTCAGCTTGCCGCCTGCTGCCACCAGTGATTGCAGGAGGGGAGCGCTGAGAAGAGAGCCCGAGGTGAGGGAGGGGGAAGGGGGGGGAATGTCCCCCCTCCCCACCGATCTGCCACACTCTCCTCTTATGCTGTGACCCATGCTGCGACCCCTCCTGCCCCCCAGAAGTCCCTGAGCAGGCCCTGTGGGGGAAGGGGGGGGGCGGATTCTTTTTTTCTTTGCAGGGGGGCCCGGGGATTTCTAGGTACGCCCCTGCCAGCAGCGATCAGAGCTCACCAACAGAAAGCTCTGTTGGTGGGCAGAAAGGGGGGGGATTCATATGAGTGCACGGTTGTATGGCTCTGCAGCAAGCTCTTAAAGCTGCAGAACCCTAAATTGTAAAAAAGAGCCTGGTCACTAGGGAGGTGTAAGATAATGGTCCTGAAGTGGTTAAGCCACCAGCAAGCAAAAAAAATACTCAGCTACATTTTGGTACATTTTTTTTATTGCAGAATGCTGAAAAGTTGTTTTAAAACTGAAGATGAAAAATTATTTCCTAGGAGAAAACTTTGGAGAAAAGGTGAATTGAATAAGGGCCTCAGGCCCATATGCAATTAACTCTTTCTCCTGAGTTTTCTTTTCAAAGTACTATCAAAATTACTTTGTGTATTTTCTTGCTTGCCAGGGGTTTAAAGGGCATTTTATTGACAAGTTTGAAAATTTCATCCAGGGGAAAACTCAGGAGAAAAAGTTAATTGCATATGGGCCTCAGGCCTGGAACCCACTACAAATTGTCAGCGCAATTACTAACATTTTTCATTTGCGTTTTGTAAGCGATTTCATGAGCATTTTCCGGCTATTTTGGTAGCGATTTTAAAAAATTTAAGCTGTTTGCCAGTGATTGTGATTTCCGATTAGCGATTTTAATTCTGATTGGTCCTTTCAAATTATTATAATTTGTTTTACAGTTTGCAGTAATTTAAAATCGCACACAAATCGCTATGTGGATCGATTTACCAGCGGTTCAATGCTTCACATTGAAGCACAAACGCTCCCAAAATGCTGTATATCTTGCGATTGCGCTTTTGCTAATCGCAATCGCTACTGTGGAGTTTGTCACATTTATTTACATTGGTAGAGCTTTTAGGGAAATCGCTAGCGATTTAAAGCGCTTGCTAAATGCTCAAAAAAGCGATCTAGTGGGTTCCAGCCCTGAGGCCCATGAGGCCTATATGCAATTAACTTTTTTTCTCCTGATTTTTCACCTACGTGATATTTTCCTGACCAGCAACCAAGAAAATACTCAAAATAAATTTTAATAGTACTTTTTTTCACCAACATTTGGGTACTTTTTCAATTGTAAAATGCTGAAAATTCTTTTTAACAGGAAGAAACAGAAGAACAAATGAGGTGTGAGAGAGCTTGAAACGTTGTCAGGTTTTTATCCCTTTGGCCCTGTTCACAGTGGTCAGTTGCATTGCAGAATAATTCTGCATGTTAAGTCACTGCCCATACAAGTGTATGGGGCTGTTCACAGTAACGGATCGCGTTCGCGTTATTGTAATTCACTGCATGCAGGCTTCGCATTAAAGTCTATGTGCAGTCTTCATTGCAGTTCACACACATTTTAACATGTGTGTTATGCAACTGACCACTGTGAACCTAGCCTAACGCCCTGTTCACAGTGGTGTCATGTCATATCAACTCACTGCCCATACAATTCTATTGGGCTGTTCACAGCACTGGGTTGTAACTGATTGTGTTATTCTGACTCGCAGGGTCGGCACTATCATAGAGGCAAAGGGGGCAATTGCCCCGGGGCCCCGACCTCTGCTGGGGCCCCCGCACCACTGACTCTGCTATATGCTGCCTGCTCCCCCCGCTGTCACTGCTCCCCGGGGCCCTGCAAGTATAATAGCAGCCATAATTATCTGTCAGTCCCAGCGGGTGAGCGGGCGGGCACCGACTGCACTATAAGGCATGCTGTCTCCCTCCTTCTCTATGACTCGGAGCGTCATGTGTAAACGCAGAGTGGGACGAAGACAACGTGCACCAGAGTGCAGCCGCTGCCTGCCTGGTAATTATGGCTGCTATTATACTTACAGGGCCCCGGGGAGCAAAAGGGTTATGGCGGGGGGGGGCTTTGTGCAGGGGGGCCCCAACGCTACATTTTGCCCCAGGGCCAATTAAACCGGCCCTGCTGACTCGCTGATTGCAGACTTTAAGTCTATATCCAGTCTCCATTGCAGTTCACAGTCATTATAACGTATTATAACACATGCATTGTGCAAGTGACCACTGTGAACCTAGCCTGTCTCTCATTGCTGTCCCTAGGATTACTATAGTTGACATTACAACCACAGGTCAGTGGTGGCCCTGGAGACAGGAAATGAGTGAACATTTCTTGAGTAAAGATATAGAAAGCAGGAAAGGTCTGAGCTAAGAAATAACCCTCTGGGAAGAAGGGAAAGATTATGTCCAATGACATAGCAAAACTTTGGACAGTATTGTTGTCATCACTGTTCTTTTACCTGTTTCCTCAATTTAGTCAGAAATGGATAAAACTTCAAATACAAATCATTCATCGCTTTGTCAAAACCCACTTCAAGTGGATGTCACTATCTTTTCTTATCTTAACTGATAGGATGTTAATCCTTTTAAGGTATTGATACACAATGGTTAGTTCTTATTATTGCTAAACTATTACAAGCTGTTCACCTTCAGCACAAACAAACACTTTGACCTCAGTTATAGTTGTGTTTGTCATTCCGAAGCAAGCTTGGTATGACCTCGTTGCTTATGTGTGCTAAAAGTATAGCTGAATTATAACAAAAATATGCAAGGTAATGCATTACATATAAGGCCATATCCAATTACAAAACTCGCCAGCAATAAGCGCTGGCTAATAATAGGCAATGACACCCCCCCAGGTGGTAAAGAACTTGCTTGGGCAATATATTCGTACAGCGAATTCTTTCCACCCAATCCTATTGCGTTTTTCATGCTGCCGGGAAGGACATGAGCCTCAGCTTAGACCTGCAAAGAGCAGGTCTAAACCAGCTAACGCGCATCATTGCCGTTGCATCTGGGAGTATTCTTTAACCGCTTGCCGCCCGCGTCACGCCAGTAGGCGTGGCGGCAGCCCCAGGACCAGCTAACGCCAATTGGCGTAAAGTCCTGGGGCAGCAGTTTACGGGAGATCGCGCGCACGATGCGCGCGCATCTCCCGCTTGGTGGGCGGAGCCGAGCTCCGCCTTCAGTCTCCGAGCGGCGATTGCCGCTCGGGAGACTGTTACACGGCGAAACCGCCGTGTATTTACATGTGCAGCGCTGCGATCAGCAGCAGCGCTGCACTGGGGACAGCCGTGTGACACGGCTGTCCCCATGGGGGACAAGAGAGCGATCGGCTCTCATAGGCAGAAGCCTATGACAGTCGATCGCCGTGATTGGCCGGCTGGGGGGAGGGAGGGGATTTAGAAAAATAAAATAAAAGAAAATGTCCAAAAATATTTAAAAAAAAAACAAACAAATATTTATTTTAAAAAAAATAAACACAGGGGGGGGCGATCAGACCTCACCAACAGAGAGCTCTGTTGGTGGGGAGAAAAGGGGGGGGAGATCACTTGTGTGCAGAGGTATACGGCCCTGCAGCTTGGCCTTAAAGCTGCAGTGGCCAATTAATGTAAAATTAGGCTGGTCACTAGGGGGGTTTACCACCATGGTCCTCAAGAGGTTAATAAAGAGAAGCCCCCCTACAGCTGACCCGTCACTCCTAATTATTCAGCCTACCAACGCTGGATATTTGCCTCAAGTGTTGACGCTGTAATTACAGTGTATTTCTCACTGTAATTACAGTATCTCAGAGCCCCAGCAATGCATCTTTTGAGCTACCACTGGGGCTCCCCATTGGCCCACTGTCTGGACCATTTTCATTGATCCAGATAGTGGACCAATGGGGAGCCCCGGTGGGAGCTTCAAAGATGCTTTGCTGGGGCTCTGAGATACAGCAATTACAGTGAAAGATACACTGTAATTACAGCATCTGCACTTGCGGTAAGAGGCGGCGGAGGTCTAGCAGCGGTAAGTTAATTAATCAGGGGTGATGGTGCATCTGCAGGGGGGGGGGGGGACTTCGGCAATGTGCAGTGGCTCATTGGGGAGCTCTGGGAGTTTACTTATCAGCCATCCCCTCAGCCCTCATGGCAAATGTCCGCTCCCTCCCCAACAAGCTGGATGAACTGCGTCTCCTCTGTGACAGGAGAGAGTTTGGCAAAACCACCCCGGTCCTCTGCTTCACAGAGACATGGCTTCATGCGAACATCCCAGAGAACGCCCTTCATCTGCCAGGCTTCAGCCTCATCCGGGCGGATCGCGATCCTGTCCTCTCAGGGAAAAATAGAGGTGGAGGCATCTGCTTCTACATCAGCTCCTCATGGTGCCCCACCTCATCAGTACTCGAAGTGCTCCCCAGACCTAGAACTTGTGCTCGTCAACTGCAGGCCACCATACTCACCACGTGAGTTCTCCTCCTACGTTCTAGTCGGTGTATACATCCCCCCTGATGCTGACGTCAAAACCGCTCTGACCGATCTCAGCGATATCCTCTCGCAGTGGGAAACATCCCTCCCTGACTCACTGTTTATCGTCATGGGTGACTTCAATAAGGCCAACCTCCGTAAAGAGATGCCACGCTATCACCAGCATGTGACCTGCCCCACTAGGGGCCCAAACACCCTGGACCACTGCTACACAGCACTAAAGGACGCATACAAAGCTGTCCCATGGGCAGCACTGGGCTCCTCCGACCACTGCCTCATTCATCTCATCCCCACCTACAGGAGGAGCCTGGAAACGGCAAAACCAGTACTGAAGTCCGCCAAAGTGTGGTCAAGCGAGGCCAAGCTCCAACTTCAAGCCTGCTTCGACTGCACTGACTGGAAGTCCCTTGAAGCACATAACCTGGATGAGTGGGCAGAGAATGTTACCTCATACATCAGCTTCTGTGAGGACTCTTGCGTGCCGACCAAATCCTTCAAGGTCTACCCGAACAACAAACCGTGGTTCTCCAACAAACTACGGCAACTGCGGAAGTGCAAGGAAGTGGCACACAAGTCAGGCAACCTGGAGGACTACAGGAGGGCGAGAAATGACCTTAATCGGGAACTGAGAGCTGCCAAAAGGGAGTTCGCTAAGAGGATGAAGGACAACCTACGCTCGAATGACTCACGGGCTGTATGGAAAGGGCTCAAGGCTGCCACCAACTATAAAAGTCTCCCCCCCAACATGCATCACCCAGCCCAGAACTAGCTGCAGAACTCAGCAAATTCTACTGCAGATTTGAGAGCCAGGCAGCTCCAGTACGACACCTGCCTCCACCCACCCCCTCCTCAGCCCCCGAGTACATCGGCACACCCTCTTTGGAGGTGAGCGAGGCCGATGTCCTGCGCCTCCTATCCACATTAAATGCCAGGAAAGCCTCGGGCCCCGATGGCGTGTCTCCAGCTTGTCTTAAAACCTGTGCACGGCAACTTTCCCCCATCCTCTCTGCTATCTTCTCCAGGTCTCTGGAAGATGGAAAGGTCCCAGCATGTTTCAAGAGGTCTACCATCATACCCATTCCTAAGAAACAGGGGGTCTCTGACCTTAACAACTTTAGACCCGTGGCCCTAACATCGGTTATCATGAAGACCCTGGAGAAGGTGGTCCTATCTATCCTTAAGCTCTCCACTTTGCCCCTGCTAGACCCCTTCCAATTCGCCTACAGGGCAAATAGGTCCACTGATGATGCCATAAATATCGGACTGGAGCACATCTACGACCACCTGGACAGACCAAACACATATGCCAGAATATTACTGCTGGATTTTAGCTCTGCCTTCAATACCATCTGCCCACACATTCTCCTGGAAGACCTTGCCATACTGGGGGTTCATCCCATCCTGCGCAACTGGATCATGGACTTCCTCTCCAATAGGACCCAGGTCGTTAAACTGGGAACCATCTACTCACAAGAAATGGTCACCAACACGGGGGCACCCCAGGGCTGCGTCCTGTCTCCTCTGCTGTTCTCCCTTTATACGAATAATTGCAGGTCAACGGCAGACTCGGTTAAGGTCATTAAGTTCGCTGATGACACCACCATTGTCGGCCTCATCACCAAGGACAACGTCCAGGAGTACTGTCAGCAGGTGGAGAGAATCTGTCACTGGTGCAAGGAGAACAGGCTAGTGCTTAATACTGCGAAAACTGTCGAACTGATCATTGACTTCAGGAAGTCTGCCCACACCCCACCTCCACTTTACATCGACGGCACTGAGGTGGCCAGAGTACCCTGCGCCCGCCTCCTGGGCACCACCATTTCCAGTGGGCTCAGCTGGCGACCCAACATCATGGCCATCCAGCGGAAAGCCCAGCAGAGGCTCTTTTTCCTCCGGCAATTAAAGAAGTTCGGCATGACCCAAGAGATCCTTACATGCTTCTACTCCGCCACCACAGAGTCGATCCTCTGCTCTTCCATCTTGGTCTGGTATGCTGGAGCCACCACTGATGACAGGAATAAACTACAGAGGGTCATCAGGTCGGCAGAAAAGATCATTGGTATGCCCCTACCCTCACTAGCCCTCCTATACAGCTCAAGAATGCGCACTAGGGCACTGAAGATTGCCAGCGACCCCTCTCACCCAGGTCATTGCTTCTTCAGCTCACTTCCACTAGGCCGGAGGCTACGGGCCATCCCAACCCGAACCACCAGACACAGAAACTCTTTTTTTCCCTCAGCCGTCAGCCTCCTGAACCCCCTTCACATACTGCCCCCCCAGTCAACCTGCTCTCCAGACTAACTGTTCGATCTCCCCATGCAGATTTTGGTGTACTTTTGTGCACTTTTTATGCATACTGTGATTTTTGATTTGTGTTGTATACTGTGTTTTTGTTCTGTGTCTCCTTTCTAGCTCTGTTAACTGCATACTTAAACCTATCCTTTGTAACTATGTTTTTTCGAGCTGCGTATGTACTGTTCTAAACCCAATTCCAGGCAGGACCCAGTCATGCTTGGCGAAATAAACGTTTCTGATTCTGATTCTGATTCTGAAAAAGGAGACCCCTAGATGCAACGGCGGATGTTCAGCAGGTGCTCACACATCTCTGGGGGGAAGGAGGGAGCAGTGCCGTGGTGCTGAAGGACAGCTCCGCAGTGTAAAACCTCGCTCCCCATCACCCGTAAAATGGGAGCATCGCTCATGCTTTCGTCTGAGTAATGCTCCCTAGCGATCGGCCATAGCACGAAGGAAACAGGCAGCAGGCTTTGTCAGTAATCCTTGTGCGATGGCAAGATGACAAGTAGCTCACATCTGTTTGCTACTTATCACCTTGAGGGCTGGAACCCACTAGAGCGTTTTTGAGTGTTTAGGGATCGCTTTAAATCGCTAGAGATTTCCCCAAACACTCTGCTAATGTAAATGGGTGGGACAGATTCCACTAGAGCACAGGTGTCAAACTCCAGGCCTGGAGGGCCAGATCCATGCCAATGTTTAGGATGGACTGAGCAAAAAAGGAATGTGTTCTACCTGATGGACCACATTTTTCGTGATTCAGACCCATCAATTAATTTGAGCGGTGTGAAAAATGTTTGAGGACCTTGGACCTCGAAGGACTGGTTAGACATCCCTGCACTAGAGTGATTGCAATAAGGAAAATCTCAATCGCAGGACATGCAGCATTTGGGAGCATTTCCATTCTAATTTATTGTATAGGAGTAGGGAAATCGCTTGCAAAGCGCTACCACAAATCGGTAGCGATTGCACTTTGGGCTTTGTAGTGGGGCCCAGGCCTAATAGGATATGGCCCATAGTCATTTACCCATGCTGCAGCAAACCGCTCTTGGGGTCCTACAGTCTTTAGCGAAAACACTAGTCATGTGACTGACTATTCCAAAAAGGGAATTGCGCTGGAACAACTGCTTCAAATATAGAAACTGTAAATAATGGAGTACTCCCCATTTACCTTCACTAACAATGAAAAATCCAGGAAGATGAAGGTGAAGGGAGGAACACACACGCTGCCATCTTCATTCTTTAATAAACAATGCCAGTTGCCTGACTGCTGTGCTGCTGATCTCTCTAAAGGACAACTGAAGTGACCAGGTACATGGAGGCTGTCATATTTATTTACTCTTAAACAATACCAGTTGCCTGGCAGCCCTGCTGGTCTGTTTGGCTGCAGTAGTGTCTGAATCCCATCAGAAACATGCATGCTGCTAATCTTCTCAGATCTGGCAATAACATCAGACACACCTGATATGCCACATGCTTGTTTAGGGTTTATGGCTAAAAGTTTTAGAGGCAGAGGTTCAGCAGGCTAGCCAGGCAACTGGTATTGCTTAAAAGGAAATAAATATGGCAGCCTCCATATCCCTATCACTTTAGTTGTCATTTAAATCACTGACCCAGAATGAGGATGGGGATCAGATGCTTTAGGCCCCATTCTCACTAGATGCACTTTTCTGAGCGTTTTGCGATTGATTAGTGTTTTTAAAATCGCTCCCATTCACTTTCATTAAAATTGCGGTTAAAATCGTTGCAATTCCGTGAACGCGTATGCGAAAATCGCAGTGATTTTTACCGCTATTTTAATAAAAGTGAATGGGAGCGATTTTAAAAAACCCTAATTAATCGCAAAACGCTCAGAAAAGCGCTTCTAGTGTGAATGGGCCCTTAATGCTGGTCTGACTCCACTGGCTACATGCTTGTTGCAGGTGTGTGACTCAAAGCCAAAAGCTCAGCATGACAGTCAGGCAACTGCCATTGCTTATTAGGGAAGCCTAAGGCCAAGGTCACATTTTAATCGCATGCGTTTTAGAAAGCGCATGTAATAAGGCACAGAATGATAGTCTATGGGCCACACAACATTTGTATGCGTTTTTTTAATGCGTTTCTAGATACGTTTTTAGAACATTCAACGAGTTCATTCTTTCTGCATACTGTATGCATAACGCATGCGCTCTGCATGAATTGCTTATCTATGATGCATGTGTTTTTGATGCGTTTTTGCCCAAATAAGGTAAAAAATAATTTGATAATTATTTACATTTACTTGTTAAATATGAATATTAATGAAAAAACAGAAACGCATTAAAACGCACACAGAAAACCACAAATGCAGGGGGGGGGGGGGGGGGGGGACGCAAAAACTGTCCATAGCGTAAAACAGCTGATTTTACCGATCATCTTCCATTATTCCAATACACTAAACCCATAACCGCACAGAAAATAAACATTACCGTCGAGTAAGGTAAATTACCGACTTGTGCAGCAATTGCCTCAAGAAATGTAAATTCACAAAGATTTCCGCATTAAGTTTTACCGGCTCACAGCAGCCGATAACTTGCTCTCCCCATGCTGTCTCTGTGCGGTAGATTTGACAGGCAGCCAATAGGGAGAGCCACACAGTCCTGCTTCTAACGCTGATTTGAAGAAAAAGGTTAATTGGGTGGACTTTCAGGCCTGGAACCCACTGAAATCCGCAAACGCAAAACGCAACCGCTAGCGTTTTGCCTGAGCGGTTTGCAAGCGGATTCATGCGAGTTTTCGGTCGCGTTTTGCAACAGTGTATTTTTTCCCTCAGCGGTTGTGTAGCGTTTTGCGTTTTTATCCTGATTGGTCCTGTGAATTATTTTTAATTTTGTTACAGTGTGCTGAACCGCAAAACGCTAGCAAAACCGCTCAGTTTAGGTTTTGCTGAGCGTTTCTGCTAGCATTTCAATACTTTACATTGAAGCGCTAACGCTCCCAAAATGCTGCAGGTCCTGAGTTTGCGTTTCTGGGAAACGCAAACGCTCCTGTGGAAGTTGCCCCATCCATTAACATCAGCTGAGCGTTTTGGCAAAACGCTAGCGTATCGCAGCGCTGCCAAAATGCTCAAAAAAACGCTCTTGTGGGTTCCAGCCCTTAGTGTAGCAAAGCAGAGGAAGAAAATTTTCAAAAGGTATCCCTGCATCCCTTTAGATGTGCTTATTTGTATTGTAGCATACAGAAGAGCTCCCCCTGGTGGCTTCAGCACATCTAAAGTGATAACAGGGTTGCACAGTAGGGAAAACCTCCAAGTCACACACACAGCTACCCTGCCTGCCCGCTGACCTGCTACATGATGCTGGTAAGTGACACTTACCAAGCAGGGATTAGCGAATTGAGGCATGTTTGTTCAGTAAATTACCGAACTTCTGCCTCATGAGGGAAAACTTTAGTGAATTTGGTAAAAAAAAAAGTGTAAAATACTGGATGAGGTATTTTACTGAGGACAATAATTTTACCAACCAGCCCTCTAGTTTACTTCAAAATTGGATGCGATTTTTAGCACAAAATTACTTTTACTTTTCTTGCATTAAACACGATTAGCACACAGAAAATAAGCAACACTTCGTCCTTCTTCACATTATGAATAGCCCAGCGCTTTTTCAAGTACTGAGAATTTTTTTTGCGATTTTTAAAATACCCTACACTTTCTAAGCGCTTTTCTAATGACAAGAACATTAGCGTTATTTAGCTTTTGTAAAATAATTAAAATATTTATTTTCCCATTAATTTTTTTTGTCAGTGAAATGGTTAAACTCCAGGTGAGCCAGCCTGTTGCATTTCCCCTGCTAATCAGGCCTGTCAGAGCCCATCTCTATCAGAACAGCTGCCTCTTCACAGGCTGCATCCATTTGTTCTCCTTGTACTTTACATGGATGTCTCTGTAGCTTTGTGTCAATATCTTGGACATACGTGTTGTGTGGGAAGCAGGAAATTTGGGCGCATGAGGCAGGTGGACAAAAAGGGCGCCGCCATTCACTCCCATAATAAATATCGTTTAATCGGCGCCCAACAGGAAAAAAGGGCGCCGGAGAAAAATAAAGTTTTAAAAGCGGCGCCCGGAGACTTTTAGGCTTCTTGCACACCAAGACGTTGCATTAGGTGGCACGTTAAGGTCGCATAACGTGCACCTAACACAACGTATGGTGCTGCAAGACACTCCGCATCACGTGGTCCAGCCGGCCAATCAGCGCCCGCCAGTGCAGTGAATATTAAGTAGCCATGTGCGCGGCTACTGTAGCTGGCTCTCCCCGCCTCCTCTCCGCCCCCCACTGCGCATGTGCAAACAGTCTAACGCGGCTATAGCCGCTCCAACGCCGTAGCATGCTGCACTTTGCACAGAACGTGCAGCGTTACATGTAACGCAACGTGGTCTGTGTGAACAGCCCACTTGTGTTACATTGCTGTGCGTTGGGGGAGCGTTACAGGCGCACTAACGTGCGCCTGTAACGTCTTGGTGTGTAAGCAGCCTTAATGTTTTATAACTGTTTCTCATGATTACACATTATTTAATGATTTATAATTTTTTAAACATTATTTTTAAACGAAAAACAGTACAATATTTTTTAAAACATTACTTTTAAACGAAAAACCGTACAATATTATTTTTTTTTACATTTTTAAACGAAAAACCGCACCATATTTTTTTAAAACGTTATTAATGCTTATCACAGGGGGGTCTTAGGTTTAGGCACCACCAGGGGGGGTCTTAGGTTTAGGCACCACCAGGGGGGTCTTAGGTTGGGGTCTTAGGGTTAGGCACCAACAGGGGGGTCTTAGGGTTAGGCACCAACAGGGGGGTCTTAGGGTTAGGCACCAACAGGGGGGTCTTAGGTTTAGGCACCAACAGGGGGGGGGGTCTTAGGGTTAGGCACCAACAGGGGGGTCTAGGGGTTAGGGATAGGTACAGGGAGGGTTCTGTGTGAGAGTAGGGTTAGGTATAGCTTTAGTAAAATTCTTATTAATGTTTTATAAAACGTTATAATAAATTTCAATTTTTAAACAGGGAAGATTAACGTTTTTAAAATTGCCGATTTTATACACATTATTTAATGATTTATAACTTTATAAAACATTATTTTTAAACGAAATATAACACAAATTTTTTTAAATGTTATTCATGATTATCTTTTAAAACCCTGCGCCCTTTTTTCCCGGCGCCCTTTTTTAACGTACGCGTTGTGTGGCAGAGGATAAATCTGTATATTGCAGGAATACAGGCTTACATATGTCGGAGAGTCATTGGCTTTCTAATTAGCTGAAATGTTGCCCCTCCCCCCCAAAAAAACTAAACAGAAACTTGACCTGTAACAGCTGTAAGTAGTGCTCTGTTGATTGTATTATCTTACTTTGTATTGTAAATGTTGCTTTTACTGTAGAATTTTAAATCAGTGATAGTTCTTTTAGCTTTTTGCCAGCAGTAAATATATATTTAACATAAATCTGGCATAAGATGAACTTAGGCCTCTTTCCCACGAACTGTTGAGCGGTGTGCTCAGCAAGCAGTTGCCAGGCAGCAGTGAGCAGTTACCAGGCAGCAGCAAGCAGTTGTGAGTTTGAGAGGCATTTCACTGCCTGTAAACAGTTTGTAAAAAGGGGCCTTATAAAGCTACCACGGCGCTGGTCTACTTTAGGGGACCCATCAGGAAATCTAGCCTTCCCTGCTGCTATGGCCCCACCAGCTGGGGGAGCTACAACCCACCAGGAAACTGTTACTCTATGCTTGGTTGCACCTGTGTGAATAAAAGTTTATAACGCATCTCTGCAACGTCCCACTGTGAATAAGCCCACAGTCCTTAATTTAGTCATCCCTAATTTAGGCAATTGGCATCCATTCACAATGGGCTCTATTCACAAAGCATTAGCACATTTGGTAATGCTGAAAACAGCTGATTTTACCAATCACCTTCCCAAATTCACAAAACTGATTACAGTACAAAAAATTAATATCACCCACTAGTCAGGTAAATTACCGACTTGTGCAGTAATTGCCTCAAGAAATGTCAAGAAATTGCAATTCACAAAGATTTTCACATTTGGTTTGCCATGCAAAAGTGTTCGGTATTTTTCTCAAGCTCAGAGCAGCCAATAACTCACTCTCTCCATACAGTAGATTTGACAGACAGCCTTTGGGGGGAGCCACACAGCCCTGCTTCTCACTTTGATTTGATGCGATGGGGTCTCAGGTGGGGCTTTCAATGTATGGCCCAGTGCACACCAAAACTGCTAGAGGTTTTTGGAGCAGATTTCAGAGCGATTCTAGGCATGTTTAGAGACGTTTTCTAAACATGCCTAGCGTTTTTGGGAGCAATTACAAATATTGTTACAGTAAAAGCTGTTACTGAACAGCTTCTGTAACAAACTCCTGGAAAACCGCTCTGATCTAGCGTTTTTCAGAGCAGTTTTCCACTTTCCTACATTTTAAGGGCTGGTTCAGACGGACGCTTGCGGAGCGTTTATCGCAAGCGTTCGGACCGTCGCGGTAAACGCTCCCATTCAAGTGAATGAGAGCGTTTACACCAAGCTTTTGCGCGCTTTTACCCGAACGCGGCGTTCGGGTCCCGATTTTCGCAAGTGTTCGGGCTGCTCCTGGAAGCAACATGTAGCTTCCAGGGAGCAGCCAACCGCGACGGCTAATGTTCCCCTACGGGAAAAAAAAACCGCAACCACATCACGACGCGACCGAAGGCTACTGAAAGCCTGACCGCGCAGCCGCCGCAACGCCCCCAGACGCTATGCTACGCAGACGTCCGTCTGAACCAGCCCTAACATTGAGGCAGAAACGCTTCTGCAAAACGTAAAAGTGCTGCAGGACCCACGTTTGCGGTTTGCTAAAAACCTCAAACCGCTGGTGTGCAACATCCCATTGAGATACATTATCCAAGCGTTTTCACAGGTGGAAGCGGTTTGGAAAAAGCTACAAAAACCAGGCCTTTCAGAGCAGAGGAAGGTGACATTTTTGAGGGCTTTTCTGCCTCCCTTTACATGTGAAAATCTGTATTCTGGCGTGCAGAAGAGCTCCCCCTGGTGACTGCAGCACATCTAAAGGGATGATTGACGATACACTGCACAGAAAACCTCAGTCATACACACAGTTCCCTGCTACACTCTGGTAAGTGACACTAAGGCTCTTCACACCTGCATTTTCAAAATGCCGGCAATTTTTGCCAGCATTTTGCAGGAGTGATTTTTCCGCAATTTCATGCGGAAAAATCACTGAACACTGCGGCGATTGTGGCGCGATTGTGTTTTGCGCTTCTATAGCACTGAAACGCGATCGCCTGGAAATCGCCTGAAAATGGTGCAGGCTATGCATTTGGCGTTTTTGCCTGTTTTTGGGCAATTTGCGGCGATTAGCGCAAATCACCCAAGTAACAACGGGCCCATAGGGTTTCATTACGCTAGCGCTTTTAAAAAGCACTAGCGTTTGAGCGTTTTGCCAAAAATCGTGGCAAAACGCTCTAGTGTGAATGGGTCCTTGGGCCTCTTTTCCATGGACTGTTGATAGGCAATGAAATGCCTCTCAAACTCTCACAGCTGCTCAATGATTGAGGCATGTTTGGTTGGTAAATTACCAAACTTCTGCCTCATTGGGGAAAAAAACTATAGTGAATTTCAAAAAAAAGTGTAAAATACCGAATGTGGGATTTTACCGAACAATATGATTTTACCGAAGTGCCCTTTGTGAATAGAGCCCGATGAGTTATCATTCACATTCTATAGTTTTTTGTTGCAAATCTCTTTACTGCGCATTGTATATAGTGGATGGAGGCCATTGAAGGCAACTTAAAATTTAGCTGGTGCTTTTTGGATAAACAAAGGGATAAAGTTCTTATTTCAGCTTCTGCAAGGTAACATGGACAAAACATTTGCTCAAATAGCTGAGGAATTTCACCTGCACCACACTGCCTTTTATAAAAATATGGGTACTTATCCGTTAGCCGGGCGCATCCGGCAGGTGGCGCTAATTACTATTCCCCCTCCAGGCCGACATGGATAGTAGGGAAAGATGTAACTCTGGTGGAGTTTTGTCGCCACCTGCCGGATGCGCCCGGCTAACGGATAAGTACCAATATATGCAGCTAACCCATGCTTTGTATAAAGTTTGATTCTATTCCAGTATAACTAAAGGATTCTGTTATATATGACATTCTTGGTGATACTATCTCTAAGCATCTAATATCTATGTTATATAATGAAACCATTTCTTCAGATGCTAGTGTCAGAGCTAACTCTCGCAAGTTGATATGGGAAGCAGATGTTAGTTTAGTAGATGATCAAGAATGGGAGGGCACCCTTGATAGGGTGATAAAAGTATCCTCACATGCCCCAGATAGGCTCATTTACCTGTATTATTTAGGCCTCTTTTCCACGAACTGTTGAGCTGTGTGTTCGGCAAGCAGTTATCAGGCAGCAGTGAGCAGTTACCAGGCAGCAACAAACAGTTACCAGTCAGCAGTTGTGAGAGTTTGAGAGGCATTTCACTGCCTATGAACAGTTAGTGGAAAAGAGGCCTAACATAGAGCATTTCTCACTCCATTCCCTCTATCTAAATTCAAACCAGGAACATCCCCAAATTGTCCTAAATGTATGTTAAAGGGATACTGTAGGGAGGTCGGGGGAAAATGAGCTGAACTTACCCGGGCTTCTAATGGTCCCCCGCAGACATCCTGTGTTGGCGCAGCCACTCACCGATGCTCCGGCCCCGCCTCCAGTTCACTTCTGAAATTTCTGACTTTAAAGTCAGAAAACCACTGCGCCTGCGTTGCCGTGTCCTCGCTTCCCCTGATGTCACTAGGAGCGTACTGCGCAGGCACAGACCATACTGGGCCTGCGCTGTGCGCTCTTGATGACATCAGCAGGAGTGAGGACACGGCAACGCAGGCGGAGTGGTTTTCTGACTTTAAAGTCAGAAATTTCAGAAGTGAACCAGAGGCGGGGCCGGAGCATCGGGGAGTGGCTGCGCCAACACAGGATGTCTGCGGGGGACCATTAGAAGCCCCGGGTAAGTTGAGCTCATTTTCCCCCGACCCCCCCTACAGTATCCCTTTAAGTAGAAGCACCTTTTTTCATATGATTTGGTCCTGTCCTGAAGTCAATACATATTGGCCTTTATTCATAAAGCATTCCCGCATGCGGTAATGCTCAAAACAGCTGACTTTACCGACCATTTACCAAAGTGTCAATTCATAAAAGCTGTTTACGCATGAAAAGCTACAATTCCTGAGCAGTGCGGGAAATTACCACCTTATGCTGTGATTTTCTCAACACATGTCACTACATGTCAATTCATAAAGATGAGAGCAAGTGGAATTGGGACGCAGAATACCGGCTGTTTAGAAAAGGAGATAAGCATGCGGATAACAGCCAAGCTAATGGGGACAGACCTCCCAGGCAGCAGCAGTGAGAAAAGAACAAAAAAGGCTTTCCGGAATACCCAGGCTGTGTTTTTTTTAACCTCTTGGGTACCTGTTTTCAGATAAATTTCACATCAGAAAGCCTGCATGTGTAACATTTCTTGAAGTTCTTCTAAGCTGCGGCAATTAAATAGATTGTTTAGAAAGACTAATAGACAGATTCAGGGCAAGGAGAGGCAGTTTTTTTTAAAAAAAAATGCACATCTAAAGGGAAGTTGGGGCTGCCTCCTTTATAGTAACTCTGTCTCTGCACAGAGAAAATGTATCAACTCAGCCAGCACCGCTAGTTTAGTGTGGGAATTCCCAGACCTATTATCGCAAGTGTAAACATTTTTATGAATTAGCACACAAAAGTCTAAAATACCAATGTGGTATTTTCCCTCCAAGATTTTTTTTTACTGCAAACATTTTATGAATAGAGCCCAAAGGGTTCAAATAGTCAAATTCCTGAATGATTATATGGGCTGTCCAATCACATGTGACCCAAGAATCAGCCTACTCTATATTTTTCCAAGCTCCTTCTCTGAGAAGTATACTCAACGCTTTACTATAGAAGTTTTGCATATAGCCCGAAAGCTCCTTACAAGATATTGGATACTTACTACTCTACCCACTCGCTCTGAATGGATTAGTTGCGTTAATAAAGTTATCCCTCTAAGGAAGGCTTTATGTGAAAAAAGAGGCACTCTTGCCAAATTTAATAGAATCTGGAAGATCTGGATAGACGCTCCCTGTACCCGCAGATGATTCATTTATATATCTCAAATGATTCTACTTCAGCATCTGCTTCCTAAACTTTTCAAATATTTTTTTAAGGAACCCCCTTGATGCCCCCTAACGCCTTCACTGTTAACTGTATAAGTTACAGACATATATGTAACGGGCTGTGTTAATGTTGCGTTTAGTGTTTTTCTTTTTTGAGTTTAAAATTCACTGAAAGCATGCCAGGTTAATGGTTATATTATGCGCACAATGCAACTGTAAAACCCTGTATCCTTGATCTGGTACTGTTGTACTGTATTTTCTCTTCTTATATTATAATCAATAAACTTGACTTGCTTTAAAAAAAAAAAAAAAATAGTGGGTGCAAATTGTTAGGAAGTGCATATTGCTGGCCCAATCCCAAGCTACAGTCATATACCCTGCCTGCCAATTTGCCAGATTCCAAGCTGCCTATTTGCATTAAATTTGAATTGAAGCCAGACTCAGGCCTCTTTTCCACAAACTGTTTACAGGCAGTGAAATGCCTCTCAAACTCTTACAACGGCTCACTGCTGCCTGGTAAA
Organism: Hyperolius riggenbachi; assembly: GCF_040937935.1. Lineage (NCBI taxonomy): Eukaryota > Metazoa > Chordata > Amphibia > Anura > Hyperoliidae > Hyperolius > Hyperolius riggenbachi. The sequence goes on from NC_090648.1 coordinate 318,296,971, forward strand.
TGCTCGCTGCTGCTTGGTAACTGCTCGCTGCTGCCTGACAACTGATCACTGCTGCCTGGTAACTGCTTGCTGAGCAAACAGTTCATGGAAAGGAGGCCTTAGGCCTCTTTTCCACGAACTGTTAAGCTGTGTGATCAGCAAGCAGTTACCAGGCAGCAGTGAGCAGTTACCAGGCAGCAACAAGCAGTTGCCATGCTGCTGTGAGCAGTTGTGAAAGTTTGAGAGGCATTTCACTGCCTGTAAACAGTTTGTGGAAAAGAGGCCTTATTAGCATGACCATCTCTAGTGAGGTAATGCAATTAGAGCACCACTTCTCATCAGTTTTCTGTGCTGCACTTTTGCTATACTAGCTCATTTTATTTCTTGTTTCTCAATTTTAATTTGTACAGTTGAGCTGAGTGCTAATGTTTATTAATTATTAGTTGAGGAGTGAATTAAGCAATATCTGTGCAGTATGTTAACTCCAACTATGTGGAAACATAAATAAGTGCTACTGAATGCTTGAGATTCAGGCAGTTCCCTACTTACAAACCGGTTCCGTTGCAGGAGATTGTTTTAAGTTTAATTTGTTTGTAAGTTGAGTCCTGTGTTAGGTCTCTTTTCCACAGACAGTTGAACTGCTCAGCAAGCAGTTACCGCGCAGCAGTGAACAGTTAGGCAGCAGCAAGCAGTTGTTAGAGTTTGAGAGGCATTTCACTGCCTATTAACTGTCCGTGGAAAAGAGGCCTTAAAGGATACCCGAAGTGACATGATGAGATAGACATGTGTATGTACCGTGCCTATCACATAAATAACTATGCTGTGTTTCTTTTTTTCTTTCTCTGCCTGAAAGAGTTTAATATCAGGTATGTAATTGGCTGACTCAGTCCTGACTCAGGCCTAGTGCACATCAAAAACCGCTAGCAGATCCGCAAAATGCTAGCAGATTTTGAAACGCTTTTTCTTCTGCGTTCCAGCTAGCATTTTGCGTTTTTGTGAAGCGTTTTTGGTGTAGTAGATTTCATGTATTGTTACAGTAAAGCTGTTAATGAACAGCTACTGTAACAAAAAACGCCTGGCAAACCGCTCTGAAGTGCCGTTTTTCAGAGCGGTTTGCGTTTTTCCTATACTTAACATTGAGACAGAAACGCATTCGCAATCCAAAATCTGCAGCAGCCCGGGAGTATGCGTTTCTGCACCAGCCCATTGAAATACATTACCCTAGCGGATCCGCACCCGCAAGCAGTTCGCAAACCGCAGCAGAACCGCTCTGGCGAAAACACTAGTCATGTGACTGACTATCCTTGTGCGATGGCAAGATGATAAGTAGCTCACATCTGTATGCTACTTATCACCTTGAGGGCTGGAACCCACTAGAGCTTTTTTGAGTGTTTAGGGATCGCTTTAAATCGCTAGAGATTTCCCCAAACACTCTGCTAATGTAAATGGGTGGGAAAGATTCCACTAGAGCACAGGTGTCAACTCCAGGCCTGGAGGGCCAGATCCATGCCAATGTTTAGGATGGACTGAGCAAAAAAGGAATGTGTTCTACCTGATGGACCACATTTTTCGTGATTCAGACCCATCAATTAATTTGAGTGGTGTCAAAAATGTTTGAGGACCTTGGACCTCGAAGGACTGGTTAGACATCCCTGCACTAGAGTGATTGCAATAAGGAAAATCTCAATCGCAGGACATGCAGCATTTGGGAGCATTTCCATTCTAATTTATTGTATAGGAGTAGGGAAATCGCTTGCAAAGCGCTACCACAAATCGGTAGCGATTGCACTTTGGGCTTTGTAATGGGTCCCAGGCCTAATAGGATATGGCCCATAGTCTCTTACCCATGCTGCAGCAAACCGCTCTTGGGGTCCTACAATCTTTAGCGAAAACACTAGTCATGTGACTGACTATTCCAAAAAGGGAATTGCGCTGGAACAACTGCTTCAAATATGGAAACTGTAAATAATGGAGTACTCCCCATTTACCTTCACTAACAATGAAAAATCCAGGAAGATGAAGGTGAAGGGAGGAACACAGATGCTGCCATCTTCATTCTTTAATAAACAATGCCAGTTGCCTGACTGCTGTGCTGCTGATCTGTCTCTAAAGGACAACTGAAGTGACCAGGTACCTGGAGGCTGTCATATTTATTTACTCTTAAACAATACCAGTTGCCTGGCAGCCCTGCTGGTCTGTTTGGCTGCAGTAGTGTCTGAATCCCATCAGAAACATGCATGCTGCTAATCTTCTCAGATCTGGCAATAACATCAGACACACCTGATATGCCACATGCTTGTTTAGGGTTTATGGCTAAAAGTTTTAGAGGCAGAGGTTCAGCAGGCTAGCCAGGCAACTGGTATTGCTTAAAAGGAAATAAATATGGCAGCCTTCATATCCCTATCACTTTAGTTGTCATTTAAATCACTGACCCAGAATGAGGATGGGGATCAGATGCTTTAGGCCCCATTCTCACTAGATGCGCTTTTCTGAGCGTTTTGCGATTGATTAGTGTTTTTAAAATCGTTCCCATTCACTTTCATTAAAATTGCGGTTAAAATCGTTGCAATTCCGTGAACGCGTATGCGAAAATCGCAGTGATTTTTACCGCTATTTTAATAAAAGTGAATGGGAGCGATTTTAAAAAACCCTAATTAATCGCAAAACGCTCAGAAAAGCGCTTCTAGTGTGAATGGGCCCTTAATGCTGGTCTGACTCCACTGGCTACATGCTTGTTGCAGGTGTGTGACTCAAAGCCAAAAGCTCAGCATGACAGTCAGGCAACTGCCATTGCTTATTAGGGAAGCCTAAGGCCAAGGTCACATTTTAATCGCATGCGTTTTAGAAAGCGCATGTAATAAGGCACAGAATGATAGTCTATGGGCCACACAACATTTGTATGCGTTTTTTTAATGCGTTTCTAGATACGTTTTTAAAACATTCAACGAGTTCATTCTTTCTGCATACTGTATGCATAACGCATGCGCTCTGCATGAATTGCTTATCTATGATGCATGTGTTTCTTGATGCGTTTTTGCCCAAATAAGGTAAAAAATAATTTGATAATTATTTACATTTACTTGTTAAATATGAATATTAATGAAAAAACAGAAACGCATTAAAACGCACACAGAAAACCACAAATGCAGGGGGGGGGGGGGGGGGGAACGCAAAAACTGTCCATAGCGTAAAACAGCTGATTTTACCGATCATCTTCCCTTATTCCAATACACTAAACCCATCACCGCACAGAAAATAAACATTACCGACGAGTAAGGTAAATTACCGACTTGTGCAGCAATTGCCTCAAGAAATGTAAATTCACAAAGATTTCCGCATTAAGTTTTACCAGCTCACAGCAGCCGATAACTTGCTCTCCCCATGCTGTCTCTGTGCGGTAGATTTGACAGGCAGCCAATAGGGAGAGCCACACAGTCCTGCTTCTAACGCTGATTTGAAGAAAAAGGTTAATTGGGTGGACTTTCAGGCCTGGAACCCACTGAAATCTGCAAACGCAAAACGCAACCGCTAGCGTTTTGCCTGAGCGGTTTGCAAGCGGATTCATGCGAGTTTTTGGTCGCGTTTTGCAACAGTGTATTTTTTTCCTCAGCGGTTGCGTAGCGTTTTGCGTTTCGCGTTTTTATCCTGATTGGTCCTGTGAATTATTTTTAATTTTGTTACAGTGTGCTGAACCGCAAAACGCTAGCAAAACCGCTCAGTTTAGGTTTTGCTGAGCGTTTCTGCTAGCGGTTCAATACTTTACATTGAAGCGCTAACGCTCCCAAAATGCTGCAGGTCCTGCGTTTGCGTTTCTGGGAAACGCAAACGCTCCTGTGGAAGTTGCCCCATCTATTAACATCAGCTGAGCGTTTTGGCAAAACGCTAGCGTATCGCAGCGCTGCCAAAATGCTCAAAAAAACGCTCTTGTGGGTTCCAGCCCTTAGTGTAGCAAAACAGAGGAAGAAAATTTTCAAAAAGTATCCCTGCATCCCTTTAGATGTGCTTATTTGTATTGTAGCATACAGAAGAGCTCCCCCTGGTGGCTTCAGCACATCTAAAGTGATAACAGGGTTGCACAGTAGGGAAAACCTCCAAGTCACACACACAGCTACCCTGCCTGCCCGCTGACCTGCTACATGATGCTGGCAAGTGACACTTACCAAGCAGGGATTAGCGAATTGAGGCATGTTTGTTCAGTAAATTACCGAACTTCTGCCTCATGAGGGGAAACTTTAGTGAATTTGGTAAAAAAAAAGTGTAAAATACTGGATGAGGTATTTTACTGAGGACAATAATTTTACCAACCAGCCCTCTAGTTTACTTCAAAATTGGATGCGATTTTTAGCACAAAATTACTTTTACTTTTCTTGCATTAAACACGATTAGCACACAGAAAATAAGCAACACTTAGGCCTTCTTCACATTCAAATACCTGATATTTAACTCTTTCAGGCAGAGAACGAAAAAAAAAAGAAACGCAGCATAGTTATTTGTGTGCTAGGCACTGCACATACATATGTCTATCTCATCATGTCAAATGTCACTTCAGGTATCCTTTAAAGCAGTAGGATTAGCCATACTATGCCAGGGAAAAAACACATATATAAGTAGATAAATACTTGATCTACTTACATGACACATGTATTGTACTGTGCACATTTTTATTTCAGTAAATTTTATATAGTAAATGAAGAGAATTCTGTTCCTGAAGGCAACCATTTATTTTGCCCACAATTTAGGCTAAATCAGGGGTCTCAAACTCGCGGTCCATTTGCGGCCCTCGATACAATATTGTGTGGCTAAAGCTTCCTTATAGTTCGCTTCAGTGCTCCTAAGTAATCCGTCACATCCCCGCCGCTAAACGAGGGCTGCAGAGCCCCCAAATCGCCCAGGGGGCAATCCGCCGGCATTTCCTGGAAGGGGCAGAGCTTTCAGCTTCAGCTCTTCCCCTCCTGACGTCAATCGCCGCACGGATCGCCACCTCTCCCCGCCCCGCTCTGTGAAAGAAGAGTGAGAGGGGCGGGCAGAGGCGGCGATGCGCCACGATTGACGTCAGGAGGGGCAGAGCTGAAGCTGAAAGCTCTGCCCCTTCCAGGAAATGCTGGCGGATTGCCCCTTGGGCGATTTGGGGGCTCTGCAGCCCTCGTTTTGCGGCAGGGACACGGCGGATTACTTGTAATGGGAGCACTGAAGCGAACTATAAGGTAAAATAGGCAAAATAGTCACGCTTCAGCGTGAATTTGATTTTGAAATAAAAATCAATGCAAGGAACGGGAGGGGGGAGGGGGGGGGGATGGTAGGGGGCGAGAGCTGCTGATTGTGAAATCCCTTATGCGGCCCAGCCTCATCCTGACTTTGCCTCCTGCGGCCCCCAGGTAAATTGAGTTTGAGACCCCTGGGCTAAATCCTGATGTCATTTCTGCCCTTTACTATTTTTTGTTTTCTCCTCCAATCGCTGAGTCACCTCAGCCTTGCTTGTAAACACAGGTGAGCAGGGGATCATGTTTCAGATAAGCAGCTAGGCAGGGAAATAAAGGGAAGAGGAGCAATATATTATAGATAAAAAGAACCCCCAGCATGCAACTGTTTGGCACTGACTAATAAAGGGCCAGTGCTCCTTAAGTATGTGATAACTCCAAATCATAACAACAGAAAAAGTTCTGAAATTTTTGAATGCAGGATTAGCATCTTTATCACTTAATACACTCAGACCAGTTGCTGTTGAAATTTGATTTTTATGGTGACAATTCCGCTTTAAACACAGTGAAACGTGGACAAATGATTTGCTTTCGGACAACTCTAGATTTGGACATATAGGCCTCTATTCACAATGAGTTACCGCATGAGGTAATTTAGGTATTAACCACTTGCCGACCGCACGCTTATACCGTGCGTCGGCAAAGTGGCAGCTGCAGGACCAGCGACGCAGTATTGCGTCGCCAGCTGCAGGCTGATTAATCAGGAAGCAGCCGCTCGCACGAGCGGCTGCTTCCTGTCAATTCACGGCGGGGGGCTCCGTGAATAGCTTGCGGGCCGCCGATGGCTAAATGTAAACACAAGCGGAAATAATCCGCTTTGTTTACATTGTACGGCGCTGCTGCGCAGCAGCGCCGTAAGGCAGATCGGCGATCCCCGGCCAATCAGCGGCCGGGGATCGCCGCCATGTGACAGGGGACAGCCTGTCACTGGCTGCACAGGACGGATAGCGTCCTGTGCAGCCCGGTTCACCAGGGGGGGCCAGGTAAGAGAGGGAGGGGGGGGGATTTCGCCGCGGAGGGGGGCTTTGAGGTGCCCCCCCCCCCGCAACACCCGGCAGGCAGGAGCGATCAGACCCCCCCAGCACATCATCCCCCTAGTGGGGAAAAAAGGGGGGCGATCTGGTCGCTCTGCCTGCACCCTGATCTGTGCTGGGGGCTGCAGAGCCCACCCAGCACAGATCAGCTAAAACAGCGCTGGTCCTTAAGGGGGGGTAAAGGGTGGGTCCTCAAGTGGTTAATAAAGACTGAGTCCGACTGAGCCACGCATCGGGGTTTGATTGCGGCTGCACTAAGGATTCCGGGAGGACAGCGAGGGACGCATCTGTGCTTATGGGGCTGGAGGAAAATAAACATCCTGGGAGCGATCCTCGCCCACCAACAGAAATCTCTGTTGGTGGGCAGAAAAGGAGGGGGGAATCACTTGTGTGCTGAGTTGTACGGCCCTGCAGCAAACCTTTAAAGCTGCAGTGGCCTAATTAGTGGTTAAAGAAAAACATTTCTTTATTACAGCTGATACAAATCCTGCAATAAATCTGCAGTGTGTCTACTTCCTGCTTTCATGGAAGCAGACATAGGGTTAACATCCTGTGTTTACAAATTAGCTGCTCTGCTGAGGCAGCCAGCTGGCACAGCTGAGAGCTCAAATTACAGTTGTGCTTATTCACAGATGAGGGGGAATTAGACAGGCTAAACTCTCTATATACTTACAGGGTGCATTTCTATATGTTTTCCTTCTGTCCTGTGCAAGAGTTGAGGTCCCACTTTAAATGTGACAGGCTTTCCTGGGTCGTCTCTGTGTAATGGGTGGCAAGCATATGGGCTGCCCTACAGTGGTCAAAAAAGCTTTATTTCCGCACATATTCAGAATCCTATTTATTTTGCCAAGTGTGGCAATTGTCATACCCGGAATTGTTTATCGAACCGCAAAGATATGGAACACTTAACATATTTACCTCAACATTACCGAACTATTACCAACTGCTTGTAAACCGTTTTACCACACTTTTATCAAATATTTCACTTTCGGTTAGTTTTTAGTGAATACTCTAAAATTCGGTAATTATCACTGGAGGTATTTTAAAGAGGACTAGAGACAAGAACATAAGAGATTTATACATACCTGGGGCTTCCTCCAGCCCCCTCAGCCTGGATCGTTCCCACACCGCCTTTCTCCGCTGCCTCTGTCCGCCGGTACTGGGTCCCGTCATTTCAGCCAGCCGGAGGGAGCCCCTGCGCATGCGGAAAACTGGTTGCGTGTGACGGGACCTGGTACCGGCGATAGAGGCAGCGGAGGACAGCGGCGTGGGAGCGATCCATGCGGATGGGGCTGGAGGAAGCCCCAGGTATGTATAAAATCTTTTTTTCATTTTTTAGGCTGTCTTAGTCTCTGGTTCCAGACCAAAAAAATAGTTACCGCGCATGTTATTGTGTATAGAGCCCTAAGTATAAAATATGTGTGGGACTAGTCTACTTTAGAAGACCCAGCAGGAATCCTCATAGGGAACAGTTCTCCAATCTACAGCACAAAGCATTGTAATTTGCCAAATGATGTGGGATTAGTTTACTACCTATTGGAAACCTAGCAGTTCAAGAGGGTGCCGTCCACCCAATCATGTTAGCTGAATTTCCCTATGAGGTTTCCTGCTAAGTCCCCTAAAGTAGACTAGGGCCATATGTTTTTGTTGTTTTCAATGTGCTGTTAGGGTTGGGACCCACTAGAGCGCTTTTAGCTGTGATTCCAAAAACGCTTTGTGGATAAAGGTGAGTGCAGCATTTTGGGCGCATTTGCACTCGAATGCAAAGAATGTGAGCACTTCAAAAACGCTTTTGAATCCCTTTTCAAAGTGTTTTTGCAGCGGTTTGGGGTTCAAATGTTTGTCTCTCTAAGGGCGTAGATTTCCAGAGAAGTGGTTAGCACCTCCAACAAAGTGATAGCTCTTTTACATTAAAACATAGCTCTTTATTAAAAAATGTTTAAAAAGATCTATAAAAATAGATGAACATGGTATGGAAAGGCTTTAGGACAGTGACGAACTTCAAAGCCCCCGCACATCATGCGGCCCCAAGCACCCAACTGGCTGCAGAGCTCAACGAGTTCTACTGCAGATTCGAGCACCAATCTGTGCAGCTTGGGGTCCCTGCACCCGTGCCAGGAGAAGCTCCTCCCCTCCCATCCTCACTGCCGGGTCACGACCCCCCTGTGCCAGTTGTGGTTCAGGAAGCGGAAGTACTGAGACTCCTACGCAGAATCAATCCCAGGAAAGCCGCTGGTCCAGACGGTGTGTCATCAACCTGCCTGAGAACCTGTGCAGATCAACTTGCCCCCGCCCTGACCCCTATCTTCAACCGCTCCCTAGCGGAAGGCAAAGTACCCTCCTGCCTCAAAAGATCTCTAATTATCCCAGTTCCCAAAAAGCCAGGGAACACAGAATTTAACAACTTCAGGCCTGTAGCCCTTACCCCTGTCATCGCAAAGATCCTCAAACGTGTTGTTCTTGCTCCACTGATGCCCTCCTCGACCCACACCAGTTTGCGTACAGAGCCAACAGGTCCGTGGAGGATGCCATAAACGTCAGCCTGGCACACATCACAGAACACCTCAACAAACCAGACTCCTATGCCAGGATCCTGTTCTTGGATTTTAGCTCTGCGTTCAACACCATCTGCCCGGTCATCCTGCTCGACAACCTTAGGCAGCTTGGAGTCAATCCCACCCTGTGTGCATGGGTCAATGACTTTCTCTCCAACAGAACGCAGCGAGTTATGCTCGGAAACTGCTCCTCCCACGAAAAAACCACCAACGTAGGGGCTCCGCAAGGGTGTGTGCTGTCCCCGCTACTCTTTTCTTTGTACACCAACAACTGTACCTCATCTGCAGACCCCGTCAGTCATCAAATTCGCAGACGACACCACTATCATCGGCCTTATCGACAACAGAGGTGAGCACACTTACCAAAGCGAGATTGAGAGGATCAGCAATTGGTGCAAGGGTAACAAGCTTGTTCTCAATGCGACAAAAACTGTTGAGCTCATTGTAGACCTTAGGAAGCACCCCTCCACGCTCCCCCCAGTCTTCATTGAAGGAACTGCAGTCTCCAGGGTGTCCGACGTACGGTTCCTCGGTACAACCATAACGAACGACCTTAGGTGGGAGCAAAACACTTCCAGGATACAAAAGAAGGCCCAGCAGACGCTATTCTTTTTGCATCAACTGAAGAAATTCGGTATGCCACGCGAACTGCTGACCAGCTTTTACACCGCTACCACGGAATCAATACTCTGCTCCTCCGTCATTGTATGGTATGCTGGGGCATCCGTTTAAGGACAAGTACAAACTCCAAAGGGTAATTAACACCAGAGAGAAGATCATAGGATCGCCCCTACCACCTTTGGACCTTCTCCACACAGCGAGACTGGGGTTGAGGGCTTCCAAGATTTCACAGGACCCCTCTCACCCGGGTAACTGCCACTTCAAATTTATGCAAACAGGCCGACGTTACAGGACCATCATCTATTCCAGAACTACCAGGCGCAGGAACACATTCTTCCCTCAAGCTGTCCTCCACCTGAACTCCACATCCTCCCTCCATAACTGTCCGCAGCGCCTAGTCCCTAGCCAATGCTCTGATCCCTGATCTCTCACCACTCTGGGCAGTACTGCCCCACACTATAGCTACTAGTGCCCTCAAATGAACTGTTCCCCAGTTTCTAAAATGCATGCTGCTATTACCCATCTTATTGTATATACCTGTCTGTTCTTGTTCTGTCTGTCATGTAAAGAAATGCCTATGCCATGTGTACTACAACCAATTCCGGGCACGACAACTGTCGTACTTGGCGAATAAAGTCAATTCTGATTCTGGTATGGGGCTGGATTCCAGCGACAGCCCACTGTTTCAAACTTCTCAGCCCTTCTTCAGGCCGGACAGTCCCACACTAAGTCTTATTCACATCATCTCACCTTATATACCAGTCTCTTACCATACCGACCAACCACAGGGGACCATGCTCTGGAGGACCTGATAGAAGACTGCCAGGGTTTGAAAAGGACCAATGGGATCATGGAGTATAGATCCACCGTGTAGAGCCAAGTCCACACCAGTGAGATTCCTCCGCCCAAAAAACAGTGCAGAATTGTATCACTCATCACGACTCAATAAATCACCATCCTGTATTGGTGATCAGTGCCCAGAATCACTGCTAACATGCACTAGTATTGAGGCGTACAATCCCCCACTGGTCCCTAATAAAAACCATATAAATTCAAAGTGTAAACCACCAAGCTAACGTGCATATTGTGGGGGAGTGGTCTCACCGCACTCAACCAATCCACATAGTGGTATTCCGAGTGTGCGGCCAAAAGCGGAGCGCCTCATTGGTGCAAAAATCCTCAGCCGTTCGTCCGCCTCGCCTAACCAGGCATAGGGCAGGGGACAACAATGTCAGGTGGGAGAGGCAAGAAAGCTGCCTCCCACTGAAAAAAAAAAACGCCGACCAATGGCGCATTAGGATGGTGGGAACGGCAAAGAAGCCGCCTCCCACTGCAAACACCGCCGACCAATGGCGCATTAGGACGGTGGGAGTGACAAGAAATTTGCCTCCCACTGCAGAAAACCGCCGACCAATGGCGCATAAGGGAGCAAAAAGTCACCCTGGGCGGAGACCAAGACCGGGCGCCGACCACTCAGGGCCGGCTACCGCTATTCAGGTTGCCTGCATGCAACACGTCATTAGGGGCGGCAGAGGAGAGAGAGCGCCGACGACTCAGGCCCGGGCCGCCACAGGCCTGATCATTGCCCATCGTCCGAGAAAAAGTAAACAAACGCACATAGCGATCCTGGCAAGCCAAAAATCAAAAAGTTGTTGCAGCCAATCGCCGCCACAGTGAAACATCTGCCAGCACAGAGGGAGAGATGCAGGGAGACACCTGCCCCACCAAAATAAAAATAAAAGATTCCCCCCCCCCCCCCCCCCCCCACTAAACAAAAAGAAAACATTATTAGAATTATTGTTGAAAAAACATTACAGCCAATCACAGCCACAGTGAAACATCCACCAGCACAAAGGGAGAAATGCAGGGAGACACCTGCCCCACCAAAATCAAAAAAGATACCCCCACTAAACAAAAAGGCAACATTATTGTTGAAAAAACATTACCCCTCAGCAATCTCCAATCCACCAGAGCACATCCCCACGATCTGCAGAGAGAAAGAAACAAGTTTACACATAATTGAAATACATAAAATCAGCATCAAAAGAGCAATTATAATACATATCTAGAAACTATGACAACCTAGCCACAACTAAATATTAGCATTGCCTATCAGGACCTCTGAACCCACAGAATCCCCAACACAAAACCCAAATCATATTATTTGTTTAACCCTGCTAAACCAAAGGTATTGAGTTCCCGGATCCATCTTGCCTCCCTTTTTTAAGAGTTCCTTAACCCTATTTCCTCCCTTCCAGCTATTTGGAACCCAATCTATCACCTGGACCCTTAGTTGTGACACTGAATGTCTGTTGTTCACAAAATGGTTGGAAACAGCCTTGTCCATACATTTTTGTACGTATTATTGATTTGTGTGAACAGATCCTATCTTTCAATTTTTGGGTGGTCTGTCCCACATACCCCAGGCCACACGGGCAGTTCAGTAGATAGACCACATATGTGGAATCCCATGTATAGTAGTCCCTAATGGAATATTTCTTGCCAGTTGATGGGTGAGTAAATTCAGTACCCCTGAGAATATTGTTGCACATATGGCAGTTTAGGCAGGGAAAAGTTCCAACAACTCTTGCTGTTTCTTTTGGAAGTGAATTGGTCCTAGTATACATCACCTTATTCCGGATAGTTTGAGCCCTCTTATAAGCCATCAATGGTGGTTCGGCAAATTCTGTTATATTTCGTTTCGGTATGCCTCCCGAAGCACATTCCAGTGTTTCTTAATCACTTTTGAAATCCGTTCACTTGCTGAGACGACTTTCTCTTGTTGATCTTCTTTTTGCTCTTTCTTTGTAACAAGGATCTGGGGTATCCTCTTTCAGCAAATTTTTCATTTCTCTCAATCTCTCTTGGCAGGTCTCAGGATTGGAGACAATACGTTTTAACCCTTGTATACTGACCCTCAGGGATATTTTCAACAACATGCCTAGGGTGGAAACTAAAGTATTCAAGTACTGCGTTCCTATCGTTTTTTTTCACATACAGATGTGTATTCAAATTCCCATCACAAAGTGTGACCAAGGTGTCCAGAAAAGAGATTTCTTTGTGTTTTGGAATGTGCTGTTAGTTTAATTGATGGACAACTGTTACCCAAATCTCGAATAAAGGCATCTAGGTCCTAACATGGCCCTGTCCACACACACAACACGTCATCGATATAATGCCACCAACATTGAGCAAAATGACGGAAAATGGGAAGAGGGTACATGAACGCCTCGTAAGCACCCATAAAAAAGTTCACGTAGGACGGAGCCACGTTGTGGTCTGTCCCACATACCCCAGGCCACAAGGGCATTTCAGTATAGGCCACATATGTGGAATCATATGTATAGTACTCCCTAATGTAGTAGTCCCTAATGGTTTAGCAGGGTTAAACAAAGAATATGATTTGGGTTTTGTGTTGGGATAGTGGGTTGGGGTATGGGGATTCTGTGGGTTCAGAGGTCCTGATAGGCAATGCTAATATTTAGTTGTGGCTAGGTTGTCATAGTTTCTAGATATGTATTATAATTGCTCTTGATGTTGTTTTTATGTATTTCAATTATATGTAAACCTGTCTCTTTCTCTCTGCAGATCGTGGGGAACTGGGGATGTGCTCTGGTGGATTTGGAGATTGCTGAGGGGTAATGTTTTTTCAACAATAATGTTGCACTAATAATGTTTTCTTTTTGTTTAGTGGGGGTATCTTTTTTTGATTTTGGTGGGGCAGGTGTCTCCCTGCATTTCTCCCTTTGTGCTGGTGGATGTTTCACTGTGGCTGTGATTGGCTGTAACAACTTCTTGATTTTTGGCTTGCTGGGATCGCTATGCGCATGTTTACTTTTTTCTCGGGCGATGGGCGGTGATCAGGCCTGTGGCGGCCGGCCCTGAGTGGTCGGCGCTCTGTCTCCTCTGCCGCCCCTGATGACGTGTTGCATGCCGTCTCCGCCACGTGTGTTTGTTCACTTTTTTGCGATGGGCGGCAACCTGAATAGCGGCAGCCGGCCCTGAGTGGTCGGCGCTCGGTCTTGGTCCCCGCCCAGGGTGACGTTTTTCCACCCTTATGCGCCATTAGTCGGCGGTTTTCTGCAGTGGGAGGCGACTATCTTGTCGCTCCCACCGTCCTAATGCACTATTGGTCAGCTGTTTTTTTTCAGTAGGAGGCGGCTTTCTTGCCGCTCCCACCTGACATCGTTATCCCCCGCCCTATGCCTGGTTAGGCGAGGCGGACAAATGGCTGAGGATTTTTGCACCAATGAGGAGCTCCGCTTTTGGCCACACACTCGAATACCGCAATGTCGATTGGTTGAGTGCAGTGAGACTACTCCCCCACAATATGCAGGTTAGCTTGGTGGTTTACACTTTGAATTTATATGGTTTTTATTAGGGACCAGTGGGGGATTGTATGCCTCAATACTAGTGCATGTTAGCAGTGATTCTGGGCACTGATCACTAATACAGGAGGGTGATTTATCGAGCCGTGATGAGTGATACAATTCTGCACTGTTTTTTGGGCGGAGGGATCTCACTGGTGTGAACTTGGCTCTACACGGTGGATCTATACTCCATTATCCCATTGGTCCTTTTCAAACCCTGGCAGTCTTTTATCAGGTCCTCCAGAGCATGGTCCCCTGTGGTTGGTCAGTATGGTAAGAGACTGGTATATAAGGTGAGATGATGTGAATAAGACTCAGTGTGGGACTGTTCAGCCTGAAGAAAGGCTGAGAAGTCTAAAACAGCAGGTACCATGTTCTGCGATAAACCCAGAAAAATCACTGGACAAATTCGTGTTTTTGGGAGTGATCGCGATTAGCGGTTCTATACATGCTAATCGCGATCGCTCCAGAATTGCAAGCAAACCACTGCAGGTAACGCGTTTGTGATTAGTGATAATCGTAAAACGCTCATGGTTGTGGCAGTGAGAACACTGCATAGGCTAGAATAGGATTAGCATTTTTAAAAACGCTAGCGGTTAGCGGGAATCTCATGATTCCTGCTTAGGTGTAAACGGGGCCTTATAAAGTTTCTTAAACTCAATTTCCAGTTTCTGTCTGTAGCCCCGCCTCCTAGCAGAAGAGGTGACAGACACTTCTCTGATTGGAGCTTGAAAGTACCTATGACCTCTTTCGCTAAGGGGCAAAGCTACGAGTGGAGGCCGGACGTCAGGGCACCCTGTAAGTATATAAACTTAAAGCGGAATATAACCCTGCATTTCAACTTTGCTCTAAAATATTATTTACAGCATATTATATGCAAAAAGCATTTTTTTTTTTTTTACTAGACCAGCATTGGAAGGGTTAAACACAGACGTTTCAAGTTCCGTGGAGAGATATGCAGAAGTTCAGATTGTTACATTCTATGTATCTATTGATAAACAGTTAGGCTGGGTCCACACTAGACACAGTTGCAGGACGGACACTGCAGTCCGGATCCGGGGAAGATTAGGGGAAGTACCCACGTACTGCAAACTGATGAAAGTGCATCAGTTTTGCATCAGTTTCCGTTCAGTTTCCGTTCAGTTTTTCCCTGACAGAAAACGTCTCTATCATTAGGAAGGAGTGGGAGGATTTTTTTGGGCCAATCAGAAAGCTCAGGCTATCCGTTTTCACATCCGTTTTTTGCCTGTGGAGCTGGAGATGCGTTTTCTCATTGCTTTTCACTACCCCTGCGTGTATCCGTGGTCCTGATCCGTTGCGTGAAAATGCAGCAGGTCCGGACCTTCCGTTCAGGTTTTGAAGACGGGTCCCCGCAAACGCAGACGGATCCGTTTTTTACTTAGGTGAGGCTGGCTGCTATTTTAAATATTAGTATCCGGGACTCCGTTTTTCATCAGGTTTGAAAAACGCAGCCACGGATACGTTTCCGGACCTAGTGTGGACCAGCTCTTACACACTCTTTGGCAGTCCTCCAAGCTCCTTCTCAGTCAGAGAGATGAGTCATTCAACACTTAGATACATTTCTGTAAACAAAATGTATCTCTTTTCAGCTTCGGATGCGTCTGCAGAAATCTAAAGGAACTTTAAAGCCCTGTGTAACCCTTCCAATGCTGGTCTAGTAAAAAAAAAAATGCTGGTTGCATATAATATACTGTAAATAATGTTTTAGAGCAAAGTTGAAATGCAGGGTTATATTCCGCTTTAATTTATAGAGACAAATCGCTAATCAGAAGCACTGTACAGTGCTTCAAAACACAGCAAATCGCTGCACACAGGGCTTGTGTGATTTCAAAGCGCTGAAGTGATTCCTAGTGGGTCCCTAGCCTAACAGTTTATACAATATGTAACTTTTAACCAAAAAAATTTAACAAAAATTATTTTATATTTTGTCCATGAATACAAATGTGTTTATCTCTGAAACATTGTAACTCGAGCTGTTTGTAAGTAGGAGACTGCCTGTATTGTAATATTTGTTTCCTGATGGATACGTCATGTGTTACATACTTTTTTTTTTTTTAAGGCAAGCATGTTACTTAAGACAAAAAAAAAAAAAAAAAAAAGGTGTGTCTTATGGGTCTCTTTTCAATTGGTCATCTTTCTGCAATCATTAAACTTAAGGGCAGTTCTATATTTGGGAAGAGGTCATTGACCTCTGCTTCTTCATACAGGACATGTCAGCATAGGCTGTGCAGCTTGCTAACGTAACACCAAGCATCTTTCTTCACGTTTCAGTACAATTCTTCTAGTGAAAATATGCCAAGATACACGGTACATGTGCGGGGAGAATGGCTGGCTGTGCCTTGTAAGGACGCTACTCTATTAATCAGGAATTTGGGCAAGGAAGCCTTGAGGAGGTATATAAAGAATAAACCAGATAATGGAGGATTTGATTCTCTGGATAATGTGAAATTTTACCTCCGGAGATGTAAAGGCCTTGGTTTATTGGACCTGGATGACACATTAGAAGATGCACTGGAGGATAATGAGTTTGTTGAAGTCGGTGAGTGTTTTTTTTTGTTTTTTTTTTGCGCAGGAATGTAAGTGTACCAGATGTTATAGCATTTGTGTGTCGTAGCTACTTTGTTCAGTGTTGGTAGACTAAAGATAAAATAAGGACCCTTTAATTCAGTGTCGTTGCCTTGCAGCGGACAATATCATCGAACAATGTGTTGGAGCTTTCAAATTGTTTGTGGTGCAGCAAGTTCTAATGGAGTAACAAGCAGCATGGTGTGCATTTATCGGGTAAAACGTATTTACAGTGATAGTGAAGCATACTTTCATTGTACTGTATGCTTTACTATACTGGTTTACCGCATGTCTAACATGCAAAAGTTTATAATGAAAGTCTAGGGGCCACATAGAAAAGCAAACCTGTCTCAAATACATGTAAAACGCACGTAATGTATTTCAATTGGAGATGCAGAGAATTGCCTTTTACATGTATTTTGTATGTGTTTTTTATTAAATATGATACTGTAGGCTAGTATGTCTCTTGCTGTTGTCCTCCTCCTTGATCAGCTCAGCCCACTACAGCAGCCAAGTCGCCCAAGTTGCGCAGTGCTGCGCATGTGCTGGCCCAGCGGTGCACTGACTTGCTGTACCCCTTCTGTCAGGAGTGCTCTACACCTACGCACTGTGTCGAGCCTTGTAGCTGCGTATGCGCATAACACTCTCGGTCACGGACGCACAAACAATGACATGCACCAACAGGCCAGCACAAGCGCAGCACTGTGCAACTTGGCTATTGTAGTGGGCCAAATAGCTGAGCGAGGAGGAGCAAGAACTGTAAGGGACATCAAGCCTACGGGGGCTGGAAGAAGCCCTAGGCAAGTAAAAGAACAGTCTTTAATTTCAGCTCCGGTATCCTTTAAAATTTGGGCTTCACAGGGACATTTAGTGATGTGACTATATGCAGTATGTAAAAGGGCTGCAGAAGATGTTGACACTATATAAGGCTAGGTTCACAGTGCAGTGCACTGTTACCGCAAAACACGCGCGTATTAACAGTGAAGCATACTCTTGTATGTTTCACTCTACACATTGTGCGGTGCCAGTTTTTAGATCCGTTGCATTCCTGCTGTTACTGGGAATGCAACGCCCACTGTGAACCTAGCCTAAATGCTTAATAACAATATTATTATTATTATTAATAATAATAATAATAATAATAATAATAATATTATATGAATAGTTTCTCTATTCTTCAATCACAATGTCTTCAAGATTGCGGACAAGACATATGGATACAATCTCAGAGTTCCAATTCTCATCATAAGACTGACATGTGTTTCACGGCCAAAGGCTGCTTCCTCAGAGGCACACTGCATACAAACAACTGTATAAAAACATACAATATACACCAAATAAGTCACATACATACCGTAGAAGATCTATGCGCATGTCAGGGTAAAAAGGCCAATAAAAACACAACACAAGTCCTCTTACCAACTATGAACCATAGAATCTGTGGGGCCGCAATCTGCAGAAAAGCGAGCAAGTATTAAACTACGGTGGTAGGTGTATATAAATAAATGTACTCAAAATGAGTGCACTATCCCTACACAGAACAAACCCGTTATTTCTCGGTTCTAAACCGCATGCACGAACCAGACAAGAAACCCATAGGGTGCCATATGATAAAGTGCAAAATAGTATGTGAATCGATAATACCAATATACTACATAAAGATGTGAGGTCCCAAAAGGGAGTAAACTACCAGTGCCTTCATGTGAGCTGCATGTACAGATGCATAGAACACATGCCCCAACAACAGAGATCTACATAGCAGTACATAAATGTCAGCAAAGATGGAGGTCCACAGGGCATCATCCACCCACCATACACTAATATAGCATACATATGGGGCATAAGCAAAAGCATCCAAGTCATGCGCCTTCAGTTTCTCAACATAGTCTAACCTGTGCACAAATTGTGCAAATAATACAAATTATATTGATCCTAAAGCACTGTTGGGACAGTTTGCATAAGTAATCAAAACAGTGAGTTAAAGCTTAGTTACACCATAACCTGAGTACATAATAAACACCAATATGGTGGGGACAGACTCTTTCCATAGGAAAAGAAAGTGTATACCTGAAAGATGTAGAGAAAACACGATCCACATCGTTACCACTGGCGGCAGCCGCCATCCAGGATTAGAAGAGTGCAAAATCTAGCCCGCTCGTCTCAGCATAAAAAATAGTAGGGACCTTGTATTATGTTTTTATTGGCCTATTTACCCCGACATGCGCATAGATCTTCTATGGTATGTATGTGACTTATTTGGTGTATATTATATGTTTTTTTATACAGATGTTTGTATGCAGTGTGCCTCTGAGGAAGTGGCCTTTGGCCGTGAAGCACGTGTCAGGCAGTCTTATGATGAGAATTGGAACTCTGGGATTGTATCCATACATCATTGTGATTGAAGAATAAATAGAGAAACTGTTCATATAAAAACTCCGTTTTTTTTCTGTGTGTTGGGTGCCGTAATATTTAGGGGTGGAATGGAACTACTCATTTTATTGTACTTTTGGTGCATTTAATAACAATATTGTTATGTGTACTGGTGTTACAAATATTTACTGTAAAGTTTCATGGCACAAAAAAAGTCTTGAAGTCTAATTGAGAATTCGTTTTTGACTTGGGTTAGTATCACATTTAAGATTTTTGACACAATTGCATAGTCTTAATATAAATAAAATTTGTACTAACAGTATGATGTTTGAATATATTTATATCTTAGTTGTAGAAGGAGATGTGATGTCACCAGACTTTATACCTTCCCAGCCAGAAGGGGTCCATCTGTATCCTTTACAGTAATGAGTGCACTTTGTAAAACTGTAGGAATTTCAGTTATTTATGCTGTATTGTCCAACAAGCTTGGGCAAGTTGTAGTCACTAGTCTTTGGCTCTAAAGTTCTTGGGATTCTCATGTTATCTGTGCATTCAACTATCCAGGTGTTTCCTTTTAAATGACTCCGTTAGCGGGAATATGACACAGGGTCATCACTGAGTATGTATCAGTGCTTCTGTCATCTTTTTTTGAGCTAATAGATTTTATTTCTAGTCTATTAAAAAAATTATCATTAAAATAATTATACAAAGTATTAAAGCATCTAGTCTGGTGATGCTTTATGCGATCAGCATACTACTTGCTTTGTAAGGAGTCCGTGGGCTAGACTCTCTAACACTGCTACTGCCTATTGAGCATGCCCCAGTGGCTAACTCGGCTCACAAGTGCTTTGAGTTCACCAGGAGAAAAGTGCAATATAAATGTTATTTGCTGTCTTGCCTTTGTACTGCATCCAGTGTAGGTGTCATTGGCTCTACTTTTTTTGAAGTCTTGTCTAATATTGTGAAGTGCAAAGTGGTAACACATCATTTATCTCAGTGGTCCTCCAACTAAGGCCCGCGGGCTGAATGTGGCCCCCTGAGTCTTTTTTACCGCACCCCCGCAACCACAAAATATATTACTTATAGATGCAGTCAGCTACATCTTTAGGGCTGGTTCAGATGGATGTCTACGTGGCGTCGTGTTTGGGGGCGTTGCGGCGGCTGCGTGGTCAGGCTTTCAGTAGCCTTCGTGTCGCGTTCCGATGCGGTTGCGGTTTTTCTTCCCCTAGGGGAAGCTACATGTCGCTTCCAGGGGCAGCTCGAACGCTAGCGAAAATCGGGACCCGAACACCGCGATTGTGTAAACGCGTGCAAAAGCTCGGTGTAAACGTTCCCATTCACTTGAATGGGAGCGTTTACCTCGCCGTTCCGAACGCTTGCAGTAAACGGTCAGCAAGCGTCCGTCTGAACCAGCCCTTAATTATTGGCGGTCCACATATAAAATAGCAGTGCTGGCACCACCCATCCACATGGAGGCCAGATAGCAGTAATTCACTGGTTTCCAATCGAACTCCACATCGGGTGACACTGCTGTCCAATCGGACTGCAGGTTGTCACCTGGGTATGCTTCACTGTCTGGCCCACAAAGACTCCTACATTATTCTATGTATACACCGGCCCCCCAGCTGTCTGAAGTATGTTGACCCGGCCCTCTACCCAAAACGTTTGGGGACCCCTGATTTACCTGATGAACAAGCTGTTTCTCTAAAGGTGCCCATTAATGATACAGTCCCACAGACTATCCACTAACAGACAAAATACTGCTAACCAATTCCATCACATTAATGGGATTGATCTTAAGAACTAATCGATCCTATTAATCTGAATTGGTTAGCAGTATTTTGTCCTTTAGTGGGCATGACCGATTGTTTCCTGTTGCTGGGCAACAGTCCTCATTAGTGTGTATAAAGCCTGGTACATACTTTTAATTATGGTTGACCAATCGCTGACCCTATTTACCACCTTTATGTAGTATGGGGGTTTCCCTACACAATCTGCTATGTTGACCCTCATGCCACATGGAGTTGGTAAAAGTGTGTACCAGGCTTTCAGACTGTTGTTTGAAACCAACAAAAGAGGTCTGAACACTGTTCAGAAGATTTTACTGCCGGTCACTTTTGAAGTGTGCAGCAAGTTATAATGGGAATAAATGACAATATTATTCCTATTTCCTTTTCATTCTAGTGACGCTTTATGGAATTGTCTTTAAAATGACTTGTATCATTATGAATGTATATTGCAGTTCAAGAAGGACATGTATTCCTTTAACAAATTTGCAGATATAGTAAATATAGAGAGCCAGAAAATGTGAGTAGTGTTTTTGGTGATTTACAAACATAGTGTGTGTGTGTGTGTGTGTGTGTGTGTGTGTGTGTGTGTGTGTGTGTGTGTGTGTGTGTGTGTGTGTGTGTGTGTGTGTGTGTGTGTGTGTGTGTGTGTGTGTGTGTGTGTTAACATACACACGATATAGTAAAACATTTACAAGTACAGATCAATAGGTCAGCCTTAATCAGTACTTAAAATTCTCATCATGTGGTCTATCATGCTATCTCATGTCAAATATACAGACGGCAGATTGTGGACTGTGCCACAGTAATTACACACAAGAAGATTGTAGTGGTGGTATGAACGCTGATACTCCTGATGTCAATTCACTCTAGGCATTTTGTCTCAGTTCATATGGAAAAGTGCGTTGGGTTAATTACGGTTTTCCCTCATGCTAATGGATAGTGGAATGGAGGAGGTACTAGGGGTGGACCTGAGGGGCTTTTTCCATAGGACAGTGGGGAGGTTGTTTTTTAGAACTCCAAATTTATAAAAGTAGTGATAAGCTGAAAAGATTGCATGGCTTGAACTAGATTGCTTCTTTTAAATATCCTGTTATTTATAGGCACGTTTATACCTTTTGCCTCATTTTAAAAATGGCAATTAAATCTGATCATCACATTATATTGCCCCATAGAGAAAGGCACTTTGGTGAGGATGAAACCCACAGGATGTAGTGGAGAACAGTGACTTTTTTTTCTCTCAACCACGTGGTCAGTGCTATTGCCATGATCGTCACTTTGCCTATAAAAATACATTGTAAGAACTAGCGGTCAAGTGAATACATCTGACTGCAATTTTAGGGAATGAATGGGCCTGCAACTCCACTTTTCCATGCCACTGAGCAAAGCCTGCTCCCACCTGTCCTATAGGTTACAGCTTTAGATGGCGATGAGTAATAGAGATAGCTGGAATGTAAGTTGTGATGTTTCATTTAACATTTTAATATTACTTTTGTATCAAACTTGGGATCCGGGAGTTACTGAACCACTATCCTAATATGCAGAAAATCTGAATGTGATAGCATAAAATGCACTGCTTTTTATGACGACTATGGTGTGCAACATGCAAATGGAGTGAGACTCTCTACATAATAAAGACATCTGATCCACTATAAAACTTGAACTTTTAATAAACTTCTTTGTAAAAAAAGACATTGGTAATCAACGGCTAAAAATTCAAAAATACAAAAATACAAAACAAGTGATACTTAGCAGGTCACTGCAGATGTTTAGAGGTGCGGAGGTGAAGTCGACGGCCGTTTCGCTCCGCAATGAGGGCTTTCTCGGTCTCGAGAAAGCCCTCATTGCGGGGCGAAACGGCCGTCGACTTCACCTCCGCACCTCTAAACATCTGCAGTGACCTGCTAAGTATCACTTGTTTTGTATTTTTGAATTTTTAGCCGTTGATTACCAATGTCTTTTTTACAAAGAAGTTTATTAAAAGTTCAAGTTTTATAGTGGATCGGTTGCTCCTGGAATGCTTTGCTTCTTCCTGATATAATTAAATGATATTTCTTACTAATTCTGGATGTTGCACCATCTTTTTTGTATATGGTTCACGGCTTTTTTCATTGAGTGCACTCGCCACGACATATCCTTTTTGTAAATAATAAAGACATCTCCTTGTGTTTATTTGTGAGTTGCACTATGCTTATGGTCATCACACACGGGCCCATATGCAATTCAATTTTTCTCCAGAGTTTTCTCCTAGGTGATATTTTTAAACTTGTCAATAAAATGCCTTTTAAGCCACCAGCTGGCAAGAAAATCCTTCAAATTTTGATAGTTCCTTTTCACCTACTTTTCGGTACGTTTTCAGTTGAAAAGTGCTGGAAAGTTATTTTAAATAAGTTGAAAAATGATCTCCTAGGAGAAAACTTTGGCTGAAAAAGTGAATTGCATATGGGCCATGGTCTGATTGTTTCCCAGTTTTGAAGGCTGGATGCAGAGCCTGCAATGTAAGGCTAAACATACACGGTTAGATAGTGTGCCGATTCTTCCTTATCAATCGAGCCGCTGATGGCTCAATTGATAACATCCGACAGGTCAGATGACCCGCCGGATAGATTCCCTGCTCAATCCCCGCGGGCGGACAATAGCGGGGAATCGAGTGGCTGATAAGCAGCGTCCGCGGGGACGAGCGGGAATCGATGCACGTGCGGACGAGCGGTGACGGCTCGATACCGGCGCACTATCTAACCTTGTATATTTAGCATAAGGCAATGCCAGAGCTCCGTTCAGAAATCCTCACTGGCAGATTTAGGGATCAACAAATGGCATATGTGTTTGAGACATCTGTGGTGTTCTGGATGATGCCATACCACAATCTCATGGATTGGTAGTCGTCGCCAGTCACAATGTTGCTTCTCACAGACTGAGAGCCTTCATTGACTGGAGGCACAAAAGCTGGTAAAATAGTGCGGATATGTTAACTACTTGTCACAGCCGCTTAATTAGACCAGCAGTGGTGACATGTCACAGCAGCAGATTTTCCCAGGAGATGTAGGCTTTATTTTTAGGAAATGCTATAAATGTATACAAGAATATAGTTCTACAAATCACGCTTTTACTGCAACAAGCAGCCTCCGACATAGACATGCATGGTATGGTAGAAATGACTCCGGGTGGCTTATGTGATAATGCAGTAGACATCAACAATCTGTTTATCTGGTGGACCATACCTGAGTCTGTGTAAAGCCAATTGCATGCTAGATGTTTGTTGCCTAAAACAATTATAAAGAATTGTCGGGTAACAATAATCTCTAGCACATCAACCTATCTGAATGTGTGAAAATCTAGCAGGAGTACAACTGCCATGGAATATGTTGGCGCTTAATAAATCAATAATAACAACTGTACCCTGGTGTCCACTCCCTCCTCGCCAGTGCGAGCGCTGTAATAGCGCAGGAGATTTGGGCGCAGCCGGCGCCACCATAGACAGCGCTCTGTGAGTAACTTCAGCGCGGTCAGAAGATGGAGCTGAAGTTGCTCTTAAAACACTATAATTCGGCCTCCAGCAATAGCTATTCACGTGGAGGGGGAATGGTAATAATGCTACTTCCTTGGATTTTGAGCCCCTCTAATACCTTCTAAATCCCTGACTCAGAACTAAGATGCACTGGGAACAAAGATAGCAGGCAGATATGTGCTATCCAGCTGGGGGGGTCTCTGCCTGCTATCTTTGTTCCCAGTGCATCTTAGTTCTGAGTCAGGGATTTAGAAGGTATTAGAGGGGCTCAGAATCCAAGGAAATAGCATATTCAAAAGGGAGTCAGTAACACCTTGTATGTTCTTCTCCATTCAGGTTAAGCTGAGCAACATGTCCTATCCTAAGGGGAGGGGAAGCTGCAATCTGTGGCCTGGTGCACACCAAAAACCGCAAGCAGATCCGCAAAACGCTAGCGTTTTTAGCTGCGTTTTTCTTCTTATTTTGAAGCGTTTTGCTAGCGTTTTGCGCTGCGGGTTTTGGTACAGCAGATTACAGATATTGTTGCAGTAAAGCTCTTACTGAACAGCTTCTGTAACAAAAACGCCTGGAAAACCGCTCTGATCTAGCGTTTTTTCAGAGCGGTTTGCGTTTTTCATATACTTTACAATGAGGCAGAATCGCCTCCGCAATCTAAAATCTGCAGCAGCCCGGGAGTATGCGTTTCTGCAAAACGCCTCCCGCTCTGGTGTGCACCAGCCCATTGAAATATATTACCTAAGCGTATCCGCAGCCGCAAGCGGATCGCAAAACGCTGCCAAACCGCTCTGGTGTGCACTAGGCCTGTGAGTTACTGTGGGGAAATCCAATAGCAAATGGTTAAATTGATCCAACATGGAGGACACTGGGTACTTTCACAAACTATTTTTAGGAATGGACCTACTGGAGACATGCTGCTCAGCCTGTAAATGAGGGCCTATTTATAAAAGCTTATAAAATTTTTGAATCAATTCGTGTCATTTGCTTAAAAAATATATTTAAGGAAATATTTCTGGTGATTACATTGGTGTTTTTTTTATGCGTTATTTTTTGATAATTTTAACAAGTGGTGTTACAG
The DNA here is from genome assembly GCF_040937935.1 of Hyperolius riggenbachi. Lineage (NCBI taxonomy): Eukaryota > Metazoa > Chordata > Amphibia > Anura > Hyperoliidae > Hyperolius > Hyperolius riggenbachi. The sequence continues at coordinate 318,322,114 of NC_090648.1, forward strand.
GTCACATAACGGTGTGCAACATTTGATAACATGACATGTACATTTTAAATGAGCATGAAACAGCACGCCACAGTAAAGTACCGGTAATACAAGTGAATGTGAAGTTAAAGAAGGTTAGACTTCCACTCCTAACTCCTATCACAGGTTATGAGAGCAGACCATATTTATGCATATTTAAGGAAATGTTCACACCACCATTTAAAATAAATGTTAGGCAAGTGGGCTTTTTGGTGTTTTTTTTGGCAGGGCCTGAGCCCACTAATGCACTTCTGTGCATTTTTAGCTACACATCAGGGTGCAAATGATCTGTAAGCATATGTGGACTTTAGAAAAATCATGACGTCAGGAACAAGCATTCTGCTCTATTGAAATTGGCAAGTGTAAACTAATCTTATCCTTAACATATAGGATCTGTTTACACATCCGATTCCACCCTGCTAGGTCAGAGCATTTTTTGGCGTTTGTGTTTTGTTTTACCCAGTGTGAATAAGCCCTTAGTGTAAACCATCCCATTGACTTTCATTGGTTTTCATTTGTAATTGGATTCTGGGGTGCAGTTTGGACAAGTGCACTCCCTACCTCAAACTATGACAGGGGCACTTTAGCAGAGATTAGATTTTGAGCTCTTCTAAAGGCAGTTAGTTACATGACTATTAATTCTGTAAAGTTAAGATGTCAACGCCAAATCTGCAATAATAATAGCAGTGATATTTCTTTTGTGGAGAGCTAATCTGTTTTTAGGTTGAATATTTTAGAAGTGGGCGGTCCAGTTCAGATGCCCCCTCTGGTGGTGCATTACAGAACTGGGCTTCTTGCACTTTCAGTAATACAGTACTCAGTAATATCCGCAACACAGCAGGAAATTACAAATCTGTTTTATTTTTTTACACGCACACATATTCTTACACGCTTGTGACCCTCAACATAACGCTGTTTGGTCAAGAAGGACTAGACAAGACAAGACAATATACTCTGTACAGCGCTGCGTAATAGGTCAATGCTATATAAATACTTCAAATAAATAATACATAAATAATAAGGTCATGGGACTAGACTAGCTAGTGCATTGTTACAGACCCATCTGGAAATTGAAGTGCAGTGTATAGTAGAATTGATTGCTTCTGAACCAATTCTTTTCAGAAAGAAATTGGTCATTTTGGAACATTGGGTGGTAATCTGTAAGTGTATGACCAGCCTTAGTTGCATGTGCAGAAACCGATTGAACAGCAAACTGGCTGTTAAACTCAACACACACCATACAATCTAGGTTGTCCAATCTTACCACTTTCATGTAGTATAAGAGCTTATCCAATCAATCATTCAAGGTATTTTCAATCTGTTGGCCCTTATACTACATAGATTTGGTAAATCTGTACAACCAAGATTGTATGGTGTGTGTTGAGCTTAAGACTGACTTTGCTTTTATGCAAGAGACCTGAGAGATTACAGTATCCTACCTAAAGAGATAAAGTAAATTCTCCATAGCTGAGATCGCATTCGGATTTTCAAGATGGCTTTGAATTTGGTGGTTAACTGAAGACATTGCTGTAAATCTCAAGACTGCAATGTTTATAATCTACAGTATATAGCATTTTCCTAACAAGTTACACTAATGCTTAACTGTATGTGTTTTAATGTTGTGAAACTAACAGTCTTTTTCTGCAGTATATTAATGTAGATGGCGAGAGTTTGACAACAGTGGATTTGCTAAACCTGGGAAAAGGACTTTTTAAAATAAAGGTAAATATCAGATATTTGTATGCAGTTATTATACAATGTTTTTTGTTGTTGCTTTTTATTTTTAAAGCAGTAGGATCAGCCATACGATGCCAGGGAAAAAAAACACATATATAAGTAGATAAATACTTGATCTACTTACATAACACATGTATTGTACTGTCCACGTTTTGATTTCAGTGAATGTTATATAGTAAATGACAAGAATTCTGTTCCTGGTGGGGGCCATGTCTTTTGCCCACAGTTAGGCTAAAGGCCCATACACACGTCCGTTTTTTGCGAACGACGGGTCGTTTGAACGACCCATCGTTCAGTCGTTCGCCCGCTAAATCGGGCATGTGTACAGACTGTCGTTCGCGTGCCAAGAGTGAGTTTGGAAACTCTCTCTTGTCACGCGAACGACAATCTGTACACACGCCCGATTTAGCGGAATGAACGACGGGTCGTTCAAACGACCCGTCGTTCGCAAAAAACGGACGTGTGTATGGGCCTTAACTCGTGATGTCATTTCTGTCCTTTACTTTTTTTTCTTGTCTCCTCCAATCGCTGAGTCGCCTCAGCCTTGCTTGTAAACACAAGTGAGTAGGGGATTAGGTTTCAGATAAGAAGCTGGCAGGGAAATAAAGGGAAGAGGAGGAATAGATTATAGATAAAAAGAACCCCAGCATGCAATTCTTTGGCACGACTACTAAAGGGCCAGTGTTCCTTAAGTATGTGATAACTCCAAATCATAACAGCAGAAAAAGTTTTGAAAGATTTGAATGCAGGGTTAGCATCTTTATCACTTAATACACTCAGACCAGTTGCTGTTGAAATTTGATTGTTATGGTGACGATACCGCTTTAATACAAGGTAGTGTTGTAACTAGAGATGGGCAATTAGATGCCAATAATTCTGGCTTAAATGGAATGCAAAATGAATGCATGGGTGCATTTCCTGGCGGTTTTTGATTTTCCCAATTCCAGACTGTATACAGTTTGCATTAAAATCGCATGCAATCTAAATTTATTGGTATCTCATTGACCGTTTCAAGTTTTAGCACTGGAATAAATGGTAGCAAGAAGGAGGACCACTTCAACCACCGCTATTCAAACGAAGGGAGCAGGAATCGCAGATCTCAAGGTATATAGGCAAAGAAATGAAGTATTCCGCTGCACCAAGGCTGGGTAAAAGCTTTTTCTTCAACTTTATTGACACATCAATAAGCACATATAAGGCTGACGCGTATCGGAGCTCTGAAAGGCTCCTTAATCATAGCCAGCATACACAAAATCACCACAAGTTTAATTAGTCAGGTGCCCGCCCACAAGGGGCATGGCTACCCTCTTAAGGAAACATAGACAAGTTTTACATATAAAAATAGGCAAAGCCAATGTATAAAATCCAGTGCATAAAAAACCAGAGATGACATGGTTGAGCATCAGAAATGAATATACAGTAAACATGAATTCCTGAAACTGTATTGTACACAATATATACTATATGACAGGGAGGTAGACAGGAATAAGGACGCTAGTGGGGAAATGGAAAGGAAAAGGGGAGGAGGAAAAGGAAGGAGGGGGGGGGGGGGGGAGGACAGAAAAAGGGATATTAGCCTAACCTATGATATAAGGTTATAACTATTTTTTTTGTCCAGGATGAATGCGTGGAACTTGGGATTCTCTCACTTCCATTCCAGATATTTTTTTCTTGCAAGTTTGACACGTCAATGGCAAGGAAACCACCTACATGCATGAGCTTTTAGGCACAGTCCTGCACGCCTGAATGTGCAATTTAACCACCCTGGCGTTCTATTAAGATCGCCAGGGCGGCTGCGGGAGGGGTTTTTTTTAATTAAAAAAAAAACTATTTCATGCATGGAAATGGAATTCTCTGTCCTCCATTTTGAAAATGGCTATTACCCCATAACAGCTTCCTGATCAGCACACTGTTAAACTGTAACATAGCCCGCTTGAGCCATAGGGAAACATGGACACATCAGTTCTCCTCTCAGCTGTAACTGACAGTAACTGATATATTTCAGTTCTGACAAAATGTTGTCAGAACTGGAAGGGATCACTGTAAGAAGAAAATGGTGAGCTTCTGAGAGGAACTGATGGCAAGGTGACTATGTAATGTTCATTTAAAGTTACCTCATGTATTTATTTTAAATAATTTTACTCAGTACAGGTTCTCTTTAAGCTTAAACCTACTGGTTGAGCAAAAAGAAAATTTTGTCCAGTTGAATTGACACACTTATGTAGACAAACCAGGTATTCAGCTTAAATACATTTTTTTTTCTTCACAAGCTCACTCCAGAGGCTGAACACAAGGTAAAGCAATCAAGGCTTCTCATAGAGAGCATTGTGCAAGACCAGAAAGGTAAACAGTTGCCTTTTATTCTCAGGCTGTGTGCATTTTATTGTGTACATCCCCTTACGTATGCTGTATCTGATTTGTTGTAGTTGTCTATGGAATTACTACAGGATTTGGAAAATTTGCACGAACTGTGATCCCCTTACACCAGCTCAAGTAAGCAACAAATGTGCGCAGCTTCTTCTTGCCTTGTTGGAATGCACACTCATGGTTGGCTACACTATTGCATGCACAGTGACATTAGATTACAGCTGCGATTTCAGCTAACAAATGCTTGGGCCATTGCAGTTGCTTGAGGAACCGCCTGTTAGAGGGGAGGTCATATTACCATACCAGTGTCACTATACTTATGGAGATGTGCATCTTTCCTAAAGAGGAACTTTAATCAAGGATCAAATTAATTCCAGTCACTAGCTGATACCCCCTTTGCCATGAGAAATATTTACCTTTTTTCGATAGACCATCTGTGTGGCTGACATTGTTGTGAAACCCCTCCCACCATGTGATGTCATGACGGTTTCCTTTCTTTGAACCTTATTGCACTGTGAGAAATGAAGTTGGTTTCCAACTGCCAAGCAAGTAGTATCTCCCTCTGGCAGCCTATCCTATTGTTAGTGGGTGTGGTTATAGATATTGGCAGTTTGCACTGTCTGTTTTTCTACCTGTCTGCCAGTAGTAGAGATGATGAGGTGCAGGCTCATTGTGGATCAAACATGAACGAATTACTGAGTATACTTGAATACAAGTCGATCTTGTGTATAAGTCGACTCCAATATTTGACGCTCTTAAGCTGGAATTTTTTATTGACTCAAGTATAGGTTTACCCAGCAAAGTTGATGGCTGCACTTGGGGCTCAGGAGGAGTTAATGATTGTACTGCATACAGTATTGCAGCCATTAACCCCTCCAGTCGCTTAAAGAGAAACCGTGACCAAGAATTGAACTTCATCCCTATCAGTAACTTATACCCCCTTTCCCATGAGAAATCCTTTTCTTTTCTCAAACGGACCATTAGGGGGATCTGTATGGCTAATATTGTGGTGAAACTCCTACCACAGTGTGATGTCAGGAACATGGCCCTGACAGTTTTCTGTCTGTGAACCTCATTGCATTGTGGGAAATAACAGCTGTTTTACTATTTACAGCTGTTTCCAATTGCATCACCTGTCAGCAGTAAAAAATGTCACCATGTGATAAATGTCAGAAAATAAATCAGACAGAGGAAAGATTTTAGAATAGGCAAACACTGACTAAATCATTTATACATAATTATTGTAAAAATCAAGCACTTTTTTTTATTACATTTTCATTGGAGTTCATCTTTAAGCGCAGCCAATACCTCCCAAGTGCAGAAATTATTCACTCCCTTTTATGCAGCCCAGTATTGTGCCCCTGCACTTTCCTTGTTAATTCTTGTTGCCAGGACTTTCAGAGCTGTGTTTTCTTTGTATTTCCTTTCCTCAAAGTGTAACTTACTACTCGGTAAATTGCTGCAAATGGGAATGTCACTAATAATACACACACTATTCAGTGTGCTCAGTGTTGCCCGTGACTCATGTATAAGTCGACCCATATACTTTTATGAAGTGACTCAGACCTACATTTCTAGACTTATACTCAAGTATATACAGTACAAGGAAAATATCAATCATTTCTTGATCTCTTTTCTATTTTATAACTTCTCACTTGTATTGGTTTGTTTGTTTATTTATTTTTTACGACTACTACTTTTTTTTCGGTTAAGTTCCTCTTAAGTAACCTCAGTGACCGTAGCCCTGAACAACAGACAGTCAAGTTTAACTTAATAGGGTGCTAACAAACCCATCAATTCTAAAATGTTCATGGTCGCATTGTCTTTTAATTCCTCTATTCTAATAGGCAGGTACCTGTTGGTACATTGCGTAAAGAGACTCAATCGTAGGTATAAAATTCTATGTAAGGATTATGCCATTTTTTTGGCTAACTGTGCAAGATTCAAAACATTCAGCTGGACTTGATAGGCTACAGTGCAAGGCCAAAGCAAGGCGGGAACTCCCGTTAGACAAAGTAGGCACATGTGGAATGCCCTTGCCTAGAACTGCCACTATTGGAAGGCTGATATTTTATAATTTACTCATGAAGTTCATAGAAACTTGGTGATCACTCACACTTGTCTACATGTGTAAAGATAAAGCTCACTAAAGTCTATCCAAACCCATTTCCCTTTTTTAAAAAAAAAACAATTCTATCCAAAAACTAAAGCCCAAGTTCAGTAACACTGCAGAGTGACTGGCTATAACCTCCTACATCTCCACATACTTAACTCCATCCCCTATCAAATTATAGCCATGCTCCTCTATAGAAAACAAAGGGAGAGGTGGACAGTGGGTATAACAGCCACTGTACCATTCCAACAGAAGGAAGGGGAGAGGGTAGACAATGTGTATCCTGTTCCTCCGTACCCCGGAAGGCTCTGCCAAGCTATTACAATTACACAGGAGACAGCAAGAACCCAGCAGTGACCACTCATATAATGTCAATATGGGACATTCATCAGACAATAGCAAGTGTCACAAAAATATGGGTTTTGGGAGGGGTCTACGTAAAAGGGATCCTAAAAAATTGGCAATTTTTTCCCCCCTGATAAATCTAGTAAGCTAGAATCAAACTTTTTTGTTTGGTAACTCTTATGACATTTTGACATCATTTTTGCTTTGCGCCATTGAAGTAATTCAGAAGATTCTGGTGCTATATAAATCAACAATAATCAATAATAATAATTCTTGCTTAATTGACTTCTGCAGTAATAATAAAAATGTCAACCCAATTAAATGCCACACATCTGTGCATACGACATAAATCTTTTCTGTTCTCAATAAATGGTGATTCGGCTAATTTTAGTATTACATTAACTGGATACAGTCACATAACTGAATATTATTCTGTTCATATCTTCTTTTTAGGGAACTTCAGGTCAATCTTGTGCGGTCCCACGCTGCTGGTAATAATTTTTTATTCATACGAACGTTTCTGTGTTTTATCACGTGTGAAATCAAAGTTGCTTTTATTTACATTAATAGGTGTTGGAAAGCCTCTAAGTCCAGATCGTTCTCGCATGCTTTTGGCTTTGAGGATAAATGTTTTGGCCAAAGGATACAGTGGTATTTCACTAGAAACCCTGCAACAAGTCGTACAAGTTTTTAATGGTAAGTGTATTAAACTTGAAAGACAAAAAAAAGCAGAAATTTGTTTTTACTGAAAATACTGGGAAGTAATACAAAATACAAAGTTCCTGATTACACTGAAATTCCCATTCTTGCAGTATTTTATTACTTATTTTGCTTTCTAGCTGCCAGAAAGATTTTAGTATAAAAAGATACAATTAGATTGGAAGTTATATTCTATTATATGGTAGCTAACAATAAGTTTTAAAACATTTTTTTACCTGACCCATTGTTGACTATTTAAATGCTTTTTTTTTTCTTTTATCTTACAGCCTCTTGTCTACCTTACATCCCAGAAAAGGGCACTGTTGGAGCTAGTGGTGACCTTGCTCCTCTTTCCCATCTTGCATTGGGTTTAACAGGAGAAGGCAAGATGTGGTCACCAAAGAGTGGTTGGGCTGATGCTAAATACGTAAGTTTCACCTACTTCCTGCTGACATAGATTATTTTATTTCTTCAACCCTTTGTCATTTACTTTGGACATCAGAGGATTATGCTATATGAAATTCCCTGCAGTACTAGTCTCTATTCATTGGCTGATGTGGCTTTTCATTATAATCCTGGAGGAAGTGTCTATGCAGGCATTCTTAAAGGGAACTAAGCAGCTCCTGGCTTCAAATAGCTGCAAGGGCTGCCATTGTTCAGAAGCTCAACCCCCTGTTATTTTACAACTGCTATTATCCAGGCTAGGTGTGAAATTCTTCAACTGTAACTGATGTTTTCTGTTTGAAGCACAATGGGGGTTTGTTTGTGGTCAATTAAGTCTAATGAGGTGATTTCTTATCTGCCTTCCACCATCTCCTGCTCAGGGACCGCAGGTCCTTTACGGACTGACAAAGTGGCTATTTTAACCCTTAGATGGAAAAAATGAGGTAAAATGAAATTTTTTTTTTTTTTTAATAATAAACCACATTTTAGAATGCATTTTTAATTTGCTATAGAGCTGCCCTTGGTGTTAAAAATGATGCTCGGTTCACTTTAACACAAGAACGCAAGGCCTCTCTAGACAAAGGAGGCAAGAGAGGCAGTAACTTTGGAATTATTGATCTTTCCTTGTCCTAGATTGAGGTTCTTTGCATGCCTGCAGTAGATGGGGATTCTCCACAAAAGTATTGATGCCTATTTATACGTTTGCTACAGACCACTGGTTTATGCGCTACCTTTTTTTTCTTTTTCAGTAGAACAAAGCTGCTGTCAGCCAGATCTCCATTGGCACTTTAGTGTCCCATGACACCATTACTTTGGAAGTGTCATTTGGTTGATCGGTGAGGAAGTGGGAAAATATCCCAAACCCTCTCTAAAGAAAGGCTGTGAGGGGTGGCCAGTGATTTACAGATGGACAGCCCTCTGTGAGAAGGGCTTCTTTGCTGATGAACCTCAGCTCAACTGACAAGAACAGCATTTGCCCCCTGAGAGGTGACATTTCAGAGTGAAAAGTCTCTGAATAATGTCCACAGGGGATACATAACAGCTTCTACATTTGCATTTTCCTTTCCAGTGAATACCTTTTCTCGAGTTCCTGCTTACTATTACCTACAAAGCTATGGTTAAGTGACAGTTTTGTTGCAACATGGACTTAGGTCAACCAAGTTATGATGCTGCTGTGTCATACTATCTTTATAATAAGTCTGTTTTATAACTGAATGTTTTCTTTTTGTACCAAAGAGTGCATTTCACCACTGACCAAGTGGCTTTGTATGCTCAGTTGAGGTGAAGTTTGTTCAAGTGTACATGCATGGACTATCTAACTTCTTACTTCAGACATCAGAGAGTCTAGTCTAGTCTAAAAAAGGTGATGTGAGCTGATGAGGCATTCCTAGGCATAGGCCACCCAGGCATGTACCTTTAGCACCATAATTTATTTTGTGTAGGCATGTGTGTGCAATTGTAAAGTAACTATGCATGTACAGTGGGTAGCAAAAGTATTCGGCCCCATTGAAGTTTTCCACATTTTGTCATATTGCTGCCACAAACATGCATCAATTTTATTGGAATTCCACGTGAAAGACCAATACAAAGTGGTGTACATGTAAGAAGTGGATCGAAAACCATACATCATTCCAAACATTTTTTGCAAATAAATAACTGCAAAGTGGGGTGTGCGTAATTATTCGGCCCCCTGAGTCAATACTTTGTAGAACCACCTTTTGCTGCAATTACAGCTGCCAGTCTTTTAGGGAATGTCTCTACCAGCTTTGCACATCTAGAGACTGAAATCCTTGCCCATTCTTCTTTGCAAAACAGCTCCAGCTCAGTCAGATTAGATGGACAGCGTTTGTAAACAGCAGTTTTCAGATCTTGCCACAGATTCTCGATTGGATTTAGATCTGGACTTTGACTGGGCCATTCTAACACATAGATATGTTTTGTTTTAAACCATTCCATTGTTGCCCTGGCTTTATGTTTAGGGTCATTGTCCTGCAGGAAGGTGAACCTCCACCCCAATCTCAAGTCTTTTGCAGTCTCCAAGAGGTTTTCTTACAAGTTTGCCCTGTATTTGGCTCCTCCCATCTTCCCATCAACTCTGACCAGCTTCCCTGTCCCTGCTGAAGAGATGCACCCCCCGAGCATGATGCTGCCACCACCATATTTGACAGTGGGGATGGTGTGTTCGGAGTAATGTGCAGTGTTAGTTTTCTGCCACACATAGCGTTTTGCATTTTGGCCAAAAAGTTCCATTTTGGTCTCATCTGACCAGAGCACCTTCTTCCACATGTTTGCTGTGTCCCCCACATGGCTTGTTGCAAACTGAAAACTGGATTTCTTATGCTTTCTGTTAAAAATGCCTTTCTTCTTGCCACTCTTCCATAAAGGCCAACTTTGTACAGTGCATGACTAATAGTTGTCCTATGGACAGAGTCTCCCACCTGAGCTGTAGATCTCTGCAGCTCGTCCAGAGTCACCATGGGCCTCTTGACTGCATTTCTGATCAGTGCTCTCCTTGTTCGGCCTGTGAGCTTAGGTGGATGGCCTTGTCTTGGTAGGTGTACAGTTGTGCCATACTCCTTCCATTTCTAAATGATTACTTGAACAGTGCTCCGTGGGATGTTCAAGGCTTTGGAAATCTTTTTGTAGCCTAAGCCTGCTTTAAATTTCTCAATAACTTGATCCCTGACCTGTCTTGTGTGTTCTTTGGACTTCACGGTGTTGTTGCTCCCAATATTCTTTTAGACAACCTCTGAGGCCCTCACAGAGCAGCTGTATTTGTACTGACATTAGATTACACACAGGTGCACTCTATTTAGTCATTAGCATTCATCAGGCAATGTCTATAGGCAACTAACTGCACTCCGATGAAAGAGGGCTGAATAATTATGCACACACCACTTTGCAGTTATTTATTTGTAAAAAAATGTTTGGAATCATAAATGATTTTCATTCCACATGTGTACACCACTTTGTGTTGGTCTTTCATGTGGAATTCCAATAAAATTGATTCATGTTTGTGGCAGTAATATGACAAAATGTGGAAAACTTCAAGGGGGCCGAATAGTTTTGCAACCCACTGTATGTTTAAGGCTGTTTCCAGCCATTTTGGTGTTCTAGGTAGGTCAACTTCCAGTCAACCTCTTCTAAAGAAAAAAATAAAGGAATAACGCCACATAAATTTAAAAATGAAGGATCACTTAAAACTACAGATTGAGCATGCACCTTAAAGTCATCCGCTTTATATGATTTTAACCTAAACTACTTTCAGATTGCTATAGCTTCATAACCTTCTCCCGAAACATAACTCTCTGTGTTAATGGGCTTGCTCATATGGTTGTTTTAGACCCCTATGAGCCTGTTTTTATGTTTGGTTTTCTTGTGGTTCCTTGGTGCAGTTCCTCAGTGGTTGACTCATGTAAAACAATGGATGCCTTGCTACTGCATATCTTCAACAGAATTGCTCATAAATGTAGTTGGCCTCTTTGGTGAAGAGTCTAGTCAAAGTGGTCTATACTTTTTAGCATACAGACTGCTTTGTAAATCCAGTACTCCTGCATGACTGATTAGCACAGTGCAGGAAATATATTTCTTGAATTACAAAGGCTGGAGAGCTGGTGTCTTTTAAAAATTGTCATTAGTTGAAAGAAGTTTGAAACTCTCACCTGTGTCAATTCATATTAATGAATATTATCATACTAATGATTGCTAAAAAGCATGGGTGTCGCTAGCCCTATTTTAGGGGGCCCGTGCCACCAACTTGTCCGTGGGTGCCCCCAATCTATTTCTAGGGGTGCCCAGCCGCTAGGATCTGGAGGGGTCACAGCATGAGCGGAGAGCTTGGTAGCACATCGGTGGGGAGGGGGGACAGTGCCCCCTTCTCTCACCTCGGGCTCTTCCCTCTGCGCTCCCCTCCAGCATTGAATAGTGGGTATGCAGGCTGCGGGGCAGTGGCAGATACATACCTTCCTTGCGTTCCAGCGCGGATGTTTCTCCCTCTAGTGTCTGACGCGACTTCCTGTTTATACAGGAAATCGCGTCAGAAGCTCGAGAGAGGAACATCCACAGAACGCAAGGAAGGTAGGTATCTGCCGCTGCCCCACCACCTGCATACCCACTATTCAATGCTGGAGGGAAGCGCAGAGGGGAGAGCCCGAGGTGAGGGAGGGGGGGGGACATGGGGACATCCCTCCCCCCCTCCCCACCGACATGCTACCAAGCTCTCCCCTCATGATGCGACCCCTCCAGCCCCCCAAAACGGCCCTGCAGGGGGGGGCGGCGATTCCTAGTTACGCCCCTGGCCAGGTCTGATGCTGGCTGTCAAGGTAAAGGGGGCGCCTGTCACTACCTAACTGGGGGTCCCTGTCACTACCTAACCTGGGGGGCGACTGTCACTCACTACCTAACCTGGGGGTCCCTGTCACTCACTACCTAACCTGGGGGTCCCTGTCACTCACTACCTAACCTTGGGGGGTCCCTGTCACTCACTACTTAACCTGGGGGGCGCCTGTCACTCACTACCTAACCTGGGGGGGTCCCTGACACTCACTACCCAGCCTGGTGGTCCCTATCACTCACTACCTAAACTGGGGGGCTCCTGTCTCTACCTAAACTGGGGGTCCCTGTCACTACCTGAACTGGGGGGCACCTGTCACTACATACAGTGGGGGGCTCATGTCACTAAATGAGCTGGGGGCTCCTGTCACTGCCTGAACTGGGGGGCTCCTGTCACTACCTAAACTGGGGTGCTCCTGTCACTACCTAAACTGGGGCACTCCTGGCGCTACCTTAACTAGGGGGCACCTGTCACTACCTAAACTATTCAGGCCAGCCAGTCCAGCATCACCACCAGCCAACCAGCCCAGAATCACTGTCAAAAAGACCACAGCATCACCACCAGTCAGGCCAGCATTTACTTCAACCAGCCAAGCACAGCCAAGCACAGCCCAGCATTACCGCTAGCCAGGTCACAGCATCACCGCCAGCCAACCCAGCCACAGCATTGACCACAGCATCACCGCCAGCCAACCCGGCCACAGCATCACTGCTAGGCCTTTCAGCCCACACATCAGCCTCAATCTAGCCAAAAACAGTATTGCCAGGCACAGCAGCCAGTAGAGAAGAATTCAGAAGCCAGGTGAGAGGTGTCTACCATATTAACCACTTGATGACCCAGCCTTTACCCCCCCCCCCCCCCCCCCCTTAAGGACCAGTGCTGTTTTTTGTGATCTGTGCTGGGTGGGCTCTGCAGCCCCCAGCACAGATCAGGGTGCATGCAGAGCGATCAGATCGCCCCCTTTTTCCCCCCTATGGGGGATGGATGAAATTGTTTATCTTCACAGTTTATTTTCAACTTGGATTTTCCATAATGTTCATGTATGAGTTAAAACGTTTGTACAGTATTTTAGTTTAAATTGCTGTTGCCACTTTGCAACAGATAAGTGAGTTATGGGTTGCACTCTGCCTCCAAAAGGTTTGCCACCACTGTCCTAATCTAATATCCCACCATTGCTGGGTTCATGTAAATTTGTCTCCACCCCTGACCACACCCACATTCTGGTCCATGCCCATGCCCATTTTTCGTCAGGCGCGCGTAGCGCACCGCACAACGTGACCCTCATATTTTTGGGCTGCAGTGTGCTGATCTCTGCTGCCTACAGTATGTACAGTATAGGCTGTTCTCTAGTGCCTACACTGTATGCTGATCTACCTCCAGTGTGTACAGTGTAATGTGTTACTCTGTACCTTTAGTGAATTTAAACCAGCTGTATTGTATGCTGATCCCTGCTACTTTTAGTATGTACAGTATTCGCTGTAAGGCCTGGTACACACATACAATTTTGAATAGCCAATTTTAGCTCAGTTCATCAAATGCATTGTCTGTTGGCCCACTTACTGCATGGCGGTGGTAAAATTGGTCAGTGATTGACCAATCAAAATCGTATGTGTGTATACATCTTTAATCTATGCCTATACTGATTGTAAATTATCTAAATAAAGGACGGGGCTCCATCCAATATTTTGATGGGCAGGCCCGTTATCTGTAGCTTACATGACTGCTAAGTTCATGTACATTTGGTCCCACCCATGGCCACGCCCACTCACTGTATGGCCACACCCATTTTTGCCATTTTCACTGCTTGTGCAGCACATGACTACAGTTGCCTGGTTGATACTGATTGATACTTCCCTCACCTTTATTCAATTCTCACTTTTACCTGATATGACACAGGTAAATGTTCAAACTGTTTTTAAAAGAATCCAGTGCAGGTTTGCTTTACCACACATGCTCTTCATTGCTTTCCAACTGTCTTATATCAGGGCAATTGTGTTATGTGTAATGCTTGCTGTTCACTATGGCAGCGGTGGTTGGCACATGGAATCTAAGTTGTCAATGATCTCCTTCAAAGCATCATGCAAGGGTTGGAGAGCTGCCACCAGAAGTGGGTGACAGACTAGAATGCTGCTATCGACCACCAGGTTGTGGCTTCTGGCACAGAGGAGGTATGCAGGTCAATGTATGGGCAGACAGTGGTCAGTGTGAGTAACAGCCAGGCAAGTACAGATAGATGTAGTACAGAACTAGGGAAAAGGTCAGGACAGGCAGTAGTAGTTGTAATTCATTTTCAGCAGAAAGCCATCTCGGCTATAAGCTCCATACAGTTTGCACTCAATGTGCATGTAAGCAGTAATTGTTAGCATCTCATTGATCATCTCCAAAGGGCAACACAAACCTTAAACAAGTTCTGACCTTCTGCAGTCTTTAAACTGCTTCAAAAATGGGAAGGTTTAAATTAATTTCCTAAGTAAATGACACTTGTCAGTGGACATTACATGTGGGTCTGGTTTAGTAATGTTTTCCAGTGCTGGAGAACATGAGTGCCCCAGGTACCCTTTCCTGGATTTAATAAAAATAAAAATTGACTATTAAGCAACAAGCTTGCAACTCTCACCTGGATCATACCAATATTTATTAAATCCAGGGGAGGGTTAATAAGATAATATAATTTCTCCAACATTGGTGGTTGGTACAGTAGCCAACTCTTGATATCTAAGGTCCCAGATTTAGTGAGCACTTTGCACTACAACAGTAAAGCCCCCACTAGTAAATCTATTCCAACTCAAACCCTAAAATACCCCTTTTTAATTTTACAATTTTCCTTCACTGATCCTGGGCTGAAAAAAAAATTGTAATCCCTGGTACACACCATGCAATTTTCCATCAGACAGATGGGTCAAATCAATTACTTCCTATAGGTTTGACCGTTTCTCTGACTGATCTTGCATAGAAGTGATCAGAAAACCGATCAGTAATCTGATCGGACCTGACGGAATCAATCGACCCATCTATCTGAAATTGCTTGGTGTGTACCAGGAGTGGGCTGCTAAGATCTCCCTTGCACCTGCAGTGAGAAAAACAGAAGCTCTCCCCTTTTATGTACAGTGTTAAAATCTTCTTTCTTTTCTTTTTTTTTTTTACTTTTGCTAATGGAAGTTTTTTTTCTGAATACAGGTTTTGGAGGCACATGGACTAAAGCCAATATTGCTCAAACCAAAAGAGGTAACTATCCTTATGTGATAACTATTTTATGAAGTTTATTGGAGGACACAGAAAGCAATTAAAAAGTTTTTTGTTATATATTGAGATGGATGCTTGTAATATATCAAGCGTTCATTATCTGTGTTCCACTGGACAGTTTTGAACAGAAAATGAGGGTATGCTAAGGAAAGTAGAGTACAGTCATTTCCAACTCTATGCAATGATTAAAAAAAAAATATTTTTGGCTGCACGCTTTACACAATCTTGATTGTACAATCTTAAAGCATCCATGCATCCATCTAAAGGTGCATACACATATCTGATTTTATGCCAGATTGTCGTTCAAACCGGCCGTTTAAACGATTTATCATTCATACTCCTTCCACACACTGACGGCAAAACGTTTGAAATGCTAATTACAGCTAATTTAAATGTCGTTTGACTGGTCAATGGACTGGATAGAACAATGGACTAGATAGAAAAACTGATCAAACGACTTGTTGTTTGAAAGTCTATTCATGTCAAAGTAATAGACTTTCCAACAACAAGTCGTTTGTATGTAAAGAGAAGAACCGAGAGCCAAAATATAGTGTAGTAGGTTATGGTAATGGAAAAATTAAAGAAGAGTACAATAATATACTCACAAACATGGGTTACCTCCAGGTAACCACTATATAAGCAGGTGAGGAGATTAGCCTGTCCTCACTCAGGAATAAGAAGTCGCTCTCTGTGGATAGGAAAAAGATGGGGTATCCCCCTCCACCAAGGGTGGATATTCAATATGACAAGTACAGAGGCGCCAAAAGATTAAAAACAGTACTTAAAAGGTTTAAAAATTGCTGAGGAGGCAGTGGTGGACTTACCTCCAGCAAGCAGACACAACAAGCTGTGTATTTAGAACAAATTGAATTTATTGGTACACTCCGGGGGGTAGTCGCAACGCGTTTCGCAGGCAGAACCTGCTTCCTCAGGCAATAGAGAATGGAGTACACAACTGTGGACAAGAGGCATAGTTGACGTATATTCCCAGACATATGCAAAGGTAAGTATAACAGACAAAATGGTGGTGCTATGTACAAAGGTAAGTATAGCAAATAAACAGTGACCTCTATATAGACAAGTGTAACAAGTGTAGCAGGTAAAGGGTGGTAAAATATATGTATGTAAATATATGTGTATGCGAAACACGTTGCGACTACCCCCCGGAGTGTACCAATAAATTCAATTTGTTCTAAATACACAGCTTGTTGTGTCTGCTTGCTGGAGGTAAGTCCACCACTGCCTCCTCAGCAATTTTTAAACCTTTTAAGTACTGTTTTTAATCTTTTGGCGCCTCTGTACTTGTCATAACAAGTCGTTTGTACACATATACAAACCTAACTGTCGTTTGAACTACAGTCCACGGATCCGCCAAGCGAATCAGTCAAAACCGCTGCTATCAGTCTAACGATCGAACTTACAACCATCCAAGTATTGTTTAAATGACAAGTCGTTCAGAAATATCAGACGTGGGTACATACATTTATTTATTTATTTATTTATATATATATATATATATATATATACATATATATATATATATATATATATACATACATACATGCATGCATGCATGCATGCATGCATGCATACATACATACATACATACATACATACATACATACATACATACAGAGAATAGTTTTAATGGTTTAAGCAAGCTCTCATACCATATGGAAGTGGTGAAATGGGACAATATTGTATAGTATAGGTCCATTGAACTAATGCTTCAGTTGGTGGGGTGGTACTAGATGAGGTGGACCCATTCAGCTGACCATTTCATTTGGGAACCACAAGGCTAAATTCACAGGAATGCCGGAAAAATCAAAAGTAGGTGTCCTGTGGATGAATTCAGGTGAAGAACTCCGGAAAGGAGAACAGAGAACACCAGGAGTGCCTGCTGTATTCGCCCGAAATGTGTGTGGAACTATCAGTCTGGTCTCTAGCATGATAGTGTCTATTAGCTGCTTTTTCATTTCCATTTTTTTGGGCCAGTCGTTTTCTTTGATAGTTTGGGGGGGGGGGGGGGGGGGGAGATGGGGGTGTAAGGGTGATGTCTGTACCAGTAGCTGAGACAAACTGGGTTTCCCACTACTATGCAGATCTGGAACTGTCCTCCACATTGCCTGAGGTTCTGCAAGAAATTTAACCACTTCCCGACCGCCCCCAGCCGATGGGTGGCGGCAAAGTCCGGGCCCAAACAACCGCAATACGCCCATCGGCGGGGGCGGCTGCGGGAGTGGCTATGCGGCGATCGCGTCATTCGTGACGCGATCAGGCGCCGGGGACTGGCTCTGCCCACCGTTCGCTGTAACCCGCCGGCCGTTCGGAAGCGACGGCGGGTTACTAGCACCCGGATCGCCGCTGAAACATTGTATAATAGGCTTTGTAATGTATACAAAGCCTATTATACTGGCTGCCTCCTGCCCTGGTGGTCCCATTGTCCGAGGGACCACCAGGGCAGGCTGCAGCCACCCTAGTCTGCACCCAAGCACACTGATTCCCCCCCCCCTGCCCCCTGATCGCCCACAGCACCCCTCAGACCCCCCCTGCCCACCCCCCAGACCACTGTTTGCACCCAGTCACCCCCCTAATCACCCATCAATCACTCCCTGTCACTATCTGTCAACGCTATTTTTTTTTTATCCCCCCCCTGCCCACTGCCCCCTCCTGATCACCCCCCACCCCTCAGATTCTCCCCAGACCCCCCCCCCCCGTGTACTGTATGCATCTATCCCCCCTGATCACCTGTCAATCACCTGTCAATCACCTGTCAATCACCCGTCAATCACCCCCTGTCACTGCCACCCATCAATCAGCCCCTAACCTGCCCCTTGCGGGCAATCTGATCACCCACCCACACCAATAGATCGCCCGCAGGTCCGACATCAGATCACCTCCCAAGTGCAGTGTTTACATCTCTTCTCTCCTCTAAACACCCACTAATTACCCATCAATCACCCATCAATCACCCCCTATCACCACCTGTCACTGTTACCCATCAGATTAGACCCTAATCTGCCCCTTGCGGGCACCCAATCACCCGCCCACACGCTCAGATTGCCCTCAGACCCCCCCTTATCAATTCGCCAGTGCAATATTTACATCTGTTATTCCCTGTAATAACCCACTGATCACCTGTCAATCACCCATCAATCACCCCCTGTCACTGCCACCCATCAATCACCCCCTGTCACTACCACCCATCAATCACCCCCTGTCACTGCCAACCATCAATCAGCCCCTAACCTGCCCCTTGCGGGCAATCTGATCACCCACCCACACCAATAGATCGCCCGCAGGTCCGACATCAGATCACCTCCCAAGTGCAGTGTTTACATCTCTTCTCTCCTCTAAACACCCACTAATTACCCATCAATCACCCCCTATCACCACCTGTCACTGTTACCCATCAGATTAGACCCTAATCTGCCCCTTGCGGGCACCCAATCACCCGCCCACACCTCAGAACGCCCTCAGAGCCCAGCCCTGATCACCTCGCCAGTGCATTGCTTGCATCTATTTCCCCCCTCTAATCACACCTTGAGACACCCATCAATCACCTCCTGTCACCCCCTAGCACACCTACCCATCAGATCAGGCCCTAATTTGCCCCGTGTGGGCTCCTGATCACTCGGCCAAACCCTCAGATCCCCCTCAGACCCCCTTCCGATCACCTCCCCAGTGCATTGATTGCATCTATTTTCCCCTCTAACCACCCCCTGAGACACCCATCAATCACCTCCTGTCACCCCCCTAGCACTCCTATCCATCAGATCAGGCCCAATACATCCTGCCATCTAAGAGGCCACCCTGCTTATGACCGGTTCCACAAAATTTGCCCCCTCATAGACCACCTGTCATCAAAATTTGCAGATGCTTATACCCCTGAACAATCATTTTGAGAAATTTGGTTTCCAGACTACTCACAGTTTTGGGCCCGTAAAATGCCAGGGCAGTATAGGAACCCCACAAGTGACCCCATTTTAGAAAGAAGACACCCCAAGGTATTCTGTTAGGTGTATGATGAGTTCATAGAAGATTTTATTTTTTGTCAAAAGTTAGCGGAAATTGGATTTTTATTGTTTTTTTCACAAAGTGTCATTTTTCACTAACTTGTGACAAAAAATAAAATCCCTCTATGAACTCACCATACCCCTAACGGAATACCTTGGGGTGTCTTCTTTCTAAAATGGGGTCACTTGTGGGGTTCCTATACTGCCCTGGCATTTTAGGGGCCCTAAACCGTGAGGAGTAGTCTAGAAAACAAATGCCTCAAAATGACCTGTGAATAGGACGTTGGGCCCCTTAGCGCACCTAGGCTGCAAAAAAGTGTCACACATGTGGTATCGCCATACTCAGGAGAAGTGGTATAATGTGTTTTGTGGTGTATTTTTACACATACCCATGCTGGGTGGGAGAAATCTCTCTGTAAATGGACAATTGTGTGTAAAAAAAATCAAATAATTGTCATTTATATTTCTCCCACCCAGCATCTGTATGTGTAAAAATACACCCCAAAACACATTATACTACTTCTCCTGAGTACGGCGACACCACATGTGTGGCACTTTTTGCACCCTAACTGCGCTAAGGGGCCCAAAGTCCAATGAGTACCTTTAGGATTTCACAGGTCATTTTGCGACATTTGGTTTCAAGACTACTCCTCACGGTTTTGGGCCCGTAAAATGCCAGGGCAGTATAGGAACCCCAAAAAATGATCCCATTTTAGAAAGAAGACACCCCAAGGTATTCCGTTAGTAGTACGGTGAGTTCATAGAAGATTTTATTTTTTGTCACAAGTTAGCGGAAAATGACACTTTGTGAAAAAAAACAATTAAAATCAATTTCCGCTAACTCGTGACAAAAAAAAATCTTATATGAACTCACCATACTCCTAACGGAATACCTTGGGGTGTCTTCTTTCTAAAATGGGGTAATTTGTGGGGTTCCTATACTGTCCTGGCATTTTAGGGGCCCTAAACCGTGAGGAGTAGTCTTGAAACCAAATTTCTCAAAATGACCTGTGAAATCCTAAAGGTACTCATTGGACTTTGGGCCCCTTTAGTGCAGTTAGGGTGCAAAAAAGTGCCACACATGTGGTATCGCCATACTCAGGAGAAGTAGTATAATGTGTTTTGGGGTGTATTTTTCCACATACCCATGCTGAGTGGGAGAAATATCTCTATGAATAGACAATTGTGTGTAAAAAAATTAAAAAATTTTCATTTACGGAGATATTTCTCCCACCCAGCATGGGTATGTGTAAAAATACACCCCAAAACACATTATACTACTTCTCCTGAGTACGGCAATACCACATGTGTGGCACTTTTTTGCAGCCTAACTGCGCTAAGGGGCCCAAGGTCCAATGAGCATCTTTAGGCTTTACAGGGGTGCTAACAATTAGGCACCCCCCAAAATGCCAGGACAGTGAACACACCCCACAAATTACCCCATTTTGGAAAGTAAACACTTCAAGGTATTCAGAGAGGAGCATAGTGAGTCCGTGGCAGATTTCATTTTTTTTTTTGTCGCTAGTTAGAAGAAATGGAAACTTTTTTTTCTTGTCACAAAGTGTCATTTTCCGCTAACTTGTGACAAAAAATAAAATCTTCTATGAACTCACCATGCCTCTCACTGAATACTTTGGGATGTCTTCTTTCCAAAATGGGGTCATTTTGGGGGTATTTGTACTATCCTGGAATTTTAGCCCCTCATGAAACCTGACAGGTGCGCAGAAAAGTCAGAGATGCTTGAAAATGGGAAAATTCACTTTTGGCACCATTGTTTGTAAACGCTATAACTTTTACCCAAACCAATAAATATACACTGAATGTTTTTTTTTTATCAAAGACATGTAGCAGAATAACTTTCGCGCTCAAATGTATAGGAAATGTTACTTTATTTGAAAAATGTCAGCACAGAAAGTTAAAAAAGTCATTTTTTTGACAAAATTCATGTCTTTTTTGATGAATATAATAAAAAGTAAAACTCGCAGCGGCAATCAAATAGCACCGAAACAAAGCTGTATTAGTGACAAGAAAAGGAGGTAAAATTCATTTAGGTGGTAGGTTGTATGAGCGAGCAATAAACCGTGAAAGCTGCAGTGGTCTGAATGGAGAAAAAGGCTCTGGTCCTCAAGGGGCGAAAAGACTGTGGTCCTCAAGTGGTTAAAGAAAGCTTAAAAAATAATTGTATAGGGGCCTTGGTTTCACAAAAGAATATACTTATGCCCTCTTCTCCATGGTCCTTCATTTTCTTGAACAGTCAGTGGAGGGCCATCTTTTTAGCTGCCTGTCCATTCACTGGCTCATTTATTAAGACCTATGGTGAAGAGGTCTCGGGTCTATGAAATTCTTCCTTTTGGTCTTGCAGATGGATACTGAAATAACAATAACAAATAAAAATGACAGTCATTACTTTAAAAAAAAAAAAGTTTATTTTTATTGGCATTTTTAATACAAACATCACATACATTTAGATTTTAGAACACTAACCCACAAAACAATTGGGGGTTGTAACATTTAACAAACTAAAGAAAAAGGCTAACATTATATGACTGCATACATATCATGATATACAAGAGGTGATATTAATTACATCACAAGTATGTAGTTATATATTTCTGAAGTAACATGGCTTATGCTTTTCTCATCCTGTTTATATTATTTATAATAAGTCCCCATCCCATCTGTGTTCATATAGCCAATATTTCTACACCAAATACTTATTTAATAGTTGATATTGTCAGCCTCAGTATATTTAAATAAGTGATTCTAGTATTCTTAATATCTTAGCATTATCCTTCTCACCACATCCTCCACTGATGGGGGACCATTTTGTTTCATTGTTCATTTTAGGAATCAGTTTTATTGTGAGTAAAGGTTAGTCTGAGGTTGCCGTGTCTCGGTTTTTGGTCCATGTGCCCCAAACGTTTTGAAATTTAGCGGGACAACCCCTGGCTAGGTATGCTGCCTTATATAAATGTAGAGAGGAAGTAATGATTATTTTCCAAAAGGCAATTGACAGGGGGGGGGGGGGGGAGGGGGTCTGATTGTTTCCATTGCAATAATATACATTTTCTGTAGTAAAATAGCAGTAGTCCTATTAGGAATCTTCTCCAAGAAGACAGTGAAGCGGTTCCGGGGGGACCCTTATTTTTGTAATTTGCGTAATATATTTGCATATTTCTTACCATTGATTATTTTGGGGCATGACCAAAAGATATGATTCCTCACCGTACCTCCAGCAATTACTGGAGTCAGAGGAGTTGAATTTTGCTAATTTTATCGGGGTCATATACGCTCTGTGAACAATTTTAAATTGTATGAGCTTGTCTTTTGTGGCAATTAAGTATTCAAAAGGTTTTATAAGGGCGTTTTCCCAATCTTCATCTTCAATTGTGGGGATTAGGTTAGACCAAGGCTGTTTATACACAGATGAGTGTGGTTCTGTAAGCAGAATTATGTGCTGGTATAGAGTAGAGAGAGCTTTCTGTAAATTTTCCTTTCTGATATTGTCCTCTAATTCTGAAGTTTGTAGACTTGCTGCACCTCCTACGAATTGCACGTGAAAGGCATGTCTTATTTGGATATATCAGAAGAAGAACGTTTTTGGTAGAGAGAAATAGTCTTTTAGAGTGTTGAAGTCTAAAAGGGTGCCATTGGAAATGTGTGAAAGTTGAGAGATTCCCTTTCTGAATCATATGACTGGGTCTGGTATAGTGTAAAATTGTTCAAGAGTTGGATTGTTCCAGATAGGTGTATTAGGGGATAATCTATGGCGTGGGGCGTTATACGAGGAGTGTGCAATATTCCTGGCCTTGATTATGACTTTCATATTGGTAAGCAGAGGACAGTGGCGTAGCTAAGGAGCTCTGGGCCCCGATGCAAGTTTTACAATGGGGCCCCCCAAGCACTCTATACATAGTAGTTAATACGGTGCACCAAAACCTTCCAATGGCAACTACAGTGTCAGAGGTGTAAGAAGGGGATGGGGAACAGTTTGTTAATGATTACCACTACTCAAAATATCTATAGAAGTGATTATTATGAGCACAGGACCAATAGAGAGCTAATACTGTAGTTGAGGGAGGGCCCTTCGGGGCCCCTCTGGCCCAAGGGCCCCGATGCGGTCGATACCTCTGCACCCCCTATTGCTACGCCCCTGGCAGAGGATATGGTGCTTTCATCCCTCTATATAAGATCTGGGATAGGGCTTCAAACTAACCAAGATGTGCTGCCTCTAGAACCATGGAGGGGTTAGACTGGTTTTGAGCTAACCACAAGTGAGCGGTAACCAATTGGCTTGCTATAAAGTATTTGTAGAAATTGGGGAAGGCCAAACCTCGCTCTTTCCATGGTCTCTGAAGCTTCCTGAGACTAATACGTGGGGTTTTATTGTTCCAAACAAAGCTACATAAAAGGGAATTTATTTGCGCAAATTTTTTTGGGGGGATCCATATGGGAGAATTCCTGAAGATCTAAGTGTATTTTGGTAGGAGCTTCATTTTTACTAGGTTGATCCTGCCTATTAATGATAACTGAAGACATTTCCAACCCGCCAAGTTGTGCTTAGCCACTTCACCACTGAGGGGTTTTACCCCCTGACCACCAGAGCAATTTTCACCTTTCAGCGCTCCTTCCATTCATTCGTCTATAACTTTATTATTACTTATCCCAATGAAATGAACTATATCTTGTTTTTTTCGCCACCAATTAGGATTTCTTTAGGTGGGACATTATGCCAAGAATTATTTTATTCTAAATGTGTTTTAATGGGGAAATAGGAAAAAATGTGGGAAAAAATTATTATTTTTCAGTTTTCGGCCATTCTAGTTTTTAAATAAAGCATGCTACTGTAATTAAAACCCATGAAATGTATTAACCCATTTGTCCCGGTTATAAAACCATTTAAATTATGTCCCTATCACAATGTTTGGCGACAATATTTTATTTGGAAATAAAGGTGCATTTTTTTCAGTTTTGCATCCATCCCTAATTACAAGCCCGCAGTTTATAAAGTAACAGTGTTATACCCTCTTGACATAAATATTTAAAAAGTTGAGTCCCTAAGGTAACTATTTATGTTTTTTTTTTTTTTTTTTTTTTTTTTTTTTTTTAATTACAAAAAAAAATAAAAATTGGGGAGTGTGGGAGGTAATGAGTTAATTTATTGTGTAAATGTAATGTTTGTATATGTAAAATGCTTTTAGGGTGTAGTTTACTATTTGGCCACAAGATGGCCACAGAGTGTTTGTTTACATGCGACCTGTAAGCGTCCGGAAGGACGCTTACAGGAAGCAGTAGGAGGCTGGGAGACTCACAATGATCTCGCTGTTTCTGAAAGAAGCAGCAGATCATTGCGGGGGCTTAGATCAACGAACGGGAATGGATTTTCCCGTTCATTGATCTCCGGGCGAGCGGGCGGCGGCGTGCACGAGCGGCGGGTGCGCGCACAAGCGGCGGGAGCGCGTACAGCGGCGGTAGCGCGGAAGGTACGGATTTCTCCGTCCCTGGTTTTTTAGGAGGGAAAAAAGGGGCGGAGAAATCCGTACGCGTGGGGGTAAAGTGGTCAATATACTGGATTAGGGGAATAAGGTTGTCATGGTAAAAATTTCGTGAATCGTGGGAAATCCATATACCCAAGTATTTAACCCTCTGGGCGATACAATTACATCGTCCAGGAGGGGGCGCAGCACTTGTTTTTTAAAAATTTTTTTAAATCATGTAGCTAGCTTAGCGCTAGCTACATGATAGCCCCTCCGATCACCTCCGGCGATCAGCGCAAGCAGGAGATTCCGTTCAGAACGGGATCTCCAGCTTGGCTTCCCCCGTCGCCATGGCGACGCTCGCGATGACGTCACCGATGTCATCGTCGTCGTGACGTCAGAGGGAGTCCCGATCCACCCCTCAGCGCTGCCTGGCACTGATTGGCCAGGATGCGCAAGGGGTCTGGGGGGGGGGGCTGCGCAGCACGGCGGGTAGCGGCGGATCGGCGGCGATCGGAAGTTATATGCAACTAGCAAAGTGCTAGCTGCGTGTAACAAAAAAAAAATTATGTAAGCCTGAGAAATCCTCCTGCGCGACATACCCCGAGCTCAGCTCGGGATTATCGCCCAGGAGGTTAATCTTACTGACTGATTCCAGTGGGGTCTGTATGGTATTGGTCTAGTTAACCACTTCCCGACCGCCTAACGCACAGGGGCGGCCGGGAAGTGGAGCCCGCAAGGACCAGCTCACCCACAGAGGCGGCGGTCCTTGTAAGGGCATGGGCGGAGCGATCGCGTCATCCGTGATGCGATCCTCCGCCGGCGCCTGTCTCCGATCACTCGCCGCAACATCCCGCCGGCCATACGGAAGCGCCGGCGGGATGTTAACCCCGCGATTGCCGCATACAAAGTGTATAATACACTTTGTAATGTTTACAAAGTGTATTATACAGGCTGCCTCCTGCCCTAGTGGTCCCAGTGTCCGAGGGACCACCAGGGCAGGCTGCAGCCACCCTATGTCGCACCCAAGCACACTGATTTCTCCCCCCCTGCCCCAGATCACCCACAGCACCCTCAGACCCCCCCTGCCCACCCCCCAGACCCCTGTTTGCACCCAATGACCCCCCTAATCACCCATCAATCACTCCCTGTCACTATCTGTCAACACTATTTTTTTTTATCCCCCCCTGCCCCCTGCCCCTCCTGATCACCCCCCCCACCCCTCAGATTCTCCCCAGACCCCCCCAGACCCCCCCCTGTGTACTGTATGCATCTATCCCCCTGATCACCTGTCAATCACCCATCAATCACCCCCTGTCACTGCCACCCATCAATCTGCCCCTAACCTGCCCCTTGCGGGCAATCTGATCACCCACCCACACCAATAGATCGCCCGCAGATCCGACGTCAGATCACCTCCCAAGTGCAGTGTTTACATCTGTTATCTACCCTAAACACCCACTAATTACCCATCAATAACCCCCTATCACCACCTGTCACTGTTACCTATCAGATCAGACCCTAATCTGCCACTTGCGGGCACCCAATCACCCGCCTACATGCTCAGATTGCCCTCAGACCCCCCTTATCAATTCGCCAGTGCAATATTTACATCTGTGCTTCCCTGTAATAACCCACTGATCACCTGTCAATCACCTATCAATCACCCCCTGTCACTGCCACCCATCAATCACCCCCTGGCACTGCCACCCATCAATCTGCCCCTAACCTGCCCCTTGCGGGCAATCTGATCACCCACCCACACCAATAGATCGCCCGCAGATCAGACGTCAGATCACCTCCCAAGTGCAGTGTTTACATCTGTTATCTACTCTAAACACCCACTAATTACCCATCAATCACCCCCTATCGCCACCTGTCACTGTTACCCATCAGATCAGACCCTAATCTGCCCCTTGCGGGCACCCAATCACCCGCCTACACACTCAGATTGCCCTCAGACCCCCCCTTATCAATTCGCCAGTGCATTAGTTACATCTGTTCTTCCCTGTAATAACCCACTGATCACCTGTCAATCACCTGTCAATCACCCATCAATCACCCCCTGTCACTACCACCCATCAATCACCCCCTGTCACTGCCACTCATCAATCAGCCCCTAACCTGCCCCTTGCGGGCAATCTGATCACCCACCCACACCAATAGTTCGCCCGCAGATCCGACGTCAGATCACCTCGCAAGTGCAGTGTTTATATCTGTTCTCTACCCTAAACACCCACTAATTACCCATCAATCACCCCCTGTCACTGCTACCTATCAGATTAGACCCCTATCTGCCCCTAGGGCACCCAATCACCGCCCACACCCTCAGAATGCCCTCAGGCCCCAGCCCTGATCACCTCGCCAGTGCATTGCTTGCATCTATTCCCCCCTCTAATCACACCTTGAGACACCCATCAATCACCTCCTGTCACCCCCTAGCACACCTACCCATCAGATCAGGCCCTAATTTGCCCCGTGTGGTCTCCTGATCACTCGGCCAAACCCTCAGATCCCCCTCAGACCCCCTTCCGATCACCTCCCCAGTGCATTGATTGCATCTATTTTCCCCTCTAACCACCCCCTGAGACACCCATCAATCACCTCCTGTCACCCCCCTAGCACTCCTATCCATCAGATCAGGCCCAATACAACCTGTCATCTAAAAGGCCACCCTGCATATGACCGGTTCCACAAAATTCGCCCCCTCATAGACCACCTGTCATCAAAATTTGCCGATGCTTATACCCCTGAACAGTCATTTTTAGACATTTGGTTTCCAGACTACTCACGGTTTTGGGCCCGTAAAATGCCAGGGCGGTATAGGAACCCCACAAACTGACCCCATTTTAGAAAAAAGACACCCCAATGTATTCTGTTAGGTGTATGACGAGTTCATAGAAAATTTTATTTTTTGTCAAAAGTTAGCGGAAATTGATTTTTGTTTTTTTTTCACAGTGTCATTTTTCACTAACTTGTGACAAAAAATAAAATCTTCTATGAACTCGCCATACACCTAACGGAATACCTTGTGATGTCTTCTTTCTAAAATGGGGTCACTTGTGGGGTTCCTATACTGCCCTGACATTTTAGGGGCCCTAAACCGTTAGGAGTAGTCTAGAAAACAAATGCCTCAAAATGACCTGTGATTAGGACGTTGTGTGTAAAAAAAATCAAACAATTGTCATTTACAGAGATATTTCTCCCACCCAGCATCGGTATGTGTAAAAATACACCCCAAAACACATTATACTACTTCTCCTGAGTACGGCGGTACCACATATGTGGCACTTTTTTACACCCCAAGTACGCTAAGGGGCCCAAAGTCCAATGAGTACCTTTAGGATTTCACAGGTCATTTTGCGACATTTGGTTTCAAGACTACTCCTCACGGTTTAGGGCCCCTAAAATGCCAGGGCAGTATAGGAACCCCACAAATGACCCCATTCTAGAAAGAAGACACCCAAACGTATTCCGTTAGGAGTATGGTGAGTTCATAAAAGATTTTATTTTTTGTCTCAAGTTAGCGGAAAATGACACTTTGTGAAAAAAAACAATTAAAATCAATTTCCGCTAACTTGTGACAAAAAAATAAAAACTTCTATGAGCTCACCATACTCCTAACGGAATATCTTGGGGTGTCTTCTTTCTAAAATGGGGTCATTAGTGGGGTTCCTATACTGCCCTGGCATTTTAGGGGCCCTAAACCGTGAGGAGTAGTCTTGAAACAAAAATGACCTGTGAAATCCTAAAGGTACTCATTGGACTTTGGGCCCCTTAGCGCAGTTAGGCTGCAAAAAAGTGCCACACATGTGGTATCGCCGTACTCGGGAGAAGTAGTATAATGTGTTTTGGGGTGTATTTTTACACATACCCATGCTGGGTGGGAGAAATACCTCTGTAAATGACAATCTTTTGATTTTTTTTACACACAATTGTCCATTTACAGAGTAATTTCTCCCACCCAGCATGGGTATGTGTAAAAATACACCCCAAAACACATTGTACTACTTCTCCCGAGTACGGCGATACCACATGTGTGGCACTTTTTTGCACCCTAACTGCGCTAAGGGGCCCAAAGTCCAATGAGTACCTTTAGGATTTCACAGGTCATTTTGAGAAATTTAGTTTCAAGACTACTCCTCACGGTTTAGGGCCCCTAAAATGCCAGGACAGTATAGGAACCCCACAAATGACCCCATTTTAGAAAGAAGACACCCCAAGGTATTCTGTTAGTAGTACGGTGAGTTCATAGAAGATTTTATTTTTTGTCACAAGTTAGCGGAAATTGATTTTTATTGTTTTTTTTCACAAAGTGTCATTTTCCGCTAACTTGTGATGCAACAGTTGGCGCTTTACCTTGGAATTGACACAGTCGTGTGTATCTCCAAAATTGATTGCCTGATGAAGCGGGCTTTGGACCCGTGAAACGCGTTGCTTGCCTGGAGATTTTAAAATAAATTACATTGTCTATTTATATACGACTCATTGGCTGGTCACTATATACTTGAGGGCGGTAACCACCAACCCCCCTCCTTTTAAGTGGTTTTTAAATTATTTTACTCTAAATTGGCGCCTCTGTTACTCCTCATTTTTCGTTGATCTATTCCACCCTTGGTGGAGGGGTGTATCCAGGCCCGTTTTTAGCGCCGTGCGGCCCGTGCCGCCGCCCGGGGCGCTGTTGGGAGGTGGGCGCTGAAATGGAGGGGGGAGCCGGAGCCGCTGGGAGGGCAGCCCGACCTCTCCCTCCCTCTCCTGGGCCGCCCTCTGTGCTCCCCCCTCAGATGCAGAGCGCAGCAGCAGCAGCCAGGGAGGAAGCGCTGTAAACAACATACCTCCCTGCGTTCCAAGCGCTGCTCTCTCGCCGCCGGTCTCTTCCTCTCTGCCGCCTATACGATGATGCACACACTAGTTCCGGCTAACAGGAACCAGCGTGTGCATCATCGTATAGGCAGAGAGGAAGAGACCGGCAGCGAGAGAGCAGCGCTTGGAACGCAGGGAGGTATGTTGTTTACAGCGCTTCCTCCCTGGCTGCTGCTGCGCTCTGCATCTGAGGGGGGAGCACGGAGGGCGGCCCGGGGAGAGGGAGGGAGAGGTCGGGTTGCCCTCCCCGCGGCTCCGGCTCCCCCCTCCATTATGGGGGACAGCTACCTATCTAACCTACGCTGGGGGGCACCTACCTATCTATCCTATACTGGGAGGCACCTGTCTAATCTAGCCTATACTGGAAGGGGGGGGGGGGGGGGGGGCAGCTACCTAATCTAACCTACGCTGGGGGGCACCTACCTATCTATCCTATACTGGGGGGCACCTACCTAATCTAACCTACCCTGGGGGGCACCTACCTAATGTAACCTACCCTGGGGGGCACCAACCTAAGCTAACCTATACTGGGGGGCAGCTACCTAATCTAACCTACGCTGGGGGGCACCTACCTATCTAACCTACACTGGGGGGCACCTACCTAATCTAACCTACACTGGGGGGCACCTACCTAATCTAACCTACACTGGGGGGCACCTACTTAATCTAACCTACGCTGGGGGGCAGCTACTTAATCTAACCTATACTGGGGGGCAGCTACCTAATCTAACCTACACTGGGGGGCACCTACCTAATCTAACCTACACTGGGGGGCACCTACTTAATCTAACCTACGCTGGGGGGCAGCTACCTAATCTAACCTATACTGGGGGGCAGCTACCTAATCTAACGTATGCTGGGGGGCAGCTACCTAATCTAACCTATACTGGGGGCCAGCTACCTAATCTCACCTACGCTGGGGGGCACCTACCTATCTAACCTATACTGGGGGGAACCTACCTAATCTAACCTACACTGGGGGGCACCTACTTAATCTAACCTACGCTGGGGGGCAGCTACCTAATCTAACCTATACTGGGGAGCAGCTACCTAATCTAACCTATACTGGGGGGCACCTACCTAATGTAACCTATACTGGGGGGCAGCTACCCATCTAACCTATACTGGGGGGAACCTACCTATCTAACCTATGCTGGGGGCAACTATTCTGGCTACCTATATTAGAGGCACCCACCTAGCTAACCTGTACTGGGGCACCTACCTAACTAACTTATACCGGGGGCGCCTGCCTATCTAACCTATACTGGGGGCAACTATACTGGCTACCTATACTGGAGGCACCTACCTGGCTAACCTATAGCGGGGGCAACTATACTGGCTCACCTATGCCTGGCTACCTATACTGGGATACCTATTCAGGCTACCTATACTGGGGGGACCTATACTAAGTGCAACTAGACCTGGCTAACCTATACTGCGGGCACCCATACCTTGCTTGGGGGGGGCGCAATTTTTACACACTCGCCCTGGGTGCATTTTAGCCTAGAAACTGCACTGGGTGTATCCCCGTTTTTTTTTCCTGTCTACAGAGAGCGACTTCTTAGACCTGAGTGGGGTCAGGTTATAATTCTCCCCACCCGCATCTTCAGTGGTTGCCTTAGTGGTAACCCAGGCTTGTGAGTATATTACTTGTTGTTGTTTTGTCTTGTTCCATTTACCAAGACATACTGTACTATATTGGGCTCTCGGTTTCCATTTTTTACATTTCTTCAAGCGCTTTCCAAAATGGGGTCATTTGGGGGGTATTTATACTATCCTGGAATTCTAGCCCCTCATGAAACATGTCAGGTGGTCAGAAAAGTCATAGATGCTTGAAAATGGGAAAATTCACTTTTTGCACCATAGTTTGTAAACGCTATAACTTTTACCCAAACCAATAAATATACACTGAATGGGTTTTTTTTATCAAAAACATGTTTGTCCACATTTTTCGCGCTGCATGTATACAGAAATTTTACTTTATTTGAAAAATGTCAGCACAGAAAGTTAAAAAAATAATTTTTTTGCCAAAATTCATGTCTTTTTTGATGAATATAATAAAAAGTAAAAATCGCAGGAGCAATCAAATAGCACCAAAAGAAAGCTTTATTAGTGACAAGAAAAGGAGCCAAAATTCATTTAGGTGGTAGGTTGTATGAGCGAGCAATAAACCGTGAAAGCTGCAGTGGTCTGAATGGAAAAAAAGTGGCCAGTCCTTAAGGGGGGTAAAGCCCACGGTCCTCAAGTGGGGGAAGTAATTTAGATTTAGACCAATTAACTTGAAGGCCCGCCAGCGGAGAGTAGGTATTGAATATGTCCAATGCGCCCTTAATAGAATTATTGGGATCATCGAGATAAAGTACCATGTCATCAGCGTACAGGGACACCCTCTCCCCCAGCCCCCCTGCACAGAAGCCGTTAATATAGGAATTCTGGCGTATTGCCGCAACTATCGGTTCAATTGCTAACGCAAAGAGGGCTGGAGAGAGGGGGTATGCCTGTCTTGTGCCCCTCTGAAGATGTATATTTGTAGAGACCATCTGACCAATTCTGATATTAGAAGTAGGGTTACTGTATATAACTTTGAGCCAGGAGATAAATTTAGATCCAAAGCCAAATTTAGCCAAGGTTATCCAAAGGGATCTCCATTCTACCGAATCAAATGGCTTTTGTATGTCTAAGAACGCTAGTGCTCTAGGGTTAGTTATGTCTGAGGACATTTGAATGTGGGAGTAGGACAGTCATTACTTTTACCCCAGGGATGCTGTAACGATTGTGGAATTATCTCCGTCGTCAGCGCACAAGATGTGCGCCGACACTGCGGAAATCCTCCACAAACGTCTGAGTAACAGAACCCAGCTTTGGTGCAATGCACCTGTAGAGGGGAATTCCCACCGGCAGATGGAGCTGTGGAGTGCAGAGGAATAAACCCTCTGCACTGCCACAGATGTCAGATAGGAATTGTACGAGGGGAAGCAATACAGGGCAAGATAGCCCCTATTGAGAGAGAGTGAGCACAGAGACAGAATGTATGTATGTCCACCAATCTAGTCGCCACCCGGCGACGGTGAACACACACCAGCGAAGACTAAGTGGGAAAGCAATCGCACGAATGGCGATTGCTAATAGCGACACAAGACTGAGTAAAGACAGAGTATAGGTGTAGTAAGAAAGACACAGCAAACCATAACCATCAGAATGCCAAGGAAAATAACAAACGCACTAGCTAAACGCGGTCGCCGCACGAGAAGCGCAACAGCGATAAAACACGTTAATGGCGCGGTCTCCACACGAGAAGTGCAACAGAGACAAAACACGCCAACCCTGACTAACAAATGAACCTAACAAAGACAGACAAATAACGCAAACGCTTGCTAATCGGTTGCCTCCCACCAGACAACAGCAAGCGTTCGTGCTGGACAAGACAGACTAAAGGAGTAACCAGTAGCAACCGCAGCTAAGGTTATACTCCAAGACAGACAAAGGAGATCCACTACCGCCAGGGCGAATGCGATCTAGGAACGGGACCAAACGATTTACTGCCAACCGCCGCAGGCGACAGTACAATCGCAGGGGCCAGACAAAAACAGCACAGGAATAAACAGTACAAATAACACAAAGCCTGACTGTACTATAGAGAGTGCAAGATGCACTCCCCAATAATTAACTACACTAGAATCTTCGTCAACAATCAGCAGAGGGGCTGAAACTCCAGGAAAGTTAGCAGGAACAAACTTTCATGACCAGCAGGGAATTCTGGGAGGAAATTGTATTTATACTGCAAGCCATCAAAGGAAGCAGCTAAGCAATTTGCATGACAAGTGGATGCAAATTCCTCACCAGCAAAGCAACTCTGAAACTTGCAGAGTGAAGACAGGTCTCATTTTCCAGGGACCGTCAGCACTCAGACCTAAAAAATGATCGAAAAGCTGTCTGCCTGTGCAGACAGCAGAGCAGATCATTACAGATGCTTACTTAGCAAGGAATGTGGCCACAGTGACAAGGGATGACAGCAATGCCAAACACTAAGCTGCTAATGTGTCATAGGGCAGTGGAATATGTTGTCTCTAAAATGAGTCACCACATTGTGAGAGTGCTGGTGGGGAACAGCATAGCAGGTGAATGGAAGTCACATGTGAAGTTGTGCAAGTGCTGCAATACAATGACTTATTCCTTCTTTACTTCCATACAAGTCTATCAAGCTGCTTGAGCTCTAGAAACTGTGGAAAGATGTTTCAAACATTGGGCTCGATTCACAAAGCGGTGCTAACCCAGTTAGAGACTTTAGGCATGATAACCATTGCACCACTCTGGTGAAAAGCCAGTTTAGGTGTGATAAGTTTAGGCATGATAAGTTTAGGTGTGATAAGTTTAGGCATGCTAAGTTTAGATAAGTTTAGATCGCTTGCAAAGTCCCGCACGCAAAGCAGCGCCATTAAACTTTATACGAAGTGCACCAGTCTTTGCTAGCGTAAAACTTTTGATCAGCTGGGTACTGCGGTGCTAACGCAGTTGGTGCTTAAACTTATCATGCCTAAACTTATCACACCTAAACTTATCATGCCTAAACTTATCACACCTAAACTTATCACACCTAAACTTATCATGCCTAAACTGAGTTTAGGCATGATAAAGGGCTTTTCACCAGGGTGCTAACTGTTAGCACCGCTTTGTGAATCGAGCCCATTGTCTTCCAGACAAGACACTGGTTTAAGGTCTGTGTGAATGGCATTAATTGTATTTGTGCCAGACATTTTTCCTGGCAATAGTAATAGGGAAACACTGGCCTTAGAACCTAGGTAGCATATGATAGGAACATTGCAGCAAGCCTGCCTCTTCCTGTTTAAAAATTTGACTTTAGCCAAAAGTCTAATTTTTTTAAGGCGTTATTACAGGGAAACGAGCAGGGACATGGACAACGCATAGAGGCATATGAATCCAGCATGCAAATACCTCTGTGCTTACCTTGGGTAGCCTTGCCTTGGGTCAGGTGTGCTTTCAGTACACATAGCATCTAAAACACAGATTTCTAGCGGGTAAAAGGTTTGTGTGTATTTTTTTTGTTTGTTTTTTTACTATTTCAGTTAGTTTTCCCCCATGCCCTTTGTTTGCAGGGCTTGGCACTGATCAATGGGACACAAATGATCACATCTCTGGGATGCGAGGCTGTAGAGAGAGCCAATGCAATTGCTAAGCAAGCAGATATTGTTGCAGCTCTTACACTGGAAGTCTTGAAAGGAACTACAAAAGCTTTTGATACAGGTACTTTGCCCTCCTTATCTTCATCACTCACTCACTCACTCACTCACTCACTCACTCACTCACTCACTCACTCACTCACTCACAGTGTTAATGAGAACCTGTTTGCCTTTCAGATATTCACGCACTGCGGCCTCATCCTGGACAAATAGAGGTGGCTTTTCGATTTAGATCATTACTAGATTCTGATCATCATCCATCGGAGATTGCAGGTAATCTGTGTGATCAAACTGCTTTACGTATTTTTATGGGTGGCTCATGCAAAAAGAGAACAATAAAGTACAACATAAAAGTGCATATAAATTGCAGATCTACTAGAAGCTACAGAGCCCATGTGAAAGCTGCCTCTACCTGCAGTCCTACTTTACAGTGAAAATTACCACAGTAGAACATCTACAGCAGTAGATGCATGTAGAAGCAGACTTGCATGGAAGCTTCCTGACGTCTCCTCCTTGGTGAAGTGTATAGCTGGACAAATCGGGTGACTTGAGTGCAATGGTTCTTGGCTACGGGCACCCTCCATAGATTGCAATGTTATTTTTGCAGCTCTCGGCACCAGGGTGTATGAGTTTCGCATCGCTCTCAGCCAGAGTTTGGATACAGAATAGCCAAAATTTAGATGTAGTGTAGTTTAGGCCATGTTAGTATGAGGAAAATCGGCAGGAGGGTTAGTGTTAGGTGCAACAGTAGGAGGATTAGTATAAGCCATATCAAAAGGAGGGTTTGTTTTGGGCGTATGGGCAGGAAGGTTAGTCATGGTGATATCGGCAGGAGGGCTAGTGTTGGTTCGTATTGGAAGAAGGGTGAGGGCTAGAGATGTCGCGAAACCTCCGATTTTAGGTTCGCGAACCTCCGCGAAAGGTTCGGTTCGCGAAAAAGTTCGCGAAGGAGGGAGGAGGGAATAGGGTGGAGGGAGGAGGGAGGAGCCCACAAGAGCCTAATTAAAAAGTTTTGCTCCATAGAGCATTATGGGGCGGATCGAACTTCCGAGAAAGTTTGCGTTTGGTAGGCGAATGCGAACCACCGAAGTTCGCCTGGAACCATTCGCCGGCGAACCATTCGGGACATCTCGAGGGCCCTTTCACATTATTATCACATTATTCATTATTATTATCACAGTATTTTTACTGCACCCTACTACCGTGCAATGAAAGTCTATGGAGACTTTCATACTGCTACGTTACGGCGCAACGTGACGGAAGAGACCTTTTCGCTGTTTCCCCAATGCAGGACCAGAATTACATTACCGCACAGACTCTGTGGCCAGGTGCGTCAGCCCAGAAGTAATGTTAGTCTATGGCGACGCGTAGATCTTTAAAAAAAACACTTACACTTACACACAATGTCATGGTGCACTTGTGCGGAAGCGTATTTTAATAATACGCTTCCGTGCACTTCCGCATACCTGAAGCAGGAAGTGATGGCAAGTGCGCATCACTTCCTGCTTGGCCAGGGGCAAGACGGGGAACACCGCGCAATAGCACGGTGTTCCGTGAAGGCCTGTTTTTGACAGTGGGATGGAGAGCGTCGGGCGCAACGCACCACATCGCGGATGCTGGTTTTTAGTGTGAAACCAGCCTTAGTGTTCGGCATATAAGCAGGAGGGCTAGTGTTGGCGTATAGACAGCAGGGTTAGTGTTGGGCATATCAGAAGAAGGGCTAGTTTTGGGCATATCGGCAGGAGGGTTAGTGTCGGGCTTGTTGGCAGGACGGTTAGTGTTGGGTGTGTCGACAGAAGGGATATTGTTGGGCGTATCGGCAGGAGGGTTCGTTTTAGAGCAGTGTTCCCCAACCCTGTCCTCAAGGCCCACCAACAGTACATGTTTTCTGGAAATTCACAGAGGTAGTTAAAGTGGATCCGAGATAAACTTTTACTCATTGCATAATTATGTTCCTTTCATATAGTTTATAGGGCATTCCTCAAGCCAAATACTTTGTTTTTGTCTTAATACTCTAGTTCCCTACAAACTAAACAAGCCTCGCTCACAGCTTCTCCAGTGCCTTAGCGTATATGTTATATGCTATAGCAGCATAGAGGGTGACATAGCGGCTGGGAACGCGGAGAATCACTCGCGTTCCCAGCCTGTCGGCGGCTGTCACCGAACCCAGAAGTAGCCGCGGCGGGGACAGGACGATCGGAGCGGGGCTGCGAGGGCACCATACAGCTTCAGTGGGCTGAGGGATGCCCCAGGTGAGTAAAGATAATTTTTTTTTCACTTAAGTATTTCTTTTAGAGTAACTGTTTTGTTTTTCTATGCTGTCACTTTTTTTTTTTTATACAAGTGTTTTATTTTGGTAACTATGGGGTAGGGGGTGGCAAGGGTTAATAGCTAATGGGGGATGCATTATCTTTTATATATTTTAGTGTATGTGAGTGTATTCTTACTTTTTGTCAACTAGACTCCCCACACTTTATTCCTTTGTAGTGTGAACAGTACACAGGAAGTGTTGCGTATGTGTTTTTTCACTTTCACTTTGTGAATGAACACTGGCATCTCACTGATTCCGGTGATCATTCATTACAGGCACTTTGATCAGCTTTGGGAATACATATTCCCACTCACCAATCACAGATTGGCAGCATGGCGATGAAGGCAAATGGATGCACGTGCATGTTTGGCAGCAGTAAGGTAAATAAACACAGATGCATATCTATGCCCCTGATCTGCAAGTGAAGTTTTCAGGGGTGTTGATATGCGTAATCCACCCCTATATGTTCAAAATGGTTTCATATCGGAAAGTCTGGCTTAATACATCCACACTATAACTTTGCCATATGCTGAGCTGCTTTCTTTGCTTGAGTTCTTTAGTCTTATTTCTCCCTTTTTTTCCCTCAGAAAGTCATAGGTTTTGTGACAGAGTCCAAGATGCTTACACCCTACGTTGCTGCCCACAGGTAGGCATGCCAAAAAAAAAACTACCGTCGTCAATATAAGTAATCTTTTTCTGTTTCTACTGTGAAAAAACAGCTTCTTTGAAAGAATTAACCCTTAAATATTTCATCTTTAATATAGTGAGCAAATATGGGTTTGTGCTTAGAGTACTGTGTGTTAGCTCCCACCAGATATGGACAGGGACTTCATCAAATCTATCACATTCTGGCTTGGTGTCCTCAGAAATAATATACTCTTTGTCAGTCCTCTTTTTACTGTATATGCTGACAAATGAAATAACAGTTATAGAATACTGCTATATGACCTGGAGCTTTCAATGTTGTAGAATAGGAGAGTGTTCTCTTCCCTCTCTGGTGCTCGACTAGGCAAACTGAAGAGGTCTAACTCCTGGGTTAAGAGGATCAGAATATGCTAAACTGTTGTAATGCCTTTGTGATACAGTAGAAGCTCCTTTGAATTGCCACACTGCCAGATCTCCACCTCAATATGCCTGCTACGTTTGGTTATTCAAGGTTTCTTTCAAGGATTCAGGTGAAAAAGTAGTTGACTGACATCTTAAAAGAGAAGTTCCAGTCATCTCTTCTTTCTTCTCCATAGTACAGTTCTTTCTTTTTGGATGATCTCAGCAGCCAAGTTTGTACAAGCATTGTTGGACCATTACTAGACAGGCTAAAAATAACTTGGGTCTGCTTTTTATTATTGTCCAACACCTGTGCATAGTTTTAGACCGCAATTAAAGGAACTGATTGTAGCATGACCACTCTGGAAAAATGAATGGCATAAATGTACAAACACATTTGCTGGGTAGTCTTGCTTATGTCCCATGTCCAGGGCCGGATTTACCATAAGGCACTGTAGGCATGTGCCTACAGGCGCCTGATGATGGAAAGGCGGCTCACTCCCCACCCAGAGCGCCTCTCTCCTTCCCTATGCAAAGTCCTGATGAGAGTGTAAATGAGAAGTTACTTACCCAGCTCTCGGCATTCCACCTAAGAGATCTCCCTTTAGTCAGGGGCACCACTACCTATTTATTATTGAGGTTTCTCTAGCTGCCTAATACTTGGGGGCAGCTCTAGCTACTTGATATTGAGGATAGCTCTGGCTACCTAGTGCTAAGGGACACCTGTAGCTACCTGTGACGGGTAAGGGAAGTAAGGGAGAAGTGACAGCTGGGCCAGCCAGCGTACTTGTGTGGATGGCTGGATAGTGTACTGGTTAAGGGCTCTGCCTTTGACATGGGAGACCAGGGTTCGAATCCTGGCTAGGTCAAGTACCTATTCAGTAAGGAGTTCAAGGCAAGACTCCCTAACACTGCAGGGTGGCCTCTTGAGCGCGTCCCAGTGGCTGCAGCTCTTGAGCGCTTTGAGTCCGACAGGAGAAAAGCGCTATACAAATGTTCAGATTATTATTATTATTATTATTACTTGTGGTGCGGTTCGGATTATGGAGGGTGAAGTCTATTATGCCAGGACATCTGTGCCTATAGGCTCCTTTGAGGTAAATCCGGGCCTGCCCATGTCAATGGCAGGTCAATGACATGCAAATAATTCTGAGCAGATGCAGTATTATGCAAATTCTGTATGCAACTATATGCAACTTAAAAATGCTACATACATTTGCATATATGGAATTATTTGCATCTCATTGACCATTCCTACACACAGGTTATTGCATTGTAAGAAAAGACCCTCGAATTATTTTGAGACATTTTACTTGGTTTTGATGGGAAATGAATTTAAATTTTGTATTTCATGACTGATTGCTATTAATGCTAACTTTTTGATATGTTGTTGTAGGTACATGGCGTAGTGAATGATACCATTGATTTTGTGAAGGGCATCATTGCAACTGAAATTAACAGCGCAACAGACAACCCTGTATCATTTTATGTAGTGTGACTAACCATGCAGTTTCCCAACAGAAGACTCATTATATCTAATATAATTACCATTGTGTATTTATATAGCAAAAACCTTTTTTGCCATACTTTTCAGGGCTTACCGCAGACATGGGCAACACAGCCTGGTGCTCACCAAAATTAGCCGGGTGAAAAGAGCCTAGGGGGAACACTGCAAAGAGTACTTTTATCCTAGACGGAATTGACAAAGGAAGACTACGCTTTAGTGTCCCCAATATACTAGATTGTTGATCATATACTGGTAAATAGAAATTAATAGTAATAACCCATTAATGTTCAATAATAAATCAGCAGTGATGGGGTGATTGTAAAATGCACAGGTTTTATTACTACTATACTACTGAATTTAGCATTAAGCCTCTTCTGTGTCACTGTACAAAGTAAGAAAGAAATATGGGTGGTAAATCACATTCATTCCTCTTAGGGATAGTGAGCGACATGTATTATTCATTGAACTCTGTAAAACGCTGCGGGAGATGTCAAGTCTATATAATGACATATTAAATCACAAATGTTGCAGTGACTAATGCAGGTAGTGCCATTATTAAATCTGTATAATCATTGCATTAACGCTATTGCACTGCATTTGCTGCCTGTTTGATTCAGTTCACATAACATTGGTAGTGAAGCTGGTGCAATAAAACTTTGTTAATTCAGTCCTTCAGCACATGCATTAAAGTGACACTGGAGCGAAAAAAAAGTATGATATAATAAATTGTATGTGTTGTACGGGTAATTCATAGAACATTAGGAGCAAAGAAAAGTTTCATTTTTTTTATTTTCAGTTATATAGCTTTTTTTGTATAACATTACTTTATTCTCTAATATTTGCAGTTTACAAACTATACTCTGTATTTTAATCTATGAAACAGAGTAGGAAAGTTCAAAGTGTGATTAGCTCTGCAGTAAGACCTTAAAGAAACAAGAAACCGTGAGAGACAGGGTGAGATAAGTGTTTCAGAAAAGAGCACTGGTCTCTGACTAAATTAGTCAGAGAATTCAGATAAGCTTTTTTTTTTGCATAGATAACAACTGAAGTTTCATGTACTGGAAACAATATGAGGCTCATATCTGTGCTACTAATGTCCATTTCTTAGCTGTATTACACATACAAATCATTATATCATACGTTTTTCACTTTATAGTCCTTTGAGGGCTGGTTCATGCTGGCGGCAATCAGCAAATCGCTAGTGCAGTGTCACCCTATGAATGTGTCCGCATGGTAACGTTGCAATTTGTTTAAAATTCAATCTTGCTGCATGTAGCATTTTTTAGAGTGATTCAGCTTAAAGAGAACCCGAGGTGTGTTTAAAGAATGTTATCTGCATACAGAGGCTGGATCTGCCTATACAGCCCAGCCTCTGTTGCTATCCCAAACCCCCCTAAGGTCCCCCTGCACTCTGCAATCCCCCATAAATCACAGCCGTGCTGTGAGGCTGTGTTTACATCTGTAGTGTCAGTCTCGGCTGCTCCCCCGCCTCCTGCATAGCTCCGGTCCCTGCCCCCGCCCCCATCCCTTCCCTCCAATCAGCAGGGAGGGAAGGGATGCAGGCGGGGACCGGAGTTCTGCAGGAGGCGGGGAGAGCAGCAAACTGACACTATAGAGATAAACGCAGCCAGCTCTGACAAGCTGTTTGTCAGCAGCGTGGCTGTGATTTATGAGGGATTGCAGAGTGCAGGGGGACCTTAGGGGGGTTTGGGATAGCAACAGAGGCTGGGCTGTATAGGCAGATCCAGCCTCTGTATGCAGATAATATTCTTCAAACCCACCTCGGGTTCTCTTTAAATTAACATGCGCAAAAATGCACATTCCTTTAAAAATCGCTTTAAAAGTTGCAATGCAAAATTGCATTTGCTAAGTGCTTAGTGGTTTACAGTATGAACTAATCCTTAGGCATATTGTTAAGCGACTTTTATTGGTTTTAAAGAGTACCAGAGGCGATACACACAGCATTATTTATACTTACCTGGGGCTTTCTCCAGCCCCATGAGGTGCATGGGCTCCCTACCAGTCCTCTCCGGTCGCTCCATTGTCTCCATATCCTCCCCAGTAATGTGGCCAGTTGTGCTCTCCTGTGTACTGAGCCGAGCATGCCCAGAAGATCGCGGCTGGCAGGATTACCAGGGGGATAAGTAGATAACGGAGAGGATGGCGAGGGAGCCCACGCACATCATGGGGCTGGAGGAAGCCCTAGGTAAGTATAAATTCACCAAG
The DNA here is from genome assembly GCF_040937935.1 of Hyperolius riggenbachi. NCBI lineage: Eukaryota > Metazoa > Chordata > Amphibia > Anura > Hyperoliidae > Hyperolius > Hyperolius riggenbachi. The sequence continues at coordinate 318,364,055 of NC_090648.1, forward strand.
AAAACTCATCTCAGGTTTCCTTGAAGCAAGCTATCCACAGGCATCAGGCAAGTGTGGGGCCCCACCTCCTGAGCAATATCAGCCTACATAATTCATAACATTTGGGGCTACTCAGTGAGAGGAACAGGTACTCTCCCATGTGCAAATCATCCTTGCTCATTGTTAAAAAGGGGAATTTCCCCAACATTGGTGACAAGGAGGATGTGGTTGTAATATAGGGGGGCTTATGAGGATCTAAAAGCAGCCTTTAATAAGTTTGCTCCCAGATATCCAACCTCTCCAGAGAAATCAGTATAAAGATAAACTTACTTATTTCCAAAAGTAGTTTTCAGTTAAAGCGGAACTTAAGTAACTTTTAAAACAAACTGTTTCACTTACCTGGGACTTCTGCAAGCTCCCAGCAGATGTCCTGTCCCACGCCAGTCCTCCACAATCCTCCGGTCTTCCTCCGCCAGCTACTTTTGGTTTCGCCCCTGGGCTACTGCGCCTGCACGGCTCTGGCCACCCGTATCCTTTTTAGGTGTTCCAGTCAGACAGGAACGCGTAAAAAGGATACACTTGGCAGGACTGCGCAGGCCTCGACTTACAAGTTAAGGAACAAGATGGAGCGGCGGCGGGAGAACGGAGGATCGTGGAGGACTGGCGCGGAACAGGACGGCTGCTGGGGGCTTGCAGAAGACCCAGGTAAGTGAAACTGTTTGTTTTAAAAGTTACTTCAGTTCCACTTTAAAGGACACCTGAGCTGAGAAGTACATAGAGGCTACCATATATATTTTCGTTTAACCAATATCAGTTGCAGGGGTAAAAGCCGGAGTACGGGACCAGAAGGGCCGCGCGCGGTGGGCGTCATGCATGCGGCGAAGTAATGACAGACCTGGCCCGATTTTAAACGGGCTAAGGTGACTAGTATAGTATAATAATAACGTGTTTCCCCGAAAATAAGACACTCTCTTATATTAATTTTTGCTCTAAAAGATGTGCTAGGGCTTATTTTCAGAGGATGTCTTATTTTTGGGCAAACACACTGGTATTTTTCCTATACAAAATGTACATACTGTATGCCATGTGCAACATACACAGAGCTTGTGGTTAGCAGATATTGGCTCTCAATTACAAGAAATTGATTCTGCTGATCATGTGGGTTAAGCTACATACACACGAGGCACGGATGTCTGCAGTTGCATGGAGACAAGCAACAGTTGAAAGTCTCCAGCAACGACAGTTGTATACAAGCAACGATTGCATACACGTGGCAACAACCTGTCTGCAACATAGCGGAAACTGTTGCTCAGCAACTTCTGTCGCAGGTTCAATGAACTGTCGGACTCACAAGAGTTGCTAGAGACTAGCATACACATGACCGCACCGACTTAATGGCCCATACTCACGAGGGACTTTTGTCGCCTCAACACGCGGCGCGCGCGTGTTGCGGCGACAGGTCGCCCGTGAGTATGGGCCGTTGCACGCGCGCGCACCCCGAACTGTCGCCCGTCGCTCTTGTCGCCATGCGATTGAAAGTTTCAATCGCATGGCAACAGTCGCCGCCGCACCTCCGCCGCAACTGTCGCTAGTCCGCGTGAGTACGCGGACTAGCGACAGCAACCTCCATAGAGGTAAATGGAGCTTCTGGCGGGGGGAGGAGGAACGTCGGCGACAGCTTCCGTCTCGCCGCTGGTCCCTCTTCCGCGTGTGTACGCGGAGGGACCTGGAGAGAAGCTGTCGCCGGCCTGTCGCTAGCACGCTCACGTGTGCTGGCGACAGGCCACTTCTGCAGCCCGTGAGTACGGGCCATAAGACTAGGGACGGTTGCTGCAACAGCTGTTGCCGGGGATTGAACAAGTCAATCGCCTGGAGACAGCTCTGACTAGCAACAGTTGCTTGCGCGTGCCTCATACACATGGAGGACCTGTTGCCGCAACATGCGCGCGCCATGTGTTTCCAGCAACAGTTGTAGCCCGTGTGTATGGGCCTTAAGAGTCTATTTCTTGCAGGCATAGAACTCTGTCAGTCTCTACAGAGCTATGATAGGATAAGCTGTGTGTGTGTCCTGGGAAGAGGTGAAGAGGTGAAGTGCTGCTGATGCTTATCATCACAACAGATCAGGAGGGCTGGCTCCAACAAAAACACAAATTGCCTGACACATATATAGGACTGTGTAGAACTGACATTATACTGCTGCTCTCCTGTATCCAGGCTTTGTATTGAGCGTGACTTGCTGGTGTCATGTGGGCTGCTGCCTAGCTAGAGCTTAAATTTGGAGGATGTCTTACATTCCAAGCATTCTTGAAATTCCTGCTAGGTTTTATTCTAAAGCAGCCCATACACTCAGCCGATTTTCTGGCCGACCGATCGATCGCGATCGATCGATCGATCGATCGATCGCAAATCGGTTGGTCAATCGACCGATCGACGGCCGATTTCGATCGATTTCGATGGATTTCCATCGAACTAGCAGGGTGGAAAATTTAGGTCGATCTGATGAGATTGCTTATCAGTTTGCATTGGCCTTAATGGAAATCTGATGGCAAAAAAATGCCATCAGATCGAATTTCAACAGATTTCAAACTGAAATCTATTGGAATTCTATCCTGGTAAAAAATGTTCTAAAAACGCATCAGATAGATCATCAGATGCATTTCTTATCTGTCTGCTGCCAATCTGACGAGTGTATGGGCACCTTTAGGGTATGTCTTACTTTAGGGAAAACACGGTATGGTAGGAAATCATGCTGGGTACACATAATGCAATTTCCTGTGAGACTGACAAGATCTGACAATTTTTTCCAAAATGTCCGATCTGCTCCCGATTAGCAATGGGATCGATCAAGAGTAGTTTGGATACAGATAATGAGGACAACCGAGATTGGTAATGAAGGGGAAAGTGAAGCATTCACACAACAGGGGCATAGGGCTCTGCTCATACCTGGCTCTGTGCTCTGTTAACCAGCCGGGCGGTATGGACGAACTCTGCTCGTCCATCACCGCCGGAGGCTGCCGCTCAGGCCCTGCTGGGCCGATTTTCATCAAATAAAGAGCAGCACACGCGGCTGGCACTTTGCCAGCCGCGTGTGCTGCTTGATCGCCGCCGCTTTGCGGCGATCCGCCGCGAGCAGCGGCGAAAGAGGGTCCCCCCAGCCGCCTGAGCCCAGCGTAGCCGGAACAAAAAGTTCCGGCCAGCGCTAAGGGCTGGATCGGAGGCGGCTGACGTCACTCCGCTAGTCGCTATGGCGACGATCTAAGCAAAACAAGGAAGGCCGCTCATTGCGGCCTTCCTTGTTTATTCTGGGCGCCGGAGGCGATCGGAAGAACGCCTCCGGAGCGCCCTCTAGTGGGCTTTCATGCAGCCAACTTTCAGTTGGCTGCATGAAATAGTTTTTTTTTATTTAAAAAAAACCCTCCCGCAGCTGCCCTGGCGATCTTAATAGAACGCCAGGGTGGTTAAAGGATACCACAACTGACATGTGGCATAATGAGATAGACATGGGTATGTACAGTGCCTAGCACACAAATAACTATGCTGTGTTCCTTTTTTTCTTTCTCTGCCTGAAAGAGGTAAATATCAGGTATGTAAGTGGCTGACTCAGTCCTGACTCAGTCAGGAAGTGACTACAGTGTGACCTTCACTGATAAGAAATTCAAACTATAAAACACTTTCCTAGAAAAAAATGGCTTCTGAGAGCAAGAAAGAGATAAAAAAGGGGGAAATTCTCATCAGTGAGGGTCACACTGTAGTCACTTCCTGTCTGAGTCAGGACTGAGTCAGCCACTTACATACCTGATATTTACCTCTTTCAGGCAGAGAAAGAAAAAAAGGAACACAGCATAGTTATTTGTGTGCTAAGCACTGTACATACCCATGCCTATCTCATTATGCCACATGTCAGTTGTGGTATCCTTTAAGTCCCCCAGAGCTGCTCCATAGTCTGTACACACCCTGCTGCTCCATCCAAAGTCAACTGTAGCAGGGAAAGAAAGGGGCAGTGCAGTGAACTGCAGGATGCCTGCAGATATTCTGGAGTCTCAACTTGTGCCTGTCCCCAGACACTGCACTGGCCTTGGTCTGAGGGGGATTCTGGGCAGCTGCAATCCCCCACTGCATTTGCCTATGAGTTGCCTGGCTGTCCTTCTGATCTATTTGGCTGCAGTAGTTTCTATTCAGCCAATTACTAGTCTGAGCTATGCTTATGCACTTTGAGCCCCACAGGTGAAATGGCTTTACAAAATTTTTTTGCTGTTGTAGTGTCTAAATCACATCAAAAACAAGCATTCAGCTAATATTGTCAGATTTCACAGAAATGTCAAACACCTCATCTGCTGCATGCTTGTTCATGGTCTAATTATTATAGACAGAGATCAATAGGATAGCCAGGCAACTGGTATTGCTTAAATGGACCCTGAACAGCGATGAAAAAAACAAATCAGGACTTACCTGGGGCTTCCTCCAGCCCCCTGTAGCATGCAAGGTCCCTCTGTCTCCTCTGGATCCCCACCATGGTCCTGCTGGCGGCCCCATTATCCTGGCGACTACGGCCAAAGTCGTGAGTAACTGCGCATGTGTGGCCCATCCGCACACCCGGCTCGATCACTTGCACATCGCTGCAAACCGTAAAGTTCAGTCTTTTGAGGAGTGCGCATGTGCAGGAGGCTTACGGCGACGCGCGTGTGATCAGGCCAGGTGTGCAGATGGGCCGCGCATGCCCACTTACTCATGACTTTGCCTGAAGTCAGCAAGGTAATGGGGCCATCATCAGAACCACAGAGGTGACCCGAGGACGCCGAGGGAACTCGTGGGCCGGCGGGTGGGGGAAGCCCCAGGTAAGTCCAGGTTTATTTTTTCTATCACTGTTCAGGGTCCCTTATAAAGGAAATAAATATGGCAGCCTCTTGTTTTAGGTTCCCTTTAAAACACACAGACCTCTTGGAAAAAACACTTTTTTTAATTGGATAAAAATTAAATAAAATTAAACTCCAGAAGAATTCAGTTTTCATGTATGTCCCCTCTATTACTGGGGACATGCAAGTTGTCCCACTGTAGCAGTCTTCTGAGGCCTTTAAGAAAGTTCCTCCAACCCCCATGCCCTCTGCATCACTGATCAAGATGGGAGCCCCAATCAAAGCATAATTGAGTCTGGACCAATGATAATCCTTCCATACCAAGGATTGTCAGTCTTCCTAATCAGTGCACCAATAGGAAGCACTGGTGAGAAATTAAAAAATGCTTATGTTAGAGCTCCAGTCCTGGTAAGTCCCCCCCCCCCCCCCTTTTTATATTCACACAAAAACATATATGAAGTAGCATTTTACCTAAAATTCATTTAAATTTCAACCCTGACATGAGTAATATACATTTTTATCGAGGAGGAACAGGTGGAAAATGTTCCCTCACTTGCTGTCACTCTTATTATAAACATTGTCTCTACTGCAGGGGTCTCAAACTCAATTTACCTGGGGGGCCACAGGAGGCAAAGTCAGGATGAGGCTGGGCCGCATAAGGAATTTCAGAATCGCGGCGAATCGCCGCCTCTGCCCGCCCCTCTCACTCTTCCTTCACAGAGAGGGGCGGGGAGAGGCTGAAAGCTCTGCCCCTTCCAGGAAATGCCGTCGAATTGCCCCCCGGGCGATTTGCTCTGCAGCCCCGTTTAGCGGCGGGGATGCGGCAGGTTACTTGGAAGCACTTAAGCGAACTATAAGGAAGCTTTTGCCGGCGAGGGCCACAAAATATTGTATCGAGGGCTGCAAATGGCCCACGAGCCGCGAGTTTGAGACCCCTGCTCTACTGGAATAGAACAAAAGACCCCTAGGCCCTTCCTCCCACATCCTAAAAACCTACACATAAGTTAATTGGCTTCCTTCAAAAATTAGAATATGTTTTAGATGGAACTCTGGTTTAGGTGTGAGGCCAGAAACCCACTAGGAGCGCTTTTCTAAGCGCTTTGTGATTTGAAAAGCTCTTACTAATGTAATGCTATGGGTGTAATCCCACTTCAGCTATGTGATTTTATAAAAATCCCCCATAGCATTGCATTAGCAAGAGCTTTTTAAATCACTGGTGCTTAGAAAGCACTCCTAGTGGGTTCTTGGCCTGAGAGACTAATCTGTTTTATATCCACCCTTAAAGGAAAAAAAATCTTTCCCTTAACTTATTCTAAGATGGTTTTTGCAGAAAGAGGAGAGACTATTTCTGGTGGAAACTTTCATGGTGAATACCCAGCAAAGGTAACCTTACATATTACTCGTAAATTTTGTTATTATCCTGAATCTACAAACTGTGTTCACTCTTCTCCTGTCCGACCCCAATTACTTTGTCTCCAGGCTCTGGAGCAAGTCACAGGAATGTATTTCTACACTCCTATCTGAGTGTTTTGGCCCTTGTCTAAACACCTGTCTTTTTCCTTATCACCTGTGAATAATAAATACTCACACAACTAATGTGTAATTGGTTTACAAATCTGACCTTGTAAACTCTAAAGGTACCCATACACACCGATTTTCCTCGGTTGATCAAGGGCCTATAGTGTTGCACTGCATCCAACAGCACAATACTGTGTTAATGAATTTGATTCCTCTCTGAATCAATTCCAATAGGAGACTAATCAATCGTTTTATCACATTGCGTGGCGCAGAGTCTGTTAATCTTGAGAAAGGAAACACTGTACCTTTTTAATATAACATTTTTCACATTTCTATTTTCTGCAGGCTTTGGATTATTTGGCTATTGGAGTCCATGAACTTGCTGCAATCAGTGAGAGGAGAATTGAACGTCTCTGCAATCCTTCACTCAGTGAGCTGCCTGCATTTTTAGTGACAGAGGGTGGACTGAACTCCGGATTCATGATTGCACACTGCACTGCAGCCGCACTTGGTGAGTAATTGTAAATGTTATGTTTTTGTGTTTGAGCTTAAATCTATGAACTGTTAATCCTTTTTATCTCTTTCCTGCTCTCAGAAGCCATTTTCTGCTAGGAGGAAAGTGTTTCATATTTGTAATTTCTTATCAGTGAGGGTCGCACTGTAGTCTGACCCAGTCCTGACTGACAGGAAGTGCCACTTGCATACCTGATGTTTAGCTCTTCCAGGCAGAGAAAGAAAAAAGGAACACAGCATAGTTATTTGTGTGCTAGGCACTGTACATACACATGTCTATCTCATCATGTCACATGTCACCTTGGGTATCCTTTAACGCGGTAACCACTTTCTTTTTCAAAATTTTAGGTGCTGAACTACTGTGAAAAAGGCTCTTATAGTATTTTTTTTATGTATAATTTTTCAAGTACAGGTTTCACTAACCATGGAATGACAATTTATTTTTGTATTAGTTTCTGAAAATAAGGCTTTGTGCCATCCATCATCTGTGGACTCCCTGTCTACTAGTGCTGCTACTGAAGACCATGTGTCCATGGGAGGCTGGGCAGCACGGAAAGCTTTAAGAGTCATTGAGCATGTAGAACAAGGTAACCGTATGCATGTATAAATTCCATGCAGGAAAAGGCCACTTGTATAACTTTTTAAAACAATTTTAAAAACCACTTAAAAGTTATAACTATTTAAAACGTGATTTTGCCAAAAGCCTGTGTGTAAGATAGCCGCTTTTTCTTGATACAGGCCAGTTTAATTCCACTCTGTAAAAAAAGATTCCCAAGGGAATAATTACACCTGTCGCAGTTTCCAAGGGCGTTGTGTAGCCTAGCTGCGAATGGGCCTTCCTCCTCTTGACTGGAGCTTAGGAAAGCTCTTTTGACTGTGCAAATCAATAGAAAATGCTCAGCCAAAGTCTATAGGCCAGTCCCACTGTTATAAACGGGTGTGTAGCAGTAACATAAAATATTACTAGAATGTATTTATATATTGCTGTCATCTTCTGCAAATCTTTATACATAGTTATGGCACTAACTATCTGTCAGAGGAGTTCACAATTAAATCTTCACTATATTCTAAGGCTAGAGGGGATACGTATAGCTCTTCAATATGTTTTGGAATGTGGGAGCATGAGAATGTGGGAACGCTAGGAGGAAACTCATGCAAAAATAGGCAGAACATACAAACTCCGTACAGATAGTGTGATTCACTATAGTGCTGCAAGGCGAGAGATCTTTCTATTACGCCACAGTGCTGTACTCTATCAGTAGGGATAAAGTGTTTTGTTAGAATCTCCTTTGGCCTTTTATTGTCATCCTGTATCCCCATCTATGATCATTTCCTTCTGTTACGGTCCAGAAGTACAGAAACAAGAGACAGAAGAATCCCAAAGAAGCTTTTATTGGCTTCCTTCATTTTCTTTCCTACATCCTGTTTGTTAAAGCAACAGTCCGAAATAGTCTGTATGCATGTTGGATTGATGTGACTCTATAAAATATTTTCAGTAACATTTATAGGATCCTGGCAGATCCTGGGCACCAGGTGAGAGTGAATGTGTGCCGTGGTAAGAAAGTGGGTGTGGTCATGGGTGAGGCCAAATGTACATGGCAGTGATGCTGTGTTGGCTGGTGGTTATGCTGGGTTGGCTAGCTGTAATGCTGGGTGGGCTGGTTGGCAATGATGCTGTGCTGGCGGTGATGCTGGGCTGGGCTGGTCTGGCACACTGTGCTGGGTGGGCTGGCTCCAAGCTAGACTATGGTGCCTTAGTGTGCAGTTGTACCAGTGTGCCCACTGGAAGTGTCCCGCATGTTGGGGGTGCCAGAGCGCACAGAAGACCTCGAGTGTGGTGTGCAGGGGGGGAGCTGCAGATACTCGTAGCCCCACTGGGGATTACATGGGGCCACGCAGCCAGTGAGTGAGGAGTGAGGCTCACTCCTTACTCACTGGCTGCCTAGCCCCATGGGAGCCTCAGCCAGGTTAGAAAGCATTTGTGTAGCTCTGCCCAATGCACTCTGAGGTCTTCTGTGCACTTCTGCTGCCATGGAAACAGAGATGCAGCTCTAGCATCCCCCAACATTCGGGGCACTTTGAAAAGATCTATGACACTAGCCACAGATCTTTCCAGCTAGCAACTTGCCTGGGGTACACAGATTTATTACTAGGCCATATACACCTTACTAGCCTTGCAAAACCTACTAAACAAAACCTGATTATGAGAGATGTGAAGGCACTTTATAAAAACATAATACTGTTTATGTACAGCCCGAGAATTTCCACATCTGAATATTGTCCTGGAAATCCAAAGAGTTGCAACAGTACACAAATTAAAGAGAACCCGAGGTGAAGTTCTAACAATACAATTCACATACAGAGGCTGGGTCTGCCTATAGAGCCCAGCCTCTGTTGCTATTTCAATCCCCCCTAAGCACCCCTGCTCTCTGTAATCTACCATAAAACCCAGCCGCACTGCTGACACACAGCTTGTCACAGCGGGCTGTGTTTATCTCTTTACTGTCAGTCTGCCGCTCCCCCCGCCTCCTGCAGAGCTCCGGTCCCCAGCCGCGTCCCTTCCCTCCCCGCTGATTGGAGGGAAGGGACGCAGGCAGGGACTGGAGCTCTGCAGGAGGCGGGGGGAGCGGCAGACTGACAGTAAAGAGATAAACACAGCCCACATTTATGATGGATTACAGAGCTCAGGAGGGATTTATGGAGAATTGAAATAGCAACAGAGGCTGGGCTCTATAGGCAGACCCAGCCTCTGTATGCAGCTAGCATTGTGAGAACCCCACCTCGGGTTCTCTTTAAATCTAAAACAATTACAACTTTATTAGCAAATGAATAGAATCTGCTATTTAACATTTATGACTCCTTTGTTATGCTAATCAATAGTGATTGTCAGATCTAGAAGAACTCATGGACAAGCATGGGATATATTTGATCAGCTGATAGAAACACAAAGCTCTGATTTGATGTGATCACATCCTGCTTTAGCACTTGATCATGACAGAAATCGGAGACTAGCATATCTATCACCTGACCAAACTGATCATGTTTCTCCATAGGTTCTCCTAGAAATGACTATCACTATTAATCAACAGTGCTTATTAATTGCTTATTACTATCCATTATTTTCTAAACAGAACCAGCAGTTGTGTCTAAGATAAACTAGCTCTGTGGTGCCCCTTCTTGCAGTTGATACCCCAGGCATTGGGGTTTGTCTAAACCAGGCCCTGTGTGATGTTCTGTCATGAACTTTTGAGATACATTTACTGTAGTGTGGTGACATTACATTAGTAAGGTTAGAAACCACTTATAAAGACGAACTTTGCTTTGACCATTGATACAAACCTTCTTAAACAATCTTAACTTTTTTTTTCAATAATCCAGTACACAGTAAACCAATCTGTAAACAGTTTTGTTGGCTTATGACAAGAATTTTACTGAAAGTTCATCTACCTTAGGGCCCATGATTTTTCCCTTCAATTGAAAAACATAAGATAAAAAAAAATATTATTGTAGTTTTAAAAGGGATATTTGTTTCCCCTCAGTGCTCGCCATTGAGCTGCTTGCAGCCTGCCAGGGTATTGAGTTTCTACGCCCTCTCCGAACCACCACTCCATTGGAGAAAGTCTATGACCTTGTGCGCTCTGTTGTCAGGTAAAGGCAAACAATACCTCAAAGTTTGTGTTTTGAAGGCCTGCGTTTCATTGTGGTTAATGATCAATAAATGTTCCATGCTTTTCTTATTAGGCCATGGATGAAGGACCGTTTCATGGCCCCAGACATTGATGCAGTTCACAGATTACTTGTTGATCAGAAGGCAAGTGTTTTTTTTTTCTGTTTTTGTTTAAGCTTTTACAAACCACATATGTGGATTAGAATGATGTATAATCATTACATTCCACTACCTGTAGTCTGTGTAGATGTATTGCTGCTGTTTGTTCATGTAATTCAGTTGTTCTGTGGTGATTAGACAAAGCCTGAGGATAATTGTTTTACAAAATATATGGCCTCTTTCGGGTATTCTTTATCTGGTGAGCCTTTTGCTTGCTCAGTAAATGGAAATTTGCAGGAAATTGAAGCATCTCAAGCTTTGGCCGAGATCATTAAATATCTATTAAAGTGAATGTTAAGCAAAAAACAAACAAAAAATACAGATATTTACTGCGTTTCCCCTAAAGTAGGACCTCCCCTGAAAGTAAGTCCTAGCATATATTTCGAGCATGCTCAAAATATAAGGCTTCCCCCTAAAATAAGCCTTAGTGGCAGTCGAAGCCCAGCCATTTGGAGTATAATCACAGACTCCCTGTGCTTGTATAGAGTCTATTCGCATCTGTTTCCATTTCAATCCACAAAACAATGTTTTTAGTGCAATGTGAACCAAGCTTAGCAAAGATTATTTCAGGCACCTAGTACTGTACCTACAGCTAACCAGATGCATCATTTTTTATAAATCTGCAATCTCCAGTAGTTTGATTTTAAAGCAAATAGGTTACTGTTTAAAGAAAAACCTTGTTACTGTGTATAACTTGCATAATCTTGTTACTGTGTATAACTTGCACAACTGTATAACAGACACCTGCAGGAATCTTGTGGTATCTAAACGTAATCATTAGACTTTGCTAATGAATATGTATTTCTTCCATATAAACGTTACTCTTCCTGTTAAAGTCTTCGCAGCTAAACTATATAAGGATGTTTGTATTGCTATCTGAAATTTATATTTGTAATTTTACCAGCAAACCCTCTTTGCCAAGCACTGTGAATGATTAATGCATTGCACATAGTGTGTAGAGGGAAGCTGAGCCAGGAAGTAAAAAACGACCAAAGGTCCTGGATCTTGTTCATATTTGACCAAAAAGTGTCAGAGCCACTGAGCAAGCTCTGTGGTTTGCTTATCTTTTGTTATTGACTCATGATGTACATGTGTAACACGAAGCTGAAGAAATAACATCTGGCTCAGTTCTGAGAGGGAAATGTTTTAATTTTAGTTTACAGAAGACCTTCTCCTTCACTTAAAACAATACTAATTGATATAAATCCCTATTGGTCACCTTAGCAGTTATTACAACACTGTAAAAATGGGCTACCCATAATTCAGTGTATCTGAATTATGTGTGTATTAGAAGGAGGTGCTTCTTGGTAAGTGGATGTTTTGATCTTTTATGCTTGTCCTTTATTTTTGTATTAATAAAGTTTGTTGCAATAACTTTTGATCCTGATTGTCAGAAATCTTAATCTTTAAATCACCATTAAAGCTCATTCTTCCGGGCTGTTCCTTTTGTAACCATTTAAATAAAGTATTAAAAAAAAAGCCAGTATAGTTTCCCATCATAAATTCTATCCATCATTCTCCCTATTGTTAACATAATAAATCTGGCTATAGCAGGGCTATTGTACACACAGTTATAAATAGACCTAGTAATTATTTCAGGTAATACTTTTTTCTTCTCTTGCCTTCTAGATTTGGAGTGTAGCAGAGCCTTATATTGAGAAATATAGAATGGAACACATTCCAGAATCCAGACCCGTGTCTCCTACAGCATTTTCTGTGGACTCCATGTCACTAACCAACTCCTGCTCACCGCATCATGACCATCAAGACCAAAATGACACTGACTTCCAGGACTCATAGGCCAAAGCCATTACAGTTGTTCTGCTTACTCTTTGTTCTGTAAATGTCCCTTGACTGCACTATGAATATTTGTAGAACACATCATCATACATACAGTAATCACAACATTTATAATGTCTATTGTCCACTATCCTGATCTACTATAGTATTTGTAACATAGCTAAATGTCCTTTTAAAATATACCTGAACACCATCTATTGTATTTGAGCTGTAAGTGATGTCAGTAATGTAAGCATGTATAAAAAATAGTCAATGATAATGTAAACAAGAATTATGGATTACATCATGTCAGAAGTGGAAGTCTAACTAAAAAAAAAAAGTGTTTTTGTATGTGTATATTGGTGGAGAGTTTTTATTTTTTCATTTGCTGGTGACTGAACAAGAATCAAGGCAACTGCCACAATGAAAGATTCACAAAGCAACACTGTTATAGGTTTATGTGATGCTGCCAGTTTTTCTGCGGTGCTTTACATGGTACATCAAACCACTTACATCACCAGCTGTCACTCAGCAAGGATCATTATCCAATGATAAAAACTGATAGAGAATTCAATATTGAAAAAAAACTGTTATATATATAGATAGATAGATAGATAGATAGATATAGATAGGGAATGGTTGTATGGGTGGCAGTGTATGTAGATTTTCTTGGGGTTTTTGTTCCGTCAGTAGTCTGTAATTTCTGCCATTATCAGTTCCCAACCCAGAATTCACATAGCTGGTATACACACTTGTTATACAATCTAGGGATGATCAATGAAACACAAATTTTTCAAGAGTTAATACAAGATTATGCAAATATAGCATTGATTTATTATTCATTTAGTCATGTGTCTCCCACTGGAGCAAAGGGCCTCAACAAATGTATACCACCGGTTTCCGTACTGGGTGATTTTTTTTTCTATCTCAGTCCATGATTTCCCTGCCTTCTCCATTTCTTCCTCCTCACTTCTCTAAGTTATCTTTGGTCTTCCTCTTTTTCTGCTGCCTTGAGGATTCCATTTTAAGGCTTCTTTCTCAATTGATTTATCCTTGCAGAGGGTATGGCCAATCCATCTCCACTTTCTGCGTTTGATCTGCAGGTCCACTTGTTGTTCTTGGGTTCTTTCCCACAATTCTTTATTTGATATTAAATTTAACATTTATAGCAAATATAGGCAGCTTGAAGTGATTGAATCCTGCCAGGGTGGAATTGGGATGGTCCATTTACAAGTTGCGTAAAGTTGAAAATGTGCACCTCATTGACCATCCCTATGTAGGAACACTGGAAGTTCAGACAAGTCAGGACCATCCAGAGGCTTCTAACTACTGAGGTAAGTATATATGAATATGGACAATGGCTGATGGGATACAGAAAGAAGGGAGGTGGGTTATGTCTGTACTTAGTTGAGGTGATTTGGCTCTCCAGATTTCTTGATATATCACAGAGCGTCAGGACTTCTGGAAGACTAGGTACAGTGTTGCTAGGCATTTGAAAGACTGTCAAACTCACAACTGCGCACTGAGCACACAGTTCAGCCACCTGTGGAAAAGGACCTTCAAGGTAAATAACTTCTCTGGGTCACTTAGCAGACAGGCATGAGTTTTCCCCATAGAACATAGTGGAAAACTCATGCAATTCTTCTAAGTGTGACCCTGGCCTTATATAAACTTAAAGAAGAACTCCAGTGAAAATAGTGTAATACATAATAAAAAAGTGCTTTATTTTTACAATAATTATGTATAAATGATTTAGTCAGTGTTTGCCCATTGTGAAATCTTTCCTCTCCCTGACTTACATTCTGACATTTATCACATGGTGACATTTTTACTGCTGGCAGGTGATGCCAGTGGAAGGAGATGTTGCTTGCTTTTTTTGGCAGCTGTAAACAGCTATTTCCCACAATGCAATGAGGTTCACAGACAGGAGACTGTCAGGACCATGATCCTGACCTCACACTGTGGGAGGGGATTCCCCACAATATTAGCCATACAGACCCCCCTTGATGATCCATTTAAAGAGAATCCAAGGTGGATTTAAGTATGCTAGTAAGACACAGAGGCTGGTTCTGCATACAATGACCAGCCTCTGTTACTATACTGTGCTCTGCTGTCCCCCAGAAATAAAACAGACATGCGACATGTCGCTAGCAGGCTATTTACATCTAGGCTGTCATTTACCTCCGCTCCCTGCCTGCGACCCTTCCCTCCCACTGATTGGAGGGAAGGGACGCAAGCAGGAAGCGGCGGTAAATCACAGCCTAGATGTAAACAGCCTGCTGGCTGCATGTTGCTAGCACAGCGGTTTTATTTCTGGGGGACAGCAGAGCGCTGGGGGGACACAGTATAGTAACAGAGGCTGGTCATTGTATGCAGAACCAGCCTCTGGGTCCTAGTTGCATACTTAAAACCTACCTCGGTTTCTCTTTAAGAAAAGGATCGTTTTTCTCATCGGAAAGGGGGCATCAGCTACCGATTGGGATGAATTTCAGTTCTTGTTTACGGTTTCTCTTTAATAAGTTCAGCCTGTAGCTTTTTCTTATGGAAGGTGGTGGGTGTTGCTTTATCCACTGATGGAAGATCACTCTTCTGGCCACTATAATTATGATTCAAATCAAAAGGCTTATTGAAAGCATCACAGGCCTTGTCATCACAGTAGTTGAAAAACATAAGTCTCTCTACTTCAACATGTTTTTACTGCACATTTTGTTGGAGATTTGGATTACTTTATCCTAGAAAGGATCAATAAATGCACGAAACCACAGTGTGTTGATCTGGATTCTGGCTCTTTGCATTTTGGACACCTAGGCCCATATGCAATTAACTTTTTCACCTCAGTTATCTCCCAGGAGATAATTTTCATCTTCTCTTTAAATTAACTTAAGCATTTTACAATTGAAAAAGTACCCAAAAGTAACCCCTCCCCCTTCCCTGGGGCCATATGCAATTCACTTTTTCCTAGGAAGTTTTTTTTCATCTTGTATCTAAAATAACTTTTCAGCATTTCGTAAATGTAAAAGTAGCAAAACGTCATTGAAAACCTACTATGAAAATGTAGTATTTTCTTGCATGCTGGTGATTGAAAAAGCATTTTACAAGTTGTAAAAATATCACCTATGAGAAAACTTACGTGAAAGTGAATTTTGCATATGGGCCCTTTTTCTTCTGGGTGATATAATTGTAAAACTAGATGCCATTTACACCATCAGCAAGCAAGAAAATACTCAAAATATTTTTGATAGTACCTTTTCAATTGCTAAGTATTGAAAAGCAGAGCTGGAACAAGGTTCTCCAGCACTCAAGACAGACACTAAAGTGCGCCCCTCATCCCTCCCATCCATCACACACTGATTGCTATTAGATTAAGAGGTGCCCCAGGGCCCCCAACACCTTAATCTTTAGTTATCTGACTTGTAGTCACTGCCATGTATCCCCTTTCCTTATTTCTGTTTCAAATACAATAGGGGAATCATAGCTGAGTGAGTCGTGCGCCCCCTCCTACACTGAGGACACAACATCAAGCTGAAGTACTAAGTCTTGAAAATAGATGTATAAAAGTGAAAGCCAAAGTAGTGCCAGTAGTGGTAGAATCACTTGGAGCTATCTATAAACAATGTAGAGAATATCTGGCACTGTTCCTTCATATCAAAATAACCGCTTTATTATACATTATGCTGTGTATTTTCAACATCACACATAAAAGTAATCATCTTAAGCAGGAGACATACCAGATGATGTGACCAGCTGTGGGGGCAATGTGGCAGTGAAGGTCCACCTAACAATTGTTTCACTGTAGCGCGTCTTCAGAGGCTATGTGGTCTTGTAATAAACATGGAGGAAGCAGCTGCGGGCAGTCTGGCGTCCTCCGCAGCTGCCTCCATTCCCCTGCCCAGCGTGTCACCCGTGCCTCTGGCGTCTAGCACGCCGAGAACGGGTTTGTCAGCCGTACATAGAGTTGCATTGTCGCGCGTGCACAGACAGGACCTTTATGCAGGGGGGAGGTGCGTCAGCTGACCAGCCAGTCGGCTGACGTCAGAGGAGACGTTCGCCGCTCCTCATTGGCTTTGAGGAGTGGGCGTGACTATTGGGTCTCCTCTGCTTCTTAAGCCTCTCGGCTTCACTCGCAACTTGTCTGCTGTTGCGAATACTTCGTGTTAGCGTTCAGACCTTAGATAGTTCCGGTGTGCTTTCATCTGGGAGGAAACCGGGGATTTCACACTAGATAGGAATTATTGTTATTATTGTATTACTTTCTTATTGATATTCTGTGCATGACTCTAGCTCGCCTCTGACCTATCTCTCGCTCACTGTTTCTGTACCTTTGCCCATCTGATACTGCTGCCGACTCTGCCTGATTAACCTTTATCCTCTTGCCTTCTGATTTTGTACTGTTATCGCCTGTCTGTTGCCAACCTTGCCTGTCTGACCTTGCCTCCCCACCAGAGAGTCCTGATCTCTGGTGAGGGCCTCAGTACTGATAGTACCCACCAGCTCCTCTGGTGAGGTGTTGCTAAATCTATTTAGTACTACTGTTGCACCAAGCAACCCACGGTATTTTGCTACCATTCCTGTTCTTGCTATACTTGCATTATTGGTGATTCTGCAGATCACCATATAATCAGCAAACAGGAGTCTGGTTATTACGTGATCTGCAGTATCACCAATAATCCAGACACTATACCTAACACTGATCATTACAGGTCTCTTTTGAAGCAACACTTGGAGCTATTCTCACAGCTTAGAAGCCCCCAACAAATCCTAGGAATCCAGAGTACCCTGTTCAAAAGACTGCAGTGCTAGAACCAGATAATATACTGCATAAATACCCATAGGAATTCTTCACAGTGCTCAGCTCAGTCCAGTCTCCATTGTAGTTCACTGTGAACCTACCCAAGTTATGTGTGTGGTCAGCTGCATAGCATACGCATTATTCAACTGACCCACCACTGCCCATAAGGTCCCAGGCCTCTCTAAGAGGATGATATACCACTAAATTCAGCATCCAATCTACTTAAAGGAGGAGGGATCAATAGAACAGTGTAGTTTCCATTTACATCTTGATTACTGTGATATGTTAGTGGTAGTAGAGTATTGTACTATGACTAATATTGAAATCAGTGATCAAACTTAAAGCGGACCCAAACCAAACATTTTTTAAATTAAAAATATTTAGTTGCACCACTCTAACACATACAAAGATAAACACTCATTCAAACCTATGAGCATTTCAGTGCCTGCTTTTCAGCCTTTTCTTTTAATAACTAGGGTTATACTGGGGGCAGCCATTAGCAATTCCTCCATTGCTGGACACCACCTACTCCACCAGTTTGCCAGATTTTGTCCGGCAATTTGAAAGGAAGGGAGGGGTTCCTCCAATAAATGTAAAATATTTTATATTTGTCATCATGCAACTGAAAAAAGGCTGCTATTTATTATTATAATTTATAAAAACTTGTATTTTTAATTTGGGTCCACTTTAACACTTAAATTCGGTCCTAGCTCTGCTCACTCATTTCCTGACATTCTAATATTGGATAGGGATGGTAAAAAAAAAAAAAAATAGTTCCAAGTTCTGTATGCTTAATTATGCTACTTGAAAATAGACCAAATTCCACCTTAGCGTGAATTAACTGATCAATTTTCAAACCGCATAAAATTTCACACAAAAGTTTGCAAAATCCTGCATCAATTGACCATGCCTAATATTGGTATATGCTTAGATGAAGTGCGATATTGCCAGCTCTTAGGTAGCTGTATGAAACTGGAGCTTTGGTTCACCACGATACTAATTACACAAGGTGTGAGCCTATACAGATCCTGGGTCTTAAGTATAATAATAAATAATAATAATTGCCCAGTTAATAGTTACAATACACAACCAGAAAAAAAAAAGCCAAGGACAACTTATTTGCATCTAGTGCATTTTTTTTTATTGAGACCATCTTAATTCATCATACTGATAGCAATGCAATTGGAATGTCTCTAACACCTGTGCTGTAATGTGCAGTCAGCTATTAACCTTTAGAGTACCAGACCAGAAGTGTTGAGTGGAACAGCAGTCTTCATTTTCTGCACAGACAGACCATTCAGAAGCATAGGAAAAAAAAAAAAAGTTTACCACACAAGTTTAACAGTAATACAGGCTTTGTTCCAACGGTGACAAGCTTCCTCTACAGAAGCATCAACAGATCTGCTGCTGAGAGACCCGATGGGTGGGCATATGAAGCAGCAAATGTTACTTAGAAGGTGGGCTGACAATCTCTATGCTCAGTGCTTGTTTTGTTTTATAATCCTCAAATAGGAGTCTGAATGATAGATCCATTCACCCATACATTTCAGTGTCCCTAGGATTGGAATAAGTCTCTCTGCAAGAACTTCTCCAGCAGTTACACAGTGATTTCCATTGACAGACGGCTATTTCCTGAACATTTTCTCCAAATGGGAACAGGGTTTCCAAACAGAGGTTCTATAGACAGAGGACTCCCTCATTCTTGTAGACAACTTTGCCTTTGATGATCACAGATTCAATTACTTCCTGATGGCCCCCAAACCGATAGATCAAATGTTCCCATCTGGGAGGAGGAAAAAACAAAACAAAAAACAAAACAAAAAAAAAAAAAAAGTTACACACACACATACAGTACATACTAAACTAGCTGACAAAATTTTTTTTTTAAAAAAAGTTACCCACCCCCCCCCCCCAACCTCATTACTCCCTTTATGATTGTAACTTGTCAAGTAAGGAATCGCTGAATCATGCCCTAATAGCTATCAAACAAACAAAGCTGTTCTAGCCCATGATATCAAGCAAAGTGCTTCTTCCTTGTGTGCTGCTTGTGCACTAGAGCTTAGAATTGGCAAATCAAAAATGGCAGAAAGTGCATTTGATAGACTGTATGCAGCTTAGCATTAAGCCAAATTTCTTGCATAATTGTAGCCAAATGTTATCAGTCTGTCTCTCAACATAATCAGAAAACCCACTTTTGAAAAATACCATATCCAATCTTTACTGATACAAAAGTTTTTCTAAAATAATGTGATATACTGTAACTAGTTGCAGGCCTACAGTATCTCACTATTTTTGACTGTACTTTGTGGATTTTTTCATTGTGGCTCCTATTTAATATTGGTCAACTTTTTACCGGAAGGAATTTTTGTATTGAAATAAAAACAATTTGCATCAAAGATTAGATATAGTTCAAATGTTGGTTTTCTGATTATGGTGCAAGACTGATATCCTTTGGTTCCAATGATGAGTTCAGAAGGTGTAGAGGGACACCATTAATTGATATTCCCAATTTTTGCAATTCTTGTAATTCCTTGCATGTCACTGACCATTTCAGTGGTCCAGTTACCACTTATGCAATGTGATGGCCGAATGTTGTGGGCAACAAAAACCAGTTCCCACTATGGGATTCCAAATATAGATTTTTTTTTATTTTTTTTTTTACAGAGAACACTTTTATATTATTCATGTGTCCACAAGGCACCCATAAAGCTTGATGTTGGTGCAGTGGCTGTAGTTATGCAAATAGTTAAAATTTCCCTTTTTTCCTGTCCCAGGAAGATCCGGTGAGAAAATATTTAGGAGGGTGTTTAATGGTAGTTGAATTCAGTTCAATACTCACCGTGGTGCATGAAGGATTATGACATCCCCTTGTTTCCCAACCTCTAGTGAGCCATGGGTGTGCGATTTTCCCAGCGAGTATGCAGCATTAATTGTAGCAGCAGCAAGGGCTTCATTTAGAGACATTTTCATATTGACACAGGCCAGGTGCATAACAATAGGCTGAAAGAAATGTGCTCATCACTTTTATACTACAGCAATGCTAGTTAGTAATAACAGCAGAATAATACACATTCTATTGAAGGCTTCTTGTCACTGACCCAGGAGACTAGACAGGAGCAGCCTCTGTGATCACAGCGGAGCCCAGAGCTGTAGGGGGTGGAGGGGGCGGCACTGACCCTTGATGTTTGTCTTCCTCCAGTTTGCCCTCAGCTGACAGCTAAACCATAAATCAGTAGTGATCTGCTGCTTATGTGGACAACGGGTTTAGCTTTTCCTCATCCTAGCAGGGCAGTTGCACCTGCAGGAAATGTGATAAGACAGCTTGATTTGCACAAGTCACATAGTACATCATGCAGCCATGTACTGTACCTGGACTTTTGCTAAACTGAGTCCTCATCAACAATTTAAATATTGGTAATCCATTTCTTTATTGGATAATGCAAGAAACCATTCCAAATTAGTTTTAGTTTTGGTAATTTTTCTCTGGAAATAGCTTCTTAAAATTGACTTATGCTTTGTAAAGTTTCCTGCAATTGTAAGTATTTTTCACAGTAAAAAAAGACATTCAATAAGACATTACTTAAGAGGAACGGTCGCGAAAATCTTAAAATTTAAAAAAAAAAAAAAAAACACATACAAATAAGAAGTACATTTCTCCCTGAGCAAAAATGAGCCACAAATTACTTTTCTCCTATGTTACTGTCACTTACAGTAGGTAGTAATCTGACATTACCGACAGGTTTTGGGCTAGTCCATCTATTCATGGGGAATTCTCAGCATGGCCTTTATTCTTTATAAAGACAATCTCTTACATTTTTAATAAAAAGATGCTGACCAGCCCCCCTGCACACTATTTTGGCAGTTGGACGGAGCAACTGCCATTCACCAAGTGCTTTTAAAAATAAGGAAAACCCTGAGAACTCCTTATGAGAAGACGGGCTAGTCCAAAATCTGTTGGTAATATCAGATTTCTACTACCTACTGTAAGTGACAGCAACATGGGAGACGTGTCATTTTTGGCTCATTTTACTCTGGGAGAAATGTGCTTTTTATTTTTAAGTGTCTCTTCAAATTTTACGATTTTTGCGACAGTTCCTCTTTAGTATGGGAGCTGAATAAAATGTAAAGAGCAGAAGCCTGCATGAATGTTCAATCGTCAAACCTAATTAAGATAATATTTTAGGAAAACGTTTAGGATTATGTCTATAAATTGTACATCCCGAAATGACGTAGTAATCAGATGTGATCATAAGGGAAACAGTTTTGGTACCCAACACTGTATAAATGCAACCCTGTGCTGTTGCTTATTGATGCATCTGTACAGCACTAGGTTACCCAAACTATGCGCGCTAGCAATCACATCCAATCACTACAGATGCACAGGCTGGCAATATTGGTCAACTACATGCACAAATAGTAAAGTTGAAATATGGTATATAGGGAATCGCTAATTTGGACAAGCCAAAAATATATTTTAGAGGCGTTTTATAACTGTGGCAATTGTAATTTGAAAAATAGGGATATACATGCGTTCTGCATAAATGCCAATTTTTTTCCTGTGAAGAATGACTATAAAATCAAATAATTATTGGAAAAATAAAGATTTCCCACAGAAATCCTTTATTATACCTCCCGATTCCCCGATTCCGCCCCCCCAAAAAACAAAAAAAACAAACCCCCACTATTCCGTATATCTCTCTCACTTCGATGGCATAAGCAATATAAAAAGTTATTGCTGTATGACTAGCGACACAGCTGAAATGCCAAATTGTCAGGAACCTTAAGAGGTAAAAACCTCGGAACCTGAAGTGGTTAAAGGTTAACCAATAAACTTAATCAGCAAACTGCAGTAAAGGGTCCCATACACTGGTCAATTTCAGCCATCAATCGATCGTATGGAATCGATAAGAAATTGATCGATTTGCGGCCGATTTGAATTGATTTGATCTAGCTGACAGGATGGAAAATCTAGGTCGGTCTGCTGCTGACTGCAGATCGATGGCCCATCGAGTTGCATTGGATCTAATGGTCCAATAATGCATTTAGATCGATTTCCAATAGATTTCATTCTGAAATCTATTGGAAATTCTGTTCCTAGTATGTGGCACACATCAGATAGATTCCTGTCAGATTAGACTTGAAAGGCATCTGACAGAAATCTGATGGTCGAATCTGCTGCAAATCTATAGGTGTATGGCCACCTTACAAAGAAAAATAGTTACTCTACACGCTGGCAGTTTTACAAATCACTTACCATGGAAACGCAGTGTGCATTGGGATTGAAATCACTACCTAATGATACAATGACTCCAGCTTTCAGCAGGTCTCTGGCTCGCGGCTGTTTCAGCCTTTCGGAGGAAAGAAAAAAAATATTGGTCTTCATGAATAAAGCAAGAATGATATGGATTGTCATCATTCATTATACTGTCAATTTAAATATTTCTAATACAGCCAACCTGTTATATTTTACTACACAAAAAGGTATGGGGGGGGGGAGGAAAACAAAAAGAAAACAGCATTAGTGGTAATAGTCTCCTCCTGCCTATCAGCCATCTCCTCCTGGATGTCCGCTAGGTTCCTGAAACTAAATCTAGACAAAACGGAATTTATGATCTTCCCACCCCGGCCATCCATGAACCTCCCAGATGTGCAGGTCACTGTTAACCACACTACCATTCGCCCTACCTCTCAAGCCCGCTGTCTGGGTGTCACCCTGGACTCCGCACTCTCCTTCACTTCCCACATCCAAAACCTCACAAAGTCCTGCAACTTTCACCTTCGTAACATCTGTAAGATTCGCCCTTTCCTGATCTCTGCCACCACCAAACTCCTCATCCATGCCCTCATAATTTCCCACCTCGACTACTGCAATGCCCTTCTGTCTGGTCTCCCTATGACCCGAATAGCCCCACTGCAGTCCATCATGAATGCGGCAGCCATAATTATCCACTGCTCCCATCGCTCCACCAGGGCAGATCCCCTCCTTGAATCCCTCCACTGGCTTCCTATCCAGTCCAGAATCAGAGTCAAGATACTGTGTCTGACCTACAAATCTGTCCACAAAACCTGTAAAGCCTACATTTCTGATCTTACTCAGAGGTACACACCTAGCACCTCACTCCGCTCTTCCAATTAACTTCGCCTAACCGCCCCCCATATTACTCAGTCCCATGCACGCCTCCAGGACTTCTCAAGAGCTGCTCCAACACTTTGGAACTCCCTACCTCCACCCATTAGGGCAGCCCCAGTGTTGCCAACCGCCCGTAAATTTACGGGCAGCCCGTATTTTTTTATACAAATTAAGCTGCCCGTGAATTCCGTAAGGAATTCAGCAGCGTCCGTAAAAGGGCGGTCAATGTTTCAGGAGGACAGCGGCGCAGTGGAGGAAGAGCTGTTGGCAGCGGTGGAGAAGGGGGGCAATCTCCCCCCCCCCCTTCTCTCACCTTAGTGCTCTCCCTCCCTCGCTGACTGTCCCCCTCCAAGTGCGGACTCCGGAGTGGCGCTTGGCAGCGGGCGGGACTTACCTTCCGTCTCGCTCCTGCGCCGGAAGTTCTGCTGCTCTGGTCTGGACCAGACCAGAGTAGCGGCAGATCATCCCGTGCCAGCGACGAGAGAAGACGCAGGTAAGTTCCGCTCACTGCCGCCTGCCACTGCGCACATATAACCCTGGCTACATCTACTGGGCACATATAACCCTGGCTACATATAACCCTGGCTACATCTACTGGGCACATATAACCCTGGCTACATCTACTGGGCACATATCCAGTAGACCCTGGCTACATATACTGGGCACATATACCCCTGTCTACATATACTGGGGACATATACCTCTGGCTACATATACTGGGCACATATATCTGCTGGCTACATATACTGAGGACACTGGCTGTTTGCCATTATGTGCATTTACTGGTGAAATGCTGTCTCTCATGTGCATTTACTGGTGCAAAGCTGTCTCTCATTACGTGCATTTACTAGTGAAAAGCTGTTTCTCATTACGTGCATTTACTGGTGAAAGGCGGTC
Organism: Hyperolius riggenbachi; assembly: GCF_040937935.1. NCBI lineage: Eukaryota > Metazoa > Chordata > Amphibia > Anura > Hyperoliidae > Hyperolius > Hyperolius riggenbachi. The sequence goes on from NC_090648.1 coordinate 318,388,339, forward strand.
TCTCATTACGTGCATTTACTGGTGAAAGGCGGTCTCTTATGTGCATTTACTGGTGAAACGCTGTCTCTCATTATGTGTATTTACTTGCCATGCCCACTTTAGTCGCCGCAAATTTCCTCGAACATGTTGCCCCCTACCCATTTGACTGCCCCCTCATATGTGCCAGTCTAGAACCGGCCCTGTACCCCTGCCTACATATACTGGGCACATATACCCCTGGCTACCTGTTCTGGGGACATCTCTCCCCCTGGCTACCTGTTCTGGGGACATCTATACCCTTGGCCACCTATTCTGGGGACACCTATAGACCTGGGGCTACCTATTTTTGGGGAACCACTGCTGTCAGATTAAATGTATTTTGGGGAACTGCTGTCAGATTATGTGTATGTTGGGGGAATCACTGCTGCCAGATTACATCTATTTTTTGGGAACCACTGCCATATTATCTGTATTTTGGAAGAACCTTTGCCAGATTACGTGGATTTTTGGTAAAATGCTATAAGATTACATGTATTTTGGGGGAAGGGGGGGGAAACACTATGGCAGAGCTCAAACTTCCCTGGCAGACCTATCAAAGCAATATTAAAATCATGTATATTTGGCTCCACCCATGACCACGCCCACATTCTGTTGCGTGGCCACGCCCATTTTTTCGGCGCAGCGCAGGGGGTTTTGTCAGTAAAAAAAATATCTTTTGTCAGTAAATTTTTAGGTATTTGTCAGTAAAAACGTGAAAGGTTGGCAACACTGGGCAACCCCCTCCTTCAATATCTTCAAGAAAGCCCTCAAAACTCACCTTTCACTCTGGCCTACTACCCCTCACAAGTGCTCTAAACCCACAGCTGAACTCTGGTCCCCTACCTTTCGTGTCCTTACCTCTCCCTCTAGATTGTAAGCCTTTGGGCAGGGTCCTCCTTTTGTGTCCTACCTGATCATGCACCTCCATTACTGTGAACCCATGCTATGCATCTGAGTGAACCTAACTTGCCTAATCTCCATGCTCCCATCCAGTGACTGACTAAGCATTACCTTGTACTCCTACTGTGCTGCATGATCTGGTCTTTCTTGTATTCATGTATTGTCATTTTGCTGTTTGTCACCCCTAAATATTGTCTGTAACCTAAACTAATGTCCAGCACTGCGTAATTTGTTGGCGCTTTATAAATACAATAAATAATAATAATAATAATAATAATAGACCCTACAATGGCACAGCACATCCTTTACACACACACTTCATTACACAAGAGCGTGGTGGTAGCGCTGCAGTATAATGAGTTGTGTAACTGTGCGTTACCGCTAAACCTATGTGTTAACAGGTACAGCAAAGCATACTTCTCATACCTGCATGCTTCACTGTATGGGATGCAACTCGTCCGTAATGTGTGGTACTACTTTTAGGGCTCGTTTCCACTATTGCGGTGCGGAATCGCCTGGATGCGGATGCGATTCCCCATGCGTTTTTTGCCGCGAATTCGCATAGGTGAGGGTATATGCGATTTTAACCATGTCACTGCCTGTGTGAATTTACATTGGTACCTATGCGAATTCGATTGCGAATTCGCAGCAAAAACGCATGGGGAAACCGCATGCGATTTCCCTATTAAATACATTGCATGCGATTCACATGCATTCCACTCGCAGGCGAATTCTGCGGCTCTTTTGTGCATTTTTTCAGAGCTGAAAAAAACCACACCTCAACAACGCTACAGTGGAAACAGGCCCATCCACTTGCATTACATGTGCGAATCCGCATGCGTTGGACGCAGATGAATGTCAGTTAAATCATGTGTGTATGATGATCTGCAGATATCATAGACTATCATTGCAATTTGCAGGAACGGATCTTTGGCAGGAACAGATCTTTTGCAGATACTGATCTTTTGTGTCTGTACAGCATCTGTGTGTGCAGCATCTTGCAAAGGTTTTTTTTCTGATGGGGAGTTCAGCTCCATAGAATAGACTGTGTAGAGTATGGCTCTCATACTACATGGAAGGGGGTAAAATTGGTCTGTGATCTTTCAGTTTCCAAAGACTATAGTCTGATGTGTGTATGCACCTTAAAGGTGGCCATACACTGGTCGATTTGCCATCAGATTCGACCAACAGACAGATCCCTATCTGATCGAATCTGATCAGAGAGGGATCGTATGGCTACCTTTACTGCAAACAGATTGTGAACCGATTTCAGCCTGAAACCGTTCACAATCTGTTGTGGTGGTGGTGCTGCTGCCGCAGCTCCCCCCCCCCCGCCGCATACATTACCTGCTCCGCCGGCGCGACTCCCGGGTCTCTCTCCGCTCTTCTTCTCCGTCTCCGCTCTGGTCTCCGGCTCCAGCATGCTTCACTTCTTCCTACCCGGCAGGAAGTTTAAACAGTAGAGCGCCCTCTACTGTTTAAACTTCCTGCCGGGCAGGAATAAGTGAAGGCATGCCGGAGACCAGAGCGGAGAAGAAGACCGGAGAAGAAGACCGGAGAAGAAGACCGGAGAAGAAGAGCGGAGATGAGCGGGGGCAGTCGCGCCAGCGGAGCAGGTAATGTATGCGGCTCTATTGCATCGGTCGTCGGGCACTCGAACGCCGCTAGCGATGCGCTCTTTACCCGCGGGCGATCGACGGTTATTTTCCACACGGCGCGATCGGACGAAATGGATCGAAATTCGGCGTGTAGCGCGAACGATTGGCAGCAGATTCGATCCCAGTGATCGAATCTGCTGTCGAAACGGCTGTAAATCGGGCCAGTGTATGGCCAGCTTAAGTCTTAGTCGTGGAGAGGGCTGTTATCTGACTTATTATCTCAACTGTAAGTGAACGGTTTACTTTTTATCTGCCAGAGGAGAGGTCATTACTTCACAGACTGCTCTGAAAGAATAATTTTGAATGCTGAGTGTTGTGTAATCTGCACATATTATAGAATGATGCAATGTTAGAAAAAACACTATATACCTGAAAATAAAAATATGAGAATATTTTCTTTGCTGCTAATCTTCTAGTAATTATGCATAGTACACAACCAATTCACTATATCATATTTTTTTTTCGCTTCAGTGTCTCTTTAATAACACAGATATAAAATGCAGGTTAAATAGGACAAAGCAACTTGGAATCAACTTTACCTCAGAATATAAGCAGTAGTTGGCAACAAAACGGCAGAACACTTGGCTGAAGCTATTGCAGAGATGCCTTCATCACTAATTTCTTCCAGGTGACTGATAGCTTGTGCTCCCATTTCTGCAGCCAGCTTAAATATACAAAAAACAAAACAAAACAAAAAACAAACAAAAAAAAAAACCACACACTATAAAAAGGAGAAAGATCATCATCATTTTCAGCCTTCTACAAAGTTGGAGCACAGAGACAATTCTGTATTAACTCACACTTTGCTACAAAATGTGCAGGATGCACCTGAATATTACAAGTCGACTATGGCGAGAATTAAAATATGCATCATCTAAAACAAGTCATGAACATTAGCAATAGAAAAGATCCACAGGATAAAGAGGTTTGTATAGGGTTACTTACAGTGAAAAACCTGCTTGTTAGAATAAATACATTTAGAGGAACAGTCTCTGTTAAGTGCAAAACCACGGAACAGCACATAAAAAAGGAAGGATACAACTGAAAAATATATATAAAGCCATCTCCAATTAGGCCATTATGGGTCTGGTCTAGAGATGGGCCGAACGGTTCGCCGGCGACCGGTTCCAGGCGAACTTTGGTGGTTCGTGTTCGCCTGGACCAGGCGAACTTTTGCGGAAGTTCGATTCGCCCCATAATGCACTATGAGGGTCAACTTTGACCCTCTGCATCACAGTCAGCAGGCACATTGTAGCCATTCAGGCTACACTAAGCCCTGGAGCCCCCCCCACCCCCTTATATAAGGCAGGCTCCGGCGGCCATTAGCCTCGCTCGTGTGCCTGCTAGAGACAGACTAGGGACAGCTGCTGCAGACTTGTTCTTCTAGGGACAAATTAGTTAGGTTCTTGGCTGCTTAGCTTGCTCCTGGCTGATTATTATTACTTTTATAGCACCCCTCAACAGCTCTTTTCAGAGCTCATCCTGTACTTTTTTTTGTGTGTGTGTCAAACTGACACTTTTGTTGCATGCACAGCCTTGCTAATTCATAGTGAGTGTGCCACTGCCAGCAGCCCAGCACATTCAGTGACTGTGTGTGTGACAGGGAGCTGCACATTGTACTACCCAGTACTGCATATACCCATTACCTGTTGTGTTTACTTAACCCACCTCATCACTGCATATACCTAGCTTTGTGTTGAGTGAACCCAGCTCACTGCATCTAACTACCTGTACTGTTCAGTGAACCCACCTCACAGCATCTAACTACCTGTTGTGTTGAGTGAACCCACCTAACTGCATCTAAGTACCTTTACTGTTCAGTGAACCCAGCTCACTGCATATACCTAGCATCTCCCTGAGATGGACAAAATGGACAAACCAGGTAGAGGAAGAGGTAGAGGCAGACCCAGAGGAAGGCCACCAGGCACCGGCAGGTCTGTGCGAGGTGGTGTTGCTGTGATTTCGTGCGGACCTGGCCCAAAATACAGTGCTCAGAAGAAGGCATGTGCCATCACTTCCCAAGATCAGGACGTGCTTGACTATTCAACACAGAACTCATCTCCCGCAGCCACCAGCGCTACAACAAGCACCACATCCGCTGCATTTGACACTTCGCAGGAGTTATTTGGTGGTGGTGGTGAAATCACTGATTCCCAGCCACTACTGCAACAACAAGAAGAAGGTGCAGGTACACCACCTCATACGTCTGAGTTAGGTGGCGATAGTATGGACGTTACGTGAGGAGGGGGGGGGGGGAATGATGAACCACCTGAAGTTGGTGCAGTTGAGGAGGTGTCTGAGGAAAGCGAAGCTGGGCAGGAGGATTATGACGACGATTATACGGATGCCACGTATGTTCCCAGTAGACGACGACGACCAGGGGGACAGTTCAGAGGGGAAGTCAGAGAGGAGTAGGAGTAGGAGGAGACGACTCCATGATAGAAGCAGAGGGAGCTCGTCCTCAGAAACAGCTGGGGGAAGTGTCCGGCGCCATGTATCACCAGCTATGGACAGCCAGCCAACATGCCCTTCAACGTCAGCTGCTGACGCCACCGTAGCGCCATCACCCCAGGGGGGCTCAGCGGTTTGGCAATTTTTTAACAGGTGTGTCTCAGATCGGAGCAAAGCCATATGTTCTCTCGGCCAGCAAAAATTGAGCCATGGAAAGGCCAACTCTCACGTAGGGACAATTGCCTTATGAAGGCACCTGGAGAGAAGGCACAAACAGCTATGGCAAGAACACCTGAGAAAAAGCAGCACCCAAAAGACAAGCCACCCTCCTTCTCCTCTTCTTCCTTCAGGTGCATCGTCTTCATCCGCTTTTTCCCTTGCACCTTCACAGCCACCCAGCTGTCCGTAAAGGAAGTATTTGAGCGTAAGAAGCAAATGTCTGCCAATCACCCTCTTGCACGGCGTCTGACAGCTGGCGTGGCGGAACTATTAGCTCTCCAGCTATTACCATACAAGCTGGTGAAGTCAGAGGCTTTCCGTAAATTTGTGGCCATTGGGACACCGCAGTGGAAGATACCAGGCCGCACTTATTTTTCACGAAAGGCCATACCCAAACTGTACCGTGCAGTTGAGAGGCAAGTGGTGTCATCTATTGCGAAGAGCATTGGGTCAAGGGTCCACCTGACCACGGATGCCTGGTCTGCCAAGCACGGGCAGGGCTGCTACATTACGTACACAGCTCATTGGGTCAACCTGGTGACCGATGGCAGCAAGCAGGGAGTACGTGGCTGCGCAGCGGACCGACTTGTCACACCTCCATGGCTTGCAGGCAGGCCTCCAGCTACCTCCTCTCCGCCTGCTACCACCTCTTCGCTGTCGTCGTCCTCCAACTTGGCTGGTGCCGTGATCTCCTCTCCAGCTACACAGCCCCCGCACCCCAGGGCCTATGCTGCATGCCAGGTACGACGGTGTCACACAGTGTTAGACATGTCTTGCCTGAAAGCGGAGAGTCACACTGGACCAGCTCTCCTGGCTGCTCTTAAGGTGGAGCAATGGCTGACCCCGCACAAGCTTGAGATCGGCAACGTGGTGTGTGAAAGCTGACACACGTACCCTGTATGGTACATGTGCTGAATCTGGTCGTGCAAAGATGTGTGTCCAAGTACCCAGGCTTAGAGGACGTCCTGAAGCAGGCCAGGAAGTTGTGTGGGCATTTCAGGCGCTCTTACAAGGCCATGGCACGCTTTGCGGACATTCAGCGTAGAAACAACTTGCCGGTGAGACGCCTGATTTGCAATAGCCCGACTCACTGGAATTCCACCCTGCTGATGTTCTCTCGCCTGCTAGACCAGGAGAAAGCTGTCACCCAGTACCTGTATCATTACAGTACAAGGACACAATCTGGGAGGATGGGGATGTTGTGGCCCAATAACTGGACACTGATGCGAAATGCATGCAGGGTCAAGGAGCCCTTTGAGGAGGTGACCAAACTGGTGAGTCGCGCTGAGGGCACCATCAGCGACTTGATCCCCTACGCCTACTTCCTGGAGTGTGCCGTGCGTAGAGTGGTGCGTAGAGTGGTGGATACAGCTGTAGAGGAGCGTGAACGATAACAGTTACGGCAGCAGGAGTCGTGGGAGCGATTTACATCCGAACCCGATGTTTCCACAACACCTGCGGCAGCACAGAGGGGGGAGGAGGAGGAGGAGGAGTCGTGTGGTGAAGGAGAGGAGTCAGACTGATGATGGTGATGATGAGGAAGGTGTTTCTGTGGAGGAGGAAGAGGCGGCAGAAGAAGAACAAATGCGGCAGCCGTCACAGGGGGCTTCTGCTGCTCCACGTTCCCGTGGTATTGTTCGTGGCTGGGGGGAGGAAGAGGAGTTGCGTCCCTTCACTGAGGAAGAGCAAGAGGAGATGGAAAGTACGTCTGCATCCAGCTTTGTGCAGATGGCCTCTTTCATGTTGTCCAGCCTGTTGAGGGACCCCCGTATCAAAAAACTCAAGGCGAATGACCTGTACTGGGTGGCCACGCTACTAGACCCTCGGTACAGGCACAAAGTGGCGGACCTGTTACCAACTCAACAGAAGGCGGAAAGGATGCAGCACTTGCAGAACAAGCTGTCGATGATGCTTTACAATGCGTTTAAGAGTTATGTGGCTGCACAACGCAATCAAGGTACCACTGGCAGTAACCCTCCTCCTCCCAAGTCCACGCAGGTAAGGACAGGACACTCAGGGTGATGTCGGACATGCGGACATTCTTTAGTCCAACTCCTCGCCATAGTCCTTCCGGATCCACCCTCCACCAACGCCTGGACCGGCAGGTAGCCGACTACCTGGCCTTGAGTGTGGATGTAGACACTGCGAGCAGTGACGATGAACCCTTGGACTACTGGTTGCGCAGGCTTGACCTGTGGCCAGAGCTGTCCCAATTTGCCATACAACTTCTCTCTTGCCCTGCCGCAAGCGTCCTGTCAGAAAGGACCTTCAGTGCAGCTGGAGGCATTGTCACTGAGAAGAGAAGTCGCCTAAGTCACGACAGTGTTCAGTACCTGACCTTTATTAAAATGAATGAGGAATGGATCACGGAGGGCTACTGCACGACCGAAGACTAAGTCAGTCCCCACACACAGCATCTCTGCCTGCAGGCCACTTGCCTTCTCCGCCACCACCAACAGGGTCCAGGACTCTAGGCGGATTCCTGAATTTTTAAGGCGGCTGCTACACTAATTTTTTTGGTGCGTGTACATGCCTGCCTAATTTTTCTGGCTGCACTGCGGGCGGCTGCAACAAAAAAACAAAAAGGCATGTACATGTGCCCATCCCCCTTCGTGATCATTACCTTGCCGTGGTGAAGGGGCTTGCGTATCACAATGAAGCAATGACCGCCGGCTATTTGAGTGTCTCGGGTGGGGGTGGCACACAAAAGATAATAAAGTCCTTGCTTCATTGTGATCAGACCAAATTTGATCAGCTGAACAGTCACTGTTGTTCTATCATTGAGCTACCACAGCCCGGCGACCATATGGGCTTGAAAACCGCCATGGCCTACACTCTGCTTGCTTAATTTAATTAAATATAGCCGGCGGCAATGTAATAGATGAAGCCACCGGCTTTCGCACTGCCTCTCTCCTCTCCCCGATACCCCCCCCCCCCCCCCAGCCTCCCATACAATAAGTAGCAGCCGGCGGGGACACGCGTGTCCCGAGAGTCGTTCGTCGCGGCAGGGGAATCCTGCCGTTCCTGCAGAGCGGATGCTGGCAGAAGCAATGTCTGCAGCCTCCCCGCTCTGCTGCGACGAAAGACTCTCCGGCTGCTATGTATATTGTATGGGAGGCGGGGAGGAGAGGAGAGGAGAGGAGAGGAGAGGAGAGAGAGAGAGAGAGAGAGGGGGGGGGAAGAGAGGCAGTGCGAAAGCCGGCGGCTTCATCTATTACATTGCCGCCGGCTATATTTAATTAAATTAAGCAAGTTGTAATAAATTTGGCCGCAGCGAGACGGCGCAAACATTTCTAACATTGACCACTGCGCTGCGGCCACTTCGCACATTGGCCGGCCAGAACCCGAAGTGGCCACACTTCGGTTTCTGGCCGTAACATATGCACAAAACAGATGTTTCAAGCAACATACAAGAGCACATGTAGCTGTAGTGTGTGTAGTTTTTTTTTGTTTTGTTTTTGTTTTACATACATACATTGTTTTACATACATAGTTTTTGTTTTACATACATTGAAGCCAAATATGCAAAGTATCCATTGCAAGCTGCCGATTACGGACAGCCGCTGAGATGCAAATAAATTCTGGGTTGATGCAGGATTATGCAAACTGTATAAGCAAATGTGTGCAGCTTGAAAATGGACCAATCTCATTCCGCCAAGGTGGAATTTAATTGATATATTTTTAAGCTGTAGCAGTAAAGAGTTCTTCTGACAAACATAAGGTTAAGAGTGGTAGACACAAACCTCTGCAGCATGCATGGGGTTGAGCTCATCCCCATGAAAATTCAGTTGTAGTCCTATAGCTTTCCCAGCCTGAAGAATCCTTTTGGTGCACTCAAGGTCAAAGACTCCTTTTTCACAGAAGACATCAATGTTATCCACATGAATTTCTTCATTTATAGCCATTTGCTTCAAAGCAGGAAGATGATTATCAATTATATCTGTGGCTGCTGTTTCTGCACTTTTGCCTCTACCAAGAGAGCAATATATGAAGTAAAAAAATAAAAATAAAATCATATTTTACAGTAGTCTCAGAACGAATCAGTAGCTAGAGGTACCTCACACACCCTGTATACAGTGGTTCTTCCATTCTTTTGCTGTTCCAGCTGTACCCACCATCACTCTGGCAGCGGACACTGATGGCTGTGTACAAGCCAGTGCCCAAACAAAAACATAGTATATTTTCGCAGCTGTGACAAGTTAGGTGCTGTGTACTAGGCAATTTGGCTCAGTTCATTCTACGGCACTAGGTTATGTGGTTCATGAGAGGCATTGTAAGTTGCAAGGAGGAAAAAAAGCCACCTATGTTAAATCAGCCCAAATAGACATAGAAGGCCAATTGTATGAATACTCTTTACCCCAAACTATAGCTCAAGAAGGCCAAGTTTTTATGCCGCTTCCCACAAACCCACACAAAAAATGAATGCTTTTCTCCTGGTGGACTCAAGGCGCATCAGAGCTGCATTTAGGGTGTGGTCCACAAGTGTTCAGGACCAGGGAGAGTTGCCCATAGACTCCTTACCGTTTTACACACTGGCTTGAGTCAGGATTCGAACCCTGGTAAAAGGTTCAAGTCCTACATCAATGGCAACAGCCTTCATATATGCTTAGTTTCTGTTACCAAGGTTTGCTTACTTGTGAAGAAAAAAAAAAATAAAATAAAAATAAAAAAGTACGTTGAAATGAATACACTATAACTAGGAGTAATAAAGAAGGATAAACGAGATGCACATATTACAGAGTTGACGTAGGATTCCGCAAGTCTTATATTAACATGGAATAATTTGCATTGTGTTTTCCATCAACAACCTACTTTATAACCATGTTCAGGCAGTCTAAGGCCCCATTCACACTTGAAAGGGCAAAACGCCGGCAATTTTTGCAGGAGTGATTTTTCTGCTATTTCACTCGAAAAAAATCACTGGTGCAGGCTATTTGTGCCGATTAGCGCAAATCGCCCAAGTAAGAATGGGCGCATAGGGTTTTATTACACTAGCGCTTTCAAAAGCGCTAGCGTTTGAGCGTTTTGCCGAAAACGCCAGGAAAAATGCTCTAGTGTGAATGGGGCCTTAGGGCCCTTTTACGCGAGTAGTTGATAGGCAGTGAAAAGCCTGTCGACCTCTCACAACTGCTTGCTGCTGGCTGGTAAATGCTCGCTGCTGGCTGGTAACTGCTCACTGAGCACGTAGTTCAACTGCCCATGTGAAAGGGCCCTTAAGGTGGCCACATACCATACAATTTTTTAAGTATCTGTTCAATTCAAGAATAGCAATCAATTTTTTTGATCGATTGTAACAATTCAGAAATCTGACCAATAAAATAATTGAAAGCTCAGAAAAAAAAATGATTGGAACTGTACAAGTAATTGACCATCCATCACATACCATACAATTCTTGATAAAGTTGGTCTGAAATTTCCAACATGTCCAATCTCCAAAAAAACAAACAAACAAACAAAAAAAAACACCCAGGATATTCGATTGGATTTATCAATTTAAAACAAAGAAAAGCTCTCGATTTTTCAGGACAAACGATCAAAATTATTGAATTAGTGAAAAATTGGATCTTTTAATTGTATGGTGTGTGGTCTCCTTTGGGTGACCACTAATGATACAATCTTTTTCATCCAATTTTACCAAATCCAGGATAAACAGAGAATATATTGAATGGATCATTTAGGCAGTTCCCTTATATTACATAGAAATTGTAAGATTAGATGAAAAAGATTGGATCATTAGTAGCCACCCTCATGTTATGCATGTGTGAATACACGCTTAGCACCATCATTTGCCTGTTATGTAATGTTCTCTGCCTACTTGACTCACATGACTGGCTACAGGAAAAGAATTACAAATTCTCTTGAAAATAAACATTACACCCTTCAGTAGAGAATAGCTTTAGCTATATTTTCATTCAGATGGAAAACATCTGATAAATGAAACATTTGTTGAGACAACTGAAACACTTACTTTGGCACTGAATGGGCACCACAGTATGTGGGAGAGATGCCAATATCTAGTTCCTTCTGAGCTCGCCTAATGACTTTCAGCATCTTCAGTTCAGTCTCCAGCTTTAAGCCATATCCAGTCTTGCACTCCACTAATGTCGTCCCCGTCCTTAGCATACTTTGCAGGCGCTGCTTAAAGCTACAGTACAGCTTTTCTTCAGAGGCAGCTTCCGTGTGGTCCACTGTAAAATGTATGCCTCCTCCAGCTGCATGAATGTCCATATACGTGGCACCTGCTAGCTAAAAGCATGTGGACAAGCAGTGGGGAAAATGTCATAATATAAGCTATTGGGAAGAACTGAGCAACATGGTATAATTGGTGGCTTATCAATAGGGGATGCGTAGGAAACCCCAGGGAATGGGGATGCTCATTCGGATTTCTCACAATTGAAATTTGCGAATTTCTGATCAGAACTCGGAAATCACATTTCTATGGAAATACTGCAATTTGGTAATTTTAGCCCAATCACAGAACTCAGAAGCACTGGACCAATCAGAGAATGCAGAGTCAACACAGAAGTATTTGGCCAATCAGAGAATGCAAAAGAATTACCCAACACTAGTCGGAAATCCGAACTTGGAAATCGGAAACAGATCAGAAATCTGCAGAATTGGTAATGGGAATTGGCGGAAATTGGAATTTCTGCGAAAACAAAAATCAGCATTTCCAACCCTCCCTAGCAGGGACCCAGAACCAGAGGGGTTCTCCTTCAATTATTGTATTAGACATTCATTAATGCTATGCTGGTGATCATTTCTATGTGCTTTGAACAGTGGTAACCAAACGGTTTCCCTCTCCCTGCAGCTGTCTAACAGCTTCTGGTGCTCTATATCAATTGTTGTTATGTATAGAGTGCTTGAGGCCACCCAATGTAAAACTAGTACTGGGTCCCACAAACTTAACTATGCTACTGGCTATGTGATAAATTCTTTTTGGGGTGAATGGAGCTCTATCAAAACCTTTTAGCCTGATGAAAGAGTTGAGCTCTGTGAAACACGTCACTGTTCATTTAGAATAAATACTTTTCATTACACTATATGGCAGCCACCGTTAATCCAGGGCCGGCACTACCATAGAGGCAATGGGGGCAATCGCCCCAGGGCCCCAGAGCCTGTAGGGGCCCCCAAGGTTTCTCCTCCCTTAACCACCTTAGCGGTATGGACGAGCTCAGCTCGTCCATTACCGCCGGTGGCTGCCGCTCAGGCCCTGCTGGGCCGATTTGCTCGCTGTAAAAAGCAGCACACGCAGCCGGCACTTTGCCAGCCGCGTGTGCTGCCTGATCGCCGCCGCAGCGCGGCGATCCGCCGCGTGCAGCGGCGAAAGAGGGTCCCCCCAGCCGCCCGAGCCCTGCGCAGCCGGAACAAACAGTTCCGGCCGGCGCTGAGGGCTGGATCGGAGGCGGCTGACGTCAGGACGTCGGACGACGTCCATGACGTCACTCCGCTCGTCGCCATGGCGACGAGCAAAACGAAACAAGGAAGGCCGCTCATTGCGGCCTTCCTTGTTACTGCGGATCGCCGGAGGCGATCAGAAATATGGGTTAGGAGCGCCCTCTAGTGGGCTTTCATGCAGCCAACTTTCAGTTGGCTGCATGAAATCTTTTTTTTTATTAAAAAAAACCCTCCCGCAGCTGCCCTGGCGATCTTAATAGAACGCCAGGGTGGTTAAAGAGAATCTGTCCTCAAATTCTTACAATAAAAAGCATAACATGCTATTCCTTATGTTCTCCTGGGCCCCTCTGTGCTGATTCTGCCACTCCCTGCTGTAATTCTGGCTTGTAATTGCCATTTTTATGCAGTGTTTACAAACAAAAAACATGGCTTCTACCCAGAGTGAGAACAGCTCACTGTGTGACTCATGCAGAGCTTGGAAAGGGTGTGTATAGCTTCTGCTAATGACAAGCAGTGCTGCACATTCCACACATTCCAGCCTGAGCCCAACAGAGGAAAGAAGATAAGATTTATTACAGAGACAGTGCAACTAGAAAATGATGCAGTAAGACAGGGCACATTAGAACAGGTATAGGAACTTAGAGGATAGAAGAAATAAGGCTCAAAATGTTTTTACAGAGTCTCTTTAACTGTTGCTCCCTGGGGTCTCTAAAGAGTCTGTGGCAGAGTAGGGTCTCACCTGTGCTGGTGGGCAGATGATGGGACGCAACACTGCCAAAGGGCCCAGGAGGGAACTTTGGCTGCTACAATGAGCCCCTAATACCACTTTTTGGTCGGGGGTGTCTGTTGGAGGGCCTCTGGGTTAATTTTGCCCTGGGGCCCCACTATTACTAGAACCGGCCCTGCGTTTATCCTTTCTATCATGCACCTGCTTGTCAGTTCACAAACCTCTCCAGCTGCCTGCTTGTGTAAGACACGTAGAGAAGAATGGAGTTTCTCCCAGCCATTACCCCTCACACAAACTGAGCCAGCTCCTGGCATTAAGTGCTCCAGCAGCCTGTGGCTTACAAGTGTAAAGCACATAGAGCAGCGTGGAGCCTTCTGTCTGCACATCCAAGACACCTCAGTGCAGACACTCCTACACATGAATGTGGCCACTTATACGGTAGGTACCATTTGTGAGGAGTGGAATACATCTGATCCAGGACTGAAGTTTATTGGGCCGAGGAGCATGTGTGCCAGTACATCTTGTAGAGGAAGATCACTGGAAATACCTGGTCCCCGGTTCTAAATGGAACAAAAGCTCTTCAGCCAACCAACCCATATGGGCTAATCGGTAAGAATCTCAGGTGAGATTATTCCACGGTTGGCTAACCAGTTTTCTCAAATTGTCTATTAAGTGCGCTCTCCCCCTCCCATTTCTCCTTGTCCTTTACAGATATCCAGCCTAAGTAGCAAACTCAGTTTTTTCCATATAGGCACATGACAAACTTACTTTCATAGCAAATTCATGAACTCTGTCACCAGCCCACACTGGATGAGTGTGGGCATCCACCAAGCCTAAAAAGCAAGTTAAAAAAAAATATTTATTTTTTTTACACCATAGCAATTCTGTTTTTCAGGATGCACAACACAAAGTGTCAACATATCCTGATAGAGTGATTGAACACGATTGTTAAACATAGCATAGACTTGTATTGTAGCCATCTACAAACTTGTTGGTGTGAGCTGGTGCTAAAGATGCCCACTAAAGACAGAATCTTTACTGCACAATTTTACCACTGCTTTGTAATAGGAGGGCCTCCCTAAAGCAAGGATGTTGAACTCCAGTCTTTGAGGGCCATATCCATGCTGGTGTTTAGGATGGACTGAGACATGGAGATATGTGTTTAGGTTCATACATCCATCCAATTTTTATCTGCAGATGACTGGTCAATTTTACCACTTCCATGTAGTATGAGAGCTTACCTACACTTTGGGCTCTATTCACAAAGCATTAGGTAATGCTCAAAACAGCTGATTTTACTGATCACCTTCCCAAGTCACAATTCACTAAACCTGTTACCGCACATAAAATCAGAGTTCCCAACTAGTGAGGTAACTTACCGTAGGAAACATCAAGAAATGTCAATTCACAAAGATTTCCACATCTTATTTACTGGCCAAAAGTGTTCAGTATTTTTCACCAGCTGCTCTCCCCATGTGGTCTCTATGCGGTAACTTGACAGACATCCTCTGGGAAGAGCCAGGCAGCCAATGGGGAGAGCCAGGCAGCCTGCTTCTCCCTGGGATTGGATGCAATAGGAATGCCAATGGGTCTTTCAGTGTATGAAAGCAGAGACAAGCAACAACTCCGCAGGCAACCCTGCATCCCTTTAGATGTGCATATTTGTATTCTAGCATACAGAAGAGCGCCCCCAGTGGCTGCAGCACATCTAAAGGGATGACAGTATGCACAGTCTAGAAAACTTCCGACATACACGCCTTCTAGCAAGGCAGCAGGCAGGGAAGTAAGTGAAACTTACCGACCAGGGCTTAGTGAATTGAGGCAGTTTGTTCGGTAAATTACCGAACTTCTGCCTCATGGGAGAAAACTTTAGTGAATTTGGAAAAAAGTGTGAAATACCGCATGAGGTATTTTACCTCCCCAAAAAAAAAAACCATTTACTGAACTGCTTATTGTGAATAGAGCCCAATCTGTTCATAGCATTCAAAATTGTTGGCCCTCATACTACATGGCGGTGGTAAAATTGGCCAGTCATCTGCAGATTAAAATTGGATGCATGTACTTTGACTTGCTGAACCACACCCTTCCTGATTCAGTCCCATCAATTTGAGTTGTACAAAAATATGTGAGGCTGCTGTAAGACCCTAAAGGCTCATACACACATCAGACTTTAGTCTTTGGAAAATGAAAGATCAAAGACCTTCACAGTCTTTTCTATGGAGCTGAACTCCCCATCAGAAAAAAAATCTTTGCAAGATGCTGCACACACAGATGCTGTACAGACACAAAAGATCAGTATCTGCAAAAGATCTGTTCCTGCAAATTGCATTAATAGTCTATGAGATCTGCAGATCATTGTACACACCTTATTTAACAGACATTCATCTGCAGATCAGACAATCATCTGCAGATCTGAAAATCCATCCTGGTGGATCTGATCTGCAGATGAATGTCTGTTAAACAAGGTGTGTATGAGGATCTGCAGATATAGACTATGAATGCATTTTGCAGGAACGGATCTTTTGCAGGAACAGATCTTTTGCAGATACTGATCTTTTGAATGTCTACAGCATCTTTGTGTGCAGCATCTTGCAAAGATTTGTCTGATGGGGAGTTCAGTTCCATAGAATAGACTGTGTAGGTTAGGGATGGTCGGAAAATTCCGCGGAATTATTAATTCCGTGATTCCGGCCGGAATTAGCCAATTCCGATTCCGGTGGTCGGAACGGAATTCCTATACCTCTTAAACGGAATTCCGCGGAAATTTTATAATTCTTACCCTCTAGACCATGAACCACACTACATGCTAAAGCTGGCCTAGCATAAACCATACTACCATTATGATCAATTCAATAGAAAAAGTAGCATGATTAAGGATTTGTACTTTTTGAAAAGCATGCTTATATACCATTACCATAGCATATCTATTGAATTGATCATAATGGTAGTATGGTACATGCTACGCCAGCTTTAGCATGTAGAGGTGGGACAAGGTCCTTCAGCACCCAAGGCTGAGACAGCAAAGTGCGCCCCCCCATCCTTTCCACCCCAGCCGTCACACACTGATTGCTATTACACAAAGAGGTGCCCCAGGGCCCCCAACACCCTAATCTCTACTTATCTGGCTTGCAGTCACTGCCATGTATCACCTTTTCTTATTTCTTTCTGCTTCAAACACAATTGGGAATGACAGCTGAATGAATTGTGCACCCCCTCCCAGAGGCGTAGCTAGGGCTTTCAGCGCCCGGGGAAGCAGTAAAGTGTTGTACCGTGTTAGCCATGAGTAAAAGCAAGAAGTTTTGAATCAGGATGATACCATTTATTGGCTAACTTAGAGATGGATAAACAGTGAGCTTTCGACTTATAAAAAGCCTTCGTCGGACTGGTTCCTGACCAGAACTGAAAAACACAGCTTATATACACTGACATACAGAGGAGAAACATTCTTTAGCAAACATAAATGTAATTAGATGCCTTAACTGTTACTGAGGAGGCTTTCCCAGGCATCCTATCTAAATTGATAAGATCAATAGAATCCTCAACATGACATAAAGCAGACTCTGGTGATGAAGAGTTTCAGTTCTGGTCAGGAACCAGTCCACCGAAGGCTTTTTATAAGTCGAAAGCTCACTGTTTATCCATCTCTAAGTTAGCCAATAAATGGTATCATCCTGATTCAAAACTTCTTGCTTTTAGCGCCCGGGGACAAAGACAGTTTATGCGCCCCCCCCCCCCCTCACCCATGGTGGCAAACAGCAAAAAGGGGTGTGGCCCCGCATCCGAATGTGAGCGTGGTCATCGGTGCTGCTTTGCAAATACAAAATAATATGGTAGAAAATTACACTATGACTATGGTAGGATTAGAGTGTGAGCTCCTCTGAGGACAGTCTGTGACATGACTATGTACTCTGTAAAGTGCTGCAGAAGACGTCAGTGCTATATAAATACATAATAATATGGTAGGACATTAGACTATGACTATGGTGGGATTAGATTGTGAGCTCCTCTGAGGACAGTCAGTGACATGACTATGTACTCTGTAAAGTGCTGCAGAAGACGTCAGTGCTATAGATACAGAGAGATGACAGAGAACATTTATATCACGCTTTTGTCCTGTCGGACTCAAAGCGTCAGAGCTGCAGCCACTGGGACGCGTTCTATAGGTCTCCTACTTAACAGGTGCAGGCTTACTGAACAGGAGGAGCGAAGATTTATTTGAACCCAGGTCTCCTATGTTAGAGGCAGAGTCCCAAGTACTGTATCCAGCCACTTGACAGGGCTTTTCCCCTTCCCTATCGCCCCCCCCCCCCCCCCCAAAAAAAAAAATACTGTGATAATGGCTTGCTGAATGTGCAATAAAATGCTAAAAGCTTTAAGCCTGAAGAGTCAGTCAAAGAAAGGGAATGTATGTACAGTATGTGTATATGATATACATACATTCTGTGATTCCTTCCCTGACCCCTGTCCCCGACCCTGCAGGCTTCTTCAAGCATTTAGCAATTTATCACACAAGTACAGTATTTTATGGACCATGAGACCCTCCCAGCTACAGTAATTCCCCCCCCCCCCTCAATAACAGAACAACAGTAACCCTCCCAGCTACAGTAATCCCCCCCATAACAGTAACCCCCCCAGCTACAGTAATTCCCCCCCCCCATAACAGTAACCCTCCCAGCTACAGTAATCCCCCCCCCCCATAACAGTAACCCTCCCAGCTACAGTAACCCCCCATAACAGTAACCCTCCCAGCTACAGTAACCCCCCATAACAGTAACCCTCCCAGCTACAGTAACCCCCCATAACAGTAACCCTCCCAGCTACAGTAACCCCCCCCCCCCATAACAGTAACCCTCCCAGCTACAGTAACCCCCCATAACAGTAACCCTCCCAGCTACAGTAACCCCCCATAACAGTAACCCTCCCAGCTACAGTACCCCCCCCCCATAACAGTAACCCTCCCAGCTACAGTACCCCCCCCCCCATAACAGTAACCCTCCCAGCTACAGTAACCCCCCCCCCCCCCACAACAGTAACCCTCCCAGCTACAGTAATCATCCCCCCCCCCATAACCCTCCCAATAACAGTAATTTGCCCCCCCCCCCCCCCCAATAACAGTAATCCCCTCCAATAACAGTAACCCTCCCAATAACAGTAATCCCCTGCCCCCACCACCAGTAACACACCTGCTCCACCATAAACACAGAGTAATATACAGTGCAAATATCCTAACTCCTTACCAGCAGTGAAGGAGTTAATGAAGAAAGCCTGGGCTGAAGTAAGAGGTGAATCTCTGCGGAGTCATGAGGAGGAAACAGAACACCAGAGCAGCACGGCTTCCACAAAGGAATGCCTGGCATGTGTACAGAGAGAGTCCCTGTCCTGTTCTGGCTGCAGTGGCATTCCTATTCAAGCCACCCGCGCTAGGCAGCATGTGACAGCAGCATCACCATGATTGCTACTGGGGAAGAGAGAAGAGGCAGCATAGAGGCGGAAGAGGAAAGAGAGAGACTCTTGGGGAGAGATGGGAGTCGGCTCTCCACCAATCAGGCACCTGTATGCTCGTGCTAGTCCGATCTTCAGCACTCCAGCCCCAGCGTGATCCATTCCAGCCAGACCTCCAGCACTGACTCAAACTTCCTGGGGCTCCAGTGACCTCATCCTGCATCCTGCGTGCACAGACAGCACTAATGACGTGCGCTGGCACCGCACGCAGACTCTCAGGCAGAGAGAAGATTTAAAAAAACAAAACAATGCGGCAGGGCGCCCTTAGGGAGGCAGCGCCCGGGGGCACATGTCGTACCCCGCCCCCACCAAGCTACGCCCCTGCCCCCTCCTACACTGCGCCCTGAGGCTGGAGCCTCTCCAGCCTCTGCCTCGGCCCGGCCCTGAGTGTGGTTCATGGTCTAGGGGGTAAGACAGATACCTACTACCATGTAGTGTGGTTCATGGTCTAGAGGGTAAGACAGATACCTACTACACACTGCATCCTGGGTTCAAATCCCAGCTATGGTATATAAGCATGCTTTTTAAAAAGTACAAATCCTTAATCATGCTACTTTTTCTATTGAATTGATCATAATGGTAGTATGGTTTATGCTAGGCCAGCTTTAGCATGTAGTGTGGTTCATGGTCTAGAGGGCAAGACAGATACCTACTACACACTGCGTCCTGGGTTCAAATCCCAGCTATGGTATATAAGCTGTTTTGAAAATCTGCAATTCCCTACATGATGATAGATGATGGTTGATGGTTGATGGTTGATGGTGAGAGGAGGAGGGAGAAGGAGTGCGGAATTGTCCCGGAAACGGAACATACTACATGGAAGGGGGTAAAACTGGTCTGTGATCTTTCATTTTCCAAAGACTATGGTCTGATGTGTGTATGAGCCTTTAGAGGGTCTTGCAAGGTATGGCCCTTATTTTAGCCAAACTGACCAGTGTTTCAGTCAAAGATTGTATGCAGAGTTCTCCCTCTATACAGATTCTAGAAGGCCAGAGTGGAATATAAGAGGGAACATTACAGGGAACAGTAAAGGTCGGAATGCAGCATTATCTATGTGATGTGCAGACTGGCTGTCTAAGCCTGGGATGGCCATGGCCAAACAAGGACTAGTGTTTCTAAACACGGGCTTCTAGGTATTTAGTGTACAGGGCATAGGTTTCGCGCTTGCGCATTAGACTGATGTCAATCATAGAGTTCTGGATGTCAATCACAGAGTTCTATGAGCTAATAGCAAGGGTTTAATAGGGGTGACACCAGGAACCCGCCCATATCCCACCTTCGGGGGCGTGTGGTTAGTTAACGTTTGTGGACCTGGAGGTTTTTCCATATATGAGGTTGATCCTTGTATGTCTGCTCTAGCGTGCTCATATTAATCTCAGCTTTGCTCAATATCCATATTATTACATGCTGATGTTTACTTTGCTTCATGTGTTTTGAGCTAATGTAATGCCATTTTCAATATAAGTTTGTAACCAAGATTGCACCGAGTATCCCGGCTGGATACAATTAAAACTCTTAATTTGCTCTGGCATTCGAAGTCTGTGGAAATCTGTTAACGGCTGTATACTTTCCGAAGGTGATAAGGACAAGCGCTGATGCTGACAGGTAGTCACACACAGACTAAATATTAGATTCTTACAGCTGCCATTTTTCTTTTTTAGGCCTCTTTTCCACAAACTGTTTACAGGCAGTGAAATGCCTCGCAAACTCACAACTGCTTGCTGCTGCCTGGTAACGGCTTGCTGCTGCCTGGCAAGTGGCAACTGCTTGCTGAGCATACAGCTCAACAGTTTGTTGAAAAGAGGTTTTAGGCAATGCATATTACCTTGCTGCCCTGCTGACCCTCTGCCTCTAGCACCCGCAGACAGTACAAATATGGAGATAAGAAGCTGACAAAGTTTGACCAACACGGCCAGCATACTTGTGAGGACAGCCAATCAACTGTCATTGTTTAAAATAAAATAGAGATGGCACCCTCAATATTCTGCTCCCTACAAGGGCACTCTGAAGCCTGGTGTACACTTTAAATTATGATTGGCCAATCACTGACCAATTTTACGATCTTCATGTGAAATGTCCCTGTTATACGGTGACTGGGCAGTAGTGATTGTCAAGTGCATGCAAATTTATGCAGCTTGAAAATGAACCAATCAAATTTTACCTCAGCAGGCTTTGATGGGTTCATTTTCAAGCTGCATAAAATTTGCATCAACTCGAAGTTATTTGCATCTTCTTGACCATCACTAGTGGGCAGTAATCCTCCTGCTAACCACAATTGCCGCTGCCCTTCTTTTGTCTGTAAATCAGGATCGGACAGACAACAGAAGACAGCAATACTCTTGATATAATCAACACTTCCAGTTGCATGTGGTATTTTAGCCTGGCGAAGTTGTACCTCATCTGTGACTGAGGTTAAATTTTACTAACACTTCCTATAAATACCTACCTGGAAGAACACATTTTCCAGTACAGTCAATTTTCATCTTAAACTCTGCTTTAGAAAACTGATTTTGTATTGCCTCTTTGGGTCCCACAGCTTTTATGAAGCCATCACTGGAAAAAAAAAAAACAGAATAAGCAGGGAAAGTAAGGGAATAGTCATCAGACATGCACACATGTAGTAGATTTGCCTCAATGGAAAGTATAGAAAAAAAAAAAACTGCAATCGCTCACAAAATCGCTCTAGTCAGCGATTGTGTTCGCGTTTTTAAGAATACATTGTATTTATTCTTTTCCGGGTCAAAGAGTTCAGTTACTGACTTGCGTCGGGGAGTGAATTTAAAAACCGTACTGGAAAAGCTCTTTTTCCAAAAACAACGCACAGTGGAGGGCTGGGAGGGAAAAAAAAGCAAAACAGCACAAAATTGCAAAACACTTGCGATTACCATTTTAGATGTGAACAAAGCCAAAGAAGAAGTTTGTTGTTTCTCAAGTAGAGATGGAATAGAAAACCTGACTTTAGGTAATTTCCTTACTCATATAGGCCCCATTCACAGTGGTGCACTACGGTGTAAGGCTCCTCTAACACCGCTTACCGCACTGCAATGCGTCACCTATGCAATGTTTACAGGGCAACGGGTGCGTAGTGGTATAACTGGTTGCAGTATGCAGTACATTGCCAGTAAACAAGTGTTTTAACAGTAGAAGTGAAGCATACTTTTCATTGATTGTATGCTTCACTGCAGTGGCATACCTAGGGAATTTGACACATTTGAGTGCAGATAATTTACAGACAACCCCCCTCCCGAGTACATTTGAAATCGGCGCCGGTAGACTTGGGCGCAGGATACAGCCGGTATATAGCTGATCCTGCTTCTGCACAAGTCCGGGCCGATTTAATTACTATTCCCCCTGCCGGCCTTGGATAGTGGGGGAATGAAATAATTCGGCTTCCAGCGATTGTTGGAGGCCAAATTATTATGTTTTTAAGCAACCTCGACTCCGTCTTCTGACGGAGCCGACGTTACTCACTGAGCGCTGCAATAGGAGTGATTCCTATTGAAGTCTATGGAGGCGCCGGCAGCGCCCAAATCTAGCAGCGCTGAAAAGCACTGCTCCGCCCCTCCCTCCCCATACATTTTTTGTGATGGGAGGGTTAACGAGTTGGGGCGCTGCGCATGTTGCTGCAAATTTTGCGGGAAAATTTTGGGCAAAAGGAGTCATCAGGATGTGGACAGAGCTAACCGTTATGAAACTCTGTACAGTGCTGCAGAAGATGTCATTCCTATATAAATACACAATAATAATATGGTAGGGCATTCGATTTTCTCTATGGTAGGATTAGATTTTGAGGACAGTTTGTGACATAATTATGTACTCTGTAGAGAGTTAGGCTACACATATTTGCTTTATAACTTCACTGGGGGGGGGGGGGGGGGGGCATTATTGATTAATTATTATGATCAGGATAAATAATCAATAGACCAGGGCACTCTGGTATCACAGCAGCCAGTGCATATAGTTAATGACCGCTAACTTCTGTGCAGAGTGAAACACTGATCTCATCCTTCCAGCTCTCCTTGCTAGTGTCCCAGCTGCAGCACAGCAATTCATCGTCTCTACTCACCCTGCTGCTCTGCACATTCACTCACTACAGGCTGTGTGTAGAGGACGAGACACATTGAGTGCGAGACAGGAAGGGGGTGCAATATCTAGTGCAGGAGGTAGTACAGTCCGGAGCAGTGCTTTTCAGCGCTGCTAGATTTGGGCGCAGCCGGCGCCTCCATAGACTTCAATAGGAATCACTCCTATTGCAGCGCTCAGTGAGTAACGTCGGCTCCGTCAGAAGACGGAGCCGAGGTTGCTTAAAAACATAATAATTTGGCCTCCAGCAATCGCTGGAAGCCGAATTATTTCATTTCCCCACTATCCATGGCGGCCTGGAGGGGGAATAGTAATTAAATCGGCCCGGACTTGTGCAGAAGCAGGATCAGCCATATACCGCTGTATCCTGCGCCCAAGTCTACCGGCGCCAATTTCAAATGTACTCGTACAGTCCTGTGCACTGCCTGCAACAATTTGCCCGAAATATGAAAAAAAAAAATAAATAAGTCCCAGACGGAGGAACACAGTGGCTAAGCAATGCAGCGGCACCCCTAGAAATGGCTACACCTGGGGCTGGGAGCGCCTGCAGCCTTACGGTAGGTACGCCACTGCTTCACTGCCTAAGGGCTGGAACCCACAAGAGCGGTTTTGTGAGCATTTCTGGAGCGATTCAAAACGCTAGCGTTTTGCCAAAACGCTCAGCTAATGTTAATGGATGGGGCAACTTCCACTGGAGCGATTTTGCTTCCTGAAATCGCAAACGCAGGACATGCAGCATTTTGGGAGCGTTAGCGCTTCAATGTAAAGTATATAATCACTGGCGTAATTGCTCATCAAAACCTGCACGGAGCGATTTTGCTAGCGTTTTAAAGTTACTGCACACTGTAAACAAAATTAAAATTAATTGAAAGGACCAATCAGACTTTAAAACGCTAATCGCTACACAACCGCTGGCAAATTGATACACTTTAAAAACGCTCTCTAAAATGCTCATGAAATCACTTACAAACTGCTCATACAAAACGCTAGCGATTGTGATTAGCGATTGCGTTTTGTAGTGGGTTCCAGGCCTAATGCAATGTGGCTCTAACATGCGGTACTATTTTGTTCTGTTGTGTTCCTGTATAATAAAGCATCTACTTAAAACAGTTTGCATCTCAAGCTACTACACCAACATATCATCTGATGATAGTTCACATTACCACTACAAGCACTGTAGGAATGTACTCATGCAAACAAGGATATAACTATAGCCACAGCAAATTAGAGTGCAATAGGGCTTTACAGCGAAAACCGTAATCCATCAAGAACCACAACTTGCAACTATGTTTAACTACAAGCCATGTGTTCTAATACATTTACTCCTGGTACACACACTTTCAATTATGATTGGCCAATTTTACCACCTGCATGTAGTACTTAAGCAATCTGCCCATAGTATTCAATATCTGTTGACCCTCAATGAATTGGTCATCAATTGGCCAACCACAATTAAAAGTGTGTACTTAGCTTTAGAATAGAACTTCTCTTAAGCCTCATCTACACGGGTAGATGAGGCTCCGATCCGGTGGCTCGATTAGCCGCCGGATCGCCTCTTCCGCGTCCCCGCTCGCGTGCCGGATTCGATTCCCTGCTCGTCCCCGCCGGCGCCGCTTACCTTCCGCTCGATTCCCTGCCATTGTCCCCTCACAGGGAGCGAGCAGGGAATCGGCGGTGGGGAGATTTGTCCTGTCGGATCTTATCAATCGAGCCACATCAGCGGCACAATTGATAAGCCACATCGCCGCCTCATCTACGCGTGTAGATGAGGCTTTACGCCTCCTCTCTGAAAATGGTGCACAATGAGAGGGAAGGGGGGTGTTGTCCAATTACCCTCAGTGCTAGACTAGTCTACTTTAGGGGACCCAGCAGTTCATCTCATGGAGAACAGTCCGCCAATAACAGCACAAAGTGTTACGATTGGCTGACCAGTGTGGGTGTAGTTTACTACAACCTATCTGAAAACTTGCAGTTCAAGAGGGTGCTGTTCACACAATCACAGTAGTAGAATGTCCCTATGAAGTTTTGATCTGGGTCCCCTAAACTAGACTAGCACCAAACCCTCACTACTTCTCAACCATCCCTTTTTATGGAACCAAAGGTCCAAAACCCTGCCCTTTTCCACCTTTCTTTTCCCCATTTTAGGTTTTTAATACAAGTGTATTTTTATAGGAAGCATTTTTCTTGTATCCTCTATTGCCAATAGCGATCATTAAACATATCAGGAAATAATTATTTACAACTTTCGTAACTGGATGTGTGATGGGATCATTAGAAGTCACCCCCTTTCTCTCCATGAATGTACGATAACGATACAACTTTTATCCTAGCCACATAGGAAAATAAAACACACAGACTTACTTTCCAATCACCAGGCTGGCTTTCTCCAGTATGGCCAAGTGCTGCATTCCCTCCTGGAGCAGGAATTGCTCCTCTTTCCTGCAGATAAGAACCATTTGCTCTGCATTTTCCAGTAAAAGTCTATACTTGCAAGGCATTGTACCAGTCACAGGACTAGACACTGTGTGCAGCTAGGACTGCAGACTAGATGTTCTGTCCACACTGAACTCAGCACAGACTGTGCTTGTATTGCACAAAGGCTACAGAGATCAGAGAAAAAGCAAGGGGCAGGTGTGATGTGTTACCTCCCATATACTAGTATGATTAGGCCTAGAAGATTTTAATTGCCTGTTCAAGACCCCATGGCCTCTGTATTTTGTGCTTACTTTAATATTGGGACATTATATTTTATGTTGCAGGTGTCTAAGTAGGTGATTTGCAGCACTATGTAAAGGTGTGCTTTATTTTTCTGGTACATTGCAAAAATTTGTATGGTGCGCCACCTACTGCAAGAATATTGTCCTCTGTTATTCACCATGCAAAGCCACACCAAAGTCATACTTGCTACAAGGAAGTAGTGATCCAAACCACTATTATAAACCATTAGGCCTGGAACCCACTACAAAATGCTATCGCTAATCGCAATCGTTTTGTATGAGCAGTTTGTAAGCGATTTCATGAGCGTTTTAAGGAGATTTTAGAAAGTGTAAACAATTTGCCCACGGTTGTGTAGCGATTAGCGTTTTAAAGTCTGATTGGTCCTTTCATTTATTTTTAATTTTGTTACAGTGTACATTAACTTTAAAACGCTAGCAAAATCGCTCCGTGCAAGTTTTGATGAGCGATTACGCCAGTGATTATATACTTTACATTGAAACGCTAACAAAATGCTGCATGTCCTGCACTTGCGATTTTGGGAACCGCAAACGCTCCAGTGGAAGTTGGCACATCCGTTAACATTAGCTGAGCGTTTTTGGAAATCGTTTTCAAACGCTCCCTAAATGCTCTGAAAAGCGCTCTTGTGGGTTCCAGCCCTTACAGTAGTTAGTGCAAATGGTGAATGCAATGCAAAAAATTCAGGCTTGCATGCAGATTTCATGCAAATTGTAGGCAGCCTGAAATCGGGCCAATCAGAATAGAAAATAAGTTAATCTGATTTGTCCAATTTTAAGCTGCCTAAAATCTGCACGTAAATGGAATTATTTGTATCCCATAGACAATTTTAAGTAATAATATTCTGGAAGTGGTAAATGAGGTGAGCTTAATTTCTTTGCTATACAGGATCATTAATGAGATGATATTGATACTGAATTTATGCAAATGTTATGCGAATTGTGCTCACATTTTAATGGTTTGCATTTTAAGATGCATAAATTAGCATAAAATGGACTTCGGGTAGAAACACACTAGGCAGAATCACATATGCATTTTCCACTATGTGCTATGGAAAATGTATATGCCATTCTGCCTAGTTTGATCTTCTGCGCTGGATTTGTACTCTTTACCGCCCAAGACCACTGTCAGCAGCTGCCCCCCTTCAGTATAGATATCCATATACTATCCCCCCTCCAGTATAGGTAGCCAATTTGACCCTACCTCCAGTATGGGTAGCCAGATGACCCTTTCCCTGAACCTCCAGATTGATGCCCCTCCCTTCCCTCCAGTATAGGTGTCCTGTTGACCCCTTCCCTCTAGTATAAGAAGCCAAATGACCCTCTTCCCCCGCCTCCATAAAGCTAGCCTGATGATGCCTCGCCCTCTAGTATAGGTAGCCAGGTGACCCTTCCTCCTAGTAAAGCCTGCTGCTCACCCGCCCCTGATCCTGTGGTGCCCTAGGCCATGGCCTCTGGGCCTTGGCTTAAATCCGGCCCTGGTGTTTCTACCCTTCATCTCAGAAGTATTTGTATCTCATTTACCATCCCTATTCACCAAACCACTGAGGTAGGGACCATAATTAGGGGAATTGCATGCTTCTTCCACATTAGCCTCTATTCACAATGAGTTGCCGCATGCGGTAACTAAGTGTCGAAAAATTACTGACCATGTCCACATTCACAATGTTTTCTGCCTGAAATTACCGTTTGTGGAAAAAGTGCGGTAAAAAATCGACAGGGCGGTAGAATTTATTATTTTAGATGTAAATTCTTGCAAAAATGTATAATGAAAAAAGCGAATTGTTTCATCCTTAATTACCGTTTTTTTTAATCACCTGTAAGAACCTGGCGCTATTTTTTTCACTTTACATCCAATTACATGTAGTCTAGAGCTTTTTGAACTATGTTTTCTGAATTTTTCCACAGAAAACAATATTTGGTACTTATCCGTTAGCCGGGCGCATCCTCTAGGTGGCGACAAAACTCCACCAGAGTTACAGCTTTCCCTACTATCCATGTCGGCCTGGAGGGGGAATAGTAATTAGCGCCACCTGCCGGATGCGCCCGGCTAACGGATAAGTACCCAATATTTTCTGCACTTATTCCGCACTTTTAACGACCGTTTACCAACTTCTTAAACTATTACCACCTTGTTACTGCACTTTTTTACCGGCCTTTACTCGCACTTGGGAAAAAAATGTGAATGTGGGGAAAAAACGGTAAATTACCATTGTCGATAATTTTACGTTAAAAAATGTATTTACCGCACATTTATTGTGAATGGAGGCCAATGTGAAATTGCATGCGTAATGTATCTCGATGCCCTGATATCTGAAAGCATCTGCGATTCCGCAATGCATGTTGTCTGCATTTGAAAAATTAAGTACATGCATTACTTTACCGCATTCCGCATATGATTTCCATTGTCAATCATTACCCAAATCACAGATCTTTGTGGAAATCCAGGCAGGCCCATACAATATGCATTTGCGTTTTTAAGTGTGATTTCACATTGCATGAAATTGCCCTGCGAGTCCACCAAGTGTGACTCCATGCCTCAAGGGTCCCTGCTGCCTCATGGTTTATTACAGTTGTGTACACTGTAGCGCAGGAGACACAATGTGAAAATTGTGCAGATTTTTCTGGCTCCTTGAATACCAAAATCAAACCACAGACTTGTGCATCAAACAGGAAATCACTTAGTTCAATTTATACTGCATGTTTCATGGTTTTAACAATCATTTTCCCACAGAGGATTTCTCGTTTTTAAATGGGTGTTTACACATAACTCCCAACTTTTTGAGATAAGAAAGAGGGACACTTAAGCCACACCCCTGCCACACCCCTAATTACGCCGCCAGCACACCCCTAGTCATGAATACTATAAAGATTTCATAAGAAAAATATATTGTTTTATAATTCAAACTACACTGGTCATTTTATCGTGGCTCATTTTCCTTCATATTACTGTCTGAAAATAAGAAATATATCAATTTAGGATGAGAATAAAGTTTAGAGTGAATCAAACACATTTTTCAGTAGATACATATTTTTACACAGATCGGTACAGGAGTCCTGAAAGAGAGACAAATAAGGAGGAAACAGGGACAGGGGAATTGGGTTCCCAAAGAGGGACTGTCCCTTCAAAAGAGGGACAGTTGGTAGCTATGATCTACAGCACGTGTTGCCCACAGTCAGCTGACAGCACATGACTATGGGCAATAGGCATCACATGCAAGGTACCTTATTATGATGCATGCAACATATTTTTTCCCACATGTGGTTAATATGGGCTGTCACATCTGATGGAATTCTGCATGTCGGAAAACCATATGTGCATCCTCTGTGTGTGGGGGTTTACCTACATAATCTGATCATAGTATTCAATATCTGCTTACGCTTATACTACATAGAGGTGATAAAACTAGTCAGTGATTGGCCAATCATACCTTAAAGTGTGTACCAGGCTTTAGGGTGCATACACACATCCAATTTGGACTCACCAATTGTTGGCCAATTTTTCCACTTGCGTGTAACATGAGGGCCAACAGATTCTAAATACTATGAATAATTTGTTTAGGTGAGCTGTCACACCACATCTAGATGGTAAAATTGGGCAATCATTGGCCAATCAAAATTGAATGTGTGTACCAGTCTTTAAGCTGAGGCTCTGTATTAACTGTGTGTACAGACCACTGTAATTTTTAACAAGAAAAGTGACTGTAAAAAAAATTTGATTGGCCAATCACCATCCCCAACCAATTTTACCACCTCCATGTAGTATGAAGGTCAACAGATATGAAATACTATGAGCAGATTGTGTAGGTAAATTGATCATTGATTAGTCAATCATAAATGAAAGTGAGTACCGAAATTAAGAACCTGCATTGGTTGCAATAGTGCAATGCAGATCTGTGTATTTTTTATTACTGTTATATAACAACCACAGATGACCGGTAAGCAGGTTGTCATAGCAATGGGCTGACAGTTGGGTTTAAGATGTTGAAGCTGCCATAAGGCTACCGAGATCTGAGAGTAGTAAGTATATGGGCACAACGCAATTTAGATGGGCCTATTTAGTAGCTTAGTCTTTAGAGCAGCCGTGTAGGAAGAGCAGCATGTTCATGCAAAGCAGTTACTACATTATGGCTCAGGAATTGGAGTGAATGGTTTGCTCTAGCAGTGGGGACTGTGCCCATTTCCATGTAGAGTATGTTGTGGAGCCAAGCTGGGAAGCAAGAAATCTGTAGTGCTACACTGGGGTCAGCGCAGACTTCCAGGTACAAGGGGGGTGTATGCACTAAACTGCGGTAATCAAGGTCGTGCCGCCCAATGAGTAGAGCAGAATGCAAAATATTAAATGCAATGGATTACACTCTGCTCATTGTGTGTAAGACCAAACACACATAATTCTGTTTAAAGGGAATCTAAGGCCTCTTTCACAGTGGGACTTTAAAGTCGCACGGTTTTAAAAAATTGTTACGCAGACTAACGCACAGCAATACAAAGTCTGTGCGACATTCACAGTGCACACGTTGCGTTGTGTGCAGGGATGCTGTCACGAGTAGATTCGAGTGGCCTAAGCACTCGAACTCGTGATTCAAATGCACAGCAATGCAAAAGCAATAAGTAATGCAGGTGTGGAGCGGGACATAAGGGGTTATTTACCCATAAGGCTGCGTGTTCCCTGCGCTCCAAATAGGATCCACATGCGTCCTATTCTTTGCGTTACAAGCCTCGCTGCAGGCACTGCGGGCACTTCCTCCTTCAAGCCGGAAGAAGTGCCTGCAGCGAGGCTTGTAATGCGATGAATAGGACACGTATGGATCCTATTTGGAGCGCAGGGAGCACGCAGCCTTATGGGTAAATAACCCCTTATGTCCCGCTCCTCACCTGCATTAATTATTGCTCATTTGAATCACGAGTTCGAGTGCTTAGGCCACTCGAATCTACTCGTGACAGCATCCCTGGTTGTGTGTAACGTGTAGCAAGATTTAGAAAGTGCTGCGTGCGTTTAGCAATACATTTGCTGCGTTATGTGTGTTGCACATGCTCAGTAATGTTTTTTTTCAAATGTAACGCATGCGCCGTTTTAGTTCCATCAGTATGCGACGAAAACGGCGCACCAAGAGACACATAACGCAGTTCAAAATAACGTCCAATTTTATAATCTACATGCGCTGCGTTAGGGGCACGTTGTGCGACTTAAACGTCTCATCACCGCAACGTCCCACTGTGAAGGAGGCCTAAAGTGAAAATACACGTATGAGATAATGAATTGTATGTGTAGCACAGCTAAGAAATAGAGCATTAGCAGCAAAGAAACAAGTCATATATTGTTTCCAGTGCAGAAAGTGATAAGAAACTTCTGTTGTTATCTATGCAAAAAAACTTCTTTGAGCTCTCTGACCCAACTTGGGTTGGCTACAATGTTGTTTTCTGGAGCACTTATACATCAAAGAAACAGTGACAGACAGCTTCAGATAAGGTTTTTACTGCAGGAAAGTTTAAAGGGTCATTGCAAACCACACTCTGTATTTTAAAGTAGAAAACAGAACAAACTGCAAATATGACAATATGATGCAATACTGTAATGCAATGCTATTTAATTTATGCTGTTTTTTGTTTTTTGTGTATTGCAGATTAAAGATGTCTAACTATACACTTCAAGAGTCTGGCACTTCTACTAAACACAAGAGTATGTTGGGTACGTACTTTACCGTAAGTAAAAAAATATGTATACGCTTGTGTTGCAGTTATGTTTAGAGGCATGAGCCAACTTTGTTACATTTGTGGATGTCCAGCTGTCTGTTAATGGTGTGGCGGCGCCATTAGGGGCAATGCCAAGGGACTGTTTAAAGTTGTGGTAAGTCATTGTTTGTAGTGACTATTACAGTTTGGCCTCATCTTATAGTAATGACAAAGTTAAAGACCGCATTAAAGCTGGACACCTGATTCCCAGTAGGGGCCATTGAGTTACATGTTGTGCCAAGGCACAGAGCAGTCTTTAATTAAGTTTCTTATACTCAGTATGGACAAAACAGAATTCTAATCTCTCCATCTTCTGAATCAGAGTTCCTTCTGGACATAACTACTAACACTGACAAAACGGCAATAAATCAGGTACACCAAGCTTATTGCTTTGGGGTGGCATTTGATTCAGGACTCTCATTTATGCCTCACATTAATACGTTCAGTACAAGAACTAAAGTAGGCCAGGACCTCACTTTCAGTCAAGCATAGCTCCCAACTGTCCCTCATTTGGATGGACAGTCCCTCTTTGGGACCCCAATTCCTCTGTCCCTCTTTCTTCCTAATGCGTCCCTCTTTCGGGACTTATGTACATATTTGTGTTAATATATGTGTTTTATCTACTGAAAAATGTGTTTAATTGACACTAAACTTTATTCCTTTTAAATTGATATATTTCTTATTTTCAAATGTTAATATAAAGACAAATGAACCACAATAGAAAGGACCAGTGTGGTTTAAATTACAAAAATAACCATTTTCTGTGTGACTAGGGGCGTGTCGGGGCGTAGTTAGAGGTGTGGTAGGGGTGTGGCTTATGTGTCCCTCTTTCTTATCTCAAAAAGTTAGGAGGTTTGGGTCAAAGCATACTTTATGAAAAGATGCAGCATCTCCATGTTGTCAGTAGTGGTACTGGACCAATAATCTAGATGCTGGGATCCATAGTAAGCTTTTGTATGAGCAAGTGCTTTCTGATCATAGATTCCTGCAAACTCTTCCATGTATAAAGTGGGCAATGAAATAGTCCTGAATGACCAATTTAGTCCATTGCAGAAGCCACCTCAGCAATCCTGAACTAAATATAAAGTTATGAACATTTAAAGTTTTCAGTTCTCTTTTGTTATTAGTAGTATGCTTACCCAGTTAAAACTAATTTAATTCTTTTTATTCTTCAAAAAAGCCATGGCTGCATTTGACTTGCTGTCCGACTGCTTCAATTGCATACAGATAACACTGCTCTATTAACTCTTTCACTGTAAATAAATCCTTGCAATTAGAACAGATGTCACATTGGTTCGTAACCAACTCTTGTCAATCCCCAGAATTGCTTGGTTTCTCCCCTGCTGACCAGACCCATCATTTGCTGTTTTCACTCCTGGCAGATACACTGCTTACCACAGAACCCTCAAAAACCATTTTAAATCAAGCTGCTAGGGTCTGGAAAGCCTCCCTTAAAGTGATTCCCCCTGGCCTCCTGGGAATTCCACACCCCTCTTTGGCATAATCCTTGTTTATCAGAACTTAATAAACTTGAATACCTCCTTATAGTTGGATAAAGGCGTGTTGTATCTAGGTCAAATTTTGCAAAATGCTCACTTAGCCTCGTATGACTCCCTACAAACGCAGTTTTCCCTGTCTTTAATGCATAGATTTATGTACGGCCAATTACGGCATGCCCTACATGCTCATTTTCCAAATGGCCTTCCACACACTGGTGTATCATTGATTCTTGAAGCCATTAAAGGTGGTCTGACTCCTCCTCAGATTGACTCAATTTACCCTCTTCTCCTTGAGCATCACTCCGCACCCGCCCTTGATAAATCTTTCATCTCTCCCATCTGCTGCTTTATGTGGAACAATGGGGGGGGGGGGGGGGGGGTAGTTGGAGTTGGGCAGACTCAGCTCTGTGCATGGAGGGAAAGAATAGCTGGTGACCCCCAGCTCCTCCTTGATTACCTCATGGGGATGGGAAATGAAGAGGGGGAGGAGTCTGAACAGCATTTGCCTCATTAAGGCAGCATTTGCCATTAGCACAGGAACACAGCTTTGGAAACCCAACCAGCCATGTAATACTTGGAAATGCCACATGGTTTATATACAATACACAGAGCTTTGAGAATTGCAAAATATATGTTCCACGCAATGTGCATTAAAGGACACCTGCAGTAAGAGTGATATGGAGGCTGCCATATTTATTAAGCAATACCAGTTGTTTGGTTATCCTGCTGATCCTCTGCCTCTAATACTTTTAGCCATAGACTCTGAACTAACATGCGAATAAGATGTTTCTGGTGAAACTCAGACAAGATTAGCTCATGCTTGTTACAGGTATTTAGACGCTTTTTTTTTTTTTTCTTTCTTTTTGGTACAAATTTCTTTTATTGAGGATAAGTGATTCAGACCCTTTTGATGCAGGACTCTACACTGATGAATTCTAGGGTACCTCTGCATTGTGTAGGTGACTATGCAAGTGAATGTATTCTTTTGTACCAAGACCCTGGCTTTTAACTTTGCTTTATGCTGGATACACACGGTGCGTTCCTGCACTCGATGCGCCCGTCGATTCGCGTCTACTCGATTACTTCCGACATGTCCGATTTGCGTTTCGATGGATCGTTAGGTCGATTTGGCATACTTTACATGTAAATCGACCTATCTTCGAAATGCGTGCAGAAATGCTCGAAAATAATCGAGTCGACGCGTATCGACAGGCGCATTGAGTGCGGGAACGCACCGTGTGTATCCAGCATTAGGGATAGCAGTGATTCCTAGATGATTGATTTCTGTGAATGCATTTGTATGAACATTTGCATGTGAGTGTGTGAAGGGCTAACTGACTTTGCTATTGATGCAGGACTGCCAGGCAAATGGTATTGTGTAAAGGACACCCGGAGCGAAAATAAACTAATGAAATAAACAATTGTATCTATCTTCCTTCTCCTAAAATGACTTTTTAAGATATTCCACAGTTTTATTTTATGTTTTAAATCTTCTTTTTAAGTTTTAACGGTTTTATTGTTTTTGCTCAATGACACATTCATTGAAGTATGCCAGAGCTAAAAAATCTATGAACTATTGACCCTTTTTATCTCTTTCGTGCTCTCAGAAGCCATTTTCTGCTAGTAAGGCCACGTTCACATTATGAAACATGGATGTCCGTGCGATCGGAACGCAACACCATCCGCGTTTCTATGCGTTGCGTGGCTGATCCCATTCACTGAAGTGAATGGGTCAGCCACGTGTTTCTGCAAAAAATGCGTGCAGCATGCCTTCCCGGATCGCACTGGTCCGTAAGGCATGCAGTGTGAACATCAGGCAGTGCAGTCTATGCACTGTCTGATGTGGTGCGTGTCTGCCTCCTGCACGCGCTCCCAAAACGCGGATGGGAACGCGTGCAGTGTGAACGGGGCCTAAAGTGTTTTATAGTTGGAATTTCTTATCAGTGAGGGTCACACTGTAGTCACTTCCTGTCAGTCAGGACTGAGTCAGCCACTTACATACCTGATATTTAACTCTTTCAGGCAGAGAAAGAAAAAAAGGAACCCAGCATAGTAATTAGTGTGCTTGGCACAATACATACCCATGTCTATCTCATCATGTCATACGTCACTTCTGGTATCCTTTAAAACAGTGTTTCTCAAACCTGTCCCCCTGACTCCCCAACGGTGCATGTTTTGCAGGCAACCTCACAGTGGTTTGCAAAAGTATTCGGCCCTCTTGAAGTTTTCCACATTTTGTCATATTACTGCCACAAACATGAATCAATTTTATTGGAATGCCACGTGAAAGACCAATACAAAGTGGTGTACACGTGACAAGTGGAACGAAAATCATACATGATTCCAAACATTTTTTACAAATAAATAACTGCAAAGTGGGGTGTGCATAATTATTCAGCCCCCTTTGGTCTGAGTGCAGTCAGTCAGTTGCCTATAGACATTGCCTGATGAGTGCTAATGACTAAATAGAGTGCACCTGTGTGTAATCTAATGTCAGTACAAATACAGCTGCTCTGTGACGGCCTCAGAGAATATTGGGAGCAAAAAAAACATGAAGTCCAAAGAATACACCAGACAGGTCAGGGATAAAGTTATTGAGAAATTTAAAGCAGGCTTAGGCTACAAAAAGATTTCCAAAGCCTTGAACATCCCACGGAGCATTGTTCAAGCGATCATTCAGAAATGGAAGGAGTATGGCACAACTGTAAACCTTCCAAGACAAGGCCGTCCACCTAAACTCACAGGCCGAACAAGGAGAGCGCTGATCAGAAATGCAGTCATGAGGCCCATGGTGACTCTGGACGAGCTGCAGAGATCTACAGCTCAGGTGGGGGAATCTGTCCATAGGACAACTATTAGTCGTGCACTGCACAAAGTTGGCCTTTATGGAAGAGTGGCAAGAAGAAAGCCATTGTTAACAGAAAAGCATAAGAAGTCCCGTTTGCAGTTTGCCACAAGCCATGTGGGGGACACAGCAAAAATGTGGAAGAAGGTGCTCTGGTCAGATGAGACCAAAATGGAATTTTTTGGCCAAAATGCAAAACGCTATGTGCGGCGTAAAACTAACACAGCACATCACTCTGAAAACACCATCCCCACTGTCAAATATGGTGGTGGCAGCATTATGCTCTGGGGGTGCTTCTCTTCAGCAGGGACATGGAAGCTGGTCAGAGTTGATGGGAAGATGGATGGAGCCAAATACAGGGCAATCTTGGAAAAAAATCTCTTGGAGTCTGCAAAAGACTTGAGACTGGGGCGGAGGTTCACCTTCCAGCAGGACAACAACCCTAAACATAAAGCCAGGGCAACAATGGAATGGTTTAAAACAAAACATAACCATGTGTTAGAATGGCCCAGTCAAAGTCCAGATCGAAATCCAATCGAGAATCTGTGGCAAGATCTGAAAACTTCTATTCACAAACGCTGTCCATCTAATCTGACTGAGCTGGAGCTGTTTTGCAAAGAAGAATGGGCAAGGATTTCAGTCTCTAGATGTGCAAAGCTGGTAGAGA
Source organism: Hyperolius riggenbachi (assembly GCF_040937935.1). Lineage (NCBI taxonomy): Eukaryota > Metazoa > Chordata > Amphibia > Anura > Hyperoliidae > Hyperolius > Hyperolius riggenbachi. The sequence continues at coordinate 318,424,771 of NC_090648.1, forward strand.
CATACCCTAAAAGACTGGCAGCTGTAATTGCAGCAAAAAGTGGTTCTACAAAGTATTGACTCAGGGGGCTGAATAATTATGCACACCCCACTTTGCCATTATTTTTTTTTTAAATGTTTGGAATCATGTATGATTTTCGTTCCACTTCTCACGTGTACACCACTTTGTATTGGTCTTTCACGTGGAATTTCAATAAAATTGATTCATGTTTGTGGCTGTAATATGATAAAATGTGGAAAACTTCAAGGGGGCCGAATACTTTTGCAAACCACTGTATGCACAAGTGGAGTAATTAGTGTCTCAGCTACATGGAATCCACCTAGATGAGACACTAATTACCCCACCTGTGCATAGGTTAGGTTGCCTGCAAAGCATGCGCTATTGGGGAGTCACGAGGACAGGTTTGAGAAACACTGGATTAAAGGAAAATAAATGTGGAAGCCTCTGTATACCTCTCGTTTTAGGTTCCCTTTACAAACAGGAGCACGGACACAGGCTAGTACATTGTCTTACTGCTGTAACTATTTTTGCAGGCGATATTAAGAAGACTTGCCAAAATCCATTTATGTGTCCCACGGATGATATATTAACTTATAAGGAGCTGAAAAAGCAAGAAGAAGAAGAAGAGGTGGGTTTACTTCTTGTTCTGTCTGAATCTTAATTATTATTATTATTGATTTATAAAGCGCCAACATATTCCGTGGCGCTGTACAAAGTAAGAAACAAACATGGGGTACATAATACAGACAATGGTGTACACCAATACACAAAATACATAATTAGTGACAAAATACAAAGAATGATACAAAATACAAAATATAGAATTGGTAATGACAGTGATAAAATTAACATGATGAATAAAATGTACAATGGTTACCAAGACACAAAAAGGGGAGAGAGCCCTGCCCTTGCGAGCTTACAATCTAAAGATTGACTGCTGTTTCTGACAGTGACACTAGACTATTGTCAATGTCTTCATTGTAGCTCTGATATTGGGTCTCATGTAAAAATTACATTTAATACTGTTGTATATGTGAAAGGAATGAGTTCTATATTATCCTGCATTACTTCTTCAGTCTTACAGAGAATCCCCCACAAAACAAAACACAGCGCCTGTTAAAGGGCTCTTTTACACGAATGGCTGACAGCTGCTCCTGTTTCTGTGCAGGGCGCTTGCAATGACCACTGCCAGCCCTTGCAACGACCATCCAAGCCAGCCCTGGACGTAACATGCAGAAAGTAACCGCACTGCGAGTTAACTGGTAACACGCATGTGGTATGAATGCTCCCATTCGGTTGCATTGTTTTGCAATTGAAGGGCACTTGACCCCAGCAATCAGTGGCTAAAAGGTTTAACCCGCCTTTAGCCGTTCAGCTGTTCGTCTGAAAAGTCCTAAAAATGTTTACTTTTTTTTGTGGCTAGAGAATACACTTATTAGAACATCGGACTGACTTTTATTGCAGTTTTGCTCAGCTTGCAAAGTATTCCACTCACCTCCTGCCGTACCAACAGCCATCGGAAATTGAAGAGAATTTTCACTACTGTATATAAAAAGTTGGTTTATAAATAATAGCAATTACTCTGTCTGAGATATACTATTGGTTTACTTATACACCAATGCGGGTAAAATTTTAGCGGTAATCCTGAGTCTGGCTCGGGCCGGAAATCCGCAGCTCAGAGCGGTAATCCCGAGCTGGATCCTTGGAAGGTGTGTAATGTGTAGTGGTGCCGCCGATCTATCGAACGGTAAGATTTTTAGGATCTAAAAGCTTGTGAAAAAATTGCACCGCTTTCAGACACTAAAATCTGGAAATAATCATAACGCCAGGGAGGTTAAAATGTCAATGTTTTGAAATGTAATGAATGAACATGCATTATTGATTCTACTCTCTTCCTAATAATCTGGTATGTTATCCTAGTATGTACATGAAGAGATTTGCAGCATGATCAGATAAAGTTGTGTGTGTCTTTACAGGACCAACCCTACTTAGAACATGCCTGTGTTCCCCTTATCTTATTCCTGTTAAAATTGTTACCAGTAATAATAAAGGGCCACAAAGAACAGTTTCTGGGCTGCTGTATAATTTTCACTGTTAACTAATAAGAGGACACAAAAAATGTTTTTTTGTTGTACAAGCAGTGCTGACAGCAGGGAAAAGATAAAGTCAGTGAGTCATCATTATCCATGTGAGCTGAATAAAAGGTCAGGCTGTCAAACACAAGCCCAGGGTTGGTTTAGAGTTTTTGCTGCCTGAGGCAAACTTGTGCGGATCTGCCCCCCTCCCCTCCCTATTTTGAATGATCACACAGCACCCGACAAATTGCACTGCATGTTATAGCTGCAGTGCGAACAAAAAAAAAAAAAAGTGGCCAGATATAGGTGCCCAGTTATAGGTACTCCCCAGTATAGGTAGCCAAGAGTAGGTTCTACCAGTATAGGTAGCCAGGTATAGTTACTCACAGTATAGGTTAGCCAGGTAGATGCCCCAGTATAGGTAGCCAGGCATAGATAGCCAAGTATAGTTGCCCCAGTATAGGTAGCCAGTGTAGTTGCCCCCAGTATAGGCAGTCAGTATAGTTGACCCCAGTATAGGTTAGACAGGTAGGTGCCCCCAGTAGGCAGCCAGTATAGCTGGCCCCAGTATAGGTAGCCAGTATAGTTGCCCACAGTATAGGTTAGCCAGGTAGGTGCCCCCGGGAGTTAGCCAGTCAGCTCAACACAATAACACACTGACTGGCTGGCTGCAGGTCTGTGACAAACAAACTGCTCACCCTTAGCCAGTCGGCCATCCTTCATTCCTCCTCAGTCAGGACAGCAGTGCCACCTCCACCCTACTGTTGTACAAGTCAAATGAAATACTGCTGCTCTCCTGCCTCCCCCTTCTTCACTCACTGTCATACTCCTCACACAGCACAACAAGCTGCTTTTCCCCAATGATGACCTCTTCACCTTGCTCGCTTTCCCCTCTTTCTCTGACTGCGTGAGCCCTCTCAGGAGATTAAGAAGGAACCCAATAGACTTCTGCACGAGTCACATGACTCAAATGAAAATTAAAAACCTCTAGATTGTATTTGGTGTATAAAAAGCAGGTGGATAGTAAAAAAAATAAAGACTCTAGAGAGGAGGTTACCATTATGGGTGTATTCACACACATTTGCCAACATTTGTATATACTCTCTCATGCGTTTCGGTGCATATTAAGACACCCTCTTTCATCCAATGTGAGAACTCCCCCCCCTCTCCCCCCCCCCCACACACACATTCCTAGTTTACATAAATGTCATTGGTGTCAGTGGAACATTGCACTCCCCAGAGTCTTCAGCACCACCTCTGTAATGTGTGAAACTTACAGGTGTCCTGGTCCCTTGCTGCACACTCAGGTGGCTTGTTCTTCTGCTTTGGAAATAACATCACAGCTCAGGGTTCTAAGGTGCCAAATCTCCTGTGTTCCTTTTGTCATGACTAACCAGGTGTGTATGTGTGAAGGATGGACAGGTGACAGAAAGGGGGCAGGGTCCCTGGGAGATTTACACATTGTGGGAATGATGCTGGAGGCTGTGGGTGTTGGTGGGGGTAGTGCCAAAGGTCATATCTTCTACTGACACCACTGTAGTCTTCCACTGACACAAAAAATTGTTGTCCTTGTTTGTCCGGCAAAATGTTATCTTCTAGCAGGACCTGCCCTGATTGAGATGTTTTCACATCTTATCAATAAAACAGTATTGTAGCCCCCAACAAGAAAAACTGTACCCAAACAAACTCACAATAAATTGTCCAATGATATCTGAAGCTTATATTATTTGTATTATCTATTAATTTGCTAGCAAGGTGATATTGAATATGTTCTTGTGAGAAAAGGCCCTAACTCCACTTCAAAGCAGTTGCATTATACAATATGCAGCAACTGGAGGCTGAGTCACAATGATTTCTCTCTATAGCTCACTGTGCAGAAAGTCCATACAGTCCACTTCGTGTTGGATACGTTTACTGTCTCCATCCATAGTTAAAGTTTTCAAATACATCTCATTAAAGAGAGGACAAAAGTACCAGAGACGGGGAAACGCATTGCATATGATTTGATACGTATTTATTAGCTAATTTGTGAGGTAAATGCGCCTGTGAACCAACAAAATGACTTGATAAGACTGACAAGACATTATCCTTTATGTGCCCTGACCTTAAAATGCATGTTTTGCCTGGAGCTACAACTAAAGCGATGGTCTAAAGTAGAGTGACCAGATTTTTGTGGGTGCAACCTGGGACAGGGAGAGGGGGCGCAGGGAGGGGGGGGGGGGCTAAGCGCATATCGCGCCGCGTCGAAAAGTGGGGAGGACTGAGGAGCGCACAGCGATGAAGACCGGGGGGGGGGGGCTGCGGCGCGCCGCGGCGAAAAATGGGCATGGCCATGACATTGCATGGGCGGAGCTAACGTAATGATGTAACAGCGAGGCATAAGAAAGCAGTGTTTACGCCATGATGTGGACAAACGAGACTTTGCATCATGGGTGTGCAGAAACTGTGTGATGCTAATAGTATGCCGTAACCACAAAGCAGCAAACATAGCCGTCTATGACCATTAAATAATAAATGCAGTAACAGTTACCCCGGACACCAGAAAATAAACGCAATGGGCAACATGTCAGCACAAAATAAACGCAATGCGGGCAACATGTCTGTATAAAATAAATGCAATGCGGGCAACATGTCAGTACAAAATAAACGCAATGCGGGCAAACATGTCAGTACAAAATAAACGCAATGCGGGCAACATGTCAGTACAAAATAAACGCAATGCGGGCAAACATTTCACCAGAAAATTACTGCAATGCGGGCAAACATTTCACCAGAAAATTAACGCAATGCGGGCAAACATTTCACCAGAAAATTAACGCAATGCGGGCAAACATTTCACCAGAAAATAAACGCAATGCGGGCAAACATTTCACCAGAAAATAAACGCAATGCGGGCAAACATTTCCCCAGAAAAGAAACGCAATGCGAGCAAACATTTCCCCAGAAAAGAAATGCAATGCGGGCAAACATTTCCCCAGAAAAGAAATGCAATGCGGGCAAACATTTCACTAGAAAGTAAACGCAATGCGGGCAAACATTTCACCAGAAAAGAAACGCAATGCGGGCAAACATTTCCCCAGAAAAGAAACGCAATGCGGGCAAACATTTTCCCAGAAAAGAAACGCAATGCGGGCAAACATTTGACTAGAAAGTAAACGCAATGCGGGCAAAACATTTCACCAGAAAAGAAACGCAATGCGGGCAAACATTTCACCAGAAAAGAAACGCAATGCGGGCAAACATTTCACCAGAAAAGGAACGCAATGCGGGCAAACATTTCACCAGAAAAGAAACGTAATGGGAGAAAATTTCACCTGGAAAAGAAAGCATTTACTTACCTGGCAGAAGTCTCCGGCCTCTGGCGCGCTGCTCCCGGGACCACCTTCCTCCTGCTCGTCTCCCGTGCTGACTGGGCTACGGCAAGATGGCGCCCGAAGTCCTGTACTGGAGACACAAATAGTTTCATCAGAAAACATCAGAAAATAAACGCAATGCGGGCAAAAATTTCACCAGAAAAGAAACGCAATGTGGGCAAACATTTCACCAGAAAAGAAACGCAATGCGGGCAAACATTTCCCCAGAAAAGAAATGCAATGCGGGCAAACATTTCCCCAGAAAAAAAACGCAATGCGGGCAAACATTTCACCAGAAAATAAACGCAATGTGGGCAAACATTTCACCAGAAAATAAACGCAATGCGGGCAAACATTTCACCAGAAAAAAACCGCAATGCGGGCAAACATTTCACCACAAAAGAAACGCAATGCGGGCAAACATTTTCCCAGAAAAGAAACGCTAAGCGGGCAAAAATTTCACCAGAAAAGAAACGCAATGCGGGCAAACATTTCCCCAGAAAAGAAACGCAATGTGGGCAAACATTTCCCCAGAAAAGAAATGCAATGCGGGCAAACATTTCCCCAGAAAAGAAATGCAATGCGGGCAAACATTTCACTAGAAAGTAAACGCAATGCGGGCAAACATTTCACCAGAAAAGAAACGCAATGCGGGCAAACATTTCCCCAGAAAAGAAATGCAATGCGGGCAAACATTTCCCCAGAAAAGAAACGCAATGCGGGCAAACATTTCACTAGAAAGTAAACGCAATGCGGGCAAACATTTCACCAGAAAAGAAACGCAATGCGGGCAAACATTTCACCAGAAAAGAAACGCAATGCGGGCAAACATTTCACCAGAAAAGAAACGCAATGCGGGCAAACATCCTCCTGCTCGTCTCCTACGCTGACTGGGCTACGGCAAGATGGCGCCCAAGCACTGTACTGGAGACACAAATAGTCTCCAGTACAGGGCTTCGGCAGCCATCTTGCCGTAACCCTGCTCGCCTGCCGGTGTCGGAACAGATACCGGAAGAAGGAGGCTGGAGCGGGGCTGCGGGCAATGAACTGGCACGGTGTCTATAGACGCCGCTGCCAGTTCATGAGGATACAGTGGCCAGAGTCCCGAGGCCGGGACGTCCCGCTGCTGAAAGCGGGACGTTTCCCAGGACCTCATGCAGCCTGGGACAGCGGACCCCGAATCCGGGACGCGTCCCGGGCAATCCGGGACGTCTGGTCACTCTATCTAAAGAGATGGTCTAGATCAGGGGTCTCAAACTCGCGGGCCATTTGCGGCCCTCGATACAATATTTTGTGGCCCGCGCCGGCAAAAGCTTCCTTATAGTTCGCTTCAGTGCTCCCAAGTAATCCGCCGCATCCCCGCCGCTAAACGAGGGCTGCAGAGCCCCCAAATCGCCCGGGGGGCAATCCGCTGGCATTTCCTGGAAGGGGCAGAGCTTTCAGCTTCAGCTCTGCCCCTCCTGACGTCAATTGCGGCGCATCGCCACCTCTGCCCTCCCCTCTCACTCTTCCTTCACAGAGAGGGGCGGGGAGAGGCGGCGATGCTCGTTTTGCGGCGGGGACACGGCAGATTACCTGTAATGGGAGCACTGAAGCGAACTATAAGGTAAAATAGGCAAAATAGTTCGCTTCAGTGTGAATTTGATTTTGAAATAAAAATCAATGCGGGGGGGAGGGGGGGGAGTGGAGGGGGGTGCGGGAGCTGCTGATTGACTTCTTTTGTGAAATCCCTTATGCGGCCCAGCCTCATCCTGACTTTGCCTCCTGCGGCCCCCAGGTAAATTGAGTTTGAGACCCCTGGTCTAGATTCTAGAAAGTATTCTGCTAGTGGATGCTGTAAACAGTATCAGTTACTTATCATGTATTGCTTTGGATGTTTACCATTTATTTTTAATGTCATCACAATGCAACTTAGGAGAAAGAATGTGGAAGGAAACTGAAAGTTTGGCAAAGGACAACCGCTGCCTATACAGCAAGAAAATGTGATCTGGATAATGATTCAAAGGAGAAATATACCGAAAGTGAAGTATATTACGCTAACAAGTTGCCATCAATACCAAAGGGTAAGATCTCCATTCACTTCTGTTTACATGCCTCATAACTATATTTTACAATGAAAGGACAGAAAAGGGGAGTTGGAATAACTTGTGTGCTGTATTGTACGGCCCTGCAACGAGCCATTAAAGAGACACTGAAGCGAAAAAAAAATATGATATAGTGAATTGGTTGTGTACTATGAATAATTACTAGAAGATTAGCAGCAAAGAAAATATTCTCATATTTTTATTTTCAGGTATATAGTGTTTTTTCTAACATTGCATCATTCTATAATATGTGCAGATTACACAACATTCAGCATTCAAAATGAGTCTTTCAGAGCAGTCTGTGCACTAATGACCTCTCCTCTAGCAGAGGAAAAGAAAACAGTTGAGATAATAAAAGTCAGATAACAGCCCTCTCCATGACTAAACTTAGTTGGAGAGTTAATGGCTTGTTTGCATAGAGATAACAACTGGAGTTTCTTAACTCTTCCTGTACTGGAAACAATTAGACTGATGTATCTGATCTTAATGTTTTATTTCTTAGCTGTACTACACATACAAATCATAATATCATAATTTTTTTTTCGCTTCAGTGTCTCAGCTTGTCAAGTGACAGGCAGCCTATTGGGCCAATCAGAGTGCGGGGATCACGTCTTCTATAGCGATTGGACCCGCAGGGGCTCAGGGCGGGAGGAGACGAGTGCTCCCTATATACTGTAAGGGGGATTAAGGTAGTAGCATTCGCTATGCTGCACTACCCGCTCCTGTGTATACGCGCACTATGCAGCTAATAGCGTGCGTAGCATGCACCGCATTACATTTAAAGCATGCTCTGGAAATAGTGCGAGTAACAGGAGGTTACTCGAACTATTTCCTTTAGTGAATCAACCCCCATGAGGGACAACTAATGGTAGATACAGCATACTTTGTGTTATGCCACATCCTTCATTTTTAATAAAATGTTCAATGTTTGTTTAGGTTACAGCACTGATCGCACGTGTGTAACAGATTACATAGCTGAAAAGAGGAAAATTTCATTACAGCAGGTATGTTGCCTTATTAATATCACTTATTAAAAAGTCTGTTTACCTTAAACCCACTTCATACCCATCAAGAAAGAAAGACATTCTGGATAACATGGAAAGGAAATATGATCTTATTTACTCGCTTCATATCCCAAGAGGAAGTACAGTATAATGTGAGACTGTATACTATTTGATTGATCAATGTATGATTGTATACTGTGTGTATTTATATACGGTAGTGTATAGCCGACTCACCTGGCAGCACTTAGTCCCTGGGTCAAATCTGGCTTGGAGGAGTTTTTATGTTCTCCCCATGCTTGCATAAGTTGCCTAATAGCACTTGGTTTCCACCACATCCCCAAAACATACAGTATAGAGAAGTGAACTGGGTTCCCCCAAAACGGGCCTTAGACTATGATGGACATATGACTACGGTGGGGATTAGTTTTCGAGCCCTTCTGTGGGACAATTAGTGGCATGTCTATATACTGTGTTAAGCACTGCTGAGGATTTGGGCACTGACGTAGGCCATAATGTGAATTAAGGTTATAGTGGTGCTCACTGTGTAATCTGAAAGTATCTAAAAGGATTGCATGTTAAAGTAGACAAGTAGTATATTCATTGTGTCAAACACCAAATGTCCATTCAATCACCAACGACTGTTTTGGGGCCGTAGGGGGTCCCCTTTGCCAAAGCATAAACAGAGTGGTACCCATTCTGAGTGTACTCGGTTTATGCCTTGACAAAGGGGGCCCACCGTGGCCCCAAAATGGATGTAGGTGATCAAATGGACATCTGATGTTTGAGACAATAAAATTACTTTTGGTCTATTTGAGCGTGCAGAACTTTTGGATACTTTAGAAATGCTATTTCAGTCCAGCACCTTGACATTGTACATGGTGTGCAACCTTATAACTAATTTGTGGTTCACTGTGTAATTTGGGCGTCGGCAATAGCCAGGGCCTGAATTACAAATATTATGGTGTTCATGCTGAAATCTACTGTAAATCGGTGTGCAGTGTGTGGGCTGGCAATAGATCCCTCTCTGATCAGAATTGAATGGTGTGTGTGGTGACAAATCGAACAATGTATGCCCCTCTTAAAATGTTTAAAGAGGAACTCCAGTGAAAAGAATGTAATAAAAAAAGTGCTTCTTTTTTACAATAATTATGTATAAATGATTTAGTCAGTGTTTGCCCATTGTAAAATATTTTAAATCCCTGATTTACATTCTGACATTTATCACATGGTGACATTTTTACTGCTGGCAGGTGATGCAGCTGCAGCTTGCTTTTATGGCAGTTGGAAACAGGTGTAAACAGCTATTTCCCACAATGTAACAAGGTTCACAGACAGGAAACTGCCAGGAGTACCATGGTCCTCAGAGTTTCTTGTGGGAGGGGTTTCACCATAATATCAGCCATACAGAGCCCCCGATGATCCCTTTGTGAAAAGGAATAGATTTCTCATGTAAAAGGGGCTGTCAGCTACTGATTGGGATGAAGTTCAATTCTTGGTCACGGTTTCTCTTTAAGCTCTTATCAGAAGCAAGATGGCAGGCAAAAAAATGGTATCAGGAGGTTTGCGATGTATAATGGCAGTGGAATTATCCTGTGGTAGGCATGTCTGTTACTTCAAGATGCACATTGTTTTTCAGTGTTGGGTACAGAATAAAAGCTAATACTTGTTTGTTATTAACAGCATATTTGCTTATGATTTACTTTACTTTAAAGAGGAACTCCAGTGAAAATAATTTAATAAAAAAAAGTGCTTCATTTTTACAATAATTATGTATAAATGATTTAGTCAGTGTTTGCTCATTGTAAAATCTTTCCTCTCCCAGATTCACATTCTGACATTTATTACATGGTGACATTGTTACTGTGGGCAAGTTATGTAGCTGTTTCTAGCTGTTCTGGCTGTTACAGACAGCTTTAAACAGCCATTTCCTGTCTGTGAACATTGTTACATTGTGGCAGTTTGCCCAGAGTACTGCGGTATTCAGAGCCTCTTGTGGGAGGGGTTTCAGCACAAAATTAGTCACACAGCGCCCCCTGATGGTCTGTTTGTGAAAATCATTGTATTTCTCATGTAAAAGGGGGTATCAGCTACTGATTGGGATAAAGTTCAATTCTTGGTTGGAGTTTCTCTTTAAGCATTTAATCAAAAACTGTATAATTATGCTATTTGCATAACTAGGAGAGCTGCAGCTTAGATATTTTCATTATCATTTTAGTATTCTGGAAGAGTAAAGCAAGATGTAATAAATCAAATGTCAGAAACGTTATCCAGAGAGGCGAGAAAAATCGTAGATGCCAAGAGGACACTGGAGGAGGACACCATGTCATTTCAGGAGTTTTTGAAGGAATCCGAAAAAAATGCAGCGGAGGCAACAAAAATGTAAAAATACCAGCCATTATTTTACTATTCAAATGACACCTTCACGTGAAAATATTGTATACTGTAATCCTGGTATATTCTTCAGGGCAGACCAGGAAATGAAAGTCAGGCAGGGCAAAGAAACAGAAGTGAAGAAAGTCTGTGCCCAGATTAAGGCTCTTAAGCGGTGAGAAACATGTACTTGAACATTGCACAAAAGCGTTATTCAAATGTAAATTATGAAATGTAAAAATTTGCACTGCCTTCAGCATTATTATTGGTATGTGAAGCACAGCGTTCACATAGCATTTTTATTCTTGCGTTTCAGTAAATGGATAGGCTGCCTGTCACTAGGTACACATGGCTGCAATGATGTTCCACTTGGCAACATCAACCTTATCAATGGCTGCTTCTTACGAGGAATGGAGTTTGGGGGAGCAGGAAAAGGAAGTAGTATTGTAGTGTGAAGGATCTGCCTAAGGGTACATACAGATGATATATAGTAAAACATTTTCCTTAATAGGATAGTAGAACACTCCATATGTTATCAAGAATAATATAGATCTTAAGATTCCGCAACAATATTTTGAAGTTCCGAAAGTAGTTTAAATCTTTATGCACAAAAATACAAGGTGTTTTCTTTTTCAAATTAGTTCAAGATATCCAATCGTTCAATCTTCATGAATATCACAGATAAGATCTTAAATCACATAAATACATGGAATCCTCATGTGGCTGACACACTGTATACGGTAGTTTAGCTTCAAGTAATGAACATATATTTCTAGGCAACGACAATAGTTCATTTGGGGCAAGGTATGCCATTCATCAGACCTTTTGTATTAAAATTATTCTAAAAACAGAGAAAACATAACCAGAAATCCAGGATTAAAATACAATATCAGGATCATATGAAATGACTAAAACTCAAAGGGGGAAAAAAGAATTGAACCATTGTCATTGCGTTACCTGCAGGGTAACACAATGACAATGCAGGGCAATGGGGCCTAACACACTTACTGTGTCGCGTTGCGCTGGAAGTGCCCAATCAGCCGCCCCAAAGGCAACAGCGTATTACGGATGGACTACCGCGGTGACACAATGACAGCGGAAGTAATGAAAGTCAATGGGCGACACAGACATTATTAATATTTTGGTGGTGGCACACGTGCGGAATGATGGAAATACCACGGAGAAACCCTATCGGCGTACTGTGCCACAGGGTTATATGAATGATGTTTTGTGCGATGCGATGGGGGCGGAATATCGTACCGCAAATGCAATGGCCAGGTGTAAAACCGGCCCCAAACTGAAGCCTTCCCTGTAAAGCCTATAAAAACGCAATCATTTTGTAAGTGTTTGAAAATACTGGTAATAATTTAAAACCAAGTTAATTTTTCTTCAATTGTTTCTAAAAATTAAAACAACTAAAAATCACTTTCTATTAAGCATAACAGTTTTGTGCTGTGTGCCGCGTAGTGCCTGGTGTCAGCACGGCTATAACTGCAATGCTATAGTCATGGCCGCATATCGGTAATTCGGGTGACGGCAATAGCAGGACCCTGAATTACGTGTCCCCCTCCCGAGTTATTATGACTTGGAGGGGAAATAGTATTTCATACCGCCGTTAAATGCCAATATGTCAGTGCCTTTACCAACAAAGACAGCGTATGTCAGACAACTGGCTACAGACGGGCTCTACAGTTTTTTCAGGTGAGAACATTTGAGGGAGCCAACAAAATTAATATACATACATTACAAATGTTATTCCTATCCAATGCCCAATCCAATGGCATTTCATGGATTGCTTAGAGCCCCCGTACTAGATCATCCAGTATTAGTGCTGTTGGCCATGTTTGCTAGAGGTTTCTGATTCCATGTTTACATAAGCATCTGAACTTTTTGCCAGGGACCTACTAAAGGAAGAAAACACACTGCAAGAGTACAAGGTCTACGCAGATGTCCTCCACATGGTATCTCCGCCTGAATGGAAGGAGGTCCAAGAACAGAGGAGAAGCCGAGAAGCTGCCAAGAGAAGAGAAGACAGAAGACAAATACCACCCCTTCCTGAAATTTCAAAAAGTATTTCCACTTATTAAGTGGCCCCTTCATTTACTTTGAATAGTACAGTTAAAATATTGTGCTAAATTACTGCCATGTCAATATAACTTTGTATTTACAAATAACTGTTGTGTATTGATACAAAAATCTGATAATCCCGCAGTAAACAATTCCAAGTATGTAACGTAAAGTAATACCCCACCATGTCTGGCTAGCTTACTCAGTGTGAAACATTAGAGTTGTCAGGATCTCTTCTGTATCATGTCCTGTTGGTTGCAGTAGAACTGCAACCAGGCAGTTCTGATTTCTCTGCATGCATTTGGTTATTTGGTTTTGATTGCATTTGCAATGAGTGTCATTGCCATCTGCAATTGCTCTGCAGTTCAGAGCAGCTCAGGATGCTGTCATGGCTTACTGCACTTGAACTGCAGCCAGACAGCTCTGAATTCCCTACATGCATGTTGCTGCATAATACTGCATGCATTTGTAATGAGAGTCCATTCCATCTGCAGTCAGCCTGTAGTCTTCAATCAGACTAGCACAGGATTGAGTGATTACCATTCAGCTTTGTGGGCATTTGCATGCCTGCTCTCATTGGGGGATGTTCATAGAAAAGTGTCCTCCTCCTCTCACACCTTGCCTGTCATAGCATTTAGCTTTGTCTTAGCTGCTTGCTGTGGTCCATGTTTGAATCGTGAATTACTTTGTCTTGCCTTGCCTTGTTTAGCCTTGCTTGTGGACATCATTGCCCTTTCTGTCCTTCTGGCCTGGACACAGCCATCACTGTGGTGTGATTGGCTAGTGCTCCAGCTAGTTCTGATCCTGTGGACATGACTATAGTTGTGGTTGCTATTAGTTACGCTCCTTCCGGTTTGTCTTGTTTGTGCCTGTGTGGATATTTGCTATTGCTGGAGCAGCGATTAGATTGGCAAACATTCCTTCTGTCTGTCCTTGTCTACTCAGTGTGGCGGACATCAGATGTTCAGCACTGCGGTCGCGCTGAGCAACCATTGCGTCTCATTTTATTGTGGCGATTATCGGTAGCTCAGAGCAGCGGTTGCTCTGAGTAATCTTGCTTTCTAGTCTATAGCTCCTGTAGTCACACATGTAATGATGAATGACAGCGCTCCTCTTCTATAATTCTTTATATCTGGAAAATGTAAACATACTGCACATAGTGCATTACTGCAATATAGGCACTATAGGCAAGTGACCACACTCCCCAGGTGAAAGGTGATGCATACTTGATTTTGAAACAGTGTGTAACCACAACCGGCTCTCCCACAATAATAACCACTCACCAGATCATCTCCACCTCATATCCAGGTGGGTCTAGCATATGTTGGCAACCAATGACCAGGCAACAGCCGCTTCCGTCACAAGTAGTAAAGGTATTTAATCCAGATTCCATGTAAAAACACAAACAATAAAAACGCTCATAGCGCAACAGGGGCGTAACTAGGCCTCACCGGGCCCCCCTGCAGAATTTCATTGCGGGCCCCCCCCTCCCTGGGCCGTTTTGTGGGGGCTGGAGGGGTGGCAGCATGAGGGGAAAGCCTTGGCCACAGTCGGCGGGGAGAGAGGAAGTTCCCCCCCCCTCTCCCTCACCTCGGGGCTCTCCCCTCTGCGCTCCCTTCCAGCTAGTTACAGTTTGGGCAGTGGGCAGCGGGCAGCGGCGGCAAGATACATACCTTCTTCCTTGCGTTCCACCACATACTCCTCGCTCTAGCGGCTGACGTCACTTCCGGAAGTGACATCACTTTCGTAAGTGACGTCAGCCGCTAGAGCGAGGAGTATGCGGTGGAACGCAAGAAAGAAGGTATGAATCTTGCCACCGCTGCCCGCTGCCCAAACTGTAACTAGCTGGAGGGGAGCGCAGAGGGGAGAGCCCCGAGGTGAGGGAGAGGGGGGAACTTCCTCTCTCCCCGCCGACTGAGGCCAAGGCTTTCCTCTCATGCTGCCACCCCTCCAGCCCCCACAAAACGGCCCCGAGCGGGCCCCAGGGTTGGGACCGGGCCCCCCGTGGGAGCAGGGGCTGTAGGGCCTATTGTTACGCCCATGTAGTGCAACTTCATATGATAAAACTGTATTCAGCCTGCTCCATCCAGCGCACTTACATAATCCCAGTAGATATGGCGCCTATCGGGCTAGTAAGCCCAGCGGTATTCACCCCCTCTGGTGGCGTCGGCGTCCCGTTCCTCCACCGCGGCGTATCCGCTACTCCACTCAATAGTCCCGGCTGGCGAGAACTTCCGCAACCTGGTGACGTCAGACGCACCTGGCTCCGCCCTATGCATTTCGTCCGTGCGGACTCATCAGGGGCATAGCTGGACCCCAATTATCTGTGTATGGCTGCAGTTACCTGAGTGCAGGTGTGTGGCTGGCAACAATAGCAGAAATGACAATTTACTAATTTTTAAGGAGCCCTGATGTTCCTCAGGTGCCAGCTGCAAACCCAGGCCAACTAATGGCAATTTAAAGGGAACCTAAAGTGAGCAGCATATGGTGGATGCCATATTTATTTCCTTTTAAACAATATCAGTTGCCTGGCAGTCCTGCTGTTCTCTTTAGCTGCATTAGTGTCTGTGTCACATCCCTAAAAAAAAGCATGCAGCTAATCCAGTCAGACTTCAGTCAGAGCACCTGATCTGCATGCTTGTTCAGGGTCCATGGGTACAAGTATTAGAGGCAGAGGAGCAGCAGGAAAGCCAGGCAACTGGCATTATTCAAAAGCAAATAAACATGGCAGCCTCCATATCCATCTCACTTCAGGTGTTCTTTAAAACATTCAAATTTCTCAGGCCCTAATTAAATAAACTGATTATAAGTAGCGAGAAAGCTTAGGCACTAGTTGCTTGCAGGGAGGCAATCACAGCTGATGATGCTTTCAACAGGACACATGCAAATTGAAAATAGTACCAGTATATATAAAAGAGAAGATGAGGCACTGTGCCTTTAAATACCTCTATGCATCAGCTAGGCACCAATAAAGAGGTTCAGCAGCGGAGCTTAAGTGACATCACCTGACTAGCGAAATGGCCGTCAAGCCATGTGACTTAACCCCTGCTGCTAAACCTCTGTATTGATGCCCAGCTGACGAATAAATATGTTTAAAGGCACAGTGCCTCATCTTCTCTTCTACATATACTGATTAAGTAAGGTAAAACACTTCTCCCATAAGAAAGTTCAACAATGATTTTCAGCTTGAAGATGCCTTAGTAAAAAAAAGCCATTTCCTTAATGACCCTTTTTGGAACCAGTAGTGCAGCAATAAGGATGTAGAGGTTGTGACCACACTGGGGACCAGAGAGGCCCACCAGACACCCTTCTTCACCCTTTTGGATAGCTCTTCATTGGTGCTATGCAGGTAATGCTTTGCTTATACCTGTTTGACATTGTGGCTGTCCTTGGCATGTTTTGGTGCTCCATATCAATTATACAGTGCAACAGTAGGGCAAATGTAAAAACTTGCAGTGGAGCCCATAGATCCTTGGCTACGCTGCTGCTTGGAATACTTCTTTAAGAATTTACAGACTGACAGATATGGTTATCAAATGACCAGAACATTATATGTTTATTAGGTATTGGCATATTACTTATTTTATTTCTTTCTGAACCTTGGAGGAATCTTAAGAGATATATATTTTTCTGCAGAGGAAGGCCGTAGGCTAAGTAATGCTTTACAACGATTGCAAGTTATGAGCCCGCCAAGGTCCTTTTACCGATATGGTTCCTCTGCTTCTGGAAGCAGATCACCAGCCAGGTACAGTATGTCAGCAATGTCACACACAAAAGGTTCATTAGGTAAAATTTCTCTGCACACAGGTTTGGCCAGGAGGTTGGAAGATTTCTTCATCTGATCATTGTCCAGTGTGGGTAGCGATCATTAGTTATATTTACATAGATGAAACTATAATAAGCAAACTCTGTAAATAATGACAATATTGCATGGAACTTGATTTGAACTGTACATCATTTAATATATTCTGACTCTATTTCTCATGTGATTTCAGAAGTCTCACAGAACATTCTGGTTCTGAAACAGAAGATTTAGACAATGAAGAGGTGTGTATCTATTGTTATTATGGGTAGGTTTTGGCCCCAATTTCATCGGTACTGGATATAATAGGAGTGTAATATATAGCACAATAGAATGTCATGTTAAGCATGTAGTAAGAACACAGAGCAAATACGCACAAGAAATATAGTCTTGGTAAAACATACTTACTGTATATCAGTATTGACCCATCACAAACCACATGCAACCAGTACCACAGACAAACATAAAAACCCCTTATTAAGGACACTAGTTATCAAAGCACTGCAGCAATTTGCATTAGGCTCATTCATTGAGTGGCAACGTTTTCTCCTTTGAATTGGTCACTTCTCTAACCAATGTCACTCAGTTAACAAACAGACATTTCAGCATCCTACCTCTATTTGGAGCATACTTGTAGTTCTTAAAGGACCACTGTTGCGAAAATCTTAACATTTTAAATATATGTAAACATATACAGATAAGAAGTACATTTCTTACAGAGTAAAATGACCCGTAAATTACTTTTCTCCTATGTTGCTGTCACTTACAGTAAGTAGTAGAAATTTGACAGAATCGACAGGTTTTGGGCTAGCCCATCTAATCATGGGGGATTCTCAAAGTTTTCTTTATATTCAAAAGCACCTAGTGAATGGCAGTTGTTCCGTCCAACTGCCAAAAAAGTGTTCAACAAGCACGGAGGCTGACCAGCATCTTTGTATGAATCTTATTTCAGGGAGTGTCTTTATAAATAATAAAGGCTATGATGAGAATCCCCTACCGAGAAATGGACTAGACCAAGACCTGTCAGTTCTGTCAGATTTCTACTACCTACTGTAAGTGACAGCAACATGGGAGAAAAGTAATTTATAAGAGAGGGGGGTCAGTAAAAAGTTAGGCACTGGGGGGAGATTTAGAGTTAGGCATCAGCAGGGAGTTGGCTAAGATTAGGCATAGGTATAGGGAGGGCTCTTGAGAATAAAAATAGGTTTAGTTGTAGTAAAATATCGGTACAATTTACCAAACATTTTACTATCACAATTGTCAATCTAAAAATGTTGAATATAGGTAAACATACAGTAATTCTACTTGCCAAAATTGGATGCCCAAATTTCGCAGCGCTTCTTTTTCATGCACATAGTTCCCGTTTCATTTGGATGCTTTATTTATTATACAGGAGCCAGAACTATATTTCACTGATCCTCAACAACTAATTCAAATCCTGAAAGAACTGGAAGATGACAACTTCCATTTACTTGAAAACCTTCAAGAAGAGGAAGAGAGTTTGCATGAACTCAGACAGAGAAGCGAGATGTTTAAACAAAAGAAGTGAGCATCTTTATTTTATTGATAGTACATTTACATTTAAGCAGTATGACAAAAAGTCAGCTTTATATGGCGGTAATTATTGAGTACTAGCCGCATAAGGGGGTAGCGGGCAGGAAGGGGGTATTGGGCACAGCAGCGGGGAGGGGGGTCGGACCCCCCCTCCCTCACCTGGGTCCCCCATGTGCGCTCCCCCTCCAGCTTAAGTTCGCGGCGGGGAAAGGGGTCGAACCCCCCTCCTTCACCTGAGTCTCCCATGTGCGCTCCCCCACCAGCTTCATTTCATGGCAGGGAGGGGGGTCGGACCCCCCCCTCCCTCACCTGTGTCCCCCATCTTCTGAAGTTGATGCAAACAAAAAGTTCATGTACGCTCTACCCCCTAATAACTCATTCCAATCGGTGCAGGATCTCAGCGAGCCAAGCCAAAGTACATGTGTAGAAGAAAGGATGATCCGCAAACCAGATTTGGCTGATGTAAAAAATGTCTGTTCTTTATTGAGAAATCCACAAAATAACGTGCAATAAAATCACAGAATCAACTGACGCATATCGGGCTTACCATCTGCCCTTAGTCATAGTTAAAATTGAACCTGTTAAGGGGACGGCTATATATAGGTGGGAGGAGGAAAAACTCCACCCCAAACCCTCAATAGCCGAATCCTTAAAGAAACACTACATACAATAGGAAATATATAAATCGTTATTCAAAATAGACGAAAAGGTACAAAATATATAAGACCAACAAGAAGTATATAAAAGTAGTAATGTTAAAAAATTCACCACTGGAAAAAGAAATGAAAAAATCCAACTGTTCACAGTGCCAACAGTTAAAAAGGGGGGGGGAGGGGAGGGGGGGAAGAAGGCAAAGAGGAAAAGAGATTGGCATAATCATACATAAATTTGAATGAAGCTATGACAGGGGAAATAAAGCAACTAGTAAATGTATTAATGCACATAAATTAGGTTTAAATCCCACTGTGTGTTAAGGCCACTAGGAGTGCGAGTACCCAATCTGTGGATCCAGTAGGCCTCACGTCTAAGTAATAACTTATAAGTATCACCCCCTCTAATAGGTGAGGTTACACGTTCTACCCCCTGGAAGATGAACAAAGACAAATTACCATCATGTACATGTTCAAAATGTTTTGAGACTGTCGATTTACGAAAAGTTTTCCAGTTGGTACCACAGTAGTGTTCCGCTACACGATCTCTTAATTTACGAGTTGTACACCCCACGTATTGGATTTGGCAGGATGTACAGGAAATAACATAAATGGTATGTTTGGTATTACAGTTAACCACTTCCCGATCGCCGTATTGACAATTGGCGGCCGGGAAGTGGACCCCGCAAGGACCGCCGTATTGACAAATGGCGGAGGTCCTTGTAGGGGCATGGGCGGAGCGATTGCGTCATCCGTGACGCGATCCTCTGCCGCCGCCTGGCTCCGCTCACCCGCCGCAACATCCCGCCGGCCATACGGAAGCGCCAACGGGATGTTAACCCGACGATCGCCGCATACAAAGTGTATAATACACTTTGTAATGTTTACAAAGTGTATTATACAGGCTGCCTCCTGCCCTGGTGGTCCCAGTGTCCGAGGGACCACCAGGGCAGGCTGCAGCCACCCTAGTCTGCACCCAAGCACACCGATTCCCCCCCCCCCTGCCCCCTGATCACCCACAGCACCCCTCAGACCCCACCCCTGCCCACCCCCCAGACCCTTGTTTACACCCAATCACCCCCCTAATAACCCATCAATCACTCCCTGTCACTATCTGTCAACGCTATTTTTTTTTATTCCCTAAACTGCCCCCTGCTCCCTCCTGATCACCCCACCCCTCAGATTCTCCCCAGACCCCCCCCCTGTGTACTATATGCATCTATCCCCCCTGATCACCTGTCAATCACCTGTCAATCACCCATCAATCACCCCCTGTCACTGCCACCCATCAATCAGCCCCTAACCTGCCCCTTGCGGGCAATCTGATCACCCACCCACACCAATAGATCGCCCGCAGATCCGACGTCAGATCACCTCCCAAGTGCAGTGTTTACATCTGTTCTCTACCCTAAACACTCACTAATTACCCATCAATCACCCATCAATCACCCCTATCACCACCTGTCACTGTTACCCATCAGATCAGACCCTAATTTGCCCCTTGCGGGCACCCAATCACCCGCCTACACGCTCAGATTGCCCTCAGACCCCCCCCTTATCAATTCGCCAGTGCATTACTTACATCTGTTCTTCCCTGTAATAACCCACTGATCACCTGTCAATCACCCATCAATCACCCCCTGTCACTGCCACCCATCAATCACCCCCTGTCACTGCCACCCATCAATCAGCCCCTAACCTGCCCCTTGCGGGCAATCTGATCACCCACCCACACCAGTAGATCGCCCGCAGATCCGACATCAGATCACCTCCCAAGTGCAGTGTTTACATCTGTTCTCTACCCTAAACACCCACTAATCACCCATCAATCACCCCCTATCACCACCTGTCACTGTTACCCATCAGATCAGACCCTAATCTGCCCCTTGCGGGCACCCAATCACCCGCCTACACGCTCAGATTGCCCTCAGACCCCCCCTTATCAATTCGCCAGTGCATTACTTACATCTGTTCTTCCCTGTAATAACGCACTAATCACCTGTCAATCACCCATTAATCACCCTCTGTCATTGCCACCCATCAATCACCCCCTGTCATTGCCACCCATCAATCAGCCCCTAACCTGCCCCTTGCGGGCAATCTGATCACCCACCCACACCAATAGATCGCCCGCAGATCCGACATCAGATCACCTCCCAAGTGCAGTGTTTACATCTATTCTCTCCTCTAAACACCCAATAATTACCCATCAATCACCCCCTGTCACTGCTATCCATCAGATTAGACCCCTATCTGCCCCTAGGGCACTCAATCACCCGCCCACACCCTCAGAACGCCCTTAGACCCCAGCCCTGATTACCTTGCCAGTGCATTGCTTGCATCTATTCCCCCCTCTAATCACACCTTGAGACACCCATCAATCACCTCCTGTCACCCCCTAGCACACCTACCTATCAGATCAGGCCCTAATTTGCCCCGTGTGGGCTCCTGATCACTCGGCCAAACCCTCAGATCCCCCTCAGACCCCCTTCCGATCACCTCCCCAGTGCATTGATTGCATCTATTTTCCCCTCTAACCACCCCCTGAGACACCCATCAATCACCTCCTGTCACCCCCCTAGCACTCCTATCCATCAGATCAGGCCCAATACAACCTGTCATCTAAAAGGGCACCCTGCTTATGACCGGTTCCACAAAATTCGCCCCCTCATACACCACCTGTCATCAAACTTTGCAGATGCTTATACCCCTGAACAGTCATTTTGAGACATTTGGTTTCCAGACTACTCACGGTTTTGGGCCCATAAAATGCCAGGGCGGTATAGAAACCCCACAAGTGACCCCATTTTAGAAAAAAGACACCCCAATGTATTCTGTTAGGTGTATGATGAGTTCATAGAAGATTTTATTTTTTGTCAAAAGTTAGCGGAAATTGATTTTTATTGTTTTTTTTTTCACAAAGTGTCATTTTTCACTAACTTGTGACAAAAAATAAAATCTTCTATGAACTCGTCATACACCTAACGGAATACCTTGGGGTGTCTTCGTTCTAAAATGGGGTCACTTGTGGGGTTCCTATACTGCCCTGGCATTTTAGGGGCCCTAAACCGTGAGGAGTAGTCCAGAAAACTGACCTGTGAATAGGACGTTGGGCCCCTTAGCGCACCTAGGCTGCAAAAAAGTGTCACACATGTGGTATCGCCGTACTCAGGAGAAGTAGTATAATGTGTTTTGGGGTGTATTTTTACACATACCCATGCTGGGTGGGAGAAATATCTCTGTAAATGGACAATTGTGTGTAAAAAAAATCAAACAATTGTCATTTGCAGAGATATTTCTCCCACCCAGCATGGGTATGTGTAAAAATACACCCCAAAACACATTATACTACTTCTCCTGAGTACGGCGGTACCACATGTGTGGCACTTTTTTGCACCCCAAGTGCGCTAAGGGGCCCAAAGTCCAATGAGTACCTTTAGGATCTCACAGGTCATTTTGCGACATTTGGTTTCAAGACTACTCCTCACGGTTTAGGGGTGTCTTCTTTCTAAAATGGGGTCATTTGTGGGGTTCCTATACTGTCCTGGCATTTTAGGGGCCCTAAACCGTGAGGAGTAGTCTTGAAACGAAATTTCTCAAAATGACCTGTGAAATCCTAAAGGTACTCATTGGACTTTGGGCCCCTTAGCGCAGTTAGGGTGCAAAAAAAGTGCCACACATGTGGTATCGCCGTACTCAGGAGAAGTAGTAGTATGTGTTTTGGGGTGTATTTTTACACATACCCATGCTGAGTGGGAGAAAGACCTCTGTAAATGGACAATTGTGTGTAAAAAAAATTAAAAAATTGTCATTTACAGAGATATTTCTCCCACCCAGCATCGGTATGTGTAAAAATACACCCCAAAACACATTATACTACTTGTACTGAGTACGGCAATACCACATGTGTGGCACTTTTTTGCAGCCTAACTGCGCTAAGGGGCCCAACGTCCAATGAGCACCTTTAGGCTTTACAGGGGTGCTTATAAATTAGCACCCCCCAAAATGCGAGGACAGTAAACACACCCTACAAATGACCCCATTTTGGAAAGTAGACACTTCAAGGTATTCAGAGAGGGGCATGGTGAGTCCGTGGCAGATTTCATTTTTTTTTGTCGCAAGTTAGAAGAAATGGAAACTTTTTTTTTGTCACAAAGTGTCATTTTCTGCTTACTTGTGACAAAAAATAATATCTTCTATGAACTCACTATGCCTCTCAGTGAATACTTTGGGATGTCTTCTTTCCAAAATGGGGTCATTTGGGGGGTATTTATACTATCCTGGAATTCTTGCCCCTCATGAAACATGACAGGAGGTCAGAAAAGTCATAGATGCTTGAAAATGGGAAAATTCACTTTTTGCACCATAGTTTGTAAACGCTATAACTTTTACCCAAACCAATAAATATACACTGAATGGGTTTTTTTTAATCAAAAACATGTTTGTCCACATTTTTCGCGCTGCATGTATACAGAAATTTTACTTTATTTGAAAAATGTCAGCACAGAAAGTTAAAAAAATCATTTTTTTGCCAAAATTCATGTCTTTTTTAATGAATATAATAAAAAGTAAAAATCGCAGCAGCAATCAAATAGCACCAAAAGAAAGCTTTATTAGTGACAAGAAAAGGAGCCAAAATTCATTTAGGTGGTAGGTTGTATGAGCGAGCAATAAACCGTGAAAGCTGCAGTGGTCTGAATGGAAAAAAAGTCCCTGGTCCTTAAGGGGGGTAAAGCCCACGGTCCTCAAGTGGTTAACATACTGTTTAATGGGGAAATGTTTATTAGATGAGAAGGAAAAGATCGAGTTGCCACATTTGTGGCAATGACAATAGTTGAAAGTTGAGAAGCCACAGGGGTAGGAACCAGTAGTAGCAAGCCAAGTGGGGGTACGGATCGAAGGCAGAGACCGGAAAAGACTGGGAGAAAGGATCGATCCCAGGGTACGTGCCCTTCTGGCTGAGAAACAGCACCCCCTTTCTAGGATATCCTTAAGTTTATGATCTGAATGCAGCACTGGAAGATACTTTTTAACGATGTTAATGATTTTAGTATACTCCAGGCTATACTCGGTGACAAAAGAACGGACATTTTTTACATCAGCCAAATCTGGTTTGCGGATCATCCTTTCTTCTAGCTGAAGTTGAGCAGCAGCCGCCGCTATTAGTAAGAGGCAGCGGGCGGGGATGACTCACCTCTTCCGCGTTCCAGCGTGCGTTCCACTGTTGTCACTTCCTGCAATGCCGACCACTGTATTGTAAGTGGACTGCATTGCAGGAAGTGACGACAGTGGAATGCACGCTAGAACGCGGAAGCGGTGAGTCATCTTCGCCCGCTGCCTCTTACTAATAGCGGCGGCTGCTGCTGCTCAACTTGAGCTAGAGGGGGAGCGCAGATAGGGGACCCAGGTGAGGGAGCGTGGGTCCGACCCCCTTCCCTGCCGCTGTGTCCAAAACCCCCTTCCTGCCCGCTACCCCCTCCAGCTCGGTGGCAAGTGTAGGACCGCCCCTGGGAGCAGGGCGCTACTTCTTCTTCTTGCTTGAAGGTTGAGGCACGTAGCCTGATAGATAGATAGATAGATAGATAGATAGATAGATAGATAGATAGATAGATAGATGCAGTTGTCATTTTGGGAACACATAGGCCCATATGCAATTCACGTTTTTACCTGAGTTTTCTCCTAGGTGATATTTTCACAAGTTGTAAATAAAATTAAAAACAATGGTGCATGAGCCAGCCTGGGGCCCCGGGAACTCTCACTGCCCGGGGCCCCAGAACCAGCATCTAACACCATATGTGAGCGCAGCCAAACCCTTGGAGCTGCTACCCCCAAGGCCTGTCTCCTACTGCTCTAAAACTTACCAAACACACAAATGGAGAAACTCACTCCCAAACAGTTCTCTGCTGCTTTATAAAGCCTGCAGGCTGCTTATAAGCCTGGCTGACTTGCTGACTTGCTCAGCTTCTGTTTGATTAATCACTGCAAGCTAGGTGTAATATATGTGTGCACTTCTCATTGGCTTATAAGCAGCCTGCAGGCTTTATAAAGCAGCAGAGAACTGTTTGGGAGTGAGTTTCTCCATTTGTGTGTTTGGTAAGTTGTAAATAAAATGCATTTTAAATCAGCAGCAAGCAAAAAAATACTCAAAATTATTTTGATAGTAGTTTTACGCCCACTTTTTGGTACTTTTCTGCTTGCAAAATGCTGAAAATCAGAAAATTGTAAATAATGTAAAATCCTGTATCTTCATGTTTTTATATTAGAGAATGAAGGAGAAAAAAGGAAGTCCAATATTAGAGAGAAGTCCCATTTAGGAAATCTATTTTTAATAGGGGGTCTCAATTTCATTAAAGTTGAAAGAAATTGCTTAATTAACAGATTTGCAGACCATTGTACTCCAATAAGGAATTACTGCCAAGACTGTTTCTTTGAAAAGACTCACCTTCCGAAGAAACTTTGGAATCAGAGGAACCAGAGGAAATGCATACCCTGTGTCAAAGTTCCATTCCTGGATCAGAGCATCCGAGGCCAAAGCAGTTTGAGTCGAAAACCTTGAATAAAAAACTGGAACCTTTTTGTTCATTTCCGATGCGAATAGGTTGATATCTGGAATGCCCCATGCTTCTGTTATCAGTGTAAACTCACTTGGATGAAGAGACCATTTGTTGTTGTCTAAACAAATTCTCAAGTCTGTCTGCTAACTGATTTTGATGTCCAGGGAGATAAACTGCAGAAATATTCATTACATACTTAATTGCTAACATCATAATTGGACGAGTCGCCTCCAACCAGAGGCGTAACTAGAAATCACTGGACCCCCCTGCGAATATTGGATGCCCCCCTCCCCCCCCATAGGTGCCAAATACTTGTAATGTGGCAGTGTTTCACTGTAAATTAATCATAAAGTGGGCAGCATTTCACCAGAAAATCCTAATGTGGGCAGCATTCACCAGAAAATTGTAACGTGGGCAGCATTCACCAGGAAATCGTAACGTAGGCAGCATTCACCAAAAAATCGTAACGTGGGCAGCAGTCACCAGATATTCGTAACGTGGGCAGCAGTCACCAGATATTCGTAACGTGGGCAGCATTCACCAGAAAATCGTAATGTGGGCAGCATTCACCAGAAAATCGAACAGTGAGCAGCGTTCACCAGAATATCGTAATGTGGGCAACAATCACCAAAAAATCATAATGTGTGCAGCAGTCACCAGAAAAAAAAATGCACCTGTAAAAAAAAACAAATAAAAAAACAAAAAACAATTCACTTACCTGGCAGAAGTCTTCTCTCCCAGCCTCTGGTGCGCAGATCCCCCGACGATCCTCCTGCAGCACATTTGCCGCGCTGACAGGCAGAGTGCAGGGCTATGGCAAGATGGTGCCCAAAGCCGTGTACTGGAGACACAAATAGTCTCCAGTGCAGGGCTTCGGCAGCCATCTTTCCATAGCCCTGCTCTGCCTCCCGGGAGACTGCAGTTTGCGGGGAATGAACTGGCGCAGCGTCTATTAGATTTAAGCAACTCCACTTTGTTGTCTAATCAGAGAAGAACAGAATGACCCTTGATGAGTGGAAGAAAGACACACAACGCTCGGTGAGCAGTCCTGAGTTCCAGAATATTGGAGACCAGATCCAGTCTCTGGCAATACCAATCTCCTTGAGCTGCCCAGTTTTGGAATGTTGCTCCCCATCCCATCCGGCTGGCATTTGAAATGATTACTTTCCACTGAGCCTGAAGTAGAGAATGACAATTTAGAAGATTCCTCTCTTGTTGCCACCAGACCAGACTGGCCTTCATTTGATCTGAAATTAAAATCATTTTGTTGAGATTGTGATTTCTCCATTGACTCAAGATGATATCATTTATTGGCTAACTTAGAGATGAGTAAACAGTGAGCTTTCGGCTTATAAAAAGCCTTCGTCGGACTGGTTCCTGACCAAAACTGAAAAACACAGCTTATATACACTGACATACAGAGGAGAAACATTCTTTAGCAAACATAAATGTAATTAGATGCCTTAACTGTTCCTGAGGAGGCTTTCCCAGGCATCCTGGCTAAATTGATAAATTAGCCAGAATTATCAATTTAGCCAGGATGCCTGTGAAAGCTTCCTGAGTAACAGTTAAGGCATCTAATTACATTTATGTTTGCTAAAGAATGTTTCTCCTCTGTATGTCAGTGTATATAAGCTCTGTTTTTCAGTTTTGGTCAGGAACCAGTCCGACGAATGCTTTTTATTAGTCGAAAGCTCACTGTTTACTCATCTCTAAGTTAGCCAATAAATGGTATCATCTTGATTCAAAACTCCGTTGCTTTTACTGATGGCTAACATGGTACAACACTCTTCTGCTTCCATTGACTCAGGAATCCTATTTGGAATGGGCAGAGATTCTAGTGCGCCCACTTCACCATGGGGATAGTTGACGCCATTACCCCACAATCAACATACATTGTCTTGCTGGGAGAAAAGTCTCGCTCTGATTTACTCTCATCCTGTAGATTAATGGCTGTATTTTGTTTACCTGTGGTGCAATGATATTTTTTGTTGTACAAAACTGAGCCCCTAGAAAAACTGCTGCGTTGGACTTCGTTGGCTTTTCTTTTCGTTCAACATCCATTTAGCCAGGATGCCTGTGAAAGCTTCCTGAGTAACAGTTAAGGCATCTAATTACATTTATGTTTGCTAAAGAATGTTTCTCCTCTGTATGTCAGTGTATATAAGCTCTGTTTTTCTGTTTTGGTCAGGAACCAGTCCGACGAATGCTTTTTATTAGTCGAAAGCTCACTGTTTACTCATCTCTAAGTTAGCCAATAAATGGTATCATCTTGATTCAAAACTCCGTTGCTTTTACTGATGGCTAACATGGTACAACACTCTACTGCTTCCATTGACTCAGGAATCCTATTTGGAATTGGCAGAGATTCTAGTGCGCCCACTTCACCATGGGGATAGTTGACGCCATCAACCCCACAATCAACATACATTGTCTTGCTGGGAGAAAAGTCTCGCTCTGATTTACTCTCATCCTGTAGATTAATGGCTGTATTTTGTTTACCTGTGGTGCAATGATATTTTTTGTTGTACAAAACTGAGCCCCTAGAAAAACTGCTGCGTTGGACTTCGTTGGCTTTTCTTTTCGTTCAACATCCATCCAAACTTTACTAGGGTTGAGATTGTCAGATACCGATGTTCTATCAGAGTGGATCAATTTTGTGCCATAATGAGAATATCATCCAGATAGTGTATGATTCCCACTCCCATTTCTCTTAAGTGAGCAAAAATCACTAAAAGCACTTTTGAAAAAGTCCTTGGTGAGGTAGCCAGCCCAAAAGGCAGACATGTGAACTGCAGGTGGAGGTCTGCCACGACAAAACATAAAAAGCTCTGAAATTAAGGGTGTATAGGCACATGAAAATAAGCGTCTTTTAGATCGATTGAGCAAAGCCAAGCCCCTGGTTAAATTATCAGTGATACTGAGTGAATTTTGGCATCTCAATAAAATGTTTTAAAGGACATCAGAGGTGAAAATAAACTGATGAGAAAAACAATTGTATTCATCCTCCTTATCCTAAAAATGACTTTCTTTTTAGACATCCCACAATTTTATTTTATATTTAAATCTAGTTTTTACGTTTTTACTTTTTCATTGTCTCTGCTCAATGACACCTTCACTGAAGTATGCCAGATCTCAAATCTATGAATTATTGACCATTTTTTTTTATCTCTTTCCTGCTCTCAGAAGCCAATTACTGACAGGAAAGTGTTTTATGACTGTAATTACACATCAGTGAGAGCAGGGGCGTAACTAGAAATCACTGGGCCCCCCTGCGAATATTTGGATGGGGCCCCCCCCATAGGTGCCAAACAATCGTAATGGGGCAGCGTTTCACTGTAAATTAATTGTAAAGTGGGCAGCATTTTACCAGACAATCGTAATGTGGGCCAGAAAATCGTAATGTGGGCGGAGTTCACCAGAAAATCGTAATGTGGGCCTTTAGAAAATCATAATGTGGGCAGGGTTCACCAGAAAATCGTAATGTGGGCAGAGTTCACCAGAAAATCGTAATGTGGGCACCAGTCACCAGAAAATCGTAACGTGAGCAGCAGTCACCAGAAAATTGTAACGTGGACAGCATTCACCAGACAATCGTAATGTGGGCAGCCTTCACCAGAATATCGTAATGTGGGACAGAAAATCGTAATGTGGGCAGAGTTCACCAGAAAATCGTAATGTGGGCAGCGTTCACCAGAAAATTGTAACATGGACAGCATTCGCCAGACAATCGTAACGTGGGCAGTTTTCAACAGAAAATCGTAATGTGGGCCAGAAAATCGTAATGTGGGCAGCAGTCAGTCACCAGAATATCATATTGTGGGCAGCACACACCAGAAAATCCTAATGTGGGCAGCAGTCACCAGAAAATCCTTATGTGGGCAGCAGTCACCAGAAAATCGCAATGTGGGCAGCAGTCACCAGAAAATCGCAATGTGGGCAGCAGTCACCAGAAAATCGCAATGTGGGCAGCAGTCACCAGAAAATCCTAATGTGGGCAGCATACACCAGAAAATCGTAATGTGGGCAGCAGACACCAGAAAATCGCAATGTGGGCAGCAGACACCTGAAAATCGCAATGTGGGCAGCAGACACCTGAAAATCGTAATGTGGGCAGCAGACACCTGAAAATCGCAATGTGGGCAGCAGACACTTGAAAATCGTAATGTGGGCAGCAGACACCTGAAAATCGTAATGTGGGCAGCATACACCTGAAAATCGTAATGTGGGCAGCAGACACCTGAAAATCGTAATGTGGGCAGCAGACACCTGAAAATCGCAATGTGGGCAGCAGACACCTGAAAATCGCAATGTGGGCAGCAGTGACCAGAAAATCGCAATGTGGGCAGCAGTGACCAGAAAATCGTAATGTGGGCAGCAGACACCTGAAAATCGTAATGTGGGCAGCAGTGACCAGAAAATCGTAATGTGGGCAGCAGACACCTGAAAATCGTAATGTGGGCAGCAGACACCTGAAAATCGCAATGTGGGCAGCAGACACCAGAAAATCGTAATGTGGGCAGCAGACACCAGAAAATCGCAATGTGGGCAGCAGACACCAGAAAATCATAATGTGGACAGCAGACACCTGAAAATCGTAATGTGGGCAGCAGGCACCGGAAAATCGTAATGTGGGCAGCAGACACCAGAAAATCGTAATGTGGGCAGCAGACACCTGAAAATCGCAATGTGGGCAGCAGTGACCAGAAAATCGCAATGAGGGCAGCAGTGACCAGAAAATCATAATGTGGGCAGCAGACACCAGAAAATCGTAATGTGGGCAGCAGACACCTGAAAATCGTAATGTGGGCAGCAGACACCTGAAAATCGTAATGTGGGCAGCAGACACCAGAATATCGTAATGTGGGACAGAAAATCGTAATGTGGGCAGAGTTCACCAGAAAATCGTAATGTGGGCAGCGTTCACCAGAAAATTGTAACATGGACAGCATTCACCAGACAATCGTAACGTGGGCAGTTTTCAACAGAAAATCGTAATGTGGGCCAGAAAATCGTAATGTGGGCAGCAGTCAGTCACCAGAATATCATAATGTGGGCAGCACACACCAGAAAATCCTAATGTGGGCAGCAGTCACCAGAAAATCCTTATGTGGGCAGCAGTCACCAGAAAATCGCAATGTGGGCAGCAGTCACCAGAAAATCGCAATGTGGGCAGCAGTCCCAAAAAAACGCAATGTGGGCAGCAGTCACCAGAAAATCCTAATGTGGGCAGCATACACCAGAAAATCGTAATGTGGGCAGCAGACACCAGAAAATCGCAATGTGGGCAGCAGACACCTGAAAATCGCAATGTGGGCAGCAGACACCTGAAAATCGTAATGTGGGCAGCAGACACCTGAAAATCGCAATGTGGGCAGCAGACACCTGAAAATCGCAATGTGGGCAGCAGACACCTGAAAATCGTAATGTGGGCAGCAGACACCTGAAAATCGTAATGTGGGCAGCATACACCTGAAAATCGTAATGTGGGCAGCATACACCTGAAAATCGTAATGTGGGCAGCAGACACCTGAAAATCGCAATGTGGGCAGCAGTGACCAGAAAATCGCAATGTGGGCAGCAGTGACCAGAAAATCGTAATGTGGGCAGCAGTGACCAGAAAATCGTAATGTGGGCAGCAGACACCTGAAAATCGTAATGTGGGCAGCAGACACCTGAAAATCGCAATGTGGGCAGCAGACACCAGAAAATCGTAATGTGGGCAGCAGACACCAGAAAATCGCAATGTGGGCAGCAGACACCAGAAAATCATAATGTGGGCAGCAGACACCTAAAAAATCGTAATGTGGGCAGCAGGCACCTGAAAATCGTAATGTGGGCAGCAGGCACCTGAAAATCGTAATGTGGGCAGCAGACACCAGAAAATCGCAATGTGGGCAGCAGTGACCAGAAAATCGCAATGAGGGCAGCAGTGACCAGAAAATCATAATGTGGGCAGCAGACACCAGAAAATCGTAATGTGGGCAGCAGACACCTGAAAATCGTAATGTGGGCAGCAGACACCTGAAAATCGTAATGTGGGCAGCAGACACCAGAAAATCGCAATGTGGGCAGCAGTGACCAGAAAATCGCAATGAGGGCAGCAGTGACCAGAAAATCATAATGTGGGCAGCAGACACCAGAAAATCGTAATGCGGGCAGCAGACACCAGAAAATCGTAATGCGGGCAGCAGACACCTGAAAATCGTAATGTGGGCAGCAGACACCAGAAAATCGTAATGTGGGCAGCAGTGACCAGAAAATCGTAATGTGGGCAGCAGACACCTGAAAATCGTAATGTGTGCAGCAGACACCTGAAAATCACAATGTAGGCAGCAGACACTAGAAAAAAAAAATGCACCTGTGAAAAAAAACCAATTCACTTATCTGACAGAAGTCTTCTCCTCTCCCGGCATCTGGCTCGCAGCTCCCCGAGTCCTCCTGCAGCACATCTCCCTCGCTGACAGGCAGAGTGCAGGGCTACGGCAAGATGGCTGCCGAAGCCCTGTACTAGAGACACAAATAGTCTCCAGTGTAGGGCTTCTTCGGCGGCCATCTTGCCGTAGCCCTGCTCTGCCTGCCGGAGACAATGCAGGCTGCTGGAGCGGGGCTGGGGGAATGAACTGGCGCAGCGTCTATTAGACGCTGCGGCCAGTTGAGCACCTTGCTGGGGGGTCCAGAGCAGCGCTCCCCCCACGCACAGTGATCGGGCCCCCGAGCAGCCCCGGGCCCCCCTGCGGCTGAGGGAGTCGCATCCCCGGTAGGTACGCCGGTGAGTGAGAGTTAAGGTGCGTACACACGCCGGACTGGAGGCAACGACGGGTCCGTCGTTACCTCCCGCTGGGTGGGCGTGCCAACGACAGTCCGGCGTGTGTACGCACTGTCGCCGGACTGATACGGCTGTTTCTGAGCGATCCGCCTGGCGGATTGCTCAGAAACAGCCGTATCAGTCCGCCGACAGTGCGTACACACGCCGGACTGTTGTTGGCACGCCCACCCAGCGGGAGGTAACGACGGACCCGTCGCCTCCAGTCCGGCGTGTGTACGCACCTTTATGCTATAGTCTGACCCACTCCCGACCCGGACAGAAACTGCCACTTGCCTACTTGACAGTGGCTTGCAAAAGTATTCGGCCCCCTTGAAATTTTCCACATTTTGTCACATTACTGCCACAAACATGAATCAATTTTACTGAAATTCCATGTGAAAGACCAATACAAAGTGGTGTACACGTGAGAAGTGGAACGAAAATCATACATGATTCGAAACATGTTTTACAAATCAATAACTGCAAAGTGGGGTGTGCGTAATTATTCAGCCTCCTTTGGTCGAAGTGCAGTCAGTTGCCCATAGACATTGCCTGATGAGTGCTAATGACTAAATAGAGTGCACCTGAGTGTAATCTAATGTCAGTACAAATACAGCTGCTCTGTGATGGCCTCAGAGGTTGTCTAAGAGAATACTGGGAGCAACAACACCGTGAAGTTCAAAGAACACACCAGAGAGGTCAGGGATTAAATTATTGAGAAATTTAAAGCAGGCTTAGGCTACAAAAAGATTTCCAAAGCCTTGAACATCCCACGGAGCACTGTTCAAGCGATCATTCAGAAATGGAAGGAGTATGACACAACTGTAAACCTACCAAGACAAGGCCGTCCACCTAAACTCACAGGCCAAACAAGGAGAGCTCTGATCAGAAATGCAGTCAAGAGGCCCATGGTGACTCTGGACGAGCTGCAGAGATCTACAGCACAGGTGGGGGTATCTGTCCATAGGACAACGATTAGTTGTGCACTGCGCAAAGTTGGCCTTTATGGAAGAGTGGCAAGAAGAAAGCCATTGTTAACAGAAAAGCATAAGAAGTCCTATTTGCAGTTTGCCACAAGCCATGTGGGGGACACAGCAAACATGTGGAAGAAGGTGCTCTAGTCAGATGAGACCAAAATGCAAAACGCTAGGTGTGGCGGAAAACTAACACTGCACAGCACTCTGAAATCACCATCCCCACTGTCACATATGGTGGGGGCAGCATTGTGCTTTGGGGGTGCTTCTCTTCAGCAGCGACAAGGAAGCTGGTCAGATTTGATGGGAAGATGGATGGAGCCAAATACAGGGCAATCTTGGAAGAAAACCTCTTGGAGTCTGCAAAAGACTTGAGACTGGGGCGGAGGTTCACCTTCCAGCAGGACAAGGACCCTAAACATAAAGCCAGGGCAACAATGGAATGGTGTAAAACAAAACATATCCATGTGTTAGTATGGCCCAGTCAAAGTCCAGATCTAAATCCAATCGAGAATCTGTGGTAAGATCTGAAAACTGCTGTTCACAAACGCTGTCCATCTAATATGACGGAGCTGTTTTGCAAAGAAGAATGGGCAAGGATTTCAGTCTCTAGATGTGAAAAGCTGGTAGAGACATACCGTAAAAGACTGGCAGCTGTAATTGCAGCAAAAGGTGGTTCTACAAAGTATTGACTCAGGGGGCTGAATAATTACACACACCCCACTCTGCAGTTATTAATTTGCATGCCCGTTTTTAGGGCCGTGCGGGGCGTGCCGCCGCCCGGGCGCTGTTGGGAGGGGGGGCGCTATAATGGAGGGGGGAGCCGGAGCCGCAGGGAGGGCAGCCCGACCTCTCCCTCCCTCTCCCGGGCCGCCCTCCGTGCTCCCCCCTCAGATGCAGAGCGAGCAGCCGGGAAGCGCTGTTTACAACTCACCTCCCTGGCTCCAAGCGCTGCTCTCTCGCCGCTGGTCTGTCTCCTCTCTCTGCATAGATGCGGATACACACGCTGCCACGCTGCTTCCTGTGTAGCAGGAAGCAGCGTGTGTATCCGCATCTATGCAGAGAGAGGAGACAGACCAGCGGCAAGAGAGCAGCGTTTGGAGCCAGGGAGGTGAGTTGTAAACAGCGCTTCCCGGCTGCTCGCTCTGCATCTGAGGGGGGAGCACGGAGGGCGGCCCGGGAGAGGGGAGGGAGGGAGAGGTCGGGCTGCCCTCCCCGTGGCTCCGGCTCCCCCCTCTATTATAGGGGACAGCTAGCTATCTAACCTATCCTGGGGGCACCTACCTTATCTAACCTACGGGGGGGGGCAGCTACCTATCTAACCTACACTGGGGGGCAGCTACCTATCTAACCTACACTGGGGGGCCCCTACCTAATCTAACCTATACTGGGGGGCACCTACCTAATCTAACCTATACTGGGGGGCACCTACCTAATCTAACCTATACTGGGGGGCACCTACCTAATCTAACCTATACTGGGGGGCACCTACCTAATCTAACATACACTGGGGGGCACCTACCTAATCTAACCTACACTGGGGGGCACCTACCTAATCTAACCTACACTGGGGGGCAGCTAGGACCTAATCTAACCTACACTGGGGGGCAGCTACCTAATCTAACCTACACTGGGGGGCAGCTACCTATCTAACCTACACTGGGGGGCAGCTACCTAATCTAACCTATACTGGGGGGCAGCTACCTAATCTAACCTATACTGGGGGCACTTATCTAACCTGTATTGGGGGCACCTACCTAGCTAGCCTATACAGGTGGCCACTATACTGGCTACCTATATTGCAGGCACCTACCTAAATAACCTATACTGGGGGCACCTACCTATCTAACCTATGCTGGGGGCAACTATTCTGGCTACCTATATTAGAGGCACCCACCTAGCTAACCTGTACTGGGGCACCTACCTAT
This sequence comes from Hyperolius riggenbachi, assembly GCF_040937935.1. Taxonomy (NCBI): domain Eukaryota; kingdom Metazoa; phylum Chordata; class Amphibia; order Anura; family Hyperoliidae; genus Hyperolius; species Hyperolius riggenbachi. The sequence continues at coordinate 318,459,994 of NC_090648.1, forward strand.
CTAACTTATACCGGGGGCGCCTGCCTATCTAACCTATACTGGGGGCAACTATACTGGCTACCTATACTGGAGGCACCTACCTGGCTAATCTATAGCGGGGGCAACTATACTGGCTCACCTATGCCTGGCTACCTACTGGGGGGACCTATACTAAGTTCAACTAGACCTGGCTAACCTATACTGCGGGCACCCATACCTTGCTCGGGGGGGGGCGCAATTTTTACACCCTCGCCCTGGGTGCATTTTAGCCTAGAAACTGCACTGTTAAATTGTAAAAATGTTTGGAATCCTGTATGATTTTCTTTCCCCTTCTCACGTGTACACCACTTTGTATTGGTCTTTCACATGGAATTCCAATAAAATTGATTCATGTTTGTGGCAGTAATGTGACAAAATGTGGAAAACTTCAAGGGGGCCGAATACTTTTGCAAACCACTGTACATACGCATGTCTATCTCATCGTGTCACGTGTCACCTCGGTTGTCCTTTAACATTTTTAGGTCCAAAACTGGTTTCCTATCTCCTGTTTTTTTTCCTTATCAGAAATATTGGTGAATAAAAACCTGAGTTCTTCTGATGATTTGGAACTTTTATTGCTGCTGATTGCTCCATGAGAGTCTCTATATAATTTTGTAGAATCAACTTTTTCTGAATTGACTCTTGTCTGACAATAGTCTTGGCAGAGAAGGAGATTTTTTGAATTTTTATTGGTTACCTTGTGATATCATTTTTATCACCCAAGCATCCTGAAAATGTTCTTCCCAAACGGCGGCAAAGTTCTTTAGCCAAGCTCCTACCATTCCCGCTTGGGGAAAAAAAATGTCAAAAAGATGTTTGATCCTCCTTAGGAGTGAAAGAATTTTTAGGCTTGTTGACTTTAGAAAAAGTTGTCTGAGAACCCTTCCAATTTGTATTAAATTGCCTGCCCGGTCTGTAGGATCTTGCCTCTCTGAACCTTTCTGCAGAACAAATTTCTGTCTTCCAAACTTTCTATCCTTGGGTAGTAAGCCCGACTTCCCCCCCCCCCCCCAGTCACTCTTCCCTTTGAAAGGAATTTTTGACCAGACCTGCTTTGACGCTTTGTCTGCTGCCCAAGGTTTAAGTCACAGTGACCTTTTTGCTAGAACAGAGAACAACATTGATCTACATGAGAAACGCACCACATCAATGGATGCCTCCCCAATAAAATCAGTTGCTAATTTCAAATTTTCTAAACTTGAAATAATTGATTCTTTGTCCACATCTTCACACATAGCTTTCTCTACATTATCAATCCATATCCTAGTTGCTTTTTCCACCACTGCAAGTGCAACTGCTGGTCTCACAGCTTCTCCTGATGACAAATATAATTTCTTAAGATCTAGATCAATTTGTCTGTCCAATACATCTCTGAACGATATTGAATCTTCCATCGGAAGGGTCATATTTCTAACAACATTCATTAGAGAAGCATATACAATTGGGTAAGAGGTTAGTACTTTACCATCTGCTTCATCAAAAGGATATAATTTAAGTAATATATTCTTGAATGATGTTTTTTTTTTAACTGATTTTGACCATTTAAATAAAATTAATTCTTTAATTTCTTCTAGGAAAGGAAAAGAAAGTGTTTTTTTATCCAATCTCTTATAATAATGTTTTTAATTTGGCTTTGATGACTCCTGTTTGTCTTCCCATCCTAAAGCCTCACTTACTTGCGCTAAAAAGGAGGAACTTTAGCAAAGGCAAATTCTGTATCTAAATCTTCAGAAGAGTCTGAATCTCCTGTGTCTGCTTGCTCCGGAGGTGATCTGTCAGTCTTTAGAGCTACCGATTATGTGTTAATTTCTGACATAGCGTCTCTGACCACTTGTTTAATATTTTTCCCTGGAATTCTGGGTCTACCACAAACCCAGCATTGATTTTCTTTATTCCTTTTTGAATATGATCTATAGGGAGAATGATGCTTGCGTGAAGGACTCAGTGAACATGATATTCTCTTATTATTGTGAGATTTAGATCTGTTGTGTGTGGAAGATGGCCCTCTGAACTCTTGTCTAGAAGTTCCCTCTCCAGCTGACTCCTGCCTTGCAGAAGGAGGAAGTCTTTTCCCCTCTTCTACATGTTTATGGAGGCTAAAAATGAAATAATTCTATAGTTAAAATGGATCCCCGGCTAGGATCCTGCCTCTTTAAAACATCACTTACTCTCTCCTTACCTTACATTATGCTGATTACGCTCCTTTTTTTTTTTTTTTAGAGTAACGCCCCATTATTTAAATGGCACCTGAATCAAACTAGAGATGTGTGCTAATAAGTCTAAAGTCATGACAATATGTACACCATATAAGCCAAATACTGAAGTATACAATCGGCTCAGTGACCAGCAATACATCTCAACAATGTTTACAGTACCTTAGCCTGCTGTATTAGAATGGATCACATCTCAGATGCAGCACACAGAACCATGCCACGCCAGCTCAGCAGCATCAACAGAATGAGGAAGGACGCTTACATACAGCGTCATTACTACACTTCCTATATGCCTCTCATAAACTGGTCCAACATATTATGGCTCAAGCAAAAAGGCACTTGGCATCACAATGGAAATCCACCGTTTTATCCCCAGACTTGGGGCTTGATTCACAAAGCGGTGCAAACTGTTTAGCACGGGTGTGCTAAACAGTTAGCACGTAAAGTGCTTTTCGCGGACTTTTTGCGCGCGCAAAGTGCCGCGATCGCGTGAATCGCGGCACTTTGCGCGCGCAAAAGTCCGCGAAAAGCACTTCACCTGCTAACTGTTTAGGGCACCCGTGCTAAACAGTTTGCACCGCTTTGTGAATCAAGCCCTTGGTGTTTAGCAAACTGAATGATACTATGTTATCAGAACATATTTTGGCTAAGATTAGAGATTCACGAGATCACTGTTTTAAGATATGGTCACCATGGATAGATAGAGTGGCAGAACAATGCGGGTCTATCATATACTTTGCATACATTTTGAGGCCTCAGGTGTTGTGGTTTTATTATCCTGAACTTTACTTGACTATTATATGTCATTGTGATCTTTGTCATGTGTGCGTTTGGATGTAGTTATATTATGACTTGACCCACCAAAAAAGGTATACCTTTAGCTAAGATACCTTTACCCCTATCCCTTCCTGTTCCATCCCCTTCTTCCCTTCTTTAACCACTGGATGTGTCTATTGGCATGTTGTGGGTTACCCACTCATGGACTATCCTTTTATCCACCTTCACATTCCTACTTTACCACAATTCTTCCCTCCCCTTCCTTTTTTCTTATTATTAAAAAGTCATTTTTCAAGTATGCTAGTTTAACAATGTGATTTCTAGTTAAGATAATTTATATATTTAGCTGTTCACTTGTACTTTTCTTATTCTGTGTTTTTATCTTGCATACCCCCTGCCTGGGGATTTTAATGTTTTTTCACTTGTTAAACATTTTTGATTTATATCAAACACCCTTGAAACGAAAAGGGCATAACAAGGTGTGAAAATATGACCTAGGAGAAAACTTGGGAGAAAAAGTGAATTGCATAGGGGCCAATATAGCCACACACTCATAGTAGAGGCACCTGGATATCAGAGAAATGTGTAGTGAGTCATGGCTGCTTCCCTTCTGAAAATTCTGCTTGCCAGGCAATTATTCTACACCTCTCCCAATAATACACAGATCCAGGGCAAGTACGTGATCAGATCAGCTAAACTCTTACTCCACTGGCTGCATGCTTGTTTCAGGAGTGTGACTTAATTCTGCTTAAACATAAAGACCAGCATTTACCCAGGTCTACAAACAGAAGTTTTGCAGACCCATTATAGGTTTTCTTTCAAATTGATGGTTTCCATGATAATAGTTCCTTCCATGTTCTGTTCATAAGACATAAGTGGATACTTTACACTGTGGTTTGAGGAAGGTACCCCAAAAGTAATAAAATAATTTAAAAACAATATAAAAAAAAAGGAAAGGATTGTTTACCTTAATTATTTATTACGACCAGTATGATAGTTAAAAAAAACTAATTTTTTATGTACACTTTGGACAACATGTTTCATGGGCAATTCTCACTGTCTTATATCCTCAGGTCACTTTGAGTGTCTCTGGGTAGCAAATAGCTTGACATGCTCCATGCCGTCTATTTGCTACTCAAAGATACTTGAATTGACATGAAGCGGGAAATGCCTGTGAAAGGCGTCGTCCATAGTCTATCCAGTGGGGTTAAAGAAGATACTTATCCAGTCTCCAGTCTCCCTCTTCTTTTTATCCAGGTCTGTTGTCCTTGTTCTCAGCAGTGAAATCTGTTCCAAGCTTCTACTTTCACTAGTCTGTATGTCCTTAAAGCGGATCTGAGATGAAAAACTGAATATAACAATTGACTTGTCTATATATCTTATCTAAAGTTTAGATAGTTTACACAGCAAATCTATCTTCAAACCGCTTCAACAGTATATTAATATTTTTTCCTGTGATACAATGGGAGCAGACATGTTTTCTGCTTGTCACTATTACACAATTACACACACAGGCAAGCTTATCTGTATCTAGGCATGCTAATCTGCATATTCTGTGAAAACTCCACTCTTATCTCCTCCATTACACAGGCAACTGATCTGTATCTGCACTGCAGCTCTCAGATTGTGAAAACTCTGCCTCTGAAATCTATAGCTAGTAACACCTTTTTCACCTGCCCAGACTGAAATCCCACAATGACTTGCAAGCGCCAAGGCACTCTGGAGAAGCTGTGAGTGTGGCTTATTTAGTTTATAGGGAATTAGAGTATTAAAACAAAACAAAACAAGTATTTGGCTTGAGGAATGCCCTATAAACTATATGTAAGGAACACAATTATGCAAGGAGTAAAAGTTCATCTCGGATCCACTTTAAACTGTCTGGATAGCAGCAGGACTGAGGGGGGATAACAGATGTGGAAGAGCAAACGAGGAGCTACAGGGGGACTGGAGGGAGCATTTCTAAAGAGATATCGCAGTTTCTCCCTTTAGGTTACCTTTTATTTTCTTGCCTGGAGTTCTGTGAGGGCCTAAATTGATGATTTATATGCCTCCATGCACATTCCTGAAATTAAATATTATGGTTCTTGATTTTTGGACACATAGAAATGATAACATATATATAACCTTCTCTTATAAAATAATAAAGAATATACTTTGCAGTACTTGTTCAGTAAAGGGCATTTAAGCCCACTACTAAAGCCCACTACAAAACCTTTGTGTTGATTTCGTCTAATTGTATATCTTACAGGGAAAAGGAATTAAAAAGTGTCATACAAAACAAGGAAAATCTCTCTATAGTATTGGCTAAAGAAACAGAAATAACTGAAAAACGTGAGATGAAAATAAAGCTGTTTTCATTTGGAGAGCTTAATGCAAGCGAACAGGTTTGTTATTACTACCACATGTTCTGGGAACTGTGTACACATATGGCCTGTTTATACATGTGTGTAATTTGAGAATGATAGAGTATACTATGCATGCAAAGACAGTGTGCCCCGTGCAAAACCTTCATGTTATGTAAATGTATTTGCATATGAATCAGGTTAACCTTATGACCTCTACAGGACGAAAAGAAGAGTAATCACTCACTTCTCAGCTAAACACTGGGCAGCTGTAAAGCCTGTTACACACCATGCAATTTTCACTTCAGACCCCTCTTCTGATTGAGAAGATCATGGGACCTGGTAAAGAAAAAACATACAGCCTACTTATTGCCAGCAACCGATCCAAAGCTCAAAATCAAACTGTCTCTCAACTGGAAGCAGATCAAACATGCTGAAAAATATTGATCAAAATACTATCATTCCATGTGAATGTCCTTTCGATTCATTTTCGATCAATATCCAATCGGAAAAATGATTGGAAATCTGAAAAAAATTGCATACTTGTGTACACTAGCTTTTTTCTACATCTGATCAATGTCAAATCTGAATATCGATCTGATCAGTCACTTAAAAATACACTGAAGCAAAAAAATTGATTTGTATGTGTAGTACATCTAATAAATAAAACATTAGGAGCAGAGACATGAGTCTAATATTGTTTCCAGTACAGGAAAAGTTAAGAAACTCCATTGGTTATCTATGTAAAAGAGCCATTGAGCTCCACGACTTTCAAAGTCGCAAAGAGCTCTGTCTCCTGAAGCTTATCTCCTCCAGTGTCAGTCACTGTATTTTTTTTTCACTGCAGAGGACAGTTCAAAAGGTCACTAGCCTGTTCTGTAAAATAATTTAGAATGCTGAGTAGTGTGTAAACTGCAAATATTAGAGAATGATGCAATGTTATAAAAAAAAAAACTATAAATAAAAATTAAAATGAGAATATTTTCTTCTTTTTTTCACTCCAGTGTCTCTTTATATAGGATCTGAAGTGAAAAATGCATGATGTGTACCAGGCTTTAAACACTGTTTAAACCAGATATGCATTTAAAAAGAGATTAAATCAATATTTAATATAGCTACTATAAACAAATCTACATGTACAACTATGTAAAGAAGCTAGCTTTTTGTCACGTGATCTGCACGACACTGGCAATGTTTCTGACCTCAGCAGAGTCCAGTTAGGCCCTCATCTTTAACCACTTGAGGACCCACCCTTTACCCCCCCTTAAGGACCAGCGCTGTTTGTTTGGATCTGTGCTGGGTGGGCTCTGCAGCCCCCAGCACAGATCCGCGGCCACACAGAGCGATCAGATCGCCCCCCTTTTTTCCCCACTAGGGGGATGATGTGCAGGGGGGGTCTGATCGCTCCTACCTGCAGGCATGTTGCGGGGGGGGGCACCTCAAAGCCCCCCCCGCGGCGACATTCTCCCCCCTCCCTCTCCTACCTGCTCCCCCCGGAGATCTGGGCTGCACAGGACGCTATCCGTCCTGTGCAGCCAGTGACAGGCTGTCTTCTGTCACATGGCGGCGATCCCCGGCCGCTGATTGGCCGGGGATCGCCGATCTGCCTTACGGCGCTGCTGCGCAGCAGCGCCGTACAAATGTAAACAAAGCGGATTATTTCCGCTTGTGTTTACATCTAGCCTGCGAGCCGCCATCGGCGGCCCGCAGGCTATTCACGGAGCCCCCCGCCGTGATTTGACAAGAAGCAGCCGCTCGCGCGAGCGGCTGCTTCTTGATTAATTAAGCTGCAGCTGGCGACGCAGTACTGCGTCGCTGGTCCTGCAGCTGCCACTTTGCCGACGCACGGTATAAGCGTGCGGTCGGCAAGTGGTTAAAGGACAACTGAAGTGAAACAAATATGGAGGCTGCAATATTTATTTCCTTTTAAACAATACCAGTTGCCTGGCTACCACGCTGAATTATTAGGCTGCAGTAGTGTCTAAATAACACCAGAAACAAGTATGCAGCTAATCTTGGCGGATCTGACAATGTCAGAACCACCTGACCTGCATATGCTTGTTCAGGGTCTAGGGCTAAAAGTATTAGAGGTAGTGCATCAGCACTAGCCAGGCAACTGGTATTGCTTCAAAGGAAATTAATATGGCTGCCTCCATATCCCTCTTGCTTCAGTTCTCCTTTAGGCTGGTTTCACACCAGGACGTTGCGTTTTAGGGGACGTTATGGTCGCATAACGTGCCCCTAACGCAACGCCTGGTGCTCCCTGCTTTGGACGTCAGAGTGAGCCGCGTTGTGCAGCTCACTCTGGCGTCCGTGATGCCGTGATGCGTAGTCTTGTGCGCATGCAGCATCACATGGTCCCGCCGGCCAATCGCTGCACAGAGCGGCCGCTCCAGGAAGTAAACACTGCACGTCACTGAGTGCAGTGAATATTAATTAGCCATGTGCCTGGCCGCTCTCTGCTCCTCCCCAACGTTACTGAGCATGTGCAAGCAGTCTAACGCGGCTCTGCCGCTTAGAAAGTACTGCATGCAGTACGTTGTCTGGTGGCGCAGCGTTACTATGTAACGCAACATGGGCACTGTGAACAGCCCATTGATTTTTCATTGCTGTGCGGTGGGGTGCGTTACAGGCTGCTCTAACGTGCGCCTGTAACGTCCCACTGTGAAACCAGCCTTAATGTTTACACTAAACACCAACAGTGGTGTTGGGAGTCTCCAGTGGAATACAAGCCACCTCTCAAGATGACTATGTGCATTGGTTGCCATGACTACCAGTGTGGGAGTGGATGTTAGAGAGAAAGCCAGGAGGGCATTATAGAGTAATTAGAAGCTATCACCACCAGCTACAGTGATCAGCACATCTCACAGCAGAGGATTTTTCACTATTGTGGGTTTGAGGCTTCCTGAGCATGCTGCTGTCCTTGCTTGGCAAACAGGACAAACCTTATAGGAGAACTGAGTATTATTGCCGCATAAACTGAGGAATGCAAATCCAGGGGACAGGTTCCCAGTCCACAAGAGATCTAAGGTTTCGTAAAATTCCAGAATGCATAAAATAAGAATTAAAAGCACGAGATGATAGATGGCTACTTCCTCCGAATATAATATATATCATTTGTGAGACCACATCAGGAATATGGTATACAGTTTTGGTCAACACGTCAAAGGAAGGACATCATATTTTTAGAACAGGTACAAAAATAGGCAAATAAATGAGGAGGGATGCATGGGTTAATAAAATAGTAGTTACCACTGATCTAATTTTATGTTTGTGGCTGGTACGTTTCATATTTCATGGTGATGTGTCCATCTGTTTATCGAGTGAGCCTCAGGCCAGAGTACAGTTAAAAACTGGCCCCACTTTTTCCTCCTTAGCTGCTCCAGCTGGCCAATGGTCATCATCTCTAGTCATATGATATTTGTGAACAGATAAGAGGGTGAGGGTCTAATGATAGTTGGCCAATTGGAGCAGCTTAGTGAGGGAGGATGGGACAAGCACAATTTAAGACTTATAGTGTCACTCCATAAACAATTGGACACAGTTACATGACCCAATACCCACTGGGACAAATTCCTCGCATAAGTGTATAATTATCTCTTCCAAACTAAATAAGCCCATTTTTATTGCCTATTATATTTTAACATGCATTTGACTAATCAAGCACTTTTTTGCACACAAATTACATAATTACAAGACAATCTGATAATGTGTCCTGCAACTTGCAATGTTGCCAGTTAGCTCCAGTAAAGTGTAATTATGCTTTCAAATGACATCAGACCAGTTTTTGTTGTTGTTGTTTTATATTTGTTTGTTTTTTTTGCTGTGTTAAATGTGTTAGAGCAAAAAAATTAATTTTGAGATCCATACCACAGAACTGGCAAGAGCAAGTTCACCTACTTTATGTAAGCACAGACCTAATTTCACAACGTTATAGTATAGCTGTATTTTGGTTCTGACTTATTTTCATTTTTTAATCTAATTTCAGGATAAAATGTTGTCTAAACTGACTAAACTGATTGCAAATGTTTACATTTCCTGCATTGGTGAGATCCAAGCAACAATTGACCCAATACACATGCTAGCAAGTATTGAAAACAGTATTACAGAAGTGGAGGAAAATCTGGACTCAGCTCCAAGGGAATACGTAGAAGCTGTAAGAAAAGAAAAGAACAAGGAAATGAGAAAGAGGTAAATACAATTACGGACAATAATGGGAAACTAAAGGTGCCCATACATCCAGCAATGAGCAGACCGACTAAGAGACCGGTTTCTCTCTGAGAGATCTGTTGATTGGCCATACACTGTAGGACAATTTCAGCAGGAAATCTTTCAAGAATCAGCGGTGTGAGGTTGCATCCACTGCTTGCCCGCCACTACCGCTGTCTCCCAAATGTTAGCGTCTGCCCTGATGCTCGTGCATTGTAATCATACCTGCACCAGCTTCCGTGGCTGTCCAGCTGCTTCTGGTCTCCTCCACCAGGAGGGATCTTCAGATCTGCAGATGTTTGTCAGATATGTAGATGAATGTCTGTTAAACAAGGTGTGTATGAGGATCTGCAGATCTCATAGACTATGAATGCATTTTGCAGGAACGGATCTTTTGCAGGAACAGATCTTTTGCAGATACTGAACTTTTGACTGTGTACAGCATCTTTGTGTGCAGCATCCTGCAAAGATTTCTATCTGATGGGGAGATCAGCTCAATAGAATAGACTGTGTAGAGTATAGGCCCATACACACGTCGGATTTGCGCGAACGACGGGTCGTTTGAACGTTCCGTCGTTCGCACGTTTCCGCATGAAATCCGGCGTGTGTACAGACTATCGTTCGGGAGATAAGACTGGTTACCAACGATCCGCCCGGCGGATCGTTGGTAACCAGTCTTATCTCCCGAACGATAGTCTGTACACACGCCGGATTTCATGCGGAAACGTGCGAACGACGGAACGTTCAAACGACCCGTCGTTCGCGCAAATCCGACGTGTGTATGGGCCTTAAGGTTCTCATACTACATGAAGGGTGGTAAGATTGGTCTGTGATCTTGCCTTTTCCAAAGACTTTTATCTCAAGAGTGTATGTAGCATCAGTGTGAATGGGGACAGTGCACTTGTGAGCTAGGGTGAAAGAAACATGGTTGAGACAATTTGATATCCCAAGTTGGGACATGACTAATGGCCCAGTAGGCCTGTATCAAAAAAACATTTTCTGTATTATGTAAAGTATACTGGAAAAGACAACTGTCTGGATTTGCAAATACATGCTTTTAGTAGTCTGACAGCGCATACAAAACATATGTATTCTATTTAAAAAAAGGGTACAACCAGTGGGATATCTACCTATTCATAATTATGTAGTCTCACCCATAAGGAATATAGGTACATTGAATAATTACACGGGGAGCCTCAAATATCAAAAATTATCAAATCACATTTATTTAAATACACAGACGCACATAATTCCAATTCCCACCCTTTAAAAACAAAGTAGCTGTGCTGAGATATGGAGCATAGGGCTATCTAAGGAATGCACTCCTATTAGTCTATTACCGGTATTTAATCTTCGGGCCCTTAGTATATATTTTTTTTCTCCTATATCCAGCATGAGTTAGGTGACCAATAGATGTTTCATTTCCTTGTGCTCAATTGATGTATCAATACAAGCCTTTATATTTTTCCAAACACGCTTCTCATTACATGCGGGGCATTCAACCCTCCGCATAACCGATCATTCAGTAACCAGTAACTTGTCCGGGACTCACGTGACCAAGATAGGTAATACTGCTTGTTGCATCCGCATAATGGCTCTGTAACCTTGGGCGGGTACTGTCGGTGCTGTGATAGCTATTAACCGGGTTCCCTGCGCGCCGCGTCCGGTGCCAGCATCACCAGTGGAGTGAATGTCCGTAAACGTGCTTCTCCTGGTATGATCGGGGATTGAGCGGAGGCCAGTCAGGAACTATGGTCACATGACTCAGCTCACCCGTAACCCGGGTTTCATCAGACGTGACGTCACGGTCTCTTCCCTTCCTCTTATAGCGGGAGTCCGTGGCTGCTGGATTTTACAAAGAATGTTAAAATTTCCTTGGAACCGTAATACAGAGAACAGGCTCCCTCCAGTGGCAGATTAGAGGAATACTTTTAAGTTCATATCGCTATTAAGTCCGTTAGGTTGCATAGAGTTACACTTATATATCCAATAGGATTCTTTCTTCAAAAGTTCATCATCATAGTCACCTCTACGTGGACTTATATTCAAGTTATAGATGCCCATGGCTCGTAAGTACTTTGGATCAGAATTATTATTATTAGTTATGCAAACATAGCTCCCCCAGCACCTATGCCTCATGTTCTTATTCTTACATTTCATGTTTTTTAAATAACGGTAGTCTTTTTCAGAATTGCTGGATCACTTTTGGTGTCCTCAGGAATCTTTGGAAATACCTTACTGGATGAGACCCCTCATCTTTAACTATCACAATTTGAAAAAACAAATAACTGGAGTACAGCAACATTATTATTCCTATGTTTAGTATTTGTGATAAAGGTCATACTGTTGGCACCAGTGTTTGTGTTGTGATATATATTAAACAGTTAATAAATTGTACAATACTACATTTTTCAGACTCCATGAAGAGAAACGAAAGGACCAAGAACGAAATCAAGCAGTGCGTGTAAACCGCACTATTCAAAGAGCCATCACTGATCGTCCAAAGCTTGTAAGTTAGCAGCAGTGTTAAAGGAACAATACCAGTTAAATGGCTATCCTGATCTTTCATGCATCAGTAGTTTCTTAATCACTCACCTGAAACAAACATATGGCAAATCTTGTCAGACTTCAGTCAGAGAACCTGCATGCTCAAAGTCTACGGCTAAAAGGATTATGCTGGATACACACCATGCGTTTCCGCGTTCGATGCGGCCGTCGATACGCGTCGAAAAATCTCGGAAATAATCGAATCGATGCGTATCGACGGACGCATTCGACGCGGAAATTCATGGTGTGTATCCAGCATTAGACATTAGTATACAGTAAGTATGAGACAGAGGATCAGAGGTACAGCCAAGAAATTTGCATTCATTATGGGGATACATATGCAGCCTCCATATCCCTCTCACTTTAGGCATCTTTTAACTTTTTGGGTTCATTCACATGAAAGGATTGCCTGCACAGCTACAAAGCAGTTATTTCCCCAAACAGCTATCTTAGCCATGTAACCAAATGAGAGCATGCTCAAACTGTTAGGCCTCGTTCACATTGCGTTCCGATCGCGTTAGCGGCGGACGTTTTTTTAAGCAATTTTTTCCCCTTTCCCGTTGATTTCTGTTGGTTGGACTTTTTGTAGGCGTTTTTGCAGAGCAATTCAGTTTTTCACTTCTTGACGTCAATGAGCAAGTGACTATTTTGTGAGCGGTTTTCCTATACCTTCCAATGTAGCAAAATCACCCCGAAAATGGTCATTGGAGCGCTTCTCTGAGCGGAAAGCGGACGGATCACCCTAATTTGAACTTGCGCATAGGATAGCATGGTGTAAGCGCTTTCACTGCGATTTTTAAAAATTGCAGGCGCTTACAAAAATCCAAGAACGACTCCAGTGTGAACTAAGGCCTCTTTTCCAGACAGTTGAACTGTGTACTTAGCATGCAATTACCAGGCAGCAGTGAGCAGTTATTGGGCAGCAGCAAGCAGTTGTGAGAGTTTGGGAGGCATTGCAATGAAATGTCCCTTAACCAGCCGGGCGGTATGGACGAGCTCAGCTCGTCCATCACCGCCGGAGGCTGCCGCTCAGGCCCTGCTGGGCCGATTTTAGTGAAATAAAAAGCAGCACACGCAGCCGGCACTTTGCCAGCCGCGTGTGCTGCCTGATCGCCGCCGCTCTGCGGCGATCCGCCGCGAGCAGCGGCGAAAGAGGGTCCCCCCAGCCGCCTGAGCCCAACGTAGCCGGAGCAAAAAGTTCCGGCCAGCGCTAAGGGCTGGATCGGAGGCGGCTGACGTCAGGACGTCGGCTGACGTCCATGACGTCACGCCGCTCGTCGCTATGGCGACGATGTAAGCAAAACAAGGAAGGCCGCTCATTGCGGCCTTCCTTGTTTATTCTGGGCGCCGGAGGCGATCGGAAGAACGCCTCCGGAGCGCCCTCTAGTGGGCTTTCATGCAGCCAACTTTCAGTTGGCTGCATGAAATAGTTTTTTTTTTTATTTAAAAAAAAACCCTCCCGCAGCCGCCCTGGCGATCTTAATAGAACGCCAGGGTGGTTAAAGGATACCAGAACCGAAAACAATGATAGCAGCAGTGTGTGGGGGGTTAAAAGTACATACCATCCGCTCCTCCTGCCCTCCCTCAGTCTGCCACCGTTAGTGTAATATACATGCCGGTGTCCCGGCGACTTGCTTGACCTTTCACCTGGACATACTGCGCCCTGTGTGTGCAGTATGTCCTTCCCTCTTCACTTCTGGCCGTCGCATAGCGAGCGGTTCAGAAGCCCGCGGATCCCGCTGTCTCCTCTGGGCTGCATGTGATCTCCACTACACCAAGCGTCACATAATTAGCATGTGACGCTTGGTGTAGTGGAGCGCACACGCAGCCCAGATGGGGGAGTTGACTTCATAATTGTTAAATGTCTGAACTTCCAATGAACTACGATACAGCTGAAACATACTATGTAACTCTCACACTGCAGATTATACACAAGTAAAAGTATTTGTTTTCCACAGGGTGGAAGAAAGCTTATGAAGAGATCAGAGCCGCCATCCACAAGAAAGAAGATAGCAAGTGCTAAGAAAGAGGTTTTAGCTAAAAAGGAGGAGCGCAGTTATTTCTTAACTTAAAAGTGAATTGCATTAAAGCTAAATAAACCTCCCCATCTTTATTTTATGTTTGTAAAGCTGTCAGTTTACTCCAGCTTCCCCCTAAAATGCCTGGTGGGGCCTAACCTTACCTGCCCCTGCTTATTCCCTAAAGCATAGCATGTGGCCTCTATGCTTAAATTGCTGTTAAAAGCCACTAATTGCAGCTATTAACATTGCCACCTATGCCAGTGCCGTTTAACATGGTGCTTTTTACCTGCTCGTGGTTTGGTTTTTAAAAAACACATGAACTAGCGCAAATAAAATCCTAGTTTTTGCACTGGTTCAGGTATGAAATTAATGAATTCACCTACCTTGCAATAGTGAGCTCTATGCTGGGCTCTGTTCTGTCTCCCTCTCACAGTGTCCTCTCCTCCAGTGCTCAGTCGTGTATAAGCAGAGGAAGGGGGCGAAACTTTGAAATAATTGTCGGGCAGATTGATGTGCAGGGAGACAGCAGGTGGAAAAATAATCATCTGCTCCCCTCTCTGCAATGAAGGGGAGGAAATGAAGCTGATGCTGGCAGTCATGGCTGGGCCCATATGAATGCATATACAGAAAAAAAAAAAAAAAAAAAAAACAGCACTGGCAGCCAGGACTAGTGAGCCCCCTTGTGACTATATGGGCCCCATAGCGGTCGCTATGCTGATTCCTACCCCACTGTATTCATAGTATATGGTGAACCATGCTATAAATGTAATGTTATACTTTACTGTATGGGGCTTTAAATGTTAATTTCCTGCAACAGAAAAGTAAGATCCTTCTGTTCACAAAACATTACCATGTGAACTCCTGAAAATATTTTTTCCTGTAATTCTGGATAGAACAGGGAAAGGTTGGGACCTTTGGCTTTTTTGCTGTAGTTATTGACTTCCTAAAACCGATGTCACAGCAAATATCTCCTATCAGGGTGTGGCAATTCAACTGTGGCAGGTATTCTAAACCTTCCTCTTTCTTGCCTGATGCTGCACTTTTTTTCTTTTAGCAAACTTCATGCATTTATAAATATGTTTAAGTTTTTCTGGAGTTCCACTGAAAGTGAACATAGAATATGATGTAGGCATGAGTTGTGCCACTGGAATTCCGAATTCTGAGTAAAACAGGGCCGCAGCTCATAGCCCTGACTCACACGGAAGCGCACAGGGGCAGCAAAATCCACGACCAAGTTGGTGGTGAATTTTGCAGGGGGGGATTTGGGGGGTGAAGGACCCTCTTTATGCCGCGGGATAGCGGCGTTTTAGCAGTGGCAAATATGCCCCTGCTGAATATAAGGAAAAAAGCCATTTTTATTATAGCTTCAGACTTTCTTTAACTCAATCTGGATGGCAGAGCTCTGTGAAGCTCATGACTAGTAGACAGGTTGGGTTTTTTTGGGGAGATGGCACACAAAGCGAAGACCAAACATGAATATAAACAAAAACACCTTTATTAACAGAAAATACAAATTGTTCCAACAAATAAAGAAAGAGGCGTCACAATAAATTTACAAAAAATAACCTAAGTCTCATTCTCTCATCTCGCCATCTTCTTCCTCTTCTTCTACTCCACGAATATATAAGACATTGTTACACCTATAACCAAAGAGAACATATTGTTACAATAACTTCAACACATTTACATTTACAGCATTCAAGTTTATATAACATTGCTTATTTGTTCATTCTAAAACAATTCTATTGTCAATGCGTTTTCATTTAAGGTCTGCATGTAGGGCATACTGGAAGATATGGCATGTTGCACAAATAAGATCATTAGGATCACATTATTTTACCCTAGGAAATCACTCAAGTCAAAATGGAAGCAAAGTCCATCCCCCTTTAACCACTTCCCGACCGCCCACTACACAGGGGCGGCGGGGAAGTGGAGCCCTGCAGGACGGCCTCACCCACAGAGGCGGCGGTCCATTTAAGGGCATGGGCGGAGCGATCGCGTCATCCGTGACGCGATCCTCCGCCGGCGCCTGTCACCGCTCGCTCGCCGCAACATCCCGCCGGCTATACGGAAGCGCCGGCGGGATGTTAACCCCGCGATCGCCGCATACAAAGTGTATAATACACTTTGTAATGTTTACAAAGTGTATTATACAGGCTGCCTCCTGCCCTGGTGGTCCCAGTGTCCGAGGGACCACCAGGGCAGGCTGCAGCCACCCTAGTCTGCACCCAAGCACACTGATTTCTCCCTCCCCTGCCCCAGATCGCCCACAGCACCCATCAGACCCCCCCCCTGCCCACCCCCCAGACCCCTGTTTGCACCCAATCACCCCCCTAATCACCCATCAATCACTCCCTGTCACTATCTGTCAACGCTATTTTTTTTTATCCCCCCCCCTGCTCCCTGCCCCCTCCTGATCACCCCCCACCCCTCAGATTCTCCCCAGACCCCCCCCCCCTGTTTACTGTATGCATCTATCCCCCTGATCACCCGTCAATCACCCGTCAATCACCCCCTGTCACTGCCACCCATCAATCAGCCCCTAACCTGCCCCTTGCGGGCAATCTGATCACCCCCCCACACCAATAGATCGCCCACAGATCCGACATCAGATCACCTCCCAAATCCATTGTTTACATCTATTCTCTCCTCTAAACACCCACTAATTACCCATCAATCACCCATCAATCACCCCCTATCACCACCTGTCACTGTTACCTATCAGATCAGACCCTAATCTGCCCCTTGCGGGCACCCAATCACCTGCCTACACGCTCAGATTGCCCTCAGACCCCCCCTTATCAATTCGCCAGTGCATTAATTACATCTGTTCTTCCCTGTAATAACCCACTGATCACCTGTCAATCACCTGCCAATCACCTATCACCCATCAATCACCCCCTGTCACTGCCACCCATCAATCAGCCCCTAACCTGCCCCTTGCGGGCAATCTGATCACCCACCCACACCATTAGATCGCCCGCAAACCCGCCGTCAGATTACCTCCCAAATGTATCGTTTACATCTGTTATCTTCTCTAAACACCCACTAATTACCCATCAATCACCCATCAATCACCCCCTATCACCACCTGTCACTTTTACCTATCAGATCAGACCCTAATCTGCCCCTTGCGGGCACCCAATCACCCGCCCACACGCTCAGATTGCCCTCTGACCCCCCCCCCCTTATCAATTCGCCAGTGCATTAATTACATCTGTCCTTCCCTGTAATAACCCACTGATCACCTGTCAATCACCTGCCAATCACCTATCACCCATCAATCACCCCCTGTCACTGCCACCCAACAATCAGCCCCTAACCTGCCCCTTGCGGGCAAACTGATCACCCACCCACACCAATAGATCGCCCGCAGATCCGACATCAGATCACCACCCAAGCGCAGTGTTTCCATCTATTCTCTCCTCTAAACACCCACTAATTACCCATCAATCACCCCCTATCACCACCTGTCACTGTTACCCATCAGATCAGACCCTAATCTGCCCCTTGCGGGCACCCAATCGCCCGCCTACAATCTCAGATTGCCCTCAGACCCCCCCTTATCAATTCGCCAGTGCAATATTTACATCTGTTCTCCCCTGTAATAACCCACTGATTACCTGTCAATCACCTATCAATCACCCATCAATCACCCCCTGTCACTGACACCCATCAATCACCCGCTGTCACTGACACCCATCAATCAGCCCCTAACCTGCCCCTTGTGGGCAAACTGATCACCCACCCACACCAATAGATCGCCCGCAGATCCGACAACAGATCACCACCCAAGCGCAGTGTTTCCATCTATTCTCTACCCTAAACACCCACTAATTACCCATCAATCACCCCCTGTCACTGCTACCTATCAGATTAGACCCCTATCTGCCCCTAGGGCACTCAATCACCCGCCCACACCCTCAGAATGCCCTCAGACCCCAGCCCTGATCACCTCGCCAGTGCATTGCTTGCATCTATTCTCCCCTCTAATCACACCTTGAGACACCCATCAATCACCTCCTGTCACCCCCTAGCACACCTACCCATCAGATCAGGCCCCAATTTGCCCCGTGTGGGCTCCTGATCACTCGGCCAAACCCTCAGACCCCCTTCCGATCACCTCCCCAGTGCATTGATTGCATCTATTTTCCCCTCTAACCACCCCCTGAGACACCCATCAATCACCTCCTGTCACCCCCCTAGCACTCCTATCCATCAGATCAGGCCCAATACAACCTGTCATCTAAAAGGCCACCCTGCTTATGACCGGTTCCACAAAATTCACCCCCTCATAGACCACCTGTCATCAAAATTTGCAGATGCTTATACCCCTGAACAGTCATTTTGAGACATTTGGTTTCCAGACTACTCACGGTTTTGGGCCTGTAAAATGCCAGGGCGGTATAGGAACCCCACAAGTGACCCCATTTTAGAAAAAAAAGACACCCCAAGGTATTATGTTAGGTGTATGACGAGTTCATAGAAGATTTTATTTTTTGTCAAAAGTTAGCGGAAAATAATTTTTATTGGTTTTTTTTCACAAAGTGTCATTTTTCACTAACTTGTGACAAAAAATAAAATCTTCTATGAACTTGCCATACACCTAACGGAATACCTTGGGGTGTCTTCTTTCTAAAATGGGGTCACTTGTGGGGTTCCTATACTGCCCTGGCATTTTAGGGGCCCTAAACCGCGAGGAGTAGTCTAGAAAACAAATGCTTCAAAATGACCTGTGAATAGGACGTTGGGCCCCTTAGCGCACCTAGGCTGCAAAAAAGTGTCACACATGTGGTACCGCCGTACTCAGGAAAAGTAGTATAATGTGTTTTGGGGTGTATTTTTACACATACCCATGCTGGGTGGGAGAAATTTCTATGTAAATGGACAATTGTGTGTAAAAAAATCAAACAATTGTCATTTACAGAGATATTTCTCCCACTTAGCATGGGTATGTGTAAAAATACACCCCAAAACGCATTATACTACTTCTCCTGAGTACAGCGGTACCACATGTGTGGCACTTTTTTACACCCTAAGTACGCTAAGGGGCCCAAAGTCCAATGAGTACCTTTAGGATTTCACAGGTCATTTTGCGACATTTGGTTTCAAGACTACTCCTCACGGTTTAGGGCCCCTAAAATGCCAGGGCAGTATAGGAACCCCACAAATGACCCCATTCTAGAAAGAAGACACCCAAAGGTATTCCGTACGGAGTATGGTGAGTTCATAGAATTTTGGCATTTTAGGGGCCCTAAACCGTGAGGAGTAGTCTTGAAACAAAAATGACCTGTGAAATCCTAAAGGTACTCATTGGACTTTATGCCCCTTAGTGCAGTTAGGGTGCAAAAAAGTGCCACACATGTGGTATCGCTGTACTCGGGAGAAGTAGTACAATGTGTTTTGAGGTGTATTTTTACACATACCCATGCTGGGTGGGAGAAATACCTCTGTAAATGACAATCTTTTGATTTTTTTTACAATTTTTTACAAATTTCTCCCACCCAGCATGGGTATGTGTAAAAATACACCCCAAAACACATTATACTACTTCTCCTGAGTACGGCGATACCACATGTGTGGCACTTTTTTGCACCCTAACTGCGCTAAAGGGCCCAAAGTCCAATGAGTACCTTTAGGATTTCACAGGTCATTTTGAGAAATTTCGTTTCAAGACTACTCCTCACGGTTTAGGGCCCCTAAAATGCCAGGGCAGTATAGGAACCCCACAAATGACCCCATTTTAGAAAGAAGACACCCCAAGGTATTCCGTTAGGAGTATGGTGAGTTCATAGAAGTTTTTATTTTTTGTCAAAAGTTAGCGGAAATTGATTTTAATTGTGTTTTTTCACAAAGTGTCATTTTCCGCTAACTTGTGACAAAAAATAAAATCTTCTATGAACTCGCCATACTACTAACGGAATACCTTGGGGTGTCTTCTTTCTAAAATGGGGTCATTTGTGGGGTTCCTATACTGCCCTGGCATTTTAGGGGCCCTAAACCGTGAGGAGTAGTCTTGAAACGAAATTTCTCAAAATGACCTGTGAAATCCTAAAGGTACTCATTGGACTTTGGGCCCTTTAGCGCAGTTAGGGTGCAAAAAAGTGCCACACATGTGGTATCGCCGTACTCAGGAGAAGTAGTATAATGTGTTTTGGGGTGTATTTTTACACATACCCATGCTGGGTGGGAGAAATTTCTATGTAAATGGACAATTGTGTGTAAAAAAATCAAACAATTGTCATTTACAGAGATATTTCTCCCACTTAGCATGGGTATGTGTAAAAATACACCCCAAAACACATTATACTACTTCTCCTGAGTATGGCAATACCACATGTGTGGCACTTTTTTGCAGCCTAACTGCGCTAAGGGGTCCAAAGTCCAATGAGCACCTTTAGGCTTTACAGGGGTGCTTACAATTTAGCACCCCCCAAAATGTCAGGACAGTAAACACGCCCCACAAATGATCCCATTTTGGAAAGTAGACCCTTCAAGGTATTCAGAGAGGGGCATGGTGAGTCCGTGGCAGATTTCATTTTTTTTTGTCGCAAGTTAGAAGAAATGGAAACTTTTTTTTTTTTTTTTTTTCTCACAAAGTGTCATTTTCCGCTTACTTGTGACAAAAAATAATATCTTCTATGAACTCACTATGCCTCTCAGTGAATACTTTGGGATGTCTTCTTTCCAAAATGGGGTCATTTGGGGGGTATTTATACTATCCTGGAATTCTAGCCCCTCATGAAACATGACAGGGGGTCAGAAAAGTCAGAAATGCTTGAAAATGGGAAAATTCACTTTTTGCACCATAGTTTGTAAACGCTATAACTTTTACCCAAACCAATAAATATACACTGAATGGGTTTTTTTTTATCAAAAACATGTTTGTCCACATTTTTCGCGCTGCATGTATACAGAAATTTTACTTTATTTGAAAAATGTCAGCACAGAAAGTTAAAAAAATCATTTTTTTGCCAAAATTCATGTCTTTTTTGATGAATATAATAAAAAGTAAAAATCGCAGGAGCAATCAAATAGCCCCAAAAGAAAGCTGTATTAGTGACAAGAAAAGGAGCCAAAATTCATTTAGGTGGTAGGTTGTATGAGCGAGCAATAAACCGTGAAAGC
The DNA here is from genome assembly GCF_040937935.1 of Hyperolius riggenbachi. Classification (NCBI taxonomy): domain Eukaryota; kingdom Metazoa; phylum Chordata; class Amphibia; order Anura; family Hyperoliidae; genus Hyperolius; species Hyperolius riggenbachi. The sequence goes on from NC_090648.1 coordinate 318,481,249, forward strand.
TGCAGTGGTCTGAATGGAAAAAAAGTGGCCGGTCCTTAAGGGGTAGAAAGCCCTAGGTCCTCAAGTGGTTAAAGGGAACCAGAGACGAAGCACACTCATGTATTTTACCATATCAGTGGGAACATTAGAGAAAACACCTACCCTGCTCTGTTTCATTCTTCACTGTTCAGATTGCTTCTCATTAGCCCTGATAAAATCCCCGACTGAGCATTCAGTCTGGCTTTGTTCAGGGATCTTTATAGCAGAGTCTGTCTTCTGTGCTGTCTTTTCAAGCCCAAGCCTGCCCCCTTGTGGCTCTACTCAGGAATCATAGCGGAGTCATTATAGCAAAGCCAGACTGAATGCTCAGTCGGGGATTTTATCTGGACGGATAAAAAGCAATCTGAACAGTAAATAATGAAACAGAGAGCAGGGTACGCGTTTTCTCTAATGTTCCCACTGATATATATGGAAAAATACATGAGGATGCTTCGCCTCTGGTTCTCTTTAACCTCCCTTGCGGTATGATTATTTTGGATTTTAGGGTCTAAAATTGGTGCCATTTTTTTCTGCACGCTTTCAGATCCTAAAACCAGGAAGGCAGGGAAAAAAAAAATAAAAAAATCACATACTGCAGAAAGATCTGCAGCAGCCCAGCACTTAAAGGGACACTTAAGTCAAACAAAATGAGTTTTACTCACCTGGGGCTTCCAATAGCCCCCCCCCTGCAGCTGTCCGGTGCTCTCGCCATCTCACTCCGATCCTCCTGGCCCCGCCGGCAGCCACTTCCTGTTTTGGTGACAGGAGCTGACAGGCTGGGGACGTGAGTGATTCTTCGCGTTCCTGGCCACAATAGCGCCATCTATGCTGCTATAGCATATATCATATACCATATAGTAGCATAGAGGGTGCTAATGTGTCTGGGAACGCGAAGAATCACTCGTGTCCCCAGCCTGTCAGCTTCTGTCAACCGAAACAGGAAGTGGCTTCCGGCGTGGCCAGGAGGATCGAAGGGAGACGGCGAGGGTACCGGACAGCTGCAGGGGGCTATTGGAAGCCCTAGGTGAGTAAAACTCATTTTTTTTGTTTGACTTAAGTGTCCCTTTAAAGCTGAATATAACCCTGCATTTCAACTTTGCTCTAAAACATTATTTACAGTATATTATATGCAACCAGCATTTTTTTTTTTTTTTTACTAGACGAGCATTGGAAGGGTTACACAGGGCTTTAAAGTTCCTGGAGATTTCTGCAGACGCATCCGAAGCTGAAATAGCTACATTTATGTAAACAAAATGTATCTAAGTGTTGAATGTGACTCATCTCTCTGACTGAGAAGGAGCTTGGAGGACAGCCAAAGAGCGTGTAACATTTATCGATACATATAACTAGATAGAATGTAACAATCTGAACTTCTGCATATCTCTCCACGGAACTTTAAACCTCTGTGTTTAACCCTTCCAATGCTGGTCTAGTAAAAAAAAATGATTTTTGCATATAATATGCTGTAAATAATATTTTAGAGCAAAGTTGAAATGCAGGGTTATATTCCGCTTTAACTCACCTCCCTGGGACCCAGCGCTGCAATCCTCCTCTGTCCTCCAGGTGGCGTTGTTACTCTGTAGTGAGATTGCCTTCTGTCATCACAAACGGCAATCTCAGAGGGATGCAGAGCCTCTGAGAACAGGAAGGAGAATGGCTGATGGCGTCTGGATCCCAGAGGAGGCAAGTTGAAACGCCCGCTGCGTGCTATACTCTGCACAGACCTAGCAGCTACCACGGGTCAGGCTCAGGGTTACCGCTCCGAGCTGCGTTTTTCCGCCCTGAGCCTTACTCTGTGTTACCATCAGGGAGGTTAAGCAACTTGATCAATACAGTTAGGGCCCTTTTCCACTGGCTGTGATCTACTTCAAAAAGCGTATAGCAGCCGGTTTTCTAATTGTGAGAGCACCGTGATCTACAAGTAAATAGTTTTCCTCGGAACGCAATTGTCAGCTTGCATGATTCTTATCACGCTCCGTTCCCAACAGCTACACGGTACAATTGCAGCAAGCAGAAAAGACAGCATGCGCAAATACAGTTTGCCATCGGGTTTGGAGTGAAAAGGAGCCCTCAATAACTAACCTCTTTAAAGGGAACCAGAGACGAAGCACCCTTGTGTATTTTACCATATATATCAGTAAGAACATTAGAGAAAACACTTACCATGCTCTCTGTTTCATCCTCACTGCTAAAAGTGTCTGTTATCAGCTGTGATGAGAATCCCGGACTGAGCATTCAGTCTGGCTTTGCAGGGAATTATAGCTGAGTCATTATAGCAGAGCCACAAGGGGGCAGGCTTGGGCTTGAAAAGACACCAGAGAAGACAGACTCAGCTATAATCTTTCCGTAGCAAAGCTAGACTGAGTGCTCAGTCGGGGATTCTTATCAGAGGTGATAACAGTCAGATTAAACAGAGAACAATGAAACAAAGAGCAGATTAGGTGTTTACTGTCATGTTCCCACTGATTTATAAGGTAAAATACAAGAGGGTGCTTCATCTCTGGTTCTCTAATTATCAATCCAGGTCCCAATTTGACAAATTCTATGAAGTATGGAAGTCTATGGAGTCTGGGTAGAACCATCGGATGTAGTCACCCCCCCCCCCCCCCCCCCCCCCCCACTTAGATATTAATGCCATGTTGCAGGACCTTTGACATACCATTCTGTTAGTTTTAGATCAGCAGTGCTTTATTGCATTTTGCTAACTTAAACCCGGACAATGTTTGTAATGGAGCTGCTAACTGCATTTTTCAACTTATGTAATGACTCTGGATTGCTAGGGGGATTGTCTGTGTTCATTTTGTTTTCTTGTTCTTGAAAAAAAATCTATTTAACCATCTTAGCGGTATGGACGAGCTCAGCTCGTCCATCACCGCCGATGGCTGCCGCTCAGGCCCTGCTGGGCCGATTTTGTTCAAATAAAGAGCAGCACACGCAGTCGGCACTTTGCCAGCCGCATGTGCTGCCCGATCGCCGCCGCTCTGCGGCGATTCGCCGCGAGCAGCGGCGAAAGAGGGTCCCCCCAGCCGCCTGAGCCCAGCGTAGCCGGAACAAAAAGTTCCGGCCAGCGCTAAGGGCTGGATCGGAGGCGGCTGACGTCAGGACGTCGGCTGACGTCCATGACGTCACTCCGCTCGTCGCTATGGCGACGATCTAAACAAAACAAGGAAGGCCGCTCATTGCGGCCTTCCTTGTTTATTCTGGGCGCCGGAGGCGATCGGAAGAACGCCTCCGGAGCGCCCTCTAGTGGGCTTTCATGCAGCCAACTTTCAGTTGGCTGCATGAAATAGTTTTTTTTTAATTTAAAAAAAACCCTCCCGCAGCCGCCCTGGCGATCTTAATAGAACGCCAGGGTGGTTAAAAAAAACAACAAAACAGTACACTTGAGGCTACATGCACTTACCTGATTAGAACTTCTCCCAGATGTCCTGACAACGCACCATCAATATATTCTTCTGTATTTGCCAGCTACAACATTAAAAACAAGGCTACATTACACATACAGTTCAGTAAATGTGCAAATTATACACTACAAACTCTTCAGAGCTAGTTACCCCTCAGCACTGAGCCTGAGCTCTTTTAGAAGTCAGACTAGCTCCTGACTTGCTGTTATAAGGTAGCTACTGAGAAAGTTGGAGTCTGCCTAGCAGACTCCAGGGAGGCCCAATAAAACCTAAGGCTATATCCAAACGCAAGGCCAAGACAATGGTTTCATGAGAAAAAAAAACGAGAGTACAGATGTCCAACAACAAAAGGCAAATCACTAAATTACCACTATTGGTTAGTGCCTCACACTTCTCAGTTTTTAATCATGCATCTTCTCTACATAGAGCAGAGCTAAGCAACGTGTCTCTACAGAAACTAACCCAGGATGATCAACATTTGTTCTAGGTGACAGTAATTGGGTATCTGTAAAACCTTAAAGAGAACCTGAGGTGGGTTTGAAGAATATTATCTGCATACAGAGGCTGGATCTGCCTATACAGCCCAGCCTCTGTTGCTATCCCAAACTCCCCTAAGGTCCCCCTGCACTCTGCAATCCCTCATAAATCACAGCCACGCTGCTGACAAACAGCTTGTCAGAGCTGGCTGTGTATCTCTATAGTGTCAGTCTGCTGCTCTCCCCGCCTCCTGCAGAACTCCAGTCCCCGCCTGCATCCCTTGCCTCCCTGCTGATTGGAGGGAAGGGACGGGGCAGGGACTGGAGCTATGCAGGAGGCGGGGGAGCAGCTGAGACTGACACTACAGATGTAAACACAGCCTCACAGCACGGCTGTGATTTATGGGGGATTGCAGAGTGCAGGGGGACCTTAGGGGGGGGGGGGGGGTTTGGGATAGCAACAGAGGCTGGGCTGTACAGGCAGATTCAGCCTCTGTATGCAGATAACATTCTTTAACCTCCTTGGCGGTCTGATTCTTTCCAGATTTTAGGGTCTAAAAGCGGTGCAATTTTTTTCCACTCTTTCAGACCCTAAAACCTGAAAAAAATCATTCTGGCAGGGAGATCTGCAGCAAAAAAAAACAAAAAAAAAAAGTACCTTCCTGGGCTCCTGTGCTGCAGTTTTCTCTTTGCCCACAAGATGGCGCTAATATACATATAAACGAACTTCTCTATATTTCTCTAATATAGAGAAGTTCGTTTTCAATATTAGCCCCGCCCCCGATGACGTCACGCTGCCACCACCGCTCTGCTGCTGCCACCACGGCTGCGCTGCTCCAACTGGCTGCCGGGTCCCCGGAAGAATAGCGGGGACATGGGGGATCCCGGCGGCCAGGGAAAGACCCCACACTGCCGGGGAGAGAGGCTGGAGTCCCGCTGCGCAGCGAGATCGCGCGCGGGACTCCAAAACTACAGGTAAAGCTCTGCAATGCCTACCCCGACCTGAGCTCGGGATCACCGCTAACAGCTTATTTTTTCTACCCCGAGCTCAGGTCGGGAAAACCGTCAAGGAGGTTAAACACACCTCGGGTTCTCTTTAAGGCTATGTACATCCAGTAGTTCTCCTGAAATAATCATAGTTCATCTTTCAGCATTCTGTAGTAGAAGTACTATAGTTTAAATTGTAAAAAATAAAAACCTGACAAAAATATACATAAGCAGCCAAACCAAAGCACTGGTGTTCAGTCCATATGCACTAAATATAATATAGCTTGTTTCTTTGCATGCTTTGGGGAAACTTCATGCAATTTGAGACTACCAGAGGTTTCCATTGCTGCACGGTGGATTATATAGAAAGCAAACGACTGGAATGGCCAGATGACCGCTTTTATGCATTGTACGCATTACATGACAGTCTAATCTGTCTCCTTATCTGGTGAGTGAGCACCGTGTGGGGTGAGATGTTAACTATATACCCTTTGTGAAGCTAGCCAAAACAAGTGCAACTGTGAACGAGAATACGTTTTTTGGACTCCATTAGCACCACTGTGTCTATACTATATAATAAATACTATAGCCAAAATAGTACAAAAATGATATTTTGTTTTAATAAGCGAATCAATGCTTTTGTTCCGCTGGTTGATACATTCAGCATTATCAGAGATGTTAGTTACATCCTGCTACTCTTGGTCACAGACAGGTGTGGGGTGTACACTTTATCCCAGTGCCTCCCACCAGAGACTTACAGCTTTCTGTAGACTGGCTGCAAACCGTTTCAAAAAGCGTATCGTAGCCCATTTTCCAATTGCGAGAGCACCGCGATCTACATGCAAATCGCAGTGCTCATTTCCCCATTAGTGCGCGCCAGTTTGCAGTGCAGCTCTACTTTGCAAGCTATATAAGATCTAGTAGTACATGTATTCCTGCAGTTTCTATCATGACATGCTGGAAAATACATTACCTGCATATTCATATAGCCATCAACTGAGACCAGGTACCCCTTGTATTCCATCCCCCACTTTAGCTTCACCATTACTGGCTTACCAGTAAGACCATTGAGGAATGGTTTTGGGTTTAGTGGCAAACTCTGTGAAAGCAAAATAAAAAAAAAAATTTGATTAACGGTTCAATGTCACCAAATTGGTTTAGTCTAACAAGCAAGAAAGCAGTCATAAAAATACATAGCTACAGGCTAGCAACTTATGCTGCGTACACACTTGCGATAACGATCGTTCGTAAACACCAATTAACGATCGCTCGTCCGACAATTGCATAAAGTTCTTTCCGTCGCGATCAGAAGCGATCGTTAAGGAGAGCGAGGAAAGTGCAATCATTGCACGAGCGAATTTTCCAACAAGTTGGATCCTATCGCGCGATCATCGCTGTTAAAGGTGTGTACAGCAATCGTGCGAGAACGATCGTTACAGAATGTAGTGCGCAACCGCGCATATAGCTGGAACCTACGTATTTCCAGTGTATTGTGTTTGGTAACGATCGTTCTGTGAGAATTTTGAAAAAAAAAAAAAAAAAATATCTTGATGTTAATCCAAATGTTTTGTAAAACATTAATTACATCAACCATTCTTCACTGATCGTTCGTTTCTGCAATAACAATCGCTGCGCCACATTCTCAGTTGCCTAATTTGCATTTACTGCTCTGCTCGGCCAACTATCGTTCGTCGCAGAACTATCGTTCCTAACGAGCGATAGTTATCGCAGGTGTGTACATACCATTACTGTCACAATGGAGCGGGGAGGAGGGATGATGGCGCAGCACATGACAGAACAGGAGGGATAAGAAGGAGAATGGACTTGACCTGTACTAGGCTGATATAACCTGGCTCTATCAGTTACACATCAAGGAGGACCAGGGCCGCTCTACACGTGCTAGATTTTTGGCAGATGGCCTCAACTAAGATCCATCTAGCACGGTTCTGGCTGCCTATGTCTGTGGCCTCCTTTTTCCTTCTTTCAAATGAAAGTTCAGGCTCACTTTAAGTATCAGAAAAAGGAGCTGTAAAGTGAAATGTCTGTCATAGCTTTCTACCATAAGCTGAAAAAATGTTTGTCAGTCCACTTAGAATACAGAGGCATGTAATCCTGGACAACAGGACAATGGGCTCAATTCACTAAGCTTATCTCCTGTCTTTAATAACTCTTCTAGAGTTGTTACCATGGTGATAAGGCATGTAGTATTCAGGAAACATTTTACCTCAGGCAAACCTAAAGTTAACTCTTCTGTCTTTAAGTTAACTCTTTAATCCTTAAAGAGAACCCGAGGTGTGTTTAAAGAATGCTATCTGCATACAGAGGCTGGATCTGCCTATACAGCCCAGCCTTTGTTGCTATCCCAAACCCCACTAAGTTCCCCCTGCACTCTGCAATCCCTCATAAATCACAGCCGTGCTGTAAGGGTTGTGTTTACATCTGTAGTGTCAGTCTCAGCTACTCCCCCACCTCCTGCATAGCTCCGGTCCCTGCCCCGTCCTTTCCCTCCAATCAGCAGGGAGGGAAGGGATGCAGGCGGGGACTGGAGTTCTGCAGGAGGCGGGGAGAGCAGCAGACTGACACTATAGAGATAAACACAGCCAGCTCTGACAAGCTGTTTGTCAGCAGCGTGGCTGTGATTTATGAGGGATTGCTGAGTGCAGGGGGACCTTAGGGGGGTTTGGGATAGCAACAGAGGCTGGGCTGTATAGGCAGATCCAGCCTCTGTATGCAGATAATATTCTTCAAACCCACCTCGGGTTCTCTTTAAAAAAGCTCCAAAGTTAAAGACAGGCTGTTCATTAACCGTGTGAAAATAACTACAGAAGAGGTAACGTAAGGAATGAAGAGATAAGATAACTCTCTTACTGTGTGAGGTAAGTTTTCTCTTGCCTTATCTCCAGCATGATCTTAGTGAATTGAGGCCATTGTCAGCTAAGTGATTAGCTCACTTAAAGGAAAACTGTAGGGGGGGCAGGGGAAAATGAGTTCACTTACCCGGGGCTTCTAATGGTCCCCTAATGCTGGGCATACACGGTGAGATAATGCGCTGGAATCGAGCCAGCGGCTCGATGCCGGAGCGTCCCCGCTCATCCAAATGGATCAATTCCCGCGGGCGCTTATCAGCCGCTCGTTTTTTTTCTATTGTCCGTCCGCGGGGATCAAGCGCAGAATCGATCCGCCGCGGTGATTGGACACGTCTGATATTATCAACCGAGCCATCACCGGCTCGATTGATAACAAGTATCTCACCGTGTATGCCCAGCATAAGACATCCTGTGCCCGCACAGCCACTCACTGATGCTCCGGCCCCACCTCCGGTTCACTTCTGGAATTTCAGACTTTAAAGTGAAAACCACTGCACCTGCATTGCAGTGTCCTCACTCCCGCTGATGTCACCAGGAGCGTACTGCGCAGGCCCAGTATGGTCTGTGCCTGCGCAGTACGCTCCTGGTGACATCAGCAGGAGTGAGGACACAGCAACGCCACAGGATGTCTGCGGGAGACCATTAGAAGCCTCGGGTAAGTTCAACTTTTTTTCCCCCGACCCCCCTACAGTATTCCTTTAAAATACATAGTTGATGTCCTCACATAAATTCCAATTTTAATTTTTTTCAGAGACATACATAGAAACAGCTTAACCTATGTGCAGGTAAAAATCCAATTGCTATCAGGGCATTTGATGCTCTGCCAATTCTAGACACAGGGATGGCAAAAAAAAAAAAAAAAAAAAAAAAAAAAATGAACTGACAATGCACACAAGTATATGCATTTGATGAACATCCATATCAGCCCCCGTTTCTATGGGCGTGCAATACGTGCAATCGCCCGGGGCGCTGGATTGTTGCAGCAGGAGCTGGGCGCAGAGGTAGTGGGAGCGGGTATAATAATAATAACTCGCCTTCGTTCAGCCGATCCCACGCTGCTTCAATGTACTTCCTTTCCCGGCATCTGTCTCATTAACAGCGCCCCCTGTGATGATGTTCCGCATGTCAAACCAGGGGGCGCTGTTACTGAGACAGATGCCAGGAAAGGAAGTACATTGAAGCAGCGTGAGATCGGCTATTCTGCAGAAGAAAGGTGAGTTATTACTATTATGCCCGCTCCCACCACCACTGCAGCACCTACCTACCTACTCTATACTGCAGCACCTACCTACCTACTCTATACTGCAGCACCTACCTACCTACTCTATACTGCAGCACCTACCTACCTAACCTATACTGCAGCACCTACCTACCTAACCTATACTGCAGCACCTACCTACCTAACCTATACTGCAGCACCTACCTACCTAACCTATACTGCAGCACCTACCTACCTAACCTATACTGCAGCACCTACCTACCTACCCTATACTGCTGCACCTACCTACCTACCCTATACTGCTGCACCTACCTACCTAACCTATACTGCAGCACCTACCTACCTAACCTATACTGCAGCACCTACCTACCTAACCTATACTGCTGCACCTACCTACCTAACCTATACTGCAGCACCTACCTACCTAACCTATACTGCAGCACCTACCTACCTAACCTATACTGCAGCACCTACCTACCTAACCTATACTGCAGCACCTACCTACCTAACCTATACTGCAGCACCTACCTACCTAACCTATACTGCAGCACCTACCTACCTAACCTATACTGCAGCACCTACCTACCTAACCTATACTGCAGCACCTACCTACCCTATACTGCAGCACCTACCTATCTACTCTATACTGCAGGCACCTACCTACCTAATCTATACTGCAGCACCTACCTACCTAATCTATACTGCAGCACCTACCTACCTAATCTATACTTCAGCACCTACCTACCTAATCTATACTGCAGCACCTACCTACCTAATCTATACTGCAGCACCTACCTACCTAATCTATACTGCAGTCACTTACCTACCTAACCTATACAGCAGGCACCTACTTATCTAAGCTATACTGCAATCACTTACCTACCTAACCTATACTGCAATCACTTACCTACCTAACCTATACTGCAGTCACCTACCTAACCTATACTGGCACCTACCTATCTAAGCTGTACTGCAGTCACCTACCTATCTAACCTATACTGGCACCTACCTATCTAACCTATACAGCAGTCACTTACCTACCTAAAGTATACTGCAGTCACCTACCTAAACTATACTGCAGTCACCTACCTAAACTATACTGCAGTCACCTACCTAAACTATACTGCAGTCACCTACCTAAACTATACTGCAGTCACCTACCTATCTAACCTATACTGCAGTCACTTACCTACCTAACCTATGCAGCAGACACCTACCTATCTAACCTATACTGGGGGCATCTACCTATCTAACCTATACTGCAGGCACCTAGCTAATTAACACATACTGGTGGCACCTACATAGCTAACCTATACTATGGGCACCTATACCTGATTTTTACACCCTCGCCCTGGGTGAAATTTAGCCTAGAAACTGCCCTGATCCATATCATCAGCATGAACATACCGTTTAGGTATCTTTGCCTCGGGTCAGGTATACTTTTTACATCTTGTAAACATTCAAGACTGTTGTCAGCCAAGAACCTATTGTGTGTACAGCTGTCCCCGAGGTTAATTATGCACTATGCTGGACCTTTCAGTGACAGTCCAGAGCTGAGTCCATTGTGTCCCTCCTTACCCTGACTGTGGAAGCTCCCAGAGCCATCAGACACAGAACAAGTCACAAGGCAACAGCTGAACAACACATTTGCATAGTAATGGGCACTAGTCTAGTTTAGGGGAACCAGCAGGAAACCTCATAGGGAAACTCTACCAATGTGATTGGATGGACAGCACCCACTCGAATGGCTAGGTTTCAGATACGTTGTAGTAAACTATGTCCACACTATTGAGCCAATCACAACTCTTCCTGCTGCAGAGGAGGCTGAACTGTCCAGTGAGATTTTGTGCTGGGTCCCCTAAACTAGACTAACGCCTAACAATGGGATCATACAGTGTCACTTGCAGGATCGAGTTGGACCCTGGTGGGCAAAACAAACAAAAGGGAAATTGTGCAAGTGTATGCTAGTGATTAAATTAAAATTTGACTAAGCATTTTCACTTGCTTTGCACTGAGCAGAGACACCCCTGTACTAAACAAGCACTGACATGACAAACTAGTACAGAAACGTACCGTGTATCGACCAGCTGATCCGGCCAGCTGACAATATTCAGCTGGCCCGATCATGCCGCTCGACCCACACCCGCTCGATTCCCGCCGGCGGACAATGGCAGGGAATCGAGCGGTGATAAGGAAGCGCCGGCGAGGACGAGCGGCAATCGATCTGCGCGGACGAGCGGGGATGCGCCGGCATCGAGCCGCTGGCTCGATCTGGCACATAAAACGAGCCATGTATGCCCGGCATAAGGGAACTCACTAAGAAGCATGTGATCAGGTCATAGATAAGTAGGTCCCTGATTTGCTAATACTCATGTGTTATGCTGGGAATACACAATGAGATTTCTCAGTCGATTTACTGTCCAATCTTACTTCCAATCAATTTGATTACTTTCCACTCATGTCTATGAGAAACTGTTCAGTAAAACGATGATCGAAAATAAGATCGAACAGGTCAGAAATTATCTATCGAACCATCTATCTGACACAAAATCTAATGGTGTATTCCCAGCATTAAAGCAGGGTGTGATCACAGCAAAAATCAGCTGATCAAACAAATCACATGCTTCTTCATGAGTTCTCCTGGACCTGACCATCATGACTAATCAGGCAGATACATACCTGTCAACTCCATTCATTCATCAGCTGACAAGTAATCAAAGGGCAATAGGATCCCTTACCTATAGCAGAGATTAAAACTCATCCCTATCAAATTAAATAATCCATGAACTGCACAAGACATGATCATTCTTATTACTACTAACAGTATACATAAGTATACAATGGTATATAGGGGAGTGGGAGTAACCTCAGCAGCTGCATGTAGCTCCACAGATGGAGTATAGGACGTACTGTACACTACAGAGACACAGGCCGGGTGAGCTGCAGCATGCTCAGCTGTCCAGTGCCCGGCCTCTCCCCCGTGTGACTGCAGTGACACCCGGCACCACCTCCCTTTAGCGTCCTTACCATAATGACGACAACCACAGCGCGGATCCGCCGAGCACTCAAAAGAGAAGATACCTCCGCAGACTGCACGTTACACAAACGCCGGAGGTAGCAGGAAGCGCTGCGAAAGGGAGAGCATCGAGTGGGGAAGCGAGCCTACAAGTTTAGGCTGTAAAAGCGGGAAACTTCCCCCCCTACCGAGCGGAGGTATTACATGCACATGAGCCCTAGTGTCCTCAGTTGGCGCCATCTGCTGCCTTTTCTGTACATTGCAAAGTTACTTAGAGAATTTCAGTAGTACAGTACTGTAATGTTGTTTTTCTCTGCTTGCAAAAGAGCTTTCCAGGTCTTTGGTCCGTCTGTTGAAGTTATTCGACCTACTAAGTCGAATAGCTGTTTGGCACTCATCATACCAGAGAAGTTCCGAAGATAAGTGCATCTGTACTGCACACACACAAATCCAGATTAACACATGCTCAGTATGGATGTGCTTGTCTTTGGGACTACTCTGGGACACGAGTAGTTCTGAAGGATGCCTGAGGAGCAGGGCCGGGCCGCCCGAGGCAGATGTGAGAGAGGCTCCAGCCTCAGGGCACAGTGTAGGAGGGGGCGCACAACTCTCTAATCATTTATTCCCCTATTGTGTTTGAAGCAGATAGAAATAAAAAAAGGGGATACATGGCAGTGACCTAGAGTTTAAGGTGTTGGAGGCCCTGGGGCGCCTCTTAGTCTAATAGCAATCAGTGTGTGACGCTGGGGTTGGAGGGGAGCACTTTGGTGTCTTAGCCTTGGGGGCTGGATGACCTTGTCCCGACTAAGCTGAGGAGTGCTGAAGACTGAGCAGGGTGAATAACTTTAACCTTGGATGGCACAGGAACAACTTTAGGTAAAAATCAAGTATCAAACCTGCAGTGAGTTTCCTCCTTTTTGCTTTAAAGTGTGACACAGGCATGTTCCCTGCTCTATGCCATGCGTCTGTGTTCCATTTGCGCCGATCTCAGCCCCCCTGCACCACGCTGTCATCATCTGAAATTGACAACAAGCTGCTTGTCGGCAATCTACAAGGGGAAGAGGTGTCCCTTGCAGGGGAGGCAATACTGCAAAACGACCCCTCTGGCATTAGGAACGCTCCTTCCCCTGCTCTGATTCTCCAGCTCTGCCTCTCCCACGTCGCTCCCCTGCCTCCTAGCTCTGTGCGAAGACACACAGAGTCAGAGCTGCAGCGTCGTGACCCCAGGAATCGCAGCCATGTTTGTTTGTTTTTAACATAAGTTGGCGAATGTGGGATGAAGGAGCAACAGGGAGCAGTGGTGATTGACGCTACCTGATCTTGCTGGTTCTCCAGATCAGGTAGCATGTTTTGTTTTTTTAACAAAAATGCCCAACTCAGGTTTGCTGTAACATAAAAATCAAAAAGTAAAAAAACAGGTACTTACCTAAGCAGTGGGATCTCAGATAGTCTTTGAACCCGCTGCCTATTACCGGGACCCACTTCTTGTTTGTGACAGCTCCCCTCTATGTATGAGCGCTGCCGTACTGCACCCTACTTTACTTGTGTGCATGAGTGGGTTCTACTGCGCAAGCGTGGACCGTACTTGCACGGGCACAGTATGGTCATGCTTTTGCAGGGGGCTAGGGTGGTGTCAGTGTGGCCATAAGAACCTATCTGACAAGCTTGACATATGATATGTATTTCAGAATCAGAATCAGAAAAGGTTTTTATTCGCCAAGCACGACCCAAGTCGTGCCTGTAATTGGGGTTGGCACAGAAGATGTAAACACAGCTCAGGAGGGAGACAAATTGCTTTGACAGAGTGAAAACTACAAACTGAGACAGAACAGACATAAGAAACATAGACAAATCATTCTTGTCAGTACAGAACTGAGCAGCTTAATACTGTGACGCTGGAGGCTGGGGACGGACCACCGTTCTATCAGAGCAGTCGATCTGACTGCAGGCCTAGGGTGGGAGCCACTTAATAGAGTTCAGTAGGTTGACAGCTGAGGGGAAGAAGGTGTTCTTATGCCTAGCAGTCTTGGTGGATATGACCCGAAGTCTTTCCCCAATGGGAGCCGGCAAAAGTAGCGGTGGCCTGGATGTGAGGGATCAGTTGCAATTCTTTGTGCTCTGGATCGCAGTCTGGAGTAGAAGAGGCAGTCAAGCGGGGGGAGGGGTTTCCCTATGATTCTCTTTGCTGACCTGATGACTCTCTGTAGCTTGTATCTGTCGCTGTTCGAGGAGCCAGCGTACCATACCAGTATGGATGAGCAGATGACAGATTCTATAGTGGCAGTATAGAAGTTTGACAAACGCTCCTGGGCCATCCCGAACTTTCTCAGTTGACGTAGAAATAAAAAATTTGTTGGGCCTTCCTCTGTAACGTGACAGCGTGGGCGTTCCAGCACAGGTCTCTGGAGATGTGGGTTCCTAGGAGGCGGACGCAGATTACCCTTACTTACCCTATTTTCTTTGATCAACAACACCCTGACAGCAGGGGAGACAGAACAGTTTGGATGTGCACAGTGCATGGCTGCACTTATTAAAATATCCTCCCCTACCCCCAGACTTCTCACCATTACACCCAATGCTGGTGTCTCTTCCCTCTGCCTTGGTCCGGCGCTGGCTCCACCATGTCTAGCTTCAATGTAAGTTTTCTGTACTCTGCAATTTGTTTCTTGTGCTACAGTCTGAGTTGTAAACTATGCTTCCTGCCTTACTAGGCTGCTCCCAATGCATACATCTCAACTAAGTGAAACAGAAAAGAAAAACACATTTTAGTGAAAAAATATTTAGGCAAAAGACAAGCCTCCGCCACACCTCCGGTAATGAAGAGCATGAAGGATTCAATAGCAAAAGTCACATTTTCATGCCTTAAAGGGAAGGTTCAAGCTAAATAAAAAAATGAGTTTCACTTACCTGGGGCTTTTACCAGCCCCATACAGCCATCCTGTGCCCTCGTAGTCACTCACTGCTGCTCTAGTCCCCCGCTGGCAGCTTGCCGACCTCGGAGGTCAGCAGGACACATTGCGTACATTTTTACGCATTCCCGCTAGTCCAGGAACATTAACACCTACATTTTTACGCGTTACTGGTTCAATGCGTACATTTTTACGCATTTAACCAGTAATGCGTAAAAATGTATGTGTTAATGTTTCTGGACTAGCGGGAATGCGTAAAAATGTACGCAATGCGTCCTGCCCACCTCCGAGGTCGGCAAGCTGCTAGTGGGGGACTGGAGCAGCAGTGAGTGACTACGAGGGCACAGGATGGCTGCATGGGGCTGGTAGAAGCCCCAGGTAAGTGAAACTCATTTTTTTATTTTGCTTGGACATTCCCTTTAAAGTAAACCGGTGGTCAAAACTTACCTAGGGACGGAGAAGCCTCTGGGTCCTAATGAGACTTCCCCTGTGCTGCTCAGCCAGCTCATTCCATCACTGACTCCCCCGCAGAAACACTGACAACAATATTTACATTCGGCAGTGGGCGCAGGCTCACTAGCAGCTTCCCGCTTGCACTCCTGCGGAAGTAGCTGAGACTGATCAGGCCCGCTCTACTGTACAGGTGTGCACCGTCTGCGCAGCGCAGTACAGCAGACCCGATCGGGCTCAGCAATTTCTGATGAATCCCATCAGAAAGCCGCTAGTGCGCCTGCGCCCACTGCTGACAAGCCCTTGTCAGCGGGTTTTAAGGGGGCTCAGTGCTAAATCACCTCTCCTCCTGAGGTGGATGGGGGAAGCCTCTGGAGGATCCCTACTGAAGTAAGTACCCCCTAGGGGCCCTTTTTTCCCTTCTGACAACATGCTGCAATTTAAAATAAGCTGTTTAAACAATTTAGAGGTTGCATGTAAACTGGCTGAAGACAGCCACAGCTGATAACTTTCTGCAAAGTGTTGAAAAAGAAGAGGAGATCACAGGGAATGGACGCAATGTTGACAGAAATTGGAAATAAAAGTAAGTAATCCAAAAAGGGACAGAGATAGTTTTACTTTCCTTTTTCACTTCAGGTGTACTTTCAAGGTCAGTGTAAGAGGTCAGTTATGGCACAATCACACTGCAGACACACTCTTTTTAAAGTGTACCTGTAGCAAAAACAGTGCCCCAAATGGGTACTCACCTTAACCTCCTTGGCAGTATGATTCTCTCCGGATTTTAGTGCCCAAATTGCGTTTGTTTTCTGCTTAAATGCTGCCCACATTGCATTTTCTGGTGAAATGTTACCCAAATTGCGTTTGTTTTCTGCTGAAATGTTGCCCAAATTGCGTTTGTTTTCTGCTGAAATGTTGCCCAAATTGCGTTTGTTTTCTGCTGAAATGTTGCCCAAATTGTGTTTGTTGTCTGCTGAAATGTTGCCCAAATTGCGTTTATTTTCTGCTGAAATGTTGCCCAAATTGCGTTTGTTTTCTGCTGAAATGTTGCCCAAATTGCGTTTGTTTTCTGCTGAAATGTTGCCCAAATTGCGTTTGTTTTCTGGTGAAATGTTGCCCAAATTGCATTTGTTTTCTGCTGAAATGTTGCCCAAATTGCGTTTATTTTCTGCTGAAATGTTGCCCAAATTGTGTTTGTTGTCTGCTGAAATGTTGCCCAAATTGTGTTTATTTTCTGCTGAAATGTTGCCCAAATTGCGTTTGTTTTCTGCTGAAATGTTGCCCAAATTGCGTTTGTTTTCTGCTGAAATGTTGCCCACATTGCGTTTATTTTCTGGTGAAATGTTGCCCACATTGTGTTTATTTTCTGGTGTCCGGGGTAACTGTTGCATTTATTATTTAATGGTCATAATTAGCTATATTTGCTGCTTTGGGGTTGCAGTTGCGCTCCGCCCATACAATGTCATGGCCACGCCCATTTCTCAGCGCGGTGGGCGGCGAACACCCCCCCCCCACACCCGTCCCAGGTTGGACCCAGAAAAATCTGGTCACTGTACTTTAAAGCAAACCTGGGGTGAACATAAGGAAAAAAACGAGATACTTACCTTAGAAGAGTAATTCTCTAGAGGCTTCTCATGTCCGCCTCGAGACCAGCGTTGCTGCCAGACCCTCTTGAAGTGCACATCCCCGCTCCCCTCGGTGCACAAGCATGGCCATGCTGCTCTCTCTCTGTTGTTCCGTTGTTAATGTTGCCATAACCAGAGTGAAGCTTCCTGCTAACCAGTTTTTGTCTTAGATTAAGAAGTTTCACCCTATGGTCCTGTTCCCAGGTGCGAATTTGTGTGGTTTTTTTTTTATAGCACACAATGAATTCCTAAGTGCCTGTTTCCATTAGATGCAAAATTGGCATCCAGAAAATAATGGACAGCATGGTTACTATTTTCTGAACGCTGCATGCTGTTTTCACATGTGTTTTTGCATTTGGGTTCTTTTGCGCTTTTCACATTCGCAATCAATATTGTCAATAGGACTTCTTTCCTGAATCTCCTAGTAGAAAAATGGAAATACAAAATAGGAATATGCATGCGAATTTGCATTAAAAAAAGGCATATGTGTGTATGCGAATTTGCATTTGTATGCAAACTTTGCATCCGGAAAATTACATGTGAATCACATGTTTCTAGTGGGAATGTTCCCATGTGGAAGACTGTAATTTGGTATTCTGGGAATGATAAACCTGTAATGACAGTGCTGTGTTTGTCTTCATTTTAAACCGTAGTAGCAATTGCCTGGTTGCTGTTCTCTACCCCTATTTCTGAATCACTGATCCAGAATTAGTTATGCAGACCAGGTATTTTGACTACATCAGATTACTGCTTGTTGCAAGTGACCATACAATCTTCTTTGTACAATCGTATCACTTCCATGTAGTATGAGTCTAGATCAGTGGTTCCCAACCTTTTATGAGGTATCGCCCCTTAGGGGAAGACGACTCACCCCTGTCGCCCCCCTTCTCTTAGTACGGTATACCCTTACGCCAGGTGGTGGTGCCAGTGGAGGGGGTAGCGCTGTGACCTTGCCAGCTAAAAATAGCCGGTGACTCAATTACTTCGCGCCAATTCCCTTACCGGTGTAATGTCAGCTATTGCAGCCCCGCACGTTGTGCAGCCCCGCATGCGCAGTAGGAGCCTGCGTCCCATTAAATTGTGCAGCCACGTAAAACGTCCTAAATATCTCCACTTCCGCACCACGTACACTCCCGAAATTTTCAGGGGAGGGAGGGGATCTCCAGATCTAGCTCTGTGCCGAATTGCAGCCCCCGAGCCCCGCTGGTTCCCAAGACTGATTGCAGCAAACCTATCTCGGGAACTAGCGGGGCTCGGGGGCTGCAATTCAACACAGAACTAGATCTGGGGGTCCCCTCCCTCCCCTGAAAATTTCGGGAGTGTACGTGGTGCGGAAGCGGAGATATTTCAGGTAGATAATATCTAACTTCCCACTGAGCATGCGCAATACTCAGTGAGGAAGGCTGCTTCCGGGCTGCAATATTTGACATTACACCGGCGCGTGACCAACGAACCCTTAGGAATTACGCAACTCTATCATGCACACTTGCATATTTTATACAGATCATATTTTTTGCCCATAATTTTCTTAAAAACGAGTGACACTGCGACACTTTATTTTTTCTGCCTTTTCATACTGATCGCCCCCCTGTCGCCCCCCACAAATGTACCGCCCCCCTTAGAACGATCGCCCCCAGGTTGGGAACCACTGATCTAGATTACTAAGGCCCGGTGCACACCAAAACCCGCTAGCAGATCTGCAAAATGCTAGCAGATTTTGAAACGCTTTTTCTTATTTTTCTGTAGCGTTCCACCTAGCATTTTGCGGTTATGTGAAGCGTTTTTGGTGTAGTATATTGTTACAGTAAAGATGTTACTGAACAGCTTCTGTAACAAAAACACCTGCAAAACCGCTCTGAACTGCCGTTTTTCAGAGCGGTTTGCGTTTTTCCTATACTTTACATTGGAGGCAGAAACGCATCCGAAATCCAAAAAATGCCTCACCCCGGGAGTATTGCGTTTCAGCATAATGCCTCCCGCTCTGGTGTGCACCAGCCCATTGAAATACATTACCCAAGAGTATCCGCAGCCGCAAGCGGATCGCAAAACCCTGCCGAACCGCTCTGGTGTGCACTAGGCCTAACACAACCTTTTTCAAATATTCTCTAAGGGCTCAACCACACTATAAGAGCTTTTCTGAGCACTTGAGATTGATTTGCTTTTTAAAAATCACTCCCATTCACATTCATTAAAATCGCTGTAAAAAATAGTGTAAAAATCACCGCAATCACGTATGTGAAAAATCACAGGCAATTTTTACCGCAATTTTACTGAAAATGAATGGGAGCGATTTATAAAAAGCCCTCAGAAAGTGCTAATCAATCACAAGCGCTCAGAAAAGCATTTATAGTGTGGCTGAGCCCTACTGCTAGTTTTTACACTAAATAGTAGCATTTTAATGCACAGTGGCTAACGGGTGAAAATACAAATCAGACCCCCCCCCCCCCCCCCGCACAACTTTGATGGGGCCCCCCAATATTCACAACCTTTCCTCTGCCTACCCTTGATGACCCCCAGTCCGGGGACCCATCTTGCAAGGGTCATACAACAACATAATCTACATTCTGCACATCTATAACAAGTCTAGCCATAAATTCCCTGCTCTGATGTATGGACCAGTTTATTGAAGAAAGGGAAGGTTAGTAGTAGGGGCCACTCACAACTCTGCCCCCCCCCCCCCCTGCGGTTGCAGTGGCCACTCCCCTGTGTTTACACCCCTGGTGGGTAAGCAGCTAGCACTTTTGCCTTGCAGTGCTGGAGTCCCAGGTTTAGATGGTATCCAAAAAGAAAAGACAGATGCTTTTCTCCTGGCGGACTCAAAGCACAAGAGCTGCAGCCACTATAGGCATCTCTATAGGCAGTAGCAGTGTTAGGGAGACTTGCCTAAGGTCTCCTACTGAATAGGTGCTGGCTTACTGAACAGGCAGGGCCGAGATTCGAACCCTGGTCTCCTGTGTCAGAGGCAGAGCCCTTAACCATTACACTATTCAGACTCCTGATGGACGGTAAATGGCAATAATTATTCTGCAGACTCTATAAATAGTTGCAGATGTCAAGCACTATATAAATATCTAGACGTAATATAAAAGCCTTTGTTCTCTCTTTTCTCAGATTCCTTTTAATGGTCATTTTTTTATCTTAAGTTATTGTTTTGTACTGAAAGTTTCCACTAGATGTCACTTTCTTTGCATATTTCAAAACAAATTCTTTCTACAATGAACAGGATGATTTTGTATTGAGCCTTTTAGCTGTTGCTGCTTATGGTTTTTAGATTTTGGAACTGAACTAACCTACAACCAGATATTGCCAGGTTTATGTTTATCTGATTAAATGGTCAATTGTGTAGAAAAATCTAATAAAACTTTTGACTGATAAATCATGCTTGATTTTGCAGAAAATTAAAAAAAAATGGTTGATAAGTTATTGAGGAAAATCCTGTGTGATTAATCTAAATGCAAAATCAAAAACACAAAAACTCTCTTTTATACTACCTCTATTATGCTATATGCAAATGAACAAACTGACACATTATTGCATTCCAGTGGTTCTGGAGGTGTGTTTAGCTTCTAAGGGTAACAATTGTTAATTTGCATATATTCAGCAGTGGTGCTCTGGGAGACATCTCAAGCTCACTCCAACCTGAATTATCGCAAATTCTTTCTGTTTTAGGAAAGCAAACTTTTGTTTTTCTATTATGCTAACACTTAGACCAAGACACAGCAACATCAGCTACTGCTATTAGTCTGAGCTGCTAAGATGCTAAGCAGCTGCTGCCCAGGGCATAAATGCAAGGGTTGCAATTACGTGTACATGAAAAAAGGCGTCCGGAAAAAAGTGCGTCTGGTTTTCCGGTAATAGAATGTCGCTAAAATTAGAGATACTAGTCAACCCGCGTCGTAGCATACGCCGCATCTATCTATCTAATAGAGTACGTGCCTCAACCTTGAAGCAAGAAGAAGTAGGCTTTCCATGAGAAAATGTATACGTGCTCAAACACCAAGTTTAACCCTAGCCAGTCTGGCTTTGCAAATCCGGCCTAATTGGCTATTCATGAGGCAATGCTCATGCAAATATGCATTTGCTTTCGCATGCCAAACTATGCAGAGTCAAAAAACCAATACTGCAAAGTGCTCTCTCGCTGCCTGGGAACCACAGCGGCACCCCAGAGTGGGAGGCTGGGTGGCGCAGCTGCCCCCCCCCCCCAAGCGTGGCCAGCGCTGGGGAGAGCCGTCCGCACCCACCTCCTAATATTAAAAACAGCCACTTACCTTAACGTCCATTGGGTTCTGCTACATGCGCATTAATTTTCTCATGGAAAGCATTTTGTGCAGTTTGTATCCTTTGGAGGCAGGTGGTGGATGGCTTGCTCCGGTGGTGTGAACCCTGGAGTGAGTGCGCCTGTCCTCCCCCCCCCCCCCCCTCTGGAGTGCTGTATGTGAGCCAGCCCTGAGCTCTAAAGCTCGGGGTGACCCATGCTTCTCTCCTTTCTCATGTGGTGCCCCCAAATTAATGCGCATGTAGCAGAACGCAATGGACGTTAAGGTAAGTGCCTGTTTTTAATATTGGGAGGTGGGTGCAGACGGCTCTCCCCGGCGCTGGCCAAACTTGGGGGGGGGGGTCGTCCACGCCACCCAGCCTCCCCCTCCGGGGTGCCGCTGTGGTTTCCAGGCAGTGAGAGAGCCTGGGACCCTGCGGTCCCCCCAGTTGTATAAAAAGGGGGCATTGGGAATCCTCCCCGTGGCGCTCCTGGAGGCCTGGAGCACACCAAAAACTGCTAGCAGATCCGCAAAATGCTAGCAGATTTTTAAACGCTTTTTCTTATTTTTCTGTAGCATTTCATCTAGCATTTTGCGGTTTTGTAAAGCGTTTTTGGTGTAGTAGATTTCATATATTGTTACAGTAAAGCTGTTACTGAACAGCTTCTGTAACAAAAACGCCTGCAAACCCGCTCTGAACTGCCGTTTTTCAGAGCGGTTTGCGTTTTTCCTATACTTAACATTGAGGCAGTAACGCATCCGAAATCCAAAAAAATGCCTCACCTCGGGAGTATGCGTTTCAGCAAAACGCCTCCCGCTCTGGTGTGCACCAGCCCATTGAAATACATTACCCAAGCGTATCCGCAGCCGCAAGTGGATCGCAAAACGCTGCCGAACCGCTCTGGTGTGCACTAAGCCGGATAGTGCTAACGTAGCATGTAGCAGGGTGACTGCTTTGTGGTATTGGTTTGTGCATGCATTTGCATGAGCATTGCCTCATGAATATCCAATTAGGCCAGATTTGCAATGTCAGACTTGCTAGGGTAAGGCCTCTTTTCCATGGACTGTGAATAGGCAGTGAAATGGCTCTCAAACTCTCACAACTGCTCACTGCTGCCTGGTAACTGCTCGCTGCTGCCTGGTAACTGCTCGCTGCTGCCTGGTAACTGCTCGCTGCTGCCTGGTAACTGCTTGCTGCTGCCTGGTAACTGCTTGCTGCTGCCTGGTAACTGCTTGCTGCTGCCTGGTAACTGCTTGCTGCTGCCTGGTAACTGCTTGCTGCTGCCTGGTAACTGCTCGCTGCTGCCTGGTAACTGCTCGCTGCTGCCTGGTAACTGCTCGCTGCTGCCTGGTAACTGCTTGCTGCTGCCTGGTATCTGCTCGCTGCTGCCTGGTATCTGCTCGCTGCTGCCTGGTAACTGCTTGCTGCTGCCTGGTAACTGCTTGTTGCTGCCTGGTATCTGCTCACTGCTGACTGATAACTGCTTGCTGCTGCCTGATAACTGCTTGTTGCTGCCTGGTAACTGCTTGTTGCTGCCTGGTATCTGCTTGTTGCTGCCTGGTAACTGCTTGCTGAGCACACAGCTCAACAGTCCGTGGAAAAGAGGCCTTAAACTTGGTGTTTGATCACGCATAAATTTTCTCATGCAAAGTACTTCTTCTTCTTGTTTGAAGGTTGAGGCACTTAGTCTATTATATATATAGATTCTACTACTAAATTTCCATAGTAGAATATGAGTAGTATGTACCGATAATATAATACTATTGCTAAACCTAACCCTACTCTCAACCAGAACCCTCCCCTACCTAACCCTAAATACCCCCACCCCGGGTGGTGCCTAGCCCTAACCCCCTCCCCTGGTGCCTAACCTTACTCCCCCCGGTCATGCCTAACCCAAATCACCCATGGTGCCTAACCCCTCCCATTCCTAGGATTCCCCATCTCCTAACTCTTAACACCCACTAGCCCCCCCCCCATCCCCAAGGTAGAGCCAAGATACTGCGGCTAAGCAGCTAATTTTGAGCACCCAATTAGCAGCAATCATTAAAGATTTCCACATCCGCTAACGCACAATACTATCTCGGGCGCCAGGGGTTTATGGTAATGCAAATTGTGGCATTAAATAGCGTGCACCGCCATGAACCCACATTTCTCTTTTCTGTCGCTAATCATTTCTTTTAACCTTGGCGCCTATGGTACACCCTTTCTTCCGAAAGGGCTCCTGTGCCTTTTTTCCTGTTTTGTGCATTTACAACCAGGTATTTGCTCTTGGAGGTGCCAGTGCAGACCCAGGAAGTGCAAGGCAATACTACTGTATGGAGCTGGGCTGCCACTAGAAATTTCTGGGCCCCTTACTGGGCAAACCTACTGCCCCCCCAACTCCCTCTGCCCCACACCCCACATCCCAGCAGTCTGCTGAAATAAAACCTCTTTCACCCCCTCAAAAAATCAATATTTCCCCGTAAAAGAGACATAATTAGGCAGCTTGTTCCTAAAACTTGTTTGGGCAGCATTTCACATCAATAGCTAAGGATTTCCCCGAAATTCCCAACCTTAAATCACTAAACATACATTGGAAGAGTCAACCCCTTCTTAAAAAAACAACAAAGATAATTAGGCAGAGCACTTTTTGGTCTGCAGCCCAGTCTAATAGCGGATTCCCTGGTGGTCTAATGTCCCTCGTCCCATATAGCTTTCCCTGGTAGTCTAGTGCCTCACCATCAACACATAGCTTTCCCTGGTAGACTAGTGCTTTCCCCCTCCTGTCCCCATATAGGTTCCCTGGAGTATTGGGTTTCCTTCTTCCCCTCCTTCTCTGGTGGTGTTTAGTGGCCCCTCCCCCCCATATAGGTCCCCCCCCCATATAGCTTTCCACTAGTGTTTCGAGCCCCCTTCCCAATATAGCTTCCCTGGTGGGGTTTAGTGCCCCCCCCCCCCCCCCCAGCCCAGTCCTATAGCTACCCTGGTGGTGTTCTGTGGCTCCCTTCCCATAGGGCTTCCCTGGTGGTATTTAGTGGCCCCCTCCTTCCGCATATAGCTTCCCTGGTGGTGTTTAGTGGCCCCTCCCCCATAACGCTTCCCTGGTGGTGGCTAGTGGTCCCCCTCCCTCCCTATATAGCTTCCCTGGTGGTGTTTAGTGGCCTTCCTTCCCCATATAGCTTCCCTGGTGGTGGCTAGTGGTCCCTCTCCCTCCCTATATAGCTTCCCTGGTGGTGTTCAGTGGCCCCCTCCCTGCCCATTTGGCTTTTCTGGTGGTGTTCAGTGGCCCCCTCCCTCTGCATATAGCTTCCATGGTTGTGTTTAGTGGCCACCTCCCTAGTCTCCTCATATAGCTTCAGTGTTGTCCTATGAAAATATAAATATTAAAATATTGACAGAAATGTGAGAGGTGTGCTTATTTTTGTTAGATACTGTAGTAGCCTTTTACGGATCGCACTTTGTTCACAAAAGCCTATTAATCCTACACAAAGCTTATTTGAAATCATTGCTGGGAGTTCTGCCTTATGTGGGATATGCATTTGTGCCACCATACACTATTAATAGTTCTTTTTTAAAAGCACTTGGCTCATTACACATTTGTATAATGCATTGATGTACCCAAGGCTTGCTGTGATTAGAGTGTAAAAGCTGCCTCTTACGCTGCCTCCGTATTGCTTACAGAATGAATGTGCTGCTGGGGACCTGAGTGTGTGGAGGCCGGATGGCCTCAGGTGGAGTATTACAGATGCTGCTATGTGTTTTGATTTGGAAGCTCTGGTTTTGGCACGGCTAAACTTGGACTGTCTCATCTCATTCCATCTGACACTGCAGAAAGGCAAAATACATTAGCCAGGCAGACATCAGATTACCCACACATCACTGAAAAGCATCTTGTTAAACTGTAAAAGAAACAGCGTGGAGTTATATGCCAGCTAATAAATGGACTTTGGACATATTTTCAGTTAAATATTAAATTCTTGTTCTTTAATGAATATTCAGACTCAGGTGTTTCCTCATTCTCATTATGTAGTTAGTTTTTTTTTCTAGAATACAGCAGTGCAGTTAATCCACTTTCTGGTGGAATCTTTTAGACAATTAGTTAGCAATTAGTTAAAATACCTAAAAGCCACTATGTTCTGGTAAGCCTTTTAATTCTGGCGGTTAAGAGGAATGGCAGTCATCACATCATAAAATACAATCTCATGTCCCTAGGATGCTGAGAAATTTTATGAACTTGGATATCAGCAGTAACGTGTGTAGGTGAAATGGTAGTGCATTGGACTACACTAAATTATTCCAGTGCCGATGTCCTGATTAGGGATGTTAGATGAGATGCAAATAATTCCGAAGTGATGCAGAATTATGCAAATGGCATTAGACTGTGAGTTCCAGTTACTAATATGACTATAGACACTATAAGGTGCTGCAGAAAATGTCAGCACAATATAAATAAACTATTCTTTACAAATAATAATAATGATAATAACTATAACTCTCATCCTAAAACTCAAATTAATTTACTGGTTTAAGCACCACTTTGGCACCAGGCTTGTGCTAAACTGTAAGTGCTGATATCTCAGCCAATGCCAGGAGTACTACACTGCCCTTTAGTCTAGGTTCATTTGGTTCATACTATGCCAGATCAGCACTATCTCCATTTAAATGGAGGCAGTTATAACGAACCTGCCTGTTTCTGTTGATGTTTCCGCCGAGACCCAGGCGGAATCCGTTGCTTCCGGGTCTCGACGCTTGTTCCCCGCTGATGACGCTGCTGCTGAGACACAGGCTGCACATTCTGATAGGCGGAGGGCACGTTTGCAGTACACCCTTTGCAGATGTAAACAATAGTCAGCTGACTGTGCGGTGTCATCTGACATTACAGCTGACACCTAGGTAGGTGTACCGCTGTGTGATTGGATGTGCGGAGTGTGGCCGGCCACTGATTGGATGAAAGCAGCCTCCAGCCTGCTCGGCCACCCAGTGTCTACCTCTGCCACTGCTGAGGAAAGTGTCAGCCTGCACCACCACCCAGCCCTGAAGTTTAGCTGCCCACCTTCCTACATTGGGGAATCGGACCACAGGGTCAGGGATGGACATTTTTCGGACTGATTGTCGGATCCAGGGGTGGTTTTAATATGCTGCCCTAAAAGGACTCTGCCTCTGTCTCTCTCCTCTTGCCTTGGTTCTTTCTCTTCTTCCTCAGTCTCTCTTATCTATCCCTTCACTCTTTCTCTCTCGTTCTCTATCCACTCTTCTCCAGGATACACTGCGGGGCATCTGGAAACTGCTGCGGAGCTGAGCGAGCGCCACTGGTAGATGTGGCTGATCCCCTCACATAACACTTCCCCCCCCCCCCCCCCCACGTCCTTCACTATAGCTATGTGCTGTTTGTATATATAGGTATATGCTTACTTTGTACTACTGTACCTGACTGTATGTGTTGGATTGCATGTGTTTGTACCATCTCCGACCCTGTATGTGCCAAAAATAATTCCGGGTACAACCCCCCATTGTACTTGGCGAAATAAATATGATTCTGATTCTGAAAGTTATATTTAAACCTGCAGAGTGCTCCCAGTCATCACCCGTGATAAGCATAGCTGTGGCCAGGGCCGGCCCTAGACTTTTTGCCGCCTGAGGCAAATTTTTAAAAAATTGTCACCGCCGCCCCCCCCTCCCCTCTTGGGGGGGGGGGGCGCCGAGCTGGAGGGGTAGCTGGCAGGACGGGGGTATTGGGCCAGCGGCGGGGAGGGGGGTCGGACCCCCCCTCCCTCGCCTGGGTCCCCCGTCCTCCGCTCCCCTCCAGCCTAAATAGAAGCAGCCGTATGTGTAAGAGGCACGGGCGGGGAGGACACTCACCTCTTCCCAGCGTGCGCTCCACTGAGGTCACTTCCTGCAGCGTCCTGCAGGAAGTGATGTCAGTGGAGCGCACGCTGTAGCGAGGAGGAGGTGAGTGTCTCCCCGCCCGTACCTCTTACACATACGGCTGCTTCTATTTAGGCTGGAGGGGAGTGGAGGACGGGGGACCCAGGCGAGGGAGGGGGGGGGACCGACCCCCCTCCCCGCCGCTGGCCCAATACCCCCGTCCTGCCAGCTACCCCTCCAGCTCGGCGGGCCGGCTCCCCGCACCCACGGACGGGCGGGTGCCGCCCCTGGAAATTTGCCGCCTGAGGCAAAAGTTTCACCCCGCCTCATGAGCGGGTCGGCCCTGGCTGTGGCTAGTTGCTGGGTGCATACTCACATTGTTGTGTTACTGGACCTTTGGCTTGTATTTGACTACTCTTGTCTGCTGTTATTAACCCTTGCTTTGATTCCTGGATACTCTTGCCTGCTGACCCATAAAAAATAATTGCAATGTTTGACCCATTCGTTTAGAATCCAAAATGTGGGGCTATTGGGAGTACCTCCAGTGGGTTTTTTATGCTGTTAAAGGTATACTTATAACACCTGAATGTACCTTTGGCGAGTGCCAATATGAATCAGTTGTAAGGATAACATTAATAGCATTAATTGGTATATAAAATACACCGTTAGTAGTTAGTAACAAGGCATAGCAAGAAAATTCTTTATCTGTGTTCCTGAGTTATACACTTGGAACCCAAGCTTACAAAATATGTTTAATTGGTAACAATAATGTCTCCATATGAATGAGATAAATGTTAATGGCAGTCACGACCAGAATAACAATGCCAAGCACTGTGATTTAGATGGTTTGGCAAAGACATGCACACATCTGCCATACGCAAGTAATTACAGTCCAGGCTTCAGAAAAGCTTAAAGGACTTTGCATGGCACGGAGGGGTGTTCTAACAGATGTCATACACAAAGTGTGTGGCATATGTGATTTGAAATCTAATTCTCTATGAATTCTCATGTTAATAAGAGCTTGGGAGTTCTAACGTGCAAAACATTGTTATTTAAACCCTGTCTTCACAAGACTATTCCCCTTCTGGGAATTATTGACAAAAATCTCATAGATAATATCTTATTAAAATGCTGAACCTTCTGGTAATTTGTTGCATGCTCATTGTCGTTATTACACTTATAGAGTTCGTGAACTGCATGCAATGAAATTGAAAAGAGACGTGGAAAAGCCACTGTGATTTTTTTTCTTGATGCAATGTAGCAGGCTTGATGAATTTTCAGTGGGTCAGGTTCACAACTATTTCTATGTTGTTACCTGAACTGGGACTCATTATATTTTTCTAGTCTCTACAAAACCAAAAAATTATGGAGCTCCTATCCCTCTGCTTAAAGGTATACATGCTGTATCGCAAATGGTTGGAGGTACTACAGTGCATATACCCACGGCTGTGCTGATACCAGCCTATATTAACAATGTGAGACTGCCTTCTGAAAACTCTGCACGGATGTGGGGGGACACCAGGCTTCAGCACATTCACTTTGGTTAGAGGCATTTTCATGGGGGAATGTACATGCTGCTTGTAAGCTAACGCCCATACCCCTAAGGAACTATGAAAGGGATTCTATGAACCCTTACCTCTCACATAACATGACGGAAGTGTAAATAATAGAAATAACAGTCAGAAAGCTAAAATATAAAAATTTGAAATAAATCAATGATTGACTCCTCTTAGTCACCATTTTTGTAGAGCACATTTATAACTTAGGACTCCTTTCTTCATCTACCAGATCTTCTCTTTAGTGGGGGAAGGGAGGCAAGAGCAAAGGGAGGGGGAGGCAAGAAATAATATTAAATAACCCCCCCCCCCCCCAAGCCGCATGGAATCATTGTAATAGAGGTTGTTGTATTCCAGAGACTAGATTTCATGCTGTCATTAATTGGTTAATTAATTTAGCAGGAAGTATTGTGGTTAGAGAGTATGTTAGCACAATAATAGAGATCTCTGTACAAGACATTTCTGTCATATTTTTACAGCTTTTATTGTTCCCACTGGGACACGTTCAAAATTCCCTTGTTGCCATAGGGATGTATGGATAATGAATTGTTAGCATGACAAAATGTTCCCATGCTCGTGGACTGTCCACATAGCAACAAGCCAAACATTTAGCATTTCCTATTGGAAGCAACAGATACTTCCAGAGTTGGAGTAACCGAAATGGGTGATTAAGGTGCCACTGTGAGTGGGACGAAAAGGTTATTGGACACCTTCCGTTCAGCAGACAACCGATGAGTTGTCCTTCAGTTTGTACTTTCCTATAACATAACTAAACTCACAGCTCTGTCATTGCTCTAGAACAGTTGTGGTCACCTTGTTAGAGATAGAAGACCTCAACTGCAGCCTGAATTAGCCAAAAGTTTCATTCTGAGATGGCATCCACTGGTTCTGCCCTTATAAATCCACCCATGGGCAGGATTGCTTGAAACAACAGAAAAAAAAGAAGAAATGTTGCGCGCGCGGCCGCCGATAAGCCTTATAGGCTTAGGAGGAAGATCTAGCTGAGGTCAGCAGTGATGTCACTGTAGTGACATCACTAAGGGGGTGGTTTCTGGGGAATTGGGAATGGTATTTAAGGCCAGAGCTTGCAGTCGCTCACTGGCCTTGATACTAATCAGTTCGCTGGTTCTAGGTCTTGTTAGCTACTCTGAGTTACATTGATATATTGTGTAGACGCATAATATATATGTACTCCAGTTAGTCAGTCTTTATCATTTTTGTATATACAGTATTCTAGTAATATTAATGTAACATCTCATTGTATATTCTCTGTGTACCGACTTTTGCCTGCCTCTTGACCTCGCTCCTGTCTAGTCCTTTTGTACCGCTGCCATCTGATATTCGTTACCGACTCGGCCTGTCCCTGACTACATTATTGCCTAATCCTTACAATACGACTGACATCTGACTTATATGTACAATCTTGCTCGATTATTGACTACGAATTAGTCTAGTGACTCTGTACTTTGAAATTTCTAACTTGTGCACAAGTTCTGACTGTACCAGTTTACGGTTTGTATTCTTGTTGTTTATACCTGTACCTGTTCACGCCCCAGCATAAGGGGGCTGTGCGTGGCAACGGTGGGGTTGAAATAGGCACAGGAAGCCTCTGGATTATCCAGAGGCTTCCCTCTACCTGGATAATTATGTTATTTGTTATTTTATTTCACCTCGGATTCACAATAATCATGTAAAGATAAGTGTACAGATGCAATACGCACAGATACACTAAGGATTTTTCCATCTGATAAGGTTCATTTTCAAAAGTATTACTTATAATTTACAGAAATCAGCATAATGGCTTTCAGATGTTGTTTTGTTTAACAACTTATGGTTTTTAGGTGAGTCTTATGCCCAGTTTAAAGAAAATCTGTAAGGAAAAAACCTCCCCTAGGGGGTACTCACCTCGGGTGGGGGAAGCCTCCTGATCCTATTGAGGCTTCCCCCGTCCTCCTCGGTCCCACGGCGGCAGCGAAAATCCTCCCGGAGCAGCGGCGATGTAAATATTTACCTCCGTGGCTCCAGCGCAGGCGCAGTATCTGCTCCTTCCCACGGAGATAGGCGGAAATAGCCGATCTCCATCGGGCCGCTCTACTGCACAGGCGCAAGTCTCCTGCACCTGCGCAGTAGAGCGGACCCGACGGAGATCGGCTATTTCCGCCTATCTCCGTCAGAAGAGCCGCAACAGCTCCGCCGCTGGAGCCTGGAGAGGTAAATATTGAACAGGCTGTCGGGTCTGCCGTTCGGAGGGCTGCAGCGAGACCCCCGTGGGACAGAGGAGGACGGGGGAAGCCTCATTAGGATCCGGAGGCTGCCCCCTCCTGAGGTGAGTACCCCCTATGGGACGTTTTTATTCTTACAGTGTCTCTTTAATGCTCCTGTAGGTTCCTGGACATGAGACTCCCGTGCCTCCATTGCGTATGCATGTGCCTGTGCCTGTGCACTCACACACATTTTACAAGTGAATGGATCAATAAATTTGGGGGATTTTTTTTCTAAAAGTTTATTAAAGTAACACTTTCACATTAAAAAATAAAATGTTTTTTCTTTTTTTTCTGCTTTGAAGTTTTCATCCCTACTAATCCAATAAACCCCTTGTGTCACCTATACTTTGCATTGAGGTACCCCGGACTTGGTTATGTTTTGCAGCGTTTTATAACTGTGGCACTTGTCTTGAGAAAAATAGGTAGGGGGAAAAATGAAAAAAAAAGGTGCCTATTTTTTCCATGTAGAATGACTGTAAGTTTAAACAATTCCTGGAAAAAATATCACCCAAAGTAAGCCTATGTTATAACCCCCCCCCCCCCCAAATAAATAAATAAATAAATATGGTGGCATAAGCACTGATGGCATAAGCACTATGAACGTTACTGCTGTATCAATAGCTGATATGCAAAAATTGTCAGGAATTTTAAAGCGGAATATAACCCTGCATTTCATCTTTGCTCCAAAACATTATTTACAGCATATTAAATGCAACCAGCATTTTTTTTTACTAGACCAGCATTGGAAGGGTTACACAGAGAGCTTGCAAGTTCAGTGTAGTGAAATGTGGACGTATCCGAACTTTAGATAATGTTATCTTGTGTTTACTTAAATGTATCAAGTGAGGAATGTGACACATTCTCTGACTGTGGAGAAGCTGCTCAACACAGAGAGAGAGTCAAAGCATGTCTGCCTGAATGAATGAATAAAACCAGTTATTAATAAAAAGCAAAGTCAGCTCACAAAGCAAAAAACTGTACTTTTGGGAACCTATAACTTCTAAATGAATAATAATACTTATGTACAAATGCAAATATGAAAAACGTATGGCATATAAAAAGTAGGAAAACATGTTTTTATTGAATATTATGTCAGGGTTTTAAACCGCTTTAAAGGAGTTATCAGGGGAAATATAGTAAAATGAATGGTACTTACCGGGGGCTTCTTCCAGCCCCAAGCTCCCAGGACCTCCTTTGCCGCAGCTGTGCCCGCAGCCGGTCCCCGGCGATGACGTCAGAGCGACCTGGAGGTAGCTCTGTACTGCGCCTGCGCGATCGGCGCTGTCAATCACCGCCACATGGGCCGGAGCGGACTGCGCAGGTGCAGTAGTTCTGTGCCTGCTCAGTCCGCTTCGGCCCAAGTGACAGTGATTGACAGCGCCGATCGCTTTAAAGAGAACCCGAGGTGGGTTTGTGAAAGCATATTAGGACACAGAGGCACGTTCTGTATACAATGCCCAGCCTCTGTGTCCTAACAGTGTGTTTCCAGGATCCCCCCGGGCTCTGCTGTCCCCTATTTAAAAAAGCGCCAAGTTAGTGACATGCAAATTGTCGCTAGTCTGTTATTTACCTTTGACTGTCAGTCACCGCTGCTCCTGGGCTTTGTATACAGAACGTGCCTCTGTGTCCTAATATGATTTCACAAACCCACCCTGGGTTCTCTTTCAGTAACTGCTGGCTTCGGGATTCCTATACCAAGTTATCAGAAGAAATTATTCTACATTTAATGTAGGAACCCATTTGGGCCTTTTTGGCAGAGTTTTAGGATAGCCAACAATAGATGGCGATCCCCAAAAATGCTTTGCCAATGAAAGTGAGTGGGGGGAACCCATTAGTGCGATTGCAATTAGGGGTAATCGCAATCCCAGGACATGCAGCATTTTGAGTGTGTTTGTGCTCAATGCAAAGTATATAAGCACTGCAAAAATCACTTATCAAAGCGATTATGCAGCGCTTTGGGGGACCGAGCGTATTACCTTTTCATACAACTTTATTATACTTACCAGGTCTCTGTATTCCCTTCTTCCATCCGTAGCCCCGCCCCCTAAAGGAAGAGGTCACAGGCGCTTCCCTGATTGGTCATAAAGAAGCACCTATGACCTCTTCCTATAGGGGGTGGGGCTACGGATGGAAGAAGGATGACTGGTATTATAAAGTTTTATTGAAAAAAAAAAAGCAAATCCAAAGCGCTGTACAGGTTACTGTACAATGCTTCCAAGTGTCGGGGAATCGCGATCGCAAACACCCTAGGAATCGCTGCACACAACGCTGTGGCAATTTTAAAGCGTTTCCTATTGGGTTCCAGGCCTTAGTGAGCTATCAGTTGCTAGATCTGGCAATTTTCAGCCACATCAGCCAACAAGCTCATGTCTATTCATTCCCTGCAGCGATTTCTGGATGAGTCCTGTTGGAAAACTGTGTCCAATTTCTACTGTTTCCTTCTGATATAGTTGTTTTGGCACTGTGTGTATGCAGCTGCTCCCCTTTCCCTAGCAGTAATAGGATGTAGTTATACTGGTAATTCAGGAACCTAATTATGAATTAACTTTAAAAAAATGATTTAACCTATACTCTTTATTTTAAGCTTTTTGAGTCTGAGAGCTGCAAAGTACTAAAACTCAGCTGAAGCTGCAGTTTATGGCTGTGTTTAAACAGAACCCAAGTCACAGTTCGGATCATAATCAAATACTTACCTAAGGAGAGGGAAGCCTCTGGATCCTAATGAGGCTCAGCGTGTTCTGGGTTTCCGGCTTACTGCGCAGGCAAGGCCGTATTCGTGCAGGGGCAGTATGGTCATGTGCGTGCTTGGAGAGGAGTACAACCTCGACAGGGTTGCCACCTCATCCCTTTAAATACCGACACATATCTTTTACAAGCCTTGTGGCTAGTTAGATGCAGTTTTGGCACTGATTATGTGTGAGTAGCCCCAGAACCTGTACTGGAACTGAAACTTAGATGTGTCAGTATTTAAGGAGGAGCTGTCAACCATACTATCTCAGAAAAAAAACACATATATAAGTAGATAAGTAGATACTTGCTCTACTTACATAACATATGTATTTCACTGTCCACGTTTTGATTTTAGTGATTTTTCTATAGTAAAAAAAAAAGAGAAAATCCATTTTAGGATTTTCCATTTTAATTGTGTCTATCTTGAAGCCAATCCTGAAGTCATTTCCTCCCTTACTCTCCTCTGCCTGATTGTGTATGCATTGCCGCCCTCTTCCCAGTCTTCAGGCACTCCCACCCAGCTCTGCAATACAAAGTGCATTATATAGTAGTAGGAGGTGCGCTGGACATAAACAATACAAATCTTCTAGTTCTGATAAATAAAACACTTTATTAAGAAGTAATGTATTATATTACAACCCTTTTATGTCAAATCGTTTTCACTCACTCACACACACATACATAGAGCATGCTGGTTACCCTAAAATAAAATCTTGAGATTAAAAAATATGGCCATAAAAATTGCAGATTGTAAAAAATGGTATAGAAGAATGGAAAAAAAGGATCACTCTTAGGACATTGGGGTCCTGCCTATTCCTGAGGGAGATGTACAGTGCTGCAAGTAATTGAAAGTCTTTGGGTTGGTACCAGTGTCCTCTTAAGTCCAATGAACTCTGATTTTATGGTTACAAAGACTGTTTCCCACGGAAATCTTAAACTACTTGCATGTAAGTCTCACCATTCCCAAAGTCCACGCTCCGTCACTGTAACATACCACAGGAGTCTCAGCTATGACGATATTTGCTGGGTTCGATGTGTCCCTCTATATCTGTGGGGTCTGACCGGGTATGTTGTACCTAGCACCGCTCCGGCAAGTGCTGTTATCCGCCAATACTCAACAGTCCCAGCTCAGTCCCACAACTTCCGGTCCTCCGATCTAGAGAGGAGACGTCACTTCCTGGTGTGTCTCACTCTGGATGCTGGATGCTGCTTTGCTGGCCACAATTAGTTAATCTTTCAGCAGCAAATGGTGTAGCTGGACAATGAGAACTAAATTCTAACTGTGAATACCCACTCTGCAGTGCTGCCAAGCCCATGCCTTCTACAGGGGTCTCTGGGTTACATGACTGAACGTTGCTAAGGAAATTATTCTTGAATAGCTGCAAGAAAATGGAAAATGATGTGAGTAATGGCATACGCCCCTATTCACCTTTACTAGCATTTCAAAATCAGGAAGGGAAATCAAAGGCTTTTACTTTTACTCAGCCACTCAGCCTACCCAATGACAGTATTGCCTTCCGTGGCTGTTCAATAATCCAATCATATATATGCATAATAATCATACACAGCCACAATTGGTTCTCCACCGGAGTGTCTATCATCTAGCCTGGTACAGCCAGCCTGTAGCTAAAGTCCTTTATAAGCCTGCACAGTCACCCAGCTCTAACCTCCTTTTCGTACTAACAAAAAAATCAAAAATCCTAAATGTGTGTTCTAATGCAGGGCTTTTCAATCTCTTCACTAATTGTACCACTTTTATCACCTGAAACTTTAAATGTACCACCCGTGGGCCTGCGCAGTAGAGCGGACCCGATCAGGCTCGGCTGTTTCCACCAGAATCCAAGTGGAGAACTGCAACTGCGTATGCGGATATGCGGACAAGGAGATTTTTGGGCATCCTATCGCTGGATCCCCTCTACTGTGGAGAAAGGGGGAAGCCTCTTTAGCCTCCAAGGTCCTCGCCGTGCTGCCCTTCAGAATAGTTCAGACCTCAGATCAGCAGTAACCCGACTGCCAATGTGCACCGTTCGCCTGGCTGTCTCTTCACCACTGATCTGAGGTCTGAAGTATGCTGCAGGGCAGGACAGTGAGGAACCAGTGAGGGGAGATGAACTTAGTGGAGGCAAGATGGGACCAAGTCAAATAGCAGGCAAGCCTGGTGTGTACCACCTGGCCAACAGCAAAGTACCACTGGTGGTACGCGTACCACAGGTTGAAAAGCCCTGTTCTAATGTATGGCCTATTCAGAAAAGGTTTTTGCTCAATCAGTTTTTGTGGAATGGAAGCAAATTAATCAATGACTGAGTTTTGAAAATGTTAAATAACAGTTTTCAGTTGGTTATTTTGACCAGTAATATTAGCTTCTGCCTATTAGTTTGGTTCTTGTGTTTCAGATAAATGAGTGAGGTTTGCTGCTGTCTTTGGTTTTTCTAGGTTCACAGTGGGAGCTGCATTGCATTCCCTGTAAAAGCAGAACGCAATGAAATGAAAAAGTCGCACAGTACGTTATGCCTGCATTGCATTGTATACAGTGAAGCATATAGTCAAAGAAGGAGCAGGGCTGTGGAGTCGGAGTCGTGGAGTCGGAGCAATTTTGGGCACATGGAGTCGGAGTCGGGGAAAAATGCACCGACTCTGACTCCTAATGAATTTAAACTGTGATTAAAATAGAAAATATGATAAAATGTTCTATTTCTCAGATAATAGTCATAATAAATAATTTATATATACAGTAATAGCTCTGCTTAGTCCACAAAAATGAAATCATCCAATCAAAAACTAGTTACTTGTGCTGTTTCAATAAACCAGTCCCCATATTTTTAAAGTCAGATATACATATCTGATTGTGACTGTACATATGATGTGTACACAGGAATCTCTTATATATACTAAATAACATCTATGCTGTAAGAATAAAGTTGTGTAGCTGTGTCACTAATAGAGATGGTCAATGAGATGAAAATAATTCTGCGCTGATGCTAGTTTATGCAAATTTATGTACTCCCTTTGCTCTTAACCTCAAATAATTTGATATGTTGTTAAAATTTGGTTTGGTGACTACGAATTAAAGGGTACCTGAGATGAATAAAAAGAAAAGTTTTATACATACCTGGGTTTCCGCCAGCCCCCTTCAGGCTATTCAGTCCCTCGCTGTCATCCTCCGCCACCTCGATCTTCTGCTAATTCAGCCAGTCAGCGCTGTCCGGCCACGTGTCGCTCCCACAGCCAGGAGCATTCTGCACCTGCGCAATAGTGCTGCACAGGTGTAGTACGTTTCTGGCAGCGGAGTGTGTGCATGCCACTATGCCCGACTGGCTCAAGTACTTGGACCCATAGCAGAAGATCCAAGTGGCGGAGGAGGACAGCGAGGGACTAATTAGCATGAAGGGGGCTGGAGGAAGCCCCAGGTATGTATAAAACTTTCATCTGTCTCAGGTTTACTTTGTTACACAGTCGTACTATACTCTACATATACGCTCCCCACAGAGCTGCAGGGAATCCACTGAGAATGCTGTGCACATTGAACACAGAGGTGTTGTCTATCACCCATAAACCTGGTTCAGATTGTGCATGAAGAATGTGTAATACAGGAAGGATCCCCTCATTCTCCTGCAGAGTGCCTGCACATCACTCTTACATGTACCCACAGTTACATTGCCTAGGGCCTGATCCATGTTCAGATTGTGCATGAAGAATGTGTAATAGAGGAGGAATCCCCTCATTCCCCTGCAGAGTACCTGCACATCGCTCTTACATGTACCCACAGTTACATTGCCTAGGGCCTGATAGAGGTTCTTTGTTCCTGTCTGTACCTTCTACAAGCACTCTTAACAAGGACTAGTTTTAGTCTACGACTAAAAGTATTAGAGGCAGAAGATCCCCAGATATCCAGGTAACTGGTATCGTTTAAAGGGGAGGAGTCGAGGAGTTGGAGTCGGTGGAATCCTAACCTGAGGAGTCAGAGTCGGTGGATTTTTGTACCGACTCCCCAGCCCTGGGAAGGAGTATGCTTCACTGTCACTGTTAACGCATGTAATGTGGTAACACTGCATACAGTGCATTGAATTGCCACACTCCGTTAGATCACACTTACTGCACTGTGAATGTCGCATAGGTTTTGCATAACGGTTGCACCGCAATACACCACTGTGAACCTAGCCAAAATTACACTTTGTCAGCCTGCCTCCTGAAATTCACCATTGAGCCACCACTGTGATGTGGAGCCCTACCAACCTATTAGGTGTCAAGATGGGTCATCCAAGAATATACTATTTCAACATAACAAATGGTGGCATGAATAGGCTTTCTAAATTCATAGCTTCAGACATCTTCTGACCATGTACTTGCATGCCCACATTTGCCTAACATTGTATGTGTCCAGCCAAATTTATATAGTTATCAGAGGAGCTAGCTGTCTATTATTATGAGATGGTCCTCGACATTGTAAAATATTACATTCCTGTGTTTCAGTCTACACTTCTAAAAATAGACATTTCCAAGGATAATACGGGTATATCATTCTAGTAATTTCTTAGGCACCCTACAGACATAGACATTTCCAAGGAGAATATCAGTATATGATTCCAGTAATTTCTTAGGCACTCTACAAAACTTGACAAATCTGTTGCCAAACAAGCCATGGCAAATACATTCCTGATAGGCAATATAGTATAGATAGGCAATACTGCCCAATTTTCTTTTGTAATTCTTTTTTGAAAAATTATCTAATGACATGCATGCAAGGGCCCACAACAGGCATGTTTTCAAATTTTTCTGTGATACCAAAGGCACTCTTGATGGTCTTCTGCTGCTAAATCCCATCCTTTGCGAAGTCCATCTTGCTGTGCGTTGGGATATACTTTTTGATGCACCTGCATTGAATTCAGCTGTAATTTGTCATGTTGTTGCCCTTCTGGTGTGGCAGACTACGGGTGCTACTCGCCTTTCACCTCTGTCGTTCACCAGCCTTTTTCCACCAGAATAGTCCTTATCACTTGAAGTTTTTCCCCTCAGCTGCCACTCTCTAAACACTCCATTAACTCCATCAGATTAGCACCATCTAAAATAGGATTTTATTTAGTGATCTTCAGATAAAATACATCAGATTAAAATCCACATGTGGGTATGCCTACGATGACGCACAGGCGTTTCGGGCCGTTCTCAGTCCTTTCTCAAATCATGGCAGGCCCACAATGATCACAAACTAATCCTCACACACCTATAAAGTCCACAAGAGGACCACATAGAAGACTGCTAATTAGCACACATACATATTCATAGGTAACAAAAAGGCACCAATTACATCACATGTTACATAGAAATGGTTATAACCAACCCATAAGTGTAATCCAGATCTCACATAATAGTACAGATTACAAATATCTATATTGGCTGCATGAGACACTCACCATAATACCACTCATGTATAAAAAACGAGTGGGGATATGTGTATATACGGATCACCGTGTCTCCATATCAGTTTGCACAGTTGAACTCGCAACAGCCAATCAAAACGGAGCCTACTGCATCCGCATGTAAGGCTCCTGAGGAGGCGACCAATCACCAGTAGCATTACAGGCTTCCAGCATCCTGCACGGAAGAGGTATCCAATCTGGTGCCAGGGCTCATATCGCCCTATCCAAATCGCGGAGGAGAAGCGGTCACCCTATAGGGAACCAATCACCACCCGGCCGACGACGTCCGCTGGTCCAGCAGGTTTGGGAGGAGCGTCTCTACGCACAGTCACACCCACCTATTCGCATGGACCAATCCCTATAATGCCGACAGCGTCCGCATCTAACATCATAGCGGATACGCCTTAATGGACGCGTCATACGCAATGAAGCATGTGACCATCCCTTAGCCAGTAATGAACACGCCGACCACGTCCGCCACAAGGCACTCGGAAGAGCGGCATGATGCGCAACCCATGCGATGTAAACATCACATGGGTGCACATCAGCCATTCCAAGAACACACACGCGGTACAAAAACACCGCCCATATGTAAATTAGCCATGCAGGCATGCGGGAAATCCTCAGCCACCAGAGATCGTCACCCCTGCTTGTTTCTTAATCGAGGAAAGTGACAGGGGGGCAGGTGCAATAAAAACATATAAAGCCTCCATAACAATTAAGGGCAGAAAATTCTCACCCCACCGGACTGCCACTCCCCCCATAGAAGAAACAGCTATCTGTAAGAAAAAGATGACACCAATAAGTGGAAAACCTACAATCTAATTCATATCAGTGTAGCCAAATCGTAGTCTCTATTGAGACCCCTAGGTACAAGAGTATCAAATTTGTTAATCCAATAGTTTTCCCTTAATGCTAAAAGTTTATTCCTGTCCCCCCCCCCCCCCCCCTTACGCGGGATTGGGATCCCCTCAATCACCTGTACCCTTAATTGTGATAGTGTTGTTTAGTACAAAAATGATCAGAAACGGACAGTTCCCGATTTTTATTCCTAATATTTGATTTATGTGAAGCCACACGGTCTCTAAGGGGCTGAGTGGTCTTACCCACATAACCCAGCCCACATGGGCACTTAAGTAAATATACTACAAACCTTGAATCGCAGCTAAAACTGCCTCTAATGGTGTATTTAGTCCCCCGGCTGGGGTGGGTAAAGGTATCCCCCTTCACCACATAGCTGCATAAGTGGCAGCCTAGGCATGGAAACAATCCGTTTCTCTTAATGGAGTTAGCTCTTTCAGGGCCCAAATCATTCCTAACTATTTTATCTCTAAGAGATGGTGCCTTTTTATAGGACAATAAGGGCAAATCATGAAATTCTTTTACTGTGGGTAATCCTTGTTTTAACATAGGCCAATGTTTGTTTATAATGTGCCCAATAGGGATTGGTCCATGCGAATAGGTGGGTGTGACTGTGCGTAGAGACGCTCCTCCCAAACCTGCTGGACCAGCGGACGTCGTCGGCCGGGTGGTGATTGGTTCCCTATAGGGTGACCGCTTCTCCTCCGCGATTTGGATAGGGCGATATGAGCCCTGGCACCAGATTGGATACCTCTTCCGTGCAGGATGCTGGAAGCCTGTAATGCTACTGGTGATTGGTCGCCTCCTCAGGAGCCTTACATGCGGATGCAGTAGGCTCCGTTTTGATTGGCTGTTGCGAGTTCAACTGTGCAAACTGATATGGAGACACGGTGATCCGTATATACACATATCCCCACTCGGTTTTTATACATGAGTGGTATTATGGTGAGTGTCTCATGCAGCCAATATAGATATTTGTAATCTGTACTATTATGTGAGATCTGGATTACACTTATGGGTTGGTTATAACCATTTCTATGTAACATGTGATGTAATTGGTGCCTTTTTGTTACCTATGAATATGTATGTGTGCTAATTAGCAGTCTTCTATGTGGTCCTCTTGTGGACCTTATAGGTGTGTGAGGATTAGTTTGTGATCATTGTGGGCCTGCCATGATTTGAGAAAGGACTGAGAACGGCCCGAAACGCCTGTGCGTCATCGTAGGCATACCCACATGTGGATTTTAATCTGATGTATTTTATCTGAAGATCACTAAATAAAATCCTATTTTAGATGGTGCTAATCTGATGGAGTTAATGGACTTGTAACTTGTGACTCCAAAGGCGATTCAAGCACATCGACTGACCATTGGTGCTGTTGCAATTACGTTTAAGAATAGAGTGACCGGAGTGTCGTGTATAGCACAATGGATAACCTTGGGATACAAGCATCAAGTAAATCCTTTGCATATTCCCAGGAGCAAGCAGCCAACATAGTGGCGCTGGTCCCCGATGGGGGAGGTTTCCTTAAAAAACCGGACCTGAAAGTGATCAAGAGAGAGTTGGAAAGTTTGAAAAAGAAATACGTTGAACTGGAATTACATGCTAAGACATTAGTGGAATATTATAAGGATGGTAAAATCCCCAGGAACATCCGAGCTCAGGTGGCACCCGTTCTCTTCCCAAAGAATGTTGACTTCTGTGGCAGATGGGAGTTCATCTGGAACCGCGCAGCGTTTGATGCGATGCTTTGCACGGTAGAGGAGATTATGAAGGAGCTGCCTAAGATCGCTACCGTCAACCGCTGGCGACAGCGCAATTCGCAAGAACAAGACACGACAGACTAAGCAGTACAACATACACAATCCTGACTGCACTAACTAGGAATGCAAGGAGCACTCCCAAAGGGAACTACTCTAAGCTAGCAATAATAACCAACAATGAGCAGAGGGCTGAGACTCCAGGCAAGTTAACAGGAACAAACCATCATGACCAGCAAGGGATTCTGGGAGCAAAAGTTATTTATACTGCAAGCCACCAAAGGAGGCAGCTAAGCAATTTGCATGACAAGTGTATGCAAACTCCTCACCAGCAGAGCAACTCTGAAACCTGCAAAGCAGAGACACTGCAGCACTCAGACCTAAAGAATGGACAAACAGCTGTCTGCTCGTGCAGACAGCTGAGCAGATCATTACAGTACCCCCCCCCCCCCTCTAGGGACGGCTTCCAGATGTCCCTTAAAACTGACGTTTCCAAAAATATCTAGCTGAAGACTCATGAAGGTCGGGTCAGCCCGACAAGGCCCAATCCCAGAGTCAATCCTCCCGAAACCGACCTCATCGGAAACAGAAGCCACCAAAACATGCCCATCAGTACTACAAGTCTCAGCGTAACACCCATCAGAACTGTGAATGCCAGAGGAAAACCCATCGACACATTCCGAGCAATATCCACCACCTTCCAGGGACCGTCCAAAAATACCAAACCTGCCACAATACCTATTCGAAGTGTCCCTTTCAACACAAAAGCCACTGTTGATCCCATCCAGGGTACCAAGCAAAATTTCTCCCGGAATCTCCCAGAACACTTTGAAGCTCTGCAGAGATCCCAAGAGGCCAGAACGCTCACCAGGCTCACATGGAGAACTGTCAAGAACCCCCATAGAACCTATGACAATTCCGGATTCAGGATTACCAGGACAACCATCAAGATCAGGGCTTTCAGGGACCACTTCTGGGCATGCAGGCAGGCAGGCAATATCAGAACATGTCTCCACCGAGGAAGCATCTGAGCATGCTGGTAACCGAGGCACACTTGGGCTTTCTGGGTCACAGAGCACATCGGGGTACACTAGCACAAGAGAAACCTCAGGACATGTTGGGGAACTGCCAACCTCAGAGTCCGACACGACAAGACAAAAACCAGGACCGGGCAGAGAAACATCACGAGTAGTGGTCACAAGTACTGGTCTTTCAAAAGAAGACTTGGACTCAGACTTAGAAGTCTCTGTGACTGTAATAGTATCTAACCAGAACTCTTCATTGACTACGCATGACTGAAGCTCCACAAGAGCTGCAAAGGTAGTCAGCATAATAGCAATGCCTACTGAAGTGGGCAATACCTCAGACGGTCCTGGGGGGCAGGAGGCATCTCCTAAAAGTTCTGCACCCTTTGGGAGGAACTTGAAAACCTCCAAAACATCAAACAAAACTTCAGGAACATAATTTCCTAAGTCTTCCGACAAGGATTCTGTACTATCCATGTTACAGGGCAAAACATCAAATACATTCTGCGGACAGGGCAGATGTCTCAGGGATGGTTTTACAATCCGCTGAGACTGAATTTCATCCTCATGGACAGGATGCACGGGAAAATCTACTGGAACACACACTGACTCCCTGACTGTAATCTCACTGCAAGCAGAATTCTGCATAGCAGTCAAACTAGACTGCAATTCAAAAATGGCAGAAAAACAGGTGAGAATAGTTGCAATATCTAGACGCGCCTCTAGGCTCACTGCAGGAGATTTTATGCAAGGCAATATTGACTCATCCAGAGTACAGGGTGGCGAGTCAGTACTTTCTTCAGAGCAAGAAAGGGAGTCACACATGTCAGTGCAAGTGGACACCATAGTTTCATTCATGCTACAGATTAGGCTCACAGAAATATTTTCTGGCCGAAGCAAAGATCCCTCAGTACCAGATTCGCACAACCAAAACGCTGTCTCACCCTTAGACTCGGCTAATAATGTCGAATCCGAGGAGTCAGAACGCAAAATTTGCGTTTTTGGTTGTGAAGCTGAAGCTTCTAAAGAGCAAGCTTCCGCAATCTGAGGATCAACCTGTAAGGTATTCAGGACAGAAATATTGATACAACTTTCATCTGGCAACGAGCCTTCAACGGTGTGATCCATAAGATGGACACTCGCACTCCTAGGGGTCTCAATACACGCTGGGACCTAAACCTGGTTTACGACTGTTAATCCTACTTGCCGTTTTTCTCCCTCTGATCCCCTCCTTGTATAAATGACTCGCATTTCCTCCTTACCCCCCCCTTTCTCTCCTTCCCTCTTTCACATACATATAAAGTATCACCGAATGGGCTATTCAATCTCAGGGCTCCGTGATTTTTTCCAGCAGCAACTTTTTACATTACCTCTTAGCGCTTTTTAATGTTTGTAATCAATTCAGGGGCGTAACTAGAAATCACTGGGCCCCCCTGCGAATATTTGGATGGGCCCCCCCCCCCATAGGTGCCAAATAATCGTAATGGGGCAGCGTTTCACTGTAAATTAATTGTAAAGTGGGCAGCATTTTACCAGACAATTGTAATGTGGGCCAGAAAATCGTAATGTGGGCCTTTAGAAAATCATAATGT
Source organism: Hyperolius riggenbachi (assembly GCF_040937935.1). Taxonomy (NCBI): domain Eukaryota; kingdom Metazoa; phylum Chordata; class Amphibia; order Anura; family Hyperoliidae; genus Hyperolius; species Hyperolius riggenbachi. The sequence continues at coordinate 318,525,520 of NC_090648.1, forward strand.
GGGCAGAGTTCACCAGAAAATCGTAATGTGGGCCTTTAGAAAATCATAATGTGGGCAGAGTTCACCAGAAAATCGTAATGTGGGCACCAGTCACCAGAAAATTGTAATGTGGACAGCATTCACCAGACAATCGTAATGTGGGCAGCGTTCACCAGAAAATCGTAACGTGAGCAGCAGTCACCAGAAAATTGTAACGTGGACAGCATTCACCAGACAATCGTAATGTGGGCAGCGTTCACCAGAAAATCATAATGTGGGCAGAGTTCACCAGAAAATCATAATGTGGGCAGAGTTCACCAGAAAATCATAATGTGGGCAGAGTTCACCAGAAAATCATAATGTGGGCAGAGTTCACCAGAAAATCATAATGTGGGCAGAGTTCACCAGAAAATCGTAACGTGAGCAGCAGTCACCAGAAAATTGTAACGTGGACAGCATTCACCAGACAATTGTAATGTGGGCAGCGTTCACCAGAATATCGTAATGTGGGACAGAAAATCGTAATGTGGGCAGAGTTCACCAGAAAATCGCAATGTGGGCAGCAGTCACCAGAAAATCGCCATGTGGGCAGCAGTCACCAGAAAATCGCCATGTGGGCAGCAGTCACCAGAAAATCGCAATGTGGGCATCAGTCACCAGAAAATCCTAATGTGGGCAGCAGTCACCAGAATATCGTAATGTGGGCAGCAGTCACCAGAAAATCGCCATGTGGGCAGCAGTCACCAGAAAATCGCCATGTGGGCATCAGTCACCAGAAAATCCTAATGTGGGCAGCAGTCACCAGAATATCGTAATTCGGGCAGCAGTCACCAGAAAATCCTAATGTGGGCAGCAGTCAGTCACCAGAATATCATAATGTGGGCAGCACACACCAGAAAATCCTAATGTGGGCAGCAGTCACCAGAAAATCCTTATGTGGGCAGCAGTCACCAGAAAATCGCAATGTGGGCAGCAGTCACCAGAAAATCGCAATGTGGGCAACAGTCACCAGAAAATCGCAATGTGGGCAGCAGACACCTGAAAATCGCAATGTGGGCAGCAGACACTTGAAAATCGTAATGTGGGCAGCAGACACCTGAAAATCACAATGTGGGCAGCAGACACCTGAAAATCGTAATGTGGGCAGCAGACACCTGAAAATCCTAATGTGGGCAGCAGTCACCAGAAAATCGCAATGTGGGCAGCAGTGACCAGAAAATCGTAATGTGGGCAGCAGACACCAGAAAATCGCAATGTGGGCAGCAGACACCTGAAAATCGCAATGTGGGCAACAGACACCTGAAAATCGTAATGTGGGTAGCAGACACCTGAAAATCACAATGTGGGCAGCAGACACCTGAAAATCGTAATGTGGGCAGCAGACACCTGAAAATCGTAATGTGGGCAGCAGACACCTGAAAATCGTAATGTGGGCAGCAGACACCTGAAAATCGCAATGTGGGCAGCAGACACCAGAAAATCGTAATGTGGGCAGCAGACACCTGAAAATCGCAATGTGGGCAGCAGACACCAGAAAATCGTAATGTGGGCAGCAGACACCAGAAAATCGCAATGTGGGCAGCAGACACCTGAAAATCGCAATGTGGGCAGCAGACACCTGAAAATCGTAATGTGGGCAGCAGACACCTGAAAATCACAATGTGGGCAGCAGACACCTGAAAATCGTAATGTGGGCAGCAGACACCTGAAAATCGTAATGTGGGCAGCAGACACCTGAAAATCGCAATGTGGGCAGCAGTGACCAGAAAATCGTAATGTGGGCAGCAGACACCTGAAAATCGCAATGTGGGCAGCAGACACCAGAAAATCGTAATGTGGGCAGCAGACACCAGAAAATCGCAATGTGGGCAGCAGACACCTGAAAATCGTAATGTGGGCAGCAGACACCTGAAAATCACAATGTGGGCAGCAGACACCTGAAAATCGTAATGTGGGCAGCAGACACCTGAAAATCGTAATGTGGGCAGCAGACACCTGAAAATCGCAATGTGGGCAGCAGTAACCAGAAAATCGTAATGTGGGCAGCAGACACCTGAAAATCGCAATGTGGGCAGCAGACACCAGAAAATCGTAATGTGGGCAGCAGACACCAGAAAATCGCAATGTGGGCAGCAGACACCTGAAAATCGTAATGTGGGCAGCAGACACCTGAAAATCGTAATGTGGGCAGCAGACACCAGAAAATCGCAATGTGGGCAGCAGTGACCAGAAAATTGTAATGTGGGCAGCAGACACCAGAAAATCCTAATGTGGGCAGCAGTCACCAGAAAATCGCAATGTGGGCAGCAGTGACCAGAAAATCGTAATGTGGGCAGCAGACACCAGAAAATCGCAATGTGGGCAGCAGACACCTGAAAATCACAATGTGGGCAGCAGACACCTGAAAATCGTAATGTGGGCAGCAGACACCTGAAAATCGTAATGTGGGCAGCAGACACCTGAAAATCGCAATGTGGGCAGCAGACACCTGAAAATCGTAATGTGGGCAGCAGACACCTGAAAATCGCAATGTGGGCAGCAGGCACCTGAAAATCGTAATGTGGGCAGCAGACACCTGAAAATCGCAATGTGGGCAGCAGACACCAGAAAATCGCAATGTGGGCAGCAGACACCAGAAAATCATAATGTGGGCAGCAGACACCTGAAAATCGTAATGTGGGCAGCAGGCACCTGAAAATCGTAATGTGGGCAGCAGACACCAGAAAATCATAATATGGGCAGCAGACACCTGAAAATCGTAATGTGGGCAGCAGACACCTGAAAATCGTAATGTGGGCAGCAGACACCTGAAAATCCCCCTGCAGAATTTCAGAGCGGGCCCCCCCTCCCCCCCGGTGCCCGCTCGTGGCCGGTTTTGGGGGGCTGGAGGGGTGGCAGCATGAGGGGAAAGCCTTGCCCACAGTCGGCGGGGAGAGGGGAAGTTCCCCCCTCTCCCTCACCTCGGGGCTCTCCCCTCTGCGCCCCCCTCCAGCTAGTGAATGTGTGTGGGCAGCGGGCCGGGCAGCAGCGGCGGCGGGATACATACCTTCTTCCTTGCGTTCCATCGCCGCCATCTCGCTCTAGCGGCTGACGTCACTTCTGCTTCCGGAAGTGACGTCAGCCGCTAGAGCGAGAAGGCGGCGATGGAACGCAAGGAAGAAGGTATGTATCCCGCCGCCGCTGCTGCCCGCTGCCCACACACATTCACTAGCTGGAGGGGGGCGCAGAGGGGAGAGCCCCGAGGTGAGGGAGAGGGGGGAACTTCCCCTCTCCCCGCCGACTGTGGGCAAGGCTTTCCCCTCATGCTGCCACCCCTCCAGCCCCCAAAAAACGGCCCGAGCGGGCCCCAGGGGGGGGCCGGGCCCCCCCGCGGGCGCAGGCGCTGCAGGGCCTATTGCTACGCCCCTGTCCCAACCCATATGAGTGTTACCTTGATACAGGGTTGTTTGAGCCTCCATTTGCTCTGTAGGAGATTGGGGCTTTGATTGAGGAGTTCGAGATTTTTGGAAGGCATTTTGAGATTTTTACTTTGCAAAAAGCGAAGAGATTCTTATTGCTTGTGTTGATTCTGTGTACACTTTGATTGACTCTGATGAGTGTGACGAGTGTTTTGTGGGTCCGGTGATTTGTGTGTGGCAGACGATTTTGGATGAATTGCACACACACCAACCAATTGACTCGAATAAAGAGACACCGTTATCGGATGATTGTTCCTGCCTTTCTGGGGTAAAGCAAGTGAGTTTTGAATCTGTACGATCTAGTGCCTGTTTCTCAGGTGTTCCTGTAGATTATGATCAACATTAGTGTGCCAGTTTTGTCAAAGATATATGGGATCCCTTGCCATTTAAAAACAGATCTTTTCCTCCCAGATCTTCCATCTATGGTCCTGCGGTGGGGAAAATTCCTAAACTATGCAATCTCAAGAGTAATGTTAATATGACTAATAAAATTCCTCACGTTGTTGTCGCCACTTTTTCTGCAAATAGATCTATGTCTCACTCTCCTGTACAGAAGGATCCGCAAGCCAATCAATGGTAGAAAAAACGCTGGTAATCTTTATTCAGGAATTCCACATGGCAGATGCAATAAAATCACAAGGTTCAACTGACGCGTGTCGGGCTTACAATCTGCCCTTAGTCATAGTTAAGGGCTCGTTTCCACTATCGCGAATCTGCATGCGTCCAACGCATGCAGATCCGCACATGAAATACAAGTGGATGGGCCTGTTTCCACTGTAGCGTTGTTGAGGTGCGTTTTTTTCAGCGTGAAAAAAACGCACAAAAGAGCCAACGATTTCGCCTGCGTCGGGAATCCGTGCGAATCGCCGCTAATGTATTTAATAGTAAAAACGCATGCGTTTGTTACATGCGTTTTTACCCGCGATTTCGCGTGCGATTTCGCAACTTTTTCAATTTTATTTAGCCCTGGCAGTGTCATGGTTAATTTCGCATGGCACCCTGCCATGCGAAATCGCAGGCAAAATCGCGGGTAAAAACGCATGTGGAAACGCATCCGCATGCGTTTTTACAAGCGTCGGAATGCGGCCGAAATCGCGTCGCAACAGTGGAAACAAGCCCTTAAAGTGAACCTGCAAGGGGAAGGCTTTAAGTAGGTGGGAGGGAAAAAGGCTCCACCCCATGCCTCTACAAGCCATCACCTTAAAGGGAACATTACAGGTGTGCACATAATAAAAATATGTCATTTTAAAGAGACATCACAAATATACACAATGTATAGATATACTAAGAAAATAAGCAATTGATGCAGGGGCGTAGCAATAGGCCTTGCAGCGCCTGCGCCCGCGGGGGGGCCCGGCCCCCCCCTGGGGCCCGCTCGGGGCCGTTTTTTGGGGGCTGGAGGGGTGGCAGCATGAGGGGAAAGCCTTGCCCACAGTCGGCGGGGAGAGGGGAAGTTCCCCCCTCTCCCTCACCTCGGGGCTCTCCCCTCTGCGCCCCCCTCCAGCTAGTGAATGTGTGTGGGCAGTGGGCAGCAGCGGCGGCGGGATACATACCTTCTTCCTTGCGTTCCATCGCCGCCTTCTCGCTCTAGCGGCTGACGTCACTTCCGGAAGCGGAAGTGACGTCAGCCGCTAGAGCGAGAAGGCGGCGATGGAACGCAAGGAAGAAGGTATGTATCCCGCCGCCGCTGCTGCCCGGCCCGCTGCCCACACACATTCACTAGCTGGAGGGGGGCGCAGAGGGGAGAGCCCCGAGGTGAGGGAGAGGGGGGAACTTCCCCTCTCCCCGCCGACTGTGGGCAAGGCTTTCCCCTCATGCTGCCACCCCTCCAGCCCCCCAAAACCGTCCATGAGCGGGCCCGGGGGGGGGGGCCCGCTCTGAAATTCTGCAGGGGGATTTTCAGGTGTCTGCTGCCCACATTACGATTTTCAGGTGTCTGCTGCCCACATTACGATTTTCAGGTGTCTGCTGCCCATATTATGATTTTCTGGTGTCTGCTGCCCACATTACGATTTTCAGGTGCCTGCTGCCCACATTACGATTTTCAGGTGTCTGCTGCCCACATTATGATTTTCTGGTGTCTGCTGCCCACATTGCGATTTTCTGGTGTCTGCTGCCCACAACGCGATTTTCAGGTGTCTGCTGCCCATATTATGATTTTCTGGTGTCTGCTGCCCACATTACGATTTTCAGGTGCCTGCTGCCCACATTACGATTTTCAGGTGTCTGCTGCCCACATTATGATTTTCTGGTGTCTGCTGCCCACATTGCGATTTTCTGGTGTCTGCTGCCCACAACGCGATTTTCTGGTGTCTGCTGCCCACATTACGATTTTCTGGTGTCTGCTGCCCACATTGCGATTTTCAGGTGTCTGCTGCCCACATTACGATTTTCTGGTCACTGCTGCCCACATTGCGATTTTCAGGTGTCTGCTGCCCACATTACGATTTTCAGGTGTCTGCTGCCCACATTACGATTTTCAGGTGTCTGCTGCCCACATTGTGATTTTCAGGTGTCTGCTGCCCACATTGCGATTTTCAGGTGTCTGCTGCCCACATTGCGATTTTCTGGTGTCTGCTGCCCACATTACGATTTTCTGGTGTCTGCTGCCCACATTGCGATTTTCAGGTGTCTGCTGCCCACATTACGATTTTCTGGTCACTGCTGCCCACATTGCGATTTTCAGGTGTCTGCTGCCCACATTACGATTTTCAGGTGTCTGCTGCCCACATTACGATTTTCAGGTGTCTGCTGCCCACATTACGATTTTCAGGTGTCTGCTGCCCACATTGTGATTTTCAGGTGTCTGCTGCCCACATTACGATTTTCAGGTGTCTGCTGCCCACATTGCGATTTTCAGGTGTCTGCTGCCCACATTGCGATTTTCTGGTGTCTGCTGCCCACATTACGATTTTCTGGTCACTGCTGCCCACATTGCGATTTTCTGGTGACTGCTGCCCACATTAAGATTTTCTGGTGTCTGCTGCCCACATTACGATTTTCTGGTCACTGCTGCCCACATTGCGATTTTCTGGTGTCTGCTGCCCACATTACGATTTTCAGGTGTCTGCTGCCCACATTACGATTTTCAGGTGTCTGCTGCCAACATTGCGATTTTCAGGTGTCTGCTGCCCACATTACGATTTTCAGGTGCCTGCTGCCCACATTACGATTTTCAGGTGTCTGCTGCCCACATTACGATTTTCAGGTGTCTGCTGCCCACATTACGATTTTCAGGTGTCTGCTGCCCACATTACGATTTTCTGGTGTCTGCTGCCCACATTACGATTTTCTGGTGTATGCTGCCCACATTAGGATTTTCTGGTGACTGCTGCCCACATTGCGATTTTCTGGTGACTGCTGCCCACATGGCGATTTTCTGGTGACTGCTGCCCACATGGCGATTTTCTGGTGACTGCTGCCCACATTACGATATTCTGGTGACTGCTGCCCACATTTGGTTTTTCTGGTGACTGATGCCCACATGGCGATTTTCTGGTGACTGTTGCCCACATTGCGATTTTCTGGTGACTGCTGCCCACATTGCGATTTTCTGGTGACTGCTGCCCACATAAGGATTTTCTGGTGACTGCTGCCCACATTAGGATTTTCTGGTGTGTGCTGCCCACATTATGATATTCTGGTGACTAACTGCTGCCCACATTAGGATATTCTGGTGACTGCTGCCCACATTACGATATTCTGGTGACTGCTGCCCACATTAGGATTTTCTGGTGACTGATGCCCACATTGCGATTTTCTGGTGACTGCTACCCACATGGCGATTTTCTGGTGACTGCTGCCCACATGGCGATTTTCTGGTGACTGCTGCCCACATTACGATATTCTGGTGACTGCTGCCCACTTTAGGATTTTCTGGTGACTGATGCCCACATTGCGATTTTCTGGTGACTGCTGCCCACATGGCGATTTTCTGGTGACTGCTGCCCACATGGTGATTTTCTGGTGAACTCTGCCCACATTACGATTTTCTGTCCCACATTACGATATTCTGGTGAACGCTGCCCACATTACAATTGTCTGGTGAATGCTGTCCACGTTACAATTTTCTGGTGACTTCTGTTCACGTTACGATTTTCTGGTGACTGGTGCCCACATTACGATTTTCTGGTGAACTCTGCCCACATTATGATTTTCTGGTGAACTCTGCCCACATTATGATTTTCTGGTGAACGCTGCCCACATTATGATTGTCTGGTGAATGCTGTCCACGTTACAATTTTCTGGTGACTGGTGCCCACATTACGATTTTCTGGTGAACTCTGCCCACATTATGATTTTCTAAAGGCCCACATTACGATTTTCTGGTGAACTCTGCCCACATTACGATTTTCTGGCCCACATTACAATTGTCTGGTAAAATGCTGCCCACTTTACAACTAATTTACAGTGAAACGCTGCCCCATTACGATTATTTGGCACCTATGGGGGGGGGGCATCCAAATATTCGCAGGGGGGCCCAGTGATTTCTACGCCCCTGGGTTGGGATCAGGAACATGCATCGATTTTTTTACTCCTTTAATATACTGAATGATTTTGCATGAAAGGGATAGCACAGCTGACTGATTAGCAGATACATACTCATCCAGAATGGGTGGTAAACAAGACAGTTTAAACCAGTGGGAAAAAATCAATGTAAGAAACTGATAAGGATTATCTTCCCAGGAATTGCTTTTCAAAACCTCATAAGCCCACACAAACAGATCTCCTTGCAATAGAGTATAAGCTAATTGGAGAGCTGACGTGGACGGATCAGTAATTTGAAAGGTAGGATTCAGAAACAATCTTACACACTCAGCAAGGAAGTCTTCCTTGGTTTCAGAGTCAAGTTTTTTGAAGCTCTTAAAGGTATAAGAACCATATTCGACCAAAACGTACAAATCGGAAATTCCCTCTACACTGGGAATTTCGGTTTGGCTGGTCATACTGTAACGATTGAGGAATTATTTCCGTGGTCAGCGCACAGGACGTGCGCCGACACTACAGAAATCCTCCACAAGCGTGTAAGTTGAGAGAACCCAGCTATGGTGCTATGCACCTGTAGAGGGAGATTCCCACCGGCAGATGGAGCTGTGGAGTGCAGACGAACACAGCCTCTGCACTGCCACAGACGCCAGATGGGAATTGTACGAGTTGAAGCAATGCAGGGCAAGATCGCCCTTAAAGAGAACCCGAGGTGGCTTTGTATAACGTTAGTGGGGCACAGAGGCTGGTTGGGCACACTAACACCAGCCTCTGTTGCCCCATGGTGTGTGTCAAAGACCCCCCTGCTCGCCGCTATCCTTCCCGCAGTGCTGGCGACACGCAGCGCGTCGCCAGCACAATGTTTACTCTAGCGCTGTCTGTCAGCGCCGCTCCCCCGCCTCCTCCGCATCGCCGCTACCCGCCCTCGTCCCTTCCCTCCAATCAGCGTGAGGGAAGGGACGAGGGCGGGTAGCGGCGATGCGGAGGAGGCGGCGGAGCGGCGCTGACAGACAGCGCTAGGGTAAACATTGTGCTGGCGACACGCTGCGTGTCGCCAGCATTGCGGGGGTATAGCGGCGAGCAGGGGGGTCTTTGACACACACCATGGGGCAACAGAGGCTGGTGTTAGTGTGCCCAACCAGCCTCTGTGCCCCACTAACGTTATACAAAGCCACCTCGGGTTCTCTTTAAATAGAGAGAGAGAACATGGAGACAGAATGTATGTGTGTCCACCAATCTAGTCGCCACCCAGCGACGGTGAACACACAACAACGGAAATGAAGTGGGAACGCAATTGCCAGAGTGGCGATTGCCAATAGTGACACAAGACCGAACTAGACAGAGCACAAGTCTAAAGAAAGAGTACAGAGACAGAATGAATGTGTGTCCACCAATCTAGTCGCATCCAGCGATGGTGAACACACATCAGCAGAAACAAAGTATGAATGCAATTGCCAAACTGGCGATTGCCAACAGACACAAGACTGAGCAGGACAGAGCATGAGAGTAGTAAAAGGCACAGCAAGCAACAACAATAGAACATCAAGGAAAATAACAAGCTAAACGCGAACACCGCACTCATTCGCAACAGCGAACGCGTTTTAGACACGATCACCGCACATTAGGTGCCCAGTGATAAGCGTGCCACCCTAACTAACCAATACAACACAAACACGAAATAACAGAAACAAGTCAGATTGGATCCACTGCTCTTCCGCAAGAACGAGTGCGATCCGTACACGGGAACAAAACTGAAAGGGTCCACTGCTCTTCCACAAGAGCGAGTGCGATCCAAACAGACAAAGCGGTTTTATGTCAGCTGCCGCCGGCGACAGAACAATCGCAACGGAAAGACAAAACGATTCGCTACCGCCAACCGCTGGCGACAGCGCAATTCGCAAGAACAAGACACGACAGACTAAGCAGTACAACATACACATCCTGACTGCACTAACTAGGAATGCAAGGAGCACTTCCAAAGGGAACTACTCTAAGCTAGCAATAATAACCAACAATGAGCAGAGGGCTGAGACTCCAGGCAAGTTAACAGGAACAAACCATCATGACCAGCAAGGGATTCTGGGAGCAAAAGGTATTTATACTGCAAGCCATCAAAGGAGGCAGCTAAGCAATTTGCATGACAAGTGTATGCAAATTCCTCACCAGCAGAGCAACTCTGAAACCTGCAAAGCAGAGACAGATCTCTTTTCCAGAGGCCTGCAGCACTCAGACCTAAAGAATGGACAAACAGCTGTCTGCTCGTGCATGGACAAACAGCTGAACAGATCATTACAATTTTTGTCTGGATCCGTTCCGCTAGGCAGAACAGTCCGGAAAATTAGGGCCTGTGGCATTTTTCAGATCAGGGGACCGGAACGTACGGAACGTATCCGTACCAACGGATGCATGTGAATGGATCCATGGGTTAACACTGGATCCATTCACATCCGTTCCGTTTGTACAGTATACATCCCGGTTACGTTCCGCAAAAAAACGCAGATGTGAACCGGGCCTAAGAGTGAACCTTTTACTATTCCATTGAAGTGGCATTGAGCATATATATGTATGCAAGTAAATTCGGTTTTTGGGGGTGCTGTCACCAATACTCAGTCTTAAGTTGGCCGCAGGCTAAGTTCATAGTGGGGTGTTGTGGAGTGACATAATCAGGGCCAGTTCTAGACCTTTTGCTGCCTGAGGAAAACTTGTGAGGATGCCCCCCCCCCCCCCCACACACACACACACACACCTGATTTGGAATGATGATCGCACAGCACCTGACAATTTACTCTGCTTCATTTAATGTTCTCACATGACATGCTGCAGCTCAACACTATAGCACAGTGGCTGGCTGTGACAAATAAACTGCTCATCCCCTGATACTCCATTCCTCCTCAGCAGTTCCACCTTCTCTTTTCTGCTTTTGCAAGTCAAATGAAACACTGCTGCTCTACCGCCTCCCCCCTCCTCACTTACTGTCAGACTCCTCACACAGCACAAAAAGCTACTTTTCCCCAATGATGACCTCTTCACCTCCCTCGCCTCTGGCTTCTCCTCCTACTCTGACTGCATGCTGTTAGTGTAGACACAGTACAAAAATGCTGCCCCTGTAATCTCTGCGCCTGCTGCAAATGTTGCACCTTGCTTCATGAGAGATCCAGCCCTGAACATAATGGAGGCATTTAAAGCAGAAAGTTGCACTGGAATGGCCTCTTTCACACTATATACGGAAAAACTGAAGCTTTTTCCCAATGCACTGCTATGGAGAAAAAAACGCAATTCATACCAACCCATATTTAGGCCCGGTTCACATTAGCGGTGGCTATCCGGAATAGCCGTGCCGGAGCCGCACCGCATGCTGGCCGGACGAAACGGACGCACGGCATAGCAATGTAAGTCTATGCCAGGGTTCACATGTGTCCGTTTCGTCCGGACCGGAGCCGGACCGGATCCGGACTCCGGTGTCCGTTCCAACATGCGCTATTTTTTGGTCCGGCTCCTCCGGCAGCCGTATCCGGGGCGGAGCCGGACTGCACCATCCGGCCAATGGAAACCAATGAGAACCGGAGAGCGCACAACACACTGGCAAAAAATCCGGATGTTCTACCCCACTTCCTATGAGGATTGTTGCGGCGATATTGTATCGGGGACACATGGGCAACCATTTTGGAGTGGAGCAGCACGAGCTGGAGATGTTGGCAGCATGTTGGAGGTGGAGGTGAGTGCTAAACAGCGGAGGGCCTGATTCCACAGGTCCCCCTTCTGCTGACCTCCCAGACCCCAACATTTTTTTTTGTTTTTATACAGGTTGTTATCTCTTTAAGAATCCGGATCCGGACCGCAACCGTGTTCATACCGCACGGAAACCGTATGCAACCGGACCGGATCCGGACAGGAACCGTACGGTTCAGGTCCGATCCGGCTCCGGTGCGGTCCGGACATCCGGTGCGGTTTTTGCAAAACCGCAAGTGTGAACCGGGCCTAACGCATAGGCCTTGTTTCCATATGTGCGCTTCTGTCCACTTTTCAGTAACATATATCAATCTTTAACAACATTTAAGTGTAAAAGGACCCTGTATCCAACGCAACGCTAACCCGACTTTTTCGTTCCTGTTTCCCACAGTGACTCTAGCCTCAGAAACGGGTCATGGGTATGAATGAAGCCATACAGATTGTGCGTGTCCTAAAATTGACTACAGTAATTTATTATTTTTGCTTCCTCTGGGCCAGCTGGTTTCTCGGCTGGTTAACCAGAAAAAAATGTAGAAAAATACCATATTAAGCATTTTTAATGTAAAAGCTTTCATGACTCATGGCTTGAAGAATGTCTCGGGTCCAAGAATGTCCCTGTCATGAGGAATGCATGGCTGACTAATTGTGTGTGTCATGAGGGCATGGAGCCAAACAAGCAACAGAAAGCAAGTGAGCCATGAGGCTGTGTAGGTGGGAGGGAGTAGTATTCGCTGTCAGTACCACGATGTTTTTTTCCTTTTCTCTGCAAAAGTCTTGATTGGGCAGGTTGGAAGATAATGTAAGCGAATGTGAGCGAGGTGCACAGGCTGAGCACAACACATAGCTGAGGGCGGGCACTGGGCGGCCTTCACTCTCAGCACGATCTAGCCGTGCTGCCTGTCCCAACTCCTCCACTCATTTGCCACAGCGCTGAACATCCCACACTCTTATCAGAGGGAGGGAAGACACAATAATATCCCTGCAATAAACGGCGTCTGGGAGTTGCTGGAGGTTGCCGAGGGGAAGTGGAGCAAGGCAGCCCCATTGCTGAGTGTTACTGATCAGGTGCTGCACCCGGGAACATGGCATGCTTAGAGACATTAGCAGAAGTGATATAATACTTGGGAGACATGGATTACTCTATTGTTTTATGAATGATCCAACGTTTGGGACTACAGTACAAACTTCAGTGCTCCTGAGATGGCACCTATCTCTGTCGTGTAACAAATACTTCATTATAGCTGTTCTGTAATCTGGACAGATCTTTCCACAATAGAGATAAGGCTTTGGCATCTTCTGTGCCATGACATTGACCATGGAAGTTTTGATTTGGATGATGACACTCTTAGCAGCTTCTGCATTTGTCACAGGTTGGTATCAATGAATTGTATTATTAGTACTATTCCTGCATGTAAATGTACACTTTGTACTCAATTGAACTCTACAATAGAAACTTAGCTGATAAATGATGATCAATCAGTGTATTTGTTAGGTGCCTGCTAATAATACAATCTTGATTGTACAATCTTACCAAATGTATGTAGTAGAAGGGTACGCTAAGCGAATATAGAATTGATACTTTAGGTAGGTAGTCCCTCATATTACATAGAAGAGATAAGATTGTGCAATCAAGGTGGTGTAATTATGGGCACCTTTTATAAAGATTCACATGTGATATCTGAGGTACTGACAGGTCAATTGTTTCATTGTTTCACTTTTACACAACTTCCACATTCTGGAAAAGGAAGATTGCTTCACGTAAAAACATTGTAGGCAGTGTGGTATTCTGGAATCTTAGCTTGTCCTGACTGCTGTGTTAGTTTTGTTTTGTTTTATAGCTAAGCTTAGGAGCCATGCATTACATAATGTTGCATAGCTGAACACTTTCCCAGTTTGCCTTTGTGATAAGTTCCAAACAGAAATAACTAACTTGTCTTTAACCCATTTATTCCTACCAGATGCGTTTCTTTCCTGTTGTCATTGCATTGTCCTGTAAATTGCTAGGAGGCTCTGCTGCTAGGTGAGGCATGGCTCTCTGCATCCTAGAACAGAAGATGCTGTGTGCCAGGAACCATTCATTGTTTGCCAAACCACACTTCATTAACTAGGACCTGTATCACTTAGCTATTTGTAGTAGATTGTATCTATGGTGTGGAAGAGTCTGTGGCCTGGATAACGTTATGGAAGTGTAGTTTGTTTGAGGCAGTTTTGTCAGAAATGGAATGCTACTTTAATCTATTGCTATCAGTTAATACATTTGTCCAATGCCAGTGCACAGCTGAAAGTGAACCTGTCATGATGGCAATATGGGAGCTGCTGTTTTCTGGGAGCTGAGCTTTTTCAGGGTTTGATAGTTCCCAGGTTGACATGCTATTCTTGTGGCTTCACTATTAAGGCAGTGACCTGTGATATGAATGCACATCAGGATTCCAGACTTAACAATCTGTATACCTTGTCTGAGTCAGTGACTCACTTATGGTGGTCATACATCACATGATTTTGGTGGGCGATCGACCAAAAGACATATTTTTCTCTGATCAAATCTGATCAGAGAGAGATTTGTTGTCTGTCAGAAACCGTAGGCCGATTTCCAATCATGACTGCATAAAATCTTTTGGGAATTGGCCTCATGGCGCAACCCCGTCACCTTGCTACCCCCGGCCGCTGTTCCTGAACTGTTAGATGGGTGCCCGTGCATTATACTTTACCTGTCTGCTGTCCCACAAGTGTACGCTGATGTGTCTGCTCTATTCTTTCTCACTGAGGCCACACGTGGTTGCCGGTGTATCGCACATATTGTATTGCAATGAGGAAGCAAAGAGCAGACACAGCAACGCACACTCGGCGGACAGTGTGACATAGGCAAAGTATTAATGCACGGGCACCGGGGGGTCAATCTAACATTTGGCAGGACCCAGCTGGGGATGCTGGCACCCAAACAAGCACATTGGTCGGAAATGTTCCACCATGTGAGATTGATATCACACTTGGAACACTGCGCTCATATAAGGGACTACTCAATCTTTAAGAGATTTATGCTGTGAATCAATTTAAAATTTCAAGCAAAAGTCCATGTACAAGCCCCAACTAACCAATAGTGTGCTGCTGTATTCAATACACACAATATAGAATAAAATCACACTTGGAAAACTGCACTCATATAGAGGATTCCTCAATTCTCAAGGAAATTGTACTGTGAGTCAGTTAAGATTTCGTGCAAAAGTCCATGTACAAGCACCACATACACACTACAGAGTCCTATATCATGTAACAGGTGTGGAGCGCTGCTATTCAGTGTGTGTACCACTCATAGACATAAATAGAAGATAATAGCTGCCCCTAATGGGGGGTGTGGTATTACCCGTTGATTGTTTTATATCGGGAGACACACAAGCACAAACAGAAGCGCAGCTATTATCTTCTATTTATGTGAGATTGATACATGCAACCAATTTCGTCCTGAATTGGATGGTCGATCGGCCGCCAAGTTGAGAAATGTATGGAAACCTTTAGTCTACCTATAGAATGAGCATTAGTATCTAACAATCTGTAAGAAAATGGTGGCACGCTACTCATTACTCTATTATGACATGCTGATGTACAGGCTTCATGCATACTGTGTAGTTGGTAAAATGCACAGAAATCACAAATGCATGATTGATTTTATGTATTTTTATACATGTTTTTCTGTGCACTTTCATAAACATGTGAACAGTGCCATTAAAGTACACCTGACGTGCTATAAAAAGTAAAAAGTTAGATACTTACCTTGGTAGTAGGAAGCCTCTCGCTGCCCGGAAGGCATCCTGGATCCTCTTACAGCCCACTGTTCCAGCAAAAGGCCCCTCTAAACATATTTGATCCGTACCAGGCAAATACGTTTCTTCGGCTGTGGATGAGCGCATCCCAACTGGGCATGCTCAAGTAAGGTGTGTGCATGCGCAGTAGAACAAAACACTTGTGCACAGATGCTTGCTAGATAATCATTGCTGCTTTCAGGGCCGGCTTTAGGGGGGGGCGAGAGGGGGCAGAGCCCCCTCAAACAGACTCGTTGCCCCCTCAAATCAGAGCGGCTCTCGCTCTGCCGCTGCGGCTGCTTCCTGGTCCTGCGTGGAGCGCAGAGCGGTCATGTGATCAGTCACATGACCGCTTCTTCCTCCGACGGCTCTCCGAGACGAGTCTCGGCTGTGACGCAGGCAGTGTGGCGACATTAAGAGCCGCCCCGCATAGAGGAGGAGTCGACTCTCTCAGAGAAAGAGGAATTCTCCTCCTCTGAGAGAGTCGACTCCTCCTCTATGCAGGGCGGCCTCTTAAGGTCCCGCTCCCGCCACTGTGCCTGCGTCAGAGCTAGCTGAGACTCCTCTCGGAGAGCAGCACTCGGCAAACTTTTTCAGCCAGCATATTTGTCCGCCCGCCTTCTGCTACCCGCCGCCATCTGACTGCCACCCGCCTCTCCAGACACTGGCTGTGGCAGTGTGGCTGCGCAGTGTGCTGTGCCAATTGCATTGGCATTTGGCAAAATCGATCAGAGTGCTGCAGGTCTGGTGTGCTGTGCCAGTTCAGTTGCCAGTGACCAGTCCAATAGTCAGCCTGGCTGGCAAATCCGATAATTGCCTCATTTAAGGTCAATCAGTGTCACTGCCAGAGTGCACTGCAGCCTTTCTGGCAAATCAATAGTTCAGAGTGCCTCATTTATTTTGTGTGCGTTCTTTGCCATCTGCTGCCACCTCAGGCCCTCTGCACAGCACTGTAATTGTGCTAAAAATAAAAAACACGCAGCATATTAGCATTTGAAGAAAATTATTTCTGACTGTGTTACACCTGAGAACATTTTTTTCAATAATCTGCAGTGCGTGGCAGAACTGTATTTGTGGTTAAAAAAACACGCAATATCAGTATATTAGCATTTGACGAAAAATATTTCTGTGTTTACACCTGAGAACATTTTTTTGATAACCTGCAGTGCGCAGAACTGTATTTGTGGTAAAAAACACCACGCAATATCAGTATATTAGCATTTGACGAAAAATATTTCTGTGTTTACACCTGAGAACATTTTTTTGATAATCTGCAGTGCGCAGAACTGTATTTGTGGTAAAAAACACCACGCAATACCAGTATATTAGCATTTGACGAAAAATATTTCTGTGTTTACACCTGAGAACATTTTTTTGATAATCTGCAGTGCGCAGAACTGTATTTGTGGTAAAAAAAACACCACGCAATATCAGTATATTAGCATTTGACGAAAAATATTTCTGTGTTACACCTGAGAACATTTTTTTGATAATCTGCAGTGCGCAGAACTGTATTTGTGGTAAAAAACACCACGCAATATCAGTATATTAGCATTTGACGAAAAATATTTCTGTGTTTACACCTGAGAACATTTTTTTGATAACCTGCAGTGCGCAGAACTGTATTTGTGGTAAAAAACACCACGCAATATCAGTATATTAGCATTTGACGAAAAATATTTCTGTGTTTACACCTGAGAACATTTTTTTGATAATCTGCAGTGCGCAGAACTGTATTTGTGGTAAAAAAACACCACGCAATACCAGTATATTAGCATTTGACGAAAAATATTTCTGTGTTTACACCTGAGAACATTTTTTTGATAATCTGCAGTGCGCAGAACTGTATTTGTGGTAAAAAAAACACCACGCAATATCAGTATATTAGCATTTGACGAAAAATATTTCTGTGTTACACCTGAGAACATTTTTTTGATAATCTGCAGTGCGCAGAACTGTATTTGTGGTAAAAAACACCACGCAATACCAGTATATTAGCATTTGACGAAAAATATTTCTGTGTTTACACCTGAGAACATTTTTTTGATAATCTGCAGTGCGCAGAACTGTATTTGTGGTAAAAAAAACACCACGCAATATCAGTATATTAGCATTTGACGAAAAATATTTCTGTGTTACACCTGAGAACATTTTTTTGATAATCTGCAGTGCGCAGAACTGTATTTGTGGTAAAAAACACCACGCAATATCAGTATATTAGCATTTGACGAAAAATATTTCTGTGTTTACACCTGAGAACATTTTTTTGATAACCTGCAGTGCGCAGAACTGTATTTGTGGTAAAAAACACCACGCAATATCAGTATATTAGCATTTGACGAAAAATATTTCTGTGTTTACACCTGAGAACATTTTTTTGATAATCTGCAGTGCGCAGAACTGTATTTGTGGTAAAAAACACCACGCAATACCAGTATATTAGCATTTGACGAAAAATATTTCTGTGTTTACACCTGAGAACATTTTTTTGATAATCTGCAGTGCGCAGAACTGTATTTGTGGTAAAAAAAACACCACGCAATATCAGTATATTAGCATTTGACGAAAAATATTTCTGTGTTACACCTGAGAACATTTTTTTGATAATCTGCAGTGCGCAGAACTGTATTTGTGGTAAAAAACACCACGCAATACCAGTATATTAGCATTTGACGAAAAATATTTAATGACAGTCATTGAAGGTTTGTCCAAACTTTTGGTCTGTGCTGTAAATTTTTGGGGGATACACTACAGCAGAGCTCAAACTTCCCCGGCAGACCTTTAACACCACTGTAAGGTCATGACATGTATATTTGGCCCCACCCATGACCACGCCCACGGTCTGTTGCATGACCACGCCCATTTTTCGGCGCGCCGCGCTACGCGCGGCGCAGGGTTTCTTCGTGCCCCCTGCAAATTTCTGTCTGCCCCCTCATATGTGCCTGTCTAGAGCCGGCCTTGGCTGCTTTTGGGTTCTGTGTATAAAACTAATTTACCGGTAGTTGCTTTATTAAGTCACTCATTTTCTGACTCCTTTTTATTTTTCACTTGTAGGCCATGTTACCTGCTAGGTATAATAATTAAGGGGAGAGAGTACTTTTAGCAGGTGGTTTTATATCATGTGTGCACCTAGCACTAGACTCTGTGCTGAATTTGGCTTTCCCATGAAGATGTTAGAAATAGGCACTAAAACACATGTGATAAGAACAATTGTAAAAAGTTTGATGCAGTTTTAACCAATATCTTTATAGCCACGGTTTACTAACTCATCCCCATTTAGGTAAAATTATGGTCTGCATATTGGACATTGCAGTACAGGTTTCATCTTGAGAAGTGTCTGCACACCCAGATCAGCCATTCGAGGATGTGCACTGGTGACCTAGACAGAGCGGACTGTTCAGTTAGATGCCAAGGTTAAGGAGCTAACAGAAAAGCTCAGCTAAAGAGAATTGACACATGGAGAGGAGCTTGGTCCTTACTGAACAGACACCAGATGGGGCCATTGAAAAGATTGGTGAAATACAGCTGGACCAGGATACAGAGGTTGTTAGGTCACAGTTACAAAAGATGCTAAGGGGAATAGTGCAGGGAAGCTAATCCTGAGTTGACACAATTAAAAAAATGTGACTGTTTGCATGATATTAAGGATACTGATTCTGCAGATATTTGCTCTGGCAACCAGTAAATCAGCAATTTGTTTTCAGCTCATGTATCCTTTAACATCCGTTGTGTATAAACTGTTTAACAGTATCCTAATAGAAGCTATACATGGTTATGAAGCACATGAGGTAGGCTGTAGAGGGTGGGAACGGGAAAAAAGGGCGCAGGCAGCTAGTGGACAAAAAGGGCGCAGCCATTCACTCCCATAGTAAATAACGTTTAATGGGCGCCGAGCAGGAAAAAAGGGCGCCGGAGATACATAACGTTTATAAACGGCGCCCGGAGCTTTTTAATGTTCTATAACTGTGCTTGTGATGATTTACGTTTAGAAAATGCACCCGTGACAAATAACGTTTATAAAGATACTAAACATATTTATCCTATTTATAACTAAAACATTATTTAACATTTTATCCCTTACTGTTTGTAAAACATTATTATTCACAAAATAAAGCAATCAGTACGTAACTTAAATTGCAATATATTTTTTTACAGTCACTATTTGTAAAACATTACTATCCACATAATAAAGCGAACACTAAGGGGGGTCTTCGGTTTAGGCACCACCAAGGGGGTCTTAGGGTTAGGCACCACCAGGGGGGTGGTTAGGTTTAGGCACCACCAGAAGGGTCTTAGGTTTAGGCACCACCAGGGCAGGGGGGTCTTAGGTTTAGGCACCACCAGGGGAGTCTTAGGTTTAGGCATCACCAGGGGGGGTCTTAGGTTTAGGCACCACCAGGGGGGGGGGGGGGTCTAGGGGTTAGGGATAGGTACAGGGAGGGTTCTGTGTGAGAGTAGAGTTAGGTATAGTTAAGGAACAATATACACCACCAGGGGGTGGTTAGGGTTAGGCACAACCAGGGGGTCTTAGGGTTAGGCACCACCAGGGGAGTGGTTAGGGTTAGGCACCACCAGGGGGGTGGTTAGGGTTAGGCACCACCAGGGGGGGGTCTTAGGGTTAGGCACCACCAGGGGGGTCTTAGGGTTAGGCACCCCCAGGGGGGTGGTTAGGGTTAGGCGCAACCAGGGGGGTTTAGGGGTTAGGGATAGGTACAGTGAGGGTTCTGTGTGAGAGTAGGGTTAGGTATAGTTTTATTAACATTTTTGAAATACATAATAATTTTTTTACAACACTTTTTAGGAACCTACTTATATATATATCATCATTATAAACAATATTTTCAGATTTTATTATAAGAAGAAACAATAAATTAAGATTATTCACAATAAGATACAATTATAACGATTAAACTTATATTCATGATTTTTTAACAAACTTAATTATAAGTTTCACTTTTTAAAAAAGGAAGATTAACGATTTAACAATTGCCGATTTCATACACATTATTTATGATTTATACATTTGTAAATCGTTATTTGTAAATATTTCTATGAACGATATTTACACCCCGTGCCCTTTTTGTCCAGGCGCCCTTTTTGTACGTACACGTAGAGGGTTATGTCTGATGGTGTCCATAATGCATATGTAAACTGTTTATCATTTTAAACATGCATTTATGTGTGAAATGTAATCACCGATAGATAGATAGATAGATAGATAGATAGATAGATAGATAGATAGATAATGTTGTATGTGTTTTTCCAGGTTTTAAAAAATATCTATGGTAACTGGACTCCGTTAGTCCAGTGGAGACCTATGGTAAATAGATGATTTAGCCCTAACCGTATAGTACATCTGAAATACTTGTTATAAATAAAAAATGTGTGAATTCATAACATTGAGAGACTCAGGGAAATTTAGGAATTTATTTGGATTGCTTACAATAAGATAGCTCTATTTATCCATCTGTGGACAGCATGGTAGAAGTTCAAGTATGCTCAGGACTACAAAAAGGCCATTGATCACTAGAGATGTAGCGAACGGTTCGCCGGCGAACGGTTCCAGGCGAACTTTGGTGTTCGTGTTCGCCTGCACCAGGCGAACTTTTGCGGAAGTTCGATTCGCCCCATAATGCACTATGAGGGTCAACTTTGACCCTCTGCATCACAGTCAGCAGGCACATTGTAGCCATTCAGGCTACACTAAGCCCTGGAGCCCCCCCCCCCCCCCCTTATATAAGGCAGGCTCCGGCGGCCATTAGCCTCACTCGTGTGCCTGCTAGAGACAGACTAGGGACAGCTGCTGCAGACTTGTTCTTCTAGGGACAGATTAGTTAGGTTCTTGGCTGCTTAGCTTGCTCCTGGCTGATTATTATTGCTTTTATAGCACCCCTCAACAGCTCTTTTCAGAGCTCATCCTGTACTTTTTTTTTCTGTGTGTCAAACTGACACTTTTGTTGCATGCACAGCCTTGCTAATTGATAGTGTGTGTGCCACTGCCAACAGCCCAGCACATTCAGTGACTACCTGTGTGTCTGACAGGGAGCTGCACATTGTACTACCCAGTACTGCATATACCCAGTACCTGTTGTGTTTACTTAACCCACCTCATCACTGCATATACCTAGCTTTGTGTTGAGTGAACCCAGCTCACTGCATCTAAATACCTGTTGTGTTGAGTGAACCGACCTCACTGCATGTAAGTACCTTTACTGTTCAGTGAACCCACCTCACTGCATCTAACTACCTATTGTGTTGAGTGAACCCATCTCACTGCATCTAAGTACCTTTACTGTTCAGTGAACCCAGCTCACTGCATCTAACTACCTGTTGTGTTGAGTAAACCCACCTCACTGAAATTAAGTACCTTTACTGTTCAGTGAACCCAGCTCACTGCATCTAACTACCTGTTGTGTTGAGTGAACCCACCTCACTGCATCTAAGTACCTTTACTGTTTAGTGAACCCAGCTCACTGCATCTAACTACCTGTTGTGTTGAGTGAACCCACCTCACTGCATCTAAGTACCTTTACTGTTCAGTGAACCCAGCTCACTGCATTTAACTACCTGTTGTGTTGAGTGAACCCACCTCACTGCATCTAAGTACCTTTACTGTTCAGTGAACCCAGCTCACTGCATCTAACTACCTGTTGTGTTCAGTGAACCCAGCTCACTGCATCTAAGTACCTTTACTGTTAAGTGAACCCACCTCACTGCATCTAACTACCTTTACTGTTCAGTGAACCCACCTCACTGCATCTAACTACCTGTTGTGTTCAGTGAACCCAGCTCGCTGCATCTAAGTACCTTTACTGTTCAGTGAACCCACCTCACTGCATCTTACTACCTTTACTGTTCAGTGAACCCACCTCACTGCATGTAACTACCTGTTGTGTTGAGTGAACCCAGCTCACTGTATATACCTAGCATCCCCCCGAGATGGACAAAATGGACAAACCAGGAAGAGGTAGAGGCGGACCCAGAGGAAGGCCACCAGGCACCGGCAGGTCTGTGCGAGGTGGTGTTGCTGTGATTTCGTGCGGACCTGGCCCAAAATACAGTGCTCAGAAGAAGGCACGTGCCATCACTTCCCAAGATCAGGACGTGCTTGACTATTTAACACAGAACACCTCATCTCCCGCAGCAACCAGCGCTACAACTAGCACCACATCCGCTGCATTTGACACTTTGCAGGAGTTATTTGGTGGTGGTGGTGAAATCACTGATTCCCAGCCACTACTGCAACAACAAGAAGAAGGCGCAGGTACACCACCTCATACGTCTGAGTTAGGTGGCGATAGTATGGACGTAACGTGTGAGGAGGGGGATGATGAACCACCTGAAGTTGGTGCAGTTGAGGAGGTGTCTGAGGAAAGCGAAGCTGGGCAGGAGGATTATGATGACGATTATATGGATGCCACGTATGTTCCCAGTAGAGGAGATGACCAGGGGGACAGTTCAGAGAGGGAGTCGGAGAGGAGTAGGAGGAGACGACTCCATGATAGAAGCAGAGGGAGCTCGTCCTCAGAAACAGCTGGGGGCAGTGTCCGGTGCCATGTATCGCCAGCTATAGCCAGCCAGCCAACATGCCCTTCAACGTCAGCTGCTGATGCCACCGTAGCGCCATCACTCCAGGGGGGCTCAGCGGTTTGGAAATTTTTTAACATGTGTGTCTCAGATCGGAGCAAAGCCATCTGTTGTCTCTGCCAGCAAAAATTGAGCAGTGGAAAGGCCAACTCTCACGTAGGGACAAGTGCCTTACGAAGGCACCTGGAGAGAAGGCACAAACAGCTATGGCAAGAACACCTGAGGAAAAGCAGCACCCAAAAGACAAGCCACCCTCCTTCTCCTCTTCCTCCTTCAGGTGCATCGTCTTCATCCGCTTTCTCCCTTGCACCTTCACAGCCACCCTCCTCCACACCGCCTCTTCCCTTCAGCGGTTCCTTCTCCTCTGCCCACAGCAGTACCCAGCTGTCCGTGAAGGAAGTATTTGAGCGTAAGAAGCAAATGTCTGCCAGTCACCCTCTTGCCCGGCGTCTGACAGCTGGCGTGGCGGAACTATTAGCTCGCCAGCTATTACCATACAAGCTGGTGGAGTCGGAGGCTTTCCGTAAGTTTGTGGCCATTGGTACAGCGCAGTGGAAGATACCAGGCCGCAATTATTTTTCACAAAAGGCCATACCCAAACTGTACCGTGCAGTTGAGAGGCAAGTGGTGTCATCTATTGCGAAGAGCGTTGGGTCAAGGGTCCACCTGACCACGGATGCCTGGTCTGCCAAGCACGGACAGGGCCGCTACATTACATACACAGCCCATTGGGTCAACCTGGTGACCGATGGCAGCAAGCAGGGAGTACGTGGCTGCGCAGCGGACCGACTTGTCACACCTCCACGGCTTGCAGGCAGGTCTCCAGCCACCTCTCCGCCTGCTACCACCTCTTCGCTGTCGTCGTCCTCCTCCTCCTCCTTGGCTGGTGCCACGATCTCCTTTCCAGCTACACAGCCCCCGCACCCCAGGGCCTATGCTTCATGCCAGGTACGACGGTGTCACGCAGTGTTAGACATGTCTTGCCTGAAAGCGGAGAGTCACACTGGAGCAGCTCTCCTGGCTGCTCTTAACAAACAGATGGAGCAATGGCTGACCCCGCACAAGCTTGAGATCGGCAACGTGGTGTGTGACAACGGCAGCAATCTCATTTCTGCGTTGAATTTGGGAAAGCTGACACACGTACCCTGCATGGCACATGTGCTGAATCTGGTCATGCAAAGACTTGTGTCCAAGTACCCAGGCTTAGAGGACATCCTGAAGCAGGCCAGGAAGTTGTGTGGGCATTTCAGGCGCTCTTACACGGCCATGGCACGCTTTGTGGACATTCAGCGTAGAAACAACTTGCCGGTGAGATGCCTGATTTGCGATAGCCCGACTCGCTGGAATTCCACCATGCTGATGTTCTCCCGCCTGCTAGACCAGGAGAAAGCCGTCACCCAGTACCTGTATCATTACAGTACAAGGACACAATCTGGGACGATGGGGATGTTGTGGCCCAACAACTGGACACTGATGCGAAATGCATGCAGGGTCATGGAGCCCTTTGAGGAGGTGACCAAACTGGTGAGTTGCGCTGAGGGCACCATCAGTGACTTGATCCCCTACGCCTACTTCCTGGAGCGTGCCGTGCGTAGAGTGGTGGATACAACTGTGGAGGAGCGTAAATGAGAACAGTTACAGCAGCAGGAGTCGTGGGAGCGATTTACATCCGAACCCGATGTTTCCACAACACCTGCGGCAGCACAGAGGGGGGAGGAGGAGGAGGAAGAAGAGGAGTCGTGTGGGGAAGGAGAGGAGTCAGACTCTGAGGATGGTGATGAGGAAGGTGTTTTTGTGGAGGAGGAAGAGGCGGCGGAAGAAGAACAACCGCGGCAGCCGTCACAGGGGGTTTCTGCTGCTCCACGTTCCCGTGGTATTGTTCGTGGCTGGGGGGAGGAAGAGGAGTTGCGTCCCATCACTGAGGAAGAGCAAGAGGAGATGGAGAGTACGTCTGCATCCAACTTTGTGCAGATGGCCTCTTTCATGTTGTCCAGCCTGTTGAGGGACCCCCGTATCAAAAAAATCAAGGCGAATGACCTGTACTGGGTGGCCACGCTACTAGACCCTCGGTACAGGCACAAAGTGGCGGACCTGTTACCAACTCAACAGAAGGCGGAAAGGATGCAGCACTTGCAGAACAAGCTGTCAATGATGCTTTACAATGCATTTAAGGGTGATGTGGCTGCACAACGCAATCAAGGTGCCACTGGCAGTAACCCTCCTCCTCCCAAGTCCACGCAGGCAAGGACAGGACGCTCCAGCGATCTCAGGGTGATGTCAGACATGCGGACATTCTTTAGTCCAACTCCTCGCCATAGTCCTTCCGGGTCCACCCTCCACCAACGCCTGGACCGGCAGGTAGCCGACTACCTGGCCTTGAGTGTGGATGTAGACACTGCGCGCAGCGACGATGAACCCTTGGACTACTGGTTGCGCAGGCTTGACCTGTGGCCAGAGCTGTCCCAATTTGCCATACAACTTCTCTCTTGCCCTGCCGCAAGCGTCCTGTCAGAAATGACCTTCAGTGCAGCTGGAGGCATAGTCACTGAGAAGAGAAGTCGCCTAAGTCACGACAGTGTTCAGTACCTGACCTTTATCAAAATGAATGAGGAATGGATCACGGAGGGCTACTGCACAACCGAAGACTAAGTCAGTCCCCACACACAGCATCTCTGCCTGCAGGCCGCTTGCCTTCTCCGCCACCACAAACAGGGTCCAGGACTCTAGGCGGATTCCTTAATTTTTAAGGCCGCTGCTAGCAGCGGCCGCTACACTAATTTTTCTGGTGCGTGTACATGCCTGCCTAATTTTTCTGGCTGCACTGCGGGCGGCTGCAAAAAACAAAACAAAAGGCATTTACATGTGCCCATCCCCCTTCGTGATCATTACCTTGCCGTGGTGAAGGGGCTTGCGTATCACAATGAAGCAATGACCACCGGCTATATGAGTTTCTCAGGTGGGGGTGGGACACAAAAGATAATAAGGTCGTTGCTTCATTGTGGTCAGACCAAATTTGATCAGCTGAACAGTCACTGTTGTTCTATCATTGAGCTACCACAGCCCGGCGACCATATGGGCTTGAAAACCGCCACGGCCTACACTCTCGCCATGGTGCGCACCAGTACAGCACGGCCGTTACTACCCAAACAGCTGTTTGCGGTGCGTTACACAGTGAGTTTGGTGTGTCAGTGTGAAGCAGAACTCTAATTACACTCCCTGATTAATGTATACATATGCAAGATGTTTTAAAGCACTTTAGGCCTGCAATTTAGCATTCAATGTGATTTCTGCCCTTAAAACGCTGCTTTGCGCCACAGCCAGATTTTTCCCCGGGACTTTGGGCATGTATCCCACTCCGCCATGCCCCCCTCCAAGTGTTAGACCCCTTGAAACATCTTTTCCATCACTTTTGTGGCAGCATCATTTTTTCTATTTTTCAAAGTTCGCATCCCCATTGAAGTCTATTGCAGTTCGCAAACTTTTCCGCGAACCGAACCTTCCGCGAAGGTTCGCGAACCAAAAAATCGGAGATTCGCGACATCTCTATTGATCACACCCCCTAGACCAGAGGTGTCAAACTCAAATACAAATTGGGATAAAATTGCACACTGGGACCAGGTTGTGCGATAACCAGTCTCAATGTCTAATGGCCACCTCCCTCCATTATAAAGTTCCCTGGTGTATTTTGGCCACCCCTCAAACGTACATATGTATGCATCAACAATGAGTTTGGCACCAGGAGAGTGGAATGATTGCTCTCCCTGCCTCTACTAAACTCTTCAGCGGCGTTAAATACTATTTCCCCTCCGAGTTGTCGCAACCCGGATGGAGATGTAATTTGCGTCCCGGCAACCGCCAAGCCCCGAATTACCCTTAAGCGTCCTGCGTAGCATTACATTGCCGCTATGGGGTGCCTGGTTTCGGTAGCACCATGGGCCAAAACCACCTGCTTTTCACCTCCCTCCCCTATACAGTTCCCTGGTGTCTAGTGGCCCTCCTCCCTTCTCTATACAGTTCCCTGGTGTCTAGTGGCCCTCCTCCCTTCTCTATACAGTTCTCTGGTGTCTAGTGGCCCTCCTCCTTTCTCTATACAGTTCCCTGGTGTCTAGTGGCCCTCCTACCTTCTCTATACAGTTCCCTGGTGTCTAGTGGTTCTTCCCTCCCCTGTACAGTTCTCTGGTGTCTAGCGGTCTTCCCTCCCTCTCCTATACAGATCCCTGGTGTCTAGTGGTCCCCCTTGCACCCCTAAACAGTTTCTAGGTGTCTATTGACCTTCATCCCTCCCTTATGCAGTTCCCTGGTGTCTAGTGTTTTCCCCCTCCCTCGCGCATATGGCTTCCCCGGTAGGGCTTTACCTCCACTATAGTTTTCCTGGTGGTCTAGCCACTTCACGACCGCCCCCAGCCGATGGGCGGCGGCAAAGTCCGGGCCCAAACGACCGCAATACGCCCATCGGCGGGGGCGGCTGCGGGAGTGGCTATGCGGCGATCGCGTCATTCGTGACGCGAACAGCCGCCGGGGACTGGCTCCGCCCCCCGTTCGCTGTAACCCGCCGGCCGTTCGGAAGCGCCGGCGGGTTACTAGCACCCGGATCGCCGCGTGTACTGTGTATAATAGGCTTTGTAATGTATACAAAGCCTATTATACTGGCTGCCTCCTGCCCACCCTAGTCTGCACCCAAGCACACTGATTTCCCCCCCCCCCTGCCCCCTGATCGCCCACAGCACCCCTCAAACCCCCCCCTGCCCACCCCCCAGACCACTGTTTGCACCCAGTCACCCCCCTAATCACCCATCAATCACTCCCTGTCACTATCTGTCAACGCTATTTTTTTTTTTAGTCCCTAATCTGCCCCCTACTCCCTCCTGATCACCCCCCACCCCTCAGATTCTCCCCAGACCCCCCCCAGACCCCCCCCCCCCTCCCCCGTGTACTGTATGCATCTATCCCCCCTGATCACCTGTCAATCACCTGTCAATCACCCGTCAATCACCCGTCAATCACCCCCTGTCACTGCCACCCATCAATCAGCCCCTAACCTGCCCCTTGCGGGCAATCTGATCACCCACCCACTCCAATAGATCGCCCGCAGATCCGACATCAGATCACCTCCCAAATCCATTGTTTACATCTATTCTCTCCTCTAAACACCCACTAATTACCCATCAATCACCCCCTATCACCACCTGTCACTGTTACCCATCAGATTAGACCCTAATCTGCCCCTTGCGGGCACCCAATCACCCGCCCACACGCTCAGATTGCCCTCAGACCCCCCCCCACCTTATCAATTCGCCCGTGCAATATTTACATCTGTTATTCCCTGTAATAACCCACTTATCACCTGTCAATCACCCATCAATCACCCCCTGTCACTGCCACCCATCAATCACCCCCTGTTACTGCCACCCATCAATCAGCCCCTAACCTGACCCTTGCGGGCAATCTGATCACCCACCCACACCAATAGATCGCCCGCAGATCCGACATTAGATCACCCCCCAAGTGCAGTGTTTACATCTCTTCTCTCTTTTAAACACCCACTAATTACCCATCAATCACCCCCTATCACCACCTGTCACTGTTACCCATCAGATTAGACCCTAATCTGGCCCTTGCGGGCACCCAATCACCCGCCCACACGCTCAGATTGCCCTCAGACCCCCCCTTATCAATTCGCCAGTGCAATATTTACATCTGTTATTCCCTGTAATAAGCCACTGATCACCTGTCAATCACCCATCAATCACCCCCTGTCACTGCCACCCACCAATCACCCCCTGTCACTGCCACCCATCAAACAGCCCCTAACCTGCCCCTTGCGGGCAGTCTGATCACCCACCCACACCAATAGATCGCCCGCAGATCCGACATCAGATCACCTCCCAAGTGCAGTGTTTACATCTCTTCTCTCCTCTAAACACCCACTAATTACCCATCAATCACCCATCAATCACCCCCTACCACCACCTGTCACTGTTACCCATCAGATTAGACCCTAATCTGCCCCTTGCGGGCACCCAATCACCCGCCCACACCTCAGAACGCCCTCAGACCCCAGCCCTGATCACCTCGCCAGTGCATTGCTTGCATCTATTTCCCCCCTCTAATCACACCTTGAGACACCCATCAATCACCTCCTGTCACCCCCTAGCACACTTACCCATCAGATCAGGCCCTAATTTGCCCCGTGTGGGCTCCTGATCACTCGGCCAAACCCTCAGATCCCCCTCAGACCCCCTTCCGATCACCTCCCCAGTGCATTGATTGCATCTATTTTCCCCTCTAACCGCCCCCTGAGACACCCATCAATCACCTCCTGTCACCCCCCCTAGCACTCCTATCCATCAGATCAGGCCCAATACATCCTGTCATCTAAGAGGCCACCCTGCTTATGACCGATTCCACAAAATTTGCCCCCTCATAGACCACCTGTCATCAAAATTTGCAGATGCTTATACCCCTGAACAGTCATTTTGAGAAATTTGGTTTCCAGACTACTCACAGTTTTGGGCCCGTAAAATGCCAGGGCAGTATAGGAACCCCACAAGTGACCCCATTTTAGAAAGAAGACACCCCAAGGTATTCTGTTAGGTGTATGATGAGTTCATATAATATTTTATTTTTTGTCAAAAGTTAGCGGAAATTGGATTTTTATTGTTTTTTTCACAAAGTGTCATTTTTCACTAACTTGTGACAAAAAATAAAATCTTCTATGAACTCACCATACCCCTAACAGAATACCTTGGGGTGTCTTCTTTCTAAAATGGGGTCACTTGTGGGGTTCCTATACTGCCCTGGCATTTTAGGGGCCCTAAACCGTGAGGAGTAGTCTAGAAAACAAATGCCTCAAAATGACCTGTGAATAGGACGTTGGGCCCCTTAGCGCACCTAGGCTGCAAAAAAGTGTCACACATGTGGTATCGCCATACTCAGGAGAAGTAGTATAATGTGTTTTGTGGTGTATTTTTACACATACCCATGCTGGGTGGGAGAAATCTCTCTGTAAATGGACAATTGTGTGTAAAAAAAATCAAATAATTGTCATTTACAGAGATATTTCTCCCACCCAGCATGGGTATGTGTAAAAATACACCCCAAAACACATTATACTACTTCTCCTGAGTACGGCGGTACCACATGTGTGGCACTTTTTTGCACCCTAAGTGCGCTAAGGGGCCCAAAGTCCAATGAGTACCTTTAGGATTTCACAGGTCATTTTGCGACATTTGGTTTCAAGACTACTCCTCACAGTTTAGGGCCCCTAAAATGCCAGGGCAGTATAGGAACCCCACAAATGACCCCATTTTAGAAAGAAGACACCCCAAGGTATTCCGTTAGGAGTATGGTGAGTTCATAGAAGATTTTATTTTTTGTCACAAGTTAGCGGAAAATGACACTTTGTGAAAAAAAACAATTAAAATCAATTTCCGCTAACTTGTGACAAAAAAAAAAAATCTTCTATGAACTCACCATACATCTAACGGAATACCTTGGGGTGTCTTCTTTCTAAAATGGGGTAATTTGTGGGGTTCCTATACTGTCCTGGCATTTTAGGGGCCCTAAACCGTGAGGAGTAGTCTTGAAACGAAATTTCTCAAAATGACCTGTGAAATCCTAAAGGTACTCATTGGACTTTGGGCCCCTTAGCGCAGTTAGGGTGCAAAAAAGTGCCACACATGTGGTATC
The DNA here is from genome assembly GCF_040937935.1 of Hyperolius riggenbachi. Classification (NCBI taxonomy): domain Eukaryota; kingdom Metazoa; phylum Chordata; class Amphibia; order Anura; family Hyperoliidae; genus Hyperolius; species Hyperolius riggenbachi. Next base: position 318,556,244 of record NC_090648.1, read on the forward strand.
GCCGTACTCAGGAGAAGTAGTATAATGTGTTTTGGGGTGTATTTTTCCACATACCCATGCTGAGTGGGAGAAATATCTCTATAAATAGACAATTGTGTGTAAACAAAATAAAAAAATTGTCATTTACGGAGATATTTCTCCCACCCAGCATGGGTATGTGTAAAAATACACCCCAAAACACATTATACTACTTTTCCTGAGTACGGCAATACCACATGTGTGGCACTTTTTTGCAGCCTAACTGCGCTAAGGGGCCCAAAGTCCAATGAGCATCTTTAGGTTTACAGGGGTGCTTACAATTAGGCACCCCCCAAAATGCCAGGACAGTGAACACACCCCACAAATGACCCCATTTTGGAAAGTAGACACTTCAAGGTATTCAGAGAGGAGCATAGTGAGTCCGTGGCAGATTTCATTTTTTTTTTGTCGCAAGTTAGAAGAAATGGAAACTTTTTTTTTTTTTTTTTTTTCACAAAGTGTCATTTTCCGCTAACTTGTGACAAAAAATAAAATCTTCTATGAACTCACCATGCCTCTCACTGAATACTTTGGGATGTCTTCTTTCCAAAATGGGGTCATTTGGCGGGTATTTGTACTATCCTGGAATTTTAGCCCCTCATGAAACCTGACAGGTGCGCAGAAAAGTCAGAGATGCTTGAAAATGGGAAAATTCACTTTTGGCACCATAGTTTGTAAACGCTATAACTTTTACCCAATCCAATAAATATACACTGAATGGTTTTTTTTTTATCAAAGACATGTAGCAGAATAACTTTCGCGCTCAAGTGTATAGGAAATTTTACTTTATTTGAAAAATGTCAGCACAGAAAGTTAAAAAAGTCATTTTTTTGACAAAATTCATGTCTTTTTTGATGATTATAATAAAAAGTAAAACTCGCAGCAGCAATCAAATAGCATCAAAAGAAAGCTGTATTAGTGACAAGAAAAGGAGGTAAAATTCATTTAGGTGGTAGGTTGTATGACCGAGCATTAAACCGTGAAAGCTGCAGTGGTCTGAATGGAGAAAAAGGCTCTGGTCCTTAAGGGGTGAAAAGACTGTGGTCCTCAAGTGGCTAGAGTAGGCCAAACATAATGCACAGTGGGGAAACCACTTGCAGGCTAAATTTGATGGCTCTGGCCTCCTCTCTCACCTGGGCTTCATAGTGATGGTGCGGTTACGTTTTATTTTATCACTTTTTATAAATAAATGAGAAATGTTTCCCTGAGTTACACTGCAGTTTTCTTGATCGATTTTTCTTCTTTTCGAGTCTCAATAGTGCAATAGAGGAATGGGAATTTTTTCTTCTGATGCTATAGTTTTTTCCAACCACTTGGATAACCTGTAATTTGTTGCGTATTTCAATAAAGCATATTGTAACAGAAAAATGTGTGAAGACTGTGACATTGTAGAGTCTGTGTAGGTGATATTTATGGTGGAAGTTAATTGCTGATTGGAGTGCATTATGGGCGGTGGTGGAGTAGTGGATAGCACTCTTGCTTTGCAGTGCTGGGTCCCTGGTTCGCATACCAGTAAGTTTACTCTACATGGAATTTGTATGTTCACTTATGTTAGCTCAACTTTTCTACTACCAAGTCCCAGGACTTGGATGTCTTCATTAGACATAAGGAAGGCTGGAAAGCATGCTGTACTTTCCTTATGATTTCTCCGGTTTGTAGCTCTGGAACTAACTACCGTTCTGACATGTGGCTCTCACTGACCTCTATTTATATTGTTTTTCATGCTATGCTTAGATTCTGTTGTCCAGACATGTGAGTGGTTTGCCTCTGGTGAAAACGATTGGCTTATATGCTTTTGTGGTTACACGCTATGTGACCAAAATAGCATGACAAAAACGTTAGTATGACATACTGTGTGACAATCAGATGTGCTGTTCACACTCGCTTCCTCTGCATTGTTCAGCTGAGCGCTGTGTGTGAATATGCTGTTTTCTTCAGTCACAACCGAGAGCTGATGGATTTTCTTGGCAGGGCTGAACAGCCAGGTGCAAGAGAGTCATGAAAATTTGGCTGTCCAAAGATGCATAAATAAAGAGAAAATGATGTCTTCTTTAAAGGAAAACATTTGGTTTCGTGAGACCGTGTCTACATGCTCAGACTCAGTTACTCCTATGCCAGCCTGCAATTTTTCATTACATCCAGTTGCAATAACCTTTTTTTTCTATAGGCAGAAGACCATTTGTATTTAAAGAGTTGAAACCTATTTTTTGTTCTTTCATTTTATTTTGATGAACATATTGAAAGTGCAGAGCAGTATTAATAGGCCACAAATAATAGCAGCTAACAAATGGAGACAGAGGCATGTTACTTAAAGCAGGGGTCCCCAACCTTTTTAAGCCTGGGGCCCACTATCCAGACCAAACTTTTCTCTGGGCCCCCCCTGGAGGGGGGGGGGGGGCGTGGTTAGTGGGGGGGCTTGGTTAGTGGCGGCGGCAGCCCCCCCTCTTTTCCCTGATTTTGAGTGTAGTATTTAGGTAAGTAGGTATCTAGGTATAGTTGCCCCCAGTATAGGTAGCTAACACAGTTGCCCCTGTATAAGGACTATACTTGCCTTAGTATAGTTAGGTAGTATAGTTACCCCAATAAAGTTAGTATAGTTACCCCAGTATAGCAAGTACAGTGAGCCCAGTATAGCAAGTACAGTGAGCCCAGTATAGCAAGTACAGTTACCACAGTATAGCTAGTACAGTTAGCCCAGTATAGCAAGTACAGTTAGCCCAGTGTAGCAAGTACAGTTAGCCCAGTACAGTTAGCCCAGTGTAGCCAGTAGTTACCCCAGTATAGCTGCCCCAGTGTAGCTAGCAGAGGTGCCCTCTCCCCGCCCGCCGCTCCTTTTACCTTATGAGCGGGCGGCCGCTTCCTTCCTTATATTCCTCCAACCGCGGCTCTCCTCTTCACAGCATGTCGTATTACAGCAGCGCTTCCTGCGCAGCTGCTGTAAGGAGGGAAGGAGGCGGGGTAGCGGCTTCCTGTAGCGGCGATACGCATCACCGTTACCATGGGAACTGCTGTCCCGGCTCCCTAGGCTCCTTACAGCAGCCGCGCAGGAAGCGCTGCTGTAATACGACATGCTGTGAAGAGGAGAGCCGCGGCTAGAGGAATATAAGGAAGGAAGCGGCCGCCCGCTCGTAAGGTAACAGGAGCGGCGGCCACGGGGGGAGAGGGAGAAGCCGCGGCCCCCCCAAAATCTGCCCAAGGTTGGGGACCCATGACTTAAAGGACAACTGTAGTGAGAAGAATATGGAGGCTGCCATATTTATTTCCTTTGAAACAATTGCCCGGCAGCCCTGCTGATGTATTTGGCTGCAGAAGTGTCTAAATCACACCAGAAACAAGCATGCAGCTAATCCAGTCAGATCTGACAATAATGTCAGAAACGCCTGATCTGCTGCATGCTTGTTCAGGGTCTATGGCTAAAAGGATTAGAGGCAAAGGATCAGCAGGACAGCCAGGCAACTGGTATTGCTTAAAGCGGAACTGAAGATAGATTTAAAACAAACTGTTCCACTCATCGGAGGTTCTGCAAGCCCCCAGCAGCCGTCCTGTCCTGCGCATGCCCTTCATGAGCCTCCGTTCTCCCGCCGCCAGCTACTTTCGGTTTCGCCGCCGAGCCACTGCGCCTGTGTGGCTCTGGCCACGCATATCCTTCTTTGCGTTACAGTTCGCAATAGCACTATTGCAGACAGGAATGCGTAAAAAGGATACGCTTGGCAGGGCTGCGCTGGCCTCGACTTGCAAGTCGAGGAATGGAGCGGCGACGGGAGAATGGAGGATCGTGGAGGACCGGCGTGTGACAGGACGGCTGCTGGGGGCTTGCAGAAACCCCAGGTAAGTGAAACAGTTTGTTTTAACTATCTTCAGTTCCGCTTTAAAGTGAAATACATATGGCAGCCTCTATATCCCTTTCGCTTCAGTTGTTCTTTAACTAGGGACCCAATAGTCACTCCGATCGTTACCACAGACTTGGCTGGATCAGGGAAACCACAGAAGGGGCGAATTAATGTGAAAATAAAGGAGTCACCAGACCACGTCATTATAAAAGAAAAGGAGGTGCCACCACCAATAAAGATATAAACCCAAGAGAGCCATATACGTAGAGAGACTATGTAGCAGAAAGAAAACTATATAAATCCCCATGGCAACAGCCACAAACAGAGTTTACAGCTGAATACGGTAGAGATAAAGGAATGCTTTGGACCTGGTAATTGATGTGTTTGGTGAAGAGCTTGTGAGTGAAGGTCATTGTGCTGGATTCTCGTTGACCAAAACAAATGGCTGAATTACAAATATGGGACAACTGAAGTGACATATCTTGACATATTTAGTAATAATGTAAATGGATATTTGTAATAAAGATAATAATCTTTAAATGTAAATGACCAGAATTTTAGGTGGTGCACTGGTATAATTTTGGGTTTCATACCCACCCAAGACACTGTCTGTATGGAGTCTGTATGGTCTGCCTGTGCTTGTGATCTGCTGATTTTATCCTGCAAAAAGAAAACCTTGCCCTAATGTATGTGTATGTGGTAGGAGCACTACCGTGAGCTCCCATGAAGACAAAAATACATTTATATGTGTCTATATACACATTGTTTTTTTTAATTCTTAGGGCCCGTTTCCACTAGGGCTGTTTGTGGCCAAATTCACACCCACAAATACGGGTCCAGAATTTCAGCCTAATGAAATCAATAGGCTGCTTACCCACACTATTGGCCACAGTGCGGAGGCGCGCAGAGCGGTGGTGAGATCTTATGGAAGCGGTGATATACACTATATAATGTGAAAAGCGCATTTTTTATTGAATCTTGTAAGTGTTATTTTTACTCCTTGAGAAAAGGTCAATTAAAGAGTTAATGCGCCAGAGAGCGCTCTTTTTTTCCTTTCCTCTTTTCTGCTTCTGAATTTGTGCTTGTGAAAAAATTTTGAAGCACTGCTTCAGGACTCTGGACAACCCGTCTGAATCCCCATAGCCATGCATGGCATGGCTACAGGGATTCGGATGGGTAATCGGCGTGCACAAGTGCTGGCCGAAGGCCGGTGCTAGTGGAAACCCGCCCTAAGCTTAAACCTGCCGATTAACAATTTCATGGACAACCAACCGTCTGATAGAATCAGGCAGTGTTGATGGTGTCAGTGAACAAATAATGATCGATACATCAATTGTTCCGTCGATCGTTTTTTCAGATTGATTCCACTGATTATTATCAGATTGGTTGCCTTTTCCTTCCTATTTGTGGGCCTAAATAATTGTTCCCGACTATTCGCAATTATGGGATCAGCTGGTCAATCTTTTGGGAATTGTATTGTTAATGGGCACCTTTAGATAGCACAGTTGTATAGAATTTCATGAAACATTCAGTCATGTTATAGCAAACATTAACTTGAGCTCAGAGTGTATTTTTTTAATGATAAAAACAAAACAACTTGTGAAGCTGGATGTTTTGTCTCTGCAGGCATCTGTATATGCATATATTCGGTCATGTTCTTTATTCATTAGATCTTTTGATCTGTGAATTACTCATACACTGGGGGTTTATTATTTCCCCCTCTGGAATCCTTTTCCCTTTAAGTTAAAGCTTACGCAGTCCAACGGGAAGATACATTTTTAAAGAGAACGTTATTTAATTTAACGCTGCACAAAGAGTTCATAGTAGCATCCATGTTACTGGAGGGAAGGAGAGCACTGATGTTTTCTAATAATGATAGATCAAAGCACCCTATCTAGGAATCGCATCAGCCAAAGGGGACAGCACAGAATTGTACTCCTTAGTGCAGGGGCTTCTGTTTGTATAGATGTGGGAGGAAAACAATTCTTATATCTAGTTAAGCAATCTATAGGTATCACTGTATATGGTTGTCTGGGTTCCTATCAAGTTTGGTTTTTAAGATGATGTCACTTTACTGGAATTGCAACATTTGCTTTAACCAAACATCCGGAGTCGGTACTCGGTAGTTTCATAAACTTATGAGTAGGAGTTGGAGTCGGATGATTTTTGTACCGACTCCACAGCCCTGGTAGAATCTACCTATAGATGCAAGCCACAACTGCAGTTCATCAGTACATGCCGCCAGTCAATTAGATGAGTATCATAGAGTCCTCCTCAGTAAGCCACATAGAACAGTGCTTGACCGAATAGCGTCACAATATCATGCTTTTGATATCATGCTCAGTGTCCAGCAAAACTGTGATCAGCAGTAGCACACAATGGGCCATATCCTATTAACTTTTCTCATGAGTTTTCTCCAAGGAGATACTTTTTCATTTTATCTAAAAACTACATTTTCAGTACCTAGCAATTGAAAAAGTACAAAATAGTAGGTTGAAAGTTCATATCAAACTCATTTTGAGTAATTTGTTGCTTGGTGAGAACTTCAAAACTATTTTTGGTAAGGTATAAAAATATCTACTTGGAGAAAACTCACAAAGTTATGGCCCAATGCTTCTAAATTATGGCTCCGCCCTTGCACAACATCATAATCCTCTATGCTGCTGTGCAAAACTTCAGGACAGCATATCGCACTAAGCTCTTCCAAGTCAGAGTACAATGTGTATGTCACTCAGACCGGTGATGTGGGATCCACCCTGGAGTCCTTTCCGATCTACCGGTAGATCACGATCTACCCAATGGGTACCCTTGGTAAAAGGTAATGCAGCAGTTGCTTCCACAGTTTATTTTTTGCCTGCCTTAATGATGGTGACAGTGTTGATATTTCCAGGACGGGCTTGATATAGTTGACATTACAGATTTTACTAGTGAAACTCAGTGGTGTTCCCTTTCTCTGCATGGGTACTATACAGAGCATGGGCATTATTGTCCTTTGCTTCCTTCATGGCCTCATGGACCATACCTAAGGTGGATGGTTTACAAAGAAATATGTTTCCCTTCATTTTGCATGAAAATTTGCATGCGAAGTTAGTTAGATAAACTTTCATGTAAATTAACTTCATTGGTATTCATGAAAAAAATTGTGATGCAAAATTTTGCATACCACGCATATAAAAATCACAAAATGAACATTCATACAAATAAGACTACAAAAACACAGAATTGTGCATGTAGAATAATGCATGCATAAAACTCTAGGACCAATGAGAACAGCCCCTAAAACGTGATCACTGCATGACAGTGTGCATCCCTCACAGACTGGATTTATGATGTAGAGTTTTAGCTAAACTCTTCTGCATCTTCAAACTTGACATGCGTACACACCTCTAATTTTGCTTGGCCAACCATTTACTAATTTTACCACTCCCATGAGAGCTAACCTACACAATGGGCTCCATCCAGTTTACTTTTTGTTATCAGTTTTCACCTAGGAGATAATTATTCATCTTCTGTTTAAGCGCTTCCAGACCGCCTAACACAGAATGGCGGCGGGTCCGCGGCTCTCTCGTACCTTAGCGAGGCATATATGCATCACCTCGTGAGGAATGAAATGTGATGGGAGCTTGCACGAACGCTCACTCTTGGCAGTGCCCGCAGCGGGTCCCAGCAATTAGCCTGCCAGCCAGTGATCTAAGTTTTTTTTTTCAGTATTTATTGATGTAAGTATTTATATAGCACTAACATATTACGCAGTGCTGCACAGAGTATAGTCTTGTCACTTAGCTGTCCCTCTGAAGGGCTCACAATCTAATCCCTACCATAGGCATATGTCTGTGTATGTATAGTGTAGTGTTTGTATCGTAGTCTAGAGCCAATTCAGGGGAAGCCAATTAACTTATCTGTATGGTTTTTTTTTACAAAATGTATTTTTTGTTTTAAATAATAAAAACGAAAAATAGCAGCAGCAATCAAATACCACCAAAAGAATGCTCTATTTGTGAAAAGAAAAGGAGGTAAAATTCATTTGAATGCTAAGCTGTATGACTGAGCAATAAACCGTTTGAAGTGCGGAATTGTAAAAAATGGCCTGGTCACTAGGGAGGTATAAACCTCTGGGGCTCAAATGGTCAAAATAACTTTTCAACTCTCTGCAATTGAAAATGTACCTAAAAGTAGGTGAAAATGTACTGCCAAAATTCTTTTAAGTATTTTCTTGCTTGCTGGTTGCTTAAAAGGCATCTTATTGATAAGGTGTGAAAATATCACCTAAGAGAAAACTTAGGAGAAAAAGTGAATTGGATCAGGCCCACAATCTGTTCATAGTATTCAAAATCTGTTGGTCCTCATACTGCATGGAAGTGGTAACATTGCACAATCATTGGCCAATTAAATTTAGATGAATGTAATCACCCTGAAAGCGATCCCGAGCCGAAGCTCAGGATAAAAATAAGATACTCACCCGAAGAGAGAGAAGCCTCAGGATCATATTGAAGCTTCCCTTGGTGGTCCAAAGTCCCCGTCGTCAAGCGCGGCCCCTCTCCACATCGGCGTCGCGCTGCTTCTCTTCTTGCAGCATGGTCACGCAGTAGACGCACGAGCATGGCCACGCATGCGCAGTCGCATGGAGCTTGCGGTTCCGACTTATGACGCATGTGCGGGCAGGCTCGCGTGTCTACTGCACGGCCACGCTGCAAGAAGAGGAGCCTAGCAGCCCCGATATGATTAGCAACAATGCCTTGTCACTAATCTTCCGGGGGGCCATGTTCAGCGACGGGGGGACGAGGAAAGCCTCAATAGGATTCTAAAACTTCCTTTTTTAGGTAAGTATCTCAATCTATACCCAAGATTCGGCTCGGTTACATTTTAAAGCTACAGCTGAAATTAACAAATTACAATTAGAATGTTGAAAAAAAAATTGTGTAAGATGTACTTTTTCTCAAGGTCAGGTCAAGCGTCAGCAAAAAGCAAAAGAGAAATCAACATTGTCCACTGGGAAAAACAAATAGTAATTATTAGTAATTACTAGTACTAATAATTATGATGTATTGTAATATTAGGTTATGGACATGACTGTAATGTATACAGTATATTAAAAACTAAATAGACAGATCTGAAAAGGCACTTTTTCAATAGACAGTAAATTATATTTCTGAACTTTGAAGATGAGGGGATTATGTGTAAAGCTAGGGATTATATCCTATTTAGGATGCGTCAGGGATTAGTTAATCACAACTGTCAGAAGGTAGTTGACACTGACTGTAGCATTAGTGGAAGTAGGATTCAAAAATGATTATACATCAAAAGTAATTGAATGCTGAGATGTTTATTTGAGACATATAAAATAAAAAGAATGATTATTAGTATTCAAACAACTCACAAAATGTGTGCTTAGCACACCAAAACAATTCAGAAAAAACGAAAAATACCCGTATATTGCAAAAATATCAAATTTTATTCGCCAACTTCCAAAAAAAAGTACAACATTTTCCTTGCTGAGATTGTGCAGTGCATGTCCCAAACCGTGCTAACCCCTTGAAAACCTCAGACACGTCACTCCACTAATATACTTTTATGCTGATACTTCTAGCCAGGAAGATAAACCACTTTAGATCTACCTCCTTGCTAAACATACTAAAGTGCACTTGCTGCGCAGGCCTCTTATTACTGAATGTCCACCAATTCTCATAGGGAAATAGCAGTATTCTATTGCTCCCTTGCATGTATATTATTCCATTCACATTGTGGCATTTATGTCATAGAGTGTATAGTTCTTCCAGCTGAATCAAACAGTTCCAATAATGATCTGCTCATGTGTGGAATCATTCTCACGAGAGTCTATTAGGAACAAATATGGTAGCGTTTATGACCAGTTTATAATGCCAGCATTTTAGCATGTTTAGCAAGGAGGTAGATCTGAAGTGGTTTATCTTCCTGGCATCAGCATAAAATATTTGTTATGATTCATTATTATTGGAAATATAAAATATTTTGATGACTGTATGCTAGTTGAATAATTTAGTGTTTTCAGGAAGTACATGGAAACATATTAAACAGCTAGTCCGGTTACCTATGAACTCTTGTAATTCTAGATTCTTACTGTTGTGAGGCATTTTCTGCACACCAAGTGAGTTTGTATTGAGAAAAACGTGTTCAGCAGATAATGGCTTCAATTCATCAAAGGGTGTTCGATAACAAAACCCCAGTCCTTAAAATACCGCATTCGGTATTTTACACTTCACTGTGCTAATTCATCAATATTTTCCCATGTGAGGTAGAGGTTCGTTAAGTTACCGAAGTACTACGGCTTCAGTTCATCAAAGGCTGTTAGATAACGGCAGAGTGGTGCAGAGCAGCTTGGAATGTCTCTGTGTTGTTACAAGCTGATAACAATAGAAGGCATCCAGACATCCCTTTACATGTAAACGTGTGTTATATTTACTGTTACTTATACTGCCTCTGCTGCTCTGAATCTGTCCATCAGTGTTTCTTAACATTTTACTTCTTTGCCACAACGTAGATAAACTTCCTGGAGACTTTACAAATGCCATGCTTGGTGATTTCACCACATGCATCTTTGTATATTCAAACAGGGACTCAAAGGGTTAAACCACCGAAGGACATCTGGGGATATATTTTGTCCCGTTATCTCTGCTCACTGCCTGGGAGGTCTGGAAGCTTGTGTGGAGAAGCCTGTGTGACCTATCAGCAGCACTTGCAGGAGAACAGGGGCTGTTTCTATTGGCTGCCTGCTCCTGTTAATCATGAAAACATTCACACAGAAGGCTTTCGAAGCCTGTAACGACAGGGGAGAGCTGGAGATAAACACCGAATGTGCTAGCGAATGTGGTAACCTTGATGAATTAACATTTACTGACATTTGCTGACATGTGTTGAGCACAAGTCGGTAATTTATCTCATTGCTCTGTGATTTCAGCTTCTCATTCGGTAACAGCTTTGATGAATTAACATTTTCTTAAGTGCTCCGTTAACTCAGCTGTTTTCAGCATTACCGAATGCGGTAATGCTTGATGAATTGAAGCCAATGTAACTGACAGAGAAAACTGTCAAAATGTGCAGAATTATCCTGCTGAATGTCAGTTTTTTTTTCTACGTGCAAAAAAAGCATTAAGTGTGAAGTAGCCCATTGATTAACATGAGTTCTCAGTTTTTCTGTGCATAAAACGCACACAAAAACAGTCAAGTGTGTTCCCTGCCTTAAAGCGGACCCGAGATGAAAAACGAACTATAACAAGTAACTTGTCTATATATCTTATCTAAAGTTTAAATCGTTTACACAGCAAATCTAGCTGCAAACAGGTTCAAAAGTGTAATGATTGGTGTCAGCACGCAGAGAGAATCTGATTATTGGTGATCTGCAGTATCACCAAGAATGCAGATACATACCTGATTATTGATGATCTGCAGAATCACCGATAATACAGATATATTGCTAACCTCTGGACACCTATAGGTATGTGAGTGTTTGGTGTAACAGTAGTACTTTGAGTAATGCACCTGCTGAGCAGGTGATTATAGACAGTAATGGAATACTGCTCTTGAGGGCACAGGAACCTTCCAGCAGCCTGAGACTCTCCAAGGGGTGGAGTTAGGAAGGACCAGAGAGTGAGTGACACCTGAAGGTGGGTGTCACTATCTGATCTGGAGACTATCTCTTAAGAGAAGAGATAGCTCTCGAGGTCGGGCACGCCTGGTCGGCAACACATGGACAGATAAAGAACAAAGACAGAAGGCTGATTTGGTATCCAAGGCAAGCAGGGTCTGGCAACGGAATATTAGATATGCAAGGTACCGAATCAGAGATCAAAGGGATAGTCGGGAAAGCAGTAAGTCATAACAGATATCAACAATGCCTAGTCTGGGTGTGAGGTCCTTGGTCTCTACACCCTGGAACTAGTCTGATGAATAACAGATAGATAACGCAAGTTCCCTAGTCTGGGTGTGAGGTCCGTGGTCTCTACACCCTGGAACTAGTCTGAAGTATAACAGATAGATAACACAAGTTCCCTAGTCTGGGTTCCCTGGTCTGGGTGTGAGGTCCGTGGTCTCTACACCCTGGAACTAGTCTAAGCATAAACAGAATAACAGTACAAGTAATCTGGCTCAGTGTGAATTCCCAGGTCCACCTGGTTCAAACACACTGTTGGATCTGACTAAGGTCTGAGTGCTTCCACGTAGTGTTCGCAACGGCAGACAACTTGAGACTGGCCAGCAGTAACTATATATGGAGTAGTGCTCTCCGGCACCACCCCTAATTGATCAAACAATAGTAACCTGCTCTGGAGTCAGCTGATCGGCGTGATCAGTTGATCTCTCCTTGCCCAGTATAAGAGTTCTGCCTCTCAGCTATTCCTAAGCCTGTGTGCACTAACAGACTCAGCCACACCAGACACATGCTGCCGCGTGCAAACCGCCGTGCTGGACGCGGAACCAGCCACCCTACTGTTGTTACATGCGGCGGCTTTTCCGCGTTCTGGCCTGTTACCAGACGCACGCTTCCGCGTGCAAAACGCCGCATTGGACGCGGAATCTGCTGCCTCCTCAGAAGCACACGCGGCGGCCTTTCTGCGTTCTCACAAAAAGTTTATGATTATTTATTCCTGTGATACAATGAGGGCAGCCATGTTCTGCTTGTCACATTGTCACAGGCTGAGGGATGGAGATGCTACCAGCTTGCCTGTGTGTAAATTCAGTCCCCTCCCTCCTCCCCTCTGCCTCTGAAATCTCTGGCTAGTAACCTTCTCCTCCTGCCCAGACTGAGCTCCCATAAGCCCTTGCTACGGTGCCAAGGCACTGTGAAAAGCTGTGGGCGTGGCTTGTTTAGTTTATAGGGAATTAGAGTATTAAAACAAAACAAAAAAAGTATTTGGCTTGAGGAATGCCCTATAAACCAAATGAAAGGAACACAATTATGCAATGAGTAAAAGTTTATGTCAGATCCACTTTAAGAATAGTTTTAAGCCTTCCGTTAAGTTTATATCTTTTGCAAACTTAAGTCAAGAGATATGTCCTACCAGCAACACCCTATGCTGCTATAAGAATGGGATTTCATTCTTATGTCTAAATACATCTTATGGAGTCAAAAAGGCAACAGGAAATCTGAAAACTCTTGGGTGGAAGAAGGGAACACCCAAGACTACAATGTGACTATAAAAAGAGTTTACGAACCAAGATTAGCCAGGCATTACCTACAAATAAACTACAACTCTCCAATGGATTCACTCTTCAATGTAAGTTTTACACGTTGTACACAAATGACAGCTGGAATGATGGTGTGTGTGTGTGTGTGTGTATTTCCAGCCAGTCCCCACTGTAAGAAGACTGTATTTTGACATGGGAAGGATTTTGTGGTATATTATGATAGATGGGAGATTGGGAATGGGAGAAAGATGGGTTTGTGGGCCAATATTTTTATACATTGCTATCTGCATACAGATGTCAAATTAAAGTCGTCCATGTAAGGTACACTTACATTTTACTTTGTTCAGCCAAAACATCAAATACCAGCCAATTGGGCATACTATTTGCTGGTGGAATGATTGCTTTGCAAACAGTTCTGGACAGAACATGCATCTGGTTGCATGGCTTGTCTTAGCCAAACATTGGATCAGCTTTATGTATCTATGGCAATGCCATGCAGTGGTCAAAGTGTTTCCATTATTTACTGCATCCCTGTGGCACTGAACCTTTACTTGAAGTTTGTGGTTATGTGACGACTGTCTAGGCCTAGGGTCTCTTGTGCAAATGGGAGGCTGCTCATAAGTACTTTCAGGTTAAAGGGACTCCGAGCAGTGCAGAAACTATGGAAAGATGCATATCATTTTAAAGCTCTCTTTCTCCTCTTTCCAATGATATATAAACCACCACCCTACGTCTTTTAGTTTTCGCTATTTTCGCGATTGAAATTGCCGCGGCCGCGATTTCGATCGCGAAAATAGAGAAAACTAAAAGGTGTAGGGCAACGATTTAGGTGTCGTCAGAAAGAGGAGAAAGAGAGCTTTAAAATGAATGTATCAAGCTATAGTTATATTGTATTACACAGGACGACACTTTTCCCAGTGTCAGCAGCTCTATTCTGCTGAATGCAGCTGCTGACTTTAACAAAAAGTCGCCCTGTGTAATACAATATAACTATGGCTTGATGGATATCATTTTAAAGCTCTCTTTCTCCTCTTTCTGACGACACCTAAATCGTCGCCCTACGCCTTTTAGTTTTCTCTGTTTTCGCGATCGAAATCGTGGCCGTGGCAATTTCAATCGCGAAAATAGCGAAAACTAAAAGGCGTAGGGTGGCGGTTTATATATCATTGGAAAGAGGAGAAAGAGAGCTTTAAAATGATATGTATCTTGCCATAGTTTCTGCACTGCTCGGAGTCCCTTTAAAGCAATGTCTATATGTATTATTATTATCAGATTGAGTAATTATCTGATGTCCAAATGAAGCAGCCCCTAAGCCTCCTTCCTGACAGTGTTCAGGCAAAAAGCGATAGCGATAGCAATTTATCCCTGACATTGCATCGCTTGTTTATCATGTAAAAATCTCCCTTCTATATTAGTGTAGATCATCAGCCCAAGGTGTAACCTATTTTTCCATACAGCTGTATAATCCTTTCTGCACCATCGTGGACATTTAGCAAATTTTACAATCTCCAAAATTGTGCTGCTAATATCCAAAGACAGTCTTATGCATATGCATTATTTATACAACTTTTTATTAAAGGGTTTTTTTTTATCCCACTTGGAACAGTATCTGAACTGAGCAGGAATCAGTGTTTCCTAAATAGGATCTGGGTAATTTACTTAGAAGTGTTTATTAATTAACTAGTATATTATTTTTTTCTAGTCCTTAGTACAGGGGTAGAAACTTGACAGCATCAGGTTAGTCAATTTGTATACAAACAAATCTTTCAAAGTATTTATACCTAATTCTGAATTTTTATTGTTAGTAAAGTTGAGCAGTGTACTATGCCAGTATTGAGATAGCTGACATATTTGAAGCAGCCATCCTTAAAAATTCCCTTTGGAATGTGGCCCAGGATTCATTGAGAAAATTGTCTGCAGTATTGACCACAAAGAGTTAAGCTCTCAACAGCACAGGGAGAAGGTGGGCAGGATCACATTAGCTCCTTGTCCATAGTGGGAGACTGAGTCCTTGACTTCATCATGTGGGTGATCAAGGAGGAGTAAAAAAAACACAGTCATGATTTGTCTTGCAACTAGCCTTTGGCATTGGCACAGTTTTGCACACCCAGCAAACCAGACAATAAAAAGGGAATAATGCAGAAATGGCTTATCTACAATACACAAAACTTTGAGTATTATAAATGATGATGTATTATATACTGATATGAATATACTCTGAAAAACAATGCGTTAGAACTTTTAAAAAGGTGGAGAGGCGCTTAGGTGGTATGGGAGTACAGATGGGGATAGTGTGGTTCTTTTCACCCGCTGCTGTTCACTGGCCAGGGGTTCCCAACCACCTCTGGTTGTGTTATAAATGGAGTCTATATAGGTATGAACAGCGCTGAGAGTAGTAGTTGGATAATATAAGCTTTAATAGATTGTTATGGTCTGTATATATTCAGGATAGATTTCAAAGCACAAGGTCAAATGTTAAAAATACAAAATTTAAAATCTGTAAAAAGTCTCACAGCATATAGCTAGAGTGCATATATTGCATACACGTACCCTGTATGTGTTTAGGATTAATATTCAATCAAAAAAATCCCTATTCAAAGGTACAAAAAATATATAAAATCGCATAGCATGTAATTCAAATCCATATATTGCATACAGTTGTGTTATAAATGGAGTCTATATAGGTATGAACAACTCTGAGAGTAGTAGTTGGATAATATAAGCTTTAATAGATTGTTATGGCTTGTGTATATTCAGGATAGATTTCAAGGCACAAGGTCAAATGCTAAAAATACAGAATTTAAAATCTATAAAAAGTTGCACCGCATATAGCTAGAGTGCGTATAATGCATACACATACCCTGCGTATGTTTAGGATTAATACTCAATCAAAAAAAGATCACTATTCAAAAGTTCAAAATATTTCAAATCGCATAGTACGTAATTCAAATGCATATATTGCATACAGCTAACTGGGTTGTTATAAAAGTTGTAAAAGTTCACACCGCATTGGAAGTATTCACCATAAATTCTGTGACAAAGAATGCAATATTCAGTCTACATTCAACAATCAACCCCCATTCACTCCTGAGCCACCCGATGCTGTTTATGCACAAAAATGTGCTAAGGGAAAAAAAAATAAAAATTGGTCAGATAATTCTAGGACCAAAATGTCCGAAAGCAGAGGGGGGGGGGGGGGGAATGATAAATGATGGATATTCTAGCAGTAGAGACTGAGCTTAGAGTACTTCTCGTGGTTGCGCTTCAATTGCGCTTGCGGAATTCCGCCGGATGTAGATAATGGTGGATCACAAACTTGATGAACGGATCTTTTCCCCGATCAGCGGGGGTACTCACGCTCCTGCAGCTATCCAGGTGTACAGCGGTTGGTGTCGTCCTGTGCGGGGCTCCGAATGTCCTTGTCCGCAATCCAGGTAAAACGGAGTATAAAATTAGAGACCTTATAACATGTGACACAAAAGGGGTAATCTACAGCATCATTTGCCCCTGTGATAAGATATATGTACGGAGGACGAAGAGGTGCCTCAGAGAGAGGGTTAATGAACATCTCCGTAATATTGAAAAGGGTTGGAACGGCCACCCACTCTCTAAGCACTACAAAAGTCATCACAAGTGCAGTGTCCTGGATACAAAATTTATGGGGTTAGAAATTGTAACCAAGGACAGTAGGGGGGGGCGATTACATCTCAAAAATGTCCTGTAGGGAAGGATACTGGATTTTTGAACTAGACTCCATGGCACCAAAGGGGACTGAACATGGAGTTTGAGTTGTTTGGGTTCCTGTGAGTATGAGTGGGGTGGAGCCACCGATGCACTGAACCATCCGATGCCTAGGTATAACACCAGGATTTCCCTCCATCGGGGGCGCCACCTATTGGATTGATCGGGGGGTGGGGTACCAGGTGTGGGTGGCACCACAGAAGAGGAGGCGTGTATATTGAATGGAGGGCCCCGGGGTAGGAAGAGTGCCAGATGTAGGTGGCGCCCCCGATGGAGGGAAATCCTGGTGTTATACCTAGGCATCGGATGGTTCAGTGCATCGGTGGCTCCACCCCACTCATACTCACAGGAACCCAAACAACTCAAACTCCATGTTCAGTCCCCTTTGGTGCCATGGAGTCTAGTTCAAAAATCCAGTATCCTTCCCTACAGGACATTTTTGAGATGTAATCGCCCCCCCTACTGTCCTTGGTTACAATTTCTAACCCCATAAATTTTGTATCCAGGACACTGCACTTGTGATGACTTTTGTAGTGCTTAGAGAGTGGGTGGCCGTTCCAACCCTTTTCAATATTACGGAGATGTTCATTAACCCTCTCTCTGAGGCACCTCTTCGTCCTCCCTACATATATCTTATCACAGGGGCAAATGATGCTGTAGATTACCCCTTTTGTGTCACATGTTATAAGGTCTCTAATTTTATACTCCGTTTTACCTGGATTGCGGACAAGGACATTCGGAGCCCCGCACAGGACGACACCAACCGCTGTACACCTGGATAGCTGCAGGAGCGTGAGTACCCCCGCTGATCGGGAAAAAGATCCGTTCATCAAGTTTGTGATCCACCATTATCTACATCCGGCGGAATTCCGCAAGCGCAATTGAAGCGCAACCACGAGAAGTACTCTAAGCTCAGTCTCTACTGCTAGAATATCCATCATTTATCATTCCCCCCCTCCCCCCCCCTTTCGGACATTTTGGACCTAGAATTATCTGACCAATTTTTTTTTTTTTTTTCTTAGCATATTTTTGTGCATAAACAGCATCGGGTGGCTCAGGAGTGAATGGGGGTTGATTGTTGAATGTAGACTGAATATTGCATTCTTTGTCACAGAATTTATGGTGAATACTCCCAATGCGGTGTGAACTTTTACAACTTTTATAACAACCCAGTTAGCTGTATGCAATATATGCATTTGAATTACGTACTATGCGATTTGAAATATTTTGAACTTTTGAATAGTGATCTTTTTTTGATTGAGTATTAATCCTAAACATACGCAGGGTATGTGTATGCATTATACGCACTCTAGCTATATGCGGTGCAACTTTTTATAGATTTTAAATTCTGTATTTTTAGCATTTGACCTTGTGCCTTGAAATCTATCCTGAATATACACAAGCCATAACAATCTATTAAAGCTTATATTATCCAACTACTACTCTCAGAGTTGTTCATACCTATATAGACTCCATTTATAACACAACTGTATGCAATATATGGATTTGAATTACATGCTATGCGATTTTATATATTTTTTGTACCTTTGAATAGGGATTTTTTTGATTGAATATTAATCCTAAACACATACAGGGTACGTGTATGCAATATATGCACTCTAGCTATATGCGGTGAGACTTTTTACAGATTTTAAATTTTGTATTTTTAACATTTGACCTTGTGCTTTGAAATCTATCCTGAATATATACAGACCATAACAATCTATTAAAGCTTATATTATCCAACTACTACTCTCAGCGCTGTTCATACCTATATAGAATGCGTTAGAACTAGTGTTTTAATTTTCTTTGTTGTGTAAAAAATTCAGTTTCCCGTATTCTATCCCACCTTTTGTACTATAGTGGGGAAGGTCAGAAAGCTTGGCACAGCCCAAAAATCTGTTTAGCCTTTTGTTCTTTTTTAGAGTAGTAACTCATCTGCTAGAATCAGTATTCAGTTTGCAAGTCTAAAGAAGAAACTCTACAGAAAGTAAAATGGTAATATTTAAGCACGTCATCTGTAAAAACATAAGGGCGACAACATGAGGGCAAAATGCATAACAATCAAAACAAGTGTGAGGGTAGGATAGGGAAAGGCGGCACTCAGTAGTCAGTGCACTGATTGGCTGTAGGAGAGTGGTAGTGGTAGAATCAAAACAAGGCTACAGGAACATGAAGTTACACATATGAAAGATAATTTTGATGCGTATACATGTTTATTAGTAGGCTACTGATGGAACTCAGTATACATTTTTTTTTTCATTAAAAAAATAATTTCATGCTCACATTAACATGTTATGCCTATTTTGTTGTCAATAAAGCTTGGCTTGCGAAAAAAAATTATTAAATACAAAAAAAATAAAAAAAAACCAATGCATTGCTTCAAGGTTACCCCTTCAATAGCCATCTGTATGGACAGCCATGCAGCACATGGTCCATGGTTCAATTCTCAGGTACGGAGTTTGTATGTTCTTGTGCATGTGTGGGTTTCCTCCGGGCACTCTGGTTTCCTCCCACATCCCAAGAATATTCAGTTAAGTTAATTGGCTTTCCCCTAAATTGACCATGGATTATGATACATGCACTACACGATACTTACATACATACATACATAGACATATGCCTATGGTAGGGATTAGATTGTGAGCCCCTCTGAGGGACAGTTAAGTGACAAGACAATATACTTTGTACTGCAGAAGATGGTGGTGCTATATACATACTAAATAATAATAATAATCTGTAGCTTACTAGCTCATAAACGTTCTCTGTTTTATATTTTAGGATGAAACATATTCTTTCCATGAGCTTTATTTACATACCTTCACTTGATTCCTCCTTTTTGGGCTCTCCTGATTAGTAGATTGAACAGGGAATGAATGGAGATCCCTACCCCATCTTTACTGATATGTTAAAGGTCACTTGAACTGAGAGGCATATGGTGGCTGCCATATTTATTATTTCCTTTTAATCAATACGAGTTGCCTGGCACCCTGCTGATCTCTTTGGCTGCAGTAGTGTATGGATCACATGCCTGAAACAAGCATTTAGCTAATCCAGTTAGACCACTTGCTGGTCTGTTAATTTTAACATGTTCTGATCTAAGCGCCACGGAAGATGCTAGCACTATATAAATCAATAATAATAATAATAATAATAATTACCCTGTCTATCAGAGAGTGTTCTCTGATCTTAGAATATCACCTTAATCATATTTTTAGTCCCCTGCTTATGCTATCTAGTCATTAGTTCTTATGCCTACATGGACTTTTGTGGCACCCATGACCATATGTACATCAGGTACATTGTTTATATCACATGACATGGTTACTTCACATTCTACCAAAACATTTTTAGAAAGTGGCAACTGACTGAGGAACTAAACTAAATAAGAAGAAGAAAGTTTTGTGGCACCAGATGAGGTTGCAGTTAACATGACACCATTTTAATTATTTCCAGCACACATAACCGTTACAGACAAGGTGATTGCGGCCTGACAGTCGTTTCACGAGCGCTGCTCGCTTTCTCCCAATGACCAATGACTGAGGAACTATATTGTATGTCACCAAGTGATGGAACATTGCATGCGTGTTTATTTTATTTTGGGCAGGTTTACGAACCCCTTTACATGCAGGTGTAGAGTTTTTCAAAAAGTATTTTCCTTAAAATACTTGACCTTAATTGGTGTGTTCACAGAGATCATCTATATTGGATTATTGTATGACAGTTCTTACTTTCAAGTCTTTAACACTAATGACAATAATCTACATCATGTACCATATTGGAATAAACATTCCACCGAGAGTACATTTACTAATATTTTTTTCCTGTGAGCTATCAACTGTTTAATCCCCTCCCCCCCCCCCCCCCCCCCTTCATTTTTTTGGTTCAGAGAGATTGCTGAGCAGTTGTCTTTCTGTGCATGAATGGACATTAATGAGGGGTTTTGGTCTTTGCTGGAGTTTGTGAAGAATGGCGGAAAGAGGCAAACTTGCCAATAAACATACTGGAAGGACATACATGTGACGTAGAGAAATATGCAGTCTGCATAGCTGAAATGTTTGTAACAAGTTTTTAGAAATGTGCTGTGAACGCTCATTATACTTTGCCCTAGGTTACAGAAGAAACCTATGCAGGCTTCTCATTCATTACTTCATATGCACTGAGCAGAGAAAGTACACTGGTCAGGTTACTGTGAGCCATATACAGGTAACTGTAGTAGTATTACACCTGCTTCAGTTAGTGGAACACTCATATTAAGTGGATGATGGGAATGCAGAGTTCACTGGTCCAGAGAAAGTGTTACTTGGTGAAACAGCAGTATGTAGTTTCAATATCTTGTAAATATCAGTACTTATATTTGTTGCCATTTGCTTTTTATAAGGAAAGCATAACCTAAAGTTCCTTTACGGGTTAAAGAGGAACTCCAGTGAAAATAATGTAATAAAAAAAGTGCTTCATTTTTACAATAATTATGTATACATGATTTAGTCAGTGTTTGCTCATTGTAAAATCTTTCCTCTCCCAGATTCACATTCTGACTTGTATTACATGGTGACATTGTTACTGTGGGCAGATTATGGAGCTGTTTCTAGCTGGTCTGGCTTTAACAGACAGCTATTTCCTGTCTGAACATTGTTACATTGTGACAGTTTGCCCAGAGTACCGTACGGTACCAGAGCCTCTTGTGGGAGGGGTTTCAGCACAAAATCAGTCATACAGCGCCCCCTGATGGTCTGTTTGTGAAAATCATTATTTTTCTCATGTAAAAGTGGGTATCAGCTACTGATTGGGATAAAGTTCAATTCTTGGTCGGAGTTTCTCTTTAAGTGAGGTGAGTAAACACTTCAACCAGTTTTGAAATGTTTACATTACTTTGATAATTTTTAAAGAAGAATCCTGGGAAAAAATCATTAATCAACGGTGATGGGAGAGCACCTGGGTAACATATCGGGCCTTTGTAGCCACTCTGTTTAGATGCAGCATAATAAAGTTCATTTTTTGCCGTTTTCAGAATTGGCTCCATAACTGTTTTGATTCCAATAGAAGTCAGAGTCCAGAACTCTGTATTAAGTCGCACTTGCACACTCTTTCATCCAATGAATTATATGCAGGTTATGAAAACATTTCAGAACAAGCCACTTTGCCATTACGCAGGTACTGAAAGGACCTTATCAGGGTTACTACTGTGCAAACAAACATTTTTCATACCTCCTTATCATATCTGTTAGAGACAAACAGCAGTGTTTTGAAAGAGGAAAGATATAACAGGTCTGTTTCTGGGCAACATAGTCCAAGACAGTTTATAAGCAGAAACTGTTATTTTTATTATTGATGTAGCACTGACATTTTCCATAGCACTTTACAGAGAACACTGAATAAAAACTGTACCTCAAATCAGCCTACAATCTGATGGCAGTTAAATATAACCTACCATTGTGTTTTCGGGTTGTGGGTAAAATTAGAGTGCCTGGGGAAAACACATGAAATTCGACAGAACATTTTTTTAAAATATGTTTTATTGTTTTCATTTCAAATTAGCTTTGGAACTTTACATTTTTTTCTAAAAATAGAACGTAGAGGGCTATTAAATGACCTATTTGCCTTTGGCCTTTAAGGATGTGTACATCTGGGGCTATTATTAAAGGGAATTGTCACCACTGGTAGCTGTTACCCCTACGTATGTGAGGATAGCATTTCCTTGGTATGGAGATGAGGGTTAGCCCTTTGTACATAACATTGGAGTGGTCTGAAAAGGCAGACCAGGAGGTTTAGACAACACCCATTTTGCAGAGTGCCCCTCTATATGAGCTGGTATTGCTCAGGGTTGGAACTTGTGGCCTTTGACTGATTTCCCTGGGTTATACAATCCTGCATGGAAGGCAAGGGGTTAATAAGCCTAGAGTGAGACATGACCTGTGAATGCACACAGTATTGTTAAAACTGATATCAACAACTATTGCAGTACCTGGGTAATGTATGCACATTTATTTAATAGGAAACAGACATGCAATGTGTCCCAACTCATACTACCTAGTCTCATTTGTGCAGTAGTCATGATGCTTGGTAATCTGTACACTACTGTGTACTGACAGAATATAAAGTAGTGTGGTTCCGCCTCTCAATATCCAATACTCGAAAGTTCAACACACACAAAAATGGGGTTTTCTGTGAACCAAAATTCTCATATTTATTTTTCATATTTTATTCTTTCAAATTGCAGATAATACGTGTAGATACAACATCAGACCTTCACCTCACATAAAAAATGCCTGACACGTGTTTCACGGCCAAAAGCCGCTTCCTTGGAGGCACACCGTATACAAAACATCCGTGGACCTACTACAAAAACATCACTGCAATCTGAAGTCTAGAGAAAGGCTGCCATCAGCCAGGGACGGATCTAGGGGGGGGGGGGGGGGGGGGCAAGCGGGTCTCTTGCCCCAGGCGCAGTTTGTTGAATTCTTAAAAAGGCGGCAAAATGAATGGCAGTTTAGGCGCCAAAACCTGACCTTTAGGCGCCAAAATCTGACCTTGCCCCAGGCGAAACTTGGTCTAGATCCGTCCCTGCCATCAGCGATGATCCCATAGCTGTATGGGCTGCAAGAGACCTTGACCTTCTTCTGGGTCTCTTGCAGCCCATACAGTTATGGGGTCTTCGCTGATGGCAGCCTTTCTCTAGTCTTCAGATTGCGGTGATGTTTTTGTCGTAGGTCCACTTTGCACTACTGTGTACTGCTGTGCTAAGCATAGAGCTGTACTTGCGTACAGACAGACACCCCCTGTGTGTACATTTGATCTGTATGCCAGTAATTTTGACTAAAGGTATGAGACTGCGGAGAGGTTCCATATACTACTGCTACTACACATACAATTCATTATCTCATATGTTTGTTTTCAAATAAGGGTTGCTTTAAAATAATATTTAGCAAATCACATATCTGCAGGCTGCAGTAAAGATAGATTCTTTAAAGAGGAACTGTAACGACAAAACGGCCCCTGGGGGGTACTCACCTCGGGTGGGGGAAGCCTCAGGATCCTAATGAGGCTTCCCACGCCGTCCTGCGTCCCTCGGGGGTCTCGCTGTAGCCCTCCGTACAGCCGTGACGCAATATTTACCTTCCTGGCTCCTGCGCAGGCGCTCTGATGCCTCTCGGCGCCGAAGTAGGTGGAAATACCCGATCGCCGTCGGGTCTGCTCTACTGCGCAGGCGCAAGTTTCCGGCGCCTGCGCAGTAGAGCGGACCCGACGGAGATCGGGTATTTCCGTCTATTTCCGTGCCGAAAGTCGCCACAGCGCCCCCGCTGGAGCCAGCAAAGGTAAATATTGAACTGACAGTCGGCACAGTCGCCGGCTGTTCGGAGGGCTGCGGCGAGACCCCCGTGGGACAGAGGACGGCGTGGGAAGCCTCATTAGGATCCGGAGGCTTCCCCCACCCGAGGTGAGTACCCCCCAGGGGAGGTTTTTGTTGTTACAGAGTCTCTTTAAAGGGAACCTAAACTGAGAAGAATGTGGATTTTCCTTTTAAAATAATACCAGTTGCCTGACTGTCCTGCTGATCCTGTGTCTCTAATACTTTTAGCCACAGTCCCTCAACAAGAATGCAGATCAGATGTTCTGACTGAAGTCAGACTGGATTAGCTGCATGCTTGTTTCAGGTATGTAATTCAGCCACTTCTGTAGCCAAATAGATCAGCAGGCTGCCAGGCAACCGGTATTGTTTAAAAGGAAAATCCCTCTCAGTTAAGGTTCCCTTTAATGCAAGACTCCAGTCTTTTGGGCCATCCACCAACCCCTAATATCCAATTGTAAGACACAACAGAAGACTGGGAGTATCACATTTATTGTTACATATAACAGCTGAGTACAAGTTACAACAGGTAGGTTCTGTGCCTGTAGTTACTGGTCCAGAATGTTGTACCTGCTGTATTCAACTGCAGTATGTAGCAATAACTTGCATACTCCTGAATTTGATGGAGCCCCAGTTGTCTGTTGTGTATTAAAATACTAGGGAAATAATTTGGTAAGGATTACTTATATGGAAGGCATGTGATGTAATCCACTGTCTACAGCATCACTGTCAGTAGATACAGGGTTTGAGAGACCTGCTCAGAGATTGGTTATTCAGGGACAGAGTGTCATGATGAGGCTTTAGCCTGCCAATCACAGGCCGGTACTGTGGCTGTTGGAACCCTACAGAAATACCTTGAGGCATTAGGACAGGTAAATATTTGTCTCAGCTGGCAGCAATTACAGGTTCTAGCTAAATCTTTCTTTACTTAAGGTCACATTCAATTTAAATCCTGCTAGTCTTATTGGACAGCTGTGATGAAACACCAAACGGAGACAGGTAATATGCAGAAAAATGAACCAGAGAATAAAATGCACAAACTAAGGGGTCAAAAGTGCAGGCTGATGATGCAAGAGGCTGCTTATATCAGTTTCTGTATCTGTTAGGGGGAACACATGAACAGGAAGAGACACAGATGGTTGTGTCATCTTTTCAAGTGCAGTGTATATTTACATTTGTGATGTCCTGCATAGACTTTCCAATCACTAGACAGAAACATTTTTGGATGCAGAGTGTTAAGATGCTATTACTTTCTACTGGTTGATAAATTCACACAAGGACTACAGGGAAAGGCAAGACCAATTCCACAGACTTTACTGTCTTTAATATGCTAAACTATAACCTCCAGCAATAACCTGTGAATTGCAGAATGAACAGTCACATTTTCATTTCTGATTTCTGATTCTAGAGTCCTTTCTGCTCGAGCATCACCCCACTGGTCCAGGAGATGCCATGCTTGCCTGCTCTGTGATTGGTCATGGGAAATTTCTTTTATATATTTTCTATCTTTTGCAAGCCTTCTGATTTCTTTAAAGTGGGATTGTCAGCCATAAAAACAAATTCTATTTACCCACTGTTCTGTGTTTATTATGCTGTCTACAACCTGACCCTACATTGCAAGCATTCCAATATAATCATCAATGTTTCTGCTGTGACAAGAGAAGGGAGAGGCTGCTGAAACACGATCTATGCTGTGCTCACATGTGTTTACAAAGCAAGCTAGATATGACAGTACAGTTTATAGGAGAAAAAATAGCAAAGGAGGAAATGACATCAGGATTGGCTTCAGTCAGAGGCAACAAAGTTGGAAAGTGCCTGAAACAGTTTTCTCTTTATTTACTATATAAAATTAACCAAAATAAAAAACGTGGACAGTACAATACATATGTTACGTAAAAGTATTTATCTACTTATATATGTCTTTTTTTTCTGGGATAGTATTGCTGTCCCTGCTGCTTTAATATGTTTTACGTTTGTATGCTGTAAACGTTGCGTTTGAACTGATCTGATCCATGATTTGGTGTCATATTAGACTCAAGGAAATATGAATGACAGTTTTACTTTTCTTTTATAACAGGGCTTAGCACTATGGCTACAATTGTATCTCACCGAGAAAAAGCATGTAACCCAAAAATGGGCAACTTAGCTATTGGACGGAGCTTATGGACAGATACTACATGTGGCATTAATGGCACAGAACTCTATTGCACATACAGTGAAAATCTACATGGAACTTGTTCTGAGCCAAAGTGCAACAAGTGCAATGCTGCAGTGCCCAGATTTTCACATCCTTCCTCGGCAATGGCGGATTCAACGTTCAAACTACCGCGTACATGGTGGCAGTCAGCCAGAGACACTCAGCGGGACATTATCCAACTAAATCTGGAATCTGCCTTTTATTTCACACATCTGATTATGGTGTTTAAGTCTCCTAGACCTGCAGCCATGATTCTGGAGAGATCGCAGGACTTTGGCCTCAGCTGGCTTCCATATAAATATTTTGCAACAAACTGCACAACAACCTTTCAGATGGAGGATGACGTCCATGATAAAGCAGCGCTTTGCACATCTCGATACTCACAGGCTCTGCCATGCAGCGGAGGCGAGGTAAGTGTAGTTTGTTCAACTCTAATGACTTTAGTAACTTCTCACAGGAAGAACTTATCTCACTTGCAAATCATAAGATCTATATCTTCTGGGTTTAGCAGCCCCTAGTGAGAACATATGGACCAATAGCTATAAGCAGGCTTACCTGAATTTACAGTTCTTTCTGTAGGTGACAGATTCCAAAATACCAGTTTAATGGAAACATTAGCAATTTGAAAAATAGACCAAGACAAGACACAGGACATTTATATTGGGCTTTTATCCTGGTGGACTCAAAACGCCAGAACTGCAGCCACTAGCGCGCACTCTGTAGGCAATAGCAGTGTTAGGGAGTCTTGCCCAAGGTCTCACTGAATAGGTGCTGGCTTACTGAACAGCAAGAGCCAAGATTCGAACCCAGGTCTCCTGTGTCAGAGGCAGTGTCCTTTACCAGTAATTAACCTAACCTTGGTTTACCTAAATAACATTTTGCTAAGAAAACGGAAGGTCATTGGTCATTTTACCTTGTAAGAGAGAAATAATACTTCTAATGCAATTGAAGGAGAACTCTATAATAGGTTGTCAGAGGGCGGGAAACTGTGAACCACAGGACAGGTGGCGTTACGCTGAAGATGCCGCCTTATAACAGTTTGATAAATACTGCCTGGCTTGGAACGCACAACCCAGAGTCCTGCTCTGTAAATTATAGCAGTGTAGAGATGGTTAATGAGATGCTAATTATTAAAAATTGAAGAAAATATCTTAATTTAATGCAATTATATGTAGCTTGAAAAAGGATCAGTTAAAATCATCAGCTGCTGCATTGGGTTGGTCCAGTTCCAAACTACTCTACATACTACAGTTCCAAACTACTGTACATAAATATATACAATCAATATAAAACCTGCATCAACTCAAAAGTTACTAGTATCTAATTTACCATTTCTGTGCACACAGGCTAGATGAAACTTGAATCTAGTATGTACAGTATACAGCAGCCCCTGATGCCCTCAGATGCCTCGGCCAGCAAGCAGCCTGGCGGATAGATTTGGCCGAGCGCTGCATGAGAGCATTGCTCTCCCAATACATTCATTACAAGTGTCTCATATCACTTACTTACAGCATTCAATTAATGTTTGATGAGTTGGATGTATATGCCTATTGTAATATAATGCTACCTGTTATTGGGTCACTGTGATTCGAATGATGCAGCTATCTTAGACACACAAGACAGAGAAGACACAGAACATTTATATCAGGCTTGACTCAAAGCGCCAGAGTTGCAGTCACTATTGCACACTCTTTGCTGAATAGGTGCTAGCTTACTGAACAGGCAGAGCAGAGATTCAAACCCTGGCCTCCTGTGTCAGAAGCAGAGCACTTAACCAGTACGCTATCCAGACAATTCTAGGTTCTTTGCTTGTCTTTAGGTCTCACTAATAAATCTAATCAGAGAAGATATATAGTATAAAAGGGAAAGGCAAGGAAGTTAGAGGTAAACAGACCTCTGAGTCAGCAGGATAAGGTTTGTACTCCTCTGATTGCCTGCATTCTCTGTGTAAAAGGCTCATATTGTTCAATCAGTATTAGCAGTAGTGAAAGCATGGTGTGTTCTGTGCACAGGAGTCCAATTAAGTGGGAAGAGCTGATGATGGCAGCCTTTACTCAACGGGCATTTCACTCAGGTCCTTTTCACACTTGGGGGTGTGGTAATTACAGATGTACGTTACAGTACGGTTCTGCATCGACTTGCGGCACAGTGCAGGTAGACCGGAATTCATGTAAGTCTATGTGTCTGTGTGAATACCCGCTGCAGGTTTTACTTTTTTATGCACGGAAGCATATTTTTTTGCAATACGCTTCCACGCACGTGATCGCATCGGCCTTAGGAAGTGAGCTTCACTTCCTGCTTGGCCGGCTGCCAGATGGGAATTACCGCATTAGGGATGGGGATTACTACTAACGATACTACTAACACGGTAATCCCCAAACCACAATGCTAATGCCAATCCATAATTTGAAGCCGGCCTCGAGCAAAACACTCAAACACAAATAAATGAATAAATCTTTTCTTGGAGATTTTTTCCAAAATAAATATAAATATAATAAGAACCACGTCACAGAAAACACTTTCAGCACTATGAGTGGTGTATGCTGGATTATTTTTCGAAATATACATTGCCACTATAGGTTGACAAACAAATGAGATTTGGGAAAATCTAGTAATGATTAATAAAGTGTTGGTGAAAAATGAATAGTATGCAGTGTGAGGGAGAAGGAAGAGATTACTGTCAGCAGCAGGACACAAGTATGTGTATTTATTTATGTACTGCTTGAAACATGCAGTTTATCTCCAGGGTAGCCAACGGTCCATTCCTGTCAAACATGAAAACGTTGCATGTGTACTTACTCGGGTAACATAGCTTGTGTGCTGAACGTCTGGCATTCATCTGTTGTTCATGGCAAGCCCTCTAGCTAAATTAATTTAACTATTGGTGAGATCAAATTGTAAATTTCTCTGAATCTGAACCAAAACTTGCAACTTAGTGTCTTTTATGGCTTCCGTACCATCCTCTCTCTATAGATGCTCATTAATGGTACAATTTTTTCATCAAATGCAATCTTTTTTTTATGATCGAAAGCAATTGGAGGGTAATTATCAATTGTTCCCATTAACAGCTTGATTAAAGCATTTTCTTTCTTCCAATACGATCATAAAATCCAACATTCGGATCGATTACATTTTCTGTTACAATCAATCATAGAACTTCCTATCAAACATAGAATTTTTGCCACACTCTGCACAGTTTTCTGTACAATTCAATCATAGAAAAACACATTGAAAGATTGCATCTGTTGAAAACACTGTACCGTTAATGGGCACCTTAATATAAACCAGAGCTGTTGTAAAAGGAACATTTACTACTCACCTGCAACTTCTTCCAGCAGCATAAACAGGTGTGAGTCCCACGCCATCCTCCTGCGGTCTGCCGTTCCGCCGCGATCAGCCCCGGTAACTGGCTCTTTACACTTTAAGGCCATACTAACACTAGAGGAATGAGCAAATCCTTCATGTCACAGGACCATGTCACAAACGGCAGTCCCACCTAGTCTTATAAGTCTGATAAATCTGACACAAGGGATATAATAAACAAAACTCTCATGCTCTCATATCATAGCTCAGTAGCAACACTTTGCTGACAGCATACACCGTTGACTGCCTGTAGATGCCCAGAGCAGCTCATTAAAATAGAATTTCAATAAACAGTAAGGTGGTGAGAGGGAAATGGAGGCTGCCATCTCTGTTTCTTTTTAAAGAGAACACGAGGTGTGTTTAAAGAATGTTATCTGCATACAGATGCTGGATCTGCCTATACAGCCCAGCCTCTGTTGCTATCCCAAACCCCACTAAGGTCCTCCTGCACTCTGCAATCCCTCATAAATCACAGCCATGCTGTGAGGCTGTGTTTACATCTGTAGTGTCAGTCTCGGCTGCTCCCCCGCCTCCTGCATAGCTCCGGTCCCAGCCCCCGTCCCTTCCCTCCAATCAGCAGGGAGGGAAGGGATGCAGGCGGGGACCGGAGTTCTGCAGGAGGCGAGGAGAGCAGCAGATTGACACTATAGAGATAAACACAGCCAGCTCTGACAAGCTGTGTGTCAGCAGCGTGGCTGTGATTTATGAGGGATTGCAGAGTGCAGAGGGACCTTAGGGGGGTTTGGGATAGCAACAGAGGCTGGGCTGTATAGGCAGATCCAGCCTCTGTATGCAGATAATATTCTTCAAACCCACCTCGGGTTCTCTTTAAAGGTTACCTGACATAAGAGGGATATGGAGGCGGCCATATTTATTTCCTTGTAAACAATACCATTTGCCTAGCTGTCCTGCTGATCTCTTTGGCTGCAGTAGTGTCTGAATCACACACCTGAAACAAGCATGGGGCTACTCTTGACATTTTTGTCAGAAACATCTCATCTGAATGCTAGTTCAGGATCTATGGCTTAATGTATTAGTGGCCTCTGCCTCTAAAAACGTTTAACCATAGACCCTGAACCAGCATGCAAATTTCATCAGCAGGACTGCCAGGAAAGTGCTATTGTTTAAGAGGAGATAAATATGGCAGCCTCCATATATCTCTCACTCCAGGTGTCCTTTAAAAGAAACCTGAAATCACATAAAAAGTTAGATACTTACCTCAGTAGGGGGAAGCCTCTAGGTGGTGCAGAGGCTTCTCTGGTCTTCCAGAGATTCTCTGTTCTTCCGTCGGACTCCTTTTGCTTTCTTCATTTAAGTTAAAGATTAAAATAATTGGGGCCTTTTTTAACTCTTATGCTAGGCATACACGGATAAGATTATGTGCCGGATCGAGCCGCTGGCTTGATCCTGGCGCATCCCCGCCGGCCCCTGGATCGATCCCTGCTCGTCCCCGCGGACGCTCCTTATCTTCCCCTCGATTCCCCACTATTGTCCGCCCGCGGGGATCGAGCGGGGAATCTATCCAGCGGGTCATCGGACCTGTCGGATATTATCAATCGAGCCATCAGCGGCTCGATTGATAAGGAGCAAACGCTCCGTGTATGTCCAGCATTAAGGTGGCCGTACACTCGTTAGATTAGCAGCAGATAGATCATCAGATAGATTTTCTGATCTATCTGATGTGTTTAGGAACATTTTTTTACTAGGAACAGATTTCCAATAGATTTCAGTATGAAATCTATTGAAAATCGATCTGATGGCATTTTTTGCCATCAGATTTCCATTAGGTCCAATGCAAAATGATAAGCCATCTCAAGAGATAAGCCTACATTTCCCAACATGTCAGATCGATTGAAATCGATCAAAATCGGCCGCAAATCGATCGATTGGTCAATCGATTTGCGATCAATCGATTTCGATCGATCAATCGGTCAAAAATCAGCTGAGTGTATGGGCCCCTTTAGGGTTTACGTTAAAAAATGGCAGTTGCCTGGTTTTACAGATGAACATTCCTGCTTGTGCAGTACCTGAACCACACACTTGAAACACGTGTGCAATTAGTGGTATCAGTATAAGATAAGTAATCTACTTGTTCTGGTGGCTGAGGGCCCACTGCAAAGAAAAGTTGCTTTTATAAGCACTGTATCACGATCGCTCCTGTATCGTGAGAAAATGCTGCAGGCAACACGTTTTGTGATTGCCGTTAATCGCGAAACGCCCGCGATCGGCGGCAATCGCAGCAGTGAGATCACTGTCATAGGGTTAATATTGCGCTTGCGCTTCAAGAAGTGCCAGCCCTTTGGTGATTAGCGAGAATCGCCCGCTGAGCGCCCTAGTGTGAATAGGGTTTTCTGTGTGTATGTAGTAGTGACAAAACAAACAGCTTAGGTAATATTAAAAACATGAAAGTGCAAAAATAAAATAAAAGGTATACATTTTGATTTTTTTTC
Organism: Hyperolius riggenbachi; assembly: GCF_040937935.1. Lineage (NCBI taxonomy): Eukaryota > Metazoa > Chordata > Amphibia > Anura > Hyperoliidae > Hyperolius > Hyperolius riggenbachi. The sequence goes on from NC_090648.1 coordinate 318,588,350, forward strand.
AAATCTTTTTCTTATTTGGTGTCCATCCCAATGCTTTCACAAAGTTTTGGGGATTCACGGTGAGAATGTTGTCAAAATAAAATATTGTCTGTCCAAGTAAGATGAATATTTACTTTACAGATAGAAGATACAGAGATAAAAAAGATTAACCCAGGAATACATTATCTAATGTGCATCAATGTTCTTTTATAATCCATTAATAGAAAATAAATAGTGCTGCAAAGTCAGCATCATTTTTGGAGCATTAGTCATATTACATTACAGAAGTTGTCTACAAGGTTATCAAGCCAGATTTCATTAGGACACTGGCCAGTATTGTTACAAGGAGAGTTGTCAGTGGTTAGTCAGCGGGGCACTTTCTAAGTAAATACAGTCTGCATTAAATCCTGATTAGATAATTCCATGACGAAATTCCTGGTGCTTTAATGAAATAAATCAATGCTATATCGCTGGTCTCATTGCAAATAAAGTTAAATGGAAGCTCCACGATGCATGAAATAAATGCACCTCTTAAGTTATAGCAGTTATTACAAATATATCTGAAAAAACCTCCATCCCTTTGGAAGAGTACTTTGTTTCATACTGCTTTTGTTTCCAGAGTTTTACACATTATTGCAGTAAAAACCATTAGTTGCTTTTGTAGACAGGACTGCCAAATTCTGTATATCTGTTATGACCAGAACCCGAAGTCTGGCCACTTCGGGTTCTGACTGGTCAAAACTAGAAGTGGCTGTCCCGCTGCGGGCAATGTGCAAAATGAATGAATTCCAGGCGGCCAGTCCGCCGTTCCTGTCCCCCGGCTCTGGCTCCTGCCCCTCCTATTGGCTTCTGGCAGCCGGGGATACACGCAGTGCAGCCAGAGTTGTTCATCGCGGCGGGGAAGCAGAGCGGGAATGCTGCAGACGTTGCTTCTGACAGGAATCCCTGCTTTCCTGCCCGTGACGAACAACTCTGGTTCTACTGCGTGTGTCCCCGGCAGCCAGATCTAAATAAGAGGGGGTCAGGGGGAGGAGCTTAAGCCGGGGTAGAAGATCTGAGCCGCCAGGAATGTATTCATTTCGCACATTGGCCGCAGCAAGACCACTTCTAGTTTTGACCGGCCCGAACCCTAAGTGGCCAGACTTCAGGTCTGGCCGTAACATATCATAGCAAACAAAAATAATTCAGATTATTCAGCTTCCTGTCACTAATGAGAATGCAATCACTAATGGCATCAATTCATCAAAGGCTGCTAGGTACACACCATACAATTTTCTGTTAGATTTACCTGCCAGATAGATTTTTTCCAACATGTTGAAGAAAAATTCTTATCTGGTAGGTAAATCTAAACCCTGGTACACACCATGCAATTCACGTCAGATAAATGGATTGAATAGATAATTTTGGACAGGTCTGATCTGATTTCCGATCATTTTTCCTGATCAATTTGCATAGAAGTGATTAGAAAATCGATCAGAAAAATGATCGGGAGTCCGATCGGATCTGTCAGAAATTATCTATCGACCCATCTATCTGATGGAAAATTGCATGGTGTGTACCAGGCTTTACAGAAAATCTAACAGAGAGTTGTATGGTGTGTACCTAGCATTACTATATAGATATGGTCATAGCAGAATCATGCACAAGGCAACCCCGACAGGTGCCTTGGACCTAGTGTGTGCCAGGGGTCACACATGCTCCTTTCTCTATCCCATCTACCACCACAGATTGCCAAAAGGACCATCAGGATGAGGCAAACCTAGCGCCTTGCCTAGAGCCCCATTTCATCTTAATACATTATTTGGTTCTGATATTCTGCGATGTAAGGCGCAATCTGAAAATATTTCTCTTTGACTAATAATAACTGTACAAATATGTAGTATACATGTTGTTATGGATATGGGATATTTACAGGAGACTCACCCCCCAAAAAAACAAAACAAACAAAACTCCAGTCACTTAATGTCTATACAGAGTAACCAATCAGCTTGTGGTGCCCCAAACCACTAGGAAAGTATAGGGGACTAAAAAGAAAAGCCCTCCTACTAAAAATCATTGCTTGGTGTCATTTGCCTTTTTAAACCGGAAGGTACTTGCGATAATTCAGCTTTAAATGAATATCTGTGGTAACCCACAATGCACCGCTAATGATTATGCAAATGGAATCTTTGTGCCCTTGAAGCCAGGCTTGCATCCAGATCCACTGGTGTATAGCAAGCCCATAGCTTTACATTTTAAAGAGCCACATCAGCCCCACATGTAGACAGCCTGTTTCGGACTTTTGTCCTTCTCAGCACATAGCAGGGATTGATATGGCTCTATGAGATTCTTTTCACTTTCATACACCCATAGATGACCTTATGCCTGGCTTATCTGTCTAGCCTCCACATACAAAATTCTGTCTATATTTTTAACTTAGAGACAAAATGCTTCCTGGAGGAATACAGGTTTTTCAGATATCTTAAATAAGGCTGTTCTCAGGGAAAGTAGATGGATTCCTTTTCCACAAATACATGCTAATCTGTCTTTGTTTGTAAACAGGAACTGCCAAGGCCTCACAATTGGTAGCAGCTCTATGTATGGCCAGGGAGGGCGTCCAAATGTCCAGGAATTTTCCTACAGACTACACAATGTACAAAAGCAGAGAACACTGGCTATTTCAATATTCCACTGATATGTTATCAAAAAGAATAAATGAACATTTCCCTGAATGTTACAGTTTAACATTCCACTGATATCATTTGTTCCGGGGAGTGCACTCGTGGATTATACTGTAGTTTTTTTTCCTTCCAGTTTTTAATGAGTAGATCCTTCAATCTACAGCCTCCCTTTCTCTATTTCCCTTCAATTTACAATTTCAGATAGGTTTTTTTTTTTTTTTAGAAACAAAATATTTCCTTTGGAAAAACCTCCAATTACTCCCAAAGGAGAGGCGCTCATTGTTTGGCTAAAGTAAACAGACTGCTGTGGCAATACAGTTGACCTGAGGAAGTGGGCTCAGACCTACAAAATGCATTGCCAGTGCTTAATAAATGTCATTGTTATATGAAGTTGCCTTTATTGAAGTAAGTCATCTCTTCTTGTTTTCTTTTTAGTTGTTTTTAACGTAGTTTTATTAACTTCTGGGTGCCTCTTACCTCCCTTAGTGCTTTTCACTCTCCTTTGGGGGGGGGGGGGGGTTGGTCTCATGTGGCCTAGCCACATTTAGTACCAGTTGTTTTTCCCTCAAGAGTGCTATCACGTCCAGTATACTCTGGACACCCGGGTGGAGTTGGGTTTGTGCCTCTCCACCTACATCAAGTGGTTGGTTGCTCCCCATGCAACATATCTTTGGGAGTACTTTTTTCCTCTGTGCTTCCCTTTTAAGGTGTCAAACCACCCTCACTTTCGTTCTAAAGGAAATGTGTGTCTGTTAATGTTTATCCCACGGGTGTTTGAATGACATAGGTATGGTTTATCTCCTTTCCCATTCTCATGGTCTGCTAGTGTCAAACTGTTATCAGGTCATGGCGCTTGCCTACAAATCACTTTACAACCTAGCCCCTTTTTTTTTTTTAACAGTAAACAACCTAGCTCCTTCTTATTGGAATAGATGTATTTCCAGATACCATCCTACACAAAGTCTCCGCTCTACCAACAAAATTCTCCTCTCTGGTCACCTCCTCTCACTCCTGTTTACAAGACTTCTGTTGATCCTCTCCCCTCCTCTGGAACTCCCTTCCTTAACACATCTGCTACTCATCTACCGTTACCCTCTTTTGGCACAACCTAAAAACTCACATCTTCAAGCTAGAATTTTGTCTCACTTAGGACACTTGAGGTTTGCATTAAAGGGAAGGTTCAGGGAGGGGATTAAAAAAATAAAAATAAATTTCCACTTACCTGGGGCTTCCTCCAGCCCGTGGCAGGCAGGAGGTGCCCTCGCCACCGCTTCGCAGGCTCCCGGTGGTCTCCGGTGCCCGACCTGACCTGGCCAGGCCGGCTGCCAGGTTGGGCTCTTCTGCGCTCCATTTCCTGGCACTTCTGCGTCCCACGCCGGCGCGCTGACGTCATCGGACGTCCGCCGGGCTGTACTGCGCATGCGCAGAACTACTGCGCATGCACAGTACAGCCCGGCGGACATCCGATGACGTCAGCGCGCCGGCGTGGGACGCAGAAGTGCCAGGAAATGGAGCGCAGAAGAGCCCGACCTGGCAGCCGGCCTGGCCAGGTCAGGTCGGGCACCGGAGACCACCGGGAGCCTGCGGAGCGGCGGCGAGGGCACCTCCTGCCTGCCACGGGCTGGAGGAAGCCCCAGGTAAGTGGAAATTTATTTTTAATCCCCTCCCTGAACCTTCCCTTTAAAGTGGGATGAATCAACATCAACTGAAAAAAAAAATCATATAAACCATCCAATAAGACATTATTTATTTAGCTTACCTGTTATGAAAAAAAAAATCTGCTGGTTTCCATCTGTGCTGTTTCTCTGTGATGCCAAAAGTGACATCAATTCTGCCCTTATCTTTTTTTAACTCAGCTCAGTGTTAATTTACTTCTTATTTTACAGATTACTGTCCATCCTACAACAAACATCACCTAGATAACAGGCTTACATCACTGTATAAACTCTTCAAATGGAGAGGGGATTCAATTACCATCTGGTCATAGTGTCATTATCTTAGGTGAAATGGGACGTTTCTGTTATGTACATTTTGAGAAAAGCCTGTTACTGTAGCTAAAAAAACAAACAAAACATTTTCCGCAGTAATCGTGACCTGTTGGCAGGGTCGGTTCTTCTGCACCTGTGTGGGCATTCGTGCCCACACGTCCACGTCATCTGGCGCATACTGCGCCTGAACACAAGTACTGCGCTGACGCAGTACCTGCCATATGATGTGGATGTGCAAACGCAGAAGAGCTGACCCTGACGGTGGGTCGCAGTTATTATGGGAGGCCAGCGGGACATTGGGAAAGACTGGGGCTGTGACGAGAGACTGAAACGGCTGATAGGGAGTGGAAAAAGCCCCAGGTGAGTAAAGAGATTGTAATCCTCCTCGCCTCGGAAGTAAATCGATACATTTTTGAGTTTGAAAAAAATCTCCATCTTAGCCTATCTTGTATAAACAATAGTACTGCATGAAAGGTCTTATACTCGCACTGGATGGTTCTTCGTCAAGGCGGCCTGTTGGGGAAGCCTCTGCCAAGAATCTAGTGTGTGTACAGCGGCCCAGATGCATTGGTAATTTCATAACTACCTGCAGAGGTTATCACTAGAGACAATATGGAGACTTCTTAAAGTGAACCAGAGACGAAGCACCCTCATGTATTTTACCATAGAAATCAGTGGGAACATTAGAGAAAACACCTACCCTGCCCTCTGTTTCATCCTCACTGCTAAAAGTGTCTGTTATCTAGCTGAGATAAGAATCCCGGACTGTGCATTGAGTCTGGCTTTGCTATAATGACTCAGCTATAATGATTTCTGAGCAAAGCCAGCAGGGGGCAGGCTTGGACTTGAAAAGACACCAAAGACCACAGTCTCAGCTATAATCTTTCTGTAGCAAAGCCAGCCGACTGCTTAGTCGGGATTCTTATCTTAGAGGTGATAACAGGCAAATTAAACAGAGAACAATGTAACAAAGAGCAGATTAGGTGTTTACTGTCATGTTCCCACTGATTTATAAGGTAAAATACATGAGGGTGCTTCATCTCTGGTTCTCTTTAAGAAGTGATGCTTGTGATTATGTGAACCCAGAAAGAAGCATATAATGAATTTGATCAGGTGATAGATTTGTAAAGCTCTGATTTTTGATTGGCTATAATCCTATTCTAAATCAGGAAGTGATCACAGCAGTGGGATGCTTGCATATCTACTAGCTTATCAAACTGATCACATGCTCCTCCATACAGACAAGCAACACTGTTCTTGAGCTCATAGCTTTTGAAGTACAGGAATGTGTATATGGGACCATGGCTCCATTGTTGGGCCAATCACTGCACTTTCTGATAAGCAGCTAGTGCAGTGATTGGCCCAATGATGGAGCCATGGACCTGCCTGCAAGACCATCAGCTCCTATAGAAACACAAGTTGCCATACTTTTTCCCCTTACTGCCACTAGGGCTTACTTTCAGGGTAGGACTTTTATTTCCAGCATGCTCAAAATTCCTGCTAGGGCTTACATTCAGGGAATGCCTTAATTTCAGGGAAAGAGGGTATTACCAATGTTATTCTAATTCAGTCTCCAGTCCAATGAAACACCATGAAAGCCTTATTTAATTAGAAAGGTAATGTTACAATTACAAAAGTAGTATTTGATCATAAATAAAGTAGTTTTTGTGGACAGCATGAATGATAACCTGCTGTGTGTTTGTATGCATTAAATATAGGGTACATCACTGTGCTAGTGATCTGCTAAAGACAAAGTGACAGACTCTTCGTGTCAGATATTATGCACAAAGTTTTAGCTCGTTTACTTTGCTGGAAGATATGTAGAGGGATGTGTTCCTCCTGTGTGAGTCAAACTGCTTATTGTATGAACCTGTAGCAGCTTGCTTTTCCATGAGACCCTCACACTTATAGAAGACTATTGACAGATTCACTTTTAAAGTGGAATTGTCACCATAAAAATCAAATTTCAACAGCAATTGGTCTCAGTGTATTAAGTGATAAAGATGCTAATCCTGCATTCAAAACTTTCAAAACTTTTTCTGCTGTTATGGTTTGGAGTTATCACATACTTTAGGAGCACTTGCCCTTTAATAGTCAGTGCCAAACAGTTGCATGCTGAGGGTTCCTCCTCTTCCATTTATTTCCCTGCTTAGCTGGCTATCTGAAACACGATCCTCTGCTCACTTGAGTTTACAAGTGAGCGATTGAGGGGGAAAAGAAAAAAAAGTTAAGGGCAGAAATGACATCAGGATTTAACCTCAAACTGTGGGCAAAAGACATGGTTCCCACCAGGAGCAGAATTCTCTTCATTTACTATATAACATTCACTGAAATCAAAACGTGGACAGTACAATACATGTGTTATGTAAGTAGATCAAGTATTTATCTACTTATATATGTGTGTTTTCCCTGGCATAGTATGGCTAATCCTACAGCTTTAAAGATGGTCAATGAGGTACAGGTAATTCCAGCTGACATGCAAATGTATTACAAATTGTATGCCACTTGGAATTAGGCCACTCACATGCACTTCATGAAGATTTTGACTGGCCCAGTCCTATGATGCATAGAATTTTCATGAAATTTGCATGCATATCAGATTTATTTTCATCTCACTGACCATCTCTATTCACTTTACAAAAAAGCTTAGCACCTGTAGCATATCTGGCCAAGAGGTGGGATTCTGCCCGAGGCTCATGCTTGTCAAGGAGAAGGAAATGCTCAAGACGTCCAGTCCTTCAGGGCCAGGGTGTTTTTGTTGTTGTTGAAGACCTGATTATTTTTACTGTGAAATATATTAGGATAACAAAAAGATATCAGTTTATATACATAGTAAACACCCAAAAGACCCCCTCATAGATAAAATGACATACGTTGTTGTAGAAATCCCCTGCCCCTGTGGGACGGTATCATTTATAAATAAATCTGTGTAGGTATTTTAGTAGTACAATATATGATTTAATCTTTAGATATGGGGCTTTCTGCCTGCCTGAAGCTGTGCTGTGCAGAATGTTTGTGATGTTTGTAACATTATTGTCTCCGAGAACATGCCTGGAATGCCATGGAAACAGCAGGAAGCTCATCATGATGCATCTACATTTGTGAACAGAATAGCAATGAGGGCTCCTGGGTGACATATGAGAAGATTCCTTCCAGGGAATATATGCATAAGGGTAAATACTGTGGGAAAGTCCTGTATTACAGGTAACATGGGAATCTGCGACAAATACTTTTGCTCAGGTACATACTTGTTGAACTTAGAGGGTAACTTCACTTTTGTACAAAAATGTATATAATATAATGTCACTGCTACCCAAACCATTTTCCAAGTGAATGTTGGTAAATAGTATCTTTCATTTTTAGTCTGCAACAGATATAACTTTGTTTTACCGGTTAAAGAAGAAAATCAAAGTAAGGTCGCTAGAAACCATGGCAACAATACATGTCTGGTGTACAGGCATTCTCTTTGTTTGAATCATTGGTTCACTCCTTACCTAGACCATTAGAAACTACTAGTATGTTGGCTGAAGATGGCAAATATAGTATTAATATGTAATATTAAGAAAAAAATATTAAAGGACCTCTGTCGCAAAAAAGTTAACATTTTAAATATATGTAAACATATACTGTACAAATAAGAAGTGTGTTTCTTCCAGAGTAAAATGAGCCATAAATTACTTTTTTTCCTATGTTGCAGTCACTTACAGTAGGTAGTAGAAGTCTGACAGAACTGACACGTTTGGACTAGGCCATCTCCTCATGGGAGGTTCTCAGGGTTTTCATTATTTTCAAAAGCACTTAAAGGGACTCCGAGCAGTGCAGAAACTATGGAAAGATGCATATCATTTTAAAGCTCTCTTTCTCCTCTTTCCAATGATATATAAATCGCTGCCCTACGCCTTTTAGTTTTCGCTATTTTCACGATTGAAATTGCCGCGGCCGCGATTTCAATTGCGAAAATAGAGAAAACTAAAAGGCGTAGGGCGACGATTTAGGTGTCGCCAGAAAGAGGAGAAAGAGAGCTTTAAAATGATATCCATCTTTCCCTAGTTACTTGTATTACACAGGAGGACACTTTCCCCAGTGTCAGCAGCTCAATTCCGCAGAAAAAGTCGCCCTGTGTAATACAGTGTAACTATGGAAAGATGCATATCATTTTAAAGCTCTCTTTCTCCTCTTTTTAATGATATATAAACCGCCGCCCTACGCCTTTTAGTTTTCTCTATTTTCGCGATTGAAATTGCGGCCGCGGCAATTTCAATCGCGAAAATAGTGAAAACTAAAAGGCGTAGGGTGGCGGTTTATATAACATTGGAAAGAGGAGAAAGAGAGCTTTAAAATGATATGCATCTTTCCATAGTTTCTGCACTGCTCGGAGTCCCTTTAATGAATGGCAGTTGCCCCGTCCAACTGCCAAAATAGTGTACAGTGAGCAGGGAGGCTGGCCAGCATCTTTGTATAAATCTCTTTCAGGGAGCATCTTTATAAGAAATAAAGGCCATGCTAAAATCCCCTATAGAGAGCCCAAAACCTGTCGGTAATGTCAGATTTCTACCACTTACTGTGAGTGACAGCAACATAGGAGAGAAGTAATTTATGGCTCATTTTACTATGGAAGAAATGTACTTCTTATATGTATGCGTTTACATGCATTTTAAGATTTCCGCAACAGTTATTCTTTAAAGTTTGATACTTACAGTATCTAAGTAGATGGAAGGCTCTAGATTGGCCAGAGGCTTTCCTTGTCTTACTTCAGCCAATCGCTGTTGGCTGGGCCCTCATTTTCTTCCTGGTCGTGCATTGTACTGTGCTTGCTTGAGTATGATCTGTATGGTCCTTGCCTGTGCAGCAGCACAAAGCCATTCATGCATAGGAGAAAAAAACCTTGTTGGATATGCGTTGGGGGACCCAGCTCTGGATTGGTTGGCTCGAGGAAGATAGGAGAAGTCGCTGGGCTATCTAAAGGCTTCCCTTTACTGAGGTAAGTATGCAATTTTAAAAAAAAAATTCACTTCACTGTTTTTCATTATAATATTAAATAGTGTAAATGAAACAAGCTATACATTCCCTTTAAAACTATTTAGTACATTTTTTTAGAAGAAACATTTTGTGCTCACTAACTTGTTGAATGTTATCAGATGATCTAACAACTGCCTGTATTAATAGCAGTTTTATTGGAAGTGAATGAGGCAGGCTATGTGCTAGTGCTGGAAGCATGTCAGTGCAGGCCTTTCTCATACTTACTGCTCAGACAATCTTGTTTACCTTCAAGAGCTGGGAGAGCAATACATATTATTCAAGAAAACGACGGCCGAGGAGCTATAAATCTTTACACTGGTGGAGGGAGAGAAGGCGTTGGTTTACTTCAGGCAAATATATTTCATTTTACCAACAAAACAAGGAAATGAGAGCCAGCATACAGAATATGCACAGTGACAACAGATGAATAGTAACTGATCTCCAGTCACAGAAATGAGCTAGACAACTTTCAGTGTGGCAGTACAATAGCCTATTATTACATGTAATTGTTCTTGTTATATCGGGCACTTGTTGTGTGAACAGTGCTACATACACCTCCCATGCTAGGCTATCTGACATCAAACTACAGCTTTCTTGCATGGTGATAAACGTCAGAAAATCCCTACTAAGAGAAAGAGGGAGGGGAGGGAGCACAATAGGCAGCGGGAGCACCACTATGGTTCCTGAAAATTCATGATATTTATTAATGTATACAGTAGACACTGTGTATAGTACTGCCCATGCTCCAATGAAATAGCCTACATCGTTGAACTAACTGACATCCCATAGACTTTACTATCCCCTCCCTCTCCCTAAGAGAAACTCTGAACAAAAATTGAACTTTATCTTAATCAGTAGCTGATACCCCCTTTTACATGAGAAATCTATTCCTTTTCACAAACAGACCATCAGGGGGCGCTGTATGACTGATATTGTGGTGAAACTCCTCCCACAAGAAACCACTCCCACAAAAAAAGTTCGAACTTTTGGCAGTTTCCTGTCTGTGAACCTTGATGCATTGTGGGAAATAGCTGTTTACAGCTGTTTCCAACTGCCAAAAACCAAGCAGCAGCTACATCACCTGCCAGCAGTAAAATGTTACAAAAACATTTGATATACCCTATTAGAAAAGTAATAAAACTTAACTTTTAATGAAGTTACATTAAAAAGAATCCAATTTTCTGACCATATGGTATTAATGCGAAAAAGTGGACTGGAGGTAAGAGTTTAGGGTCAAAAGACCATCCTCCAAGTTCACACTAGTATTCATTGAAACCCTACACCAAACTCAACATGTTTCATTTCCTGAATTGGAAACGTAGTCAGGAGAGATACGTGCTCTAGTGATAGAGTAACAAAGTGCTCAACATAATAAATACATTATATAATTCACACATTTACAATAGGTAAATGTGAAAATAACAGATTCACACATTTACAATAGGTTAAAAGAAAATAACAGAGTGACGGACACTACCAGCAGCAGTAAAATGTTCACTGGAGTTCCTCTTTAAGGTGCGTAAACACGCACTACAGCAGCCAACGACGGGTCCGTCGACACCTCCCACTGGGCGGGTTTTCAGCAGACTGTAGTGCGTGTGTATGCACTGTCGGCGGACTGATAAGGCCTGGCGGATCGTTCAGGAACAGCCTTATCAGTCCGCCGACAGTGCATACACACGAACTACAGTCTGCTGAAAACCCGCCCAGCGGGAGGTGCCGAAGGACCCGTCGTTGGCTGCTGTAGTGCGTGTGTACGCACCTTTAATCAGTTGGGACATATTTTTTTTCTTCTCCATAGCAGTGCATTGTGAAAAGATTTCAATTAAAACGCGTTAAGTGTAAAAGGTGCCATAGGAAAACATGGGACTTACAGTAGAGTAGGTCTGGTTCACATTAGCGTTTTTTTGCGGAGCCGGTCGTACTGATCCGGCCATCAGGATCAGGAAAAACTGTCAGTTTTTACAGCCAGTGTGCTGTAAACTGTCAGTTTTCTATTTGTTACTATGTAGCTGCAAAACCTTCCATGTCCGTTCCGTTGATCAAAATGGTCCGGAAAATTAGGGCCTGCAGAATTTCTTTGTCTGTTCAGAGGAACGGACCACGGAACCATACAGCCGGTTCCTTGGCAAATGCAGGTGTGAACCAAGCCTTACTTTGAAAATCAGTTGACCTTTTAGTTATAACTGAGAGCAACTGATTAAGTGTAAACAGGGCCTAACCCTAACCCTCCTGCCTATGCATTTGTCACTGAATGTAGGCAGATTCGACGGGACGGCTATTTCGTTGCCAGACTTTCACTCATGTTGATGATTGCTAGTACATGCCATTGTATGTTAGTCCCTATCACTGCAGCCGAGACAGGGCAACAATTCTTTGATAGCATGTTTCCTACAAAGCATTAGAGCCTTCCTTTCCTTTGACCACAAGACAGCACTCCAATCTCGCAGTTTTGCTCTTCTCAGTGCTTTTTCAGAACTCTCTGAGAATAACCATTTTTTTATCCAGTAAAGCTCTTGCTATGATGCACTAAAGTCTTCAGTTGAAGCGCCACCAAGTATTCTGGCTCTTTGCAATTTCTATGTTTTCCCCATGTATGGTTTCTTTTATGCTGTAAATCGCTATTCTGATTTTCACTGGATGCTACCAACACAAGTTGAAAAATGCTGAAAAAAAAAAATCAGAATTGCATGTAAAATCGCATCAAAATCGAAATCGCATGTAGTCTAAAAGAGCCCCATGATGTGTGTTTTCTATGGTGTTTTCAGGTTCCTGTCACAACCCAAAACATATAGATTTTTCCCCCAAAAACCTTTGCTTGGAGGTTAGATTGTGTGCACCTGAGGGTAAGAGAGCAATTTAGGTGCTACTGTGTTCTCCGCAAATTTCTGTGGAAAACGGGTCAACACTATGAATATGTAATAATGCTAATATAGGGTACCAAATTAAAATGCATTAGGTAGTTGGCTAATGCTGTCACAGAGGCACTTTCTGAGAAATAATGCTCTAACAGACCTTCCAAGCTAGCACATCCTTATTCAATTCACCTTTTCTCCTCATTTTTCTCCTATGTGATATTATAACACTCTATAAATAAAATGCCTTTTAAGCCACCAGGAAGCAAGAAGATACAAATATGGTAATAATTTTGACAGTACTTTTTCGCCTACCTTTGGGTACTTTTTCAACTACAGAGTGCTGGAAAGATATTTTAACCACTTGGCCGCCCGGGGACAGTATATCTGCGCCCCTTTAATCATCATTTCCGCGCCTGGGGAGTAGATATACGTATCCCCGCCGCCACCTCCGCTGTCTGTGCTCCTGCTTGATTGTGCACGCGCTCCCATGCTTGTTCACATCGCCGCCCGATCGCCCAGAGATCAATGAATGTAAACGCAGTTCCCATTCATTAATCTAAGTCCCCGTAGCAATGATCAGCAGCTTCTATGAGAAGCCGCATGATCATTCTGAAAAAAAAAGTTTCCCATTCACCCTTCACTTCCTGTAATCATAATAGCACGCTTACAGGATGCATTAGAAAAAAATTACTAAGGACATCTTGTGGCCATATAATAAAATTACATCCACGAACATGTTTTTTCAATAAAAGTCTTTTTTACATTTAAATTTAACCCCTTTCCTCCCACACTATCCCCAAGATACCCAAACATTTTTTTTGTATAATAAAAAATGACAGTAAAAAATATATAAATAGTTACCTTTGGGACTGAGTTTTTTTTTCTTATTTTTCCCTAAACATTTAGAATAAAATAATTCTTATACATATGATATATATGTGTATAATGTACCACCCAAAGAAAGCCTAATTGGTGGTGAAAAAAACAAGATATAGTTCTTTTCATTGTGATAAGTAGTGATAAAGTTATTGGCGAATGAATGGAAGGATCGCTGAAAGGTGAAAATTGCTTGGATGCTCAAGAGGTAAAGACACCTCAGTTGTGAAGTGGTTAACAGAAGATAAAAAAATTACCTCCTATGAGAAAACTTAGGAGAAAAAGTGAATTGAATAAGGACCTGAGTGTAGTAACTTCTGTAGCTTGTGTGACCCTTAATGACTCTGTGTAGTGTCAATAGCAGAACTAATCACTTGCGGTGTGACATGCCTGAGCGGCAGTTGCTGTTATATTGCTGGTGATTAGTGTTGCTAAGCGTGTTACATAGAGCCTCCAGTGATCCGGCATGCTATAACAGCACCCTCAATTAAGAGTTAAACACCGCACGTTGGCTAGGAAGATGTACTGGACCACCCAGCAAGCCAACCATGTTGCAAATAATTGCATTAAATCATTTTAGGAACCAAACTTGAGTAGATTTCTCTATAGATTTAACATGGCTATTGAGATTTAGCTCAGGTCTCCTAGTAGGCAGTAGCAGACATGTACATGTTAAAAGGGTGCCAAGGTCATTTTGGCACCAGAGATAGCCGCTGGTTGAATAACGGAAAAATTACAGATATTCTACTATTGGGCAGTAGTAATTCTGATAGTAAAATATTGGTAAATTTTACAGATTTTTTTACTATTGCTAAAGTAGTCTTATTTTCAAACTTCACTCTCTGTACCAATGCCAAACCTTTACTGACCACCCTCACTGATGCCTAACACTAAACGCCCCACTGCTACCAAATCCGCCTATATTTAACATCAATCCTAACCCTGTTCTCACACAAGCCCTCATCCAATGCCTAACCCTCCCCTCCCCCCTCCCATGCTTATCCCTAACCAACCACACACCCCACCTCGAAATCCACTGATATTTAAGACAATACATAACTCTATTCTCACATGAGCGCTAGCCCCCCCCCCCCCCAACTGATGCCTAACCCCAAATGACCACCCCCACCCGATGCCTAAACCTAATCGAGCCCCCCCTCGATGCATATCGCTATCTGCCCCGAACCCCCTCACCGATACCTCCTGGTGCTATTCTTTCTGATATTTGTGCTGCTTTTGCATCTACTCACATCTCAAATCCCGCCTGTATTCACGGCACATTCATTACCAAAAACTCAGTCTCTGAATGCATAATTATGATGCTTTTATCGAGCGCATGTGGCGCCCATATTACCCCCTGAGTGCTGCTATAGCCACAATTAACATTGCAGTTTATGTGGTGACATTTTACCATGGCGCCACTGGTTCCTAAATTACCTGCTTATGTAGCAGACACATAAGGTGTAAGTAAATACCACCGGCTTATGGTATTTTGAAACTCACAAGTTCAACTCCATGCAGATCTTGAGTTTTCTCCAAATAAGTGCTCTAGCAAATGCATACATTCAAAAATTGCTGGCACCCAAATTAGTCACTGAGCGCCGCTATAGCCAGAATTCACATTATGGCCTATGGCAGCGCCCATATCATCGGGCACCAGTCTCGCTAGCAAATACACTCTGCATTCCACAATACAGTGCAGGCACCTCTTAGTGGGTCATTCTGTTTGTTTCAGTGCTTGCTATTGCCTATGTTGCTAGTTAATATGTATATATTTTGTCAGTATTTAGATGAAATATTAAAAGGTTTCATGTTTTGTTATCTGGAGAATATAGTCTAAAAAGAAAAAAAAATCTTTTTCATGTACGGCTTCAGTGTTTTTATTAAGACTTTTAAATTTGTATACATTTTATGAGAAACATTCAAGAAGTCCCTATTTTATATGTTATTTAATGTTATAATACACTGTAAAAAAAATCAGCAATTTTATTGGTCATAGAAAAAAACAACAACTATGGTAAGTTGATTGGTTGTTTTTCTTTTTTTTTTTTCAATTAGTTACTATTTTCACTTATGTCATGCAAGTTTGAACAATGGATAAAAATTAACCCAGAACACATAAATATTTCTTCCTGATAGGCATGTTATCTGTGGAGATTCATACTGATAAGGCACAGCCATTCGGAGATGGCTCCTGGTATAGTTCCCTATAGTGACGTGGTACAGGGAGTTCTACTGAGGGAGAGAATCCTGATGCAGAATGTTCAGGGTGCCCTTTAACCTCCAGCACAGAGCTAGATGCAAATACAATGTTGTGGCTTCAGCAGGCAATGTGGTGGCCAAGCTGCCATGGCTTTCTTCCATTGGGCTGCAATACAGCTACTGAAGCATTTACCCTTCTCTACTGATCTTGCTCCCAGTGACTGCCATTTGTTCTAAAAAAAAAGGGGGGGGGGGAGACTCTGCAGTTGAATAAAACTGAGGCTTACCTTGCATACATGTGAGCTGGTCAATGTTTGTGCAGCCCAGATTTTATTCCAAATTCCCTGGAGCAGTAAAGGAAAAAGAGTAATAAAGTAAAGCTACTTACACATGGTAGACTATCATTGCCTGGAACAATTGTTTATGAATGTTTTGAGTGACAATCTACCATGTGCACAGATTCCCCCAGCATCAGCTCCTTCCTATTCAACAATGCACTCCTTGGAGATGGAGAATCCTTAGCTAGCTGCTATTGCAGCCCACAGTGGAACATTTCCTGCTTAGTCTTCCCCATCCCCTCTCCATAGGACAGAAGTGCTACTCACCAGAGACCCCAGCAACATGTTTACATAATGATCATTATCAGCTGGTCACTTAAAACATTTGTAAAGAAAAACTGGACACCTATTATTTAAGTAAAAGGCCTCCTCTTTTGATTCCTAATGGTGCACAAAGTTTTGATTTCTCATGTCCTTAATTTTAAGATAAAATTGAGTCCCCTGCTTTTCCTCTGATAAACATGTCATACATGTAGCGATTCTTAGGGTTAATAAGCACCAAATTGTACTTTTGTTATAGACACAGGGGCGTAGCAGTAGCCATAGCAGCTGCCATGGGGCCCTGGAGCAGAGGGCACACTAACTTGTGTTTCTCCACTCTCTGACTTTGTCTCAGTGCCCATGAACTATGCGCAGTGCTGATTGCATGAGAATGTAAATTGCCCAATTAGCTCATATCCATAGGGTTGGGGCAGGTGGCATTGCTTAAGAGTGCCTGCATCTAAAGGGCCCCATGAAAGTTTTGCTATAGGGCCCCATGATTGCTAGTTATGCCACTGTATAGACAGGCAAGTTACGAAGTGTTTGCTGCAGTCTTCTTCCAGTTTTCAAGTCAGGCTGCATCCTGCTACCCAGAACCATGATGCAGAAACATTGTAAGACCATGGCTAGTACACGACAGGTATCCTAGAACCATTACCAATGGGGTAGCACAACTTAAAGGGACACTTAAGTCAAACAAAAAAAATGAGTTTTACTCACCTAGGGCTTCCAATAGCCCGCTGCAGCTGTTCGGTGCCCTCGCCGTCTCCCTCCGGTCCTCCTGGCCCCGCCGGCAGCCACTTCCTGTTTCGGTGACAGGAGCAGGGCCGGCCCTAGACTATTTGCCGCCTGAGGCAAAAAAAAAAATACCCCCCCCTCCCTCGCCTGGGTCCCCCGTGCTCCGCTCCCCTCCAGCCTTAAATACAAGCAGCCGCTATGTGTAAGAGGCACGGTCGGGTAGGACTCACCTCTTCCTCGTTCCAAGCGTGCGCTCCACTGACGTCACTTCCTGCAGCGTTGCAGGAAGTGACGTCAGTGGAGCGCACGCTGGCCTGGAACGAGGAAGAGGTGAGTAATCCCCGCCCGTGCCTCTTACACATAGCGGCTGCTTGTATTTAAGGCTGGAGGGGAGCGGAGCACGGGGGACCCAGGCGAGGGAGGGGGGGTACGACCCCCCTCCCCGCCGCTAGGCCCAATACCCCCGTCCTGCCAGCTACCCCTCCAGCTCGGCGGCCGGCTCCCCGCACCCACGGACGGGCGGGTGCCGCCCCTGGAATTTTGCCGCCTGAGGCAAAAGTTTCACCCCGCCTCATGAGCGGGCCGGCCCTGGACAGGAGCTGACAGGCTGGGGACGTGAGTGATTCTTCGCGTTCCCAGACACATTAGCACCCTCTATGCTGCTATATGGTATATGATATATGCTATAGCAGCATAGATGGTGCTATTGTGGCCAGGAACGCGAAGAATCACTCGCGTCCCCAGCCTGTCAGCTCCTGTCACCGAAACAGGAAGTGGCTGCCGGCGGGGCCAGGAGGATCGGAGGGAGACGGCGAGGGCACTGGACAGCTGCACGGGGCTATTGGAAGCCCCAGGTGAGTAAAACTCATTTTTTTTTTGACTTAAGTGTCCCTTTAAGTAAAATCTAAATATAAGTAGAATGTAATTAGGGAATATGGCATACCAACCCAATTTTGAATGTTCAGTTTTAATATATGCTGATTTGTGATAAGGTAGACAAAATTATCACATTATGGTTAATGGGAAAATGATCAGTACATTTAGGACAACCAAGCCTCACATCCAACTGACTCAAACATCTATGGACACTTTAGTATTTGGCTCCCTTTTATGAGGTTTTGCTTCTTCATGTTGGCTGCACCGTCCACATTTCTCCATCATCTTCATAATTTGTATTAGATATTTCACTTTGATGGATGTATTGCAGATGAATTGACGTTCTTTCCATACCTAGTTTATTTTGGAGGTATTCGTTGACTCTCACTTCTTAGGAATACTAATTAGACATGAAGTGGGGTTTTAGAAGTTTCATAATTGGAGTTATACACTGCATGGCTATGAGGGTGTGCCTTGTGAAAGCTGCATGACATCATTTCAGCCATATGTTTATGATAAGCAGTAAAAAGGGGTCATAAAAAGTTAAACTTGGCAACAGTTTAGTGGGTAGCCAAGAAATATACATAAATATTCACTTATGTAATTACTGAGAGATTTGTAGAAGATAATGATAGGTGAAAGTTTTGCATAGGCTTTAAAGGTGCAACTACTTGTACTGTCTTAATACAGAGTGTGTGTGTGTCCAAGTGAAGTTATCCCTTATCAAAATGGTGTGCACCATAGGAAGTGTGGATGTTACTGGCAGAATCTCAAGTCTTTCTAATGCTTCTAGCATCAGTTCTGATGTCACTAAGTACAACCTATATATACTTCTAATAAAATGTGTGCTTGGAGTTTATCTTTACAGTACAGCTGTCACAAACATGGGCAATACAGACTGAACATTCCTCAGATAAAACTGCATGATCTAAAGTTATCTGTAGTGAAAACTGCATGGCAAAACCTTCTTTACATGCAGATTTTAACTTTTCCTGTAAAATCATGCTTGGGTCCACCTGTTCCAAATTCTGAGTCTCCCCACTGGTCCTGTAATGTGATGTATGGCTTCTCCGATCCCACAGAGAGACCCATCAGCTCAGATCTTTACCTTCATATACATTTCAGCAACATCCACTTTTGTTTCGACATACTGAAGATAATCTCTATTTTCAGGGCTATGGAGTCAGTACAAAAATTATCCGACTCCTCACTTTATGAGACCACCAACTCCAACTCCAGGTACCCAAAATGGCTCCGACTCCGACTTCTCAGTTTATGAAACCACCGACTCCAGTTACCCAAAATTGCTCTGACTCCTCGACTCCGACTACACAGCCCCGTACTATTTTTTGTAGTTTTAATAGATAAAGGACCACTATCACAAAACAAATGAATTATTTAAAATACATGTGTATACATACAAGAAGTACACATGTCCCACATTAAAACATACTTTAAATTGCCTTTTTAGGACATCAGGCTAAATTTGACTTTCTGTTTCACTGCCTCATTTGTTGGATAACAGCACTATTTTAAACACTTGCTGTGCAGGAAAGCAGAAAGGGATGTCAGGCAATTTCTTAGTAGGACTAGTACTACATTTACTTATGTTTACCTCATCATGTCACATGTCAGTTCAGGTACCCTTTAAGTGGTACAGCTACATCACTGCTTTGCCATTTCACAATTTGCTTCAGATGCACTTTAATTTATGTTTACATGATGTTCTAATTGTTAGATAATGAATCCATAAATTAGTATCTTGCTGCCTGACACATTTATGAAACGGGACTATGCATTGAGTTGTATAAATCATTTCAAGGAAAAGTAGACATGCAGACAAAACCTCACCTAGTAGAATGTGCAAAAGTACATACATTAAGGTGTCAATGTTCAAAGACCTTGAAACTGAAATGTATCTACATTATGTAACCCTATTGTTGGCATAGCAAGATCACTCAGAAGCTAAACACCGTACAAATCACATCAGTCTTCATATCCAGTGCAGTCTGCTTAAAAAACCTATGAAGGAAAAATAACAGAACTCTTTTATGAGTAAAATATGCATTTAAGTGCAAGTGTATAGAGCAGGTCACACCAGGTGTTCAAATAACAATTCAGCAAAGTTACTGGTATGTGACGGAGTACACCTGCCAAGAATGCCTGTAACAGTGTTTGTGTGAAAATGGCTTATTTGAAGAATAGTAAAATATGCATTATGTGCTGCATGTCAGCCTTTTGCTTACACAGTGCGTGGGAATTACTCTGTGACCTGCATTTATCCTATAATAATGTCATTGCGGTTTCCTGCTATTTTATATAACTGTAGACATTGTTAGATTCATAAAAGGAACTCGGCAGGAAAGTTCAGTTTCCTCGGACGGATTAATATAAATCTAAGGAATTAAAAATGACGCACAATGTAGGACTCTATTTTTACAATTGTAATCAGAACTGGGTTATCATTTGTACATAAATTACTTCTTTAGTTTACAGGGCTTCATATTAAAGATGTCCACAGGCTTAAAGAGTAACTGTCAGGCTGCAGAAGCTAATTTAAACCTCTATTCTCCTGTGTTAAACAGTTTAGAAGGAAGCCAAAAAGGCATTAGTGAAGATAAAAATCTCTCTTACCTTTGATGTGTGCTTATCAGCAAAGCTGTTATTTTTAAGAAGACGCAAGCCGCATACCATACTGCAAAGCATTCTGGGGCTCTCCCCTCGGCTGCTAATGAGACGTTACAGCAGCTTGTAATCAGTCCAGCGCGTAGCACTGATAAATCTCGGGGCAGAGTACACTGCAGGAGTCAGCTATTGTTCCTAGCCACATGGCTAATTAATATTCACTGCACACTGTGTTATTCAGTACAAGCTTTTCTGTGATCAGGAAGCAGGCAGGACATGACGACACAATTGGCTTCATAGAAGACAGAAAAACATGGAACCTGCCATGAGCTGTCAGGAGCATCAATCTCTGCATATACTATATAAAAATTCTGTGAAGTACAAACGTGGACAGTGAAATGCATATGTAATGTAAGTACAGCCAATCTTTAGCTACTGATATATGTGTTTATTTTCTCTGAGACCTTATACCTAACAGCTCCTCTTTAACACAAACCTAAAATTTCCTTCACTTGATCCATAATGGTATTTTACCTAACTGGCCAGGACAGCATAATGGTATGTCTCTATGTCATGAGGGTTGCCATCTTGCTCTCTACAAATGCTGAAAACAACATTACAAGGCACGGAGCTTAAGTGACCACTGTTCTTCACCAGAATGCTCCATAAGGTTTGCTGGGCTCCTTTGCTAGTGACCCACAGGCCACATCTTGTGACTCCCAAGTCACAGCCCCCAGCGTTACCTCCACCAGAGGTGGAAAGAGCAGATGGGCTAACCCTGCACTGTGAAGAGGGCAGGATGACTTCTTTGAGACTCACTACTGGATGAACTGTTAGGAAACAAAGTGATGGACTGAAATGGAAGAGACTGGGGTGACAGACTATGGACAGGACTTCCAAATTGCGGACTGGACTTGGAAGGCAGAGTGGCAGGATAGACTGTTTACTGGACAGATAAGGCAGACTCACAGGGCAGACTGCTGACTGGACAAGCAAGACTTATGTTGCTTTTTTTTCAAGCTCTCCTCTGTGTTTTTTTTCAAGGTCTTCAACTTTGGCTCTGAAGAGGGGAAAGTCCTATCATAAGGAATTTCTGACCCAGCTAGCAAATCAATTGGGCAATCATAGATGTAATGATGTGTATCTGCCCCATTCTAAAAACATCAAGACAAACGTGGTGTTCAGATGGGAAATAACTTTAAAAAAAAATCTCTACATCTGTGAAGCATGACACCACTATTGCAAATAATGCACTATAGCTAGCAAATTAGTATACCCAATGCCACACATTCCAAGTCCTCTATCAGTCCTCCAAGGAATTGGTTCCAAATAAGAAGAAAGGACTTATGGTGTCTAGTGCATAGCTGAACAGGAGAAAAGAGTCTCCCACCACCTGTTAGTCCTTATGTTAGGACAGGTGGTGGGAATCTCTCTCCACCCATGCAGCTACCACTATACACCTGAATAGGCCTCTCTTACTCACTTGGGGAAAATTCCTTAGTTTGGAGGTTGAAGCCTTGAGGTACCTGATGTCAGGTGTACTTCATTGTTAGGCATAATGTGTTATTTGCAATAGTTGTATCATGCTTCACAAATGTAGAGATGGCTTTTTCTTTCTATGGCATTTGGTTGTTTTATTGGCACACTTTATATTGTCATTCAATTGTACTGTATACACATTCATATAAACTGTTGAAGGATGTTGGAATAGATCATGCTTTGATCTGTATGGATTATCTTTCATGACATATCTTTTAATTGGTAGGTTGTTGATAGTGTTACACGTAGTGTTTTACACACTGTCTTGTGTTTTTTCATTTAAAGTGTATGAAAGGAATAAAAATGCCCCAAATAGGTACTTACCTCAGTTGAAGGGAGCCTCTGGATAATCTGGAGGCTTCACCCATCCCCCTCGTCTCCATGATCACTCTCTAGGATGACCCAAACCCCCTCCCTGAACCTCCTTGACAAGGGCTTGTTGAAGAGTGCAGTCAGCAGCGCTCTCATCCATGAATGAACACAACAGCACCGCACAGGACGCCTAGTGTCTGCACAGTAGCATGGAAGTGATTGGGCCTTGCGTTTTCCAATGAGCCTGAGCAGCTCCGAGCTACTGCACAGGTGTGAAGCATCCTGCACTGTGTGGCCACACTGGTTCAAAGACAGGAGCATAGCTGCAAACTTCCAGAGGGTCCCAGTGGTGGTCTTGAGTAGGATGCCCGAATTAACGTACTTAAAAATGATAATACCCAGTGCTTTCTCAAACCCTTTGTTGGGCTGGATCTATGCCTTTTTCTTCTTTTGCACAAAGTTTTCCTTTATGGATTGGGATTAGGTGACCATTAAGGCGGTTTAAACAAACATTAATAAACTCAATGAATCTTCCTCAGCTGGCTGCAACAACACTTGTGAGACATCAATAGATAACCACCCACTGTGGAGGGGGGACATAAAAGTGGAGGAAAGTTGCCTCTATTTGGTACAAGATTTTACTTAAAAGTGGATCCGAGGTGAACTTTTACTCATTGCATAATTGTGTTCCTTTCCTATTGTTTATAGGGCATTCCTCAAGCCAAATACTTTTTTTGTTTTTGTTTTAATACTCTAATTCCCTATAAACTAAATAAACCACGCCCCTTGGCAGTAGCAACGGCTCATGGGAGCTCAGTCTGGGCAGGAGGAGGAGGAGGTGTTACTAGCCATTGATTTCAGAGGGAGGAGGGGGGATTAGGTTTTTTTCACAGTATGAGTGCTGATGGTGCAGATACACCTGCCTCTGTGTAATGTTTACAAACAACATGGCTGCTGTCATTGTATCACAGGAAGAAATAATCATTTTCTATTAAAGCTGTTTGCAGCTAGATTTGCTGCGTAAACGATCTAAACTTTAGATAAGATATATAGACAAGTTACTTGTTATAGTTCGTTTTTCACCTCGGATCCGCTTTAAGGCTCATTCACACTAGTCAGTGAGTTGAAATGCATGAAAATGCATGACTAAAAAAAGTACTGCATGCTGCGTTTTTTAATCGGAATAAAAAATTGGATTGTATAAAAAAAAATCGGAATCGCATGTAGCGTGCAAGAGGCCTGAATGGGTTTGTGAGTTGCTGTGCATTTTCATGAGTTTTATGTAACTCCAGGCGAGTTCAAATGCACTGCACAGCAACTTACTGTTGTAGTGTGAATGTATAATAATTAGCAAGTGTCTCTGCTTCCCCTGTCTCTGTCTCCGTGCGTTTGCGCTACTGAGCATGTGCAGCACGGACAGCCGTTGGGACAGGAGAAGGACGGGGCCAGGTGGCCGGGCGGGCGTGTGCTGACATGTGGCATGCACGCTGACATGCGACGGTCACAGGGGGGAGGGGGGTTGGGAGACAGACCTAGTGCCTGTTATATTAACGGGCTTAGGTCTACTAGTGATAAAGTGAGAGTCTATGTTCCCATGAAAAGTGTAGACTATGTGCAGTGCGTCAAAACTCACTGCAACTCACATAGGGCTCGATTCAATATAGCGTGATAACTGCTATCATCGTTTCACGTGAAACACACACCTGATCGCGTGCAAACCTTCGTTTATCACGCAAAGTAACGCTGTTCGCGTGAAAACCTTTGCACGCGGCAGATTGTGTTATAACTACTGTGATAGCAGTTATCACGCTGTATTGAATCAAGCCCATAGTGTGAGTGAGCCCTTAATAGTTATAAAGTCTTACTTTCCTATGTGACCCGGTGTCCATTGCATGCCTGCAGATCTTGCTATGCAGTCTGGTACAAATTTTCACTCATTTGAGATGTTTGTTGCTTGTATAATTCCTGACAAGCTATTTGGGAAGTAATCACATCTCTGTTTAGAAGCAGTAATATTCTGCACATAAACAAAATATGATTTTCTGAAACATTTTCCTCACACATTTGTTCCAGTTTATATGTGACATTTTTATGCAAGCTATTTTGGGCATTTATTTTGTCTGTACTTCCTTTTGTTAGCATATGAGTAAACACGCTGGTTATACATGACATTTAAAACACAGAAAGGTAATCCATTGTAAATATGTCTTAAGGTAGCCATACACAATTTAAATGTTTTTTTGTTTTTTTTCAAATCTGATTCATTTTTCTGCTTGATTGAATAAACAGAACAATCTAACCAATATGCCATACCCTTATGATCGTTTTTTCCAATAATATTAAAGGGAATAAATCACATGGGGCTTCTTGCATCCTGTTCCCACAATGCCGGTCCCAGTCCCAGCGGCCAGCAGCGGCGACCCCGGCAAAGCTGGACTTTTGCCGCATGCGCGGCCCCGTGCCGTGTGCACCCTGATCGCGCTTCCGCGGCCAGAAGCCCTCTGCGCATGCACAGTAGTGAAGTTCAAGTACTGCGCATACGCAGAATGCTCCATGGGAGCTCGATGAGGAGGCGTGTGGCCAGTCAGCTTGGAGGGGTTGCCGCTGCTGCTAGAGGGACTTGGATCGGTGTCGTGGGCACAGGAAGACTCCAGGGGGCTGCAAGAAGCACCAGGTAAGCTAAAATCATTTTTTAAATTTAGCTTAAGATTCTCTTTAAAGAGAATCTGTATTGTTAAAATCACACAAAAGTAAACATACCAGTGTGTTAGGAAACATCTCCTATTACCCTCTGTCACAATTTCGCCGCTCCCCGCCGCATTAAAAGTAGTCAAAAACAGTTTTAAAAAGTTTGTTTGTAAACAAACAAAATGGCCACCAAAACAGGAACTAGGTTGATGTACAGTATGTCCACACATAGAAAATACATCCATACACAATCAGGCTGTGTACAGCCTTCCTTTTGAATCTCAAGAGATCATTTGTCTGTTTCTTTTCCCCTCCATCTCACTGAAGAGTTACAAGCTGATTGTTTGTTTACTCTTGCAGACAGCTCTGCCCGGTTGTCTGTAATTCTGCAGTGTGTGACTCATCAGTATGTGAACAGAGGATTTATCCAGCTTGTAAAAGATAAGAGAGCAGAGAAAAGCTGGCTAATGTAAATAACACACACACACAGGGGAGTGTGCATAGAGGGGGCATGCATAGCAGATCACACTGAAGAGTTGGCAGCCTTCCAGACACAGGATGACAAGTCCGACAGGGAAAAGATAAGCTGATTTATTACAGAGATGGTGATAGTATGAAGTGCTGCAGTAAGCTAGAGCACATTATAATAGGTTTAGGAACCTGTAGGATGGTAGAAAACACAATGACATTTTTGTTACAGAGTCCCTTTAAACAAATGACTGAAAAAAAACTTTCAGTTTTTATATTTTAGTATCTGTTCACATCCGATTTATAGGAAAAAAAATCCTAAATATCATTTTTTTTTCTCAATCGAAAAAGTTTATTTTTTATTTCTTATACAATCAATCATTTATGTTTTTTTAAATAACTGGAAAATTGATCACTTTCATTATATCGTGTACCTTATATGTTAATATGTGAAATGAGAGCGATTTACCCAGGTAATGATTTTCTAGATACATTATATAACAGAATGATAGTCTTTGGTGTGTATTCTGGGATGTCTTGCTGACCCATGCATTTACATTGATCTCTTTCTATTTTCTTGTTTATTGATGAACAACATTAGCCACAAGTGCTCTTAGGCTTAGCTTGGACCACAAATATAGCCGGCATTAGAAAGAATGTAAGGTAAAAGAATGCATGTCCTGCTGTGACTGCAGGAATAGGAAGCTGTTGGCCTTTCTGTACACCTGAAGTGGGAGGCATATCGCGGCTGCCATATTTATTGCCATCTAGACAATACTAGTTGCCCGGCATTCCTGCTGATCTCTTTGGCTGTATACATGCTTGTTTAGCGTCTATGGCTAAAAGTATTATGCTGGGAACACACAATGCAACTTTCCATCCAATTGATGGGAATTGGCCGAATATTTCCTGTATGTCCAATCCATTTCCGACCAAGAAAATAATCGATTGTGCAAAGTTTAGACATGTACACACGGTGCAAATTCCTGTCCATTCACCCATCGATTGTACGGGAAATAGCATTGTGTGTTCCCAGCATTAGAGGCAGAGGCTCAGAAGGACAGCCAGGCAGTTTATATAGTTTAAAAGGAAATGTATATGGCAGCCTCCATATCCCTCTTACTTCAAGCATGCTTTAAATCTGACTCAGCAGGTAAGGGTTTTGTGTTACATTGGCCAGTCTTGCAGCCGTGCAGTTTGTGCACAGCTCTAGTAACAGCTATCTACTATGAGACACATTAACTTAATTTGAATAGGTCTGTTCACTTCATGGATGTTGGGGAGATTGGTATAAAGTGGATTTACAAATGACTAACTCTTTAGTAAGATCAATGCTCAGCTCAATAAAAAAAATTGTTTTGGCTAGTGTGAAAAGGGAGCAGAACCTCTTTCAATACTGTAATGCTGTCTTTGCCCCCATATTGGAGAGTGCCTTTCACTTCCTGTCCCTGTAGAAAGTAGACGAGAGACCCCAACAAATTAAATCTTTGTTGTCGAGAATCAGAACTTCGGTCAGAATCAGAACTTCTTTAGATTTGTATTACCATTCCTCATATCCTGTTCCTGGGACTGCAAGGGGTTAAATGCAAGCTATGGAGGTCCTTGGGGCAGGAACAGAAGGGAAATGCACACAGTTGTAGAGACCAAAACAGTCTAAAATATTTTTCCCTCTGGTTAGGCTTTAATCAGGATGAATGAATTATTAATCTACCAGACGAGGAGGGGTGTCTTCTACCATGAAAACAAGCTGTTACTTCTACCTGTAGATCTGGCCAGGGGCTCCTGTTCTTCATTCTGAGCGGATCGTTCAGAAACAGCCTTATCAGTCTGCAGACAGACTGTACACACGCACTACTGTCGGGAGAACGACCGCCCAGCGGGAGGGTCTGACGGACCCGTCGTTCCCTTTAGTAGTGCGTGTGTACGCACCTTTATTGCCTGCATTGCAGTGCTTGCTCCTTGTGGATGTGTTAATCATGCATTCCTGCTGACATCTCTTGTAGCAAAGGCCATAGAGATTACCAAGACAGAATCATCTGACCAGAGCCTGAAATCCCACAGTCTATTCAAGTATCTGGATTTTTAAAAAGATCATCTTCAGAAAACGTAATTTTACTTGTATTTTATGAATAAGCTCAACTTTGTTGATATTCTGTTTTTCCCAAAAATCTTTCTTTGCTCATGATTATTTAGCATTATCATTCACATGAACAGTGACTACTACATTGTCACCCTGCGGGAATAGAACACTAGAGAGGTGGTACATGGCATTTTTCTGTAGCGATGACTATATGGTGTTATGAATGCTTGTATTAAGATCATTAACCATGTATTATATGTCTGTAGTAAGGTATCTGTTCACAATGGGCATTTTCCATGTGTGCTGTGTATGATGCACACATATTCTCCTCATTCAGAGAATAACAGCAGATAGCGAAATATGAATGCGTTTAAAGCAAGTTACACAATCCTTTAATATAATAACACTGAAAGTAGCTAGCCATGTCATGTGGGTGTAACACTGAGCAAAGAAGGAAAAAATGAGTGTAGATTTTAAAAAAAAATATCATTATTGAGGTTACCAGAGTGAGTCATTAACGTGGTATAATTTAAGCCATATGCAAAAAACACTTTACAATGTAATCCATCAGTTGTCCTGGTCACTTAGGATAAAATTAAAGCAGATCTGGTTGTTGTTAGGCTTACAGACACGTCACATGTCCCTTCTGAGCCACAGATGATTTACAGTTTTTACTGAAGCTCTTAAAGTGTAGCAATTACCATTCTTGCTGCTTAAATATGTCTGTAATAGAAGTGGCGGTTGTTTAGAGGGAGCTGTCTTATCCACCCTCTCCTCCCTGCTTATGGCTTGTATGATCATACTTCCCCACTACCCAGCATGGCCGATTGTCCCATAGAAAAAGATTTCATTCTAAGACTGCATTTTAAACAGCAGCTGTGGCAATCTGATGTAAAAACTTCTTTGTAGAGCTGCAAAACAAACAGAAGTAGCAACCCTTTGAACTTTCCAGCTCTAAAATGCTATAATCAGTCTTTTCCCAGACAGAAAAAAGCAATTTGGTTTGTATTTAATTTTTAATGAACCAGACTGAATTTGACAAGCTGTTCGACAGCTTGTCAAATTCAGTCGTCAAATTCAAGCTGTTCGATATGCATAACACCTTACTGTATAGGACAATGTAAAGGGTTTTCAGACAATTTCTCGGTTGGGCTAGTACTATATGTACCTATGTTTATCTCATGTCACTGCAGGTATGCTTTAAGTGTATGACTGATAAATGAAAAGGCTCACTGGATGATAGAGTACTATACTCCTTTAACAAAACAGTATAATTTATGACACAAAACATCTTTCACTATTACTGTTGTGATAGAGAAGGACTTTTAAAATTTAAAGGTCAGTCTCTGTGGGCAGCTAGCAACTCCAGTGAAAATAATGTAATAAAAAAGTGCTTCGTTTTTACAATAATTATGTATAAATGATTGAGTCAGTGTTTTGCTCATTGTAAAATCTTACCTCTCCCTGATTTACATTTATCACATGGAGACATTTTTACTGCTGGCAGGTGATGTAACTGGAAGGAGATGCTGCTTGATTTTTTGGCAGCTGGAAACAGTTGTTATTTCCCACAATGCAACAAGGCTCCCACAGTGTAATGTCAGGACCTCAGAGCTGTGAGGCGCTGACATCACATGTGGGAGGGGTTTCACCACAAAATCAGCCATACAGAGAGCCCCCTGATGATCTGTTTGAGAAAAGGAATAGTTTTCTCATGGGAAAGGGGGTATCAGCTACTGATTGGGATGAATTTTAATTCTTGGTAACGGTTTCTCTTTAAATAATTCTGCACCAAGCATCACTATGCAGGGACACGCCTCATTCCTTCCAATATCCACTTTCCCATCCCATTACTCCCTTCCTATGGCTAGAAAGTATAATGTTAAATGATACCTTTTTATTGGCTAACTGAGCAGATTATAATTACAAGCTTCATCAAGCATGGTTTTACGCAGAGACCTGAAAGCTGTCTTTGAAAGCTTATAATTGTAGCTATTCAGTTAGCCAATAAAAGGTATCATTTAACTACATCTTCTTGCTTGTACCCATGGCTAGCAACAAAAAACAGCATTCCATAGCCTTTTCTTAACTAGTCATCAATAAAAAATTGTAAGGCATGTCCCCAGTGGCATTAAACAGAATAAAAGGTAGAATGTTACAGGCTGCTTTGGGCAGCAAGAACAATTCTTCATACTGAGAATATGATATACAAGGTCAAATCAAACTACACAAAGCAAAGGAGCAATCTAACAGTACAAGCCAAAGGCAACGCAAGGGACAGTGGGCAGGGGCGTAACAATAGACCCTGCAAGGGATGCAGCTGCAGTGGGGCCCAGAAGCCACAGAGGGCCCTGTCCTGAGAGACTGACATCTAAGGGCACAGAGAGAAGAAAAACTTGCTGCTTTCTGCACAGTTGATCTAATGGCTTCACCTGCTCAGCCACTGATGAGGAATGCTGGATTAAAGACATCTTAATCAGAATCAGAATTTATTTCGCCAAGTACAACGGTGGATTGTACCCGGAATTAGTTTTGGCGCATACAGGGTCGTTGATGAAAATAGCATACAGTTAAGCATGGTACATACGTAGACATGGGACAAGCATACATAGGACAACATTAACAGCTTGTGCGTACAATGAAACAGAGCATCGTATACAGTGAAGCATGGTACATACATATAGACAATAAAAGCATAAAAAAACAAAAACAAAAAGCATTACAGCATACACGTACAGTTAACGTAATACAAGCAAAGCAATTACATACACTGATAGCAGGAACAGAAAAAGAGTGGGACAGGAGGAGCAGCCTGAGAGCTGATATGAGCGCTGCCATTTTCGGCACTGGACGCTACACAGCGACACGCTCCCAACAAGACAGGTGCAACCGATTGTCCACGTAAAGTAGAGAGAAAGCAGAAGCAGCGGGGCATCATGATGGAGGCGGACAGCAGAGTTCACTCGAGCCAGGTTGCCCGAGGAGTAGCGCTTCTAGTTACAAGTCTGCACGGCTGGGTACTGAGGGCGCAGACACACTGGGGGCCCTGTGGTGCCAGGGGGGCACTTTTGCCGGGCAGCAGTGGTGGACGTGGGGCCAGGGGCCACCCCGGGCTGGGCGGCAGTGGTGGACATGAGGCCGGGGGGCATCTCGGCTGGGCAGCAATTGGTGGACATAGGGCCTGGGGCACCCCGCTGGGCAGCAGTGGTGGTGGACAGGCCAGGGCCCAGCAGGAGAGGCCAGGGGCAGCATACCTCATCTGTGGCTGCAACAGGCCCTCCTTAATGATACTGTATGAAAACATCTTCTGTGAGATAACCTGTTGAATTGGTGCCTATGTCCAAAATTGGCAAACCTCACCTAGACGCATCATACCATATGGCAGGTGGTGAAGGGTTCATAAACTATCCTAATATTAATAATTCTATATAATAATTTACAAGTGTCCCTGCGTCCTGTCGGTGTGTCAGTGCTTTTGCACTACTGCTCTTGTCAAGCACTGACAGCCGTTGGGACAAGACGCAGAGGAGGCCGGCCGGCCGAGCGGGCGGACGGGTGCGCGTGGCGGGTGCAGGCAGTGGGCGGGTGCGCGCGCACTGACTGGCGTTGGTGGAGGCGTGATGAGACCTAGAGTCTGTTTTTAAACGGGCTTAGGTCAACTAGTAAATAATAATGTGCTATTGCACTTTTTGTTGTTACATTGAAACTTTTTTTGTAAATTATTGCAGGCTGCCCTGTATTTTCTAAAGAAACTTATTGTTACTAGCTATTGCTATAATCTTTTATTTATAACATGTTAACCTATTATATTGCGCAATACAGTAACTGGACATACTTATCAATTACATACTATGGCATGGGAGGAGAAGAGGACAATGCCCAATAGAACTTATAAACGAAGAGGTGGTCAGAACATAGTTAACTGCAGGTAGGGGAAATAGAATTGTGGGTAATTGGAGATTGAGAGCAGCTTGTCTGGGTTGCCAGGTTGGTCTATTGCAATACTGATATCACCAAGGATCAGAGTGGGAAAGTCACATGAGGTAATGTGTTGAAGGCAAGTGGCACAGTTGAGCAGAAACTGGAAGACAGGGCAAGTAATCCAGTAGCAGCACCTATGAAGAGAAGAGGATGAAAAGACAGCTAGCATTTACTTCTTATTAAAAGAAGGGGTGAATGGTGCAGTGAGAAGAGCAATAGACTCACATAACCACCTGTCTTGTCACCAAGTGTGAGTAGAAAAAGTGGAGTAAGAGGATGAAAGCCAGTTTTATGTAGTGTGGGCACATGGCTGAAATGGAACAACACTAATTACGGTAAGCTTTCAGCAGCCTTCACTTTGATCTGATATGATCTATAAGAGGATTGCACATTTCTGAAAATTAAATTGCAGATAATTTTCAGTAAACCCAGACTAGGCTTGCAGGATTACTTATGTTCTCTAGTTTTCATGAGATCCCAATAACCTTAGTAAATGTCTATACTGAGCAAAGCAAATATGAAACTGATTGTCATGTTTATTACCTTTATAACCTATATACATGCATAGCTTTATGAGTAGAATAGATGTAATACAAGTCTTGTCTGAATGAGATGTTTTACAGGCCCTGGAGGGACTAGAGCTAGATTGGGGCATATTACAGTTACCTGCTCATTATGCAATAACCTGGTTCCAATGTTCTTACAAAGATAAATCACTTCCTAGCAAACACTATTGCGTGCCTACTGACAGCAACAATGGGAAACGCTATAAATTGTTTGGTGTTATTTTTATGTCTTAATATCAGATGTATTCCAGATGGAATCAGCAGAAACCTAAGTAGTAGTGTAAACCCAGATGGCTTGAATACTTCCCTTAGGCAAGTTATTTTATGAATGAAGGGATAACTGAATAATGTGATGCCTACTGGCCAGGTGTGCCTAATCCTGTGTCAGGAACAAATCACATAACTGCCTTCTTTATTTCCAGATGAGATACTACATGAAATATTGTCCAGAGACAGTATACTGTAGTACAGTCACCAATATGTGAGTTCACATCTTTGGGAGTTACAGTTTCATCTCAAGGCATCTGTTCTCCAACATGGAGATCCAACAGCTTACAGAGACACAGATACATACACAATGGTGTTTCTTGAAATATTTAGTAAAGAGTTTGGTTGTGTTTACACTAGTGGAACCATTGTTTGTTGGCATTTAAAGTATTTTGCTATTGTTTGTTGCAGCTGGTGAAGTGCCAGGGGAATGCAAGCCTTTGTGTTTTGTTGTATTTTTCGCTGTAATTGTCTACCAAAAACCTAAAAAATTACTTATAAATGGCAAAGGGGTTTTTTGTACACATGCTGCCAAGCTGAAGCTATGCCTGGATGCTGGTGTGAATTGTCCCACTGAAATATATGGGAATCTTTGTATGCTGAGAAGCTTAAAAAATGCTTCCTCTAAATGTCAGTGTGAACTGGACCTTATTGTTAATCATATGTTTATATTGCGTTTGGATGGCATTTTTGTGCATTTTTAAGCACAGCTCTGAAGCCAATTAGAAACGAAAACTTCAAATGAGTGAGGTAGCATACGGTTTAAATATGTGTGTATCAGTATTGGTCTGCTAGTATAAGGAGAAGAGTTCTGTGTGGTTTGGTGGAGTACACACATGCGATTATTGTGGCCCATCAGGGCACAGGAGCTGATTCCTCAGGTGACAAATCGGGGACCGAAGCTGTACAGACGCATCATTAGTCTTGAAGCTAGTGATGAATTTTGTAGCTATGGAAGGTGGCAGAATGGCAATGATTGGCATGATGGAGGGTGGTGGTGGTACAAACAACAATGCAATCAGGCATACTTGTGCATCAGGTCGTTAAGGACACAATATGTTGTCAACCATATTTTGCATACAATTTATAAAGGCGAGTAATTGTCAGCTGAATCGGTCATTATCTAATGCAGTATGTGTATGTACTGTGAGGTACAGAGCAGATGCCTGCATGTTTCGGGTATGGATGTGGAAGAAAAGGTCCTGGATATTGACTACTGTTGCACATTGGCAACAACACGATCGTGCAGATTTATTTGGGATCCAGGACTGGCGTGTATTGGGAGAAAGGTGGGCCTTGCATGCCACTCCTCCAAGTCCAGGCCTGAGTCAGGCAGAGAGAGGGTTATCTGGCTTACCTGCATCATTTGCATAAGAGGCTGCATCCCTCAGTATGCATTGGGCTATGTGTGGAGCAAGGAGGCTCCTGAAAGGCAGTGCAGCCGAAGCTGCTGATGCTGAAGTGCTGGAGGGACTTGGATTCCAGTACTTGTAATCCAGGAGAAGCCAGGACTACCATTAAGCCCATGGCAGGGTGTCACTGAAGATCCAGTGTGGCTGTTGAGAGTACACAGGGGTAGTATGCAGTACCCCGGAAGATAACCCGAGTGCAGGGTTGGCACAGAAGCAGAGTGCTGTACCTACAGTGTGATTGCTGTGTGAGGTATTTTCGTTGCTGTCTGGACATTGTTTTGACTGACTAATAAAGCTGTATTGTTTTATTTTAACCCTAAAAAGACTCACTGGCTGGTATATTGTCACCCTTGATGTTATAATCTCCTCTACCGATATGAGCTAAACACTAGAACTTCCCCCCCGAATATCACAGCACCTTTACTCAGCAGCTACTAAAGGCTTGTCATAAAGACTTAAAAAGGAATCAGGTGTTGTCACTGGGTTCAGTCCTTAACCCCCCTAGCGGTATTGTCGATCTAGGCTCGGGGTGAAAAAAAACAAAACATACTGCTAGTGGTAATCCCATGCCTGGGCCTGGGTCAGGGTTACTACTGGGTGGGTTGCTGCAGAGCGTGCAGCAAAGTGGCATCATCTCCCTGGGATCCAGACAGTCTCCTCCGTGTCCACCAAGGCTCTTGATCTCTCGTGTGAGAGCGCCATCTGTCACATGACGATAGGATAGGATAGAACGTGTCCCAGAGGACAGGAGGAAGAAATAAAGTACTGGATCCCGGAGAGATTAGTTCTGTGCGATTGCTGCTTGAACTGTGTGTGTGTGTATGTGTGGGTCTCTCTGGCCTGTGATTCAGGGCTGTGGAGTCGGTACAAAAATCCACCAACTCCGATTCCTCAGGTTAGGATTCCACCAACTCCTCGACTCCGACTCCTCTAATTTGCATATTACAATTTTGTTGATTGGAAGTATGTAACATGAAATGCATCTCTTAACTGCCAACGCTTAGGAATTTTAAAAGACAACTGAAGTGAGAGGGATATGGAGGCTGCCATATTTATTCCCTTTTTAATAATACCAGTTACCTGGCTAGCAGGCTGATCTTCTGCCTCTAATACTTTTAGTCATAGACTAAAACTAGTCCATGGTAAGAGTACTTGTAGAAGGTACAGACAGGAACAAAGAACATCTATTAGGCCCTAGGAAATGTAACTGTGGGTACATGTAAGAGTGACGTGCAGGTACTCTTCAGGGGAATGAGGGGATTCTTCCTCTATTACACATTCTTCATGCACAGTTTGAACATGGATCAGGCCCTAGGCAATGTAACTGTGGGTACATGTAAGAGTGATGTGCAGGTACTATGCAGGAGAATGAGGCTATTCTTCCTCTATTTCACATTCTTCATGTACAATCTGAACCAGGTTTATGGGTGATAGACAAGACCTCTGTGTTCAACAGTGGTCCTCAAACTAAGGCCCGCGGGCCGAATGTGGCCCCCTGAGGCTTTTTTACTGGCCCCCCCAAACCCAAAATGTATTACTTATAGATGTGGTCAGCTACATCTTTAAATATTGGTGGTCCACATATGGAATAGCAGTGCTGGCACCACCCATCCACATGGAAGCAAGAAAGCAGTAATTTGCTGGTTACCAATCAAATTCCACATCAGGTGACACTGCTGTCCAATTGGACTGCAGGTTGTCACCTGGGTATGCTTCACTGTCTGGCCCGCAAACATTTTTACATTATTTTATGTACAGGTATACTCTGGCCCCCTAGCAGTCTGAAGTATGTTGACCCGGCCCTCGACCCAAAACGTTTGGAGACCCCTGGTGTTCAATGTGCACAACAGAGTAGAGTATAGTACTACTGTGTAACAAAGTAAACCTGAGACAAAAGAAATTAAAGTTTTATACATACACGGGGCTTCTTCCAGCCCCCTTCAGGCTAATCAGTCCCTCGCTGTCCTCCTCCGCTACCTGGATCTTCTGCTATGGGTCCAGGTACTTGAGCCAGTCGGGGATAGTGCGCATGCACATACTCTGCCACTGGGAGCGTACTACACCTGCGCAGCACTATTGCGTAGGTGCAAAATGCTCCTGGCTGTGGGAGCAGCACGTGGCCGGACTGCGCTGACTGGCTGAATTACCGGGACTCATTGCAGAAGATCCAGGTGGTGGAGGTGGATAGCAAGGGACTGATTATCCTGAAGGGGGCTGGAGGAAGCCCCAGGTATGTATAAAACTTTTCTTTTCATCCGTCTCAGTTACCCTTTAATTTGTAGTCACCAAACCAAATTTGAACAACATATCAAATTATTTGATTTCATGAGCAAAGGGAGTGCCTACATTTGCATAAATCAGCATCAATGCAGAATTATTTCCATCTCATTGACCATCTCTATTAGTGACACGGCTACACATCAGGCTTTATACTTACAGCATAGATGTTATTTAGATGTTATTTAGTGTAAATCTATATCTATATATATCTATATATATATATATATATATATATATATATATATGAGATTCCTGTGTACATATCATATTTACAATCACAATCAGATATGTATATCTGACTTTAAAAATGCGGGGACTGCTTTATTGAAGCAGCACAAGTAACTATTTTGTGTTTGGTTTATTTCATTTTTTTGGACTAAGCAGAGCTATTACTGTATATATAAATTATTTATGATGACTATATCTGAGAAATTGAACATTTTATCATATTTTCAATTTTAATTGCAGTTTAAATTCAGTCGGAGTCGGTGCACTTTTTCCCGACTCCGACTCCAGGTACCCAAAAATTGCTCTGGCTCCACGAATCCGACACTGACTGAGTCCACAGCCCTGATGTGATTAGTGCTGAATTTTAGGGTCTAAAACTGGATCCTAGACCCTAAAATCCAGAACTAATCATACCGCCAAGTTGATAATCCAGCAACTAGACTAGCCAATGACAAATGCAATGTAATACATGGGGAGTTAAGTAGACATTTCCACTAATTGTTTCATTTTTTTGGTGGCCATTGCTTGCTTTGATGAGCTTCTGCTAACAGTGTACTTGACTGGATGTGTTGAAATCAACACAGAGACGTTTCACTGATCATTTTCACTGCTCACTTGCACTTATCCATTCAACCTCCATGAAACAGATCACACTGTTCAGCCAGGAGTCACACAGCATGTCTGCACAGTGCTTCTTCCTAAACGCTGCCCAGAACAATGACTAATGTACACTTTAGGTAACAGTTATTTAAAATATACATGTTGCCTTACTGTTTGTCATTTACTGCCAGACATAAAACTGAGGAACTTAGCTGTTCAACTACTGTACCTTGCTGATGTTGTTAGGATGTTTGGCTCTTTCCAGTCAGCATTTTCTGCCATTGGCTTGTCTTAATTAAAGATCAGGGTATGTTACCTGCAAATTAAAACTTTAAAACCTTATGTGTTTATGTTTTTTGTAGATCATTTATCGAGCTATGTCACCTCCTTATTCAGCTGTGGATCCTTACAGTAAAGAAGCACAATACAAACTGAAGATCACTAATCTCCGTGTTCAGCTGCTAAAGCAACAGCTGTGTCCATGCCACAACAAGGACTCAGACATCAAACCGCAGTCTTTAGCCCACTATGCTGTTTACGATTTCATAGTAAAGGGAAGCTGCTTTTGCAATGGACATGCAGATCACTGCGTTCCAGTTGATGGGTTTCGACAAGTCCGGACAACCAGCAAACTCCAGGTGGTGAGTATAAAATTATTACACAATACTTTTCATTGCTAAATATAAATGTTGTTTATAAAGCTTGTGCAGGAAAGTGTGATCTGTGAAATAACTGGCTGGCACAGATGTATGTTCATATCATTGCAGGCTATGGGGGTGATTTACTAAACATGGGCATCAGTGAACATTCTTCATTTTCTTTCCTATAACACTTGTACCCCTTAAGGTGGTCATACACTTATATATTTGCACCAGATTCGACCATCAGATAGATTTTGGTCAGATGCCTGTCAAGTTAAATCTGACAGGAATCTATCTGATGTGTGCCACACACTAGGAACAGATTTCCAATACATTTCAGAATTAAATCTATTGGCAATCGATCTAAATGCACCATTAGATTGACCATTAGATCCAATGCAACTCTATGGGCCATCGATTTGCTGCCAGCAGCAGATTGACCCAGATTTTCCATCCTGTCAGATAGATCAATTTGATCAAAATCAACCACACATCGATTGATAGATTTTATAGAATCGATTTCCATATAATCGATTTTCCATAGAATCGATCAATTGATTGATGGCTGAAATCAACCAGTGTATGGGCCCCTTTAGTGTTCTTTTTTTGTCATATCCTACTAGAACATTATTACATAGATTGTAAGCCTTTGGCAGGGTCCTACTAGTGTACTCTACATGATTGTGTGCTCCTTTTCTATGACCGCCTCGTATTACTGGGCCTACCTAACCAGCCCAAAATCACATGATAATGTATTCTGTACCATTTTTGCCTTGTATGGGTAATGTAAAGTGGCTGGATAGTGTAATGGTTAAGGGCTCTGCCTCTGACACAGGAGACCAGGGTTCGAATCTCGGCTCTGCCTGTTCAGTAAACCAGCACCTATTCAGTAGGAGACCTTAGGCAAGTCTCCCTAACACTGCTACTGCCTATAGAGCGCGTCCTAGTGGCTGCAGCTCTGGCGCTTTGAGTCCGCCAGGAGAAAAGCGCGATATAAGTGTTTATCTTTGTATAGCTTTGTTCTATGTTGTAAAACCTTGTTACGTCCGTCATCCTTAGCATCATTGTATATATTTCTTGTCCAGCGCTGCGTAATATGGTAGCGGTTTATAAATAAAATAAATAATAATAGATGCACACAGTGGTTTGCAAAAGTATTCGGCTCCCTTGAAATTTTCCACGTTTTGTCATATTACTGCCATGTGAAAGACCAATACAAAGTGGTGTACATGTGAGAAGTGGAACGAAAATCATACATGATTCCAAATATTTTTTACAAATAAATAACTGCAAAGTGGGGTGTGCGTAATTATTCAGCCCCCTTTGGTCTGAGTTCAGTCAGTTGCCCATAGACATTGCCTGATGAGTGCTAATGACTAAATAGAGTGCAACTGTGTGTAATCTAATGTCAGTACAAATACAGTGGCTCTGGGACAGCCTCCGAGGTTGTCTAAGAGAATACTGGGAGAAACAACAACATGAAGTCCAAAGAACACACCAGACAGGTCAGGGATAAAGTTATTGAGAAATTTAAAGCAGGCTTAGGCTACAAAAAGATTTCCAAAGCCTTGAACATCCCACGGAGCACTGTTCAAGCGATCATTCAGAAATGCAAGGAGTATGGCACAACTGTAAACCTACCAAGACAAGGCTGTCCACC
Organism: Hyperolius riggenbachi; assembly: GCF_040937935.1. NCBI lineage: Eukaryota > Metazoa > Chordata > Amphibia > Anura > Hyperoliidae > Hyperolius > Hyperolius riggenbachi. The sequence goes on from NC_090648.1 coordinate 318,627,492, forward strand.
TAAACTCACAGGCCGAACAAGGAGAGCGCTGATCAGAAATGCAGTCAAGAGGCCCATGGTGACTCTGGACGAGCTGCAGAGATCTACACCTCAGGTGGGGGAATCTGTCCATAGGACAACTATTAGTCTTGCACTTCACAAAGTTGGCCTTTATGGAAGAGTGGCAAGAAGAAAGGCATTGTTAACAGAAAAGCATACTAAGTCCCATTTGCAGTTTGCCACAAGCCATGTGGGGGACACAGCAAACATGTGGAAGAAGGTGCTCTGGTCAGATGAGACCAAAATGAAACTTTTTGGCCAAAATGCAAATCGCTATGTGTGGCGGAAAATTAACACTGCACATCACTCTGAACACACCATCCCCACAGTCAAATATGGTGGTGGCAGCATGATTATCTGTGGGTGCTGCTCTTCAGCAGGGACAGGGAAGCTGGTCAGAGTTGATAGGAAGATGGATGGAGCCAAATACAGGGCAATCTTGGAAGAAAACCTCTTGGAGTCTGCAAAAGACTTGCGACTGGGGCGGAGGTTCACCTTCCAGCAGGACAATGACCCTAAACATAAAGCCAGGGCAACAATGAAATAATTAAAAAAAAACATATCCATGTGTTAGAATGGCCCAGTCAAAGTCCAGATCTAAATCCAATTGAGAATCTGTGGCAAGATCTGAAAACTGCTGTTCACACACTGTCCATCTAATCTGACTGAGCTGGAGCTGTTTTGCAAAGAAGAATGGGCAAGGATTTCAGTCTATAGATGTGCAAAGCTGGTAGAGACATACCCTAAAAGACTGGCAGCTGTAATTGCAGCAAAAGGTGGTTCTACAAAGTATTGACTCAGGGGGCTGAATAATTACGCACACCCCACTTTGCAGTTATTTTTTTTTCTTTATGTTTGGAATCATGTATGATTTTCATTCCACTTCTCATGTGTACAACACTTTGTATTGGTCTTTCACATGGAATTCCAATAAAATTGATTCATGTTTGTGGCAGTAATATGGCAAAATGTGGAAAACTTCAAGGGGGCCGAATACTTTTGCAAACCACTGTAATAAGGATTCAGATTATCCCAAAGGAAAACAAGGAACCTGACCCTAATTACAAGGATTTACAGTGTGAAAAAACATCAAAAATTATATTATTTCACATTATTTCTGCAACATCTAATAAAAATGATTGATCTTTACTATACAATCAATATTTATACTGTAAAAAAATAATATTTCAAATAAGTATATGGGCAAACTTTTACCAATACACCATAAATAGTACATCCTCCTCAATGCCTGATGTACATTTCACGGCCACACTGCCACTTCCTCAGAGGCTGAACAAGAAATTCACAATTATTATTTATTGGATTTATATAGCACAAACATATTTGGCAGCTCTGGACAATAAATAAAGTTACAGACAATGATTATATGGGTGACAGACAACACAATGCCAGATCATAGACTGGGAGTAGTAGTACCAATATCATGTTTTGTATAACTAGATATTGGGAGAACCTTGATAGGTTATATTATTTTTCTGTTCTCATATCAGTCCTTCTCTTTCCATAAGTAGAAATGTGTATCAGGTTGGATATGTGTATGTGGAAGCAGGCAGAGTGAAGAGTGCTCACCTGTTGTTGTTGGCTTTAGCTGTATTGTATATTAAATACTGTGTATCTGAAATCTTTAAAGGGGAACTAAAGTAAGAGGTATACGGAGGCTGCCATATTTATTTCCTTTTAATCAATACCAGTTGCCTGGCAGCCCTGCTGGTGTATTTCTCTGCAGTAGTATCTGAATAACACCAGAAACAAGCATGCAGCTAGTCTTGTCAGATCTGACTTTAAAGTCTGAAACACCTGATCTGCTGCATGCTTGTTCAGGGGCTATGGCTAATAGTATTAGAGGCAGAGGATCAGCAGGGCTGCCAGGCAACTGGTATTGATTAAAAGGAAATAAATATGGCAGCCTCTATATACCTCTTACTTCAGTTCCCCTTTAAGCTGCTGAGCATGGAGCATGAAAACGTGAGTTTTGAGGGTTCGTTTAAAGGAGGGGGCGAGTCTGATGGCTGGTGGGAGCGAGTTCCAGAAATTGGGGGCATCCCTAGTGTAGTCTTGCAGTCGCATGTGGGAGTGAGAAGTGCACGGTGTGTACAGGTGCAGGTCGTTGGAGGATCGGAGGGGAAGGAGGGTATGTGCCTGTGGATGATAACAGAGATATACCAATTTGTAGACCTAGCACAGAATTTTGAACTTGATCCTGAAGCAGATGGGGAGCCACTGGAGGGATTTACAAACAGCAGTTGTGGAGGCGCCACAATGGGAGGAGTTGATCAGTCTGGCTGCTGCATTCATTACGGGTTGAGGGAGGAGTGATGCGGTTTAAAGAGACTTGCAATTGTGAAGTCAGGAAATGATGAGGGCATGAATGAGGAGTTTGGTGGTGTCAGGGGACAGGAATGAGTGCATCCTTGAGATGTTGCGGAGGTGGAAGTTTCAGGAATGGGTAATGATTTAGACGTGGGGTGCAAAGGAGAGGGGTGAGTCCAGGGTGATACATAGGCAGCGGGCTTGGGGAGCAGAGCTGATGCTTGTGCTGTCGATTGTGATATGCATATCTGGATGAGGTGCAGCTGGGCGGAGCTGCCATATCAGGAGCTCAGTTTGAGGGAAGGGGTCCATGAGGACCCAAAGAAACATAGAGATGCATTTTCTCCATGGACTGTCTGTTCGGATGGCAGAGTGACGTGAGCCTGGAGACATAGACCCTATGATAGATGCAAAAAGGACACAATAGGTGCCCCCCATATAGATAGCTAGGCATAGGTGCCCCCTATATAGTGCCCCTACATATAGATAGCTATGTATAGGTGCCCCCCATATATAGGTAGCTAGGCATAGGTTCCCCCAATATAGATAGCTAGGCATAGGTCCCCCCATATAGATAGCTAGGCATAGGTTCCCCACCATATCGATAGCTAGGCATAGATGCCCCATATAGCTAGGCATAGGTGCCCCCCATATAGATAGCTAGGCATAGGTTCCCCCAATATAGCTAGCTAGGCATAGGTCCCCCCATATAGATAGCTAGGCATATGTGCCCCTCATATAGATAGCTAGGCACAGGTGCCCCCTATATATATATATATATATATATAGCTAGGCATAAGTGCCCCCCACATATAGATAGCTATGTATAGGTGTCCCCCACATAGATAGCTAGGCATAGGTGCCCCCCCACATATAGATAGCTAGGTATACGTGCCTCCCATAAAGATACTTAGGCATAGGTGCCTGCCATATAGATGGTTAGGCATAGATGCCCCCCCCCCCTCCCTCCACCAGCCGCCACTCTCCTCCACCCCCCTTCACTGACCCTGCATGCCCAGAGGAGCATGCAGCACTGAGACATCTGATAGCGGCGACCAGCAGTGGAGAGGAGAGTGGAGGGTAACGGCGTGTATACAGGAAAAGCACTTCCTGTATACAAGTCCTTACCCACCGCTCTCCTCTCCACTGCGGATCGCCGCTAATCAGATGTCTCAGTGCTGCAAGCCACCGGGGACCGGATAACAATAATATTTATATAGCGCTTTTCTCCCTGGGGACTCAAAGCGCAACATATTGAGGAGAGCGGTGGACAAAGAGGAAGGAGGGCTGGGGAGGAAGGAGGTGGGCAGGACGCGTCTCTCCCTTTGCCTCTCCCTATTGGCTGTGTGCTGCTCTGCATAGGGCAGCAGAGCAGCACAATCAGACGGTACGCCGGCGCTGCATAGTCAGCATCTGGCATACTATTTTAAAATGCCGACGCGATCTACCCAGCAGTCCTTTGTAATCTACTGGTAGATCGCGATCGACGCATTGGGCAGCCCTGCTCTATGGTCCTCCCGTGCATCTGTCTCCTCCGAGCTGTGGCCAGGAGCACGGTGTCCGGTGTATGGGACCTGTACCTTGCACAGGTTTAGGCGGGTCCTAGACCCTATGTGCCTCCAGCGTCATTACGCATTTCGGCGCTTCATGCCTTAGTCAGATCTGATCTGATGAAGGCGTGAAGTGCCAAAACGCATAATCTTGTAAGTACAACTTGTATTGTGATGAATAAAACTATTTAAGGTAATTTCAGGGTGATCAGAACTATAGTGCTAATTTTGTTCTGGACCACATAATAACAATAACTTGGCACCCCTCTGCTGCACATTGTAAGCCTGTGAAATGAATTGCGATGATTAATGTTTAAAGTAGTTGAGTGTTTATCTGAATGCTGAGGTGTGGATCTCCAGCTGCTTACTGTCTGCACATGAAATCATGTTTGTTTCCTGGCTTTCAAATGATTGTTACAAGCTTGCATAGAAAACCTCGCGTGACAGTCGTATAGTAGAATGAAGCATGTGGTTGGTCCGAGACACATAATACCTGGCCATTTGTGCTGAAATGTAATTATTGGTATTATTCTGTGCTGATGACACGCGTGGGATTGATGAAGTGATACGCAGAGGTGTCATGTGGATTTATTCAAACACTGAACAGAGCTTTGATCCTGAATAATCTGATATTAGCAGCTGTATCCAGTTTCAAAAACCATGTGTGCCCAAAAATGAAACCTTCTCTCTGACACACATTAAACGTTCGCTATTCACACAAGAAATCTAAAACCATTTAAAATATATTAGCTCAGCCTCTGTGGTTCCCCACAGCAGCTCCATTTGTAATTGAATCTTTAATTCACTAGTATACAGTTTGACTTTATGGCATTTTCTGCTTTAAACCAAGTATTGTGACCTTTGTAAGTACAGCTTCAAGAACTACTATAAAAGCACCAGGATCATTCAAATTCTTGCAGAGCATTACATTGTGGGATAAGATAGATGAGATAATAAAACGTTTTATGAAGACAGGTGTCTGCAATTCTTTTCTGACCTGCACTACAGAAGACAGTAAATATCTTGCTAAATCACCATTTAGTATTGCAAGCAGCAGATTATCAGCGTGTGTGTGACTGTGAAGGTACCTGCCTGCTCCATGCACCGAATACGTTTCTGATCCTGTTACATAAAAAAACCTCTGACAAAAGGACTCCTCATCTCCTGTATGCACGGATACTTCAAGCTAACATGATGGAGGTGGTGCTGTAATGCTGGATCAGCACAAAATTTTGTGTGATGCAGTCCAGGTGGTTGTGAGAGTGGGAGGAGTCAAGACAGCATGGTCTGTTATACTCACCGCTCCATGTTCTGGTCCCTGTTCCGCCTGTCTGTATGTGTGCTCATGCAGCTACCTGCACTCTCTAGATGAGTGCTGGAGGTGTAGGCCTGGGTGCACATTCACATGTGCATGACCCAGCAGGAACTGCACCAAGGCCAATAACTTCACCCCTCACCCAGTGCTGATTGAACTGTGGGCTCTAGTGAGAGTAATCTACTTCTCTTGAGCCTTGCTCCGCCAGTTCTGAACTTTTTTTATGATCCAGTTTTACACTAGTGTATTGCGTGACCCTGTTTTGCCGCAGGTTAACGTTACGCCAATGAAATTGTATGGGGCATTTCATACCTGGTGCCGTGAAATGCTATCTGCCGGAAGTCACAAACAGCACGTTGTTTGGCGTTGCACAGCAATTTGCAGTGAACTGAAGCTATGTACAGTGGGTTGCAAAGGTATTCGGCCCCCTTGAAGTTTTCCACATTTTGTCATATTACTGCCACAAACATGAATCAATTTTATTGGAATTCCACATGAAAGACCAACACAAAGTGGTGTACACATGAGAAGTGGAATGAAAATCATACATGATTCCAAACATTTTTTACAAATAAATAACTGCAAAGTGGTGTGTGCATAATTATTCGGCCTCCTTTGATCTGAGTGCAGTCAGTTGCCTATAGATATTGCCTGATGAGTGCTAATGACTAAATAGAGTGCACCTGTGTGTAATCTAATGTCAGTACAAATACAGCTGCTCTGTGAGGGCCTCAGAGTTTGTCTAAGAGAATATTGGGAGCAACAACACCGTGAAGTCCAAAGAACACACAAGACAGGTCAGGGATCAAGTTATTGAGAAATTTAAAGTAGGCTTAGGCTACAAAAAGATTTCCAAAGCCTTGAACATCCCACGGAGCACTGTTCAAGCGATCATTCAGAAATGGAAGGAGTATGGCACAACTGTACGCCTACCAAGACAAGGCCATCCACCTAAACTCACAGGCCGAACAAGGAGAGCGCTGATCAGAAATGCAGTCAAGAGGCCCATGGTGACTCTGGACGAGCTGCAGAGATCTACAGCTCAGGTGGGAGACTCTGTCCATAGGACAACTATTAGTCATGCACTCACTGTACAAAGTTGGCCTTTATAGAAGAGTGGCAAGAAGAAAGGCATTGTTAAAAGAAAGCATAAGAAGTCCCGTTTGCAGTTTGTCACAAGCCATGTGGGGGACACAGCAACCATGTGGAAGAAGGTGCTCTGGTCAGATGAGACCAAAATGCAACTTTTTGGCCAAAATGCAAAAAGCTATATGTGGCAGAAAACTAACACTGCACATCACTCTGAACACACCATCCCCACTGTCAAATATGGTGGTGGCAGCATCATGCTCGGGGGGTGCATCTCTTCAGCAGGGACAGGGAAGCTGGTCAGAGTTGATGGGAAGATGGATGGAGCCACATACAGGGCAAGACTTGAGACTGGGCGGAGGTTCACCTTTTAGCAGGACAATGACCCTAAACATAAAGCCAGGGCAACAATGGAATGGTTTAAAACAAAACATATCTATGTGTTACAATGGCCCAGTCAAAGTCCAGATCTAAATCCAATCGAGAATCTGTGGCAAGGTCTGAAAACTGCTGTTCACAAACGCTGTCCATCTAATCTGACTGAGCTGGAGCTGTTTTGCAAAGAAGAATGATCAAGGATTTCAGTCTCTAGATGTGCAAAGCTGGTAGAGACATACCCTAAAAGACTGGCAGCTGTAATTGCAGCAAAAGGTGGTTCTACAAAGTATTGACTCTGGGGGCCGAATAATTACGCACACCCCACTTTGCAGTTATTTATCTGTAAAAAATGTTTGGAATGATGTATGATTTTCGATTCACTTCTCACATGTACACCACTTTGTATTGGTCTTTCACATGAAATTTCAATAAAATTGATGCATGTTTGTGACAAAATGTGGAAAACTTCAAGGGGGCTGAATACTTTTGCAACCCACTGTAAGTCTAAGACGACGCAGGGTTTTTTACATTTTCGGCGTACACGTTGCAGCGTGCATGCGCAGAAGCTTATTTTTTTTGATACAATTCTGTGCAGTTCAAATTTCGGCCACAGGAAGTGAGCCCTAGAGAGCCTCACTTCCTGCTTGGCCTGCAGCCAGAAGGGAGATTACTGTGCATTGCTGCGGTAATCCCCAAAGGCTATTTTTAGCGATCATCGCACCATAATGCTGCTACAACGCCGGTTTCCAGTGTGAAACCGGCCTCAATCTGTGCTCCTTGTAATGATTTCAGCCTTTGACCTCATTTACTGCTTTTTGCCTGTCCCTGACCTTGGCTTGTGACCTGACCTTGAAATCATTGCTTCCTGCCCTTGACCTTGTCAGATGAGTTTGTCAGATCTCTCCTGAGAACATCTGCAATACATTATAACTACATTACTGATCTGGGATATCTGTGACTCAATTGCCACATTTAATATATATGAATGTTCTTTAAGCCTTCACCCTTCAGCAGTTGTGATATTTCACAGCTATGAACAATACATGCAAGTTCCTGTCTGATCAACTGTAGTTGCATCCAAGATTAAAAAAAAAGTGAGAGGAATGGCATTTCCCTTCAACGCAAAGGAATGTCATGTGAACAGGAGAATGATTTGGTACCAAGCTCTCAAGGAACTTCCATTCCTAAGTGGTCATTGAATAAATGAGTTCTTACAAGGTTCAGCAAATATAAAGTCTCTCACAGAAGCTGTTAAACTGAGACACTCAACAGAAGTGTTGTTGCTTGGGAAAAATTGCCTGAATGTCACATATTTGATTCAGGAATGCTTACAACAAACAGTTATATTCCCTGGAAAATGTGATTTTCTATCCCATAATGCTGCTGCAGCCATTCGGTGATGAGGGCAAGCAGTAACAACAAAAACAACCGAAGGTGCTCTCATAGACTCAGGAATCCATGTTAGTTTTGACATCCATCTAGATCAGTGATGGCTAACCTTGGCTCTCCAGCTGTGGTGAAACTACAAGTCCCATGAGGCATTACAGTACTCTGACAGCTCTAAGCATAACTCGGGAAGGCAGAGGCATGAAGGTACTTTTGTCACAGCTGGAGTGCCAAGTAGCCATCACTGATCTAGATGGACATCTTGGAAAACCTGATTTATGTCCCCACCCAAAGTTTTTTTAATACCAGCCACGTTATAATTACCGGCTATTAGGGTCCATTCTCCAGATTAGGTGTTTTTGTAGCTATCATTTTTATGGGTGTCAAGATCATGATGACTTTGTGGGTCACCAAGGAAAGTGGTGTGAACTTTGGTGTGCTCCATTAAACCTTTGTTGGGGGACCGCACAATATGCAGTAATGCCACTGTACTGCTCTATAGCTTAAAATGACAGCAGAGATGATGTACAGAGAGGAAAGGGAGAGGATTGGCCCAGCAGAAAATAAAGTTAGACAAATCAATTTTTGGGGGTTGATTCAATCAATCTGATAAAATCTGTGGGAAATCTACTGCCTCCAATATACAGTATACGATTCATCAACTTTCTATCACATTGGACAGTTTACCTATCAAAACTGTGGCCAGATTTTGGAAAATCTCTGCGATTGGGACAGTATTCATTAGTTGTTCACTGCATTGATTAGTACTGTTTTAGCAGTACAATCAATGCTGGATACGTTTCTGTAGAAATCTAATAAAAGATCAAGTGTCTAATGTGGTGAAGCTAGCTATGCATTCATAGATTGCTACCTGATGGGACAAATGATTGATTCCTCTCTGAGGAGAATTGATTCATAAAGGAAAGCAAAAGTGAGGAAACCCGGATAAGGTAAAAATGGCACAGGAGGAGCGCCGATAAAAATAGTCCCGCCATAGACGGCAGTTATCGGGTGCTATAATTATCATTCATTGCTGCTAATTGTGGTTATTACTATTGCGGTGGAGGGTGGGGGTAGATTATGGGTTAAGGTTAGGCATGGGAGTGGTTATGTTTAGGCATGGGGGGTTTAACATTAGGCATCGGGTGGGGTGGTTAAGGTTAGGCAGTACCAGTCGGTGGGGAGGGGTCTTAGGGTTAGGTAGAGGGAGGGTTCTGTGTGAGAGTAGGCTTAGGTTATAGTAAAATACAGCTAAAGATCACCAATATTTTACTACAGGAAGTAAGTAGTAGAATATTAGTAATGTTACCTGTATTCTACTAGCGGCAGTTTCCGGCACTATTTTTACCGGAAGCCATTTTTATAGCTATGCGATTAAACTGCATACATGGACTTTCATCACCCGGTCACTCTGGCGCAGGGTGACCAAATAACGGCTCACCCTGCTGCCGCTCAAATTGTGGGTGCTGCTAATTACTATTTCCCCTCAGAGTCGTGGCAGATCAGAGGGAGAATTAATTTGGGGTCCGGCGATCACCGGCACATGGACTACACTGCTGCGAACCATAGACATAAAAAACATTATGTCTATGGTGGCACCCAGGTCAGGCGCAGCGCGGGGAAGAGCATGCGCCAAAATAACCTGCTTCAGATTAAACCTCCCAGAGCAAGGTGTGTGTATGAAAAAAGAAGCACACTTCCTGATAACCTTTACAAAGGTTTAACTGCTAATAATATTTGGCAGGCTGGTAATCGCATGTATGTCAGTGAAATTACACTCTAAGCTGAACTCAAAAGTTCAAGGATCAGTTTTTACCATCACATGTAAATATCTTACTTGACAACTTGTTATGAGGCTGTAGCATTCTATAGGGATTATCCCAGAGATCAGAAATCATACATTAATGGAGTACGTCGTTTGTATCTAAGCTGTCACATATCTGAGGTTGAATCCTGTCAGCATGACTCACTGGTACTACACTACGGGATTTGCCTTTTCTTTCATGTAATCTTCAAAGCGCAGAAAATGCATTCATTTTGAATATTTGTATGCCTCTTTTTTCAATGTTCCATTTGGTTTGTTTTATATTAAGCATAACAGTAACAGTTTTCAGCAGATACTGTATCAAACATACTGACTGGGTCTGGAAAGGCTTCTGAGGCTTCTCAGGATAAACAGTGTGAGAGTGTGGCAGGGAAGCCTGCAGAAGTGTATTGAATGACAGTTGTATTGGTGTAAAGCGAGAACTCTCTGCAGAGACATGCTGCTGCTGAGCGATAGGCCTCGACATCATTCAGTCCCATGCCAGCTAGCATTCCATGTTTTACAGAGAAATGCAGGTAATGTCAAAATATTTTCCTTTTTTAAAAGACAAGAATGCCTGCTCAATATTATGAAATCTACCATATGTCAAAGATTACACAGAAATACTGTACGGTAACAGTATCAATGGTGATATACTGTATCCTTCAGCTGCCATCAGTCATAAGATATGATAATCGCTAACATGTACTGTATGTATACAGTTACACACGGATATGTGAAATCCAATGCATATTTTTACTTCACTGTCAATCTTATTTAAATAGGGATTTTTAGACATTCTCAAAGTACGGTATATTTCTCCCACTTGTGCAATGGTGTGGTCCCCAGTGTGAGTTTTGCATTGGACCCCCTCAGCTCTCTATACATAACAATTGATACGGAGCACCAAAACCTGCAAAAGACAGCCACAGTGTAAAGAGGTGTAAAAAGGGGAGGGGAAATGATAATTAATAACTTCCACTATTATAACCATGTATACAGGTGATCATTACCGGCATAGCACCAAAGAAGAGCTAATACATAGGTTTAAGGACCGTCCCTGATGGGCTCCTTCTGTTTCAGGGGCCCTGAGATAGTAACAACTCGAACACTACCCCCGGGCTGTACGGCTTTTACCTGTATCAATAAAGTTGGTATTCCATTAAACCAAGGGTTTTGTGTGGAACTTCCTCCTTTCTGCTGTCTTTGTGGGTCAAGTCGCCTAGTTCCAGCACTAGCCTAGTGTCCGAGGTGTAGCGGATTTCACTTACTCACTCAAAAGTGCGAGGAGCGCAATGACCACTTAAATTTAATCTGTAAACCTCACATTTGTGGGGGAGCAACTCTGGAATGATCATATCCGGCTCTACAAACAAACAAATTCCTCAGTGTCTTTAAAAACAGACCAACTTTATTCAGAAAATTCTTGTTGCAACTTTTTGGAATTTTTCAAATAAAGTTGGTCTGTTTTTGAAGACACCAAGGAATTCTTGTGTTTGTATAGTTACAACTCCTGTAGTATATCCAAATGTAGGTTATATATCCTGGTTTCAGCATTAGAAATGCTTCCTATATGTACAGTATATATTGCTGTAAATTGGTATGTAACCCCACCCCCCCAGTGATGTTTATCCTAGGCTATTCAGTTATGCTGTTGTCTCCTCCCAGTGCACTCTGGGAGATCAGGTGTTGTTTCTGCTCACTTCAATATACAAAACAAACAAACATTCCGCAGACCTGCACCTGCTAGAAGTAAAGATGTTGCCACCAGTGATACATTTAAAGAGTACGTACGGTCAAAATTACAGACTTGAAGGCATTGCCGTGGCCTTCCCTCAACTTGGCACCCACTGCCTAATTGGGGCAGGCTGTGGCACTGCCGGCAGAGGTTTCCGTAGAGTTTTGGCTGACTTTGCAAACATGGTCAGGACTGCCGGGGGGGTGCGGCGGAGCATCACTTGTGACCTGAAAACATCAGGGCAGGTGAGTAGAGTATTTAACCCTCCGCCCCCATCTGTACTTATTAAGGCAGAGCCCTGCCAGGCTTTGTCATTTCACCTTAGGTACTATTTAAAACTGTGAATCAGGGAGAAGAAAGATTTTACAGTGGGAAAACACTAACTAAGTAATGTATTCATGAATAATGTAAAATGTAAGCAATTTTAATCATTTAGTTACATTTAGTAACTTGCTGGTAGACACCAACTCTGCTGCCTGCTCCATGTTTCTGGAAGAACCCCTGTCACATGACCGACAGAGGGTGTTTTCTGGAACGGTTGCATCAAATATGATGAATCTGGGAAGATGAACGAGAGCGTTAGTATTATGCAGTTTATTCCTGCTTGATGAAACTTCTCACTATGGTGAGTATTGTACGTTACAGATGATTTATCAAATGTATCAGACAGAAACATGTAGTCTGCCCATAGTAAGGGGTCAGATTCCAGTTATTGTTGTAGTGGAGGTTAGAGAATGAAATGTACATATGAAGGACCCAGGGAAGTTTTCTAACATGAAATGCAATTTCTCTGCTGAAAGTTTGTGTAATATGTTGGGCTTTTCTGCCCAAACCCATGAAAGACCTAACATAGTAATGTCTGTTACTGACATCACTTGACCTACGGTATGTAAGATTGCTGGTATTGTTTCATGTTTGCTTTTCTTATATTCAGGTCCATGGACGATGTGTCTGCAAGCACCACACGACAGGTCCTCACTGTGAGCTGTGTGCCCCCCTTTATAATGACCAGCCTTGGAAAGCAGCAAATGGTAAAACAGGAGAAGCCAACATATGTAGAAGTAAGTGTGGGCTGGGAATACTGGGGTTAAACAAGGTTCCTGGCTGACCTGGAATGAATTGCAAAATCTTTACATTGAGTTATGCACATTATTTTCAGCTAATTCTACGGAAACCTCTTATTTTTCCTTCTATAAATCTCTTCCTTACCTCCTGTATCCTCTTGCCCTCTCATGCGAGGACACATATTTTAAACCTTATGAAGGCTGCATCACATTTTTCCATGCTTTATATAACTATGTAATGTGAAGGCATGAACTTGTGTGTGGTATTTCCACGGTACTGAATCACCACTGACCCAGCCTGCGTACAAAGCTGCCTCATGGACACAACAGGCTCAGCTTCATATTTGACATTTTACAGTGTGCTATTGATTGCACTGCTGTACAAATAATGACATTTCTTGGTAACAAAGCAGCAGCTATTTTTAATGTACTATGGGTACACACCCATGGAGTATGAAGGATCACTCCCATGGAAACATTCTAAATGGAGGGATGATCTGAATCCATGATCTGGAGGAGAGGAAGCAGGGAAAGATTGCTTTAAAAAAAGGAGAAACAAGTTTCTAATATTGGCCATCTTGTCCTCTGCCAACCACCCTCTACATTTGCAATTAATGTGAGGGTACAGGTACACAATGCAGTCTTCAGGTGCAATGGTACAATATTTTTTTCAGATGCAATAATTTGATTGGATTTTTATGATCAAATTGTACAGAAAACCTCAGTATGTGGAGAAATGGACATGAAATGATTCTATGGTCAATTGGAATAGAGAAATGTTGTCAATCAGAACGGTGAACAATACCAGTTGCCTGATAGTCCTGCTGATATTTCTGTTCAGTAGTGTCTGAATCACACACCTGAATGATTCTATGGCTAAAATTATTAGAGGCAGTGGCCCCTAGATAACTCTATATTTAGCATGGTGGCATAGTGGCTAGCGCTTTCGCCTGGCAGCGCTGGGTCCCCAGTTCGTAATCCCAGCCAGCCAACATCTGCAAGAAGTTTGTATGTTCTCCCCGTGTCTGCGTGGGTTTCCCCCGGGCATTCCGGTTTCCTCCCACATCCCAAAAACATACAGATAAGTGAATTGGCTTTCCCCTAAATTGCCTCTAGACTACAATGCATACACTACACAATACATACACATAGGACATATAACTATGGTAGGCACTAGATTGTGAGCTCCTTTGAGGGACATTTAGTGATAAGACAATATATACTATGTACAGCGCTGCGGAAGATGTCGGCGCTATATAAATAATAATAATTATATATATACACCATGTGCCATAATGACTCCACTAATCTGATTAGAGGAATCATTATGGCACGGTGGTATATATAGCATTGTGCACTCAAAGTGATGTATGTATGTTTTCTGCCCTTGCCTTGACAAACGGGACCGGATTGGCCCCAAAATGATCGTCTGTGTAGGGTCAAATGTCTGTACGTGTTTGACGGAACAATAAACCTGAATCATTCCCGATATACTGTACCCAGTGCAAGAACCGGTTAAAGGGTACCTAAAGTAGAAAAAAGTGGACAGTTTAATTTACCTGGACCTTCTTCCAGCCCCCTGCAGTCCCCGTCCCCTCACCACCATTCCACACTCCTCCATTCACCTGCAGCACCTATCTGAAACCTGGCTGACTGGGCCATTCAGATGCTGTTGCACATGCACAGCCCGGGCCTTGCGCCTCCTAGATTACCAGGAGCATTCTGCTCATGTGCAGTAGCAATTTTTATGTACTGCGAAAGCGCAGAGCGCGCCCGTCCATGGGAGCATGATCAGGAGGTGAGCAGCCCAGGGTAATGCGTGCAGCTGTCAAAAGGGCGCTGCAGCTGAACAGTGGAGCACAGAATGGCGGCGCAGGCATAGGGGGACTGCAGAGGGCAGGAGGAAGCCTCAGGTAAGTTAAACTGCCCACTTTTATTCCACTTTAGGTTCCCTTGAAGGCTAAAATACAGACTCTTGTCAGTCTATTTTGTATCAAACTGTTGGCCAAGGTCCTATGGAAAGGCAGAGGCTTACATGAAACCCTTTTAGATTATGCAATTGCGATGGAGTCTGTTGGTCTAGTAATCATAACTTGTGTATCTTCTGTTGCATCTGTATAGTCATTTTGTCTAATAGGCAGCTATTGACACTGTGAATCTGGTTTATTGTTCATGTATTAAACATGAGTATATAGACTTTCCTATAACTCCTGGTTCTTTGGAGTGTTTAGATCAAATCATTCTGATATTATGTTCTGGGTCATGTCTGTTTTTAATGTTGCATGACCTTCAAGAAAAGATTATTTATGGAATATTTCCCTTGCTTTACAAATAGAAGTTGACTAAGAAATCATCTGGGAGCAACCACGGCGCCAGCAGATAAACATCTAGAAGACTGCCTTGCATATCATTATAATATTAAGCAGACATTGCTAAAAGAGAGTGGTGTCTTACCCAGAAAATGCTGTACAAATGATTGACATTATTATTTAGTATTTATATAGCGCCGACATCTTCCACAGCATTGTACAGAGTATATTGTCTTGTCACTAACTGTCCATCAGAGGAGCTCATAATCTAATCCGCACCATAGTCATATATCTATGTATGTATTGTGTAGTGTATGTATTGTAGTGTAGGGCCAATTTAACTTATCTGTATGCTTTTGGGATGTGGGAGGAAACTGGATTGCCCGGAGGAAACCCTCACAGACAGGGTGACAACCTACAAACAAGATTAGAACCGGGGATCCAGCGCTGCGTGGCAAGAGAGCTAACCACTATGCCAGGTGCATCAAGGTATGGCTTACTGACTGAAATCCCACTCACAGATTTTGGTAGGAAATCTATTGAAAATCGATCAAACCACAGCACTGCACTATTTGATGCAGTGCAACATCATGTCTCATCTATCGACCACTGCACCTGCCATGCCACCAAATGCCTAAATTTTTATGAACAATTTTAGGCAAAAATAAACCAAATTTTGATCGATTCCACATTAGGGCAATAGATTTCTGTCAGATTCGATCAATGAGTCGAGTGATGAAATCTGCTAGGAATCAACCAGGAAAAATGATTACAGTACGGCCACCTTTATGCACCAGGCACAATCCGATGAAGAACAGGCTTTCTCCCTGATTCAGTACATTTTGATTTTGTGTCTTCTCACTGAAAATATTTTCACAACTCATCAATAAAATACTCTTATTGATAAAAAACAACATTTTTTCACCCACAACAAGCAAAACATGCTCAGAATAAGGTGCCTTAAAGCGAACCTGAAGCAAGAAGTATATGGATGCTGTTTGTTTTCTTTTAAACAATACCAGTTGCCTGGCAGCCCTGCTGATCTATGTGGCTACAATAGCGTTTGAATCACACTAGAAACAAGCAAGCATCTTCTCAGATCTGACAATGTCAGACACACCTGATCTGCTGCATGCTTGTTCAGGGTCTATGGCTAAAAGTATTAGAGGCAGAGGATCAGCAGGACTGCCAGGCATCTGGTGTTGCTTAAAAGGAAATATAAATGGAAGCCTCCCTACCCCTCTCACGTCAGGTTCCCTTCATATATACTTTAGCACTTAATTTGACATTACTTTTCCTACTTACCTTTTAGTAATTTTTTGTTTGGTGCTGAAAGTGTTTTTGTAGGTAAGGTGATAAAAAATGTCTTCTGTGAGAAAAGTTTATTGAATCAGACTATATGCCTGGTTACTGTTTCTTCTGTCTGTTGCCTACTGTTAAGATTCTGATGCATGCTATTTATAGATCAGTGGCTGTGATACTTATTGTACAATTACTTATGATACCGCAGTCCAGACAAGATACTAGTGCAAAGCAAATAGGTGGAATTTATTTATTTTTTCTTGTTAATCTTTGCACTACCTTCTTTTGTAGAGAAGACAAAGCCTAGACCTTATAATATCTAGGTATGAGTCAACACCTGTTTCCAGTTGTAGCTAGCCAGATACACCGTCCAGATGTACAGAATATGCAGTCCATTACTCCAGCACCTTTTCGACTATAGCTGGACCTGACAGGAGATAGCAATGGGCGCTCGTTTACAGTATAGCCGAGCACAAAGGGATTAAAGGTTACAGTTAAAGGTAGGTGGGAGGGGGGGGGGGGGGAGTTAGTGTTATACATAGATGGGGAGGGTTAATGTGTGGACTATCTTAGGTTAGGGAAGCCGATTACTAATGTTTTACTATTACTGAATTATTTTACTATATTTACCGTACTTAACATTACCAATGTTTTACTATTGACAACTTCAGGCACCCAAATTAACAGGCATCCCTGATCATTATTCTAACTACAAGAAGAAAATGAGAATGAGAAACTTGCAGCCCAAATTCACCTCATGGGAACACTTAACCCATTAGCAGCTTCAATAGAGTTATCTTGTTTGAGATAGGTCAGCAGAACTTGTTGTGCTGTAAATTCTCAAAATGCTTTGATCTCTCTCTACTAGCAGAACATATAGAACAGCCTTTCTCAACCTTTTTACCTTGGAGGAACCCTGTAAATAACATTTGGATCTCAAGGAATCCCTGCAAACAATTTTTTGGTCTCGAGGAACCCCTGCATTTATTTTTCAGGAGGCATGGTCTTTAAATAGGTTAGGCTGCTAATTTCACTATCTCCTATTACACTGCCACTCATTATACTGTCTCCTGACCCCCCAATTTAGTGCTTCTTGTTACAGTACCACCTATTATGGTGTGCTCTATTATACTTCCCCCACGATGGGGTAAAATGCCAAGGAACCCCTGCAGAGTCCTCAAGGAACCCTGGGGTTCCAGGGAACCCTGGTTGGGAAAGCCTGATATAGAAACTGAAAGCAGAAGTCCTATGTTACTCTCTTACACTGCCACCTAGTGATAAGTGGCCATAAATACACATTACAGCAGTACTAATTATAAGAAAGGGAAATGTAACAAATAATAAATAAAAAATGTGCTAAAATAAATTGGCCTGGAGCACTTGCAAACCTCTAAATAAATTGAAGGGTTAAAGGGGCTGTAACAATTTTGGCTTACATGTATTGAAAGGAAAGTTTGGTCTTTTTACAGATTTTAGCTTAGTGTGGCTGCCATTGAAAAGTACTGGTCATTATTGATGTATGGACATCTAATGATGCAGGGCAGACAGAGAAAAAATGTATCACCCTTATTTATTCTTAGAAACTCTTATTTGGCTCACCCTGTTAGTCCATAAAAAAGACTAATAAGGTTCGTGCAGTGCTGCAGCTGCAGGTTTCATCCTCATGTATCTGGTGGAAGAAACAATGCTTTGATTTGAAAAGTAGGAGGAGACCCACAGTAAGTACAGACACAAATCACCCCCCAACATTTTCACATTTTGTTAATTTGCAGTCTGATATGAAGGACACACACAGACAATCATGTTTCCAGCTGTGAGGCAGGGGTCACACATGCAAGATTCGCACACGTTTTGCCCACTGTAAACACCATTAAAGTCAGTGGCCCACTTCAGAATCAGAATTTTTTTGCATTTGTTTGCATTCCGTTTTCTTGCTTTTTTCCCACGTTTTAAAATCGTTTTTCTGTACAACACGCATATTCCCAATTACACTGTATTTTGCAGCAATATGGAACAAACACGGAAAATTGCAAATGGGAAAATGCAATCACAAAGCCCCGGAAAACCCTGAAAAAAATAATGGCAACAGTTCATGAAAAAAATGAATAAAAAAACTAGAATAACTGTGATGCACAAAAGATCAATCCTTCCCCTCCCTTCCTGTGTCAATACTTTGTGTAACCTCCTCGCTTTAAAGACATCCTTGAGTGTGTTTGTATACTGAGATAAGTCTCTACCAAAGCAGAACTGCTAGCTATTCATCATTTTTCATGTAACAGTACATGGATTGGGGAGTAACAGAACTAATAGTTTGCCACTTCTTACGCAGTGGGCTAGGAAATGTGGTGTACTGCAGTCAGGGCCGGTTCAGACGAGCGTCACACCACATCTCGCTCAACTGTTTTTCTTCCAGCAAGCAGAAAAACATTTAGTATCTTCCAGTAGCGCTTCCCGTCATTTGTCGTTTTTGAACCCCTGCAGGGGGACATGATAGTGTGGTGCTTAGGCGATCCTGGAAGCTACATGTTTCCAGGACTGAATGAGATGGTGGGAAGTGACAAGATTGAGCATGGCATTTGTGCAAAATGGTGATACCAGCGCTCTCCATTCATTGGAATGAACAGCGCTTGAGCGAGAAGGGCCTTGCCCATCATTTAATGCCGACCGAGCGTCTGTGTGAACTGGCCCTTAGCCAATTTTGCAGTCATGATAGCTCTTTATAATAAGGTCCCATTACCTTTTTGATGCTTTTGGCCTAGCTAAGAAGCTAAGCTCCTCTGTACAAATGATGTACAAAATAATAAAAGCAATGGACTGCAAAAAGACAGCGTCTCATCTCTTTTAAATTCACAAGGCGAGAGTCTACCTTCTCCCAGCTATAGCAGGGTTGAGTTACAGTCCTCAAAGTAGTCTTCAACTTATAGCCAGGGTTCTCTAGGTCTTCTGAAAATAAGGGATGTGTAAGTGTGTTGATGCACTATTAATTTAAAGCTACACTGAGAATGTAACAGAAGGACTGGATTTACAGGGGACTTTTGGCCCAGGGTTAAAATACTTATGATTTACTTAGTTCTTGATAGCCACCACTAGAGGGAGAGTATTATGTGTGGTGCAATGCTCATTCTAGTGATAAATAACAGGTGTAATAAGGGGGACACTGGCAGTTTTTAGTGACTCTTACACTCTCTTTTGTACATAGTGAGGTTAAAACCACACAGTTTCTCTGCTATTTTAAAATAAACTACTCTGCATTTACCAAGTTACAGGAGTTTTACCTCTTGTAAATAGGCAAATACAGAGTAGTTTATTTTGAAACCTTAAAGGACCACTATCGCAAAAAAATGTTAAATGTAAAATATTTGTAAACACATACAAATAGGAAGTACTTCTCTACCACATTAAAATAAGCCATAAATTACTTTTCTCCCATCTTGCTGTCACTTACATTAAGTAGTAGAAATATGACAGAACTGACAGGTTTTGGTCTAGTCCATCTCTTCATGGGGGATTCTCAGCATGGCCTTTATTCTTTATAAAGACACTCCTTGAAAAGGATTTATATAAAGATGCTAACCAGCCTCCGTGCATGCTGCACACTTGTTTAGCAGTTGGATGGAGAAACTGCCATTCACTAAGTGCTTTTGAAAATAAAGAAAACCTTAAGAATCGCCCATGAGAAGATGGGCTAGTCCAAAACCTGTCATTTCTGTCAGATATCTACTACCTACTGAAAGTGAAAGCAAGATAGGAGAAAAGTAATATATGTAATTTAAGTAATTTTCACGATACTGTTCCTTTAAAGGACACATCCGAGAAGATTAAAAATATAAAAAATCCACTTATCTGGGGCTTCCCCCATCCCCTGCCAGCCGTTCTGTGCCCTCTCTGCAGCTCGCTCCCCACTGGTGGCCCGGGGTCCCCTCCGGTGCAGGATGTCCACTGCGCCTGCATGAGTTGCTCTCAGAGTCGCGCTGATGTCATCTGGACTGTACTGCGCAGTACAGCCCGGATGACATCAGTGTGACTCAGTGAGCCGCACACTGAAGCGCAGGAAGATGCCGACCTGGTGAGGTCCGCATCTGCATCAGAGGGGACTGGGAGCCAATGGAGCTGCGGCAAGGGCACATATTGGCTGCCAGGGGCTGGAGGAAGCCCGAAGAAAGTGTATTTTTTTTTTTTTTTTTTTTTTTTTTTTAGTTCCTCGGACCTTCCCTTTAAGGTTCACATGTTAAATTTCTGTTGCCCAGGGGGATCGTGACTTTAACCTTTGGGTGACAGTTTGGTCCCCAGTGCTGTACAGACATTCTGTTGGTAAGGAAGGGGGAGGAGAGCTGACAGTGCAGAGCAAGATGGAGGGGCATTGAGCGGGCAGAATGAGCAGCAGAATAATGCCTTCCGCCTGCTCAGCCTAGATGATCTGCCAGGCAAATCGCTCTCCCACACATAGGGGGGCTCAGTACATATGCTGTATTCTAAGGAGAGGCGGCCTCTATTGGCTACCTTGGACAAGAACCATCTGGCATGACGGGGTGCTTCAAACAGAAAACTAATTGTGCCCTCTTTGGTCAACTGGCGGTTATGTTGGACAATTAAAGGAATACTATCAATACCCAAGTGTTCTAAAATGACAATGTACAAATAATGTCTAAGTAGCTGTGTCAACATTTTCCTACTTTTCATGTTAAATATCAGAGGCAAAAGCTGTAAATTATTGAGGGTAGGATTTAGCTATATTGGGACAAATCAATTGCAGAAGGGGTGTCTGCTTCAATGCACAGCCAGAGTTGCATATCAGACTACAGAAAGCAAATATCAAACATATCAGACTCTGAAAGTAAAAACAGTATGAAAAGCTGTGACAATTAGTTACATTTCCTCTGCTCTCTTCAGACACTTCAGTCAGAAACACAGGACACAGAAGCTGCAGCTGTTGGGAGCTTTCTCTCTGTCACACACAGAGTTACACATAGAGTTAACTGATCAAGTGTGAGGGGAATTTCCCCTCTCCTCATGGCTCAGTCTGCAGTCAGTTTTGGCGTCAGTAAAGTTTGAAAGTATTTTGATAACAGTATACAAAGAGGTTGCTACTAAAATGTATACACCAGTACTTAGCAGCACTTCCCAAACAATTCCTGTGTCAACTGAAAAAAATATGTGAATCGATACAATTCCTTTAAGTGTTTAATTCACAAACTGGACATCTCTGAAAGCTGTTGACAATAGTAGTGTAGGAGTAAAGTAACTAGACAGATTTATTGGTAACATTAGACTCACAGCAGAAACATGTAGCCTACACAAACTTTGCCCTTTGCACATGAATGATAGTTAAACAAGTGGCCACACATGTGACAATGCTACCCAACCAACTGAAATCTAGGAAGCACTTCTCTAATTCATTGCCAGTGCAGCAAAGCCACAATCAGGGGGCTGTTGCAGCTGTATTTCATCTTTTTGAATTTTAAGGTCCATTTCCACTATGATGTTACATTTTGCATACGTTTTTGTGAATTTTCATGCAAATTTTCATATACATCTACCATTCATTACATAGGAAATGGATGCATGGTTCAGAAATCTGCAGCATGCAATCAATATTTTTCTGCATTGCGCCACATGTCAGACTTTTCATTCAGCGGACATTATTCCATCGACATTCATTGGTTACATTTTTAATTCGATAATGTGCTGTGCGAATTTGTACTTAGTGGAAACGGGCCCTAAGTGTAAAGTATTTTTATCAATAAATCTTCAGATACACTTGAGCAAGTACACATGTGGAAGGCCATGTTTACTTGTAATGTGATATTACACCTTCCACGTCAGTCTGTGAAATGTGATAACAGTCAGTGATTATTTCAGTGTTAAATGCTGTTTGCTTTGTTACCTCTCCAAACCAGAACAGATTTTATATCTGTGAACTGGGAGAGCAGGAGGACAGACAAATAAACTAAAAGCCGATATGACATTTCATTATCAGACCATTGTTCTAGGTTATTGCCCCTTTAGGCTAGACGTAACTTATCAGTGGTAGTTGCTAGTATGTGTGAATATTTGTGTATTATGTTACGTAATCGGAGGTGAAGCGAGAATGGTTTAATGGCACTCATAATACTTTCCCATGCGTTTGTTCACTTTATTAATTTCTTATTTTTATCTACTCTACCGGACACCATTTCAGAACCTAGCCAGTAACTTGCAGTGACGTAGCTAAGGAGTTGTGGGCCCCGTTGCAAGTTTTACAATGGGGCCCCCCAAGTACTCTGTACATAGCAATTGATACGGCGCACCAAAACCTTCCAATGGCAACTACAGTGTCTGAGGTGCAAGAAGGGGATGGGGAACAGTTTGTTATTAATTACCACTATTCAAAGTATTATTATTATTATTATTTATTTATAAAGCGCCAACATATTCCGTGGCGCTGTACCATGTAAGAAAACAAACAAGGGATACATAATGATACAGACAATGATATACATCAAATATAAACACTGATACAAAATACAGCACTGCTAATTACAATTTGATTTAACATGATGACTAAAATGTATAAATGTCTAACAGTGTGCAAGCAATTAAATTAATAACAGTCCATGACCCAAAAGTATCTATAGAAGTGATTATTTTGAGCACAAGACCAATGGAGAGCTAATACTGTAGTTGAGGGAGGGCCCTTTGGGGCCCCTCTGGCCCAAAGGCCTCGATGCGGTGGCTACCTCTGCAACTATTGCTACGCCCCTGGTAACTTGTTACCAATAGGAATGCAAACACAACCGAATATCGTACAAGGGAATATCAAATGAATAAACACATGTCCCAAAGGACTAGCCCTATATGTACAAGGAATTGAAAGTGTATAACTTTATTCATTTAAACACTCAGATGGTTGAGTCATTAAAAACACATGCTACCTTGGCTGTGGGTGTGCCAGGGTCATGAGGAGGTCCTTGTTGATCCCCTATCTCTATAAGCCCTAGCTAGGCTAGAAATAAGAAATCGGATGTTCTCATCTAGTAAATGTAGGATGTGATTAGCTGATTGTATCTGCTCACCTGTGTATTTCTGTCTTTATCAGAGTGTAAATGTAATGAGCATGCAGACAGCTGCCACTTTGACCTGGACCTGTGGCTGATATCCGGGAACCACAGCGGAGGAGTGTGTGACAACTGCCAGCATAACACGGAAGGCATTAACTGCCAGAGATGCAAGTCCGGCTTCTTCCGAGACTGGAACGTACCATTCTCTGATCCAGAGGCCTGTAGAGGTATCACCACTGCATGCTACCTACATTGATATTGCTTACAAAAGTACCTCATCTTTATAAAAGTATCTAAAATAAGAATCTTATATAAATGTTCATCCACAGTTTATACACAAGATTGATATTTTATTAAAATGCAAAGTTCAGTAAGTATTGTTTATATGGCTGGACTTGCAATCCAGGATCCAGTCAAGAATCAGGATTCATTGGTTTTTAGCAGAGCAGAGGGAATGACATGCAGCCGCTGGAAAAACTGCATGGAGAATCATCAAAAACCGATGGGTGATCTTCAAAAATGACATGATGGGCACATTGTCTGTCTACAGGTGTCTGAACTCTAGCTACTGAAGCATGTTTATTGTATATAGTGAGAAAAATCATGAAATGCAAACCTTTCCTTAGTAAGGTGAAGACATAGACAGGTTTACTATAACACTTCTATGAAGACCCCATAGTACTATGATCGGCAAGCTGTCAGGTCCAACTGCTAAATGAATAGCACATTGGTATGAATGTCACCATAGCCAAGTGCTTAATGTCTATGGAGAACGGAGGGTGTTGACTGAGCAGTAAGCTGGCAGCAGACACTGCTTATCTAATAGATGAACCGTGATTGGGCATGGTTCTTGGCTCTTCATGATAATTGATATCAGATGTTTGTCTGCTGCTCAACTTTGTGGAAAACAGATGGATTACTTGACTGTCCTTTTTATGTATATGGTGGTTTTCAGCTGTAACTACAGCAAAAATTAAAATGTGTTTATGCATAACATTATGTAAATTAAACATTAGAAATCTTATAGTGTGATGTGACTTTGGGATGGCCCCTAAAGAATTGAAAAACATTTTATATTCAGAATATGCGTTTTTTTATTCGTTTTTTTAAATATTATAAAACGGTATAGTGATTGGGTAAAATAGTTTGATCACATGTACAGTTTATTACTGTTAATGGATTTAAAGCACTTATTTTAGCTGGGAGGCTTGAGAAAGGAGTTTTCCTCTGGAACCCTGTGTGCTGTCTTTCACCAGCTATGGATTGTTCTGATCCTTCATATATCCCTATAGTATATGGCCTATACTGTAAATGGACCATAATATCTTTTGCAAATAGAGACAGAATCCAGGAGCAACAACGCTATATTCCTTGTAAAAACTTCCAAAACTCTAATCCAAAAAAATCAGAACAGCATAAAACATATACTTATCAGCACAAGCAGCAGTGATGGAAGTTCACAGGAGGGCTCCGCACCTCCATCACTGCTGCTTGTGCTGATAAGTATATGCTTTATGCTGTTACCATTTTAAGACATTTTGGATTAAAGTTTTGGAAGTCTTGACATGGAATATAGCGTTGTTGCTCCTGGATTCCGTCTCTATTTGCAAGTGATTATCTATCTGTTTCATCCAAATGTTGCACCGCGTTTGAGTATGGACTAAGCCTGGTGCACACCAGAGGAGTTTATCTGAGCGTTTTGAGTTTTTAAATCTGCTGCATTACATAGCATTGCTATTGCATGTAATGCTATGGGGTTTTTTACAAAACCGCATTGCTCCAGTGTGCACAGACACATAGGATAACATTAGCAGCAGATTTAAAAACTCAAAACGCTCAGAAAAACTCCTCTGGTGTGCACCAGGCCTTAAAGTGTATCAAGCATAAGGTGTGCACTCATTTTCTTCTTGATTGGATTTACATGCACCATAATATGCACTTTGTATTGAGGATTATGTGCAAGTAAACAAGGAAGTATACCGCTGTACACAAGCTGTGTTCCAAGGCAGTGCCCGGTCCTGGACAGTCAGTCCAAACACAAATGCAAGTGAAAGAGTGGATCTGCTCAATGCCAAACTACCAAACTATTTATTAATGGACGTAGCCTAATAGTAACCAGATTAACACACAACCAACATATTTATAGCCCTACTATAGCAACGTGTCTCTTGAAAATATAAATGAAGTATACATAGCATAGCCTCAGAGGATATATAAAGTGATTCCTCTCCTTTTATCAGTGTCTCAGTGATAGCGTCCTAGCTCTGCATGAAGTTTTGAAGTGAGACTGATGCTCCACACTAAAACAGTATCAGTGTTTTGTGGCTAGGAGCTAATCCTTGCACACAAGCGGGAATTGTTCTTGTCTGTTACCTCACACTCTGTGCAGGTGTCTGGCTTCTCAGCAAACAGGTGGAGAATGTGGAAGTAAATGTTGCTTGCACGAAAAGTCAGGTGTCACTGCCAAGGTAAACAGAGACAGAACGCAGACATGTTGGAAAGATTACACAAGTTTAAAATAGCCTGGACCATTTCAATGCATTGTGAAGATTTTACGCTAGAAGTAATACCGAAAGGCTAAGTTATTTAATAGCACTTGCATACGATTTTTTCATTGTCCCCCCTTTGCCTCTCTGATCCAGGTATCTAATGTCAGTTTGGCTCTGATGCAATTGGAATTTTCTCATATTCAAGTAAATAAAAAAAAAAATTCTTGAGCGTAACTGGGTATTTCAAGTGACAACTGATGAAATGCAGGTTAAATTCTACAGGTACAAAACATCAGGTCCTTCTCATGTGCTGCTAAACTGTCTTTTATACATAACTATACACCATCTGCATCTTGACAGTAAAAAACACTCTTACCACCTTCCACTTTCTGAGGTAAAGGTGCCGTCTGCCCCCCCCCCCCCCCTTTCAGTGCTTTCACTCACTGTTCAGCTGATGATCATCTGCCTCTCCTCAGGCCTACAGCAGTCAGCAAATTTTCCTGACAGTGGAGTCTATTGTTCGGATTGCTACGTCGTCACCTTTAACTGAAGCCCCCCTCTAGGGCACAAATATTTTCTTACATCTGTGTAGGCTCTCAGTTACAGCACTTGCTTTTGTCTGTATATAAATTATTTGATTAGCTTATGGCATATAAACCCCTTTCAAAGTACCAGAGCAGAAACTAAGATAATGGCCAGTTTCACAGAATATGAAACGTATTACCTTGACGACTTCTGGTCATCATGAGATCAAAATTTTTGTATTTAGCTGAAGAAGCCTCATTTCACACAAAATGGTAACGGTTGTCGGTTGAGCACCTTGATTACTAAGCTATGAGATGGCATTTTTCGCTATGTTTCTAGAAAGGGGCTTTAAAGGATAAGTGTACTAATAAACAAGTTCCGCTACGTTTCCCCTTCCCTGTAAAAAGCATAACGCCCCATTCACACTACAGGGAAAAAAAACATTTTCTGGAATGCAGGAAAACAAAATTGGACAGTGAATACATCCTATGTTATTAATAGCATGTGTTCACACTGTCAATCTTTCACATGCAATGCGCACGGACTGGACCGCAAATGCAACCTGCTGCATTTTTCCGCAACCGTATCATCATCAGATGCATTGGAAGCCTATAGGCTGTCCACCGTATGGAAAACACTCACCTGTCCCGTGGATTCAGTTCCGCTGCCACCATTTGGTCTCCTGCAGTGGATCGGAGATCAGAGATCAGCATGGGGCACTCTATTTGTTTGCAAAAGACCAATGGTAATCCTGCTGCAACATGGAAATTCTCAATGGTTCATAGTAAACCAACAAATCCTCCCTATTGCTAGGTAGGATTCACATAGATTTTCTACAATCCAACAGGGAGCACCATGCTTCTTCTGGTTTCCAATCGGTTACAGGACAAGTGGGGATGGCGGTCCGTACGGCACTCAGTATGGCAGATGAGTGGACACGTGGCGACGCGAACACAGCTGATAAACCGCAGCAATGTGAATGATACAGAGCGGATGTACCGTTACTGCATTGGCTGCGCCTGCGTTGCAGGGTGAACCAGTTGTAAGGCCTCTTTCACACAGGCGGCTGTAGGCAGCAAATTCACCCCATGAGCTGCACCTGTGCACCTGCCGCTCATTGGGAAGAGCTTGGTAGTTGGGAGGCATACGTCTCCTAGAGTCACGTGTGAGCCCAGCTGCACTCAGACATGATGCAGTTTCCTGCTGCCAGGTAACCATACTGTGTGGCACACGCTGGCATGTGTGGTGTTATAAACGCTGTCATGCAGATGCAGGAAGTTGCACTCAGAACGTGCTCAGTGACCGGCAGATTGGAGAATGCAGTTTCGTAGTGAAAAACTCAGTGTTCTTAGTTTGGTTCTGCAAATTGCATGTATTAATAGCAAACATTTTTAGAGCTTGATCACTGTGTTTTCATACACGTGTAAATCATAAGCAAGCCACAATGCTTCCAACAGAAATTTGTAAATGGTAGTGTCGGCTTGCTGTCAATCAATAGATTAGTGCAGGTGTTGCCAATTAGTGACGAAGGTTCTTGCCTTGTGCAGTGTATTACTTCCATAGCAACTGTACTCCTAACAGATTACAGAGAGACCTGTTGCTACGGCTGCAAAGAAGAACAAATGAGCTCCGGTAAAGTCTGCATATTAATAGCTGCCTGCAGAAAGAGATAAAATTAAAATGGCATTAAAGCAAGTTTACTTTAATGAAGAAAAGAGATATTTTCACTTTTAGCTTGATGTGAGTATGTTGTATACTTGTGGCAAGTGCATGGAGTTTGCATCATGCTACAATTTGGGGAATAATTACATAAACTATATTTTACAAAGGTAATCCTAGAGAGAGTTAAATGTCTGGAAATTCTTGGCTGTATTAGTATATAATATATTTCTAGTATATTGCCAAATATGTTCAGTGAGATCATCAATATATATATTTTTAGCCATAGAAACATGAGCGTGCCCTGCAATAGAGAAGCTTTGCCTGATGATCCATCACACAAAGTGCTGGCAGTGTTAGCACTAAATTGCATTCTATTATATATTATTTGAGCTTTGATCTGCTTTCTTTTTTTCTTGGTCCAATTTGGCACTGGTTACCTCGTCTGGGGACTTTGATACTTTTCTTCCAATTTTGTGCTTGATAATGAACGTCCGACATAAGACTTAAGTGAAACTGTTTTTGCATGGTAGATGCAGTATTTTATTTAACATGTGATTTATAATGTTCATTAAAACGGAGCCAATATATTCTGGAGTGCTATACAGATACACAGGCCAATCAGTTCAGCTAGTTCTCCTGAAGCCGCAACTTACGTCATTTGTCTATTGTCTACTACAGCCCCAAGCACGGACAAAACCACACACACACACACACACACACACACACACACACACACACACACACACACACACACACACACACACACACACACACCTAAAAAAAAGTGTTCTCTTTACTGGTGAGAAATAGAAAAGGTCAGTGGGATCCTAATGATCCTATCTAGTATGTAAATACAATGCTAGGTACACACGATACAATTTTATGGAAGATTTACCTGCCAGATTGAATTTTTCCAACATGTCCGATCTGAATTTCGATCGATTTTACCGACGCTTTTCTGATCAATTTACATTAAAGTGAAGAAGTGAAGAAAATTGATTGAAATTCAGATCGGACATGTTGAAAAAAATCGATCTGGCAGGTAAATCTACCAGAAAATTGTATTGTGTGTACCTAGCATTAGGCAAATTCTATGCAGCTTGGAATTGGGCCAATCAAATGCTTTTCCTGCTGATTTTGGTTGGCCCACTTCCAACCTGTATACAATTGTTAGTAAATTTGCATGCAAACTGGAACCATTTACCGTCTGATTGACCTTCTCTTATTAGAGTGTCTTCTAGAATTTATATTACTTCCACAGTGACATGTAGTTCTTTTTTAGTAGGAGGTCTTTTTCGGTCTCTTTTGGCCCCCTATACTTTCCTGGTGATTTGGGTCACCCTGAGCTGCTTGATTACTCTGTTGTACTGGTCCTAGGCCTATCCCATACAGCCATATCAATCCCTGCCATGTACTAATGAGGACCAAGAGTCTGAAACAGGCTGTCTACATGTGAGGTTCATGTGGCTGTGTAAAATTTAAAGCTATGGGCTTGCTATACACCAGCGGTTGTGGATGCTAGCCTGGCTACAGGGGCATAAAGAGATCATTTGCATATTCAGCAGTGGTGCATTGTGGGTAACCTTAAATGTTCACTTAAAAATGAATTATTGCACGTTTCCTTCTGTTTTAAGAAGACAAATCACATCAAGCATTGATTTTTTTTAGTAGGAGGGCTTTTCAGTTTCTTTTGGCACCCCTATACTTTCCTAGTGGTTTGGCTCACCCCGAGCTGCTTGGTTACTCTGATGTAGTTTACCAAAGACCGGGCTGCTTCTCTTGTCAAACCAACCCATTCAAATCTCCCTATATACATGTCCAGTGGCGTAGCAATAAGTATAGCAACCATAGCGTTGCTACGGGGCCCTACGCCACAGGGGGCCCGCCTGCCCGTACAGCAGTTTTGGTTTTTTTTCGTTTTTTTTTTTTTTTTAATGTCGGTCCTGTCCGGGGCCCCCACCCCACCCCCCATACTTTTAGAGCTGCGGGCCCCCCCCTCCCTGGCCCTCCTCCTCTGATAAGGTGGCTGTGAGGAGGGGGACTACTTGGGCGCAATGATACTCCTGGCGGCCGGCCCGACAGTTACTCTATAGTTCCGGCTTCCGGGCCGGCCAGCCAGGGAGAAGGAGGAGTGACGTCCTATGCGCGTGCGAGGGAGGGAGCGGACTGCTCAGGGTGCTGTGCCTGTTGGACTGGAGGAGGCCAGAGCGGAGGAGAGCGGAGCGACCCGTCCCGGCCCCACCCCACCGTGACCGTCCCACGCAAGCTGCCCGCAAGTAAATTAATACATGTGCCTGGCTGGCTGGTGCTGCTGGCTGCTGTGGAGCACGGTCGGAGGTGGGTGGGTGCTGGGGAACGGCCTGGCCGGGGGACTTGCTGTCTGCTGTGTGTGGGGGGATGGGGGAAACAGAGAAGTGCTGGCTGCTGGGGGGGGGGGGGGGAGAGAGAGGTGCTGTGTGCGTGTGTGGGGGGGGGGAATGGGGGAGAGAAGTGCTGGCTGCTGTGGGGTGGATGGGGGAGAGAGAGGTGCTGTGTGTGTGTGTGGGGGGGGGGGAAACGTGCTGGCTGCTGTGGGGGGGGATGGGGGAGAGAGAGGTGCTGTGTGTGTGTGTGGGGATGGGGGAGAGAAGTGCTGGCTGCTGTGGGGTGGATGGGGGAGAGAGAGGGGTGCTGGCTGCTGTGTGTGTGTGTGGGGGGGGGTGGGGGAGAGAAGTGCTGGCTGCTGTGGGGGGGATGGGGGAGAGAGAGGTGCTGTGTGTGGGAGGGGGGAAGGGGGAGAGAAGTGCTGGCTGCTGTGGGGGGATGGGGGAGGGAGAGGTGCTGGCTGCTGTGTGTGGTGGGGGGGATGGGGGAGACAGAGAGGTGCTGGCTGCTGTGGGAGACAGAGAGGTGCTGGCTGCTATGGGGGGGGGGATGGGGGAGACAGAGAGGTGCTGGCTGCTGCCCCCACATAGTGATTGTCTGGTGAATGCTCCCCCCACATAGCGATTATTGTCTGCCGAATGGTCCCCCCCATAGCGATTATTGTCTGGTGAATTGCCCTCCATAGCGATTATTGTCTGGTGAATGCTCCCCCCAAATAGCGATTATTGTCTGGTGAATGCTCCCCCCAAATAGCGATTATTGTCTGGCGAATGGTCCCCCCCATAGCGATTATTGTCTGGTGAATGGCCCCCCCATAGCGATTATTGTCTGGTGAATGCCCCCCCCCCCCCCATAGCGAGCGATTGTCTGGTGAATGCTCCCCCCACATCGCGATTATTGTCTGGTGAATGCCCCCCCATAGTAAGCGATTATTGTCTGGTGAATGCTCCCCCCACATAGCGATTATTGTCTGGTGGATGCTCCCCACATAGCAAATATTGTCTGGTGGATGCTACCCACATAGCAAATATTTTCTGGTGAATGCTCCCTGCATAACGATTATTTTCTGGTGAAATGCTGCCCACTTTACGATTTCTGGTGAAATGATGCCCGCATAATGCTTATTTTCTGGTGAAATGCTGCTCTCTTTACGATTATTTTATGGTGAAATACTGCCCACTTTACGATTAATTTCTGGTGAAATGCTGCTCTCTTCACAAATATTTTATGGTGAAATGCTGCTATCTTTATGATTCATTTATGGTGAAATGCTGCTCTCTTTACGATTAATTTATGGTGGAATGATGCTCTCTTTATGATTAATTCAGTACTGTAGAGTCGCAGTCAAGGAGTCGGAGTCGGGGGAATTTTGGGCACCCGGAGTCGGAGTCGTTGATTTCATAAACTTCGGAGTCGGATGATTTCTGTACAAAATCCACAGCCCTGTTAAGTATTAGACTAAGGAGTCGGAGCCATTTTGGGTACTCGGAGTTGGAGTCGTGGTTTCATAAACTGAGGAGTCGGAGTTGGAGTCGGAAGATTTTTGTACCGACTCCACAGCCCTGGATTAATTTATGGTGTAATGCTGCTCTCTTTACAATTAATTTATGGTGAAAGGCTGCCCTCTCTACGATTATTTTATGGTGAAATGCTGCCCACTTTACGATTATTTTCTGGTGAAATGGCGGTGGGGATGGCGGCGCGGGGGGTGGGGGGCCCATACAAAAAATTTGCTATGGGGCCCAGTCATTTCTAGCTACGCCCCTGTACATGTCTAATTTTTCTCAATACGTTCCTGTACAAGATTTGTGTGTTGAGCAAGCATTACAAGTTCTTGAATTCCCTACACTTTTTAGAAGGTATTATTTAAGAATGAAGTGGTTGCCTGAGATTTATTGCTACAGACTTCAGATCTTTAACAAAGCTTGTTATTCTGAGTATTGGTTTGTCGCTCAGGCTCCCCACATGGTGGAATATGTGCTGTGAGCGTTATGTTGTGTTAGATGGTTTTAGCCCCACAAGCAACTGGGATGATTCACCTTTCAGGACTCCCTGTCGAGGGGGAAAGGAATGTGATTGCATGTGTTTAAGCAATCAAATAGTTCCCCGATTTTCACAGACAGGTAGCCTCGGTGGATTCCTGTGAAATATGTGCTTCTCAGACCAACACAGCCAGCGGCCTCCAGCCAGGTTCTCAGCATTAGTGGCTGGTGATTTGATCTTGTTATCAGACACTCTTTTTATTAGCTGCTGAAAGTGTGGCTGCCGCTTCATTCATCTTCGCTTTTGCCAGAATTGCATCATTAAAGGCCATCAAAGAAAGTTATCTGATAAACAAAGATTGTCTGACTCAATCTTTTCATCCATCTAAAACACATTCTGGCTGAGTGGCTGGCAGTATACATTTTACAGCTGAAGCTTTGAGCTCTATCAGCTGTTTTTTATGCTGTGGGTACCGAATTATACCAACATGTCTGCTGCTTCAAATAGGTATGTAAAATCTTGTGGCATTATTTTGTGTAAAAAAAAAATAAACAAAATAGAAAAAACTTTTTGGCAGGAGTAAAAAGCAATTTCTCCTTTACACCATAACATGAATTAACCATATATTGGTGACAGAATTATTTTTGTTCCAGACCTTCACTTTGGGAGACCACTATGATTTCTAGGGTGTCGAGATAAATTGGATATCCTGGATACCTGATGAATTTGTTACAATTATATCCCCCCCACAATCTTAGATCAAAAGGAAATAATAACTTAGTCACCTCCAGAGTCCATTTCAAAGCCATTGGAGCCAAAGCCTTCTGTCATGCTGCCCCTACACTTTGTAATTACTTGCTACACACAATCAGGACATCTCCATCTCTGTAAGCATTAAAGTCTGACATTTATGAACACCTATTTCCTCGCGTGCGCTGACACGGCGGAAATCCTCCACAAGCGTGTAATTGCAGGCACCCAGCAAAAGGTGCTACGCACCTGTAGAGGGAAATTCCTGTCGGCAGATGGCGCTGGGGAGTGCAGAGGAACCAATCCTCTGTAACTCCACAAATGCCAGACAGGAATTGTACGAAGCGCAGAACGCAATAGCAAGAGAGGCGATTGCGAATGAGAACGAGCAAAGGGACAGGTTGTATGTGTGTGCGCCAATCCAGTCGCCACCCCGCGACCGCGCACACACAACAGCAGATATGAAATAGGAACGCGATCGCGAGAGGTGCGATCGCCAGACGTGACACAAGGCAGATCAGAACAGAATACGAGGGTAGCAAAGGCACAGCAAATAACACAATGAGAAGATGCGGAAAACAACAAACGCTAGCTAACCGTGAACACCGCACTCATTCGCAACAGTGCACGCGGTTATGCGTGATAAGCACAATAGAGACAAGCACGCCTAACTAACCATCGACAGACAAACATGAAACAGAGGACGCGAACGCTTGCTTAACGGTTACCTCACCGAGCCTCCAGCAAGCGGTTGTAGCAGACAAGACAGACACACGAAAACAGGGACAAGCGAGAGATAGGATCCACAGCACTAGCGAAAAGTGGCTAGCGCGATCCAGGTACAGAGTAGCAGAACAGAAGGATCCACAGCACTAGCGAAAAGTGGCTAGCGCGATCCCAGGAGACAGAACAGAAGGATCCACAGCGCTAGCGAAAAGTGGCTAGCGCGATCCCAGGAGACAGAACAGAAGAGATAGCTGGTAGCAACCGCTGCACCAGCTATACTCCAAGAACAGAGATCAGAACCATTTCCTGTCGACCACCGCTGGGACAGGACAACAGCAACAGAACAAACAAACAGATAAACAATCCTAACTGCATTAGGGAATCTGCCTAGCACAGTTTCCAGGAATTACTCTAAGCTGATCTTTAAACAAAGAGCATGGCTGACACTCTCCAGAGTGTTTCACAGGAAGACTCCTTATGAACAGCAAAGCATTGTGGGACACACATAGTACTTATAGTACACGCCTCCAATGAATGTGGCCAGGCAATTTGCATGACAACGTATGCAAATTCCTCAGCAAGCACAAGCTGCAAAACTGACAAAAGCTCTTCTTTCCAGAGTCCTGCAGCATGCAAACCTACACAATGGTCAAAAAGCTGCCTGCCTGCACAGGCAGCTGAGCAAACCATCACAGTACCCCCCCCCCCCCCTCCAGGGTCAAATTCCAGACGACCCTCAAAACTGCTATTAGCAAAAGACTCCAACCGAAGACTCATGAAGGTCGGGACAGCCCGACAAGGTCCAATTCCAGAGTCAGTCCACCCGAAACCGACCTCATCGGAAACAGAAGCCACCGAAACATGCCCATCAGCACTACAAGTCTCAGCGTAACACCCATCAGGACTGTGGATACCACAGAGAAGAAGCCATCGACACCCTCCAGACAATACCCACCACCTTCCAAGGAGCGTCCGAAAATACCAAGCTTGCCACAATACCTGTTCGAAGTGTCCCTTACAACACAAAAGCCACCGTTGATCTTATCCAGGGTACCAAGCAAAATTTCTCCCGGAATCTCCCAGAACCTTTTGAAGTTCCACAGAGATCCCAAGAGGGCAGAACAATCACCAGGCTCACATGGAGAATTACCAAGAACCCCCATGGAACCAATGACAATTCCGGATTCAGAATTACGAGGACACCCATCAAGATCAAGACTTTCAGGGACCACTTCTGGGCATGCAAGCAGGCAGGCCATATCAGAGCATGTCTCCACCGAGGAAGCATCTGAGTACGCTGGTAACCGAGGCACACTTGGGCTTTCTGGGTCACAGAGCACACTGGGGTACACCAGCACAGGAGAAACCTCAGGACATGTCGGGGAACTGCCAACCTCAGAGTCCGGCACGACAAGACCAAAACCAGTACCGGACAGAATCATCATGAGTGGAGGTCACAGGCACTGGACTTTCAAAAGAAGATTCGGATACAAATTCAGAAATTTCTGTGACAATAATATCATCATTGACTACATATGAGTGAAGCTCCATCAAAGCTGAAAAGGTAGCCAGCAAGGCAGCAATGCCTACGGAAGAAGGTAACACCTCAGAAGGACTTGGGGGGCAGGAGACATCTC
The DNA here is from genome assembly GCF_040937935.1 of Hyperolius riggenbachi. NCBI lineage: Eukaryota > Metazoa > Chordata > Amphibia > Anura > Hyperoliidae > Hyperolius > Hyperolius riggenbachi. The sequence goes on from NC_090648.1 coordinate 318,662,970, forward strand.
CTACAAGTTCTGCACCCTTTGGGAGGAACTCGGAGACCTCCAGATCATCAAACAAGACCTCAGGAACATCATTTTTCAAGTTTTCTAAGAAGGATTCTGTACTATCCATGTTACAGGGCAAAACTGGAACTTTATTTTGAGAACAGGGCAGATGTCCCAGGGAAGGTTCCACCATAAACTGAGACTGAATTTCATCATCATGAGTGGAACGTACAGGAATATTCACTGGACCACACACTGACTCCCTAACTTTAATCTCGCTGCACCCAGAATTCTGCGTAGCAGTCAAACTAGCTTGCAACTCCAAAACTGCAGAAAGACAGGTAAAAATAGCAGCAATACCTAGACGAGCCTCTAGGGGCAGGGCAGGAGATATTGTACAAGGCAATATTGACTCATCCAGAGTACAGGGTGGAGAGTCAGAACTTTCTTCAAAGCAAGAAAGGGACTCCCAAATGTCAGTGTGATTGGACATCATTTTGTTATTCATGGTACAGGGCAGGCTCAGAGAAACTCTCTCTGGACCCAGCAACAATGTTTCAGAGTCAGATTCGCAAAACCGAAGCGCTGTCTCACTCTTAGATTCGGCCAACAATGTCGAATCCGAGGAGCCAGGACGCAAAACCTGCAAAAAAATCACTTTGGGTTGTGAAACTGACGCTTCCATAGCGCAAACCTCCGCGATCTGCGGAGCAGACTGCAAGGCATCTAGGACCGAAACGCTGGAGCAACTGTCCCCAGGCAACGGGCCCTTACAGGTGAGAACAGGGTGAGGCAGAGACTCATTTGCAGAAGAAATAGCGACATCAACAGGATAAACTTTATTAGGCACATTAATTTTACTTTTGACGCTGCACAGTCGAGAAACTTTCCCCATAGCAGGGTCACAGATGGAAGATCTCAAAGATCTGTTTCTAAATGACAAAGGATGCCACACATCCTTGAGGAAACCGGCAGACTCATGCCGATCACAATCTGCAGGAACATCCGAGAAACAGGCATCAGATCGCACAGATTCAAACTGCACACTGTCAGGAGAGAATCCTTCAGGATTCGCACAGGAATCAACCACAGCAGCATACTCATTCATTTCAGATTGCACAAAGTCAAGACTCTCATGCTTTACCCCAGAAAGACAGGAACAATCATCCGACAACGATGTCTCTTTATTGGAATCAATTGGTTGGTGTGTGTGCAACTCATCCAAAATCGTTTGCTATACATAGATCACCAGATCCACATCATCCTTGTCACATTCATCGGAATCAATCAGAAGGTACATAGAATCGAGACAAGCATTCAAGACATCTTCGCTTTTTGCGATGTAAAAATCGCAAAAGGCTTTCCAATCAAAATCGAATTCCTCCAGCAAGGCCCCAACATCCCAGGAAGCAAATGGGGGTTCAAACAGGCCAGTATCCAGATAATCTCCATATGGGTGGAGTTCAGGAACAAGAACAGATTTTTTAACTGCTTTAATATAGTGTGCGATCCTACCTATAGCAGGATCCACTTAAGCTTTGGATTGGGACAAAAAACCTGGAGATTGAGCAACATCATTATACACATCATTAGGGAGTGTTTTATTCAGATGCTTGCGCTTTTTAGTTTTTCCCTTTTTTGCAACTTTGCATGTCTGCTGTTTAAAACCTGAAGTGGCAACAGACACATTGAACTGATTGTCATACTGAAAAGTTTTGCATGGAAGGGAAAGATCAGCTGACTTATCAGCAGCTACACATTCAATCAGAGCAGGTGGTAAGCCAGGCAGTTTAAACCAGTGAGAGAATATCACTGCAAACAACTGATACAGATTATCATTCCAAGAATTGTTTTTTAGCACATCATATGCCCAGGTGAACAAATCGTTTTTTAAGAGCACATAGGCAAACAGAAGAGCCGATGTGGACGGATCAGAAATCTGAAAGGTGGGATTCAAGCAAAACCTCACACATTCAGAAAGAAATTCCGCCTTGGTCTCTGAATTTTGCCTTTTAAAGCTCTTAAAGACACAGGACCCAAACTCGACAAAATCGTACAAATCGGAATTTCCATCTACACTGGGGTTTTGGGTTGGGCTGGTCATACTGTAACGATTGTGGAACTTTCTCCGTGATCAGCGCACAACGCGTGCGCTGACACGGCGGAAATCCTCCACAAGCGTGTAATTGCAGGCACCCAGCAAAAGGTGCTACGCACCTGTAGAGGGAAATTCCTGTCGGCAGATGGCGCTGGGGGGTGCAGAGGAACCAATCCTCTGTAACTCCACAAATGCCAGACAGGAATTGTACGAAGCGCAGAACGCAATATCAAGAGAGGCGATTGCGAATGAGAACGAGCAAAGGGACAGGTTGTATGTGTGTGCGCCAATCCAGTCGCCACCCCACGACTGCGCACACACAACAGTAGATATGAAATAGGAACGCGATCGCCAGACGTGACACAAGGCAGATCAGAACAGAATACGAGGGTAGCAAAGGCACAGCAAATAACACAATGAGAAGATGCGGAAAACAACAAACGCTAGCTAACCGCGAACACCGCACTCATTCGCAACAGTGCACGCGGTTATGCGCGGTCTCCACGTGATAAGCACAATAGAGACAAGCACGCCTAACTAACCATCGACAGACAAACATGAAACAGAGGACGCGAACGCTTGCTTAACAGTTACCTCACCGAGCCTCCAGCAAGCGGTCATAGCAGACAAGACAGACACACGAAAACAGGGACAAACGAGAGATAGGATCCACAGCACTAGCGAAAAGTGGCTAGCGCGATCCAGGTACAGAGTAGCAGAACAGAAGGATCCACAGCACTAGCGAAAAGTGGCTAGCGCGATCCCAGGAGACAGAACAGAAGGATCCACAGCACTAGCAAAAAGTGGCTAGCGCGATCCCAGGAGACAGAACAGAAGGATCCACAGCGCTAGCGAAAAGTGGCTAGCGTGATCCCAGGAGACAGAACAGAAGAGATAGCTGGTAGCAACCGCTGCACCAGCTATACTCCAAGAACAGAGATCAGAACCATTTCCTGTCGACCACCGCTGGGACAGGACAACAGCAACAGAACAAACAAACAGATAAACAATCCTAACTGCATTAGGGAATCTGCCTGGCACAGTTTCCAGGAATTACTCTAAGCTGATCTTTAAACAAAGAGCATGGCTGACACTCTCCAGAGTGTTTCACAGGAAGACTCCTTATGAACAGCAAAGCATTATGGGACACACATAGTACTTATAGTACACGCCTCCAATGAATGTGGCCAGGCAATTTGCATGACAACGTATGCAAATTCCTCAGCAAGCACAAGCTGCAAAACTGACAGAAGCTCTTCTTTCCAGAGTCCTGCAGCATGCAAACCTACACAATGGTCAAAAAGCTGCCTGCCTGCACAGGCAGCTGAGCAAATCATCACATTAACATGTGCTTTAATGCGCTTTGAATCCTATGGGATAAAAGAGCTTTACAAATATTAACCATTTACTGACATCTTAACGTATTAAAACGTCATGCTTACCGCTATTAACAGCAACATGACGTTTTAATACGTCGCGCGTTCCCGCCGCTGCTACCGCCGTGTGCGCGCTGCTACCGCTGCTGTTTCCATCGGGATCCCGTGCTGGGTGATTGGGGAAGAAGACCAAACGGTCCTCTACCCAATTGCAGTGCCTGGAGTGAATGAAAAAAAAAAGTGAACACTTCCTATTACGAGTGTTCCCTAGCGCCATCTTGTGGCCAAAAAGTATATTCCACCTACAAAATACATACATTTTCAAGTACATACACATCATCAATAAAATTACACTTCCAACCCCCCCCTCAAAAAAAAACCATATGTACAAAAAAAAACAGCTTAAAAAAAAAAAATAGTTGCCTTAGGGACTCAGCTTTTTTAATCTATATTTTATGGGGGGAAATTAATTTTAATTTATTACATAGGGGCTTGTAATTATGGCCAGAACAAAAAAAAACAGAACAGAAAAATAACACTTATATTTCAAAATAATATACTGTCGCCATACATTGTAAAAGGGACATACTTTAAACGGTTTAATAATCGGGACAACTAGGCAAATAAAACGTGTTTGTTTTATCCACAGGAGAATGTTTAATTTTAAAACTATAATGGCTGAAAACTGAGAAATAATGATTTTTTTAATTTTTTTCAGTGTTTCTCATTAGAACGCATTTAGAATAAAAAATTCTTAGCAAAATGTACTATCCACAGAAAGCCTAATTGGTGGCGAAAAAAACGAGATATAGATCATTTTCTTGTGATAAGTAGTAATAAAGTTATTAGGGAATAAAAGGGAGGAGCACTGACAATTGCTCTGGTCCGATAAAAACCCTTGGGGGTGAACTGGTTAATATGTTTGTGTTGTATATTAGTGTAAGCACATGCATGGACCCACTACAGGTCCACCTTAAAATCTCCCAATCTCTGTGCAAACATAGAATTCACAAAGTTTGCCATGCGAAAGAAGGATGTCTTAAGAAGACTTTTCTGGCAAAGCAAAAAGAAAAGATTCCATGGTTATTTGAATGATCAATTCCAAACACCTTTGATAACTAAAATGGGATAGCATTTTATCTAGTTAATTCATGTTATAGCAATAAATTAATCTTTTAGCTGACAGGAATGCCAGATATTTTCTTTGTGTTTTCTTAATCAACCGTTAAAAGTAAGGGGGAAAAAAATCATGATTTGACGACTTTTTGTCAGACTAAACAAGCCTGACTAATACAAATATGTACAGTCGCACTCTGCATGCAACACTTTAATTTCACACTTCTACATAGAGGGAGACGTGATGATTAGCCCATTATGTGACAATGAATGGTTCATATGCTCAGCTGCCAAAGGTAAAATGTGTTGCGAAGGATAAGAGAAGTACTAAAACATTTGTCTGGAAAGGCGTTGGGCCTGTCAGTAGTTGGAGTTGTGACTTGTTGTCAGCCAGGTGCTGCAAGATAAGTAGGAGATGAGTTGGTTGTAAAATGAAGGATACAATAGTAGTGCCCCTGGCACTGCTCACCATGCTTAAAAAAATAACTCTGTTGCTCAAATATCACATCATTGAGTTGGTGACAGCTCTCTTGGATGTATACGTAGTTCCATCTGCTTGCTAGAACTGGCTGTGTAAAGCTTCTTACACACTCAATAGTTGCCCCCGGAGATAATCATGCATTGATTTCTACACACACACGCACACACTCACGCACACGCACACACACACACGCTGTACAAACATATCACTACATAACACAATGGAGCAGCTGTAATGATGCTACATTTTCACAACAAACAGCCACGGAAAATAGTTTTTACCATTTGACATCTATTGTATGTACAAAGCGTAAAGGACACCTGAACTGATTCGGACAGCACAGCATTAGAGGGATAGGCAGTATTTCCCTGTAGATTTGGCCCTAGTGGAAATAGGCCCTTACAGTAAGGCACAATGCAATTCCCATCAGGAAGGTATGATTTCTGGGACTGAAATGAACAGGTTAGAACTAAGCTAAAAATTGTTAGTTATGGCTAGGAAAAAGTAGAGTTAGATTAGGGTTGACAAAACTTCAATTCACCAATACTAACAATTCATTGATAGGTTAGTGAATTGCGTATTTTGTGTTACGGTGCAACTGAACTGTATAAGGTTTTTATGTTGTCCTCTGAGGTGCAATTATCTACACACCATTTCTTTGTCTGTGTGAAGTCCCATTCCTCAGATATTTCCAAATATTCTTTTTTTTTTGTTTCAGTAGTATAGGCATAATGTAAACTAGTTGTCCTAGAGAAATTCTGCCCTGAGATTGGAGTCTTTTTACACTACAGTTTAATGGTATCCCTACAAATAGTCAGGGGATTGCCAGATTATATGAAATTTGGAGTCACGTTACTGATAATAAATCGAAAAAGGGATCCGCACACAAACTTTTCAAGAACAATGTAGTTTTATTGTTTCAATGCACACATACACCACATCTGATTGTCCAAGCCGACAATCGTTTCGGGGCCTATCTGGTCCCCTTTATTAAGGCATATGTCTGCCTGCTTATGCCGTAAAAAAAGGGACCGGATAGGCCCCGAAACCATCGTCGGCTTGGACGATCAGATGTCATGTATGTGTGCATTAGAACAATAAAGCTACGTTGTTCCTGCAAAGTCTGTATGTGGATCCCTTTTTCGATTTATTGGATTACTGTTGTTACAGGATCCTTGCATCAGCCTCGTTCCATTGCAGTTGTGGGGTTCTTTTGATCGAATGTTACTGATATTAACCTGCTTACAAAGTGTCTTTATCGGTAATTAAAGCTCATTTGGCATCCTAGATGGCAATTTTAAAACATCGCTGAACAAAAAAAACGGTAGAAGGTAATTTATTTTAAAGATGTTTTAATGTTATTTTTGTCTTTTCTGGGGTAGGGTTAGTATGTCCCTCTGTACATTACTTTCAGTTACGGTAGTCATAGCTCTCTGCATTATGTTTACATATTTTCAGACTTTTTGTATGTGTATACTATCGTTGAGTGTCATCATACATAAATATCTTAATATATATATGTATATAAATGAATTATTACAAGAAGCTTAGGGCTATTTATTCACCTGCGCGTGAAATCTGCAGTTTATTTTGGCACTGATGCAGGGTTTCAGCTTAATGACACTATTTCCTGTAGCAGTTTTGTCGTTTTTGCCCGCTTCCTGATGTCTCACTCTAACCTCTTCCCTTAGGATTAATTGCTTCCGGAAATCTAACCTTAAATTCCCCCACTTACTTTAACCCTTTTCTAACCCTTTAATCCTAACTTGCTAACCCTAATCCATAAAACTAACTTCCCCTACTCTGTCCCCAGCCCTCCTAAACAGATACTCACCTTCATCACAGTCTAACCCATCTCCAGCCAAAATCTACAGCATTGGGTAATTTGGTTTTCAGCGTTGTGTTTGGGATATATAATAGCCAATTTCCCAGTGCCAAAAATAATCCCAGGTAGCCAAAAATATCAAAATCAACAACTCATTTTAACTGATTTGTAAGTTTCCATAGACCCATAAAGTTTATACTGACGTCTTCAGATGTCATTAAGAGGCACGTGACAAGCAAATCACTGTAGGAACTACTTAAGAATTTGTGTAATTAAAACTCATGTTTCATTGAGCACAGATCTCTCTTGAGCAATATGCAGTTCTTTTATGGCAGTAACTTTGCTTTGGCTGGATGGGTGTCAGAAGTAAAAAGAGGCAGTTGGCAGATATCAAACATCACTAAAGAAACATGTTGAAATCTGAGGTCTTGGAAGATTGTTATTGTGTAACCAGTGTGATAGGGTGTCAGTTGCCTTGCAAGAGAAGGTTGTGGATGGAATATATGTGTCACCTCGTTTGAGGTATTGGGTTAGATAAAGCTCCAGGAAAAAAAAAAAAAAAAACTGCATGAGTAAAATAGGCTCTTTCAAGAGCCGGTTTAGGGTCCTGGAGTTGGCCAGGGGAGAGTGGGTGGGTTCCCTGGCCATCTGGCCCAGCCTGGGTTTTACACCTGTGCAGGGTGGAGCACAGGTGCTGTATAAAAGTCAGCCAGGCTGACCAGGAAGTAGCTCACTGGGTTCCTATACTCTGGAGGGAACAGAGCTCTCACGCATGGAGGAAAAACTAATCTTTGCATGTCTAAATGTAAGTTGCCATTTGCTGGACTGTCTTATTGAAACCCTGTTTATGTGTAGTCAGTTAGGGACTAAAAGTGAGACAGGTAGTTGCTCAGCCGAGCAAGGTTTTGTTTTGCTGTTTGTATTTTCTGGCAACTGTTTATTTTCAAAAATAAACCAGGCAGGAGCCTGACTTTTACAAAATTGGAAGCCTGCTGTCTCGTCTATGAACTTTCCCATCCCCGTTGCTAGGGGAGACCGCTACAATTGCAGTCGGTCGCAGCACAGCAACAGGCTAATGAAGCCCAGCAAGAGGCTAACCGACTGTTGGCCGCACAACTATCTGACGTGGCCACAGCTGTGGAAGAGGATCGTAAAACCCTTACAGAGGTGGTGCAGCAGTTGGCACAACGCACTAGGGAGGGGAACCCGGATTCTCGCAGTAACACGGGATCCATTCGAGCCAGCCACTTTCTTCAAAAGATGACACCACACGATGATGTGGAGGCCTTCCTCCATACCTTTGAACGGACTGCAGAGAGGGAGGCCTGGCCTACAGCTGAGTGGGCCGGACTGATGGCGCCTTTCCTAAGTGGGGACTCTCAGAAAGCATACTTTGACTTGGCCCCAGAGGATGCTAAAAGTTATGAGAAACTAAAAGCAGAGATACTTCGCCGACTGGGCGTCACTCCCGCTGTACGGGCCCAGCGTGTGCATAAGTGGACTTACCGCCCTGAAGTGTCACCACGATCACAGATGCATGACCTGGTTTATCTGGTGAAAAAGTGGTTACAGCCCGAGACCCTTACACCTGCCCAGATCGTGGAGAGGGTCACTATGGATCAGTTCCTCAGATCTCTGCCTCCTAAACTGCGTAAGTGGGTGAGCCATGCCGATCCAACGTCAGCCAACGACCTGGTCGAGATGATTGAGCGCTTCATTGCTGCGGAGGATTTCCTAGCCTGGTCTCCAGCAAAGGAGGCTACCCTGCAGAGGCGAGTCCCTCACCTAGCTGGTGGAAGGAGGGCTGCTCCCCGGGAACCCGGAGGTGACAGACAGTATGGTGAGAAACCCAAAGATGAAATTAAAGGCAGTACACACTTTCCCTCGGGAGTACGCAACCTCATACAGTGTTGGAGATGCAATGAATGGGGTCATATTGCGGCTCGGTGTCCCTTACCTGCGGAGGCTATGGAGTGTGACTACGCTCGAAAGATGTCCCTCTTCGCCCGGCCGGTATGTACTGTTGATACTGACTTACACATGTCAGTTGTGAAAATTAATGGAAGATTTGTTCATGCGTTGCTAGATTCAGGCAGTTTAGTGACTCTAGTGCATGCTAAACTGGTGAACTCTGATCAGCTTAATGAACCCCGCATTGGGGTCATTTGCATACATGGTGACTCTAAAAGTTATCCCACTGCTTTTGTGACTTTTGAAACTGATTGTGGAACTGTTTGCCATGAGGTGGGTGTGTCCTCAGTGCTGTTGCATAGCGTAATTCTGGGAAGAGACTTTCCACATTTCTGGGAATTATGGAGGGGTAAAGAACCCCGAACTTCATCTCCTAACAAGGACTCAGAGAACTGTACCCCTGAAAATGAGGTACCCAGGGAGATTTTGAGTAATCTGGGTGCCAATGGCAATGAAGCTGATATTTCTCCCTTGACTGTGTTTGCAGGTGAACCCGAAGTTCCTCTGGAGCCTTCCATAGAGCCTGCGATGCGGGATTTGGAGGTCTCCAGAGATAACTTTGGGACAGCCCAGCTGAGGGATCCCACCCTGACTAGGGCCTGGGAAAATGTCATTATGATTGATGGTACACCTCAGGGGTCTGAGACGGAAAATGCATTTCCTCATTTTGTGGTGGTAAATGACCTATTGTACCGAATGAACCAGGTGAGAGAAAGCCTGGTCGAGCAGTTGGTAGTGCCCCAACCCTTTCGCAAAACGGTGTTAGACCTAGCTCATAAGCATGTCCTGGGGGGTCACCTCGGGGCAGAGAAGACTCAGCAACGGGTCTTACAGAGGTTCTATTGGCCAGGTGTCTTTGCCGATGTAAAGAGATTTTGTGAATCTTGCCCAGACTGCCAATTGACGGCCCCGATGGCTCACTTCCGAGGCCCTCTGGTTCCCTTGCCTATTATTGATATACCTTTTGAGCGGATGGCAATGGATCTGGTTGGGCCCCTTGGTAAGTCAGCCAGGGGTCACCAATACATTCTTGTGATCTTAGATTACGCTACACGCTACCCTGAGGCAATACCGTTAAGAAACATGGCCTCTAAGACCATTGCAAAAGAGTTAATGCATGTGTTCTCCCGCACTGGTATACCAAAGGAGATCCTCACGGATCAGGGAACCCCCTTTATGTCAAAAATCATGAAGGAGTTGTGCAGACTTCTGGGAATAAAGCAGCTCCGCACATCGGTCTACCATCCACAGACCGATGGGCTGGTGGAGCGATTTAACAAGACTCTAAAAGGGATGTTAAAGAAAGTTGTAGAAAAAGATGGTAGAGATTGGGACTGTCTTCTACCATATCTCATGTTTGTGGTTAGAGAAGTTCCCCAGGCCTCTACGGGGTTTTCTCCGTTTGAACTAGTGTACGGGAGACGTCCTCGGGGACTTCTTGACATTGCGAAAGAATCGTGGGAACAAGAATCCACTCCCCACAAGAGCGTAATTGAACACGTATCTAGCATGCAAGATAGGATCTCTGCTGTTATGCCAGTCGTTCGGGAACACATGCAACGAGCACAAGAAGCCCAAAGTCGGGTTTACAACCGATCAGCCAAGGTGAGGTCTTTCAACCCTGGGGATCGTGTGTTGGTCTTGATTCCCACTGTGGAAAGCAAATTCTTGGCAAAGTGGCAGGGGCCGTATGAAATTCGTGAGAAAGTGAGTGAAGTTAACTATAAAGTTTACCAGCCAGATAAACGAAAGAAAGAGCAAATTTACCATGTCAATCTGATAAAGCCGTGGAAAGATAGAGAGGTTATGTCAGCCACTGTGCAGGTGCATTCCACCATCCAGGAGGGGGTGCGAGAGGTAAAAATTGCAGATTCACTGTCCAGCATCCAAAAGCAGGAGGTCAGAGAATTTTTACAAAGGAATGCCGATGTGTTTTCAGAGTTACCAGGTTGTACCTCCATTATCAAACATGACATTATTACGGATGACAAAGTTCGCGTTCGCCTAAAGCCCTATAGAATTCCAGAAGCTCGCAGGCAGGCTGTAAAAAAAGAGGTTGAAAAAATGCTAGAATTGGGAGTCATTGAAAGGTCTACGAGTGAGTGGAGTAGCCCCATTGTTTTAGTCTCAAAACCAGATGGGTCCCTGAGATTTTGTAATGATTTCCGTAAGTTAAATGCAGTGTCAAAATTCGATGCCTACCCGATGCCGAGAATTGATGAGCTGACTGAGAGATTAGGACCAGCAAGATATATTACAACTCTGGATCTTACTAGGGGTTACTGGCAGGTCCCGTTAACAAATAAAGCTAGAGAGAAGACTGCGTTCTCCACCCCTTATGGCCTATTCCAGTATATACGCATGCCCTTTGGATTGCAGGGAGCCCCTGCAACATTTCAGCGTATGATGGATGAGATATTGCGCCCACATCAGCACTTTGCAGCAGCATATTTGGATGATGTGGTCGTGTTTAGCATGGACTGGGAAAGTCCTCTCCATAAACTTCAGGCGGTGGTAAATTCAATAAGACAGGCAGGGTTAACCGCCAACCCAAAGAAATGCACGATAGGATTAGAGGAGGCCCGTTACCTTGGACACATAATTGGGCGGGGTCTCATAAAGCCACAGCTAAACAAAGTGGAAGCTATCAAAGACTGGCCTAGGCCAACCACAAAAAAACAGGTGAGGACGTTTCTTGGCATGATAGGGTACTATCGGAAGTTTATCCCGAATTTTGCCACTACAGCAGCCCCATTAACAGACTTAACAAAAGGGAAGGAGTCAGTAATGGGGAAATGGAATCCTGCAGCGGAAAGAGCATTTCAAGAGCTGAAATTAGCTCTTTGTAATCAACCGGTGTTAATCGCCCCAAATTTTAAAAGCCAGTTTATAGTGCAAACGGATGCTTCAAGTGTGGGCTTGGGGGCGGTCCTGTCACAGTTGGTCAGAGGTGAGGAGCACCCAGTGGTTTATTTGAGCCGAAAGTTGACACCTGCTGAGAAGAACTATAGCATCGTGGAGCGAGAGTGTTTGGCGATTAAATGGGCACTGGAATCTCTACGATACTATCTGTTAGGGCGGAAGTTCAGGCTCATCACTGATCACTCACCCCTGACCTGGATGTCCCAGGCCAAAGAAAGAAATGCTAGGGTTACCAGATGGTTCCTATCCCTTCAGAATTTCACTTTCATCATTGAACATCGTGCAGGGAAATTGCAAGGTAATGCGGATGCCTTATCAAGGACACACTGTATGGTCGCAAACAGTGTCCGACCCCACGGGTTCGAACAGAGGGGGGGGATATGTGATAGGGTGTCAGTTGCCTTGCAAGAGAAGGTTGTGGATGGAATATATGTGTCACCTCGTTTGAGGTATTGGGTTAGATAAAGCTCCAGGAAAAAAAAAAAAAAAAAAAAAAAAACTGCATGAGTAAAATAGGCTCTTTCAAGAGCCGGTTTAGGGTCCTGGAGTTGGCCAGGGGAGAGTGGGTGGGTTCCCTGGCCATCTGGCCCAGCCCGGGTTTTACACCTGTGCAGGGTGGAGCACAGGTGCTGTATAAAAGTCAGCCAGGCTGACCAGGAAGTAGCTCACTGGGTTCCTAAACTCTGGAGGGAACAGAGCTCTCACGCATGGAGGAAAAACTAATCTTTGCATGTCTAAATGTAAGTTGCCATTTGCTGGACTGTCTTATTGAAACCCTGTTTATGTGTAGTCAGTTAGGGACTAAAAGTGAGACAGCTAGTTGCTCAGCCGAGCAAGGTTTTGTTTTGCTGTTTGTATTTTCTGGCAACTGTTTATTTTCAAAAATAAACCAGGCAGGAGCCTGACTTTTACAAAATTGGAAGCCTGCTGTCTCGTCTATGAACTTTCCCATCCCCGTTGCTAGGGGAGACCGCTACACCAGCCTTAACAATGTGCTGTACTGCATGGAATTGTATCTCATTCCCATTCTACTATGTTGTTTACAAATCGTATTATGGAAAATACTTTGCCAATATTTTCGAGTTGTACTTTATGATCCTTATTCAAAATCTAGGCTCACAAAGCTCTTTGCATTCCTGATGGTATTAAACTTACAGTGTATATTTGTATCGGATAATATGTGTTTGAAGCAAAAATGTCAGCACAGGTAGATATAGTTTACTTTAAGGGTAGGATACCTTATGATTTCTGCAATCCCAACAAATGTCTCACAACTCTATCTGTAACCTTCAGCACTCCATACAAGTGTCAGGCACTCACAGGGGAGGACACAAAAAGAACCATTAGGTCACGGATTTGGCCCCCTTTGCTCCATGGCCCTGTGGTGACTTTTGTGGCTATTGCTGCACCACAGCTTCTCAGCCAATCACAGAACAAGTATGCAGTTCAAGTGTCCCAATTCCACTCTGCCTCTGTTGTCTGCTTGCTTGTTGCAGGTGTGTTACTCAGAAACGAATGATCACAAAAGATCCTCATTGCAGTTTTCATATTTATCATGTATAGGTCCAGTTTAAAATGACTGATACCTTACGCAGTAAATTCATTTTTACAGCAGGAATGCCACAGCAGCTGGTCTGGTACTTAGTATAAAGGACCACCGTCGCGAAAATCTTAAAATATAAAATATATATAAACACATACAAATAAGAAGTATGTTTCTTCCAGAGTACAATGAGCCATAAATTACTTCTCTCCTATGTTGCTGTCACTTACAGTAAGTAGTAGAAATCTGACATTGCCAACGCGTTTTAGAATAGTTCATCTCTCCATAGGGGATTCTCAGCATGGCCTTTATTCTTTATAAAGATACTCCCTGAAAAAGATTTATACAAAGATACTGGGCAACCTTCCTGCTCACCGTACACTTTTTTAGCACTTGGATGGAGCTACTACCATTCACTAAGTGCTTTTAAAAATAAATAAAATCCCTGAGAATCCCCCATGAGGAGATGGGCTAGTCAAAATCCTGTTGGTTCTGTCAGATTTCTTGTACTTACTGACATCAAGGCTGTAGTGGTCTCATACCACTTTATAAAATCCCATAAACGTATCAAGGCATTGGGGGCCACAAAATATTTTTGCCTCTCAGTGTTACTACCTCCATTCACAGATCCTCTGAGGACATTTTTCCAAAAGTTGCATGTTAGGATAATGCATGTACCTTAGGAGAGGAGACGATGCGAGGACAGCAGCCCTTGTGGCTCACAGTCTGGGAGCTCAGATAGCCTGGGGCAGGAGTGTGCTTGGTTAGGAGTGTAGCCCGGTCAAATGACAATTTGTATAGTCAGCCTAGCCAGGATCAATGCCAATTTGCATATTCAGCCAAGCCAGAATTAATGCCAATTCGGGTAGCAAGCCAAACCAGGATCAATGCCAATTTGGGTAGTCAGACAAGCCAAGGTTGGACACAGATTGCAGGAACAGGATACAAGGGCAGAATACAGGAATAGGATGCAGGTCAGACACCAACACTAGCTGCAAGACTACAGCACTGAGCGCTGAGTTTTGCTGGGTTTTATGGACTGTTTGGTGCATAATTGTGAACATGCAAAGGAGTTGCTACACAAAGCCCTTTGACCCCGCACACCACAACACACCGCCGGCGCATACACAAACACGTGACCCCATTCATGCAGTTGCACACATGAACCCCTATGCGGTGACCCGTCTGTGTCAGCTGTCCAGCCCGTGATGGTTCGTGAATCTGACAATGCGTCAGAATGTTTACTATTTGAAAAGCTGGTTATTAAATGTATTGCATGTGTCCTGGTAATAACCATTTATAAGATTTATAATTTTCCAGCTGTAGTCACCCTATTTTGTTTTTAGGGTTAGTTGATGAGGTTTTCAGTACTTGCACTACAGTTGTGCCACATTTTGGCCCACTTGCTGAAACCTTTTTTTTTTATCATTATTTTTACAATATGTTTAGGGATTTCAGGAATTTGCTCCATGTTTTTTGCATAAACTGTATACAGTGTAAACTTTTATTTTTCACAATAAAACAGTGTGAACTTTGGTGTGATATTTATAATCCTTGTTACATATTACTTATTGACACTCCTTCTCATAACTGTTTAGCTGAATATACATTTATTGAGTGAACCTCACCTTACTAATCAAAGACAATCAACTAACAAATAGTTATATTAACCCTTTGTGCCATGGTAAACTGGCTAGTGAATTTTGAAGTTCAAAAGAATTAACATTAGTATGCATTGTTTGATTGAGCAACACCCCATAGCCCTTGCCCTGATCTAGCATTTAAAATCCCTATATGTTGCTTGCAATTCCATTTGTTGCAAATAGCCGCTCCTTACGCAGGACTTGTGTTATCAAGACTATAGTACACAGCACTTTTTTCTTAAGTACACTATTAAAAATGCAGTTTTTTCCAGATGGTGGCACCTTGCTGCTTATTATGTCCATTGTAAATCAGGCCCTATGAGTTGAGATATACAGCCACTCACTGCAGTTAATGTATAGCTGTAATGTAATCTGTACATTATTAGCTGATGGAAGTGGTTAACTTGTTGATTGTATTGACAGCAGTATTTTGTTTCTAAGGAACACTTATGACGCGCAGGCTATAAATGGAATAGCTCACTTGGGATAGTATGTGTTTCCGCGGATCAGAAATGTCCAATGCACAGCTTTGTGTATAATAGATTTGTAGCTTGAGATACATGCGGTATAACAATGTTTATGAAATGCTCAATTCATTTGCTAGTGTATTATGTGCTTGTTCTGTATGTTACATGTTGGTGCTGTACAATTAAAAGTGAATTATAACAGCTACATGACATGCTTTCTCTTGTATCTACAGCATGCTCCTGCCACCCAGTTGGATCAGCAAAGCTTTCCTCTGCCACCGTTACTGTGTGTGACCCTCAGAATGGAGACTGTCCTTGTAAACCTGGGGTGGCTGGGCCCAGCTGTGACCGATGTATGGTGGGGTATTGGGGCTTTGGAGAGTATGGCTGCAGACCTTGTGACTGTGCAGGAAATTGTGATCCGTACACCGGGGACTGCATCACCAAGTGAGTTCCAGAAACTGCTCTCAGCAATCTGCCCTATTTATGTTCTGAAAATACATTGTAGATAAGATATTCTTTAGACACTCTTCAGTGACGTCTTTGTTTTAATGTATGTCCTACAGTCAATATACAATACTAAGGCATAATGTATTTACATATTTAACTTACTGTCCTGCAGATGCATTATGGAAGTTACTTTGTTACCTCATGTGGAGGGAAAATTTGTACACACCTCTTGATTTGAGAAGGGTCATTTGTATGTACAGTTAATATACAGTATACTCTCAGTTAACCAGAGCTTAACCATCCAGAAGTCTCAACTAACCAGAGGCCAGCAGGGGGAGCTATTGGGTCATACCTTTTACATTTTAACGTGCAGTGGATAATACTTACAAAGCCTCTGGGTGTCGGTTCTCTTCACTCCTGTAGCTGCCGGCTGCTTCCTTGTACAGCTCATAACATGTCACCTGACCCACATATCTGACATCAGGTAATGCCTGTGTATGCCAGACACCCGGGACTCTACTGTAGAGAACAAAGTTGGGGATACAATCTTGATTATGCACTCTTGTTTAATGTTGCCACTTTTGTGATCAGCTGATATTGCTAAATAGTGTTATTTTTGCTGAAATAAGCCCATATTTCAGATCACCTCATTTATAAAATTGATGGTCAGCTCAAACGATCACCATTTTTTTTAATTGCCACTTAGATCACCAAAGGAAGAATGCTATTGGCTTCAGTAGATCAGAATGATAAACAAAGTAATTGTTTTTATCCAACACCCTGATTCTTCTGGCATAGATCACCACCTTAAAGAGAACCCGAGGTGGGTTTGAAGAATATTATCTGCATACAGAGGCTGGATTTGCCTATACAGCCCAGCCTCTGTTGCTATACCAAACCCCCCTAAGGTCCCCCTGCACCCTGCAATCCCTCATAAATCACAGCCATGCTACTGACAACAGCTTGTCAGAGCTGGCTGTGTTTATCTCTATAGTGTCAGTCTGCTGTTCTCCCCGCCTCCTGCAGAACTCCAGTCCCCGCCTGCATCCCTTCCCTCCCTGCTGATTGGAGGGAAGGGACGGGGGCAGGGACCAGAGCTATGCAGGAGGAGGGGGAGCAGCTGAGACTGACACTACAGATGTAAACACAGCCTCACAGCATGGCTGTGATTTATGAGGGATTGCAGAGTGCAGGGGGACCTTAATGGGGTTTGGGATAGCAACAGAGGCTAGGCTGTATAGGCAGATCCAGCCTCTGTATGAAAATAACATTCTTCAAACACACCTCGGGTTCTCTTTAAGAAGATGTGATGTGTGGGTTTCTGTTGCCCTCACCTGTCCAGCACCCCAGGAACCCAGGACCTCATGTATTCTTGTGATGCGCAAGCAATGAATTTATGACACAGTTCTTCTTCTGGCAACCTTGTTTGGACAATGTTTGGAGTCTGAGATGCTCATAGAAGACCTCTCAGCTAATATTGGACTCCAGATTAATAAGCAAACAACCATTCTGGAGATGCTTAGCCCACATGCCACAAAACTACATAAGCCCTAACTTCACAGCCACAACTAGGATGCAGATTGTTGTAATTTGCCATATGGGATCTGAGGTCCATTCAGATAAATAGAGCTGCGGATAGCCACTTTAGGGTATCTCACTAATGGTGGCCATACATGGTACAATAAAAACGTTAGATTATCACGTTTATTCGATCTAAATGATCAAATTATCCTGTTTTTTCGAGAAAAATCAGATCGGACATGCTGGAAAAATCTGTATACTCAATCTAACGGAATAATCGAACTAAATTATCTTATCGAAAAAAAATGAAAAATTGTACCATGTATGGCCACCCTAATAGCCACAAAAGCCACGCAGGCACTTGTCACATTTATACCAGCAGAGCTACTGTAGTGAGCTAAGAACACACCACAGTAACCACAACACATAGAGGTGATTCGATGAGGATTGTTTGTTCTGTGGGAATGTGGAGAACGTCTTTAACCTGGTGGAATGAATCCTGTTTAGCTGCAGTTTCTAGTGATGTGTTTTCTGTGTTCTGCAGCATGGAAATAGACTGGTACCGTGAGATTCCTGAAAGCCTCGCTATGTTTAATGAGAGCGGAAAGTCTTGGGAATGGGAAGATGAGCAGGGATTTTCAGCACTTCGCCACTCAGGTGAGAATCCTGCTGCTCAGTGGTGCCCATTTCTCTGCATTGGCTGGCATTAGAAATCACACATACAATGTGTATTTTCATGTTTATTCTGTGTATTTCTTAATACCTGCATATCATTTCTCCTCCATAATCTTGTGCTCTATGTATCAGAATCAGAATCAGAATTTATTATCGCCAAGTACAACCGGTGGATTGTACCCGGAATTGGTTTTGGCACATACAGGGTCGTTGGTGAAGAGACAAGATATAGCATACAGTTAAGCATGGCACATACATAGACGTGGGACCAGCATACATAGGACAAAAAAAAAAAAAAACATTACAGCTTGTGCGTACAATTAAGCAGAGTGCAGCATCACATGCAGTCAAGCATGGGTCATATGTATAAAATATAGAAGCAAAAATAAAAAGCAAAACAGAGCATTACAGCACACACGTACATTTAACGTAAATACAAACATAGCAAAGCATACATTGATAGCAGGAACAGAAAAAAGTGGGACTGGAGGAGCAGCCTGAGAGCTGATATGAGCGCTGCCATTTTCGGCACTGGACGCTACACAGCGACACGCTCCCAACAAGACAGGTGCACCGATTTGTCCACGAAAGTAGAGAGAAAGAAACTGAGAAAGCACTGAGAGAGCTGAGGGGCATCATGATGGAGGCGGACAGCAGAGTTCACTCGGACCAGGTTGCCCGAGGAGTAGCGCTCCTGATTTTGAGTCCGCACGGCTAATCAGAATCAGAATCATTTATTTTGCCAATGCCCCGCAGTGTAAAGTAAAAGAGTGTAAAGGAAAAGGAGTGGATAGAAAAAGAGAGAGAGAATGGATAGCTAAAAAGAGGAGAGAGACAGAGACAGAGAGTCCCCTTTAGGACTGCAGATTGTGTACAGTCCGATAATCAGTGCTCCCAGCCGAACTGAGGGGATCACTGAGAGGGGCCACGCTTAGCATAGTTCTGGCTTGGTGCCCGGTCTGAGCTGGTCAGGTCCAGAGACCATTTGATGATGGTTGCAGGCAGAGGGGACCTGGTGGAGTGTTCAGATGTGGCCGCAAATTGAGGGCTGGATGTGGGGTGATCTTCTTGGCAGTGGCCTCATCAAGGGAGGTCTGGTCTGCGGGAGAGCTCAGAGGAGAGGAGCTCCTCCACGTGGGTGGCCTACCAGGCTGGAGTCGGCGGAGACTGCCTCTGGAGTGGCCAGCAGAGCCACTCTCGCACTGGGGATCACCTCCACGTGGGTGGCCGAGCAGTGATATGTGGCAGTGCAGCGGGTGTTGGAGCGGCCAGCAGTGCCCGGAGGTCACCCCTGGGCAGGGGAGAGCAGACCAGCGACGGTGGGGATTGGCAGAGGCCCCGCAGCAAGCAGCAAGGCAGACCCGGAGAACGTCCCAGCTCCCTCCATCCGCAGCAGCATCTCCCCCCGTCGCAGAGCGCACAGGCTCCGACTGGAGCAGGACAGGATCCGCGGTGGTGCAGCACAGTCCCCATCCCCTCAAAAAGCGGGCTGCGTTCTCTTGGTTCCCCCGGCAGCGGCGGTGTGGCCACCCACGTGGTGGACTCATGGGTGTAGGAAGAGCCGCAACGTGCCCCGGCTGGCAGTGGGGCGAAACGGCCTGTTCCCCGGCAGCAGCCAGCAGCGACAACCACTCGCCGGTGGCTTCCCCACCTCCTCAGAGCGGCTGCACTAGCGTCTGGCCTCTGGCGATGGAGCGGCCCCATGTGCTGTCCATGCAGCCAGCCGAGTGAGGAATGGCTGCATCCATGGTCCTGGCGATCCAGGTTCCGGAGCACAGCGTGCCCAAACTCCCCAGGATGAGGAGAGCAGGGGGGACATCTCTGACCTCCCGGGGCGCAGGTGAGCCACCAAAGGAAAGGGAGGAAAGAGCCAGAAGAGCCGGAGCCCTGTGTGCCGAGGCGTCCTGCTCAGGCGCCATCTTGATGTAGTGTTACAGTGTGTAAGCAGAGGGACTAAAAACTAAACATGCTGCATGCAAATATAGCAGCAACCCCTCACATGTAGCTCAGGCTTGTTCAGTGACAGGTAAATCTGACTCCAAGGCCCATATGCAATTAACTTTTCTCCTAGGAGATAATGTTTCATCTTCTATTTAAAATAACTTTTCAGCTCTTTGGAATCGAAAAAGTAGGTGAAAAAGTACCATCAAAATTATTTTTCTGAGATGCAAAGTGAGATACAGCTGGCACCATAAAACGACTAATATTGACCTTTCAGTATAGCCTTTGCTTTCTACACAGATCTCAATAATCTGTTTTTGTTTTGGAGCTTTCCCCTCTAAGCATGACTCTTGGTGCCTGAGCAACCACTCGTTAGGCTCATGTAAGGTTAGGGTGCAGACGCTAATCTTGAATCCCAGAGCTTTAGGTATGAACAGGTGGAAGTTGAGATATAAAACAACAGTGATGACTAGGGATGGTAAAGGAGATGCAAATAATTCCAAGTTGATGCAGGATCATGCAAATTTTGTATGCACATTTACGCACCTTAAAAATGGCCAATAGAATCCTGAGCTGGAATTTGACTGGCTCATTTTGAAGCTGCATACATTTGCATACAAGACTGGCTTAATCCTGAATCAACTCAGCAGTAATTGCATCTCAGTGACTATTCCTAGTAGAGATTTCAAAATAGGCAAGGCCTTTTGACAGCAGGCTCCTTGCGGTGTCAGTTGATGGCTACATACTCCTGGTGCCTGCGTTTTATTTCATTGTCTACACTGCTAGTTTTTGGGAAGATTACACCTCATTCAGTGCCCAGGTGTAAAAAAATAGAAAAAGTAATAAAAGAATGTACAGTAATAACAAAAGAAATTATTTTTTTCCTCTGTAGTGTTGATTTGTGCAATTTGCTAGTCTCAACTGAACCCAAAATTGAAGTTGTTAAATTCTGAAAACATATAAATTGTTCAGTGTAAATAATAAATATTACTTTTGGAAGTACAATTTTAGATTTCAAAGTTTATTTTATAGCAATAGAGGCCTGCAGCTGTGATTTGATCCCAACGGACTCGCTAACTGTAAACTCTGTCCATGACTTATCTCCAACATTGACTTTGCCCTCTCATTTCATCTCACTTTGCCAGATAATATTCAAACACTAACCACAACTTTCTCCTGACCCCAACACGGAATTTAAATTAGAACACTAGGCAAAACATTTTGTTTTTTAGGTTTAGCATAAAGGATTAGAACCTCAGTCAGATTGTGTCCCCACTAGAGAGATCTCCTTTACTTCCTTTACTTCCTCTTGCCAATGACACATTAGGAAATTAGTGTATCCCTGCAATGCCAATATACAGTAAAACACCTTTTTTTTAGTTATGTGGAGAAGTCTTTATAACCTTTATCAGGTTTCTATTGCTGTCTGTCATGCCTATGGTGAGGATCGCTCATTTTCTGCTCTACAATCAGTAAAGCAGGATATGAGAAAAAATCTCTTCAACTAGGACCAGACAAACTTAAAATCAGCCAGTGTTCTATAGCCTTGTACACATGTATGAAGACTGTCTTCCCACAGGGATCAGGACTCCATCCCTCAATAAACAGTATTGGGTTAGGTGCTCTCCCACATGTTGCTAGCCCACAGGCTAACAATGCATTCTGTTGCTATGGAGGAAGGCTGAGGAATGAAAAAGTGCCAAGCCTCCGCCTGTTCTTGGATGAGATTATCTAGCAGTCCAGATCTCTCGCTGACGCATTAGAGCTGCCATATACTCGCTAGATCACTGGCAGAGATGGACCCGAACAGCCGAAAACTGTCTACTGCATGTATACACTCATTCATTTTTCACTCTATTGAACACTAAAATAAAAGTTTTGTGTAGTATTCCACTTCAGCCCTTTAATCAATGCCTAAAACGTGTTTGAAATGAAAATTTCACTAACTTTCACTTATAAAGAAAAACTATGCCTAAAGTTAATCATTGGTGTGACACTAAGTCTGACGTTGTCCTACCCCTAACCATAACCTGGCCTTTGTACCCCTGAAACAGTCATATCTGAACCCCCTGGAGCTTGCTGATAACAATAACAAAAATATTTTCATATCGCTTTTCTCCCTGGGAACTCCAAGCGCTGTGACCTGCGTTATACAGTCTCAAAGGCTCGGGAAAAGAGGTGGGTTTTTAGCCTGTGCAGAGAAGGAGCCTCTCGGAATGACTGTGGAAGCGAGTTCCATAGAGTAGGGGCTGCATAGGTAAAAGCCCGAGCACCAAATGTTAAGGGCTTAGATGATACTTCCATTCCTGGTGCGACCAGTTAGATCACACAGGCCCGGATCTACTGCTTTGTACCCCAGTGACTTCATCCTGGAGAAAAACAGCGTTCGTGAATAGTACAGCCTGTATAAGTTCTAAAGCATTTACCCACAAAGCATTTGGAGAGTATCCAAAGAAAACATTAGAACATATCAGTTTTATCCAATTTCCAATTCAAAGGTTGCAGTGTTTATGATTCTTATTATATTTGTTATTAAAAGCTAGTCTAAAACAAACTAAGGCTATATGAGATTCTTTTCCTGGGGTGTAAGAAATAGAATGAAGTGCTTCACATAATGTAGCACATTCATTCCTTAACCAGGCATGAAGTATCACATCCCAGCTCTGTGGTTTTTATAATCTGCATCTTATTTTTCCATTAGAATCCATTTGTGTCAATGAAATTGCATTTAGTGTGGTTTGTTTTTGTTGGACTCCACAAACATTCCTTGTACTAATTATTGGATAAACTGAAAACTGCTCCCATTTTACTGCTCCCCCTGTTTGGAATGTCAACAAAGGGAGTGCTGCTGATCTCCATGTCATGAGACACCTGCGTTAAAGTTTCAGCGATGATTAACCCTTTCTAGTCAGGCATGCATATGATCACACTACAAAAGGCCTATCTTAGTACACAAGATCTCTGTGATGAAAGTATCAGGGTTTGGCAGCTTTGTTTCTATACTCTGATTGCTTAGCCGAGGGAAATCTTCTGTCCTTGATTAGCTACTTCTTTAGAGGCACTAGACTTTCCTTTTTTTAAGAGGCCTTGTACTGAGTGGTATAAGAGAGGCTGCCATATATACCGGTACTTCTTAGCAAGCCCGGATTAACATCATAGGAGCTTATAGACACATGTTCTGGCACCCTAGACTTTGTTTTCCACGAACCACCACTAAACCACACTGCAAGTGTGCTGGCTGTCCCAGCTGTCACTTCTCCCTTACTTCCCCTGCCCTTTCAGTAGCCACAGCTTCCCATTAGTATTGTGTAGCCAGAGGTACCCTCAGTATTAAGTAGCTAGAGGTGCCCCCAACTGAAGGGAGATCTTGTTAGTGGAATGCTGAGAGCCGGGTGAGTAACCTCTCATTTATGCTTCACTTGGGACTCTGCCTATGGAAGGAGGCACTCTGGGAGGGGAGTGAGCTGGCTTTCCATCATCAGGTGCCTGTAGCTGCAATCCTATAGTGCCTTATGGTAAACGTAGCCCAGCTTGTTGGTGAACAATGCTGGTTGCATGACTGTCCTGCTGATCATGTGCCTCTGATCCTTTAAGCCAGACAGACTCAGAATGAGTAGAATAAAGTCTGATCTAATGAACTACATGCTTGTTTCAGGTGTATAATTCAGACAGAAATGGTAATTGGGATGCTAATGATTCCAGGTTGCATGCAAAATGTATGTAATTATACCCAACTTGGAAGTGGGCTTGTTCTGCATAAAGGCAGGGATGAGATTGAGATGTCTCAGTGGGGAATACAGCTAACAAAATCCTTGCAGATGCTTTAATGCTGTATGCGTACCTCTCTGGAGACATTTTGTGTATGGGTGATGCTGTCATTTGGACAGGAAGTTGTTAATAAAGCTTCTCAATCACTACTATGTAAATAGATTTTAATCACGCGCAGCCCTAACAAAAATGAAAGTTAAAAATGTGGTTGGCTTTCCACTACAATTACACATCACATAAAACAATAAAATGCTTGTCAGAATTACCATAGAGCACCATCATCTTAATGAGAAACCGTGACCAAGGATTGAACTTCATCCCAATCAGTAGCTGATACCCCCTTTCCCATGAGAAATATTTTCCTTTTCTCAAACAGATCATCAGGGGACTCTGTATGGCTGATATTGTGTTGAAACCCCTCACACAGTGTAATGTCAGGACCATGATGCTGACATCACACTGTGGGAGCCTTGTTGCATTGTTGGAAATAAGAACTGTTTCCAACTGCCAAAAAAGCAAGCAGCACCTACTTCCACAGACATCACCTGCCAGCAGTAAAAATGTCACCATATGATAAGTGTCAGAATGTAAATCAGGGAGAGGAAAGATTTTACAATGGGCAAACACTGACTAAATCATTTATACATAATTATTGTAAAAATTAAGCACTTTTGTTCATTACATTATTTTCACTGAAGTTCCTCTTTAAGTACTTTGTACGTTTTTGCTTGCCACAAGTAAAACTATTGCATTAGAGGGCCTTGGCTACTTTTTATTCCTAGACACATGCTATTGCTCCATCTGTGTGCCTTCACATTAGGAAGCTTAGGGCTACAAGACGAACAAAAAGTCTTGTTTTCAATCATTCTATAGATGCTGTCTAAGGGCTCTGACACACACACGTTTTGCGGGTCATTTTCTGTTGTTTTTTTAAAGTCTGCGTTTTTTAAAAACGAAAACGTCCTGCAAAACTCTCCCCGGTGTGTCAGGCCCTAATTGAGATAAGAAGAGAGCTAAGGTGAATGATTTAGATCCTTCATAGATAAGCAAAACAAATGGTTGCATTTATGGTCATGTAAATTATACATAGATACATGGTTTAAAAACATTACTGCACCATTACAAGCTTAGTTACATTAAAATAATTCTTCATATGTACAAGTATAAACATTAATAGTTCCATCTGGCTGTAACTTGTCTCCACATCCCCATGCCAGCTCTGCATGCAAGCAAATTGTATATGTCATTCAGGAGCACTGACCATGACTGCGGACTAGGACTGACATGGCAGCAACATGACAAGCCAATACCTTACAGAGCTTAATTAGTGCATCAATGTGCACTTTTATAATATATATCATATCTTACAGGCTGTCATCTTTCCAGGTTACACTGAGCTCTTCTGTTTACTCACTCACATGCCTTCTTGCTACTCAACTGCTGCCCTTCTTTGCCAAGCTCTTCACTGTCTCCCAGTTGCCCTAATGATCCATTTCAAGCTTTTAACTCCAACCTGCAAAATTTTACACAGTTATCTCTGCGAGAGGATAGTATAGAGCGTAGTACTACACATGCGCTGTACATTAAAACACATGTTATTTTCATTACAGGAAGAATTGCTATGTAACATGCTTGTTATTGCACGTATTCTCCAGAAATGCAGTGTAGAAAGAGCGTTAGGATAACATGTTCTGCTACAATACAGAGATGTGATCATGTCCATACCATTGCAATGCACCAACGTGCATGTTATGATCAGTCAGTTAGTTATGATCTGCAAAGAATGTCTTGTCAAAATCACCATTCGAGATGATCAGGGATGGTCAACGAGATGGTGATAACTCTGGAAAGATTCACATAACATGCTAATTTTATGAAAATTTATGCTGCTCCATTTGGTCCATTTTAAAGCTACATACTGTATATTTGCATTAAATTAGCATACATTTTTCATCAACTCAGAATTATTAGCATCTCAGTAACCATCCCTAGAAAAGATCAATTCTAGAAGATTGTGTTGCATTTTTTTTAATACAGATTGAATTTAGACCAATCAAATGCAATTGTTGCAGGCTGAATAAGTCCAGTTACAATCTGCATACAACTTGCAACAAAACTTGGATTTAGTCTGAAAAATTGTTACTCATGACTGATTACCAGTTTCTACTGGTACTAATATGCATAATGATTATTATGTAGATGAAGTGTTTATTCTGCAGGTTATGTGAGGACCAGATCATGCCTTAAGGTATCTATAGAGGTACGGCTGAGCAGACATTTGCACAGTCTATAAGCAATTTCCAAGCACCATTTCCCGCCACTGTGCATTCCTTCTGACTCGTTTGATTCGTTTTCTTTGCATGGTTTTCTGGGGCAGACAGATTATGGATCTTATCTGGTTTTCTCATTGAACACCTGTGCGGAGAAAGATTTACTTGCCTCAGGGTCACAGTTTTTGGCACAAAGAAAAAAAGCTAACAACTCATATTTTTCTTAGTTATTGAAAACAAAACTGTAACCCTTCCTAGGCTTCCTTCGATGCTATATACAGCAAAGCCTAAATAACAGACAGAAAGTCTGGAGTTCTGTAACAACTAGTAGCTCAGCGGCTGCCGACACGCAGGGGGTGTCTGCAGCCGCTTCCTTCCCTGGCTCGCAAGCATTCTCCGTTCCCTCGGCGTCTGGCACGCCGGGAACGGTCGGTTCTCTGACTCACAGGTCAAGTCTGTCTCGCGCGGGCGCGTGCGGAGACAGGACCTTTATGCCAGCAGAAGGCGCGTCAGCTGACCTGCCGGTCGGCTGACGTCACGGATGACCCGCCGCTCAGATTGGCGGAGGTCCGAGGTGGGAGTGGCTGAGAGTCTCCCTCTTCCTCATAAGCCTTCACTTGTCATTCGGTCTTCGTCTGCTGTCGTGAATACTTACGTGTTAGCGCTCAGACCTTAGACTAGATCCCAGGTGTTGAAACCAAGGACTTCACACCTAGACTAGGATATTGCTATATTGTTATTGATTACCTGTGTATGATTCTGGCTATATCTCTGACCTTGCTTTCTGTTTAACGTTCCTGTACTTCTGCCTATCTGACTAGTTGCTGAACCTCTGCCTGTTACCCGTTATCCCTTTGCCTCACGATTCTGTACTGATACTTACCTCTCTGTTGCCGAACCTTGCCTGTCTGACCACTCTGTCTTCACCAGTGAGCTTAGCCTCTGGTGAGGGATTCTTAGTATCGTATCACCTGCTCCTCAGGTGATCCTTACTTGCAGTATTGTTTGTAATACCTGCTCCTCAAGTGTCCACTAGACTGCAGTATAGTCTTAATCACCTCCTCAGGTGATCAGTAGTTGCAGTATTGTTTGTATCACCTGGTTCCCAGGTGATCACTAGGTTGCAGTATAGTCTGTGTACTGATAAGTACCTCACCAGCCCCTCTGGTGAGGTCTCGCCATATTACTAAGTTACTGTCTGTGTATTATAGTACCTTACCAGCCCCTCTGGTAAGGTCTTGCAAAACTAATAAAGTTACGGTTGCACCAAGCACTACACTCTTAGCACCCTTTTAGCTATACTAGTATTATTGGTGATTCTGTAGATCACCACATAATCAGGTATAGCGTCTGTATTATTGGTGATTCTGCAGATCACCATATAATCAGACATCTGAGTTGCTACACCCTACCGTTACAAGTTCATA
This sequence comes from Hyperolius riggenbachi, assembly GCF_040937935.1. Lineage (NCBI taxonomy): Eukaryota > Metazoa > Chordata > Amphibia > Anura > Hyperoliidae > Hyperolius > Hyperolius riggenbachi. Next base: position 318,690,446 of record NC_090648.1, read on the forward strand.
GCAAGTTAATTTGGAGAGGCAGTCTAGGTGTTATTGTTAGAACTTCTTTGCTGGGTAAAGGAAGCCTGATCCTCTTCCTTCACAGCCGGAAGGAGGAAGTATCTGGAGCGGAAGAAGGAGGCTGTAGATGGAGGATGTAGAGGGTCGTGGAGTGCTGGCGCCAGAGGTGGCGACCAAGGTGAGTGAACCCCCTCTGCTGTGGCACGCATCAACTAACGCTCAGTTTCGCCTTTGGCAAAACTGAATTTTGCTTTTGCCCACCAATCCTTAGTCAGAATACCTGATTTGCCTATTTGTCCAAGACAAGCGAAACCTGCAACATCTAGGAGGTAACCACTGGCAGCCTCCATATTTCTGTCATAACATTCATACATATAGCTTATTATCATTATACTATTAGGTTTATTTGTAAATTGCTAACATATTACACAGTGCTGAACAATAAATAAGGGAAACAATACAACATTAAAAAAATGGTTCAGAGACAGGTTACAGATTACAAGACAGATGGTCAGTTCACAAGTGTTCAAGGAGACATATGTAAAATGTATGAATGGAGCAGAGAGGGGGAAAAGTCACACAGTCCAATCAGTGGCGGAATTGCGCGGGTAGTAAACACAGGGGTAGAGTGTTAAATAAATTGTTAAAGAGGGCTAAGCTTGGCTAAATAACTACTATATGACTCTAAACAATATAATTGATATTATATGAACTTGTTTTTTTTTTTTTTTTTCAGGGAAATGTGACTGTAAAGCGCAAGCATTAGTAAACCCAAAATTATTCTGTGGCATGAAATACTCTTACGGTGAGTAACAGGTTATTTTTATATGGCCCAGTAGGAATGTTTTGTATATACTGGACAGTAATTTATTTTATTAGTCTTTGTTACACGTTTAGGCTAAGTTCACACTATAAGGGCCTGTTTCCACTACACGCAGATTGGATGCAGAATTAATGCAGAAAAACTGACTCCAATGAATGTCTATGGGCCTGTGTCCACTAAACGCGATTTTTCTGATGCAGATTTTTCCATAGGCATTCATTGGAGTCAGTTTTTATGCATCCATTCTGCATCCAATCTGCATGTAGTGGAAACAGGCCCTTATTGATGCATAATGCTTGCACCACAACACGGGCAGTACGCAACACACACTCTGCACACACGCATTATTTACACAGCATAAGCAATTGCTATGTGACTACGCATTTCCACACGTTATCCAGATACACAGGGTAGAAAAGGCATTAGGTTTACATTGGTGCATCAGGCCCACTGTTACTAATACTTCTGATGGTGTCTGACTGGAAAAGTGCCTCACACTGAGTACAAACACCACATGTTGGAAAAAATAGATGATCCCTGAGAAAAGAGCATATGTAGTATGTAAGGATTGGAATTTATTGCTAATTATATAAAGACAGAATATTGTTAATTTTTATCACCCATAAAATTCCTAGATACAAGGCTGTTGTCAACACGTGAATATTTCCTTTAATGCAGCTCTTTCAAATTCCATAAAATAGGTGGCAGGTGGCATGTCAAGCCTCAAGTCCCCTTTGAAGCGAATTCCTTTTTCCTAAAATTAACACAAATATAGATGGGTATTGCATCAGACTATTATCAATTTAATATTATGAGAAACTATTTTAGTCTTTGGTGTCTAAATATTTCCGTTGTTCATTAAATTGGAATAACCCTTCATTGAAACACTGGCAGCAGTACTCTGTACACTGTTCCGAGTACTGTTGCCACTGTTGTCCAGAAACACTTTACCTTACATCAGGAGTTGTAGTCATTTGGAAGGTGGCATATCATCATCAATTCTTTTACCCCTTTGGTCAGTAGCAAATGTAGTTAGGATCGAAATGCAACAAGCGATATCACAAGTATCAGAGTGTCATTTATTCTAAAATCTGCATTCAAACCTGACAGTTGTTTCGGGGATTTGCATGGTCCCCTTTCTCAAGGTATGCAGAAGGGGGCCCTGTGATGCCCCAAAACAATTGTTGGGTTGACCTGCAGATAAAATAAATGACACTCTGATACTCATGATATGACTTGTGGTGTGCTGATCCTAACTATTACTCTTTTTCAACAATTGGACAAATTCAGTGGCTGGCAGCAAACGTTGACACTCCTATTAGCCATTTTCTGTAAAAAAAAAAAAAAACCTGTGGAATGCATGCGTTTATATGCACCTTAAAAATATAATAAAAATCTGAAATAATATTAGTTCACATATTGCAAAGACTGAAAGCACTCGGTTCTACTCAACAAAATTGGAATTTCCCTCTAAGGGAAACCACAAGCTAACTGTGACTAGTACTACTGAAACCACATAGCAAATTATGCTGACATTTCTGGTTTATAGATGTTTTAGGAGATTTTTTTCCACTGTAACTGACATAGAAGTGGTGTAGAACGATATGTATATCAGTTTGTACAGTAGCTTCCCGAGAGAAAAGATATTTGAGACCCAATATGTAAGCTAAACAAAAACATTTTTGCAGCATTGATGTACAGTATGTACAGCACTGATATGTTATGTTTATAGCAAATGTTTTAGCAAGAGTTCAATTTCACTCACAAGAAAACTAAAGGTTTTTTTTTAATCAAATAGTAATTCGGACACAACGGATAAACCAGAAATCGGGGCAATAGTCTATTTTTAACCCTAACCTGGCAGTGTGAACCATGGCAGATTCTTCATTGTCCCTGCCACATGTCACCGATTGCTTCTCGTGTATAGATTTTTGTGCAGACAATGTACTCCATTCCAGGGCTGTGGAGTCGGAGTCAAAGAGTCAAAGAAATTTTGGGTTTCTGGAGTCAGTGGTTTCAATAAACTGAGGAGTCGAAGTCAAATGATTTTTTTTTGTAGCAGCTCCACAGCCCTGGTAAGTATTAGACTAAGGAGTCAGAGTTGATGAGTCGGAGCAATTTTCGGTACCTGGAGTCGGAGTCGATGTTTTCATAAACTAAGTCAGAGTTGGAGTCGGATGATTTTCGTACCAACTCCACAGCCCTGCTCCAATCACTATAATGCAGAGTAGAGCAGTGACTCGAAGCTGCGGTATAATCATCACTACACAGAAGACAGTGACTGTCAATGGTATGGGGGACCTGCCAGTGTAGAGACTGCCATGGACCAGGTGGTTATACAATATCCTCTCTTTTTCTTATGCACCGAGTTATTGTCATGTGGTATTTTGCCTTGCTATGAAGATTGCCTTGAAGTGTCAGAAAGGATCCTCATCAGAGGGTTTGCCTGCATTTCATACTGCTGAATCTTAGCTACATGAGAAACAGGATAGGTGTTTGTCTGGATCAGTCAGGAGTACAGTAACACATTGCCACAGGCTGTGATACATGAGCTCTCTCACTGTGCATCATTATAATAAACCACCAGTTTGTTTTCATCTGCCAAACCAATATCTGCCACCCAATAAGCTCCTAAGGCAAAGAAACAGGCTTGATTTTGTTACAAATATAACACCTTAATTAACCCAGGTGAAACATTCTCTTAATGGTATTTGATGAAACTGCCATTTGTTTCTCGGTTGCAAGTAATAATAATACATTTTTTGTTGTTGTATATATTGCTACTATAATCATTTTTTAAAGTCCAATGTGTCAAATAGAACTACAGTAAAACCTCTGTTATCTAGAACCAGGATTCTCAAGCAACCAGAAAAATAATCCTGGCCGTTCATTTCTTTCTGTTTTCCATGTGTCCTGTTCAAGAGTTCAGGTCCACTTTAAACACCTGTCTCCCCTATGATGAATGTTTGGATATGCCCATTAAATTGTTGTCTGATCTAGATAATTGTTATCTTATATATGTGCAATGTTCTCATCAAGGTCTATTTTAGTTTTCATTTGAGAGACCTATTGTATATATTCTATTTATATATATTATGTGTGAAAGTATTATTTGAGCTGTAAAGGATGAGGAAAGTCTTTTTTTCCCCCTGCAAATGCAGTACATTACTTGAGCCTTGAGCAAGAATTTTCTGTGCCGAGGTTGAAGATTATTAATATTAGTTCAGTCTCTGAGTCTCTGGTGCAGCATTTCAGTTAGTTAATAAATATGTATTTATGCTATGCATTCGGACGTTGTGTGCATAAACTTCCCTTTACATTTGTTAAAGCTGTCCGCACCTGTTTCCTTTCTGGGAGTAGACCAGGAGATAAGTTGCACCCGACAAAGACAAAGCGACCTGCAAAGGAAAGTTCAAGGGGTCCTTTGTCGGTGAAAAATTATGATTACGTGTTACTCTGGCTTCCTGAGTGTGATAGTAATGATATTTAATCTTCCTTAAAGATAAGGAGTGGAAGCTAAAAACAAATGTATAAATCTTACTGTAGTACACAGGACCTTCAACCTTTCATCAGTCTGTGTATGGAGGAGTCATATGTGCTTCTCTACAGACACAATTTATCACCTCACAATACTCACACATGGAATGTACTTCTGCCTAAACTATGCTCCAGGATTCTTTGCCTTTTTCTGTTAAAGTGAAAGTCTAGGCATATCTGATTTTAGTTTCAGATAGAGTGGAGAAGCTCTGTTTTTCATGTTGTCTGCGTCCTGTCCTTACTGGGGAGATTTCTGTCACACTTGACGTTATCCAACAAAAGGAAGGTACGCACCAATTCACCACGAATCCTCTTTATTGTTAGGACATATCCTGTATTAAAACATCGAATCTCAAGCTGACATGTTTCGGACCTACTGGTCCTTAATCATAGCTGAGTTCACATGGAAAACCTTTGACATATTAATACACACCCGGCCCTTAGCTCTACCTTCTGCCCACCTCCATGAGGGCGGTCTCACCCTGGAGGGCAGAGCCAGGGCACAGGTCAGTTCTAAAAGGTGCATGAAATTTTAAAACAATGCAACAAAATGTGTTATTGTACACAATAAAAAACAGGGTGATAAAAAATGTCAAAATTGTTCTCATAAATGAGATCAAAAAAGAGTAAAGCAGTGATACAAACAGACAATGGATAAAAGGGACACACACCATCTTGAACCAATAGAGGCATAAAAGGTGTCACTGTGTTGTGAGACTCACATCCCACCTAGCATTCAGGCCTCGAGGGGCTCTGGTGTCCAATTTAAATATCCACATAGCTTCTCTCCTAAGTAAACACCTGTAAAGGTCCCCACCCCGTTTGGATGGAAACAATCTCTCTATGCCCTGGAATTGAAAACCAGTCATATTCCCACCATGTACCTCCCTGAAATGTTTGGCAACATTAGAAACATTAGTGGTAAGCCACCCTTGCCCCAGGTAGTGCTCCGCTACCCTTTGCCTTAGTGGCCTAGTAGTACATCCAACATACTGAATGGAACATACACTACACGTGATTAAATAAATCACGTCCTTGGTTCCGCAATTAATAAATTGTTTTATTGGAAAACTACGGCCGCTAACGGCAGAGACAATGGATCTTATTTTTATATGCACATGGCAGTATCGACATGTGGGGACACTACATTTAAAAGAACCTGTCAGGGAAAGCCACGTGCTTGGGTGTTGCGTTGATTCAAACATACTTGGGGACAGGAGTCTGGCAAGAGTGGGTGCCTGTCGGCTAGCCATTCTAACACCTTCATTGATAATCGGACATAGGCCTGCATCTGCTTTAAGTATAGGTAAGTACTTAGTAACAATACCTATGACCTCTTTGTACTCTGACGAAAAGGTAGTCACAAATGTGGGTTTCGGACTAGTGGCCCCCCTGGTTGAGGTGGCATGTACCAGATCTGATCTGGGTCGAGAGGATGCTCTCGACCTACCCCTCTTTATGGCCCACTTAGGATAGCCTCTGTCACAAAGTCGTGCCTCCACAATGTCAAGTTCCTTAGCCAAATCCCCTTCTTCTGAGCAGTTGCGTTTCCCCCTACTGAATTCTCCAACTGGGATGCCTTTTATGGTGTGGGTTGGATGGCAACTGTTAGCTCTCAATGTGGAGTTTCCACTGCACACTTTTCTATAAGTGATTGTGCTAACTCTTCCGTTGTTGGGGTTTCCCCTTAACACAAGGTCCAAGTAGTTGATGGAAACCTTATCATATTCAAATATGAACTGGAGGTTCAATTCATTAGCGTAAAAATGCTCCACCAAAAACTGGACATTGCAGGGGCTCCCCTTCCACACCAATAGCAAATCATCAATGTACCTCCCGTACCACACAACATCCTCCATGAGGCCAGCTCCATCCACGTCTGACCCAGCGGCCAGCCAAACCAGCGTTGTTGTGGTTGTTTCCGTGAGGGAGTGGAATGTATCGGCAGCATCCCTGAACGCTGCGGAAAGCAATGAAACAGCAAAGGTGGCTTGCCCTTCATCTGCATCCGTTATGGCACACTGCAAAGAACTGGTAAGGGACCTCCTTGATGTTACTGGGTCTTTATCAGATGTGTCTCATTCCATGCTGGGGGACATTGTTGCATCGGTAGAGACAGTAGGGCCTGTATATAATATGGCCCATGTTGATCAGAGGGGGCCATTTATGATGGGGACACAGACTCTCTCCTCTGGTGCTCACATTGTTTGCCAAAATAACGTGCAGGATCAAAGCACAGCAGGAGCAGCACCAGTGACTGCACCCCTGGGGAGACGGGAGTCTCATATTATCTCGCTTGGCGATCTGGCATATGATAGTGATCGTAATAAGAAATTCGCCACAGTTTTTTCTAGAAACACCAATTCCTCTGAAAAAAATCCAAAGTTAAGAACTGCTTTTCTTCAGTTAGAGGATCTTTTGTCCAAAGAAACCAAAGTATGGTGGGATTTAACAAGTTTGAAACAATATGTGGCAGAGCTAATTATTGCCCAGGGTCTGCGCATAAAGAAAATCCCCACCACAATGTACTCAGATCAGTTCTTGTTGGAGTGGAATGAAATTTTGATAAAAGTCATTCCAGTTGGAGAATTCAGTAGGGCGAAACGCTACTGCTCAGAAGAAGGGGATTTGGCTAAGGAACTTGACATTGTGGAGGCACGACTTTGTGACAGAGGCTATCCTAAGTGGGCCATAAAGATGGGTAGGTCGAGAGCATCCTCTCGACCCAGATCAGATCTGGTACATGCCACCTCAACCAGGGGGGGCACTAGTCCGAAACCCACATTTGTGACTACCTTTTCGTCAGAGTACAAAGAGGTCATAGGTATTGTTACTAAGTACTTACCTATACTTAAAGCAGATGCAGGCCTATGTCCGATTATCATTGAAGGTGTTAGAATGGCTAGCCGACGGGCACCCACTCTTGCCAGACTCCTGTCCCCAAGTATGTTTGAATCAACGCAACACCCAAGCACGTGGCTTTCCCTGACAGGTTCTTTTAAATGTAGTGTCCCCACATGTCGATACTGCCATGGGCATATAAAAACAAGATCCATTGTCTCTGCCGTTAGCGGCCGTAGTTTTCCAATGAAACAATGTATTAATTGCGGAACCAAGGACGTGATTTATTTAATCACGTGTAGTGTATGTTCCATTCAGTATGTTGGATGTACTACTAGGCCGCTAAGGCAAAGGGTAGCGGAGCACTACCTGGGGCAAGGGTGGCTTACCACTAATGTTTCTAAAGTTGCCAAACATTTCAGGGAGGTACATGGTGGGAATATTAATTACACCAGAGAGGAAATGTGTGCATCAACCAAGTGAACCTGACAAATCTGGCTTTGCAAATTTGGCCTATTTGCTAATCACAAGACATTGCTCATGCAAATATGCATTTGCTTTCGCATGCCTAAATATGCAGGGTCAAAAACCAAAACCGCAAAGCAATCCCCTGCGGGAATTAGTTCGGAGGGGGAGGCTGGGGGGTGCAGGCGATCTCCCCAGCGTGGGAAGAGCCGCCCGCACACACCTCCCAAAATTAAAAACAGGCACTTACCTTAACGTCCATTGCGGTCTGCTACGTGCGCATGACCTGGGCGCGACCCATAAGGGGAGGGCAGGCGCAAAGGGCTCTCACCTCCTAAAACAAGCCATTCACCACTTGCCTCCAAAGGAAAGAAAATGCAATGCTAATTACACCAGAGAGGAAATGTGTGCATCAACCAAGTGAACCTGACAAATCTGGCTTTGCAAATTTGCCCCCATACAACCGGGGGGCCATGCTGGGGAGATCGCCTGCACCCCCAGCCTCCCCCTCCAGGGTGCCGCTGTGTGGGTTCCAGGCAGTGAGAGAGCCTGGGACCCCCGCGGCCCCCCGGTTGTATGGGGGCATTGGGAAGCCTCCTCGTGGCGCCCCTGGATAGTGCTAATGTAGCATGAACTAATTCCCGCAGGGCGATTGCTTTGCAGTGTTGGTTTTTGACCCTGCATTTTTTGGCATGCGAAAGCAAATGCATATTTGCATGAGCAATGTCTCGTGATCAGCCAATAGGCCAAATTTGCAAAGCCAGATTTGTCAGGTTCACTTGGTTGATGCACACATTTTCTCTCTGGTGTAATTAACATGGTGGGAATATGACTGGTTTTCAATTCCAGGGCATAGAGAGAGTGTTTCCATCCAAACGGGGTGGGGATCTTTACAGGTGTTTACTTAGGAGAGAAGCTATGTGGATATTTAAATTGGACACCAGAGCCCCTCGAGGCCTGAATGCTAGGTGGGATGTGAGTCTCACAACACAGTGACCCCCTTTATGCCTCTATTGGCTCAAGATGGTGTGTGTCCCTTTTATCCATTGTTTGTTTGTATCACTGCTTTACTCTTTTTTTATCTCATTTATGAGAACAATTTTGACATTTTTTATCACTCTGTTTTTTATTGTGTACAATAACACATTTTGTTGCATTGTTTTAAAATTTCATGCACCTTTTAGAACTGACCTGTGCCCTGGCTCTGCCCTCCAGGGTGAGACCGCCCTCATGGAGGTGGGCAGGAGGTGGAGCTATGGGCCGGGTGTGTATTAATATGTCAAAGGTTTTCCATGTGAACTCAGCTATGATTAAGGACCAGTAGGTCCGAAACATGTCAGCTTGAGATTCGATGTTTTAATACAGGATATGTCCTAACAATAAAGAGGATTCGTGGTGAGTTGGTGCGGACCTTCCTTTTGTTGGAGTGTCTCTGAGGTCTTGCTAACCTGGTCCAGCACAACTATCCACTGGTGGGGTAGAGCGGTGTTCCGTCTACCTACATACTTGACGTTATCATTGCCGCCGAAACAAGAGTTTGGAAATAAATCTCCCAGTGGTGTGTCTTTCCTGGTGACGTGTGTTGAAGTTGGGATTTTCCTAACATTTGGAGATATTTTCTCCAACTTTGTACTGTTAGAGACATCAAGAAAGCCTACCAAGGTTTCTATTTTTATCTTATCTTTTGTACAGAAGTCTCTCGGCAGCTTTTTTTTTTTTTTCCTTTGTCCATGACTAGACTGGCAGTAATATTGCTTTTGGATAGTCATGGCTTTCTCCTTTTAACTCTGCTATGCACTCCATTGTTGTTCAGTGTTCTACTGATGGTGGATTTGTGAACGCTGACATACACCAATGCAAGGATAAGTTTTCATTCTTTAGAAGTTAGTCTGGGGTTCTTTGAGATCCATCAATTACACACCTTGCTTTTGGTGTGATATTGGTTGGTTTGCTTATTGGTTTACTGCTCTTGGAAGGATAACCTATAAGTGCCTTCATATTTACAGCATCCGACTGACTCGCAGAGGCCCAGCTCTTTACAAATAGTCTTTGTTAACAAAGACCTTGGATTTCTCAGTTTTACCCTTTATACAGTTTCACAAACTAGAGTTTTGAAGATCAATTTTGGATAGTGGTGACTGAAGACCTAGATTTATGTTCATGAAATAAGACAGGGTCTTCTGTACTCATAACTGATTATCATCTCAATGATTGAAGCACCTGACTGAAGTAGCGTAGTTAAGGCGCTATGGGTCCAAATGTGTGTTTTACATTGGATCCCCTGTCTGTGTACATGACAAGTGATATAGAGCATTAAACCTGTCAAAGACAGCCACAGTGTCAAAGAAGTGTGTTATGGGACCTCTGGTACAGGGGCCCTGCTGTGGTCCCAACCTCTGCATCACCTATTGCTACACCACTGCCTCAATGATAATACATTCATTTGATGAGAAAATAAGAGGGTCACATACTACTACCACGCTCAAATATGTAGCTTTAGATCAATTTCCTGTGTGTCGGACCTGGATATATTTTACCATTATATGGATCTTAGTTTTGACAGGATTAAAAAGCAAGTTAGAAAAAAAGAACCAAAAATATTGTTGTAACTTGTCATATATTTGTTCCTTCATTTCTTATTCATTCTGTTGCAGTGTTGAAAACTAAGATTCTTTCAGCCCATGACAGAGGTTCTCATGCTGAAGTGAATGTGAAAATTAAAAAGGTTTTGAAAATGACAAAGCTGAAGATCCTGAAAGGAAAGAGGACTCTGTATCCGGAATCCTGGACAAATCGTGGCTGCACCTGCCCCATCCTAAACCCAGGTTTGTTAATGAAGTATATCATTCAATCTAATATGGACAGTAGGGTAGTTGTTGCCTACAGAAACATGCATGCTTTTATCTTATTTCCTGACTACTAGTTCTGCACAGTAGCACTGATGTGATCCTACCTTTCATAAAACATGAAAAGTCCATCCTTCTAGCTTTCCATTAATGACTTAATTGATTTAAAATGTATATATTTTCAACAAAGTCCTTCCCACAGTTTTCTAGATGGGCGACGCAAGTCAGCAGCTCACAGAAGAGCTCATCATTCTGTAAAAGCTCACCTGCTGCTTAGCCAATCACAGCAGCACTAAGCCAAGGGTTTTCAATGTGCAATATCTTCTCTTAGTAACTATTTTACTGGGCTGTGGAGTTGGTACAAAAATCATCCGACTCCGACTCCTCAGTTTATGAAACCACCAACTCCGACTCCAGGTACCCAAAATAGCTCCGACTCCTCGACTCCGACTCCGAAGTCTAATATTTACCTGGGCTGTGGATTTGGTACAAAAATCATCCAACTACCGACTCTGATTTCTCTGTTTATGAAACCACTGACTCCGACTCCAGGTACCTAAAATTGCTCCGACTCCTCGACTTCAAATCCGACTCCACAGCCCTGCTTTTTTTAGCATAAATCTGATTCAATTTTAATCATAGTACCACCAGCTCTGTACCTCTCAGTGCAGTGCAAAGCTGTCTGTCATTGGCATTCCCACCTGTGACGCCTCCTCCTGCTGGGATTGACTGTGTTAAGAAGGGCCTTTCCCAAATAATGTATAACCAAAAAAACTATTGATCTAAATGTATATAGGGTCACTTTAAGCTACCATGAATGCATGCACTTAATATTCACACTCACAATACAGACGTGCATTCCCAAAGAATATACAGTATAGTCCAGGGTATGTGGCACGGGCAGGAATTGCCTGATGCTGGATATGTGATGGTCTTTTTCACTTCCTGAAGCTCTCAGCTGCTCTGCTGCATCTGCTCTATATTATTATTATTGATTTATAAAGCACCAACATATTCCGTGGCGCTGTACAAAGTAAGAAACAAGCATGGGGTACATAATACAGACAATGGTGTACACTAATATACAAGATACATAATTAGTGACAAAATACAAAAAATGATACAGCATACAGAATACAAAATATAGAAGTGGTAATGACAGTGATAAAAGTAACATGATGAATAAAATGTATAATGATTTCCAAGACACAAAAGGGGGAGAGAGCCCTGCCCTTGCGAGCTTACACTCTAAAGGAAATGGGGGGAAACAAGAGGAGGGGTAGTATACGATAAATTATATAAAGGCAGTATGTTTTAGGATACCTAGTAGGAGTGCAATTTGGTCTTAGGACAAAGGGAAGTGACCTAAGGTAGCGCATATGCTTGTCGGAACAAATGAGTTTTTAGAGTGCGTTTAAAAGTAACAAAGGTTGAATATGACTCCAATGCACAAAGCCATTCAGATTGGTAAGATTGGTGCTGTCATGTACTCAGGGTGATTTACTAGGGCTGTCTGCCATAGTGTACTCTATGCCAGCCAGTGGGAGGAATAGTCCTTATAGTGGGCAGGCAGATATCCCCTCATACACTGCAGCCTTCTGTGGAAGCACACTCCACAGAGGCTGACTGCACATTTTTGTGTGTGCGCTGGTTGCAGTATGTGCAGCATGGTGGGTACAATGAAGACAGGTTGTCTCTCGCTCCTTTCATGCACTCCTGCTGCCATGGTCATGCAGCTCTCACACAGCAGTGGTGGTGGGGGGGGAGGAGCTAGACTCAGGTTGATTGGCCTGTAAAATCCACTGATGTATGAGCACCTTTACTGTTTAACCACTTAATTTTTTGGATATGTGTTGGAAGTGGTGATGTAATTACCTTCTGATTTGAGGAGGCAGTGCTTCAAAGTGGCCATTCTTGGAAGGGAGGGTTTTTGTTTTGTCTTCGCACACCACAAATCTGTTCTGTATTTGAACACATCACATTGCTTTAGTAAGTAATTTATGAACTTCTGAAAAGGCTAAACATACCTCCCAACTTTTTGAGATGAGAAAAAGGGACACTTAAGCCATGCCCCTGCCATACCCCTGTCCACGCCCTCACCACGCCTTTAGTCACACATACCATAACGATTTCATAAGAAAAATATGTTGTTTTATAATTCAATCCACATTGGTCCTTTCTATCATATTTCATTTTACTTCATAGTAACATTTTAAAATTAGTATTATATCAATTTAAAGGTTGGGAATAAAGTTTAGAGTCAATCAAACACATTTTTAGTATATAAATATATATATTTACATAGAATGAGGGACAAAGTCCTGAAAGAGGGACAAATGAGGGTGACAGAGGGACAGAGCTCCCAAAGAGGGACTGTCCCTCCGAAAAAGGGACAGTTGGGAGCTATGTAATTATATTTAAGAAATGCAGCACACAACACTAACACTTGCTGTTCTTTCCAGGTCTGGAATACCTGGTCGCAGGGTATGAAGATGTACGCACTGGCCGGCTCATTGTGAACATGAAAAGTTTTGTCCATCCCTGGAAACCTGCCCTGGGCAAGAAAGTAATGGAGATCTTAAAAAGGGACTGCGTATGAAAGGAGAGAAAAACAAAAGCACTGAGAAGAGGGAAAATTAAGGAGCCATCTGGAAGTTAAAGTTTAAATTTGACAGTGTACAGGAAGGTGTATGCAAAGGCACATAAAGCAACCAGGTGATAGTGATGATGATCATTACAAGACACATGCACCTGCTTTACTGCCAGATTGAACTTCTGCAGGCTGAATCTCCTCTCTGCCACGTGTGTAAGGGATGGTTTCATATGGGAACAAGGTTACAGTGGAATGTGTTCATATAGAACAGTGATACCTGACATATGGCACTTACACAGCCTCTACTACCAGTTTATACTATTGAAGGTACAAAAGGAAAAACAGACTTTTGTTATGTTCAGGAAGCACTCCAGACAGCATCCTTAAAATGTAATGTGGTCAAGTACCTCCAGCTGAATCCTTCATTACGGCAAATGGAGAATCCAACAGCAGACAGGAGGTGGAGCTAAGATTCCGGAGCAAGATCACACTGCAAGGAGCCTCCTTAAATTGTAAATAGAAAGTTCTGCAAAGCACTTTACTTAACTGTCCATGCCTATTGCGAAGGTTTCCTTTTGCTTTTTGTTTGTAAACAAGACAATGGTGTTTAGAAAGCTATAGAACAGAATGCACACAATAGACACCTTAAAGTGACTGTATTTGACTTTTTTTTATATTATGTGTTGTCTTCAAGTGATTTATTTATGTTGGAAAGCCATGATACATGACATACACTTCAATACATAAATTTTAAATGTTGCATTCTGTTGCTCGTTGTGTTATTGCTGCTCCTGTGAACCTCTAAACTTCCATGTAAATTAGCTAGAGCTGGATGTCAATAATATGATATATGATGTTTTGTGGTTAGGTAGGATTCCTGTGCTGAAGCCATTGTTAAAGAGAAGGTCCAAGCAAATGTAAATAATATATCTGCTTCCTCCAGCCCCTGGCAGCCATCCTGTGCCCTCGCCGCAGCTCTGCATCCAGTCAGTGGCCCGGGGTTCCATCCATTGCAGATGCCGACGGGCATCTACTGTGCTTAAGCGAGGCGTGGTCTGGAGTGCACATGGGGCTGCCAGGGGCTGGTGGAAGCCCTGGATAAGTAGATTTTATTTTTTTGAATTTTAAAATTTCTTGCATCTGTCCTTTAAAGGGTTTCTGTGGGGGTTTGGTAAGGATAAAAACCGCCACTTACCTGGGGCTTCTATCAGCCCAGTGTAGCAGTAATGTCCCACGCCGTCCTCCTCCTCCGGTCTAGCGTGGCAGGCCGTCCAACTGCGCGGCCGTGCTCCCTCCCACCCACGTCATCAGAAGCTTACTGCGCAGGCGAGGTACAAGAAAACTTCGAACTGCACCTGCGCAGTAAGCTTCTGATGACGCGAACGGCAGTGCACATTATTCGGCAATGCCAGACGAATAATGCCCAGTGTCAGCGGCAGAGAACGGCAGATCGGAGGAGGATGTCGTGGGGCATTACTGCTACAGGGGGCTGAGAGAAGCCCTAGGTAAGTGGAGGTTTTTATCTGTAGCAAACCCCCACGGAACCCCTTTAAGGATGTTCTCACTAAGAATGTATTTAGATTTAAAGGACTTTATTTAGACAAATGAGTCCTAAAAATTCCTATCACAGATAATCCTCCACAAGTCTGAGACTTCTCAATATGACCAATGTAAGACTAAGGAAGCAGGAGGAAATAAATTATATATAAAAGTACAAATTTTATTAATGACCAAAATACAAACACATATATATGTAAATCTATTTAAAATTGACCAGAACACACAGGTGTGCCGCCATGTCTAGGCCAGATGGAAAGATGTAGGGGATCCCCTAAAGAAAATATTGATAGTGCGCAATCCATCAAATATCTTAATGCAAAAAGAGGGGGAAGCGACTCCTAGCAGGTAACATTGAAACAAAAACAAAAAAAAATAAAATAAACACACCTTGGAGAAAAATATATCATTGGTTTTGAAGGCCAAGTGTCCAGGACCTAAATGGAAAAGGACATCCTAGTAAAAAAGCACAGGTGTATCAGATTCCGGCTGTGTTGCTGCAAGGTTTCATTGGTTTTAAAGGCCAAGTGTCCAGGACCTAAATGGAAAAAGACATCCTAGTAGAAAAAGCACAGGTGTATCAGATTCCGGCTGTGTTGCTATAAAATTTCCAGTGATTTACAGGATTTAAAGGACAACTGAAGTGAGAAGAATATGGAGGCTGCCATATTTATTTCATTTTAAACAATACCAGTTGCCTGGCAGCCCTGCTGATCTATTTGGCTGCAGTAGTGTCTGAATAACACAGAAACAAGCATGCGCTTAACCTTCTCAGATCTGACAATAATGTCAGAAACACCTGATCTGCTGCATGCACGTTCAAGGTCTATGGCTAAAAGTATTAGAGGCAGAGGATCAGCAGGATACACTAAAAATGGTATTAGCCAGGTACTTTCAGTATGAGGAAATGCCGTTCGAAACTACCAAAAATGATCATTGCCATTCTTGCAAGTGTATATGAGCCTGAAACCAGTCTGATCCAGGCCCGTATTCAATTACATTTTCTCCTGAGCTTTCAATATAAATGACAAATTAACTTGGAACAACAGTGAAAAGTAAGTCAAAAAGTAATATCACACTTTGGGTGTTTTTTTGCTTGTCTGCGGTTTAGGAGGTAGTTTACTGATAATATTAGAAAATATCTCCTGTGAGAAAACAAAGGAGAAAAGTTAATTGACAATGGGCACTTGTTACCATCAGTGTAGTGATCCAAGGTACGACTTATTTGTATCTATGTATTATAATTTCCTGTGTATCTGTTGTTGCTTGATGGGCCTCACTTAAGCCTCTTTCATGCTATAAACCGAGTTTGCGTACACATTGGTTTGCTGCATAAGATGCACAAGTATAAACATTTGGATGGACATGCAGAAATAAGTAAGCAACACTTCATTTTTTTATACAGATAGAAAAACGCATTAGATGTGAACCTTCTCCCCCATTAGCTTACAGGGGCTGTCTGTTCTAAAGGATCACATAAAAAACACAGAAACAAAAGAAGAATGCACAGAGTGTGAAAGAAGAACATAAGTTGGGTGCTTGCTGCATGGATTGCCAAAGCTAAAGGCTGCAGTCTATTCATAGAGCTTTGTCCGGACTGACCCATTTGAAGTGTGAACAATTTGACAGTGCTGAGCCAAGCAGGAGAATCCCCACCCACAGAGCCTGCTGATAGATTCTTCATCGCGGCTGCTTCAGATCACTTGACTAATCTTTTGTAAAGGATTAGTGGCAGCAAAAGCCTCAGGGGTGTTGCTAGATCCAAAGATCAGTGGCACGTGCCACAGATCTATTTTGGGGTGCCCGGAATGTCCCCCAGGCAGAGCCAGGCAGTGGCAGTACTCACCTTCAACCGCTTGGTCTTCAGATCCTGCAGACATATTCTCTTCTGGGCTTCTATAAAGCAATACAATGTATTACAAATTACAAAAAACAATAACAGGAAATGTTTAAAAATATATTGAAACCATTTAAAAAACAAAATAGCTTACACTCCTTTCAATATTGTAATTATTTGCACACTTACCGTAGTTAAAAACTGAACCCAGTAAGTGGGGAAACACCTGGATTACCGTATTGTGAATTACTGTATACTGTGCAAAACTGCAAACAAAATCATGCAAGTGACATCAATGCCAATTTGAGTGTCATCAGCATAGATGTGATACTATTAATTGTCCAATGCCATGACTATAGATGGGTAAGAGGAGAGGTCCAAGAACATAACCTTGTGGCACACGAAGCGACAGAAGGCATGGGGAGAGTTAGTATTGGAGTAGGAGACAGTGAAAGGACACCCCGACAGGTAAGAGCAAATACAAGAATGTCCTAAGCCCTTGGTTGCTAGTGACGAGAGGGTCTGGGGTACCAGACAATTATCGACAAGTACAGAAAATTGGTCTTAAAATTTTGCAACCAAGAGGTAATTTGTACATTTAGTAATGACTGTTTCAGTGGGATGGCTACAGCGGAAGCCAGTTTGGAGCGGGTCTAACAAGCAGTTTGTAGAGAACAAGTCGGACAGTTCTGAATAGATGTGCCATTCCAGCAGTTTGGATGGAACAGCAGATAGAGCTGTAGAGTACAAAGAAGGTTTTTTGATACGCGGTGTTATGTTATGTTGAAATGAGAAAAGGAAAAGGCCTGTGGAGATGGAGAGGTTGAAAAGAGTTGGTAAAGCAGGAATGAAGGGAAAGAAAAGCTGGGGGATGAGATAAGAGGGGACAGGGTCCAGAAGATGTAGGGGGTGGTTGGACTTTGAAAACTGTTGCATTTTAAAGCTGTTATGTATTGTATAAATCTTGGTAATAAAGTATAATGGAAAGTCTTCAGCTGATAAATGTGGTGAGAGGAGGAGGTGAGCTGGAGTAGGAGATTGAAAGTATTAGAAAGGTGCTTAAGGAAATGGGACTGTGAGGAAATGAGTGAGGAAAAGCATGACTACTTTGCCAGGGAAAGGGCATCCCTGAGCCAAAACAGCTAATCAGGGCGAGCCCCACAGCCGCGTTTCGGTGCCGCCATAGGCCATTATGTGAATGATGGATATAATGGTGTTCACTGACTAATTCGGGTGCTGGCAATAGCCAGAGCCCAAATTAGGGAAAAAGCTGGGTAATTTGGCTGCCAGCAATAGCTGGAGCCAGAATTACGTGGGCAGAGGAATAATTAGGTAGTCAATACGGGAATACATTTGACAATAGGCAGGAGTATAGTTAGAGCAGGGTGAGGGGTCTTTTGGCTTCTCCTTGCACCCAGATTTACCTGTGTTATTTTTCAGTGTATGCCCCTGAGCTGCTGCAGAGCTGGAACACACTACAATAACAGGCAGCATTGACACCCAGTTGAAATATTCAGATAGTGGTTATAATTCTGGTATGCAGCTTGGAACTGGTCCAATTAAACCAGCAGGATGTGCCAAACTCCCTACATCATGAAGTTTTTTTTATGCAGATATTCACAAAGGGCAATGTGTAACCTACCATACAATACAATAATAATCACTTGGGAGTTCTCAGTAGACATGTATAAAATGTTTGAGATGAGTCATTTTAAATATATGAGTTCAGCAATAAAGCCTGCAGCACACCATCCAGGAACAGACAGAAAGTATCCCTGTGTTTCCCCGAAAATAAGACAGTGTCTTATATCAATTTTTGCACTAAAAGAAGTGCCAGGACTTATTTTCAGGGGATGTTTTATACAGTATTTCTATGAACAAATGTAATGTGCTGTATGTCATCCTGCTTTCCCCACTTTGCCACCTCTTCCTTTGCTGGATCCACCTCTTTGTGCCTCTGTGTCCGCCTTGTACCTTTAGTGTCCTCCTGGTGTGCCCCACTGTACCCCTGTCCTCCTCTTTCCCCTGTCCTCCTTTGTCCTGTGTCCCCCATGTTTTTCTGGTGTCCTCCAATGTCCCCTGCACCCTCCTCTTACCCCTAGCTCCATGCCGCGCTGCCCTCCCGCTAGGGCTTACTTTCAGGGTAGGGCTTATATTGTGAGCATGCTTGAAATTCCTGCTAGAGCTTACTTTAATACATCCCCGTCTTCATTTTGGGGAAAGAGGGTACTACTGCAGAAAAGTACTCAGAGAACAAAGGTTGTATTTCAAAAGCCCAAGGAGTCAAAGTATATTAACTCATTAAAAATAATCATTTTATTAGCTAATATATTTTAAAGTTGTGTGAATGCTCAATCATTAACGTGTATCTGTACATGTACAGTAAACATAATGTCATCTTCACACAGTACATTTATGCTGGGTACACACCATATCATTTTCTGGCAGATATTCTTGCCAGATCGATTTTTTCCATCATGTCCAATCTAAATTTTGATCGATTTTCTGATAGAATTTCCAATATATTTCTGTTCTCTTCTATGGAAATCGATCAGAAAATCGATCGAAATTCAGATCGGACATGTTGGAAATCAATCTGCCAGAATATTGTATGGTGTGTATCTAGCATAACACCATTCATCCCCCCCCCCCCCCCCCCCCCCCCCATCCTTCTGTGTTCTCTGCAATTTCCCTTTTCATTTCATCTTGTCAAGCCTGCCCAAGGGGCCCATCGTGCTTGGAGATCGGTGATGTGAATCAAATATCTGCTATCTGTACATGAAGTCTGTGGTTCCTCTCTAATCTATCACCTCTTGCCCCTTTCTCTTGGATCTGCTGTGAGAAAACAGATATTTCAGATCTCAGAATAGCAGGGCCATTCCTGATCCTGTATTCCAGGTCCTCTCCAGCAGTTTCTCTCTCATTTTCATTCCCTTCCTGGAAGATGGCTGCGTGTGTATAATGCATTATACACAGGCATCTTATCTTCCAGGAGGGGAATGGAAATGAGAGAGAAACTGCTGGAGGGGACCTGGAATACAGGATCAGGTGAATATGTACAATCAAGTGGGGCTATTTATGTGCACAGGCTGTTATTCTTGGAACCCAAAATAGATAGAACAGTTAACCCAACAGTTAAATGGTGATAAATGGAGGTTCATAACAAATACTGAAGAGATGACATCAAGAATGAGTTTAATTTCACATAATGAACAACATATTAACATGATGTGTGTGACAGCAGTGTAATCTACAACATATTACCACAGTAAAGAAATACTTTATTTTACTTCATTGTGGGCATTACATTGCATAACACTATCCATTACACACAATGAAACGTTTTACTGTTGATATTATTTACTCATCGCATGGTATATATTAAGTCTTAAATGTAACGAAAAGTAACTGGTTCATACAACAATGTACTGTATACATATTTCAATACATTTTATCTCATTATAGTTCAAGAAGTTCATCCCATAAACCTGGGGTTATCTTACACAGCCTACAAAAGACGTAAGAGCTCAACCAGGATCATTAATAAAAACTGTCAAATGTCCCAGGTGATGATTTCTATGCTTTTAGGTAAATTAACTGTCTTAGTTCCATTTATCAGGGTTGCATTTTTAACCAGTGTGTTTATATTCATGTCTTTAATCACAACGCACATCAAAGCAAATGTTTCCAACATGACAATAATAAAATACCCATGGTTGGGTCACAGAGGATTACAGCTTAAATATTATATATATATATATATATATATATAAAATGTTCCATTAATGAAGACATCTATGCTGTTGAAAATGATAATAATATTTTTATGTATAACTGATGAAACACGAAATAATTCTCCTATTAATGTTTCCTTTAAGCCTTTCTGTACCAGATGTCTAGAGCTGCAGTTAAAGGAAACCTGTGACAAAGGATTAGCAAGGAATATCTGCCTCCCCTATGACGGTAAAGGCTCATCAGCGCCTTCTCAGTACCAATCACTGAAGTTTTCTGCTCCATAGAGCAACATGATATCCAGTGTGGTGTGGCTGTGGCTGTCTATATTTTGCCAGGCCAGGGCTGCTGTTATGGAGGCAGCCTTACTTGGTCTGCTGCTTATCATTGGCATGGTTACTTCTTCTTCCCTGTGTGCATATAGACAGGAGGCAAAAGGGATAGTGTTTGATAACTTCAGGTTGGCTCCCTATATTTTTCATCTCCCTGAAATACTCAGTGCAGCTGGAGCTTAAAGCTAACTGAGCACCATAAATTAAGGTTCGTAATAGTGTGCCACTGGGAGGGGGGTGAGCATCATTACTTACACAAAGGGGGGCTGCTCCTCTGGCCTCTCATCCCCATGTGATCTTCTCTACAGAACTTTGCCGCATTTTGTCATTTTCCTGGTGTAGACGTGCATGCATGTCCGCCGCAATGCATGCTGGAAGATATAGTCTGGGAATACGAGTACAGAGATGTGGGGAGAGGCATGTAAGATCTGCTGAGATTTTATTATAATATAGAGTGAGATAGATATTGATCATTTACCACACCTTGGGCTGCACGCTGGTGTATTAGATAGCACTTTTGCCATGCAGCAGTGAGACCTCAGTCTGAATCTAGGCCAGGACACTATCTGCAAAGAGCATTTATGTTCTTTCCATGTATGTTTGGGTTTCCTTCCACATCCCAAAAACAGACAGATAGGATTACTGGCTTCCCCCAAATTTGGCCTTGGACTATGATGGACATGTAACCAGGCACAAGCCGAGGCATGCTCAGGAGGCACTAGCCTCTCTGCGCAGAGCCCTGAGGGCACACCTGAGCCCCAGATGCCACTCTGCCTAACAATGACAAATGGAAGGCTATTGCTAGGGATCAGTGACAGACATAAGTCAATGTGACTAAGCCACCAAAGGATGTACAATTAAATGGCATGATAAGCTATAACCAGGGCCAGATTTACCATAAGGCACTGTAGGCACGTGCCTACAAGTGCATAATGATGGAAAGGCGGCTTACTCCCCTCCCCGAGTGCCTCCTTCCCATGTCAGTCATGAGCAGAGTGTACGTGAGAGAATATTCACCCAACTCTTGGCATTCCACTGACGAGATCTCCCTTCAGTCAGGGGCACCTCTAGCTACTAAATATTGAGGGTACCTCTGCGGAGTCTAGGTTGCCAGGAAATCTGTGATGTAAATCTGGGCCTGGCTATAACATCTGTACCTGCTCTTTTATTGGGTTTTTTGTGACCTTCCCATGCCCTTTGATTTATGGATTTTCTGCAGGTTTAAAATGTCACTTGCCCATTTATTGTCCTGTTCTCAAGCACATTTAAATAATCCCATTGTGCTTTCTATATTCTGACTGTCTGCATAAAGTCAATAAGCAGGCTCCCATTTCTGTCACGAGCCACATTTAATTCCACAATCCATATCTGTTACTGAAGCCAACGCATTCTCATGCTGCATGATTCCATTCACGTAGTATGTCTCCATAATGCTTTATTGAGCAATTTAGGTTTGGATGATATATTTCCCTTCTTAGTCTGCTAAAGGGAAAAAATACAATAAAAAAAACTATGCCCCACACCCGATTTAAGTGTTCTATACAAATATGCCTCTATAACCTAAAAATAGAAAATACAACCTTCCATTTTGTGATATTTGATTTGTGCTCCTCTTTAGCATACAGTAGTGGAATGTAAAGATTTATGGCAATTTTGTCTAAATTGCATATGTCAGACAGGTATTGTTACATACTTTCAACCTGTTTAGCTGTTGATGGATCTCGGCGCATAGCTGCAGACTTGTCAAGACATAGCATGGGAGGGGGGACAGCAAGCCTGACTTGTGGAGAGACACCATTTATAAGGAGAAATTCCTTTCTCACTTTCACTCCTGGGGGAAGCTCACTCAGAGTACAGTGAGAAATGTGCGACAGTGCAGAGGGCGAGAAGCCATTCTGCTGCAGTCAGTTACATGCAGTGCTTGTTACTATAATTGTAAGCCTGGACTATGCAGGAGACTGTTAATTGAGTTACAACTTGCACATCTCACTCACAGCATATAGAAATTAATGGCTTGCAAAAAAGGTGCTTAACAGCAATAAGTCAAAGAGTAACTTTTGGCTTATTTACAATTTGCATTCAGTGTAGTGGTGCTTTGCATGGCTCCAAGTTGACACAAGCAATGCTATATGGCGGAGTGACACAAGCAGAGCTATATGGTGGGGTGACACAAGCAATGTTATATGGTGGGGTGACACAAGCAATGTTATATGGTGGGGTGACACAATCAATGTTATATAGTGGGGTGACACAAGCAATGTTATATGGTGGGGTGACACATGCAGAGCTATATGGTGGGGTGACACAAGCAATGTTATATGGTGGGATGACACATGCAGAGCTATATGGTGGGGTTTGAAACAAACAGCATGAATAACCAACAAAAATCCATAGCCATGGAAATGTTGACAACACTTCAAATAAACCAGATAAGCATGGCTGAGTATTATCAAGAAAAAACGCACCAACACAGTGCAATAACATGTCTTTATTAGGGACATAGCCCTCAATTAAAAACAAATAAAAACCAGGGGTGACAGGTAGAGCAACAAAATATGCGTCAACCTGGTAACATGAACGTCAACCTGGTAACAGCTCCAGAAAACATCTTTGCGCAGCGTAAATATACTGTGTGTATATATATATATATATATATATATATATATATATATATATATTCATATATATATGTATACATACTATATATATATATATATATATATATATATATATATATGCTGTATATATATATTTCAAATGCACAGAAGAGATGTTTTCCGGTGAATGATAATAGATTTTGGAGTTCCTCTCCCCTTTACAAATATTCCCCATATATTACATCAGGAAATAGTTTGGTTACAGATATGGGCTTGAATATGAAGATATTGACATAAAGCATAATAATGGATAACAAAATAATGAAACGTAATCAGCTTTGAAGTCAGTCCATTTCTCCATACATAGATCCAGAAAGTTCCTCCCTACGAGCCATAAGCTCTCCGACGCCCAGGCAGATGTGATAGGCAGAATATAAAGGTCGCCCTTGTGTCATTCCACATGTGAACACCATCTCCAGAGCTCTTGATCTTGATCATGAGGAAGCCAAATGACTGTCTGTAGAATGTGTAATTATATACAGGGATTAAGCATTAGCTGCATCTGGTGAATCACATCCTTAAGAGATGAGTCGTGAAGGAAAGGGCTATACATGACTGACTGGATAATAATCAGGCTTCCTGCCAATACTTTGTGGCCAATTAAAATCAAAATGATGTAACATACAAGTTACTACAGTTTAATTAGCCGAAATTAACCATAACTTTATCAAGAGCTTTCTGGAAAGCTCTGAAAAAAAATGAAACATCATTTAGGAGAGCCAACGGCTGTGTGAGATCGGCGAGACGCCAAATAAGGTTTCTAAGTAAGCTCCTGTGCCATGGATATCCATTCAGTTCAGTGAAGGTCTGTGATACAGTGTAATAAAATTGCTATTCCCAGCAATCAGCCGTTCTCAGAAGATCTGATTACTGTGCTGGCCTAAACCCTTACACAACCTCCCAGCTCTGCAACTTTTAGGTTCTCCATGGATGCTGTGTTGGGAAGAAAAGAATGCTTGACAAAGCAAATCTTCAAAGCATCCACCTGAATAACAATATATAATTAACAATGGCCTAATTAGCTCAGTGAGTAATTTTTCATACAACATACATCAGTCAGAAGCAATCACACTAAGCTACCAGTGGTGCAGAGGAAGCATCTGTAACGACTCATAAGGTCATCAATAGGCGCAAGGATAAATGATCCTCCAATTGTTTACCAGCTTTTTGCTCAAGCCACATTATCTACAAAATAAGCCAATACTTTATCCTTATAAAATCTGTTGATGCATAGTAAATGTTTCAATTGTCTCACGTATGTTTCTATAAAGATTCATTGGACATGAAGTATTGGTAGATACTCTTCTCTCTTTGTTATCATGGGTAGCCTTGAAGTGTGGTTTTTTGTTTCAAATTATTTTAAAGGATTTTTCAAGTTTACAGAGCAATAATAGTCATACATTACAGATCAGTGAGATGAGACACAGGTGCTAATAAACACACAAGATGTAAAAGAGTACAGGACTTCGGTATTCTTGCCATACGCGGCACACTAAAATCGATCGGCATAGTCTCTCGAGGTCCAACAACAAACACAAGGTCTCAACTGGATACATTCAAAATAGGTCCGATGGACCAAAGAACAAGACAAAAGTGAGAGGGACTGTAATGCTCAGGGCACAACAGCGAAGGATAAAGAAGAAAAACAGGATAAGAAGAAGAAAAAAAAGACAAATGAAAATGAGTGGGTCAAAAGGCCCATATACTATCAGGGTTTGCCTGTAAAGAATCCAGTTACATCAATCTACCTTGTCCCCACAAATCTACTCCAAGGGTCCCAAATTGCACGACATTTTCCCATCCTGTCGTCCAAGATGGCAACCACCTGCTGTTGTATCATGAAATTGGAGACTTCATTCTTCATCTCAAAAAAAATAAATTGTGTTCGCCAAGCACAGACTATTGTTTGTTTAGCAGCAATGAAAATAAAAAGGGCTAGTTGTCTTTGGTTTTTTTTCAAAGAATCAAGTTTAAAATGCAACAAAGCTGCCCAGGGGTCCTTCGCAATAACTTTAGAAAATAGCGACTAAAACAGTTGAAATACTCTGGACCAAAACCTAGTAAGCATTATACATGTCCAAAAAGTATGTAAGATATCGCCTTTGGTGAAGTGTGGTTTTCAATATGGCCTCGTGATTGCATGGTAATACAAAATGGGTCCAAACTAATTTACTTTTTCTCCTAAGTTTTTTCTCCGGAGATCATTTTTCATCTTCTATTTTAAATAACTTTTCAGCGCTCTGAAAAAGTTACCAAAAAGTAGGTGAATAAGTACTGCCAAAATCGTTCTGAGTATTTTATTGCTTGCTGGTGGGAATTATTGATAAGGTGTGAAAATATCACCTAGGAGAAAACTTTGGAGAAAAAGTGAATTTGATTGGGCCCAATATCTTTTGATGGATAGAATAAATAAAAGTACAGTAATATAGGAAGTGTATTTCGAAAAATGTTCAACTGAAATGTCGCCACATAAACTTTACATGCATTTTTGTTTTAATTAAATCATTTTTATTAAAGAATCAACTGAATATAACAACTTCTGAAATAATACAAGTTTAACCACCCTGGCGTTCTATTAAGATCGCCAGGGAGGCTGCGGGAGGGTTTTTTTTTTTTTTAAATAAAAAAAAAACTATTTCATGCAGCCAACTGAAAGTTGGCTGCATGAAAGCCCACTAGAGGGCGCTCCGGAGGCGATCTTCTGATCGCCTCCGGCGGCCAGAAATAACACGGAAGGCCGCAATGAGCGGCCTTCCGTGTTTCGCTTACCTCGTCGCCATGGCGACGAGCGGAGTGACGTCATGGACGTCAGCCGACGTCCTGACGTCAGCCGCCTCCAATCCAGCCCTTAGCGCTGTCCGGAACTTTTTGTTCCGGCTACGCTGGGCTCAGGCGGCTGGGGGGACCCTCTTTCGCCGCTGCATGCGGCGGATCGCCGAGTGCGGCGATCAGGCAGCACACGCGGCTGGCAAAGTGCCGGCTGCGTGTGCTGCTTTTTATTTGAGCCAAATCGGCCCAGCAGGGCCTGAGCGGCAGGCTCCGGCGGTACTGGACGAGCTGAGCTCGTCCAGACCGCTCAGCTGGTTAAAGAGAATCTGTATTGTTAAAATCACACAAAAGTAAACATACCAGTGCGTTAGGGGACATCTCTTATTACCCTCTGTCACAATTTCGCCGCTCCCCGCCGCATTAAAAGTGGTTAAAAACAGTTTTAAAAAGTTTGTTTATAAACAAACAAAATGGCCACCAAAACAGGAAGTAGGTTGATGTACAGTATGTCCACACATAGAAAATACATCCATACACAAGCAGGCTGTATACACCCTTCCTTTTGAATCTCAAGAGATCATTTGTGTGTTTCTTTCCCCCTGCATCTCTCATGCACTGAAGTTTCAGGCTGCTATTTTCTTCCTGCAAACAGCTCGGCCCTTGTCTGTAATTCCTCACTATGTGAAAGCCCAGCCAGCTCAGAGGACGATTTATCCAGCTTGTAAAAGATAAGAGAGAAGAGAGAAGCTGTTTTAATCTAAATAACACACAGGCAGTGTGCATAGATGGGCCTGGAAGGGGGAGTTCATAGCAGAACCACAACACTAAAGAACTTGGCAGCCTTCCAGACACAGGCCTGACAAGTCTGACAAGAGAGAGATAAGTTGATTTATTACAGAGACTGTGATAGTACAAAGTGCTGCAGTAAGCCAGAACACATTAGAATAGCTTTTGGAACTTGTAGGATGATAAAAAACAGGATGCAATTTTTGTTACAGAGTCTCTTTAAGTTCAAACAGATCATACCAATTAAGAACATTAGTAGAGCATATTCTTTGTATATGATGTCCTGTGTATGACATACATTAGGATGACATGAGATGATCCAGGGGTGATTTGGAGTTATTGGCCTCAATTCACTAAGCAGTTTGGACTAGTCTACAGATGGTTTTTGGTCTACTGATGGTTTGGTGTAATGTTTTAGACCTATTTTTTGACCTGGACTAACATTCAGTAATTACACAATTCACAAAGGCAAACAAGGAGTAACCACGTCCACTTTTTCTGACAGAGATTAGACCAGTTGATTTCTGTAGGTTAAGTAATGCTGTGAGGTATTTTAGATGTGAGGATGGAATCTTTTGAATGAATTATGCAGGAGTTTAATTGTATGCAGAGGAGAGCTCATCAAAGGAGAAGGATGTCAGTCATAGCTACTCGTTTGTGAATTGCATCTTATGATAATTTCCCCTGCTTTACCCACCTAATTACCAAATGGTTTAGACCAGGTCTAAAAACAGTTCTAAAACATTTGGTAATAGTGAATTCCACTTTGATGCAACTGACCAAACCATCAGTAGACTAGTCTAAACTGCTTAGTGAATTGAGGCCATTGTAGAGAAAAAAACTTCAAGAGAAATAGAAAGAATGGGAAGATAGAGGAAGAAGAGGTAGAACGAAGAGATAGCATTAGATAAAGTGGAGGCATGGTGCCTATTCTAAACCATAAAACTATTTACATTGGCAGTAGCAATGCAATAGAAGTCAATGTTATGTCAAATCTGACTAAATGTAAACATATAGCACTGAAGGCAATAAAAATGTATTTAAAAAAATCCAAGTAGAGGGGTACTTTTCTAAACATGGGCTGGCCATTGTATATTTTCCATATTAGGACCCCTAAAAGGCATTTCGTGCTAATCAGAAATTATGTATGATAAACCATCTATGGTTGTTAGCAGTGGATACCATATCTGCCATATAGGGTTTGGTACCAATGACCTTAGTATACTTTTCCTCTAGTATTAATATTAGCAGTTTGTAAAGTTGTTGGTATTTGAGTTTTAAACCTGTTGGGAGTTATAAAAAGACAGCAAGAAAGTCTGAAGTGTCACAGTAAAGAAGCGAGGCGTAACAGGAATGTAGACTTAGAAAGTTAGTAGGTGTAGTGGAAAGATAGTACTTACGGTGTCGTAGAGCTGAGATCAAGGTGATCCTAGGTGATATTTTCACATTATAAATAAAATGCATTTCATGCCACCAGCAAGCAAGAAAATATTCAGAATATTTTTGACAGTACTTCACCTACTTTTTGGTACTCCTTCAATTGTAGGATGCTGAAAAGTTATTTTAAGTTACATTGGCACGCGCGATCCCCTGCAAAACCCCGCCCCAGGACTTGACGCCTTTCGGCGTTAGGCGGTCCTGGGGCTGTCACCTTCCCGACACCTATCGGCGTTAGGCAGTTGGGAAAGAGTTACACAGAACATCAAAAAAAAAATCTCCTACGAGAAAACTTTGGATAAAAAGTGAATTGGATCAAGCCCATTGTACACTGCTAGAGATAATCATGAGAAAATACTCTCCCAGTATTTGCCCAATGGCTCTGTTTTGTGATTTGCATTCTCCCCAGCCTGTTGTTTCATTCAGCTTGTAAAAATCAAAGAATGATGCTTTCAAGTTGCTTGCTAGGTAGGCTGTGATGACAAGTCAACATTTGCACTTTTGTCTGTATCTATTTAAATTAATGTCCTAGAAGATAACCGCTTTCTCTGACCCCAGGTAGATTTGTCCTTTTTATTCTGATGGAATTGCTCGCTGTTTACCTAGGATGTGAGTCTAAGCTGTCATTGGACAGCTGTCATCTCAGAGCAGAGGTCAGAAGCCTTGTTAATTGGCTCCTGACCCTGTCATCTCTATGAAACTAATCACAGTGTACCCTCTGTCAGGACGGAGAAATAGCTGCTGTTTCTGTTGTATCTCTTTACTTGCTGGTGTGTAAAAATGGCCATACATCTAGCGATTTAGCTGTACGATCGACCATTTTTTCGATAATTTCATCAAATCGAGTGTGTTCCAGCAGGCCCGATCGATGAAAAGTGCCCGATATCATGTCGAATCCACCAACTTCATCAATCGAGGAGAATAGACGATATCCGTCGATCGCACAGCTACTGTTCACAGATCATTCGATCGACACCGAATCAATTTTTGCATTCAGAGCATGGAGGCTCAACATTGGTCAGATAAATTAGTGAAAGTGAATTGCGTTGGATATACATCAGGGAATAGTTTGGTTACAGATATGGGCTTGAATATGAAGATATTGACATAAAGCATAATAATGGATAACAAAATAATGAAACGTAATCAGCTTTGAAGTCAGTCCATTTCCCCATACATAGATCCAGAAAGTTCCTGATTGTAGGGAGCCATAAGCTTTCCGAAGCCCAGGCAGATGTGATAGGCAGACTGTAAAGGTTGCCCTTGTGTCATTCCACATGTGAACACCAATTGTAATGGTATCCAGCGCCCATTAATATATGTGAAAAGTGTACTACCCCAAAAAATAATAAGGGGGAGCCTAAAAGTGATAAGGGTTAATTTCAACAAAGGGACTGTTTCACTTAGTCTCAAAGAACACACTTCATTTTATTGAATATCTGCATACAAACCCCCCCATATAAACCCCCATAAAAAACGAGCCTAAGAATGTGTACCAGCCTAGCATACACAGCCGGCCGTGTCACTCACACTGCACAACCATTTACATCAATCAAACACAAAGATATACTCCCGGGAGTTTCAGATTGTATATTGTCTTCCTGATGTATAGGCTATGTCTTTAGATCCAGTTCCATGTTAATTCTGCGTGCAGTCTATAGTGATAAATCCCAGATCCACACTAGGTGATCTTCACATATAAACGGTTCAATCATTTACTATGCTGTCTTGTCATACATTTTCTCGTATGAAGTTCATTCAGGGGGAGTGAGGGTTAGAATGCAATAGTGTTAGTCCATGCGGGGGGGGGGGGGGGGGGGTTTAGTAAGCATAAGCGACCACTTAAGTTAGCCAGGCTGTGAGGCATTGGGAAAGTTCAATAACATGCAGCGGGCTAGCGCCTGTCCAACACAGCGTTTCCGCTTCCCTCATATGCACAGATAAGATACTCTGCCCTGCGGGCTCTCACCACCTCCTCCAGCTCGTGGGTCCTTCTTGGTACCACTTCGGGCCCCCCTCCGGCTATTGCTCGCTTCCTCCACCTCTTCTCGACCCCTTAGACCACCAGCTTGAGTTCACGCAACTCTGGATCCATGCGCCGACAAGCGCGCAGCGTGTGACGTCACTCCGGCTCGTCCCGTAACTAGTATCGCCCGCCCCGTCTGAGGAAGCCCGAGGGGCGGGCGATACTAGTTACGGGACGAGCCGGAGTGACGTCACACGCTGCGCGCTTGTCGGCGCATGGATCCAGAGTTGCGTGAACTCAAGCTGGTGGTCTAAGTGGTTGAGAAGAGGTGGAGAAAGCGAGCAATAGCCGGAGGGGGCCCGAAGTGGTACCAAGAAGGACCCACGAGCTGGAGGAGGTGGTGAGAGCCCGCAGGGCAGAGTATCTTATCTGTGCATATGAGGGAAGCGGAAACGCTGTGTTGGACAGGCGCTAGCCCGCTGCATGTTATTGAACTTTCCCAATGCCTCACAGCCTGGCTAACTTAAGTGGTCGCTTATGCTTACTAAACCCCCCCCCCCCCCCCCCCCCCGCATGGACTAACACTATTGCATTCTAACCCTCA
This sequence comes from Hyperolius riggenbachi, assembly GCF_040937935.1. NCBI lineage: Eukaryota > Metazoa > Chordata > Amphibia > Anura > Hyperoliidae > Hyperolius > Hyperolius riggenbachi. The sequence goes on from NC_090648.1 coordinate 318,721,228, forward strand.
CTCCCCCTGAATGAACTTCATACGAGAAAATGTATGACAAGACAGCATAGTAAATGATTGAACCGTTTATATGTGAAGATCACCTAGTGTGGATCTGGGATTTATCACTATAGACTGCACGCAGAATTAACATGGAACTGGATCTAAAGACATAGCCTATACATCAGGAAGACAATATACAATCTGAAACTCCCGGGAGTATATCTTTGTGTTTGATTGATGTAAATGGTTGTGCAGTGTGAGTGACATGGCCGGCTGTGTATGCTAGGCTGGTACACATTCTTAGGCTCGTTTTTTATGGGGGTTTATATGGGGGGTTTTGTATGCAGATATTCAATAAAATGAAGTGTGTTCTTTGAGACTAAGTGAAACAGTCCCTTTGTTGTCCACATGTGGACACCATCTCCAGATCTCTTGATCTTGATCATGACGAAGCCAAATGACTGTAGAATGTGTGATTATATACAGGGATTAAGCATTAGCTGCATCTTGTGAATCACATCCTTAAGAGATGAGTCGTGAAGAAAAGGGCTATACATGACTGACTGGATAATAATCAGGCTTCCTGCCAATACTTTGTGGCCAATTAAAATCAAAATGATGTAACATACAAGTTACTACAGTTTAATTAGCCGAAATCAACCATAACTTTATCAAGAGCTTTCTGGAAAGCTCTGAAAAAAATGAAACATCATTTAGGAGAGCCAACGGCTGTGTGAGATCGGCGAGACGCCAAATAAGGTTTCTAAGTAAGGGCTATACATGACTGACTGGATAATAATCAGGCTTCCTGCCAATACTTTGTGGCCAACTGTTCACAGATCATTCGATCGACACCGAATCAATTTTTGCATTCAGAGCATGGAGGCTCAACATTGGTCAGATAGATAGACTTGTAGTGTGTGGGCCACTGGTTGATCGACCACACTGAAGTGGATTGCTCAATAAAGTGGTTGGTTAGCCGATTGAAGTAAAATTGATAAATGTATGGCCACCTTAAGCTGACAGATAAACAAAGATGGACAAAAAGCCACTAGCCCAAATACATTAAGTAGAGGGATGGCACATAAACCCCAGCTGATCTCCCAAGTGTGAGTGCTCATGTATGTCTCTTTAGTTTATTGTTGCGCAGTGTCACAGTAACTAGTGAGTTGAGGATGGTGCAACTTTACACAATACATATGTACATTCTGGGATGGATGTAAAAATCAAGGTGCAGATAAGGGCTGGTCAGAACAAAGATCGGGGCCGCGTTCCTCTTCAGACATGATCAGTACTTGCGGCTATGCAAGTACTGCTGCTCCATCCTACTGTGCAGGTGCTGCGGTGCTCTCATCGGTGGCTCTTCTGAAGGTGTCCCAGCGAATGCCAGTAGCATCGAGGATGACAAGGGAAGCCTCTGCAGTATCCAGAGGCATCCCTCTTCTGTGATAAATATGTCTTTTTTTACCCAAGGTTTGCCTCGGGTTCCCTTTAACCAAATAAATGTATTTACTATGCAAATGGGGTAAAAGCCAGTGCTCACACATTATAGTGGTCTCGGGGCTATTGTTACTTGCCTGGGGCTGGGCATGGCAGTTGCACTCTGTTAACCATTTAACTACCCTGCCCGTATTATCTTGGTTTATATAACTTGGGGAGGGGCTGCCTCAGCCAGCTAAACTTAGGCTGCCTAATGCAGCCCAATGCAGAGCGGCACAGGGAACGCTTCACAGGATCGGCTTTTCTCTTGTAAGATCGGGTTTCGGCACCTACTGTAAAACCGTAATTAGAGGTTGCTATGGGCTACCACCTTAGTTACCACCTTCATTCGGGCACCATATCACAGGAACTGCAATAACTTGACATTCGTCACAGCAGCAGCAGGCACAGAGGGAAATTATGTGACAATAGGTATACAGCAGAAATGCAGTCATGTCTTTAGGCTGACTCTAGGATCTCCTCTACCACCACCAAGCAGAGTTGTAATGCTGACATCATCCTCCGATCCTGATCACATGATATATGACATGTCATTGGGACCCGAAGGAGGATGTCAGCATCACAGCACCACTCAGTGGTGGAAGAGGACATCTGCTTTGTAATTCTGACATCCTCCTTTGGATCCCAATCATTTGTCATATTATGTGATTGGCAACCGGAGGAGAAGGTTGGCATTACAGTGCTGCTCGGTAATGGAAGAAGAGAGCTGATCCTAGTGGTGCAAGAAGAGAGCCGATCCTACATCCGGATCAGGTAAATATCAAGCACTCTCTGCTTTAAAAGGTTAAAGTGTATTTTGGAGAAATTTTCAAAATTGATACACCAAGGGTTCCTGATATTTTTTTGGTACCAGTACTGCACTGTTATTTTTGTGTAAATATGGTAAAGGATCCTTATTATTTTCTTCACATGCCAAAAATAACAATATACAATATATAAGTGGAACTTCAGCTGGAATATAATAGCGTTTGCACGTTTTGAATAGAGTGGCTACGGGCTCACGCACCTGTCATAGTCACAAAGTCATCCGTTGTGTTCTATTGGGTATAGTGGAGCCTTATTCAAATTTTCCACCTTATTCAGATATCTATGGCGAGGGAAGGCTCTGGGACCTAGAGCCTTCCTGCTCCTGTCATGGTCCCAATGTTTCAGCGATGTGGCCTCGGTTTGAATCCCCCACCGTTGGAGGCTTCAGAAGTCTTCGGGAGCCTGAGTCCTCCCGAAGACGGACGGGCTACTCTGTACTGCGCCTGCATTAGCATGTGCACTTGGGCATGCGCAGTACAGAGCTGCCAGTCTTTGGGAGTACTCGGGCTCCCGAAGACTTCCAAAGCCTCTCCCGGTGGCAGAGGAGCAGTATTCAACCAATTCGTATTCGACAACAGTATTCCTTGGATGCTGCTAACTGGGTGACAGCGCTGGAATGCCGAAACAAGGAGAAGAGTGGGAAGGCACTATAGGACTCAGAGCCTTCTCTCTTCATAGGTATCGGTTTTGTTTTGTTTTTAATCTAGCTAATCATTCCCCTTTAATATTATTAAGCAGTTCTTCCAACACTAAATGTAGCTCATAAACAGACATAAGTGAAGGAAATCTGAACTTTATTCAAGTTATATATTAAATAATTGTTCATGGCAAATACAGTGTACAATATATGAAACCTGTATTACCTAAAAACATTGCACCTGTCAAGATTTCAATCAGAACTAGAAAAATGAACTTCCTCAGAAAGGAGTTCTACATAACTACGCTGTACCATGATTTACTAGACTCTGTCCTTTCCTATCACAATTAGCTTACGTCACATCAGCGTTGTCTGTCTGTCTGTGTGCGGAGGCGTGTTTTGTTAGCTAAAGTTGGAATCCTTTACAAAGGCCTCTTTGTGCTATTTTTGGCAGGGAAGTCGTATATTTACTTTAAAGCAAGTTACTTAAAGTTGAATTACATGTGAAATCACATTTTTAGTGTTGCTAGGGCTAAGAGAAAGCAGAGTTCTTTTTTGCCAATCCTTTAAAAGCAGAGACATGTGTGAAAGTGTCTCGGGCAGCATTTCCATAGTGCCATAGTCATCAAACCATAACACGGGTTCCTAAGAAACAAAAGCTCCAAAGAGCACATGGGGATAGCAGGGGTGAGCGACGCAGACAATGTGATCGGCCGTGGCAGGGGCGAGTTGATCTGCCAGGCGGATCATGGGTTGGGCGCCGGCGACTGCTGTACACACGCCTATCGGCTCAGGCGGTTGTTATCAGCCACCTTAGTCAGGCATGTGTAAATAGAACAGCTAAAATGGATGGTGCTGGCTCTGTACTTTGCTGTGCATAACCTGTGGTGCTGACAGGTGGAGCCTTGAGCACATCACATAGTGAGGACAGAGAGCATTCCTGTTCACACTTGAATTGTGAAGTAGCTAAACCCATGTCCCTGTTGCTGGTTAGATGCATTCATTCTCCAGCGATCACAGCTCCCACAGACTGATGTTAGGCTGTACTTGTACATACGTGTGCTCCCCAACATAGGAATATTGATATATTGTTGATATGGGAGCAAGGTGGCCATACATGTTTAGATTGCCAAACAATGTGGCAAACAGATCAATCCCGGTCTGATCTGAATCTGCTTGGAGAGGGATCAAATCCCCCCATACACAGCACACAGATTTTCAATAGATTTCACCATGAAAATCTATTGAGCTGCAGCTTTGAGCTGATCAATACCGTGAAATGCTATGGGTCATCGATCAAACGACACATCTGATTGACAGATATTTACCAGCCAAATCCAGTGCAATTTTGAATGACTTCTGGTGCAAATTGATTGAAATTATGACCGGTGCAGGTTGTTGTAGATAAACAGCAGATTTGACCAGTGTGTGGTCATTTGTTCCAAATTAACAGCTTATTCAAATCACTTCCAAAAAAATGAAGCCATTGGATAATTAGAGCAGTGGGTGCATAACTACAAATTATGGTGACCCCCTGCTAAACTTTGATGGAATCCTCTTAATGTTCGGAACCCTTCCCTTGCCTTCCCTTGGTGACACTCACAGCCTGGGGACCCATCTTTCAAGGGTCATGAAACAAGTGTGGCCATCTGGAGCTTCACGTCCATAACATGTGTAGCCAGAAAAACACCTGATCTGGAGTATCGGAGAAAGGGAAGGTTAGTAGTTGGGGTCCCCACACACCTCTGGCCTTCCCTGCAGTTGCAGGGCCTGCTTCAGCCTAGTTACACTCCTGTAGAGCAGCCAGGTAACTAGCAACTAGCCAGCTACGGCAGTACTCACATTTTATAATGACAGGTTCACTTTAAGCTGCAGTAGCCTAGATCTTCTTCCAGGATAATGAGAGCTGGTTTTGCATCAGAACTCCAGTGTTTGACAAGACATCTCTGGTATTTAGGTACAAATAAATAATGCCTCTGTATTTAAGCATTTACACATGAATCATTCTAACAGTCTTCTCATTGTCATAACACGCCACAGCAGTCTTCAGCCAAGAATGTACATTGTGAAACATGGTGCAAATGCCAAGCAACTCGTCTGATGAATAGAATCGCTGCTGGGCCATGATGAGAAGGCTTCTTACTGTCACTTAAACATCTAGATTTGATAATGGTTTGTATGAAATGTGTACCAAAGTTCATACATATAAATAACGAATTTAACTCAGAATGGTATGCTGATAGTCTACGGTTTTTAACACTAAATGTAAAAGAATTTTAAAAGGGAGGCCAAAAATGATACATGTTCAGTCATTACATCCCATCAGTCATCTTTCTTCCATGACTTTAACTGACATGTAATAATAAAAACATTCATATGCATGTAGAATTACTGAATACTTGTTTGTAGCAAAGTATCAGTTGGTATCTCTTAAATAAAGGTTGCAGATGAAACAACAATTCCTTCACTGAACAAAGCCACTGTTCCAACTCAGAAACCTTGTTCAACAGGTGTATTTTTAGTCAATTACACCGCTAGGCAAATATCTTTATTTAAATTACATTCAATATATGTATTCTTGATTTATATGTTTAACCTCCTTGGCGGTAATCCCGAGCTGAGCTCGGGGTATGCCACCGGAGGTCGCCGCTCAGGCCCTGCTGGGCCGATTTGAGTTCTGAAAAAAGCAGCACACGCAGCCGGCACTTTGCCAGCCGCGTGTGCTGCCCGATCGCGGCGAAAGAGGGTCCCCCCAGCCGCCCGAGCCCAGCGCAGCCGGAACAAACAGTTCCGGCCGGCGCTAGGGGCTGAATCGGGCGGCTCTGACGTCAGGACGTCGACTGACGTCCATGACGTCACTCCGCTCGTCGCCATGGCGACGAGGAAAGCGAAACAAGATAGGCCGCTCATTGCGGCCTATCTTGTTACTTTCGATTGCCGGAGGCGATCGAAAGTACGCTTCCGGAGCGCCCTCTAGTGGGCTTTCATGCAGCCAACTTTCAGTTGGCTGCATGAAATATTTTTTTTTTAATTTAAAAAAAACCCTCCCGCAGCCTCCCTGGCAAAATAAATAAACCGCCAGGGAGGTTAAAAAAAAACAACTGGTTGCTAGGTTTTTTTTGTTTTTTTTGTTTTGTTTTTTTTTGAATTCTAATACAGCAGTTCATGGGAGGGCACATATGTGGCATATTATGCTCCAAAACAAAAACCAGTGTGTAACGATCGGTGTAACACAGAGAGGGTCTGATTACCGGTGATCTGCAGTATCACCAAGAATACAGATATATACCCGATTATTGATGATCTGCAGTATCACTGATAATCAGATATATCTCTAACCTCTGGACACCTGGGTAATAAGAGTGTTTGGTGCAACAGAAATACTTTGAGGACTGCACCTGAGGAGCAGGTGCACAGCAGTAAGGAGTACTGCACAGTAACACGTTCCTTCCGCAAGCCTGAGACTCTCCTAAGGGAGGGGTCAGGCTAGGAGTAGGAAGGACAGAGTGTGAGTGACACCAAAGAAGGGTGTCACCCACAGGTCTGTGAGCTATCTCTTGACTGAGGAGATAGCTCTCAAGGTCGGGCAAGCCGGGTTAGCAACAGACAGACAGATCAGGGACAGAGACAAGAGACAGATGCGGAATCCTAAGACAAGCAGAGATCGGCAACAGAGTATCAGATATAGCAAAGTACCTAATCAGAGATCAGAAGAGTAGTCAGGAAAGCAGAAGGTCATAACAAATAATTAACAATGCCTAGTCTTGGGTGTGAGCTCCTTGATCATCAACACCCTGGAACTGGTCTAAGTATAACTAGATGGTAAAGCTAATTCCTAGTCTGAGGTGTGAGGTCCCTGGTCATCAACACCTAGGAACTGGTCTAAATAATACCAAAGATAATATACAGTTTTCCCTAGACGGAGGTGTGAGGTCCTTGATCATCAACACCTAGGAACTGGTCTAGATAATAACACAGATAATATCACAGATACTGACAAGGTCTGAGTGCTACCACGTAGTGATCGCAACGCCAGACACCAGAGAAATGACCAGTACCCAGTATATATACCCACGCGCTCTCCAGCGCCTCCCCTAAGTGCTGGACCAATGAAAACTGATAGAATTGTCAGCTGATCGGCTAGATCAGCTGACACCCTTCTGACTGCCATAAAGGCTCTGCCTCTCAGCGCGCTTGCGCGCGTCCTTCTGAACCTGTGTGGACTATCAGTCCCAGCCACACCAGACATGTGTTGTAATGCATCTGTAGGTTTGAACGCGGGGCCAGCCGCACCGCTGTCAGAGCATGCTGCGGTTTCCCCGCGTTCAGCCATACTGCTAGTGGTAAGCCCATGCGTGCAAACCGCCGCGTCGGACGCGGAATCCGCCGCCTTGTTCACTGGGCATGCGGCGGTTTCTCCGCGCTCCGTCAGGCTAGTGGATGCAGGCCCATGCGCGCCAGCTGCCATGTTGAACGCGGAATCAGCCGCCTTACTCTGAGTACTCGCGGCTGCTTTTCCGCGTTTTCTCACACAGTGACCTACATGTCTCTGCCTGGCAGCACTCAGTGGTGACAGTTCCTCAGCCTTTATGTGCATTGTGTCTTCCTGTTTGTTCTGTCCTGGACAGTTTAACCCGGACTGCCTGACTTACACGTTGCTGACCTCTGCTAGCCTTACCAACCTTGCCTGACTTCCACCTGCCTTCCTCTTAGCATAAACCAATCATTAAGCCTGTATTCAACCTCAGCTTAGTATCACATTTTCTCCTGAATCAGTTACAGTAGCCCACCATCAGAACCACAGAACCATCTACCACTGTGCGGCGAGGGAGAGCAGTGCAGGAAGCAGCTACCATACCCCACTCAAGTAGCAAATTGTAGCAAATCGAAATGACAGGAAATAGGCTAGTCCAAAACTAGTAAATTACAGATAGAAAGTAAACAATGTCTTATTTACAAAAGACACATTTTTAAAGGTCATGGGGTGGGGGAGGGGTATTATTACTTTTAATTCAGCTCTGTCATGTTGCCTAGCCACTGTACATGTATTTGTGGTGGCCAGGCCATCATTTTGCCAGTACTATGGCCACCAACATACACAAAATCATCATGCAAACATGTATACTGCTTTAACTTGCAGGCGCATCTGGCCACAGCTCCTAAAATGTGACATCTCAAACTATTGGGTTTCCACTGCTGCTTGTCTAATGCTTAGGTGAGTATGGCAGCACTTAAGACCAGCAGTAGTAAATCTAGACCCCAAATCTAAATCAAGCTACCCAGGCTAATTAGTTTGTTAATTTGCAATCCCACAATACACATATTACTTCCAAACTAAATTATATACGGAATATTAGATTTCATTGCAACTGGTTTATAGATCATTTAACATTAAACATTAGTTTGTACTCATTAAAAAAAAAAGAGAGATTTCTGAGAATAAAGGAATCAAAGGGAGTTTCCAATCATTGTTCGCATGCTTTGTTCCTATCACCTCCACAGTATACTGTATAAGTGCTGGGATCACTTTGCTTTTAGTGTTTAATTAGAGATGCATCAGAAAAATGACTGACCCATTTGCTCTAATGTGTTATGAAAGCATGGAAAAGAAGGCATCAGCTCATTTTAATCAAGTGCGGAAAATCCCAGTAACAAGATCTTTGCACAACACTGAAACAAATCCGGACAATGGAATTATGACAAGATCTACATCATATTAGCTGCGTACAAAAGAAAAAAGAGGTGTATGCTCAAACCAGTAACTAGTATAAGTCACCTGACTTATATACTGGCTGTCAAATGTCTGATGACTAATTGAAATGGCACTACAAATGCATATTGCATCCAAGTGTAAATAAGAGTGTAAATGTAACTATATGGTCATATGGAATGGCTAAATGTATATGTTTACAGTATATGTCCTTCTTCCCCCCCCCCTCCCCCCCCCCAGGCAAAGGCGCAGAAGAAGAACCCCAGATTCTCCAGCAACACAAAAGTGGCACCAGTAATGCTTTTTATTTTTGGAAGTGGGTGGGGATGCTTTGAATTCTATGACCCTGCGAGTGCATATCCAGGATAATATATGTTTTGCAATACTTTTTATTTTCATGACACTTTATCCTCTGAGGAAAATATGATATTCATGAACTGTGCCAGCTCACCGTATTGGTGTATATGGAATGCCATGCATGGTAGCACAAAATGGATGACCTAAAGGTGGCCACACAAACAATACAATAAAATGATCCTATTTTACAGAAATTTGATAAAAATGATCGGTTGTCCTGAAAAAAATGAAAGCTTTTTAATTTGATGTGCGCAGTACAGACAGCCGTTGGGATGGGTGGTCGGGCCAGGGAGCAGGGCGGCCGTGTGTGTGTGTGGGTGCGCGCGGTAATATATCACTACCTAGAGACCGTTTTTAAACGGGCTTAGGTAGCCTAGTTTATTTTATATAAGTCGATCAGGAGTGGTGGTTTTTTTCTGATAAATTTATATGAAAATTGAATGGTGTAAGGTAGAGTGTCATGTTATTAATACATCTAAGTGTTTTTCTCAGAGATTTCAATCATTTTTTTCATCATCAGAGAAAAATTGAACACGTGTGTGGTACATTGGTCAGATTTTTTAAATGTCACAATCAATCAAAAAAAATAATTGTAAGCCTTGAATTGAAAATAAATTTAAAAAATTGTATTGTGTGTAGCTAGCTACCTCAAGAGGGACAAAAAGAATACATTTGCCTGTGATTCCATACAGTTGATAACACTGACTAAATAGAATGCATGTTATCCTTAAAGGCAACAGGAATGGAGATATCACTGTACATTCCTCTCGTTTTTGTGTTCTCTCCTTGCAGGGACATTTGTGCTTTGGCAAGTTTAGATCATTTTCCTTGGCTTCTTTCTGAATTCCCCAATGCAGCGGATGTTTCCTGTCATGCACAAGATATCAAGAATCACTTTCACGGCTCACATTACAGCTGTCTTCTAGAGACAGATCTAAGCACAATATCACCTTCTTACAATGATTATCCATAGAAATGCAAAGAACTCATCTAACTATGTAGTTGAATAAACAACAATTACATGTCAATATATTTGAAATTGTGTTCAGCGACTCACATGTCCCTGACATACTGAATGTCCAGACCCAGGGGGGCAACACAGCACCAGCCATCAGTATCACAGCTCTGGCATCTCCCCTACTCCAGACAGCTCACAGGAGTGTACAAGGGAGACAGGCTCCCTCTCCAATTTATCATGTGTTTGCAACAGTGTAACCAAGCAGCTTGGGGTGACCCAAGTATAGGGGACTAAGAGAAACAGAAAAGCCCTCCAACTAAAAAGGATGCCTAGCTTCAGGGGCATTAAGCGATTATTTGCATATTCAGTAGTGATGCATTGTGGGTAACCACAGTTGCTCACTTTAAGGACAACCAAGGTGACAGGTGACATGATGAGATAGACATGTGAATGCATAGTGCCACTGCCAGGCATACAAATAACTAGGCTGTGTTCCTTTTTTTCTTTCTCTGCCTGAAAGAGTTAAACATCATGCATGAAAGTGACAGTTTCTGTCCAGGTCGGGACCGGGCCAGACTATAGCTTAACCCTAACTGATAAGTAATAAATACTTTCCTGTCAGTAAATGGCTTCTGAGAGCAGGAAAGAGATAAAAAGGGTAAATAATTCATAGATTTTAGCTCTGGCATACTTCAGTGACAGTGCCATTGAGCAGAGGCAAAGAAACAGTAAAAACTTAAAAACTAGATTTACATATAAAATAAAACTGTGTGGTATCTAGAAAAAAAGTCATTTTAGGAGAAGGAGGATAGATACAATAGTTTTTCTCATCAGGTCAATTATACAGGCCCTTCTCTCTAAAAACAGTGAATTTCTCTTTGTTTCCCTTGTGTCCTGTGCCTTGGAAAGCCTGCATAAATCAGAGTATGTATCTATGCAGATTTACATGCTTGGCCTAAAAGACAGGGAGCCTGGGAGGAGAATGGGCAATGACAATTAAAGTTTTAGAGCAGGAGAGGTCCCTTTATAATAGGAAAAGCTGAGAGCTGACAACAACCACTTACACAGAAACCTGGGAGCATGGTTCCTACTAGGTCCACTGCATTGCACTTTAAAGGAACGGCAGCAGACTCAAAATAAGTCAAATACGTCAATAATTATCTATAAGCCAGTTCATATGTATCTATTTTATCATTTATGTCTGTTGTGCTTAGAAAATAGGCAGACCAGACGGTTGCTATGGTTTGCCAATCATTCAATGAATGGGATGCACCCACTACAGGCCTACAATTGGCATTGGACCACAATGCATCTCTTTAATGGTACTGCATGCCTGTACGATACGGATGTTGTACTGCTCTGGTATGATGTGAACTGAAGCTATAAGCTGAAGGGGTAGGAGAGCCAGTTTACACAGGAATACATGCAGTAAACATGTGCAAAGGTTTAAGGCAGCTGTAACCTGTGCTGTAAAATAACAATGCTTCCAAATGTATTACAACTCCGTTTTCTTATTAATTTACTCAATGCAAATTGAGCTAACAAAAGACTAATCTAAATCAAATCAATGTCTGGTGTGATTACCCTTTGGTTTCAAACCAATATCAGTGCGTACGTACAAAAAGGGCGCCTGGACAAAAAGGGCGCGGGGTGTAAACTCTAAATAATAATTAATCATTAATAGGGTTTATAAATATAGTGTGCTATATTTCGTTTACAAATAATGTTTAACAAAATTATAAATCATTAAATAATGTTTATGAAATCGGAAATTGTGAAAACGTTAATCTTCCCTGTTTCAAAAGTTAAACTTATAATTACGTTTATAAAAAAACCAATAATATATGTTTAATTGTTATAATTGTATATTATTGTGAATAACCGTCATTTATGGTTTGTTCTTATAATAAAATCTGAAAATATTGTTTATAAAGATGATATAAATATAACTACGTTCGTAATAAGTGTTGTAATACATTAGTAATTATTACTAAAATTTTACTAAAACTATACCTAAGCCTACTCTTACACAGAACCCTACCTGTACCTATCCCTAACCCCTAGACTCCCCTGTTGGTGCCTAAACCTAAGACCCCCCTATTGGTGCCTAAACCTAAGACCCCCCTGTTGGTGCCTAAACCTAAGACCCCCCTGTTGGTGCCTAAACCTAAGACCCCCCTGTTGGTGCCTAAACCTAAGACCCCCCTGTTGGTGCCTAAACCTAAGACCCCCCTGTTGGTGCCTAAACCTAAGACCCCCCTGTTGGTGCCTAAACCTAAGACCCCCCTGTTGGTGCCTAAACCTTAGACCCCCCCCTGTTGGTGCCTAAGTAACCCTCCCTGTACCTACCCCTAACCCCTAGACCCCCCTCTTGGTGCCTAAACCTAAGACCCCCCTGTTGGTGCCTAAACCTAAGACCCCCCTGTTAATGCCTAAACCTAAGACCCCCCTGTTGGTGCCTAAACCTAAGACCCCCCTGTTGGTGCCTAAACCTAAGACCCCCCCTGTTGTTGCCTAAGTACCCCTCCCTGTACCTACCCCTAACCCCTAGACCCCCCTATTGGTGCCTAAACCTAAGACCCCCCTGTTGTTGCCTAAACCTAAGACCCCCCTTTATTATGTGGATAATAATGTTTTACTAATTGTGGATTCAAAAAATATTTTGCAATTTACGTTACGTACTGATCGCTTTATTTTGTGAATAATAATGTTTTACAAACAGTAAGGGATAAAACTTTAAATAATGTTTTAATTATTTAAATAAGATAAATATGTTTAGTATTTTCATAAACGTTATTCGGCACGGGTGCATTTTATAAACGTAAATCACCACAAGTTCAGTTATAAATCATTAAACATCGCCGGGCGCCGTTTGTAAACTTTATTTAGCTCCTGGCGCCGTTTATAAACTTTATTTAGCTCCGGCGCCCTTTTTTCCTACTCGGCGCCCATTAAACGCTATTTATTATGGGAGTGAATGGCGGCGCCCTTTTTGTCCACTAGCGGCATGCGCCCTTTTTTCCCAGCTCCAATATCAGTTCTTATAGGTGCACATCAGGGATTTTGTAGGATTATAGTCAGGTCTATGATTGATAAGCAGGTAGTGATGAATATCATAGGAAGGTTTGAAAGACAGCCTTTAACTGAAACAAAAAACTGCTGTGTATGAGGAGCAGCTGAACTCTGCTACCAAGGAGAGGTTGTGGAAGACAGTTCCATGTCACAGGTCATACACATACAGTAGATGGCAAGACTGAGGACAAGGCAGTTATACTACATCAACAAAGTCTCTTCCTGGCAAGCTGACTGGAGTTTTAAGATGTGCTGTTAAAACTCTTTTGAAGAAATACAGAGAGATAGGCAATGCTGAGGACCGCAGATGCAGTGGTCAGCCAGGGAATCTTATTGCAGCAGATGAAAGACACAACATGCCTACTTCCCCTCAAAACTGGCAGATATCCAAGGGAGCAAATCTGCTAAGAATTGGCAGGAACCTGTGGGACCAACGCACGCCCAAAGAGGTGTGCTGCTAGGCCAGCGCAGTAGTGTGCAACTCAGCCGACTAGTGCGCATTAACTGGGCCTTTTACAAATGAACAGAGGGGGCAGCAGAGACTGGGAGAAGCGGAAAGCATGAGGACTCCAGCCCACACAGGACTGTAGCCACCATTTTACAAGGTCAGTTCAATTGGGAATTAAGAACTATCATCAACGTAAGGAAAAATAAGGAATTCTGGAAGTTAGGTGTTGGTGTGGCCTGCACAGAGCCTTGATCTGAACATCAATGAGTGTATCTGGGATTACATAAAAAGACAGAAGAATCTGAGGCAGCCTACATCTATGGAAGATCCATGGTTACTTCTCAAAGATGTTTTGATGTTTTGAACAATCTACCTGCCTAGTTCCTTCAAAATCTGTGTGCAACTGTATCTAGAATTGATAGAGTTTCGAAGGCAGACAGTGGTCACACCAAATGTTGATTCACTTTAAAGGGTAACTCAAGTAGATCAAATTTTCCCAGTTGAATTTACCTAGGCCTTCTTCTAGACCCATGTGATGTACTAGTCCCAAGCTGGCATTATGCTCTGATCCCTTCAAGGAGCTGTGTCTCTCCAACAGCTGGCACACTGAGCTAGTAAACGCTACTCCGCATGCGCCTCCTTGGCGCATGTGCAGTTGCAATTTTATGAGCACAGGACACTCCTGCCCACAGAACGCAAAGGAGGAGGGCAGCTTTTGGAGGGCCACAGCTGCTGAAGGTATCGGAGCAGAATTACAGCGCGAGACCAGGACTACATTTTTCTTTTGCTAGCTCACTTTGCATTTTGTAAACTGATAAAAATACACAATTAGCATTTATAATAGTAAAAACATTACTATTTTACAACATTTTTCACCTACCTAAACGTTTTGCACAGTACTGAATGTCAAACCTATACAGTTAACCAATACCCACACACTTCAACGCAAAATGTTGGCTGAGTGTTATGACTTTAAAAGTAATGGCTTCAGTGATTTGGTTCTTTGTAGGGGGTTATACAGGTGTTGATATTTACATACCAAGGATAATAAAAATTCTTTCTCAGTGCAGTTTAAAGCTGAACCAGTTGCTGTGCCTGCTGGGACTGAATTATTTCACACATTCCCCACTGGTGATCACTGACAAGTGACCTTTCTGAAAAAATATAATGTTTAAAAGGTGAAACAAACAATGTAGAAGAACACATTCCTGATGATTGTATATATTAGCCGCTAGGTATGCTATTTTAGTCACTGCACTCTGACATTAGACAGGCAAGGTTAAAACATGCATAAGGTAATTTAACACAAAATGTGAAAAACAGAAAAAAGCAAATATTTTATGTTAGTCTTTCAGCTTAAAACTTGTGGCTCACAGGTGTTGCTTGAATAGGCCAGCCTTTGGTTGAAGGGTTACACATAAAAATGTTCTGGATTCGGGAGGTCTGGAATCAGGCATTATTGAAGGCAACAGAGAACAGTTCTGGTGGTTTGTTCTGGACTTTGGAGTGTAACAACAGCCAAATCACCTGACATTGCTCAGGATTTACTTGCAAATTCAACTGACAGCGTCACCTGAGCAATATCCGAGCCTAAAGAGCATAATTCAGGCAAATAGTAGCTATCCACCTGAGTGATGCTCCTGGATCCAGTGTGACACTGAGCGATGGGGAGCGAAGGCGGTTGTGCTGTGGAGCTGTTCTTCAGCACCATGGCACAGCTTCCTCCCTCCCCAGGAGCACCCAGCATCCTCATTCGTCCATACTAACCACCCAGTTGTCGAATAAGGAGCCCTGACGGGAGGTAAGGAGCTGCAGCAGTCACAGTCAGCCATGGCGGGGCAGAGATGGAGGGAAGCTATGGGAATGACAGTGCCAGGAGAGCATGGCATGCAGTGGCAAGCGATTGTTGAGTAACTACCGATGGCGACTGGTGGCTGTAGGAGATTCTTCTATCAAGATATAAATATTTCCCCTAATAAAGTTTATTATTGTATTGGATGCTAAATAGGTAAAGGGTCAAAAGTGACTTTCTATACCTATTCGCCTGGAAGGGGATGGACATCTGGAAGTCCCCATATTAAAGGGGGCTCCCAAATTCCATCATAACCCCCCCCCCTGATCTACGCATTCCCATGTCCTGCTGGGCAACCAGGGGTGGTGTATAAGGGCCCTGTAGGAGAGGGGAAGGCTTTTGTTGCCCCTCTCTTACAGAGCCCCCCAGATCATGTACCATGTGGGCTGGTATGGTTAGTATGGCAGAGCTCCATGCTGGTTGACTCAGCCATCCTGGCTATACCAGTCTGCATGGGTGAGAAAATGCTGTGCCAAAGCTCCTTGAGTTGTATGGAGGCGGCAAGAAGAAGCACCATTTAGCTTGTGTCCCTGCAGGCAGCGGACAAACGTCAGGTGAGAAAACTTTTTAATTATTAATAATAATAATAATAATAATAATATGTACGCCCACCATTCCTCTCCCCCATAACAAGACAAAAAAGGAGGGGAACAGCACCAATGAAAAAGGAGGAGCGAGCCAGGACTATTGGTCTCTACGTCATAACACCACAATCTTTAGGAGAAGGAGATAGTCGGCAATGCTTGCAATGTAATTATTAGCTCTTCATTCATAGCTCAAATGCATAAAACCAAAGATAATAATAAATCTATAATAATAAGTAAGGATCAATAATAATAACTATGCCCACCATACCTCTCCCCCCATAACAAGTGCTGCCACACCCATGCCAAAGACGGGTGCAGCCCAAATTCCCTCCTCCCTCCCCTTCCTCCATAACAAGTGCTTCCACACCCATGCCAATGACAGGTGCAGCCCAAATTCCCTCCTCCCTCTCCTTCGTCCATAACAAGTGTTGCCACAACCATGCCAATTACAGGTGCAGCCCAAATTCCCTCCTCCCTTACCTTCCTCCATAACAAGTGCTGCCACACCCATGCCCATGACAGGTGCAGCCCAAATTCCCTCCTCCCTTACCTTCCTCCATAACAAGTGCTACCACACCCATGCCGATGACAGGTGCAGCCCAAATTCCCTCCTCCTTTACCTTCCTCCATTACAAGTGCTGCCACACCCATGCCGATGACAGGTGCAGCCCAAATTCCCTCCTCCTTTACCTTCCTCCATTACAAGTGCTGCCACACCCATGCCGATGACAGGTGCAGCCCAAATTCCCTCCTCCCTCCCCTTCCTCCATAACAAGTGCTGCCACACCCATGCCAATGACAGGTGCAGCCCAAATTCCCTCCTCCCTCCCCTTCCTCCATCACAAGTGCTGCCACACCCATGCCGATGACAGGTGCAGCCCAAATTCCCTCCTCCACCCCCTTCCTCCATAACAAGTGCTGCCACACCCATGCCAATGACAAGTGCAGCCCAAATTCCCTCCTCCCTCCCCTTCCTCCATAACAAGTGCTGCCACACCCATGCCAATGAGAGGTGCAGCCCAAATTCCCTCCTCCATCCCCTTCCTCCATAACAAGTGCTGCCACACCCATGCCAATGACAGGTGCAGCCCAAATTCCCTCCTCCCTCCCCTTCCTCCATAACAAGTGCTGCCACACCCATGCCAATGACAGGTGCAGCCCAAATTCCCTCCTCCATCCCCTTCCTCCATAACAAGTGCAGCCAGCAGAATTCTCAAGTTCTTATGTAGTTCTTATGTCCTCTGCTGTATATTGAAGTGCATCTCTCAAATAGATGTTTTTTATTGCTGCTCCGTTCAACCTCTCCTACTGATACCAGGAGCTCAGAATAAAGCCGCATTCCTGTCCCTGGTGTGACCTGGATGGGAAGTTGGGGGGGGGGGGGGATTCTCCACGATGGATACAGCAGAAACAACTTGGTCAGGATTAACCTTTACCAAAACAACTCAAAATGTTTTGCATGAAGTTTGAACATGTAGATTTTCTGTAACTATGTAACTGTGAGACAATAAGACATCAACAATCCAGTACTACATAAAAATGTGTAAACTAAGCTGACACCATGAAATCTGCGGTCCTGTGGAAAATGTGTGAAGAAGAAACAGATTGATGTTTATCCTAATAATAATGAAATACAGCATTTTACTAACAGGAATTGCCTTGTTGTGCAAAGAATGACTGCATGCCTATGGCAAGGATTTCCCCAAAAGAGCAAACACAGTTCAAGGCTGAGACCTAATTAGCATTTGCAAGGAATCATGAGAGACCAGTTGCGAAACTTAGCCAAAGAATCGTTGTTGTGCAGCCTCTAGCCTGGATGGATGTGCTTGGACCACAAAGTGTCTTGGGATGGAGTCTAAATTAATCTATTCACTTCATGCTATAGAAAACTGTCTGTTTACACTTTCTGTGCTTTAAATAATAAACATGCATCAGGAAGCCACAAATCTGAACCACAAATGTTCATGTTATTCATACAAATATTACTACAAAGCCACACATATTCATGTTCTCTCAGGTGAACATGTATTTTACATGGCAGTATAGCCTTCTTCATAAGGCCCATTTCAGATGGGCAGCTGAAAGGTAGTGAATTCACCACTTGATAGCACTCAATACCAGAGCTGGATAGGTGGCCCCCCATAGAGTCACATCTGAGCACGATCGCAACCATGTTCAGATATGACATATCTTAAATTACCTGCCACCGGGTAATGGCACTGTGTGTCAAGGGCTGACACGTGTGGTTTTAAAGACGCTGCCATTTGGCTGCATTGGCGGCAAATGGGGCACTGAACTAAACAGTCTTCTACCTATAGATGTATTCCTGCTACTCCTCTGAAGGACTGTGTAGCCAGGGCTGGTTCTCCGGAAAGACCACAAAGGCCTTGGGCAGCAGCTGGTTGAGTGGCAGCTGGACATGGATGAGAGTTGCTGCAAATGGAATACAGAAGTGACAAATAAGGAGCAAATGATAGAAATAGGGAGCTGCAGCCCAAGGTATTTGTATATCATTAAAGGGGGCTGCTGTACATGAATGTTAGACATAGAAGAGGCGCCTGCACAGAGAATAGGAGGGGGGTGCTGCACATGGAATAGGAGCTACAAGAAAGTTGGCCTAGGGGCATAAAAAGTATAAATTCAGCCTTGTGTGTAGCAATAAAGCATGCCCCAAATAATGTGGTAGGAAACTCTAAACTTTATCTCTGCTCTCAAATGTGAAACACAAATAGAAAATGTTCAGGGTATGCAGTGCCAATTACCGTACCATCACTTTGTGTTACCGTTCTATTGCTGGGTTCGCTGCCTGCAGCAAAGGTCCAATCAAGAAGTCTATGGAAAAAGTTTTTCTGCTGCGCTCTCCACTTTGTGTAAAACCTATACAAAAATATATCTTGCATAAATAGTGAGCACACACACCCGCCAGAACAACAAAGCAGCTTACCAGATGCGATCCACCATACGCCACCAATAAATTGACGTAGATTGCATCTAGTGAGCCGGTTTGTTGTTCAAGCAAGGGAAGGGGGTGTTCACAGAGTGGTCACTGAGTGTCGTGAGCACGGGGTAAAGTATCACCTGTGGCTGACTGAACTAACTGTGGTCTGTGGCTGACTGAACTAATATAACACTGTTATGCTATGTGAGATATATATTTTTATAGCATTTACACAAAGTGGAGCAAATAGCAGAAAAATGTTTTCCAAAAACAAACAGAAAGCTGGTGTAAAATAACTGGAAGGGTTAATAAATCAAAATTCACTGAAACTAATTGATAACATTCTTGCTGAACAAATGATCAGATTGTCTTGTGATGAGGTATTTAGTGCAGAAACAAAGCAGAGAAGCTTCACATGTATCCAGAATGGAGGAGCCCACAGCTCAGGGATCAGTGCTGACACACTGGTGAATGTGCCACACAGATGGTACAAATAGGTGAAGGCAGAGGCTATCATCTGCCCTGGTATATAAAGAGAAAATATATTCAGAATTCTGCAATTGTAATTTCTACATAGACAATGCTATTTACCATTTATATAGCCCTCTCCAATAGTCTTTGTTTATTTGCAGTGTGTATTGCATACTTAATTGAAGATGTAATATTAAATCGGGATTTCAGGATCATGCAGTAGGAGACAGCGCAGGAGATTTGGGCGCAGCCGGCACCACCACAGACCATAATAGAAATTACGGCTATAGCGGCACACAGTGAGTAACTTCGGCGCTGTCAGAAGATGGAGCTGAAGTTACTTTTAAAATACTGTAATTTAGCCGCCAGCAATAGCTGGAAGCCGAATTACATCATTCCCCACTATCCACGTGGACCTGGAGGGGGAATAGTAATTAACGCCACCGGGACTTGTGCAGCAGCAAGATAAGCCTTGTATCGGCTGTATCCTGCGTCCAAGTCTCCCGGCGGCGAGATCACACGCATTTCAGGGTACCAGCAATAAGTATTTAACCATTTAAGGACAGCAGTGATTGAGATCTACACCCTGTATTGGTGGGCTCCTGGCTGGCAGGGCGTAGATCTCAATCACTGTCCGCAGTGCGCATCCGCCGTTTCCGCTGCTCCACGCCGATCGCGCCGTTCAAACCCGACGATTCTCGCCGCATCTCACAGGCTCTGCCTGTCTCTATGACGGCAGAGTCATGTGAGCGGGTCAGGAGCCGATTTCATTGGCTCCTGGCCCTGTCTTTCAATGTAAGCCGTTCCCATTGGCTTACATTGAAAAACAGGGTCAGGAGCCAATGAAAGCAGCTCCTGACCGGCTCACATGACTCTGCCGTCATAGAGACGGCAGAGTCTATGTCCTGGGGGTCCCGGCGAGCGGCAATGACGGCGGTTGCGGCGAGTATGTGCGGCGATTCGTCTGGATTTCGTCTGGATTGGACGAGCGGTCTCTGGTCTTTAAAGTGGAATATAACCCTGCATTTCAAAGAAGCTGAAATAGATACATTTTGTTTACATAAATGTATCTAAGTGTTGAATGTGACTCATCTCTCTGACTGAGAAGGAGCTTGGAGGACAGCCAAAGAGTGTGTAACATTTATCAATAGATACATATAACTAGATAGAATGTAACAATCTGAACTTCTGCATATCTCTCCACGGAACTTTAAACCTCTGCGTTTAACACTTCCAATGCTGGTCTAGTAAAAAAAAAAAAATGCTTTTTGCATATAATATGCTGCAAATAATATTTTAGAGCAAAGTTGAAATGCAGGGTTATATTCCACTTTAAGTGCCCAGAGACTGCTGGTCCTTAAATGGTTAAAGAAAATGGATTTAAAATGAAAAATTAAAACCATTTACTGCGTTGGCAGAATATGGAATAACTGCTGGAGTACAACCTATTTCCCAGACCTGACATCATGCATGTGTCACAAGCGTATGTGAATTAAGTTGAGTATAACAGTCAGGGACAAGCCTGTTACTTTAAAAGAGTGCATTCATTTTTGTACATGTGCTTCAAAGTTGCTTGAGTCCAGTGTTCCCAGAAGTGACCTTGTGCAGTGGAGGACAACCCATTACATTACCTGCCCCAACACGATGTTTTCTCTTGTGATCTTCAGTCGTATTAATTATAAATATAGGTCAGTTTACCCTTTAGTAAATCAGTTATATCTGCAGTAACATTTAAAGTCCACTTCCAGTACAGGCATGGATCTAAATATACAATCTAATAGCTTAGAAATCCAAGTGACCAAATGTTACCTTTTTTGTGGGTGAAACAAGCCCTTTGAGCCAAAACTCTAGTTTTAAAAACTTGGTCACATGACTGGAAGCAACTGTTAAAGGGAACCTAAAGCGAGGGGAATAAGTGAGAGGAATACGGAGGCTGCCATCTTCATTCTATAAAACCCTAAAATATTTTTTTTTCTGTAATAACCAATACCATATGTAAGTCACTGGTCCAGAATGAGCAAGCATATCAGATGCTTTGACTCTAGTCTGACTCCAGATTCAGGTAAATAGTTACACAATCACTTACAACGCAGTACTGTGGACAGGCCAATGGAATTGTATGGGCAGAGAGTTGACATGCAGAATTATTCTGCAACGCAGCTGAGTGTCTGTCAACTAAGCCTTAACCACCTTATTTGTAGGATTTTCTCCAGCTATTGCTGCAGGACAGACTTCCACTGCTCTGAGCTGCAATTCTCTCAGGCTAGGATCACAGTGCTCAGTTGCGTTGCAGAAAAATTCTGCATGTCACCACTGTCCATATAATTCTATGGACTTGTTCACAGTAATGGATCATATTATTCTAACTTGCTGCATGCAGGCTTTGCATTAAAGTCTATGGGCAGCCTCCATTGCAGTTCACACACATTTTAACACGTGCGTTATGCAACTGACCACTGTGAATCCAGCCTACAGCTGAATACTCACCACCCAATGGGTCCAGCAAAGTCCCCTCGGCTCGGAAATCGTGTAGTGGGTACGGGCCTTCAGAGAGTTACGGCTTGGCACTCTTCACATGATATTGCATAGCAAATATGATAATGTATGGGTTATAAAAAGTAGGAAAATACATTTTCATTGAATATTATGTCAGAGTTTAATACTGCTTTAAAGAGAACCTGAAGTGAAAGAAATACAGAGATGGCCATCTCCATTCCCTCATCTCCATTCCCTTATAAACAATGCTTGTTGCCTGACTCCTGCGCTGAGATTTTAGTTTTAGCTGTTTTTCAGTCACTTACCTGCAACAAGTATGCAGTGACTAGAGTCAATCCAGAGACAAAGCAGCTGATCTACATTTCCCATTCTGCTCCACTTACTAAAAGTATTATGGGTATACCATCAATACACAAGTCAGGCAACTGGCATTGTTTATTGGAGAATGAAGATGGCAGCCTCTGTATTTCTCCCATTTAAGAGTCACCTGAACTAAGAGGGATTTGGAGACTGCCATATGTATTTCCTTTTAAACAATACAAGTTGCCTGGCGTCCTGCTGATCTCTTTGGCTGCAGTAGTGTCTGAATCACATACCTGAAACAAGCATGTGACTAATCCGTCGGACTTCAGTCAGAAACGTCTGATCTGTATGTTTGTTCAGGGGCTATGGCTAAAAGTATTAGAGGCAGATGATCAGCAAGATAGCCAGGCAACTGCTATTGTTAAAAAGGAAATAAATATGGCAGCCTCCATATCCCTCTAGTTATAGTTGTCCTTTCAGGTTCCCTCTGAGTGCATGTGCAG
Source organism: Hyperolius riggenbachi (assembly GCF_040937935.1). Taxonomy (NCBI): domain Eukaryota; kingdom Metazoa; phylum Chordata; class Amphibia; order Anura; family Hyperoliidae; genus Hyperolius; species Hyperolius riggenbachi. Next base: position 318,743,849 of record NC_090648.1, read on the forward strand.
GGCTAGGAAACAATCTCTAAGGACTATGTAGAGTCCACTAGGGTTCATTACGTTGTAATAAAAGCAGAAAATGCTGTTTAGAAATGTGCAGGGGGCAGATCAAGTGTTTGCAGCATCCAGCATGTAATATTAGCTTGTCATGCAAGTGACTGGAATTCCGACTTCAAGGGCAGTACCTTCAGGATATTTGCCTCATACTGTACGGCAGGTAGCGACTTGCACAGCTGAAACAAAACAGGCTGCTAGTTAGAGTTATTTATTATCATCTGAAAAAAAATAAGATTCACATGTAATTTCATTTCAGAAAAATTCCAGTTGCCTTGGTTTCATGAGCAAATATATTAGTACAATAACTTTTGACTGAAAGCCAAATATCAGTCCATTCATATTTACATCAAACAGATGCATTTAATGATGAAATCTGGGCAGATGTGTCTGGAGGGTAAGTTTCATCAGGCCCAGTGTGGGTGGTGGTAAACGTGCCTCTTGTAAATTGCTGAAATAGCATTCTAGGTTATTCTCTCATATAACGTTAGGAGTCATGCTCAGTGCAAGTGCTATGGTTGTACGCTGCTAGTAACACTCATTGTAATGCATGCATTATGAGTGTGAACTGCATTGGAGTCTGGACATAGAGTTTGCATGCAGCGAGATAGAATAACACGATCAGTTACAACGCAGTACTGTAAACAGGCCCATAGCATTGTTTGGGCAGTGAGTTGGCATGCTGAATTATTCAATGCAACTGATCACTGTCAACTAGACCTTAGGCCAAGCAGTTAGGTTAATGGAAATTTCCAGGTAGAGATTTGAACTCATTTCATATGTCTCCATTTTTCCCAAAGCAGGCCTCTGCATCTAAAAATCCTGGGGTTGATTCAGAAAATCTTATTAATTCTCTTTCCTTATCTGTTTATCTCATGTTTTCTCCTTCTGTCTCATCCATGAGTTATCTCCTCTCGTGGTCCCTATTCAATTATGGCTTATTCACTCTATTGTAAAAACCGTAACGTAGTTAAAAACAAAAACTACTATTACTATTTTTGTCAATAGGATGCTTTTACACTGTCAAACGTAACGCAAATGCATGGTGCAATCACCAGACCGCAAATGCAAAGTCCCAACCTGCTGCATTTTTCCACAGCCAGACCAAAAACGCCAGACTACGAATCATACGCAAGGGAACTATGCTTCCAGCTGCATGGAAAACACATACCTGTCCCGTGTAAATTCGGTGCTGCCATCCCTGCTCATAGGGATTTCTATTGGTTTGCAAAACAACCAATGGGAATCCTCCCGTAACTGAAAAAATTCTCATTGGTTCATAGGGACAATTGAGAATCCTCCCTGTTGCTAGGTAGGATTCACATGTCTTTTCTTACAAACTCGAGTTCTGGTTGAACTCAATGGATGTATGTCTTTTTTCAACCCAAATACCTATGTAATAGGAAGCCCCAGGCGTCCTGGTCACCGGGCGAGCAGCAAAAAGTGGCGTAAATATGTTACACTGTATGTAACACAATGTGCAGACAACATGCGGTACCGTTTTCCCATTGTGCTGCATTCCTGCTGCTACACAGTGCACTGTGAACCTAGCCGAAGGATCCTTTCCAGGTCCATCCCGCCCATGATGCCAGGTGACGCTGCTTCCTCAGGCAGTGTCACATGTCAGGCAGCATCCCACCCCCCCCCCCCCCCCCCTTGCTCCCGACTGCCGCTGGTTTCAGGTGGCTGCTGGCCATGCTATACAGCGGGCACCTGTACCTGGCTACCTAACTATGTTGAGGGTGAAAAATTTTCGGGTGCCATGTAATCATTCCAAAATGGGGGGGGGGGGGGGGTTTGAATCCTCACAAGTTTGCCTCAGGAAGTAGAAAACCTAGAACCAGCCCTGGTCCTTTCACATGGCACATGGTGCGTTGCAATGGACGATATAATCAGTGCAATACAATTAGACTGCAATGCTATGTTCACATCTACGTGCTAGTGGCGCAGTGTGGTGCATTCCATTAGAATCACACGGAGCATGCTGTGCGATTATGGTTGCAGTGAAGCATACTTCTATGTACTATATGCCGTGTTTCGCACTCATAACGTGACTTTACAAAACCATTGTGAAACCATTTTTGCAGGATGTGCAACACAATGTGAAAAGTGTGAAAGTACTCTAAGAGATAACTAGAGGCTTGTGTGGCGAGAAGCCTGTTGCATGGCTCAGTATCATTCTTCTGTTCAAACTGCAAAAGGGGTTGGGCACAGACCAAGAACACTGCAGCCGGTAACTGTGGAAGTCATGAAGCAGGAAGTGGCTCCTAATCAAGTACACTAAACGTATTTATTTTACATCAACTAATCAAGAATCTTCTACACCGATAAAACAATGTCTGCCAGGGAGTGCCCAGACAACTAGGAAAATATTTAGGTCAGGAGTGTGAATTTAAGGGGAGTACAGATCTGTTGGTACAGCAAAGCTCAGTTAAATTTCTGGCCATAAGGTTCTCCCACATTTCACCCTGCCTCACAGAAATTACTGACATACCAGCCTGATGACTACTGTCTACTGATGGACCTTTATACACTCTGTGCACCACATTCCTTCCTTACATCTGTAACCAGGCCCTGAGGGCTCAGGTGCTCAAACTTTCTCCCACATGGACTCAGGCTCATAAAAGAAAGCAAATATAGAGCCAATAACTTGTGCATGACAAGCAAGATTTATTAACTCTACTAAAATTATGTGTGGAAGGAATACTCTGCTTATCATATGGCAAAGGCATAGGGTTGAGTCAGGCAAAAAATGGTGCTGGAAATTAGGCTGCAGCTGGCGGCGCCATAGGCCGTAATGTGAATTACAGCTGTAGCGGAGCTCAGTCAGTAATTTGGGCTCCGTCAAAGGACAGCAGCCAAATTACGCCTTACCCCAGTATCAATAGCAGCCTGCAGGGGGACTTTTTGCAGGAGCAGGGTGAGCTGTTTTTCGGCTTTACTCTGTACCCCAAAGGCACCCATTTTATTTGTGACTACGAGGGGAAATTTGGGCCCGCTATTTGTAGCTGCCGTGTAGTAAGTGTCCCTGGTGCCCGTTATTTTATTAGGCGCATGTGGCGCCCACATTTACCCATTGCAGCTGCAATTACCATGGTGGCCTGTGGGGTGCCTGATGTTCTGCAACACCTCTTGCACTCAAATTTCCCATCACCGTTACATCACCTGTCATTCCAGAAAGCATCCTTCTCTCCAACATTATTGCATAGTTTGGGTCTCCTGCCTTATTTGCTCTACTGTTGGGCTCCTAATGGTTTCACATAGGTAAAGATGCTGACAGGGCTTTTGATGATCTCTTAGCAGATGTAAGGTGATCGATTGCATTCACCAAAAGCAGGAAGGGAAGGGGAGATATGGCCCCACACCTCCTCACTAAATTATGTTGTCATTCTGCAGTTTGACATGCAGCTCATATCCCATATCACACAGTGTCCTCAAAATCCCAGCCCAAGGTCCCCTTACCTCTTCTTCATTCCTCCTTCTCTGGTCATAAGATGGCCATACTCTATACAACTCTAGCTCAATTTGTACCAAGACAAACATGCATCTGATATTTTGATCAATATTATCATTTTTACAATGTTTACCGCATGTCAATCAAGCCCATACACTCATGCAATTTTAATCGGTAATTACCATCAACAAACTGATGGTGTCTATTGCTCATCATTCCTGAACCAGTATACATATGAGTGATTCATATATCAATCAACATAAATGTAAGTTGGACTGAAGTATGTTTGATCGAGTATTTGATTGACACCAAGCTTAGCTGTGGGAGTGGTTATGTTGGTCACGTCATGGGGGTGCGTCCAGTATTTTTTAATATGATGTATTATAGTGAGGTACTGAAATTATGATCTAGTTGCCATCCTATGGAGATATTATTAGCATCGTCTTGAATGGGAAACCAATTTTGTCTTGTGTTGTTTCCTGGAATTGTCACATACAGGTAGTTCCTCTTATGTGCCATTCTTCAGTAAGAAAAGTTGCAGGGTGGCAGGAATGCTATGTATGCAGGTGATGCTGGACCAGTAGAATACCAAACATAAGCAGAAGAAGAGACAGATGTGGGTAAAATCTTGGCTGTTAAATCGTGAATGCTCTTCAGATATGTGCCTCATCACTGACCTCAGAGAGGACAACCCTGAGGACCACAGAAATTATCTCCTGATGACTGAGCAAAACTTTGCCTTGCTTTTGGAGGAGCTATGCAGCCACTTCACCAAGGAGGATCCCCTTTTGTGGCCATTTATCCCTCCAGAGTACCGCCTAGTGGCTACTTTGTGGTTCTTGGCTACAGGGAGAAGCTATGAGGACCCAACATTCTCTACAGCTATATTGGCCCAGGCTTTGGGCAAAATTATCCCAGAGACTTGCGCTGAGAGATCATCTCGGTCCTCTCACCAGAATACATAAAGGTACGATCTATTAGTTATTAATAGTGTATATTTGTATGTTTCCTGATAATCTGTTCAAATGCACTAATCTGCATGCACTTGCATTGTAGATCCATAGTATTTAAATGTTTTGTCCTCTATTGTTCCTCAACTCCAGTAGCTTCAATTCACTAAGGGCTGTTGGGTAAAAAAAATTAGGTCTGTAAAATACCGGATTTGGTATATTAGGCTTTTTCCAAGTTCAGTAAGATTTCCCCACACAATAGTTTTGTTATTTACACAAAAAAAGACCTGCTTAGTAATGTAGAGGTCTCACCAGCTGTGGTGCAAGTTGTGATTCTTCTCCCACAAGTGGTCTGCATAAGCCGTTCCTACTTCAGGTTTGTGATGGCTTACTAGTGGAAAAGGCTTCCTGCACCCCTTTAGATGTGCATGCCACTAGGGGGCCCTCTACTGTGTGTCAGTATATATCTGCGTATCCATTGACTTACATGACTTCCAGTCAATGCACATCGCAGCAAATGTTGACCGGTAATGGGCTGATGCTTTCGCATCTGATCGGATGCTTCTGGAGCATCGCATATGATTTGAAATGTCCCATTGACTTTCATTGCTTTAGCGTTGCCCTGCGGTAAAAAGGGGTATCACAACGCAATGAAAACATTCTAGTGTGAAAGGGGCCTCAATGTCTCCTGATCATGTTGCTTTTTTTCTGATGTCCTACCAGGCAGTGCATTGGATGAAATGGGGTGATTAGCAGGACCATGTGGCTTTTCCTATTGGCTGTCTTCTTTAGTCTGTCAATTTTACCGCATGCTGATTACTATTAACTGACAGGTCCAGGATGGTCTTAAAATACCAACGATAACCAACGATAAAGTCGCATCCTGCTGCCCTTTAAACTGCGACGAAAACGGCGCACTGGGTGGCCCAGAAGTGGCGGCCACCCGATGCGCTGTTTTCTTCGTTTGAAGGACAGCAGGATGCGACGTTATCGTCACATCGCGCACTATAACTAGGCTGCCGCGCTGCGCGCACTCTGGGTGGTCCTGTGCACGATGTAGCTTTGAGGGTTATTAGTGCCCGCAAAGCTACTTATGGGGCACTAAGTGGCTTTTCACAGCGGCGCTAACACTTAGCGCCGCTTTGTGAATCAAGCCCACTATGATTGAGGATGCCCCACAGATGCTCTATAGGGTTCAGGTCTGGAGACATGCTTGGCCAATGGCCAGTACAGCACCTTTACGCTCGGTTTCTTTAGCAAGGCAGTTGTTGTCTTTGAGTTGTGTTTGGAGTCGTTATCATGTTGGAATACTAGACAATCCCACCACCATACTTGAGTGTAGGCAATTCACACTTGTCTTTGTACTCCTCACCTGGTTGCCCCCACACACACTTGACACCACCTGAACCACACAACTCTATCTTGGTCTCATCAGACCACAGGACCTGGTTCCAGTAATCCATGTCCTTAGTCTGCTTGTCTTCAGCAAAATATTTGCAGGCTTTTTTGTGCATATTTAGAAAAGACCTTCTAGGACAACAGCCATGGAGACCAATTTGATGCAGTGTGTGGCATATGGTCTAAGGAGTGACATGCTGAACTTCAACCTCTGGAGTAATGCTGCCAGCACTCATATGTCTATTTGCAAAAGACAACCTTTGGATCATAACAGTAATTGAAGTGAGCAGAGTATCTCCGGACAGGTAAGATTGGATTCAGGACAAGGAGCAGGAGGTAAACAAAACAAGGATACAGGTAACAGGGAGCCAGGAAACACAGGACATAACCTTGATGAACTGGCAAGTGATCTGCTGACTAGGAAGTGCTTGTGCTCTGAGTCTCTAAATGAACAGCAGATGTGGGCACTTATTAATGCAAATGAGGTCTGTTCACAGACATCAAGTCCATAAACAGTGCTGCTACTATATCATTTATATGTGTATAGTAGAGACTGTGTTTTCGGATGTTCAACTTTTCAAATGGAAAGATAAGATCAACTACTATTGGGATAAACATGCTGGTTTCTTTTCACATGGGCTTCTGTCGAGCGTTTTGATCAAATGCTGTTTTTTTTCAAGAACATCAGCGTTTAACAGCTAAGCTTTTAATACCTCTTGAAAGCTTTTAATGGCTTCCAGTGCAGAGTGTTTGAGAGCGTTGCATTTTCTGGGCTTTTACAGTCCAGTCAAGGGAAAGGGCTGGTTGGCTTTCAGTGGCTTTTGCTGGCATTCAAACATAAGGCCAGCAACAGCAAATGACTTCTACAAGCTGCATGTTGCTTTTGAGACGAGATGAGATGCCGGGATCTACTGACAAGCTTTCATGAAAGCCTTCAGAAGCTTGTACTAAATGCCCCCATTCACTTGCAAGGGACATGCTCGATCCCTAAAAATGGCACTTTTTGGGGGTGTAGAGGCCATACATCATATGTTAGAAACGGCGTCTGATTTTTCAGACTCCCAGATTAAATTTATTTGTGATCTGTTGAGGATTGTTTTACAGTTCAATTATTTCCGTTTTGATGACACCTTCTACTTGCAGGTCAGGGGCACAGCAATGGGGTCGAATGTGGCCCCGTCCTACGCAAACATCTTTATGGGAGTATACGAAGAGATGTTCGTGTACACTAACGAGTTGTTTCAGAAATACGCCAAGCAGTGGCATAGATATATAGATGATGTTTTTTGCGTGTGGGCGGGGCCACATCCGACCCTGGTTACTTTTGTTGATGAATTGATGGGCAGATGCCCAACGATTAGACTTACTATCCATTCATCTGTAGAAGAAATAAGCTTTCTTGATACATTGATTAGACGGAGTGGAGATAGGTTAATTACCGACCTCTATGTTAAGGCAACGGATGTGAACTCCCTTCTCCATTACGGGAGTTTTCATCCGATGGCTATTAGAGGTTTGGTTCCCATCAGTCAATTTCAGAGGATAAATCATATAGTTGAGGATGAGGAAGTGCGGGTCAGGAGACTCGACGAGATGCAAAACAAATTTGAAATTAGGGGATATCCAATAGATATCCTTCAGAAGGCACGTGCTAGGACGACTGGGCAATTTGGGGGACAGAGGAATAGACAGCGGATACATAATCGTATTCCCTTTGTTACTAGGTATAATACCCATAGTTCTAATATATCCAAGATCATACGACGACATTGGCATTTATTAACTGATAGCTTCCCCGAGATCGAGCAGTTTAGGAACCCTCCACTTATATCATATAAAAAACCACCGACACTTAGGGATCGACTAGTGCATGCTGACCTGACTTCAGACACTGGTATAACACAGACACATAGAAGGGGAACTTATCCCTGCTTGAATTGTGTGCATTGCAGCTCTGTAATTAAGGGCCTATTTGTTACACACCCTCATTAAGGTACTAAAATTTCAATAAAGGGGTGGTACACATGTGACTCAGAATATGTCATTTATGCCCTAAAGTGCCCGTGTGGCTTATTATATATTGGACAGACCACCCAGAAATTAAAAAAGAGGTTGTCATCTCATAAACATGCTATTAGGGAACGACTTACTGATCAGGCTGTACCATACCATTTTGTACAAGCAGGTCACCATGTTAGTCAATTGAGATTTATGGTCATTGAGCAGGTCACACAATTAAGAAGAGGGGGGGGGGGGGGACCGACTGAAAAAGCTGCTTTGGAGGGAAGCATATTGGATCAAAAGACTGGACACAATGGAGCCTAGAGGTCTAAACAGGGAACTTGACCTGTTGCCCTTTTTGTGATTTTGCTCCATTGTGCCCAGTCTTAACTGTGTGGATTATATATCTAGTTGAGATCTATTATTAAAGTACTTAGGATCCATCTACTATGTGCCTATAGTCCAGAATATCATAGCGTGGATAATATTGAGCATTGTTATGGAGTGATAGTTTCCTTATTCTCTTGTGTCCCCCTTATCCTTGTTTACCTTCCCCTTCCCTCCCTCCTCCCTTTCCTTCCTGCTTTTCCTTCTCTTTCCCCTCCCTGGTTTGTCTGTTAACACTACCCTGTGTCCTAATTCAGTAATATGGAGTATCCCCTATATCTGCTGCAAGCGTAAGTTTGTTTACATTTGTAGATTAGCCATGTGGTCATTATGCATCCAAGTGGATGCGTACATGCGAATATTTGGATGCGACCTCTATGCCGCATCAGCATAGGTAAGCGCTGATTGGCCGGCGGCCCCGGCCTCCCAACATCTGACGGGTGACGTCAGCGGCTATTTGCCACTTGCATCTCCCAAGTATCCGCCTAGACACGTCGGGACGGCGCTTTGGCGCCGCCCCTGGCGTGACGTCACTCATGTTCTCCATCAGGTCCGCCGAGTGCGGGCGGGTGGAGTGGGAGTGACGATGGGCGGACCAAGGAGGCCGTGGAGCGTGTGGCCAGGAGGGGCTGAATAGATGGGAAGGTCCAGCTTGTGTGTCCTATCAGGGTAGCCGCATGTAAGTTCCCCATCAGGTCCGACAGAGCAGGATCATTATGATTGGTGGTTAGTAATTTGAATTGATTGGCTGCTGTTAACCATGTCTGCTATAAATGTCAGTGTATGTTTCATATGTTTGTAACTTCCAGCTAAGCTTGACAAAGAGCCGTGCAGCCTTGAAACATTGCCTTATTTACTGGAAATGCTTTGACAAATAAAAGAGCAGAAGAATTGCATAGATGGTGCCGGCTTCATCTTTTTTACTTTGCTGAATGATCCAGAGTGCTGCGGGATCGCTGGCCAGGCACATCAAATTGAAAGCCATTGTTTGGGAGTGTGCAGTCACATCACTTTCTACGTAAAAATGGCACTTTTAAAACGCCTCGTTTAACGCTCGCAAAGTGTCCGTGTGAACCACCCCCTAAAGTGGGGATAAATTAAGTAATGTGAGTATAGGGCATAATTAATCAGGGTTCCATTTCAAAACATTTTAAGCCCACTTACACATACGTACACTAATACTTTCAGTGAAAGGGACTAAAACAGAAAAAGCAACGGTAACAGCTCAGACTGTTAGTTATCTCAGATTTGTGTACTACAACCTAGCAATGGTAGTCAAAAGCAATCAACTAAACTCTTCTTATACACATTCCTATGGATTTTATATGACCTCCTAATAGTACCTGTCACGGACGATTGCGGGGACGCAGGCGCGTCCTGGAACCGCCCGTGAAGAAAAGAACGATCGCACTCGATTCCTGCGTCGATTGCGCTTCAAATCGGTACAATCTGGATTTATTGTGTAGGAGGTCTGCAGTCCCTTCTTAGCAGAGGAATAGCATCACCTTAACTGCAGGATGGCTCTTTTGATATGCTAATGAGCCTAATCTGCCCTGGAGGGCCCTGGCTTCAAGCTGTGCTGATGGCCATCCATCAGGTACAAGGTGACAAGCATCCTGGCAGAAGCAATCTAGCTGGGGGGAAAGCCAGACCCACTGGCTCCCTCACTGCAGGGGAGATGACACCTAGCTGGCTGCCCCAAACTTCAAAGAAGCCTTTGCCTGGGAATAACCTCTGTCTCATAGCCATATCTATAACTTCCCAGATCTGTCATATTTCTGGGGTTCCTAAGGTGGCAGCAGTGCCAAACGTGGGGGAAGGGTAGCATGAGCCCCGGTGCTGGTTCTGAGGAAGTTTCAGAACATTCTGAGGTAAGGACTACCAGTTAGGCAGTCTCAAAATGCCCTGATGATACCGCAGGGGTCCCACCCCTCATGTCTGGTATCAGGGCGCTGGGTAAATCGAGACAGACCTGAAAATGTTAATAAATCTGCCCTGACCTGTACGGTTCTGTGAGATAGCGCCCATATATGGGTAGATATGATTTCTAGCCCCAGTACAAGAGGAGGGCTCATCTCATCTTTGAAGGAGGTGTATAGCTCCCCGCCCTCACTCCCTCCTACTGAAGCAGGGGCATAAGAATGGCTGAGGACTAAAACTCAGTGTCCTCCATTCTGAAACATCTTGAACTCATTTATGCCAGCTTGAGGATATGCTGGCATCTGCCTGGTCTGAACTCTGGACTTTGATTGAAACCAAGGACTTTACAAGTTTTCCCACTAAAGGACCTCTTTCCACCTACTAAGTATTTTTCTCCCTTCTTTTATTTTCTTACTGGTTATTACTGTCTTAACGATTGTTGATTTTAATAATTGTCTGTATATATTAATTATTTATATTGCGTGAATAAACGACTTTCTCCAAGTCATTCACTTTCCGCTACCCTACTTATCAGCACACACACAGAAGTGATCCCGTGTCTCTGAAGATACGCTACTGTTTGTTGTTGGCTAGACAGAATCTCGTGTGTTTAACCGTTTTATTCGCAGGATTAGTCAGTCAGTAAATCGGGTCCACTGGCCCATACCAGTGGTGGTGGCAAATCCCATGAACCAGTGGGTGACGTTGTAATCACCCATATCTCACAGGCTCCCTTCTGGTCGGGCTGCTGCCCAAATTCCTGTCTGTTTCTGCGCAAAGATCGCGACCAAAGCTTGCATGGTCTGTGTGCAGAAACCGATTGGAAGGCAATCTGTGGTCTGACCACTAGGGCTCCTGTGACAGTGTTAGGCAGCGGTTGGGACCTGTGTTGTGCTGAAAGTATCTACGATAGCGCTAGCGCTATCGAGAAACGAACTAATTCGTTGGTGTAGCTGGAAGGCAATATATTTTTTATATATACAGAGAGACTGTGTAGCCAGTACCCCTCCCCAAAAGTTTTATTTTATTTGGCATGGAAATGTCCGGGAACTACAAGAAAATGGGCCTGGCGGACCTGCAAAATCTTTGCCAAGAGAGAGGCATTGATGTCGGCCGCAAGAAACAACAGGACCTCGTAACGGAATTGTTTCAATGGGATACCCAGCAACTGCGGGAGCCGGGAGTGTCCGCTGAAGTGGATACCAGCCCATCTGACAATCGAGGGGAACCAGAGACTGAGACTCCTGACCGTACAGAGGTTGTGCATCCTGAGGGCCCTGCATCAACAGTTACGCCGGAGAATGTCAGTGTGGACCCCAATCCCAGAGTTTCTGACAGTACTCGCCCGGAACTGGCCAGTACTGGACTGTCCGTTTGTACTGATCCGCTAATGCAGCAGGCGTTACAAAAGCTGATGGACACTGACCTGGACAAGTACCTGCAGTACATGCGTGAGGAGCGCCAATCTGCAGAAGCGCGGACAGAGCGCCAAATGCGGGAGGAATGGGAGCGGCAAGCGGCTGCTACGGAACGGGAACTCCAACGACAGCATGAGCTAAACATGGCAAAAGTGCAACAGGCCAGCCGGAGTTCACCGCCCAGCCTCCCTGCTGAAGGAGCTGCAGCACCCGTAAGTGCAAAATTTAAATTTGCTAATATTGAAAAAGACACTGACATTGACTTGTTTTTGCGGTCTTTTGAAAAAGCATGCCGTCAGTATCGTCTGTCCCCAGACCAGTGGGCCAGACATCTGACACCTTTGCTGCGCTACAAAGCGCTTGATGCTTTCGCAGAATTGCCTGCGGAAAAGGATAATGATTATGCTGCTATAAAAGACGCTATCATTACTAAGTACCAGCTGACGCCAGAAGCCTATCGGAAAAAGTTCAGGGCCTGGCAGAAAAAATCTTCTGACTCGTACCGAGATGTGGCCAGCAGCTTGCTCACCACACTCCGCCAGTGGACACTAGGCCTCACCAAAGGGTCTTATGGCGTCCTAGAGGACTTGATAGTCCTCGAACAATTTCTGAACATTTGCCCTGCTGATGTACGACAGTTTGTGTTAGAACGCAGGCCGGCTTCAGCCACTGTCGCTGCAGACCTTGCTGAGACTTTTGCAACTACCCGGGTGGCTGATACCCGCAGAACTGTTCCATCCAGCTGGAGAGGAGGTCAGCCCAATACCTCGGCAGACCCTCCTGCCCCTGTGAGCCGTCCGCCACAGAGGCCACCCAGCGCAGCTGCTGCACCCAGGCCTGCAGCGCCTGGAGAGGTCATCTGTCACTACTGCCGCCAGCCCGGACACATGAAATTCGACTGTCCGGAGCGGAGACAGACACCACCAGCACCTGGATCATCTGCATCACCTGCACCTCACCCACAGCAGAGGCAACCCGCCAGCGAACCACAGCCTGGATCATCAGATTTTGTCCTGTTTGCCCGCGGAAAGGAAATCCGCGACCGAACCGACCAGCAGCAACTTGTTAGAGTGAACGGCAAAGTTGTCACCGGATTCCGAGACACCGGAGCTGACATCACGTTAGTTCACTCACACCTTGTGCCAAAGGAGAGCATCAGCTCCAGCCGATCCCTTGCCCTTACTGGAGTAGAAGGCACCCTTTTTCACATAGCCCACGCCAGAGTGAAGCTGGATTGGGGAGTGGGAGGGGTCCAAGAAAGGGTTGTTGGGGTTATGAAGGATCTCCCAGTCCCTGTGTTGCTAGGGACTGATTTGGGCAAGCTTGTGTCCTACTATGAACCTGCCACGACCGCCTTGTCGCTCACGGAAGGAGACGGACTCTCCACCCACCACCAGGTACTTTATACACTTGGGGGAGCACCAGGGGGAGGCGGGTTGAATGTGCCCAGTTCAAGGGTACCAGGTTCAATAGTGCCTGCTTCAAAGGCACCTGAGTTTGATGTACAGACTGTCTGTTGTGAGGATGCTGTAACTGTACCTGAGTTTACTGTACAAACTGTCCGTGATGAAAATGTTCCTGTTACTGTTATAAATGCTTGTGACAATGATGTAGGTAATGCCAATATGTGCCATTCTGACAGTGTACCTGTGCTAGCCATACCGCACAGCTGCACTGCTCGGAACCCGAGCTCAGAACAGGTGGAGGGGGTTCCGGCCTCCTCCCCCTCCTCTGACCGCAGGGATGAGACCTTTCAGCCGCTGGCCTCGTGTGACATGAGCCAGTTGGCTGAAACTGACAGCGCCATATTCTCAGCCGCACTACAAAGTGACCCAAGCCTGGAGGTGCTCAGGCAGCGAGCCGCTGAGCCCCTCGCAGACGGGGCCGCTTTCAAGGTGTACTGGGAAGGTGGGAGACTGTACAGTGAGTCTGCACAGCCCCCTACAGGTAGATCCCACGCGAATACCAAATGGCTTGTGGTCCCGAGTGCGTTCAGGGGACATGTGCTGAAATCCGCACATGGTAATCCTCTGACCGGGCACTCGGGTGTCCGCAAGACACTCGCCGGTATTCGGAAACAGTTTTATTGGCCCCGGATGAACAGGGATGTAGCCAACTACTGCAGGGCATGTGCCGTCTGTCAGGAGCTGGGAAGGTCCAGGGATTCCCGCGGGGTTCCCTTAGGTCCACAGCCACTCAGCAGGGGAACCCTGCGTGGGCTGGCTGTTGACCTAACCAACCCACTGCCCGTTGTCCGCAGTCCCGGCAGACACCACGTCCGACTGCAGTGGCGCAAACGCCCTGTCCAGAACGGTCCATGTTGGGTCAACCCTGAGGGTAGCCGACCGCGACCGGTCCAGGGGAACCGAGCCACAGGCTCCAATAGGTTTTCCCGCCGTACCGGCAACTCGAGACCCGTCAGCCAGGCTAGCGGCGCCGCCCCACATCTTGCGGATGAGTGGCTAAGCCACGGACAAGGGGGGGGGCTGTCACGGACGATTGCGGGGACGCAGGCGCGTCCTGGAACCGCCCGTGAAGAAAAGAACGATCGCACTCGATTCCTGCGTCGATTGCGCTTCAAATCGGTACAATCTGGATTTATTGTGTAGGAGGTCTGCAGTCCCTTCTTAGCAGAGGAATAGCATCACCTTAACTGCAGGATGGCTCTTTTGATATGCTAATGAGCCTAATCTGCCCTGGAGGGCCCTGGCTTCAAGCTGTGCTGATGGCCATCCATCAGGTACAAGGTGACAAGCATCCTGGCAGAAGCAATCTAGCTGGGGGGAAAGCCAGACCCACTGGCTCCCTCACTGCAGGGGAGATGACACCTAGCTGGCTGCCCCAAACTTCAAAGAAGCCTTTGCCTGGGAATAACCTCTGTCTCATAGCCATATCTATAACTTCCCAGATCTGTCATATTTCTGGGGTTCCTAAGGTGGCAGCAGTGCCAAACGTGGGGGAAGGGTAGCATGAGCCCCGGTGCTGGTTCTGAGGAAGTTTCAGAACATTCTGAGGTAAGGACTACCAGTTAGGCAGTCTCAAAATGCCCTGATGATACCGCAGGGGTCCCACCCCTCATGTCTGGTATCAGGGCGCTGGGTAAATCGAGACAGACCTGAAAATGTTAATAAATCTGCCCTGACCTGTACGGTTCTGTGAGATAGCGCCCATATATGGGTAGATATGATTTCTAGCCCCAGTACAAGAGGAGGGCTCATCTCATCTTTGAAGGAGGTGTATAGCTCCCCGCCCTCACTCCCTCCTACTGAAGCAGGGGCATAAGAATGGCTGAGGACTAAAACTCAGTGTCCTCCATTCTGAAACATCTTGAACTCATTTATGCCAGCTTGAGGATATGCTGGCATCTGCCTGGTCTGAACTCTGGACTTTGATTGAAACCAAGGACTTTACAAGTTTTCCCACTAAAGGACCTCTTTCCACCTACTAAGTATTTTTCTCCCTTCTTTTATTTTCTTACTGGTTATTACTGTCTTAACGATTGTTGATTTTAATAATTGTCTGTATATATTAATTATTTATATTGCGTGAATAAACGACTTTCTCCAAGTCATTCACTTTCCGCTACCCTACTTATCAGCACACACACAGAAGTGATCCCGTGTCTCTGAAGATACGCTACTGTTTGTTGTTGGCTAGACAGAATCTCGTGTGTTTAACCGTTTTATTCGCAGGATTAGTCAGTCAGTAAATCGGGTCCACTGGCCCATACCAGTGGTGGTGGCAAATCCCATGAACCAGTGGGTGACGTTGTAATCACCCATATCTCACAGGCTCCCTTCTGGTCGGGCTGCTGCCCAAATTCCTGTCTGTTTCTGCGCAAAGATCGCGACCAAAGCTTGCATGGTCTGTGTGCAGAAACCGATTGGAAGGCAATCTGTGGTCTGACCACTAGGGCTCCTGTGACAGTACCATATTAAATTCCTCTTGTTTCTCACAAGAACAAAATCAAATCTTGTTTATGCTAAACACAGAATGAAAGCAGGTGGTAATGCTTGATTATGTTACACCCATGTCTGCACAGCCCCTTCACAGGAGTCTGGGTGGTGAGAAGGGAGCACATGCTTGGAGAACGCTGTCATAAGAAGCCAAAGAACGTTTTTATATGAGGATATTTCTGTATTTGTTTGTTTTCCATGTAAATGACTAGCAGGCATGCATTCCTTTGACTCCGGGAGAATGCAGACAATATGCATGCTGAAATATTATTTTAGACTCCCTCACATATAAACACAGCTTCCAGATGAAGTCATTTAAAGAGTAAGTGAATAAGAAATACTAAGTGCACTTCTTTATACAGAGCTTGATTCACTAAAGTATGATAACTGCTATCACAGCAGATATCACGCGATCTGCCGTGCGCAAAGGTTTGCGTGTGCACAGCGTTATTGCTATTTGCAATCATTCAGCTTAATTTGCCAACTGTGGCTGCAATTGGCTGGTGGAATGCGCTTGCATTCTGCCTAGGTAATGATGCAGTCATGATGTGCAGAAGCTGTGGCTTTTGGAATATCAGGAGATGTAACAGACTCCATTCTCGTCTGGACTATTGAAATATACTGATTTCTGGCCTACTAATTGACTGCCACTCCTCCAGTCTCTATTGAACTTAGTTGCTCAACTCATTTATCATTCTCCTCATTCCTCCTATGCTGCATCTCTCTGTCAAGCTCTTCCTTGGCTGCCAATTAACCAGGGCATCCACTTAAAATGCTTAGCTCCAACCAACAAAGCTCTCCACAGTCGTTATCCATGTACATCTCCTCACTAGTTTCCAAATACCACCCCAACCTCAATCTCTGCTCTGGACTTAATCTTCTTTTGTCCTCCTTTAGAACCCCCAGCTCTCAATCCAGGTATACAAGATTTGATAAGAGCCTCACCCTTCTTCCTATACCTTTTCCTATTCCTATACCTTTCAAAGCATGTCCGTCACTCTCCAACCCAATTTTATCATCATTATCCTGGTTCCAGCATCAGAAAAAACTTCCTGTATATTGGTCTGTAACCCCACCCAGGGCCGTGCAGAGGATTCTCAAGGGGGGGTGCTCAAATTTGAAAAAGGGGCCCTAATCGATAAATCGTGCTAAATTGTGTATGTAATACCCCTTCTCCAGAAAGCACTAGGCAGTCTTAACCCCCCACCACCACCACACACACACACACACACACACACACACACACACACACACACACACACACACACACACACACACACACACACACACACACCTTTATAGAAGTATCAGGCAGACTTTGTGTCTTCTTCCAACCAACTTCTTTGGTGCCACCACCCTCAAATCAGCAGTCATAGGTGCGCACTATTAGAGTGGGCACAGTGGAGCCTGATGTAGGCATGGCTTCACCTTTCATTACTGGGACCTCTGTCCCTCTAGATCAGCACCCAAGCTTCTTTTCAGGCAAAGAAGCAGTGGTTGCCAATATGCAGTGGTTGCTAAGCATTAGTAGATGCAAAACTGCAGTAAGTGAAAAGGTGCAGTGGGTGCACAGATGCAGTGGGTGGTAAGACGCAAAGGTCCAGTTTGTGCTAAGTTGCAGTGGGTGCCGATGTGCCAAAGTACAGTCCGTGTCAAGCTGCTGTGGGTACCAAGGTCCAATTGGGTGTTTATTTGCAGTGGATGCTATGCAGTATTGGGTGCTGAATGAGTAGCAGAAGGCGATAAACAATAGTGGGTGCCATGTGAGTGCTAATTGGTACAGGGAGCCATGTGAGTGTTGGACATGAGTGAGCAGGGAGTGCCATGTGTGGTCTGGATGTGTGCCATGGGAGAGTACTGAGTCTCATATGGGTTCAGACCAAGGGTGGGTACTGGTTGCTATTTGAGTGCTGGCCATGGATGGGTACTAGGTGCATATAATGGGTTTGGAACGTTGTGCTGTTTGAGTACTATGGATGTTGATTATGGGGGTTATTGGGTGTCATGTGGGTCTTAGGTGCAAATACTGAGTGCCAAGTGGGTACTGGAAGCGAGTACATGGTAACATCTGGGTAATGGGTGCTGGTTAGTGGGGTATTTGTTGTCATGTGAGTGCTAAATGCAGAAGCTGGGTGCCATGTGGGTTCTGGGTGCTGGCACAGGGTGTCATGTGCATTCTGGCTGTATGGGTTGGTGTCAAGCATCATGTAGGTGTTGATTGCAGGTACTCAGTCCCTTGTGAGTTCTGGGTGCAAGTACTGGATGTCATATGTGAGTGTTTGGTGTTTGTGCTGGGCACCAAGTGGTGGCTTAGTGCAACTGAAACTACTGCAGATGAAACATGTGGGTGTTCGATGCAGGTACATTGGTGCGAATACTTGGTGCATTGCCTGCACTAGGTGCTAGCTATGGGTGGGCATTGTGTGTCATGTGGATTCTGAGTGCAGGTACTTTGGGTGCTAGTACTGGTTTATGTGAGTTCAGATAATGTGCAAGTACTGTGCCAAGTGGGTGTGAGTACTGGGTGCCAGCTATAGGGTGAATGATGCAAGTACTAAGTGCCATATGGAGGTCGGATATAAGTATTGGGTGAAAGTTGCTTGGTGCAAGTACGGGGTGTTTGCTATAGTGGGGGTTACTGGTTGAGTGTAATGTGGGTGCTGAATATTGATGGGATTGCGGTAGTTGCAGGGAGTGGGAGGTCACTGTGGGTATTGCTATGAATCTCATATCTGCTGCTAGGGGAGGTAGAGGTCAGTGTGGTTGCTGGGGGAGGTAGAGGTCAGTGTGGGTGCTGGTGGAAGGAAGAGGTCAGTATGAGTGCTGGAGGAAGGGGAGGTCACTGTGGGTGCTGGGAGAGGTCATTGTAGTTATTGGAGGAGGGAGTAGTTGTGGATGCTGGGTGTTGGGAGAGATCAGTGTGGGCGCTGCTTTTGGGATGGGAGGTCCCTGTAAGTGCTGTAGGGGACAGGTGGGTAGCCACTGGGGGAGGGAAAGATCACTGTGGGTGCTGGGGGAAGGATAGGTCAGTGTGGGTGCTGGGGTAGGCAGAATCACTGCTAGATTTGGGGAAGGAGAGGTGATTGTGGGTGGTAGGTGAAGGGAGAGGTCACTGTGGGAGGGAGAGGTCACTGTGCGTGCTGGTGGAGGGAGAGGTCACTGTGGGTGCTGGTGGAGGGAGAGGTCACTGTGGGTGCTAGGTGGAGGGAGAGGTCACTGTGGGTGCTGGGGAAGGAGATGTCACTGTGGGTGCTAGGTGGAGGGAGAGGTCACTGTGGGAGGGAGAGGTCACTGTGGGTGCTGGTGGAGGGAGAGGTCACTGTGGGTGCTAGGTGCAGGGAGAGGTCACTGTGGGTGCTAGGTGGAGGGAGAGGTCACTGTGGGTGCTAGGTGGAGGGAGAGGTCACTGTGGGTGCTAGGTGGAGGGAGAGGTCACTGTGGGTGCTAGATGGAGGGAGAGGTCACTGTCTTTTGGGATGGGAGGTCCCTGTAAGTGCTGCAGGGGACAGGTGGGTAGCCACTGGGGGAGGGAAAGATCACTGTGGGTGCTGGGGGAAGGATAGGTCAGTGTGGGTGCTGGAGTAGGCAGGATCACTGCTAGATTTGGGGAAGGAGAGGTGATTGTGGGTGGTAGGTGAAGGGAGAGGTCACTGTGGGAGGGAGAGGTCACTGTGGGTGCTGGTGGAGGGAGAGGTCACTGTGGGTGCTGGTGGAGGGAGAGGTCACTGTGGGTGCTAGGTGGAGGGAGAAGTCACTGTGGGTGCTGGGGAAGGAGATGTCACTGTGGGTGCTAGGTGGAGGGAGAGGTCACTGTGGGAGGGAGAGGTCACTGTGGGTGCTGGTGGAGGGAGAGGTCACTGTGGGTGCTAGGTGCAGAGAGAGGTCACTGTGGGTGCTAGGTGGAGGGAGAGGTTACTGTGGGTGCTAGGTGGAGGGAGAGGTCACTGTGGGTGCTAGGTGGAGGGAGAGGTCACTGTGGGTGCTAGGTGGAGGGAGAGGTCACTGTGGGTGCTAGGTGGAGGGAGAGGTCACTGTGGGTGCTAGGTGGAGGGAGAGGTCACTGTGGGTGCTGGGGAAGGAGATGTCACTGTGGGTGCTAGGTAGATGGAGAGGTCACTGTGGGAGGGAGAGGTCACTGTGGGAGGGAGAGGTCACTGTGGGTGCTGGTGGAGGGAGAGGTCACTGTGGGTGCTAGGTGGAGGGAGAGGTCACTGTGGGTGCTAGGTGGAGGGAGAGGTCACTGTGGGTGCTAGGTGGAGGGAGAGGTCACTTTGGGTGCTGGGGAGGGAGAAGTCACTGTGGGTGCTAGGTGGAGGGAGAGGTCACTGTGGGTGCTGGGGAAGGAGATGTCACTGTGGGTGCTAGGTGGATGGAGAGGTCACTGTGGGAGGGAGAGGTCACTGTGGGTGCTGGTGGAGGGAGAGGTCACTGTGGGTGCTAGGTGTAGGGAGAGGTCACTGTGGGTGCTAGGTGGAGGGAGAGGTCACTGTGGGTGCTAGGTGGAGGGAGAGGTCACTGTGGGTGCTGGGGAAGGAGATGTCACTGTGGGTGCTAGGTGGATGGAGAGGTCACTGTGGGAGGAAGAGGTCACTGTCGGAGGGAGAGGTCACTGTGGGTGCTGGTGGAGGGAGAGGTCACTGTGGGTGCTAGGTGGAGGGAGAGGTCACTGTGGGTGCTAGGTGGAGGGAGAGGTCACTGTGGGTGCTGGGGAGGGAGAAGTCACTGTGGGTGCTAGGTGGATGGAGAGGTCCCTGTGGGTGAGGGAGAAGTCACTATGGGTGCTTGGGGAGGTAGAGGTCAGTATGGGTCCTAGGTGGGGGGTGAGGTCAGTATGCCACACTAGGATTCCTATCCAGGCCTCTTCACCTGAGCGGGGCTTACCGCGGTAGGAGGCGGGGCTTATTTTGCGCGATCTGAGGGGCCCTTTTTGCTGATTTTAAAAAGGGGGGGTGCCTGGGCACCCAGAGCACCCCCCTCTGCACGTGCCTGACCCCACCCTTCCAGTGATGTTTAGCCTAGGTTAGTAGGTTATGCAGCCAATCAATATTCCCTAAACCCTCAATACTTACATAACCTCTGCCAGAACTTTGGTAAAAATATGAGGAGCTGAGGCTATCCCAATAGGGAAGGCTTTGCACTGCTAATAACAAATGCCTGTTCCTGGCCTGGTGGTGAACCTTAAAAATCATTGATGTGGCCGATAAATGGGAATGTGTAGGTAAGCATTTTGTAGATCTATCAATGCAAAATATTTCTTCCCCTGTAGGAGAGATCTGACTGAGTAGATACTTTCCATCCTGAACTTCTTGTACAGGAGGAAAGGGTTCAAAGATTTTAAACTTAGGATAAAACTAAATTCCCAGCTGGCCTTCTGTACCAGAAAAATGTGTGAGTAGTAACTGTGAAATTCCTTGAAATTCCTCTGTTCGAGGAACTGGAATAGTCGTTTTAAGAGCTTCAAAATCTCCTGATCTAATCACCTTGACTTCTCTGGATCCCTTAGAAAATTATTCACAAACTGTCTTTTGTGTGGGAAGGGGAGGGAATGTCAGGAAACTGAAGATAATACCCTTCATTTATGACTAAAAAAATTAGACGATCAGGCAGGGCCGGGCCGAGGCATAGGCTGGAGAGGCTCCAGCCTCAGGGCGCAGTGTAGGAGGGGGCGCACAATTCATTCAGCTGTCATTCCTAATTGTGTATGAAGCAGAAAGAAATAAGAAAAGGGGATACACAGCAGTGACTGCAAGCCAGATAACTAGATATTAAGGTGTTGGGGAGGTTGTGGGCCCTGTGGCGCCTCTTAGTCTAATAGCAATCAGTGTGTGACAGCTGGGGTAGGAGGGATGGAGGGGTGCACTTTGGTGTATTAGCCTTGGGTGCTGGAGGACCTTGTTCCTGCTCTGCGATCAGGATTTCAACCCTCCCATTCCAACACAGAATCATGTAACCTCCCCCCTACTGGTACTGACTCATTTGTCAGTTTTTGGGGTCTCTAGCTTACCCAAGGAGAAACGCCGTCTACCCCTCCCTCTGGGAAAGGACCATTTTCTTTGCTTTATCAGAACCTTAAGCTGATCTCCCAAAATGCTTCTAGACTGCACACTGTCTTTTGGGCCTAGTGACTTTACGTTTGTTTGCAAATTGTTTCCTTCTCAGCAGACCTAGAGAATATTTTTTCTTCAAATCTGTATCATACATAAGTTTGCCTTCAAAGGGAATGGCGCATAATTTCTTTGTGATGTCAATTCCTCCCCCCCACCTCTCATGTCTTTAGCCAGACTGCTCTCCTAGAGCCGTGGTACATTGCCACTTGTCTATGGAGTTCCACAGGGTTCTGTGCTATCACCATTACTCTTTGCAGTCTACATGCTCCCACTGGGCAAAATAATCCAGAACTATGGCCTAGGATACCATTGTTATGCAGATGACACACAACTGTATCTGTCCGTCAAGCCTGGCGCCCAAGACCCATCAGCATCCATAAATGCGTGTCTAGTTGATTTACAAAATTGGATGAACACCAGCTGGTTGAGGCTGAACTCTGACAAAACAGAGGTGTTGGTGGTAGGTGGTCCACACATGATGGATAAAGTTCAAAACGCTCACCACCTCAAACTAGCAATTAGGGGAGATACTGTACAGTATAAAGATTCTGTGCGAAACCTTGGGGTGATCCTAGATGGAAATCTAAAACTCAGACAGCAGGTATCAGCAGTCGTCAAGTTTTCTTCTTCCATCTAAGAAATATAGCGAGAATCAAACACCTTATCCCAGCTGAAGACCTACCTGCCCTGGTTCATGCATTTGTATCCTCTTGCCTAGACTACTGCAATGCCCTGTTCATCGGATCTACAGATAAGGTTCTGCCCCCCTTACAACTAGTACCGAATGCTGCAGCCTGACTCCTAGCCAATGCCTCCCGCAGCTCACACATCACCGCAGTACTGCAAACTCTTCACTGGTTACCAGTAAAATGGAGAATTCTGCCTGCTGATTTTTAAGGCTCTAAACCACATGGGACCCAAATACATAGCGGATCCATTGGAACTTTATGCCCCTCAACGCACCCTTCGCTCTGCCAACAAGATGATTCTGGTTATTCCCAGGATACACTTAACATTTGGTGCTCGGGCCTTTTCCTATGCAGCCCCTAATCTGTGGAACTCACTTACACAATCAGTACGAGAGGCTCCTTCTCTGGACAGCTTTAAGAAAAGGCTAAAAGCTCACCTCTTTTCCCGAGCCTTTGAGACTGCATGATGCAGGGTCACAGCGCTTTGAGTCCCCAGGGAGAAAAGCGCTATCAAAATATTATTGTTATTGTTGTTCTAATCTTTACAGCCACAGAATCAGCCAAAAATGCTACAGATCTAAGTAAGTACCACCGGGAGCGATTGTGAATTACTCTCTAATGGTGCCTCTGAAGTAATGCGATTCACTAAATTATCCATCCATATGAGCAAATTACAAGAAATACAAGTAAGAACCTAAACGCAGCTGACTTCTATGCTCTTTTAAAGAGAATCTGTACTCCAAAATTCTTACAATAAAAAGCATACCATTCTATTCATTATGTTCTCCTGGGCCCCTCTGTGCTGTTTCTGCCACTCCCTGCTGCAATCCTGGCTTGTAATTGCCAGTTTTAGGCAGTGTTTACAAACAAAAGACATGGCTGCTAACCAGCTTGTGATAGGCTCAGAGAAGCTCAGTCTGTGACTCATACAGAGCCTGCAGAGGGCGTGGAGAGGGTGTGTATAGCTTCTCCCTATCACAAGCAGAGCAGTACAATCTTGCCTGAGCCGACAAAGCTGACAAAGGAAAGAAGATTAGATTACATACTACAGATTTTACAGCGACTGTGCAACTAGAAAAGGCTGCAGTAATGCTGGGTACACACTATGAGATTTCATGGTCGATTTACTGTCAGATCGATTATTTCCAACATGTCTGATTTGCTTTCCGATTTCCGAGCATTTTCCCATCGATTTCCGTTAACTTCAATAGGAAGTCGATCAGAAAATGCTCAGAAATCGATCGGAAAGCAAATTGGACATGTTGGAAATAATTGATCTGACAGTAAATCGACCATAAAATCTCATAGTGTGTACCCAGCATTAGACAGACTACATTAAAACAGGTGTAGGAATGTATAGGATAGAAGAAATAAGGCTGAACATTTTGTTACAGAGTCTCTTTAAGTAAGACTTCCACCCATTTGTCCATTGGGCCTCTTAAAGCCCCATGATCCTTAGATGGCTGGATAGTGTACTGGTTAAGTGCTTTGCCTTTGACATGGGATACCCAAGTTTGATTCCTGGTTAGGATCAATACCTATTCAGTAAGGAGTCATTGGGCAAGATTCCCTAACAAGGCAGGGTGGCCTCTTTAACACACCTTAATGTCTGAAGCTCTCATGCACTTTGAGTCTGACAGGAGAAAAGCGCTATACAAATGTTAGGATTGGGATTATTTAAATTTTGCAGTTTTTCGCTGTAGTGCCCCTTTAACACTAGTGCTATTTTAAGAATGTGCCTGTATAATAAAGCAAAAGCAAGCTGCTATTTGAGTATGGGAGCATGTTCGGTAAGTTGCAGTTCCTGATCTTATTAAAAGATAAAAGTACACACAAATATGCCCCCCCCCCCCCTTCCCTACTTTCTCCATCAGCATTAAATAATGTTATAGCTGGTGAAGATACTTAGAATTCTGCAAACAAATTTCCCAAAGCAGGACATCAGCTGACTAGCTCAGCAACACCCTGCTACTGTCATTTCTTTCCTGTGCCTTTTGTATTGTGTACTGGGTTACACGGTCTGATCCCTCAGGGCCTGTCATGTTGCTCAAAACTTGTACCACACTGCAGATGCCTACTAGAGACTGGTCCCAGTGTGGTCCAATCACCTGGTATCATGGCAGACACTGACAAAAGACCACAATGTACAGGCCCCTTCACTATGGAAAGGCAGATAGTGGTGGGGCATGGATGGCAGTGCTGACCCAGTCCTCTTTTAATTTTTAAGGTTTCAATGGCTTTTAAGTGTTCTGTAAAATCCTCCAACAGTAGCACAACCACATACTGTTACATTGTTGTACAGCTGAGACCAAAGCCGGATTATCCACCAGGCAACAGAAGCAGTTGCTTTGATCTAGTGAAAGTTCAGGGGCCCCCCGGCAGCCCCAATAAAGATTTATTGCCCTTGATCATGCAACTCTTTATGGTCTGTTAAAAACAAAGTCTTCAGGAATGCTCTATAATAAGACACATACAGACAGTGTTTCTCTCCCTCCTGGTCCTTTCATTCAATGATTTAGGGCTGGTCCAGTGTCTGGTGTATTCAGATTTGTTGTTGTAAGGCAATGTGAAACACTAGGCTAGCTGATAAAAGTGCAATTAGAGGGCAGGCAAGCTGGTAAATATACAGGGCATGATGCAGAGCTTCCCTGGAGGGTCTGTGGGCAAAAATCTGTCTGGTCTATCCCAATTGTTATGACTGCATGTGTGGATAAGGTGTTAAACAAGTTGAAAAGTTTTTGCCAGTCCCTAGACTCCAGGAGGGCTGCTTTCTGACTTGTGTTGAAGACTGGCAGGGTCAGGAGTCACATTACAAGCAAGTAGCCTCTGTGTGATGTGGGACTGCAATACAGATATCTCAAGCTATTCTCAGTCTCTCTCCACTCCTCCTCTCTCTGGGCTAGTGCATGCCAAAATCACAATAGCAATCGCTAGCAATTTGCGAGTGCAATTTTGTGAAGGGATTTTTTAATGAATTTCTCCAAAAAATGCTACACGCAACGTATTTGCAATTTTGCAAAAATCACAACGCTGCTGTGGGAACACCGTCGTAGGATAACATTAGCCAAGTGCTTTTCAAATCTTTGTCGATTTGAAAGATGCTCAGAATCACTCTTAGTGTGCACCAGCCCTCCCTCATTCACCTTTGTTTCCCTCTTCCCCTAGTGATTGCTGCAGCTTCTTGTGTCATACAGGAAAGCTAAATAAAAGTGCAATCCTGGTGAGGCAAATGCCTTTTTCCCTCTCTTTCAGCTTTTCTCTCCTCACCATTTCTCCCTGTCTCTGCATAAGGGCTCAGGCACAGTATAAGCGCTTTTCTGGATGACTTTACCGCAATCGCGATTTTACCATGATTATAATGTAAGTCGATTTGAGCGTTTTTTTTAAAAGCCCTCAGAAAGCTCTGATGGCTAAAAGCACTCTGAAAATCGCTTATAGTGTGTCTGAGCCCTTAGTATTTGTACGCTGCTGGTGAGTTGGGTGCTGGGAGCGCCGAATGACGGCTCTTCCTGCTGTCATTAAACTCCCCGGCGGCGTTAAATACTATTTCCCCTTCGAGTTGTCGCAACTCTGAGGAAGGTGTAATTTGGGGTCTGGCGGTCACCGGAGCCCCGAATTTCCCTTACGTGCTCCATGCAGCATATTATTGCTGCTATGGGGCTCCTGGTTTGGGTGACCGGTGCTGAACACCGTGCACCAAAACCACCTGCTTTGCCTTCTCTCTCCTCTCTCCAATCTTGTTATTAGAAACCATAATCTAAAGCTGGCCACACATGCATCAATTGTTATGGACAGATTCTTTCACTATGATCGAATCATAATGGCTTGTCCACCTGTCAGTACTGAGTATGGATGTGGCCTATAGGGTTTCATACTATAGTAAGTGTGTCGTGTGCAGGCAGTGATGCACTGCCACTGACCAGCAAAAAGGCATGGATGTTGGGGGGGGGGGGGGGGAGTGAAAACAGTGATGGAAGGAGGGGTACCGAAACTTCGGAAATTAGCATTAACAAGGTAGGGATCATGGTGCTAGGAGGGAGGTCAGTAGGGATGTGTTACCTGACTGAGGGAGATGGTGGTCCGGTAAAGGGAGAGGGGATATCCGAGGTGAAAGAGGGGCATATTTGAGGGATTAGTAGAGATGGTGGTGAAGCAGAGGACATAAGTGTGTGTGTGTGGGGGGGGGGGGGGGGGGAATGAGCCTTGGGGAATTAAAGTGGCCATACATCTGTTGACATCTAGCTACCTATACTGGAAGGTCACTTTGGCTACCTATACTGGGGGAACATCTGGCTACCTTTACTGGGGGGGGGGGGGGGGGGGGTTGTCTTGCTATCTATTCTGGGGGGACATCTGGCTACTACCTATAGTAGGGGGACATCTACCTACTTATACTGCAGGGACATCAGGTCACCTATACTGGGGGGGCATCCTTTAAATACAGTGGCTGAGGAAGGGGGCCCCAAATGTATTGCTCTTCTTGGGGCCCTGTGTGGTCTTAATCCGGTTCTAGCTGAGACAGATAGGTACCCTCCTACATCCCTAAGAGCCTGCTGCTGTAGTAGCCCAGAACCTGCATGGAGCTCAATGAAAAGGCAGTTGAGTGACAGATTGCACCTCCTATCCCGTGCACATGCAGAAAATACTTGAAGGTCAAGAAGGGACTTAAAAATACTACATTGACATACACTTTAACCAGACATATCTGCCAAATGCTGGTCACGCCTCCATCACTCACTAAGCAATCACTACTGGTACCCAGTGTTGCCAACTCATCCCTTTAATTACTGACACACATGAATTATACAGGTTTCATGGCTAGGTAGATGCAGGTAAGGCACTGATTATGTGTAAGTAGCCCTAGAACCTGTATAACTTAGATGTGTCAGTAATTAAAGGGATGAGTTGGCAACACTGCTGGTACCCTGTGCCATAATTTTTTTTTAAAAAGACGCAGGTTTGCTATGGCTTCATTTCAGAAAGTTGAAACCAAACATTTTTTGACGATTAGAAGTTTTGATTTCACCCCCACATTATGTACATGTTGAGATTATCAGAAAGCAAAAGACAATTGCGCCATTGAATGCACACAGTAATAAAATCTTGCCATTATTCCTGTCCCTCTTGTAAAAGCATAGTCTGGAGTCACTAGAATATGTTGAGCATATCCAACGTTTGAAACTTTATTTATCCTAGCTGCAACGAAAGTACAAACATCATTGTAACAGATGAAAGCAGACAGCAGCTCTTAGGTATCAAACCTCTGAAATGCACATACAGTATTTACCATGTAACTGAAGCTTTGTGTATAATTGTACTTACTGGCAACAGACACCATTAAAAACTATCCAATGTACAAACAGCTTGTTTATGACCTTTTTGTTTGGATTTAATATAAGCCAATTGAATTACCTCTGGTAATACAGGGAAACAGATATTTTTATTTTATTTTTCTTCTCCTGTGAAATGATTAAACCAATTTCAATGTTAAATATAGAAACCAGACAATGTGTATCATTTGCTGCACCAAGAAGTCATCAGTCTTCTGTTTACTCCTTTACAGGAAGGAAGCAGCACCAGATATCTTACTTACAAAAGTATGGAGGTGATATCAGTAGGACACCAATATACCCATGGGATATTTATAAGTATCATTTACATGAAGAAAGTCATTAGTTTGGGTTACAGAGATGCACTTCTAATTAACACTACTGCTCAGCCAAAATATTATAATCACCTGCCTTATATTATGTAGCTTCCTTTATGCCATTAAAGTGTACCTGAAAGGAAAAAAGTGCCCCTAGGGGGTACATACTGCAGGAGGGGGAACCCACTGGATGCTAAAGATGCTTTCCCCGTCCTCCTCAGCAGGGAGAATCGAACTCTGGATCCCTCAAAAATCCATTTGTTGTCACTCCTGCGCAGACCCACTAACGACTTTCCTTTGGGCTCTGGGGGAAATAGCCGAGCCCAATCGGATCTGCTTTACTGCACAATAGAGCGGACACGATTGGGCTCAGCTGTTTCTGCCGGAGCAGTGGAAAGCCTCGGTACGCCTGCGCAGGAGCACCAACAAGCAGATTTTCAGGGGAATCAGTGTTGAATCCCCTCTGCTGAGGAGGACAGGGGAAGCTTCTTTAGCATCCAAAAGCTTCCCCCTCCCGAGGCAATTACCCCTTCGGGACACTTTTTTTTCCCTTCAGGTACACTTTAAAGGCACATAGAGAAGCTACACAATATGAGGCAGGTGAAAGTACATATTGTTGCTGCTGTTGGCTTGGAGACCCAGCATTGGAATGAGCTGGAGGAGGAGGACGGGGAACCCTCATTAGGATCCAGAGGCTTTCCCTTCCCAAGGTAAGTGTCATTTTTTTTACATATCTAGGCATGGATTCCACAAAACCTCTAAAGGTATCCTGTGGTATATGGCCCCAAAATATTAGCAGCAGATCTCGGATGCGCCCGTCCCAGAGCAATTCTTATAGGTTGAGGAGGCGGGTCTAGTGGGTGTCAGCTGACACACTGGTCAGCTGACACTTTTCTGCTGGAACCTTTTCTGATTGGCCAGTTCCTTTTCTGGGCTGGTTTGTGATCTCTTCCACCTGTATATAAGCTCTCTTCATTCAGTTGCTCACTGCCTGTGTTAGCATTCAGTACGCTGGTGCTGGGCACTCTGTCATTCTGTGATAGCATTGTACTTATATGTGTTTAGCAGGGGCGTTTCTAGGGTCCTTGGAGATCGGGGGCACCTGTGGGCACCAGGTGGGGAGGTATATGCAAAATAGGCAAAAAAATGGGCGTGGCCATGAGGTGAGTGGGCATGGCCATGGGTGGGGCCAAATGTACATGAACTTAGCAGCGGTGTAAGCTACAGATAACGGGCCTGCCCATCGAAATATTGGATGGAGCCCCCTGTCCTTTATTTAGATAATTTACAATCAGTATAGGCATAGATCAAAGATGTATACGCACATACAATTTTGATTGGTCAATCACTGACCCCCAATTTTACCACCCCCGTGCAGTAAGTGGGCCAACAGACAATTAATTTTATGAACAGAGCTAAAATTGGCTAATCAAAATTGTATGTGTGTACCAGGCTTTACAGCTAATACTGTACATACTGAAAGTAGCAGGGATCAGCATACAATATAGCTGGTTTACAATCAGTAAAGGCACAGAGTAGCACCTTACACTGTACACACTGGAGGTAAATCAGCACACAGTGCAGGCACTAGAGAACAGCGTATACTGTACGTACTGTAGGCAGCAGAATTCAGCACACTGCAGCTAGAGTGCCAAAAATATGAGGATCACGTTGTGCGGCGTGCTTATCGCGCCGCACCGAAAAATGGGTGGGTCATGGACCAGAATATAGGTGTGGTAACGGGTGGAGACAAATTTACATGAACCTAGCAATGGTGGGACATTAGATTATGACAGTGGTGGCGAACCTTTTGGAGGCCGAGTACCCAAACTGCAACCCAAAAGTCACTTATCTATCGCAAAGTGGCAACAGCAATTTAAACTAAATACTGTACAAACGTTTTAACTCATACATGAACATTATGGAAAATCCAAGTGGAAAATAAACTGTGAAGATAAACAATTTCATCCATCCTACTCCTGAAAAATGTATTACATTTTTTAGAACCTCCCAGTTTTATTTTCTGTTTTAAAAATCTAAAAAAGTAGGTTTAATGCTATTGTCTCAGATGATAAGGATTCAGCTTTTCCCATAGTCTCGCAGTTAGCAATCATGTGACCCCCAACAAGACAAATTCAGCAATCATGAAGCCCCCAACAAATCATGAGGCCCCCAACAAGACAAATTCAGCAATCATGAGGCCTCCAACAAATCATGAGGCCCCCAACAAGACAAATTCAGCAATCATGAGGCCCCCAACCAATCATGAGGCCCCCAACAAGACAAATTCAGCAATCTTGAGGCCCTCAACAAATCATAAGGCTCCCAACAAGACAAATTCAGCAATCTTGAGGCCCCCAACAAATCATAAGGCTCCCAACAAGACAAATTCAGCAGTCATGAGGCACATAAATAGACAGCATTTCACATAAATAAGCAGAATGCCCCCTTAATATGGTAGCCCCCCAAGTTAGGTAGTGAGTGACAGGGACCCTAAGGTTAGCTAGTGAGTGAAAGGCGCCTCCAGTTAGGTAGTGCGTGACAGGGACCCCGATAGTGAGTGACAGGGAGCCCCTTTAGGTAGTGAGTGAGTGCCAGGGAGCCCCTTTAGGTATTGAGTGAGTGCCAGGAAGGCCCTTTAGGTAGTGAGTGAGTGACAGGGAGGCCCCCCTCTCTAGCCGCCGCCACTCCCCCCTCACCTGGCAGTGTAGTCAGACTTCAGGAACAGCGGCGACCCGACCAGTACTAGCGGGCGCCGGACCCACCCGCTCGATATGCGGAAGTGATGTCACTTTCGCATATCAGTGCGGGCGCTGGGTCCTAGCGCCCGCACGATTGGTCGCCGGCTCGCCGCCTGATCCTGAGGTCTGAGTGACGCGGCGGCGGCGGCTGGAGGGAGCCGCTGACAGAGGGGGTGGCGGCGTGAAGAGATCCGTGGCACCCCAGGACAGATTGGGGGCACGTGCCCCCCCAAAATAGGGCTAGCGACGCCCCTGGTGTTTAGCCTCTTTGCTCTGATAGATATATATACAGTGTTTGAGATATATATCTATCCTTTCATACTAGCTTTGTTATTTTTCTGATATACTGTGTATGACCCTAGCCTGTTAAACGACCACGACTTTGTCTTAGCTATTGTACCTCAGCCATCTGTCCAACCGTGTATGACCCTAGCCTGTTAAACAATCACGACTTTGTCTCAGCCTATTGTACCTCAGCCATCTGACCACCCGTGTATGATCCTAGCCTGTTAAACGACCTAGCCTTTATCTCAGCATATTGTACCTCAGCCATCTGACCACCCGTGTATGACCCTAGCCTGTTAAATTACCTAGCTTTTGTCTCAGCCTTTTGTACCGCAGCTATTCGACCACACATGTATGACCTTATTTACGTTTTTGACTACGATTATCTGATCCTCATATTCCACGCCTGTACCAAGCGTGATAGGTACACTGAAAGCTGCTATGTACTGTTTGTTCTGACACTTTCTTTCATGACTAGAAGTAAGTTTTTCAGCAATTTGTTCTACAAATTGTTTTCTGTTAGCCCTCATTCACTCCCAATGTTCATCACCATAACTGGTTCCACTGTAACAATATAATGAATATTATTCATGTCACCTGTCAGTGAATGTAATCTTACTGATTGGTGTAACTTCTCTGGGTCTATTTACACTCTGTAGGAGGTCATTTATTTTACAGATATGCAAATGTCATTCTAACACAGCATAAATATTAACATGATGGTACATACAGAAATTTGAAAACTTATATTGTTGAAACACCAAATTCTGCATTGAAAATCTAAACTAGGGATGGTAAATGAGATGCAAATAATTCCAAGTTGATGAATAATTATGTAAATTTATGCAGCTTGAAAATGGACCAAATTCCACTTCCATTTGAATTGAATGAACAATTTTCAAGCATCTTATATTTGCATAACATTTGCATAATTCTGCATAAACTTGGAAATATTTGAGCCTCATTGGCCCTCCTTAGCTGGGTTTATTCAATTTTTGCCACACTGACTCTATCTCAGTGGCTTCAGGATGGACTAGTCCTCTATAATCCCCCGGCTGCTACAATCTTGCACCATTACACCATTTTAACACTGTGGGCTTGATTCACAAAAGAGTGCTAACTGTTAGCACGGCCGTTTTCGCGTGAATTTTCGCATTGCGCACGATCGCGAATTTTCTCGCGAAACAATAACGTTTTTGCGCGCAAACTTGAATTTTGGTTTTGCGCAAAAATTCGCGTTTGCGCGCGAACACGTTATCGTTTCGCGTGAAAATTCGCGATCGCACGCAATAAGAAAATTTGCGTGAAAACGGCCGTGCTAACAGTTAGCACTCTTTTGTGAATCAAGCCCTAAGTTTCCATCCCTGATACTAGCTGAGTTTGTGCTACACTCAGAACCGATCAGTGCACTTGGCAATGTAAATTTGCAGGTATGGGGTACCTGGTTCTTAGCTATTGTATAGCCGTCTATGGTACTGTCAAGACGTGACAGTAGCCATCAAACTGAAATTTACTACTTTGAATCAATGCATATAACTGGTAATTCAGAAGACCCACACTATTCGATGACAAATGTTATGGTAGCCTCTTCTAATGGCCTCCCAGATGATCTGAGAAAGATATGCCTAGTTTTGTCATCTGTGGAGGACGCATAGCTTTCTGAGTACCGTAGTCCAAAAACCAAAATAACATGGAATGAAAAGAAAAAGATTGTTTGTCCCTTTGAGTAGGTCACTGAGTCATGGGATAAACATTCTCATCAATTCATCTACATCATTTGAGCAATTTTATAAACCATTTTCATTGACAAAGATAAACAGTTCTGCACAATTTCTCATTTATCATACCAGACATAATTTCTCAAACATTTCTTTCATAATTGGTAAGTAGCATATTGATTCTTACCCAGAATCAGCAGTAACATGAGAAATATTGAGAAGCTATGCAGCTTTATTTCTTATTTATGAAGGCTGCAAGCAAAAGAAAAATAGGGGAATCTCAGAATAAACCATACAGATGTTTGTTTTATGTTGTTGACATATTCCTAACAAGGAAATTCAATTTTCAAATTTTCTACAACACTGGCTTCTTCTGGGACAGAGAGTGGCGTAACTACAAATACCCCTCCCCCACACACCACCACCACCAACACCTTGATGGGGCCCCCCAATGTTCATACCTCTTCCCTTGCCTCCCCTTCGTGACCTTTACAGCTTGGGGACTCATCTTACAGGAGTGATAAAACAAGTGTTGCCCTCATTATCTGGAGGCTTGCCCCCTGTATCCAAGGAAGGGGAGGCTAGGAGTTGGGGAAGCCACTACAACTCCCCTATAGTTGCACCCCTGGGCAAAGCACTGTTATTGATAAACTGATATAATCATACAGACCAGCTCTGATTTGCCATTGCTAGCCACTCAAAACTGGAAAAACATGAGTACAGTACTATTACAAACAAGTCTGGGATTACACTTCGCAATTTGTTATTTTTGATTAGATGCTTGAATTAACAGGCAGCAAAAGACAATTAAAACAAACTCTTTAAAACAATGGCCTGGTTGATTATCAATGAAAACTCAATTATAAAAAGGTCAGTCTTACTATTGATGGGAGTAGCAAAGGAGGATTAAACTAGTAGTGGCAGTGCTTCTATCAATTTGAGAAGAGATTTCTGCTGAAATCTGAGAATGATCAATTGGTGCTAAAAAATATGATCTATACTCCAAATCAATGTTCTGTCAGGGAAGTATGGGCCATTTGTCAGACTGAGCAAAAATCTAATAGTGTATGCCTGTCATAACAGAGATTTATGCATACATGCAATGGGGCGCCTGGTAAAATGGGTGCGAGGTAATGGCCTTATGCCCAATTTAAAGGACATCCGAGGTGAAATTAAACTGATGAGATAAACAATAGTATTTATCCTCCTCCTTCTAAAAATGACTTTTTAAGACATCCCACAGTTTTATGTTAAATGTAAATCTACTTTTTACGTTATTACGGTTTCATTGTCTCTGCTCAATGACACATTCATTAAAGTATGCCAGAGCTAAAATCTATGAACTATTGAACCTTTTTGTCTCCTTCCTGCTCTCAGAAGCCATTTACTGCCAGGAAAAAATGTATGGCTGTAATTCCTCATCAGTGAGCGTTAGTTATGCTATAGTCCGGCCCAGTCCCGACCCGGACAGAAACTGTCACTTTTATACCTAATGTTTAACTCTTTCAGGCAAAGAAAGAAAAAACTGAACACAGCCTAGTTATCTGTGTGCTTGGCACAGTACTTACAAATGTCTATCTCATTATGTCACATGTCACCTCGGATGTCCTTTATCTGCTTCAGAGATTTATAGAGGAAAAGAAAGGCTATTTTTGCAGTGTGTCTATTGCTGGGGGTCTATTACTGATAGTGTCTATCTTGGGGGCTTTTTGTGATGCTGTCACTCTGGGTCTGTCTCAGAGGGTCTATCACTTTAAGGCTCCCTGCACACTGCAAATCCGATTTGCGATTCCAATTCCGATTTGCGAATCCGATTTTCCCTGGATGCTATCAAAAGAAAAAATCAGAAAATATGCTGCATGCAGTACTGCATGCGTTTCCGAATCCAATTTTTAATCGTTTTTTACATCCGATTCCGATTTTTAATCGTTACTGCATGCTGCGTTTTTTTCTCCGTTTTTCTGTTGATTGCATTCAGGGAAAATCGGAATTGCAAATCGGAAACGGAATCGGAATCGCAAAATGGATTTGCAGTGTGCAGGGAGCCTAAAAATCAGAAATCGGAATCGTTTATGAAAAACGAGTAAAAATCAAAATCGGAATCACATGTAGTGTGCAAGAGGCCTAAGGCTTGTCGCTGCGGGGCTGTCGTAAATTTGTTGATTGTCACTGGGGAGTAAGCCATTACGGCCTGTTACAGAGGTTCTGTCGTTGTTATATCACTGTAAGTGCTCACACTGGGGGTTTGTCATTGTGTGTTTGTTTATTAGTAGTTTGTCATAGGTAGATTGTCCATTGTGGGCCTGTTACTAGTGTTGTGTCACTGGAGGGAGATGTTACTAGAACCTATCACTGGGATTAGATGGCATTTGCCTGTTATTGGAATCTGGTTGTCTGTGAATTTTGCATCTCTATTTCATTTCATACCGGGTAATATTTGCCTATCTTTGGATTCTGCACATCTAGAATCTGGTGACATTGGTCAACACTTTTTACTTACCAGTGGTCTCTGTCTGCCACCATCTGACTAGGGAGAGGAGGCCCGGGCTGCTTAATACAGAGGTACATCTAGCTATACTGCAGAATAGGGCTACCTCATACAGTTGCTCATCTGGCAATACAAGGGAGAGGGGGCTGCCTAATACAGGGGCTCATCAGGCTATACTGGGGAGGGGGATGCTGCCTAATACAGGGCACAGAGGTGCTTAACTTGAATCCTTGTGCAGATCACTTGATACTCCTCACTGTATTGCCTGATGAAGCGGGATTGAGCCTGCGAAACGCGGTGCAAAATTTTGGGGGGGAGTTTCTAATAAATGTGTTTGACTGTCTGAATCGCAGTCGTTGTCGTGTCTGCTTGAGGGAGGTAAGACCACCACTTCCTCCTTCATTTTTGCCATTTGAGTTGGTTTTTAACCTTCCTGGCGGTAAGCCCGAGCTGAGCTTGGGCCATGCCGCCGGAAGGCACCGCTCAGGCCCCGCTGGGCCGATTTGAATAATTTTTTTTTTTGCTGCACGCAGCTAGCACTTTGCTAGCTGCGTGCAGTGCCGATCGCCGCCGCTACCCGCCGATCCGCCGCTATCCGTCGCGCCGCAGCCGCCCCCAGACCCCTTGCGCTGCCTGGCCAATCAGTGCCAGGCAGCTCTATGGGGTGGATCGGAATCCCCTTTGACGTCACGACGTCGATGACGTCGGTGACGTCATCCCGGCCCGTAGCCATGGCGACGGGGGAAGCCCTCCAGGAGATCCCGTTCTTTGAACGGATCTCCTGATCGCCGATCGCCGGAGGGGGGGATGCCGCTGAGCAGCGGCTATCATGTAGCGAGACTTGAAAAAAAAAAAAAAAAAATTTGCTGCCCCCTGGCGATTTTTTAGCAAACCGCCAGGAGGGTTAAGCTAATTTAATCTAATTTTATACTTTTGGCGCCTCTGTTCAATGTATACAGGGCCTCATCTGTCTATACTGGGGAGTGGGGTGCTGCCTAATACAGGGGCACATCTGGCTATACTGGAGAGGGGCGTGCTGCCTAATATAGGGGCACATCTGGCTATACTGGGGAGGGGGGTGCTGCCTAATAAATAGGCACATCAGGCTATACTGGGGACGGGGTATCTGCCTAATACAGGGGCACATCTGGCTATACTGGAGAGGGGGGTGCTGCCTAATATAGGGGCACATCTGGCTATACTGGAGAGGGGGGTGCTGCCTAATATAGGGGCACATCTGACTATACTGGGGAGGGGGGTGCTGCCTAATAAATAGGCACATCAGGCTATACTGGAGACGGGGTAGCTGCCTAATACAGGGGCACATCTGGCTATACTGGAGAGGGGGTGCTGCCTAATATAGCGGCACATCTGGCTATACTGGAGAGGGGGGTGCTGCCTAATATAGGGGCACATCTGGCTATACTGGAGAGGGGGGTGCTGCCTAATATAGGGGCACATCTGACTATACTGGGGAGGGGGGTGCTGCCTAATAAATAGGCACATCAGGCTATACTGGAGACGGGGTAGCTGCCTAATACAGGGGCACATCTGGCTATACTGGGGAGGGGGTGCTGCCTAATACAGGGGCACATCAGGCTATACTGGGGAGGAGGGTGCTGCCTAATAAATAGGCACATCAAGCTATACTGGGGAGGGGGGTGCTGCCTAATACAGAGGCACATCTGGCTATACTAGGGAGGGGGTGCTGCCTAATATAGGGGCACATCTGGCTATACTGGAGAGGGGGGTGCTGCCTAATATAGGGGCACATCTGGCTATACTGGGGAGGGGGGTGCTGCCTAATAAATAGGCACATCAGGCTATACTGGGGACGGGGTATCTGCCTAATACAGGGCCTCATCTGTCTATACTGGGGAGTGGGGTGCTGCCTAATACAGGGGCACATCTGGCTATACTGGAGAGGGGGGTGCTGCCTAATATAGGGGCACATCTGGCTATACTGGGGAGGGGGGTGCTGCCTAATAAATAGGCACATCAGGCTATACTGGGGACGGGGTATCTGCCTAATACAGGGGCACATCTGGCTATACTGGAGAGGGGGGTGCTGCCTAATATAGGGGCACATCTGGCTATACTGGAGAGGGGGGTGCTGCCTAATATAGGGGCACATCTGACTATACTGGGGAGGGGGGTGCTGCCTAATAAATAGGCACATCAGGCTATACTGGAGACGGGGTAGCTGCCTAATACAGGGGCACATCTGGCTATACTGGAGAGGGGGTGCTGCCTAATATAGGGGCACATCTGGCTATACTGGAGAGGGGGTGCTGCCTAATATAGGGGCACATCTGGCTATACTGGAGAGGGGGGTGCTGCCTAATATAGGGGCACATCTGACTATACTGGGGAGGGGGGTGCTGCCTAATAAATAGGCACATCAGGCTATACTGGGGACGGGGTATCTGCCTAATACAGGGGCACATCTGGCTATACTGGAGAGGGGGGTGCTGCCTAATATAGGGGCACATCTGGCTATACTGGAGAGGGGGGTGCTGCCTAATATAGGGGCACATCTGACTATACTGGGGAGGGGGGTGCTGCCTAATAAATAGGCACATCAGGCTATACTGGAGACGGTGTAGCTGCCTAATACAGGGGCACATCTGGCTATACTGGAGAGGGGGTGCTGCCTAATATAGGGGCACATCTGGCTATACTGGAGAGGGGGGTGCTGCCTAATATAGGGGCACATCTGGCTATACTGGAGAGGGGGGTGCTGCCTAATATAGGGGCACATCTGACTATACTGGGGAGGGGGGTGCTGCCTAATAAATAGGCACATCAGGCTATACTGGAGACGGGGTAGCTGCCTAATACAGGGGCACATCTGGCTATACTGGGGAGGGGGTGCTGCCTAATACAGGGGCACATCTGGCTATACTGCGGAGGAGGGTGCTGCCTAATAAATAGGCACATCAAGCTATACTGGGGAGGGGGGTGCTGCCTAATACAGAGGCACATCTGACTATACTAGGGAGGGGGTGCTGCCTAATAAATTGGCACATCTGGCTATACTGGGGAGGGGGGAAAAATAATACAGAGGGCACATTTGGATATACTGGGAAGAGAAACTACGTAATACAGGGGTACATCTGGCTATTCTTGGGAGGGGGCTGCTTAATACAGTGGGCACATGTAGCTACACTGGGGAGGGAGGCACATCTGACTATACTGAGGACTTTACTGATGTGTTCAGTCTGAAAAAGTCTTCTGCCTTTTGTAATTTGTGACTTTTTCCTGGATAATTGTTTAGAAGGCATTAGATATATAAGGTCAGCATTACAGCCAGGACACTAACTTTTTTTTAAAAAAAATAAAGATACAAGAAAACAAGATAGCAGCCTCTGTTGTTTTCTAATAATGTGTACTGTTATTGTACTACATTATCAATAAATTGACAGTAGACTTTTAGGATGCTACTGCCACCCAGTGCTTATTAATGGCCATGCCATGTGTTTTCAATAAAGACAAGCAGGGCCTGCGCTTCCACTAATCTTGTAGGTCAGGCTTTCTCAACCAGGGTTCCCTGGAACCCCAGGGTTCCTTGAGTACTCTGCAGGGGTTCCTTGGCATTTTCCCCCATCGTGGAGGAAGTATAATAGAGCACTCTATAATAGGTGGTACTGTAACAAGAAGCACTAAATTGAGGGCTCAGAAGACAGTATAATGAGTGGCAGTGTAATGGGGGTAGTGTAATAAACAGCCACACATACTTTTAAAGACCATGCCTCCTGCAAAATAAATGCAGGGGTTCCTCGAGACCAAAAATTTGTTTGCAGGGGTTCCTTGAGATCCAAAAGCTATTTGCAGGGTTCCTCCAGGGTAGAAAGGTTGAGAAAGGCTGTTGTAGGTCTTTGAAAGTGCTCATGTCCCAAGATGTACAAAATCATATCTAACAGGAAAAATAACAGTACTCTCATCCTACATCTAACTTTACAATTGAGCTGGTCATACGCTGTTCAATTCTTTCAATACAATAAAATCATCAGATGCAATTAATATATATTAAAAGTTAAAGTCCTCTCGACTGATCCCTCAATTGATTTTTGATGATGTCATTGATAAAAAAATTTGATTGAGAAAGGCTCTACTTATCACTACTGAGCGAGCATGGGGGAGGGGTGAAGGCGGAAGTGTGTACGACTGACAGCTGCATAGCTTTGTACTGTATTGTACAGTTCGAAGTTAGCAGTGAGGACTGAGTGAGTATTATTACATCTTGTGAATCAGGTCAGTGTTCAATATAAAGAAGCAATGTGTTATGTAACTTTTAGAGCACAGGCGTCTAACTCCAGTCCTCTATGGCCACATTCATGCCAGTGTTTTGCATGAACTGAGAAATAAAGAGATGGGTTCTACTTACTGTGTAACACCTTTTGCTCATTCAGTCCCATCAATTAATTTGAGCTGTGCCAAAAATATGTGAGGACCATGACCCTTGAGGACTGGAGTTCAACATCCCTGGTCTAGTGTTATAGTTGTAATATCCAGAGGAGCTTCCCAACTGTCAATGTCCTGGAAATCCAATCCCTATTCATTCATTGTGATGATGTAATGTGCCGATCACTATTCAGGTGCTTCAGTAAACCACCTGCACTGTTGGTACATTTATTAATCCCCTCCTGACCACCTAATGCCTATTGACGGTGGGAAGTTGGCAGCTACAGGGTACGTAACGCCAATTGGCATCAGGTCCTGTAGGTGGAGTTTAGCGGGGATCGCGCTTGCCGTAAACAGCTGGCCAGCCACTATTGGAGCTGGCAGGCTGTTAGGTGACGAAACCGCCATTTTTTTTCATTTAAGCAGGAGAACAGAGGCGCCAAAAGGATAAAAGGAAGCTAAATGAGCTTAAAAACCAAATTCTTGGTAAATAGAGGAGGTAGTGGTGGACTTACCTCCTCCAAGTAGACACACAACTACTGTAGTAAAGACAGTCAATATATTTTATTTATGAACTCCAAATATGCAACGCGTTTCGCAGGTTTGATCCCTCTTCACTGATTAAATCAGATTTTATTTTTTGTCACAAGTTAGCGGAAATTGATTTGTATTGTTTTTTTTTTCACAAAGTGTCATTTTCCGCTAACTTGTGACAAAAAAAAAATCTTCTATGAACTCACCATACTCCTAACAGAATACCTTGGGGTGTATTCTTTCTAAAATGGGGTAACTTGTAGGGTTCCTATACTGCCCTGGCATTTTAGGGGCCCTAAACCGTGAGGAGTAGTCTAGAATCCAAATGCCTCAAAATGACCTGTGAATAGGACGTTAGGCCCCTTAGCGCACCTAGGTTGCAAAAAAGTGTCACACATGTGGTATCGCCGTACTCAGAAGAAGTAGTATAATGTGTTTTGGGGTGTATTTTTATACATACCCATGCTGGGGGGGGGGGGGGGGAGAGAATTCTCTCTGTAAATGGACAATTGTGTGTAAAAAAAAATACAAACAATTGTCATTTACAGAGATATTTCTCCCACCCAGCATCTGTATGTGTAAACATACACCACAAAACACATTATACTACTTCTCCTGAGTACGGCGGTACCACATGTGTGGCACTTTTTAGCACCCTAAATGCGCTAAGGGGCCCAAGGTCCAATGAGTACATTGTAGCAAAGAAAGGGACCGCTTCAACCATCGCCATTCAAACCATGGGAGCAGGAATCTTGAATCTCCAGGAACTTGAGCAAAAAGAAGAAAGAATTCCGCTACACCAAGGCTGGGTAAAAACCGTTTCTTCAACTTTATTGATACATCAGTGAGCACAGAAAAGGCTGACGCGTATCGGAGCTCTGGAAGGCTCCTTAATCATAGCCAGCATTCACAAATTCACCACAGATTTAAATAGACAGGTGCCCGTCCACACAGGTGCATGGCTACCCCTCTTAAAGAGACATAAACAAATAATGCATATAAAAAAAGGTGTATATAAAATCTAGTGTATAAAAATACCGAGATGACATGAGTAAACATCAGACATGGGTATACAGCAGGCATAAACTCCTCAAACTGTATAGCACATTAATATGTATTGCATAACATAGAGGAAGGCGAAAATAAGGACGCTGGTAACAAAGGGGAGAGGTGGGAAAGGGAGAGAAAGGAACGGAGGGAGGAAGGAAAGGGAAAGGAGAAAGATAGAGAGAGGGGAGAGAGGAGAGGAAAAGAGGAACAACGGAAAACATCGATCACATTCAATTGCCACTATGTCCGAATGTCATAAGTTAGACTGATATCCATTTTGGAATGCAACCCTGTGGGTAAGCGTGTGCCCAATTTCCATATCCAGAACGCTTCACGTTTAAGTAGTAACCTACGTAAATCTCCCCCCCTAGGTGAAAGTGCTAGTCTCTCTATACCCTGAAAGGTGAAACTAGTCATATCACCCCCATGTTCCCTCAGAAAATGCTTAGATACACTCGAGATCTGGGTAACATATGCTTCATTCCTCAGACATCTACCCGATCCATTGTAATGCTCCGAGATCCGTTGTCTCAGAGGACGGGTGGTGCACCCCACGCACTGCAGGCCACATGTAATGCAGGTAATAAGATATACTACATTATTAGAATTACAGTCAATATATTGTTTCATTGCAAATCTTTCCCCTTTAGTAATGGAGACAATCTCCCGCGTTTGACTGTGGACTCGGCAGTACCTGCAGGTGCTGTACCCACATTTGTAAGAGCCCTTACAGGACAACCATGTGGGTACAGGCCTGGAAGAGCTGGAGAAGAGGCTCGGGGAGAGACGGGTCCCCAAAGTGGGGGCACGACGCGCTGAAAAAGCACATCCTTCATTCAAGATCTTGCGGAGCTTGGGGTCCGAGTGCAGGACAGGCAAGTATCTTTTTATAATATTGACAACTTTGTTGTACTCCAAACTGTATGGAGTTGAAAAGGTCAAACCTCTCTCTTGCCTAGTCCTGCACCCCCCATCCACACCCAGCAGGTCTCGACGGTTTTTTCGTAATACACGCGGTCTAGCTTCTTTAATTAGTGTATTATTATAACCCCGCTCCCGGAGTCTCCCCTCCACCAATCCAAGCTCCTGGTCCAACATATCAGGGTCAGAACAGTTGCGTGCTACTCTCACCATTTCCCCATAGGGGATCGCCCTCAGAGTATGGTTCGGATGGCAGCTAGAGGCAAGCAAAAGCGAGTTACCTGCACATGTTTTTCTGAAAGTTTTCGTGACGACTCTGCCCGATGTCCGAGAGCCACATAGTGTAAGGTCGAGGTAATCAATTTGGATCGGATCCTTACACATCGTAAATGACAAATTAAGACTGTTGTCATTGCAGTATGTCAGAAAACCGGGCAGAGTGTCAGAGGGACCCCCCCATATCAGAAGCAGATCATCTATATACCTCCCATACCAAACAATATGTTCCGAAAAGGGGTTCCGATCTCCAAAGATGCGGAGCTCCTCCCACCACCCCATGAACAAATTGGCCAGGGATGGGGAGAACTTTGCCCCCATAGAAGCTCCGCACCTCTGGAGATAAAAAACCCCGTCAAACAAAAAATAATTATGGGTCAACAGATGATCCGCCGCCAACATGAGGAGGTCCCTAACATGTGCAGGAAAAGAACCATACTTCTGGATATGAAAGTCCAGAGCCTCGAGGGCAAGCCTATGGGGAATTGAGGAATAAAGAGCCGTCACATCCATGGTAACCCATACATAATGGTCGCGCCACTCAAGGTGTTCCAGGCTATTTAATAAATGAGTAGTATCTCGTAAGTAGCCTGGTAGCCGTTGGACCAAAGGTTGAAGACAACCATCCACCCACTGGCCCAAACGCTCCCCCAAGGAGCCAATACCCGCAACAATGGGACGGCCCCGTGGGGGAACGTCCGGCTTATGAACTTTGGGGAGGTGATGGAAAATAGGGACCACTGGTTTCTCTACCATAAGGTAGTCCCTCTCCTTCTCCGTAAACACCCCCAAAGTGAGACCCAGGTTCAGTAATTTCTTGAGCTCCGCCTGGAACCGGACTGTAGGATCTCCTGCAAGGACTTGATAGGTTTCTGTGTCCCCTAATTGGCGCAAGGCCTCAGCTTTATATGTGTCCGAATCCAGGACAACCACAGCCCCTCCTTTATCTGCATTGCGGATGACAATAGAGTCATCTTTCTGGAGGGACTGTAGTGCCTCCCGCTCGGGTTTGGTAAGATCTGAGTTAGCTCTAAGTGTTCTTTGCAACTGAACTAGTTCGCTTTCTACTAGATCTTGAAAGGTATCAACTGCTGCTGTTCTGGTCTGAACTGGATAGAAATAGGGATTGGAGACGGACACGGGGCCCAGGGCCGCCCCGGTGACCGGGCCGCCACTCACACTGGACGCTTGTTCCAGTGCGAGGGCGGTAGAGGCCTCCCGGAAGGGAGGAACCCCCCCGGGCACCGGGGCAGCTGAAACATGGGGCCCCGCGGCCGTCCCCAAACTCCCTTCTCCAGCGCCAGCCTCCTCCAATTCCAAGAAGTGTTTCTTCACCATTAAATTTCTGATAAATTTATTAATATCCAACATTGTACCAAAAATGTCAAAATGACACGATGGTGAAAATGAAAGACCCCTCGAAAGCAAAGAAAGCTGGGCGCTGGAGAGCTGTACACTAGAAAGATTGATGACATTGGAATGACTGCCATGAAATGTTAGTTTCTTGTGTTTGCGCCCTGCCCTCCTCCCACGCCCCCTCCTCTGTTGTGTTTGTGTTTGCTGCGTTTCTTCTTGGGATTCTTGTAATAAGAAGTGGGTGTTCTGGAGGTAGTTGCTTGCATCTGTCCGTGCTGGTCCCCCCCCCTTTTTTGGGGTGCCAGAAAAGACTGATCGTACCAACTCCTCCTTGCCATCTGAGATGTCTGAAAGTGACCCTGAGCTTTCCGCTGAACTAAAGCTAACCTTTTTGACATGTTTGGGTTTACGTAAAATGGGCCTAGGTGATCTATGCATGGTTTCCCAACGTCCCCATTCATATACTACTTTGTTGTTGTAGTCCCCCAGATCCCTGAGGAACTTAACACGTTTTGTATTAGTAACAATGCTTTCCAACTTGGTAATATTTTCTTTCAATTTGTTATTCAGCTCATCAAAGAGTTCAAAAGTAGAAAATTTCTCAAGATCCTTTTTAGTTTCTGCAACTTGAGCTCTGATATCTGCAAGCTTTTTTTCTTCATAGGATATTATCAATTTCATAAGTCGGATGGAACAGTCAGAAAGGACTTGGTTCCATTCCAATATGAATTGATCCGAATAGAGGGTGGTGGGTACTTTTTTGATGCGTAAGCCCCTCGGGATCATCCCCTCAGAGACATAATGCTTCAAAGTGGTAATGTCCCACCATAATCGTACCTCCTTTTCCGACAAACATTCCAAATTGGTGAATGAGGTTTGCATGTTAAGAGTAGGGTCAGAGCCCTGGAAACCAGGTTGTGTGGAAAAGACAGAGATATATCTATTCATTCTGTCCGGATTGGACAGTAGTTCCCCTAAAATGTCCATAGTGTAATCCGCACTTAACTGTTCTAAATCCTGTAGATCATCATTAATGGATGTTGCGGTTTGAACATTAGAGTCTTTGGACACAGGTGGA
Organism: Hyperolius riggenbachi; assembly: GCF_040937935.1. NCBI lineage: Eukaryota > Metazoa > Chordata > Amphibia > Anura > Hyperoliidae > Hyperolius > Hyperolius riggenbachi. The sequence continues at coordinate 318,788,672 of NC_090648.1, forward strand.
GCCTGGCCCTTATCCGCACAGATAATGTCCACAGTCTGTGAAGAAACAGTGTCCCCCGGGCCCAATCTGTACATTATCACCATTGCCCAAATGTTGTTGTGTCGGACCGGTGTCCCCTCCCCTTGGAGAGACATTAGTTGTAACAATGTCCTTATCTTCCCGGTCATTAATGGCAGAGAAACCCTTGATCAAGTCCTTAACATGCATGGACACTGGCATGCTCTTAGGTACTGCCCCCCGTTTTGGCCCAGTCCTGAATGCTGCTCTGTGTGTGTTTAAAAAGAGAAGGGGTGCTGCCACTTACTTGTGAGGATGAGAGTGCTGGTCCTTGGTTCTGGATTTGTCGTAGTTCATCCACCAATACAGAGATGGCAGCCCCATGCGAGGACAAGCGTCCAGTGTGAGTGGCGGCCCGGTCACCGGGGCGGCCCTGGGCCCCGTGTCCGTCTCCAATCCCTATTTCTATCCAGTTCAGGCCAGAACAGCAGCAGTTGATACCTTTCAAGATCTAGTAGAAAGCGAACTAGTTCAGTTGCAAAGAACACTTAGAGCTAACTCAGATCTTACCAAACCCGAGCGGGAGGCACTACAGTCCTTCCAGAAAGATGACTCTATTGTCATCCGCAATGCAGATAAAGGAGGGGCTGTGGTTGTCCTGGATTCGGACACATATAAAGCTGAGGCCTTGCGCCAATTAGGGGACACAGAAACCTATCAAGTCCTTGCAGGAGATCCTACAGTCCGGTTCCAGGCGGAGCTCAAGAAATTACTGAACCTGGGTCTCACTTTGGGGGTGTTTACGGAGAAGGAGAGGGACTACCTTATGGTAGAGAAACCAGTGGTCCCTATTTTCCATCACCTCCCCAAAGTTCATAAGCCGGACGTTCCCCCACGGGGCCGTCCCATTGTTGCGGGTATTGGCTCCTTGGGGGAGCGTTTGGGCCAGTGGGTGGATGGTTGTCTTCAACCTTTGGTCCAACGGCTACCAGGCTACTTACGAGATACTACTCATTTATTAAATAGCCTGGAACACCTTGAGTGGCGCGACCATTATGTATGGGTTACCATGGATGTGACGGCTCTTTATTCCTCAATTCCCCATAGGCTTGCCCTCGAGGCTCTGGACTTTCATATCCAGAAGTATGGTTCTTTTCCTGCACATGTTAGGGACCTCCTCATGTTGGCGGCGGATCATCTGTTGACCCATAATTATTTTTTGTTTGACGGGGTTTTTTATCTCCAGAGGTGCGGAGCTTCTATGGGGGCAAAGTTCTCCCCATCCCTGGCCAATTTGTTCATGGGGTGGTGGGAGGAGCTCCGCATCTTTGGAGATCGGAACCCCTTTTCGGAACATATTGTTTGGTATGGGAGGTATATAGATGATCTGCTGCTGATATGGGGGGGTCCCTCTGACACTCTGCCCGGTTTTCTGACATACTGCAATGACAACAGTCTTAATTTGTCATTTACGATGTGTAAGGATCCGATCCAAATTGATTACCTCGACCTTACACTATGTGGCTCTCGGACATCGGGCAGAGTCGTCACGAAAACTTTCAGAAAAACATGTGCAGGTAACTCGCTTTTGCTTGCCTCTAGCTGCCATCCGAACCATACTCTGAGGGCGATCCCCTATGGGGAAATGGTGAGAGTAGCACGCAACTGTTCTGACCCTGATATGTTGGACCAGGAGCTTGGATTGGTGGAGGGGAGACTCCGGGAGCGGGGTTATAATAATACACTAATTAAAGAAGCTAGACCGCGTGTATTACGAAAAAAACCGTCGAGACCTGCTGGGTGTGGATGGGGGGTGCAGGACTAGGCAAGAGAGAGGTTTGACCTTTTCAACTCCATACAGTTTGGAGTACAACAAAGTTGTCAATATTATAAAAAGATACTTGCCTGTCCTGCACTCGGACCCCAAGCTCCGCAAGATCTTGAATGAAGGATGTGCTTTTTCAGCGCGTCGTGCCCCCACTTTGGGGACCCGTCTCTCCCCGAGCCTCTTCTCCAGCTCTTCCAGGCCTGTACCCACATGGTTGTCCTGTAAGGGCTCTTACAAATGTGGGTACAGCACCTGCAGGTACTGCCGAGTCCACAGTCAAACGCGGGAGATTGTCTCCATTACTAAAGGGGAAAGATTTGCAATGAAACAATATATTAACTGTAATCCTAATAATGTAGTATATCTTATTACCTGCGTTACATGTGGCCTGCAGTGCGTGGGGTGCACCACCCGTCCTCTGAGACAACGGATCTCGGAGCATTACAATGGATCGGGTAGATGTCTGAGGAATGAAGCATATGTTACCCAGATCTCGAGTGTATCTAAGCATTTTCTGAGGGAACATGGGGGTGATATGACTAGTTTCACCTTTCAGGGTATAGAGAGACTAGCACTTTCACCTAGGGGGGGAGATTTACGTAGGTTACTACTTAAACGTGAAGCGTTCTGGATATGGAAATTGGGCACACGCTTACCCACAGGGTTGCATTCCAAAATGGATATCAGTCTAACTTATGACATTCGGACATAGTGGCAATTGAATGTGATCGATGTTTTCCGTTGTTCCTCTTTTCCTCTCCTCTCTCCCCTCTCTCTATCTTTCTCCTTTCCCTTTCCTTCCTCCCTCCGTTCCTTTCTCTCCCTTTCCCACCTCTCCCCTTTGTTACCAGCGTCCTTATTTTCGCCTTCCTCTATGTTATGCAATACATATTAATGTGCTATACAGTTTGAGGAGTTTATGCCTGCTGTATACCCATGTCTGATGTTTACTCATGTCATCTCGGTATTTTTATACACTAGATTTTATATACACCTTTTTTTATATGCATTATTTGTTTATGTCTCTTTAAGAGGGGTAGCCATGCACCTGTGTGGACGGGCACCTGTCTATTTAAATCTGTGGTGAATTTGTGAATGCTGGCTATGATTAAGGAGCCTTCCAGAGCTCCGATACGCGTCAGCCTTTTCTGTGCTCACTGATGTATCAATAAAGTTGAAGAAACGGTTTTTACCCAGCCTTGGTGTAGCGGAATTCTTTCTTCTTTTTGCTCCAATGAGTACCTTTAGGATTTCACAGGTCATTTTGCGACATTTGGTTTCAAGACTACTCCTCACGGTTTAGGGCCCCTAAAATGCCAGGGCAGTATAGGAACCCCACAAATGACCCTATTTTAGAAAGAAGACACCCCAAGGTATTCCGTTAGGAGTATGGTGAGTTCATAGAAGATTTTATTTTTTGTCACAAGTTAGCGGAAAATGACACTTTGTGAAAAACACAATTAAAATCAATTTCCGCTAACTTGTGACAAAAAAAAAAATCTTCTATGAACTCCCCATACTCCTAACTGAATAGCATTTAGGTGGTAGGTTGTATGACCGAGCAATAAACCGTGAAAGCTGCAGTGGTCTGAATGGGAAAAAAGGCTCTGGTCCTTAAAGGGAAGGTTCAGGGACTGTTTCAAAAAAATAAAAATCCGCATCCACTTACCTGGGGCTTCCTCCAGCCCGTGGCAGGCAGGAGGTGCCCTCGGCACCGCTCCGCAGGCTGCCGGTGGTCGACCCGACCTGGCCAGGCCGGCGGCCAGGTCAGGCTCCTTCCGCGTTCCAAAATGCGCCTCACTGCGGCGCGCTGACGTCATCGGACGTCCTCCGGGCTTTACTGCGCAGGCTCAGAACTACTGAGCCTGCGCAGTAAAGCCCGGAGGACGTCCGATGACGTCAGCGCGCCGCCGTGAGGCGCATTTTGGAACGCGGAAGGAGCCTGACCTGGCCGCCGGCCTGGCCAGGTCGGGTCGGCCACCGGCAGCCTGAGGAGCGGCGCCGAGGGCACCTCCTGCCTGCCACGGGCTGGAGGAAGCCCCAGGTAAGTGGATGCGGATTTTTATTTTTTTGAAACAGTCCCTGAACCTTCCCTTTAAGGGGCGAAAAGACTGTGGTCCTCAAGTGGTTAATCAAACCCCCTCTCAGTTCAGGGGTACTTTAACTACCTAAAGACCGCATCACGCCAATAAGCGTGACCGCGGTGGCAGCCCCAGCCCCAATGCCAATTGGTGTCAAGTCCTGGGGCCAGCTATTGCAGGAGATCGCGCGCAGGCTGCGCACGAATCTCCTGCTTGATTGGCCCAATATGCCTTCAGTCCCCCAGCGGTGATCGCCGCTCAGAGACTGTTAGACGGTGAAACCACTGTCTTTTTACTTAGAACAGTGCTGCGATCCAATCCATGGCAGCGATGTACTGGGGACAACCGTGTGACACGGCTGTCCCCCTGGGGCACAAGAGAGTGAACGGCTCTCGTAGGCTGAAGCCTATGACAGCCGATCGCTATGATTGGCTGGCGGGGGGGTGGGAGGGAGACAGAGGGAGAAAAAAAAAACAAACGTTTATTTGTTAACATTTTTGTACAATAAATATTTGTAAAAAAAAAAAAAAAACCTGTGGGGGGGGGGGGGGGGGGGGGGGGGGGGGCGATCAGACCCCACCAACAGAAAGCCCTGTTGGTGGGGAGAAAAGGGGGGGGGGAATCACTAGTGTGCTGTGCAGCCCTGCAGCTTGGCCTTAAAGGACCACTATCGCGAAAAAAGTAGGCAGTTAAAATGTGACAGATGACAGGTTTTGGGCCAGTCCATCTATTTAAGGGGGATTCTCAGGGCTTTCTTTGTTTTCAACAGCATTTCCTAAACAACAGTTGCAAAATCTAACTGACATAATAGTGTGCAAGTGATTAGGGAGGCCGGCTGGTATCTTGCTATTTTGGCAGTTAAACTGCTGTTCAGGAAATGCTGTTGAAAACAAAGCAAACCCTTGAAATACCCTATGAGGAGATGGATTGTCCCAAAACCTGTCGGTTCTGTCAGATTTTAAATGCCTACTTTTTTCCGCGATAGTGGTCCTTTAAAGCCTTGGCCTTAAAGCTGCAGTGGCCCATTTTGAAAAAAATAGCCTGGTCTTTAGGGGGGTTTAGCACTGTGGTCCTCAAGTGGTTAAGCTGTTAATTTTATGCTGTGTTGAATGCTTTAGGACAAAGATGAAATTTGAGTATAATACCTGGTGAAGAGCCTACACAGAGGCTACCTCCTACAAAACAAACCTTCAATTGCTATAGCTTAGACTTCTTAAAGGTTACCAGAGGTGAAAGTAAAAATTGTTCTTTTACTTACCTGGGGCATCTTCCTGCCCTCGTGTGCTTGTATTTCCCTCACCGTCCACTTAGTCCTCCTTGCCCTCTCTTCTTTCTCTCTCCTTCCCTGGCTTCCATCCACAAGATCCTCCCGCAAGCTGATTGTAATCGTCCTGGCAGATGAGGCAGCAGGAGAGGCAAAGCTATACCCTGCAGCGATTTCTCCTCCCCCCCCCCTATCTACTGCATGTAAGAATAACTATAGAGGTGATAAAGGACCACTATTACCAAGAATTGCAAAATTTAAAAAACGTGTATATGAAGTGCATTTCTTCCAGGGTGAAATGGACTAATATTTACTTTTCTCCAATGTTGCTTTCGCTTACAGAAAGCAGAAAAAAACAGATCAGACATATTTTGGAGTAGTCCATTTCCTAATGGGGAATTCTCAATTTTGTCTTTATTCTTTGCAAAAATACTCTATGGAAAGGAAGTATACAAAGATGCCAGCTTGTCTAATCACATGCTCACTATTTTGGCAGTTGGACTGAACAACTGCCACTGAGGAATTGCTTTTGCAAATAAAGCTTTTTAAAAAATAAAAAAAAATAAAGTGTTTTTAAAAATAAAAACCCTGAAAAATCCCCCATGAGGAGATGAGCTTGTCCCAAACCTGTCAAATTTTTATAATCTATTGTGACAATGACATAGGAAAAATGCATTTATAGTAGATCTTTAAAGGTCATTTAAAGGGATGCCCGCGTGTTCACGTCATCTGGCATGTACTGTGCCTGTGCACAACAACTGGCACAGAAGAGCCGACTTGCCGCCGGGGTCAGGATCTTTACCTGCGGACAGCAGGACAACGCAGAGGACAGGGACTGCGGCGAGGGACTGAGACTGCTGCTAGGGCCTGAAATAAGCCCCAGGTGAGTAAAATCTGTTTAATATTTCTCGCATTGGAAGTCCTTTAAGGACTGGAGTGATAAGATAACAGTCTCACAGTGAAAGTATATCACTACATGTTAAAAAGAGCAAGCGTCTTTAGTGAATTAACACTTAAAATACTGATCGATGTGTGGTGATAAGTTTTCTCTTGCCTTATTATCACCAGCATGATCTTAGTGAATTATGGCCAAAGTCTCTATACCAGATATGCTGCAGCGTGTGGCTACGTGTAAGTTATCCAAGTCACATCTCTTGGTATCCAATCTGTCATATAAAATGTGTTGATCTGTTGCATTTTCTACCTATGGGTGTTCCAGTAATTACTTTCCATAACCTGTCCTGATTGTTATGTAACCTTTACACCTTCCATAAAGCAGAGAGGGAATTTAGTGACTCACATCCTAGTTAGATTACTGCTGCTTCTGACCTCTCTCCTTGCAAACTGCACACAGAAAGCAGCAGACATTTTTACTTCCCCAGAAACCAAATGGCAGGTCTGACTGTTATAAAATCAAATCAAAGTATCCATAACATGAAGAGCCAAGAATCCATGGTGTGATGTCTACTCTTCCTCAAAGTGGAATGAAACCCAGCATTTCTACTTTGCTCTAATAGATTATTTACAGCATATTATATACAACTAGCTTTTTTTTTTTTTACTAGAACTGCATTCAAAGGGTTACACACAGGCTTTAGAAGCTTCCCTGCCTGCAGAGCTGGCCGCCTCCAAACTTTACATAATGTTATCTTGTGTTTAATTGTATCAAGTGAGACATGTAAACAAAGCCTTCTGTCACACTGCCAGGTCCCCTGAACAAAGTCAGACAAGCATAAATGCTTTCTGATGCTTTCTGATTAAGTTAGAGGATGAATAAAGCAGTTATAAATAAAATGCAAAGTCAGCTCTCAGAGTAAAATAAGTGTACTTTAGAAACGTATAATTTCTAAATGAATAATAATACTTATGCACAAAAGCAAATATGCTAACCGTATGGCATATAAAAAGTAGGAAAACATGTTTTTATTGAATATTATGTCAGGGTGTTATACCGCTTTACGGTGCCCATCAACGGTACAATCTCCTGAACGATTGACGGTGTGACCGATCAGATATCGTTTATGGTGGCAATTGGCAATAAACGATCGTTTCATCAGTCTGAATGTCGGAATGATTATTTTAGTTTGATCTGAATACTTATCATTATACCCTCCGTTTGTGGGCCTGAACGATCCTTTCATATCGTAATGATCAGATTGTATGGTCAGTCCTTTGGGAAATTGATCATTAATGGGAAACTTTAAGCTGGCCATTAATGGTCCAATTTTTAGCGAAGAATCGTTCAAACGATCAGATAAATGCAATCGGATTCAAAATGTTGTAACAAATTGATTGACACCATCAACAAATTCATCTGTACTTCCTATCTATCGCAACAGATTCAAAAACAGTTTTTCCGATCATCAAAATTGCTATTGAACAATCGTTTTTAAATCATTCACAGTCAATTTTGGACACCAACAGAGTTTCTTTTCTGCCAATACGATCACAATTATCTGATTGCTCAATTCTTCACCAAAAATTGGATCATTAGTGGCCACCTTTACACTTCTCTTTCATTTGTTCTTTGTATCAGTCAGGACAATTTCAGAGCATAGGTAGAGGCCACCTAAGCATGTGTCTTAAGTGCCACCTAGTGGCTAGGGTGTACACTGCACCCTTTCGCTGTGCAGTTGCTGCTGACTCTGTTCTTGCTCCCTACAGCTACATCACACAGCAACTAAGCAGAGGAGAATTCAGTCTCCCTCCCCCCTCCCAGCTGCAGATAGGTTTGCTACTGAGGAGGATTGATGATACCAGAAGTGCTGTAATACCTTCTGTTTTAAGAAGGCAAACTTCTGATTTGCATAACATTTGAGTAAGGAGGTTTTTTGGTCCTTTTTTAGCCCCTTACACACTCCTAGGAGTTCTGGTTCCCCATGAGCTTGCTGGGCAATCTGTAATTCTGGGTGTTTCAAGGCCTACCCCAGAGACACATTAATCGATGCCATGCACTGATGAGGATCAACCAATCCGAGTCTGTATGCATGTTGGATTATTGTGGCTCTGTTCAATTAACAAGCTGACACATCATTACATTCCAGCATTAAATCTATTGAAAATGTATCAAACTGTAGCTTTGCACTGTTCCATGTAGTCCAAAGGCCCCCATATAAATCAATTTTAACGTTCAATTCTCTGCAGATTCAATCGATCTGCTGGAAATTGATTCCTTTAAAATGTCAGATCAATCGACTTTTGGCTGATTCTGACCATAAATCGATTAAAAATTGCTCTACATCAAACTGTGCAATGCTGCAGTTGGACTGATTTTTAATAAATTCCCTGCTGAAATCTATTGAAAATCAACGTGCAGTGCATGATAGGAATCGATTCATTTTAGAGAGGAATCAATCGCTTTGCCACATTGGGTGGCAATCTATAAGTGTATGGCAAGCCCAAAGCTATGGACTGTTGATCTACCACCACCCCGATCACTTGAGATTTTCTGTCTGGTCCACTCATAATTTATATCAATTTTCTTTTACCATCATTGCAGTATGTTGAGCTATAGGTTCCTGGCAGATTTAATCACTCTTTTCGACAGGAAAAATTGTTGTGTGTGTGGACTCCTTCAAGTACATGTGATAGATAGCCTGATCATATATTGATTGGAGAAACGTGTTCTTTTTCAGATCGATCTGTGTGGGCACAAATATTTATCGTTTACCTTATTTATGTCCATCTGATGGCAATATTTGGACATCATTTCCATAGCTGTTTAGCGCACTGAGCAGTAGAAAGCTGATGCTGAGCTGCGATCAACCTTAAAGAGACTCCGTAACAAAAATTGCATCCTGTTTTTTATCATCCTACAAGTTCCAAAAGCTATTCTAATGTGTTCTGGCTTACTGCAGCACTTTCTGCTATCACAGTCTCTGTAATAAATCAATGTATCTTTCCCCTGTCAGACTTGTCGGCCTGTGTCTGGAAGGCTGCCAAGTTCTTCAGTGTTGTGGTTCTGCTATGAACTCCCCCTTCCAGGCCCCTCTATGCACACTGCCTGTGTATTATTTAGATTAGGGCAGCTTCTCGCTTCTCTCTTATCTTTTACAAGCTGGATAAATCGTCCTCTGAGCTGGCTGGGCTTTCACATACTGAGGAAATTCAGACAAGGGCAAAGCTGTTTGCAGGAAGAAAAAAGCAGCCTGAAACTTCAGTGCATGAGAGATGCAGGGGGAAAGAAACACACAAATGATCTCTTGAGATTCAAAAGGAAGGGTGTATACAGCCTGCTTGTGTATGGATGTATTTTCTATGTGTGGACATACTGTACATCAACCTACTTCCTGTTTTGGTGGCCATTTTGTTTGTTTATAAACAAACTTTTTAAAACTGTTTTTAACCACTTTTAATGTGGCGGGGAGCGGCGAAATTGTGACAGAGGGTAATAGGAGATGTCCCCTAACGCACTGGTATGTTTACTTTTGTGTGATTTTAACAATACAGATTCTCTTTAAAGCGGTATCGTCACCATAAAAATCAAATTTCAACAGCAACTGGTCTGAGCGTATTAAGTGATAAAGATGCTAATCCTGCATTCAAAACTTTTTCTGCTGTTATGATTTGGAGTTATCACATACTTAAGGAACACTGGCCCTTTAGTAGTCGTGCCAAATAATTGCATGCTGGGGGTTCTTTTTATCTATAATCTTTTCCTCCTCTTCCCTTTATTTCCCTACCAGCTGCTTATCTGAAACCTAATCCCCTACTCACTTGTGTTTACAAGCAAGGCTGAGGCGACTCAGCGATTGGAGGAGACAAGAAAAAAAGTAAAGGGCAGAAATGACATCACGAGTTAGCCTTAACTGTGGGCAAAAGACATGACCCCCACCAGGAACAGAATTCTCGTAATTTACTATATAACATTCATTGAAATCAAAACATGGACAGTACAATACTTGTGTTATGTAAGTAGATGAAGTATTTATCTACTTATCTATGTGTTTTTTTTTCCCTGGCATAGTATGGCTGATCCTACTGCTTTAAGGTGGCCTCACACAATACAATTTTAAAAATATTTTGGGATTTACAAATTATAATCAGTTTTTGCTATTGATTGAAACTTTTAGAAAAAGCTGACCAATGTATTACATGTATGTTCAATTTTATTTATAAAAAAAAAAAAGATTGAAAACTGGCCCTTTACAGAGGGCCGATACAGCGTACCAGAAAATTAAATAGAAGACTGGATGAGGAAAGCCAGTGGCCAGATAAGGCCAAGATCATGCAGGACAAGGTTAATAGAGATTATTAATGGTAAATGAGGGTACAAGGACTAAGTTCACCGATAGGCAGGGCTGGATTTACCATAAGGCTCTGTAGGCACGTGCCTACAGGCGCCTGGTGATGGAAAGGCGGCTCACTCCCCTCCCCGAGTGCTTCCCTCCTTCTGTATGAAGAGTCCTGAGCAGAGCGTAAATGAAAGGTTACTCACCCAGCTCTCTGTATTCCTGACGAGATCTCCCTTCAGTCAGGGTCACCACTAGCTACTTACAAAGGGTACATCAGGCTACCTAATACTAAGGGGCACCTGTAGCTACCTATGACAGGCAAGTGAAATAAGGGAGAAGTGACAGCTGGGACCAGGCAGCACACTTGCGGTGCGGTTTGGATGTTTGTGGGTTTGTGGAGGGTGAAGTCTAGGGTGCCAGGACATCTGTGCCCATAGGCTCCTGCGAGGTAAATCCGGGCCTGCAGATAGGAACAGGGCCGGTTCTAGACTTTTTGCTGCCTGAGACCTCCATCCACCCCCCCCCCCCCCCCCCAATCTGGAATGATCGCACAGCACTCGACAATTTACTCTACTTCATTTAATGTTCTCCTATAACATGCTGCAGCTCAACACACAGGCGCGGAGCTAGGGGGGTCGGGGTAGGACAAGTGCCCCGGGGCGCCGGGTCCCCAAGGGCGCCCTCCGCCTAGCTGAGCTGCAGGTTTTTTTTGTTTTTCTTTTGGGGGGGGGGGAGGGGAGCAGCGCAGAGAAGAAGGAGAGCTGTGCGGACGGCGGGGAAGGGGGGCAGTCACCCCCCTCCTTCCCTCACCTTAGGTGCTCTCCCTCCCTCGCTCTCCCCTCCATTACTGTCCGGATGGCTCGTGGCTGGCAGCGGCGGGTGGAACTCACCTCTGTCTCGCTCCAGCGCCGGCCGGAAGTTCGGGTCCCGCAGCCGCTGCTCTGGTCTGGACCAGACCAGAGTAGCGGCAGATCCATCCGGCGCTGCGACGAGACGGAGGTAAGTTCCGCCCACCGCTGCCAGCCACCCGGACAGTAATGGAGGGGAGCGCAAGGGAGGGAGAGCACCTAAGGTGAGGGAAGGAGGAGGGGGGAGATTGCCCTCCTTCCCAACCGCTGCTCACAGCTCTCCCTCCACTGCGCTGCTCCCCTCCTGCTGGGGAGGGGGACACCTGGCTAACTACTCTGGGCACCTATACCCCTGCCTACATATATTGGGCACATATACCCCTAACTACATATACTGGGCACATATACCCCTGGCTACCTACTCTGGGCACATATACCCCTGCCTACATATATTGGGCACATATACCCCTAACTACATATACTGGGCACATATACCCCTGGCTACCTACTCTGGGCACATATACCCCTGCCTACATATACTGGGCACATATACCCCTAACTACATATACTGGGTGCATATACCCCTGGCTACATATACTGGGCACATATACCCCTGACTATATATATTGGGCACATATACCCCTGACTATATATACTGGGCATATATTATACCCCTGGCTACATATACCGGGCACATATACCCCTGGCTATCTTCTCTGGGCACATATACCCCTGCCTACATATACTGGGCTCATATACCCCTAACTACATATACTGGGCACATATACCCCTAACTACATATACTGGGTGCATATACCCCTGGCTACATATACTGGGCACATATACCCCTGACTATATATACTGGGCACATATACCCCTGACTATATATACTGGGCACATATTATACCCCTGGCTACATATACTGGGCACATATACCCCTAACTACATATACTGGGTGCATATACCCCTGACTATATATACTGGGCACATATACCCCTGACTATATATACTGGGCACATATACCCCTGACTATATATACTGGGCACATATTATACCCCTGGCTACATATACTGGGCACATATACCCCTAACTACATATACTGGGCACATATACCCCTGACTATATATACTGGGCACATATACCCCTGACTATATATACTGGGCACATATTATACCCCTGGCTACATATACTGGGCACATATACCCCTGGCTACATATACTGGGCACATATACCCCTGGCTACATATACTGGGCACATATACCCCTGGCTACATATACTGGGCATATATACCCCTGACTATATATACTGGGCACATATACCCCTGACTATATATACTGGGCACATATTATACCCCTGGCTACATATACTGGGCACATATACCCTTGGCTACATATACTGGGCACATATATCCCTGGCTACATATACTGGGCACATATATCCCTGGCTACATATACTGGGCACATATACCCCTGACTATATATACTGGGCACATATTATACCCCTGGCTACATATACTGGGCACATATAACCCTGACTACATATACTGGGCACATATACCCCTGGCTACATATACTGGGTACATATACCCCTGACTATATATACTGGGCACATATACCCCTGACTATATATACTGGGCACATATTATACCCCTGGCTACATATACTGGGCACATATACCTCTGGCTACATATACTGGGGACACATACCCCTGCCTACATATACTGGGCACATATACCCCTGGCTACCTGTTCTGTGGACATCTCTACCCCTGGCTACCTGTTCTGGGGACATCTATACTGTTGGCCACCTATTCTGGGGACACCTATAGACCTGGGGCTACCTATTTTTGGGGAACCACTGCTGTCAGATTGAGTGTATTTTGGGGAACTGCTGCCAGGTGAGAGGTGTCTACCATATTAAGGGGGAATTCTGCCTATTTATGTGAAATGCTGTCTATTTATGTGCCTCATGACTGCTGAATTTGTCTTGTTGGGGGCCTCATGATTTGTTGGGGTCTCAAGATTGCTGAATTTGTCTTGTTAGGGGCCTCATGATTGCTGAATTTGTCTTGTTGGGGGCCTCATGATTGCTAAATTTGTCTTGTTGGGGGCCTCATGATTGCTGAGTTGGTCATGTTGGGGGCCTCATGTTTGCTCATGATTGCGGAATTTGTCTTGATGGGGGAGGGGGGGGGCTTATGATTGCTGAATTTGTCTTGGAACATGCTGGAACGTACATACTGAGGGAGGGTGGGTGAGCGTGAGCCTGCTAACCTCCATGTACATTTGGCTCCACCCATAGCCACGCCCACATTTGGCCACGCCCCTTCACCTTAGGGGGCGCATTAATAGTCTTTGTCCCCCGGCGCTGAAAACCCTAGCTACGCCTCTGTCAACACAATAGCACGCTGGCTGACTGTGACAAACAAACTTCACCCTCAGCCACTCCATTCAGCCTCAGGAAGGTACACACAGTACAAAAATGCTGCCCCTGAAATCTCTGCGCCTGATGCAAATGTTTCACCTTGCTTCATGAGAGAACCGACCATGGATAGGAACTGTACCCTCAGAACAGAGTAGCTGAAGTTGAAGTTCCCTTTGCTCAGACACCTGTCAGGTCCATTGAGCTTCCTTAAATAGCTTGTTATATTTAGGAGCTAGGGAAGGACTGCGAGTTCAGTTCAAATATCATTCAGCAAGTGGCACAAGTGTATGCCTAAATACATAATGTGCCTATGGTAGAGACAGGGGAAGCAGTGCTAGGGAGTCGATGAGAATCACATGTTGCTGTCTTTTGGCACCGGTGGACACACTTGGGAGAATCAATTGTCTGATGATCTATTGGTCATCACTCATTTTGAACAATGCGAGTCTAGCATGTGTTCAGAGTTCTATAGCTGGCTCACCTCAGCACCAGTATGAGGCAGGACAATAGGAGCCAGATCAGTGACAGCTGAAGAACAAACAGGGGAAAGGCAAGTCAGAGCAGAAGCCACTGGAGCTGGGGCAGCTGTAATGAAGAGTCAGGCGGAAGGACAGGAAGGCTCTATACTAACTAGAGCTTTCCCTCTACTTAGGTAAGTATCAAACCTGAAGAAAGTTTCCTCACTTCAGGATTACTTTAATAAAGGGGCATGTTCTGTAATAATGTTGAAAAACATTCGATTAAGTCATTAACACAGCCAAAGGAACCTCGGCAGTGCTTCGTTTTATGTAACACTACTAAATTTTCAAGTTGCAGCTGTTTATTCTACTTATGCAACTCTTTTGATTGTCAATTGTTATTGTGAATACCATAAGTTTGTGAGATGGAGAATAGGAGGGGTATGCCTCGATAGAGCACAAATATTCTTTTAAATTACAAAAACTTTATTATTCATCTATAAGCAAAAAATTTAAAAAAACATATAAAATCACATGCCAACATACTGACCCACCCAGGCCTCCCCACTATCCCAGAGAACCCTCTAAAGCAGGGGCAAACGAAGGATTTTTAAGGGTGGGATTCCTGAAAGGTCCAGAAGTACTTATGTCCTCGAGTGCTTCCGAATACAGGTGGCTCCATACTGCCCATGCACAAAAGTGTGCTGGCGTATTACGGAGCTGCCTATCTTTGGAAGTACTCAAGGACACGAGTGTTTCTGAGGGCTTCTGGTAGCAACAAATTTGAACAGGGGACAGCGCTGGAACAACTCCCCGAGAGAGGAACGGAAGATAGACTTAGTGTGGACAATTCAGTGGAATATGCCACGTAGTGCCACATAGCGCAAGCAGTAGCCATATGATGCAGGAATATATGCATCTGCGGAAGATGGCGGCGCTATATAAATACTAAATAATAATAATTTGCCTCACCAGGATTGCACTTTTATTTAGCTTTCCTGTATGACAAGAAGACACAGCCAGCACTAGGGGAAGAGGGAAACAAAGGTGAATGAAGGAGACTGGTGTACACCAAGAGGGCTTCTGAGCGTTTTTCAAATCGACAGTGATTTCAAAAAAGCACTTGGCTAATGTTACCCTATGAGGGTGTTCCCACAGCAGCGTTGTGATTTTTTCAAAATCACAAGTATACTGCATGTAGCATTTTTTTTAGCGATTCATTCAGAAATCGCTTCACAAAATCGCACTCACTAATTGCTAGCAATTCCTATTGTGATTTTAGTGTGCACTAGCCCAGATAGAGGAGGAGTGGAGAGAGACCGAGAATAGCCTGAGATGGAGCAGAGAGCGTATCTTTATTGCAGTCCCACATCACACAGAGGCTACGTGCCTGTAATAGGTTTCATGTCCCTCCTGGTCTCTCACACGAGTCAGAAAGCAGCCCTCCTGGAGTCTAGGGACTGTCCAAAACTTTTCAACTTGTTTAACACCTTATCCACACATGCAGTCATTATAACAATGAGGAGAGACCAGACAGATTTTTGCCAATGGACCCTCCAGGCAAGCTCTGCATCATGCTGTGGATATTTACCAGCTTGCCTGCCTTCTAATTGCACTTTTATCAGCTAGCCTAGTATTTTACATTCCCTTACAACAACAAACCTGAATACACCAGACACCAGAGCAGCCCTAAATCACTGAATGAAAGCGGGCCAGGGAGGAGATTGTCCCCCTTCCAGCCAGCACTACGGGAAGGGGTGAAACAATGGTGAATGCTGAGAGAGTATCTGTATTGCAGTCCCACATCACACAGGCTACTTGCCTGTAATGTGTCTGATGTCCCTGCCAGCCAAATCCAAAAAAATCTTTATTGGCAGGACCAAATACATTTAGCATTACCAAAGCAAAAACAAAACATTAACAACATAGTGGGGGAGGATTGTGGGAATAGGGGAAGGATATAGGTATACCATACATAGGGTATGGAGGATGTAAGGGATGGTCAACCTCTCACACAAGCTGCAGGCAGCCCTCCTGGAGTTTAGAGACTGTCAAAAACTTTTCAACCTGTTAAATACTTTATGTAGCTGTCTACATGCAGTCTTTACAATAGTGAAAGAGCTGAGTTTTTCCCACAGACCCTGCAGGAGGCAAGCCTTTGTATATTTACCAGATTGCCCGCTTCAGCGATTTCAGGGATTTTTTTTTAAAGGTACAGGAGTCTCAGGGGGGGATTCCATACATCCGGAACCCCCATCTGAATACGCCAGTGTAAAGATCCCAACAATTCACAATGATGTGCTCAAAAAATCATGGGAGATATCAAAATAATTACAAGATATTAAGCTGCGCAGCCAAAGGGGAAAACTATAGTTCAAAAATGCTTTTTATAGAAACTGCAAAGCAGGCTTATGCAAGTAATGATGAACAGTTCCTCCAATGTCAGATGGATAAACACACTTTCAATGGAAAAAGGGATAATCCTCTAGTTCATGCTGAATGATATAAATTATGACACAGTGCACTCGATGCAAAGACACTCCTGCATATATCCGAGCTGTTTGGTTGTAACAAAGCATTCAATGCCGGGTTAGTAGCAAAGCACCATCAGTCAGCCAGCAGTGTGCATAGCAAGCACTAAATAGCAGCAATTAGTCAGAGTTTCATTCCTCGATTCCAATGTTGAAACACATAGCAAGTTCAAGCTGCAATTAAATTTGAAAAATGTGCATCCTCTTTGCACATGGAGAAAAACAACAACGCTGTATATGTCAGCAGTCACTGGATTAATCACATGTGTGTAAGTGTGAGCCGGGCATACAACACAACGCATAGAGATAGAGCTAGGAATACCTCACAGATATAGGGTGCATACATAACTCAAGCAACAAGAAAAGAACCTATCTGTTGTTAGTAAATAAATATGCTGAACAAAATATTAGCAAAATTAGAAAAACCTTTATTGATGTCTACACACTGACATCACGATGAATAACGAGCGGCGAGACCGGGACAGCGGCGGGGAGCGGAGCGGTCGGCGTGGGACAGTCGGCTGCAAGGGGCTGGAGAAAGCCCCAGGTGAGTAAAGCCCATTTGGGCTAGTTTGCCTGATAACTCCTTTAAAGCTAATGGGAACCCATATTTAAATAAAAAAGTCAGATACTCACCTAAGGAGAGGGAGGCTCTGGGTCCCATACAGCTTTCCCTCTCCTCTCCCGGTCCTCGTCTTTGCGCTGGCTCCCCCGTAGCGTTATTTGACCGTTTCGGTCAAATACCGCTGTTCCCCCGCCGAAGGGAGGCTGTTCCTATACTTTGGAACTACTTGTGTGTCCTCACCCATCCCCACAGATAGAGTCCTTGACTATGAGCCAAACAGCATGCCTGTACAGCGCTTGTAAAAAAACTTCTGCTTAAAGGGACACTGTAGGGGGGTCAGGGGAAAATTAGTTGAACTTACCCAGGGCATCTAATGGTCCCCCGCAGACATCCTGTGCCCGCGCATAGGGATGCTCAAAAAATTCATCGGAATTACGTTTTCCGCAATTCCGGCCGGAATTTGGTGATTCCGTTCCGCCGCAACGGAACGGAATTGCTATAGCAGAATTTCCGCGGAATGATGCGGATTTCCGCGGAATTCAATTTTTTTTTACAACAAACATATTTCCGCAGGAAAATATGAATTTCAGCTCCAGAGACTTCAAAAACCACCCAAACTCCTTCCTCCCTCCCTTCTCCTCCTCTCGTCTTGTCTTCCAGGGATTTGTAGGATGTCAAAAGCCAGCTCACATACATTGGCCAGGAATCAAACCCAGGTCAAGTGCTTGGAAGGCAGCTCTCCTCACCGCTATACCACCAATGCTATTGCTTTTGTGAGCTAATCTTGTTCTTGTGATCTATTTTTTACCTTCCACCTCCCTCCTCTCTCCTCCCTTGTCTTGTCTTCCAGGAATTTGTAGGATGTCAAAAGTCAGCTTACATATATTGGCTGGGAATCGAACCCAGGTCAAGTGCTTTGAAGGCAGCTATGCTCACCACTATACCACCAACACTACATGCTGAAGCCAGCCTAGCATGTACCATTGTGATATACCCAAGAGAAAAATGAGCTTGCTTAGGGATTTGTAGGATGTCAAAAGCAACCTCACATACATTGCCCAGGAATCGAACCAAGGTCAACTGCTTTGAAGGCAGCTATGCTCACCACTATACCACCAACACTACATGCTGAAGCCAGCCTAGCATGTACCATTGTGATATACCCAAGAGAAAAATGAGCTTGCTTAGGGATTTGTAGCTCTCTCTCTAGTAGGGATGGTCACCGCTTTCCGCAGAATTGTATTTTCCGCAATTCTGGGTGGAAATTGGTCATTCTGTTACGTTTTGGTCGGAACGGAATTGCTTTTTCAATCCGGCGGAATTTAGAAATTGCCTGTGAAATTCCGCCGGTATCCGTTGATGGTTTTAAGCTAAAATTCAGTTCAATGGCATCAAGTCCTAGAGAGAGAGAGAAAGAGAGCACTCATTTTTTTCTCGGGTATATCACAATGGTACATGTTAGGCTGGCTTCAGCATGTAGCGTTGGTGGTATAGCGGTGAGGAGAGCTGCCTTCCAAGCACTTGACCTGGGTCCAATTCCTAGCCAATGTATGTGAGTTGGCTTTTGACATCCTACAAATCCCTAAGCAAGCTCATTTTTCTCTTGGATATATCACAATAATAATGGCAGTATTTGTATAGCGCCTTTCTCCTGTCGGACTCAAAGCGCTTGCGAGGCAGCCACTAGAGCGCACTCAGTAGGCAGTAGCAGTGTTAGGGAGTCTTGCCCAATGAACTCCTTACTGAATTACTGGCTTACTGAACAGGCAGAGCCGAGATTCGAACCCAGGTCTCCCATGTCAGAGGCAGAGCCCTTAACCAGTACACCATCCAGCCACAATGGTACATGCTAGGCTGGCTTCAGCATGTAGCGTTGGTGGTATAGCAGTGAGGAGAGCTGCCTTCCAAGCACTTGACCTGGGTTTGATTCCTGGCCAATGTATGTGAGTTGGCTTTTGACATCCTACAAATCCCTAAGCAAGCTCATTTTTCTTTTGGGTATATCACAATGGTACATGCTAGGCTGGCTTCAGCATGTAGCGTTGGTGGTATAGTGGTGAGGAGAGCTGCCTTCCAAGCACTTGACCTGGGTTCGATTCCTGGCCAATGTATGTGAGTTGGCTTTTGACATCCTACAAATCCCTAAGCAAGCTCATTTTTCTCCTGGGTATATCACAATGGTACATGCTAGGCTGGCTTCAGCATGTAGCGTTGGTGGTATAGTGGTGAGGAGAGCTGCCTTCCAAGCACTAGACCTGGGTTCGATTCCTGGCCAATGTATGTGAGCTGGCTTTTGACATCCTACAAATCCCTGGAAAACAAGACAAGACGGGAGGAGGAGGGAGATCTCCTGCTGGAAAAAAATAAAAAAGACCAGGGGAACAGCAACTAGGTGCTATAGGTTACCATTTAGCATAAAAAAGGTCTCATTTGCGATTACTTTAATTTTTCCTTCGGAATGCGGAATTCCGCGGAAATTGGCAAAATTCTGCGGAAATCTCATAGCGACTGAATTTAGTGCAGGCGGAATCCGCAAATTCCGGCGGAACGGAATTAGCTGGTTCCGATCATCCCTACCCGCCGCGAAGCCACTCACCGATGCTCCGGCTCCGCCTCCGGTTCACTTCTGGAATTTCAGACTTTGAAGTCTGAAAACCACTGCGCCTGCGTTGCCGTGTCATCGATCCCGCTGATGTCACCAGGAGCATACTGCACAGGCCCAGTATGATCTGTGCCTGTGCACAGATCATTTTGACTTATCCGGGCCTTTCCTCTAGCCCCACAAGCACGGATGCGTTCCTCGCTGTCCTCTGAGTGCCTCCGCGGCAATCAGCCTTCTGCCCATGCACGGACCTTCTGTGCAAGCGCAGAAGACCCCTGCTGATGTCACTGAGTCAGGCTGGGCCCGACTGAGCCGAATACACGGGAGCTGATCGTGGCTTAACGGAGGCACTCAGGAGGACAGCGAGGGATGCATCCGTGCTAATGGGGCTGGAGGTAAGTAAAAATCTTTAATATCCGTTGTCTCTGGGTCACTTTAAGGATCCGTTGTATTGGTTCCTTAAGGACCCCCAAGCAGGACCAATCGCAATGTTATTTACGCTCCCCCCTTCTCAGGATCTTTCCATTGTATGCCAATCGCTGTCCCTCTGCCCCCCTCCATAGCAACATAAGACCTACGTATTCTCAACCCAAATGTCCTAGCAAGTCCCCTTCTCTCCCTCTCCTCCCACCTACCCACCCTAACATGCCCCAATGAAGCGGCTGCACAATATAACCTTGCCCTCTCATCTGCTTTAGATCAAGCTGCTCCCTCAATCTTCCGCCCTATCAAGCCCCCCAACCCCCAACCCTGGCACAACACCCACACACGTAACCTCAGGAAAGAAACTCGAGCAGCCGAACGGAAATGGAGGAAATCACATCTCAATGCTGACTTCCTAGATTACAAGGCCAAACTGTTACTCTTCCACACTGCCCTCTCCGAGGCTAAACAAAGGTACTTTGCAGCACTGATTGTAACCCAAGCTTCCAACCCTCGACAGCTTTTTGCTACCTTCAATTCCCTCCTCAACCCCACTCCTCCCCCTCCCAGCTCCTCCCTCTCAGCCAATGACCTTGCCAACCACTTCACCACTAAAATTGCAACAATACGCAATGAAATTTCCCTCCTCCATCCCTCCCTTACCAATGCGTCTCAGGTTGTCCCCTTGCCTTCCCTCCCAGCGGCTCCCTTGTCTCATCCACCCCTCGCCTCTTTTGCTCCTGCCACCATTGATGAAGTCAGCCTGCTGCTAGTGGCTTCCCCCCCCACATCCTCTCCCTGTGATCCGGTACCCGCGAATACTCTTCGTCCCCACTTCTCTGACCTGGCCCCAGTCCTCACCTCCTTGTTCAATCTCTCCCTTTCCACAGGCATCTTCCCCAAAGCATTCAAACAGGCCACTGTGCTTCCCCTGCTGAAAAAACCCTCACTCGACCCATCCCTACCCTCAAACTACCGCCCAATCTCCCTCCTTCCCTATGCTTCTAAACTCCTCGAACGCCTAGTCCACCAGTGCATTACCCAATACATCAACACCAATGCCCTACTTGACCCCCTACAGTCTGGATTCCGACCTGCGCACTCAACTGAAACAGCCCTCGCCAAGGTGGTCAACGACCTTACCCTTGCCAAGGCCAAAGGCAGTTATTCCATCCTGCTCCTCCTTGACCTCTCTGCAGCATTTGACACTGTTGACCACTCCCTCCTCCTCCAATCACTACAGTCCATGGGCATCCATGGGCTTGCCTTGGCCTGGATCTCCTCCTACCTATCCAATCGCTCCTTCACCACTTCCTTCAATGGCTCCTCCTCAACTCCTGCCCCCCTTTCAGTTGGGGTCCCCCAGGGCTCTGTTCTAGGCCCCCTTCTTTTCTCCATATACACTTCCTCAATTGGCAAGCTTATCTCCTCCCTGGGCTTCAATTACCACCTTTATGCAGATGACACTCAGATTTACCTCCATACCCCTGATCTCTCAGCCACCACCATAAACAAGGTCTCCTCGTGTCTCTCAGCAATTTCCTCCTGGATGTCAGCTAGGTTCCTAAAGCTTAACCTAGACAAAACTGAGCTCCTGATCCTTCCACCCCATGCTGCTGCACCCATCCCAGGTTTCCACCTCACAATCGACAACACAACCATTCTCCCTACCTCCCAGGCCCGCTGCCTGGGTGTCACCTTGGACTCTGACCTCTCCTTCATCCCACACATCCAAAACATCACAAGAGCCTGCAATTTCCACCTCCGTAATATCTCCAAGATCCGCCCATTCTTAACCCCGGACACGACCAAACTGCTCATCCATGCCCTCATCATCTCCCGCCTTGATTACTGTAACTCACTCCTTTCTGGCCTCCCCCTGAAACGCACTGCCCCCCTTCAATCAGTGATGAACGCGGCTGCAAGACTCATCCATTCTTCGCACCGCTCTGCATCCACATCTCCCCTTTGTGAATCCCTGCACTGGCTCCCTATCCGTCTCAGGATACGTTTCAAGATTCTATGCCTGGCGTATAAATCTGTGCACAAAACATGCCCTACCTACATCTCGCAGCTTGTTCACAAGTATACACCAGGTCGCCCCCTCCGTTCCTCCAACGACCTTCGCCTCACCACCCCGCGCATTTCACACTCCCATGCCCGCCTGCAGGATTTCTCAAGAGCTGCCCCCACCCTCTGGAATGCCCTTCCACCACCCATCAGACTTGCTCCCTCTTTCAACACATTCAAGCAAGCCCTCAAAACCCACCTCTTTATGATGGCCTACCCACCTCCTACCACACAGTAACTCTCTAAGGAATATTTAACAGACGCCCCTAGTGTTTCCACCCCTCCCTTTAGATTGTAAGCCTCTGGCAGGGTCCTCCACTCCCTAGTGTAATCTACAGGATCATGTGCTCCTGTCCTATGACAGCCTGTACTTGTATTACTGGGCCTACCTAACCAGCCCATATTGCATGATCATGTATTTTGTACAATTTGTATGTATAACTTTGTTCTATGTGTATAACCCTATGTATGTCATCCTTGTATCATTGTATATATTTATTGTCCAGCGCTGCGTAATATGTTGGCGCTTTATAAATACAATAAATAATAATAATAATAATAATAATAATGTATTGTTAGCCTGAAGGATAGCAATGTGCCTGTGCAGCATCAGTCCTCAAATGTGGCCCAAGATCACCTCCTGATCAATGGGCAGCAATTATTGCATGTGTGTAGTTGGCTAAATTCTAAATGTATGGCTAGCACACTGACAAAATGGATGGCACACTTGTCTTGCAGAGCATGGGCCCCACATCAAATCTCTAAGACACTATCTGCAGGGAGTTTGTATGTTCTCCTTGTGTTTGTGTGGGTTATGTTATGGCACTGAAAACATACAAAGACATGTAGTAATGAGGCATATAATGGGGAACATTAAATATCTGCTGACCCAGGGAGGAAATTAAATTGAGTTTATCCAAGCCTCAAAACTGCTGGATAATTAACCATCTGCTAGCTAATTTATTGGCAGTTGTTAGCTTTGATATACTCAAGAGCTTGTTAAGTACTAGTAATGTGAAAAGCTCTTGCTAATGCTATGGAAGATTTTTACAAAATCACATTGCTCCAGTGAAGACACACACATACAATAGTAAAAGAGTTTTTAAAATTACAAGCGCTTAGGATAGTTACATATTTGTAATAAAGTAGTGTTGTTCTAGATATAAAATGCTCATCTTTTCCTCAATTTGATTTTTTGTAAAACATTTTGTTTATGCAATACGGATCTGCCACACTGCTGGCTTATCTATAGGTCTGGTTATGGTTAGTGGCAGAAGATCACACACAGATTGCACAACCAATCATGAAATCGCAAATCAGAAAGTGGAAGTATATGATTGGTTGCTACTAGGAGAATTATCTTCATTGCGTGACAGTGCTCTGGACTGATTGAGCCCCATTGTCTGCGGCATCCCTGGCATAGCGAATTCTTTTGCACAGCAACATCGTCACATGAAGGTCTTGGTCACCGGTTGGTGTCTCCCATTACTACTCTACTCGGTAGCCTGTAGTCTGAAAGCGAATAGTAAAACACAATCAGGTGTAACGGGAGGCTGAGAATCCTTCGGTAGCTCTCGTTAGGAAATCTAATTGCCAGCATGCGTGCTCTTAGCAGCACAAGCACCCTCTGCGAGCGAGAATGAGCAGCTTCCATGGACGCTAGATGTCCCTTGCCCAGAGCTGACATGGCGCCCGGCTATCTTCTGCGACACGCCCCTCGCTAGCCTCTGTTCCAATAAGAAAACCACGTTCTTGTTGCTCAGTAGAATTCCCCGCCCACCCCCGGCGGCAGTGCTGTTGTGTGCCCGGATTCCCCCTCCTCTTCGGCCGTCCCCAGACGTCATCTTCTTCGTCACCGTCGAGAAAGAGAGAGAGCCGAGCGGCGGGCTGAGTGAAAAGCCCACTTTGTTGTCTCCGCTCCGCTTCTCCCTCCCCGGGGAGCGGAACACGTCTGCGCGGTGAGTGGGACAATAGGGCTGATGTCCCCGTGGTAGAGAGCGGTCGGGATGTGTGCCGCCTGCCCCATGCACATGTCACCCGGCTACCGGCCTGGTGGTAGCCGCTTAGCGGAACTCTGCCGGGGCTCCTGCCCGTTACATATACATGTCCATGAGGGTTGTGCTCCATGTATGTGCAGCGGGGCTACATACATGCCTGTACCCCTGTGTGCCCCCCGAGCCTCGCTATTAACTTCAGCCGATGTCTGCTCGTAGGGCTGCTGCCTATTGACAGCCTCAAATAATGTATATATCTTGCTTTATACCTCACTCCATGGCTTAATTAGCTTTATTATGCCTTGGTCTACGCACTGAGTTCATCCCGTGTAATTGGCACAGTTCTGGAGTGCAGCAGAGGATATAGAAACACTTAGATTGGAGGCTTTGATTTATGTTGACTACTGTACTATACAGCAATTATTATAAATAATAATAATAAAGAAATCACCGCTGACGCATTAAAGGTGATCACACACACACACACTATGCAACTAAATGACTGTTTTACTAATTTAAGTAATTTGGTAAAAAGATGCAATGTGCAGAAAAAATCTTAACTTGCATATCCGTTTCTGAATCTTGATTGATATTAAATGTTTTTTTGTAAATCTGATTAAGTTGATGAAGTGTTTTTTTTTTTTTTTTTTGTTTTTTTTTTTTATTCACCTGTACAATGAATCATTTAAAACTAAGGTCGCATTCACAGTGGGACGCTATGGTCGCACATTATAAAGTCTTTTAGCGCAGCTTACCGCACTGCAATGCTAATCCTATGGGCCGTTCACAGTGCAATGTTAAAGTCGCGTTTAAAAAGTTGCATTGTGGTAACACCTCTTGCAGTGCGTTACCTCTTAACGCAGACACGTTGTGACTTTCACATCGCATTAAAATGCAACGTCTGACTGTGATTACAGCCTAAATTGACATTGGTATGTGGGATATTTAACTGAAGTTACTTTGTGTCGAAGTACATAGTAAACAGTCAAAGTGTGTGTGGGGTGTTTTTTAAATGTTTACCTGATTTTCAGCTTGCCAACTCTATTATGTTTATTTTTGCTGTAAAACTAGATCATGTTTTTGGGTGGATGACACCCTCTCTGCTAGGTTTCCAATAGGATTTTACTAAACTACGCCCACACTATTTGGCCAATCACAACGCTTTGTTCTGTAATAGGGTGCTGTGATTGGAGTACTGCTCCTTATGAGGTTTCCTGCTGGGTCCCCTAAAGTAAGCTAGCGGTGAGAATCTAACATATACAGCTATCGGTACTGCGCCCATGAGACTAAATGCTAACTTAACAATTAATAAGCTCAATTTCCGATCCGTTCAGGAGCCCACCTCTACATTTATGGCCTCGTTTGTACACGGAGGAGAGCGCAGCCGCAAATGCCCAACTAGCAGTGGTGAGGTTGAGGAGGGCATGGTAAGCCTCTTGACTATCGAGAGGCTTTCCACTACTTAGGTAAGTATCTGTTTTTATCCATGATGTTACAGGTTTGCTTTAAATTGTGAATACCACCGATTCCAGGTCCCCAAAATTGCTCCGACTCTTCGACTTGACTCCACAGCCCTGCTGAGTACAAAGTAAAGGTGGCTATGCCCCCTAGTGTAAAATGTGCCCTGTGCATGAATACTTTACCTTTCTGGCTCTGTGCCCTGTCCTCCATCCACATACACGCACCCCGCGTGGTTGCCGGAGTATACATGGATGCATGTGTGACATCACACATGCTCATGTTACGCTGGCAACCTCACGGGGGCATGTATGTGGACGGAGCCAGCACCAGGCAGGTAAAGTATTCATGAACGGAGCTTCGGGGGGCAAATCTTACGTTTGGGGGGGGGCGCGGCGGATGCAGCATCATGAGGCCAATTCCCTGGGAGTTTTCATGCTGAAATCGATCGATTTGGAATCGGCCTGCAGTGTATGGGAGGGCAACAGATCTCTCACCGATCAGAGACAGCTTTTTCTTGGTTGATCAGCCCATACATTGTCTGCTGTATGGGCACCTTAAAGTGAGCCCGAGGTGAGTGATATGAAGGCTGCCATATTTATTTCCTTTTAAACAATACCAGTTACCTGGCAGCCCTGTTTATGTATTTGACTGCAGTAGTTTCTGAATTAAACCAGAAATAAGCATGCAGCTAATCTTGTCAGTTCTGACAATTATGTCAAACACCTGATCAGCTGCATGCTTGTTCGGGGTTTGTGGCTAAAAGTATTTGTGGCAGAGGACCAGCTGGACAGTCAGGTAACTGGTATTGCTTAAAAGGAAATATGGCAGCCTCCATATCACTTTCATCTTGGGTTTGCTTTAAAGCGGATCCGAGATAAAAAACTAACTGTAACAAGTAACTTGCCTATATATCTTAGAGAACCCGAGGTGGGTTTGAAGAATGTTATCTGCATACAGAGGCTTGATCTGCCTATACAGCCCAGCCTCTGTTGCTATCCCAAACCCCCCTAAGGTCCCCCTGCACTCTGCAATCCCTCATAAATCACAGCTGTGCTGCTGACACACAGCTTGTCAGAGCAGGCTGTGTTTATCTCTATAGTGTCAGTCTGCTGCTCTCCCCGCCTCCTGCAGAACTCTGGTCCCCACCTGCATCCCTTCCCTCCCCGCTGATTGGAGGGTAGGGACGGGGGGGCAGGGACCGGAGCTATGCAGAAGGCGGGGGAGCAGCCGAGACTGACACTACAGATGTAAACACAGCACGGCTGGGATTTATGAGGGATTGCAGAGTGCAGGGGGACCTTAGGGGGGTTTGGAATAGCAACAGAGGCTGGGCTGTATAGGCAGACCCAGCCTCTGTATGCAGATAACATTCTTTAAACACACCTCGGGTTCTCTTTAAGTTTAGATAGTTTACACAGCAAATCTAACTGCAAACAGCGTCAACAGAATATGAATATTTCTTCCTGTGATACAATGACAGCAGCCATGTTGGTTGTTAACATTACACACAGGCAAGCTAATCTGCATCTCCAGCACTCAGCCTGTGAAAACCTAATTCCCCCTCCTCCTCCTTCCTCCCCTCTGCCTCTGAAATCTCTGGCTAGTAACACCTCCCCCTCCTCCTCCTCCTAGAGATGTGGCGAACTGTTCGCCCGGCGAACATCTCTGTGGGTTTTACTACTTCTGGGTCGCTCTGACCCGGAGAAGTACGCCTGCGCTGCCCGGCGGAACGCGTCCTAGATGGTGCTCCTGTTGGCGGGCACTTTCTGCGCATGAAAAGTCAGATATCTATGGAGAGGGAGGGCTCTGTATCATATAGAGCCTTCCCGTTCCTCTCAGTCTCAGAGTTGCTGCGCTGTCCCTGGTTCAAATTTGCCACCTTTTGGAAGCAGTGCTGTCTGTAGAGTTCTGTACTGCACACATGCATTTGCAGTTTGGAGTGGCCTGTCTTTGAAAGTACTCAGGAACGCGCTTCTGAGGTTCCCCAAAGATTTATTCAACCAGTTGGTATAATACGTGCAACAGAGGTGACAGTGCTGGAATGAGGGGACCATGAGAGAACCAGGGGGGCTCTATAGGATCCAGAGCTGCCCCTACCCATAGGTAAGGATCTGATTTCTGCCCCCCCCCCCCCAAATATGTACAACTTCACTTCAGTTTTATTTTAAGGTAATCCTGCTTCCATTAAAATATTCCACAGAACTTTATGCTTCACAAGTGGGATCCTGTTATGGTAATTGTGGCTATGCCTTATTATACATTTGCATTTGCTCAGCTTTGTATGAGTGAAGGGTGGCCATTAAGCATACAACTCTTAAAACGAATGATTCTCTGATTCGATCATAATCGCTGATCGAATTAATCCTGTTTTTGGATTAATTTAATTAATTGGAGAGCATCTTTACTTCATCGATCGTCCAAAGAATCATTGTTAATGTCCACCTTAAGGGCTTGTTTCCACTATTGCGGTGCGGAATCGCCTGGATTCCACCGCTGATGAAATCGCATGCGGATGCGATTTCCCATGCGTTTTTTGCAGCGAATTCGCATGCGAATTCGCATAGGTGAGGGTATATGCGAATTTAACAATGTCACTGCCTGTTTGAAGTTACATTGGTACCTATGCGAATTCGCATGAAAATTCGCATACCATAGCCGCATGCGAATTCCCTATTAAATACATTAGCGGCGATTCGCATGCATTCCACTCGCAGGCGAATTCGTTGGCTCTTTTGTGCGTTTTTTAAACGCTGAAAAAAACGCACCTCAACAACGCTACAGTGGAAACAGGCCCACCCACTTGCATTACATGTGCGAATCTGCATGCGATTCGCGATAGTGGAAACGAGCCCTAAGAAAGATTTCCCATGATGCTGACTGATGCAAATCATCTTTATACCCCTTGCACTGATCAGCGAAAATCTGGTAAAATCTCTGCCCTTGTTCAGTGTAGATTAGTGTTGGCTGTTTTTGACTTATCAGTCTGCTGACAGCCTGTACTCACGTTCTACTGTCAGCAGAACAACCGTGCCGTGGGAGGGTCTGAAGGAACCCTCGTTTGTTAAAATAGTGTGTGTGTATGTACCTTTTAGGAGTGGAGTTGAAAAACTGCCTCATTCTAACACAATAACTTCTTGACTTTGTTATTCAAAAAACTAGGATTTGGGGTTCTGCAAATCATATCTGAAAGTGTTCTCAGAGTGGTGGCTGTCTTACTACCTTGTCACTAATGTACATTACACTATCATGCCATTCATGAAAAAATCTGTCCATCATGCTTCCTCTGGGTTGTTCGTTTGAGAAACATTACTGTTTAATATTGTCAGCAAGTGCACTTGGTTGACAGGTTATGCTACACAGTAGAAACACCTTTGCCATTGGCAAAACAGCTTGCTGTGCTCTTTCCCTGCTATGCAGGTTAAAGAAATGTAGTAGTTGGTTCTGCAGTCTTTCTGTGAACAAGTAGCAGGTTGTTTGGGTAAGGAAATTGGGCACTTATTTGGAAAATTTTGACATTCAGGTAAAAAAGTACTGTACTTGTGATTCATATATATATTTTTTTTAATCTTAATAGGACACGAAAAGACAAATAAAATGATGAAAAGACAAAATGATTTGTAAAATGTGATACGGTGTATTAGTAAATGACATCAAAAGGAGATGAGATGCAATGCTAATAATGTGTTCTCATAATGCTGGGAAGTATGAGTAGGATACACTTAACAAGGTACAGCAGTATTGAAAGGACAACTGGCAACGTGCAGTCATGTGGATCGTCCTGGAAAAGAAAGGGCTCAGGTCTTTATTGGCAGCTAGTAAGCAGTTTTGTTACATAAAAGGCAAATATCTGATATTTTTAAAGTGTGGAGAAGAACTGTATCCAGGTATTTGTTTTGTAAAGTCACGCTAATGGGAAAAAAAAAGATTCTGAACTGCACATTGGTTACTGTTGAATAGTTTGATGAAACAGGGTTAGGGGATTGCAATAAAGGTTCAAATCGAGATGGTGGCAGGGATAGCAGTCTGTCAGTGGGCTCTTTGCAGATACTTGGTCAGAGCTGTTGGAAGGAAGTTTGTTCCTTCTCGGCGAACTTCTTTTGATGTGTTTGGCCATCTTTAGCCTTGTTTCTTAAGCAAATGTGTGTTCTTGTGCACCATATAATATGCATCATATAGCTTTATATCTTAAGTAGTGTTTACATTTGTAATATGACAACATACTTGTTTCTGGCTTGTCTTGGAATTATGCATGTCATTTGGAATAGCCTTTTAGTGCTGGAAACTGCAGATTTTAGGAAGACAGAACTGATGAGTAAAATATTGTCAGAAAAACAAAACCTTTACTGTATTTAAATATGAAAGTTAAAAGGCTTAAAATATTTGTACATCCATAAATATAATACACGTGCTGCATCAAGCAATGTATATTTTTGGATATGAAGAAGTTTAGTCTGTGTTTGTATAGGATGTATTGTTAAATGCACTGTCAACAGTCCTTGATAGTGCTATTTTTATTGCTAATTCAATGTGGTTGGGCATTTCCCTATTAACCCTTGCTCTTCTGCATTTTATAAAATTTTCAGGTGATTATTCCCAGTTAAGGGAAACTCGCATCATTTTGAGATCTATTGTACTATAAACCAACATGCACTCTGTTTTTATGTATATAGAATAGGCTGTCAACGTGACACCATTTTTTATCTGGACACTTGAGTGGTGAACAAAATTCCAGGCATATCTGATCTGATTCATGCTGCACACTGTCAGCATTCTGGAATCTGCAGTAAAGTGACACAGATCTAGTGATACACCCAACAAATTACCTCCCTGTGCTGTATACATTGAAAATTAAGAATTGGTCATCCACAGTGGATTGGTTCACTTCTTTCACAAGGAGACTTGCCTGTGAATTATTTTTTGTTTTTGTTTTCCCTTTTTTATATAACGACAGGACTATTACTTACTTTTTGGTCTTGTACATGTCACAAGATTAAAGAGACACTGAAGCGAATGTGTAGTACAGCTAAGAAATAAAACATTAAGATCAGATACATCAGTCTAATTGTTTCCAGTACAGGAAGAGTTGAGAAACTCCAGTTGTTATCTCTATGCAAACAAGCCATTAAGCTCTCCGACTAAGTTAGTCGTGGAGAGTGCTGTTATCTGACTTTTATTATCTCAACTGTAAGTGAACTGTTTACTTTTTCTCTGCTAGAGGAGAGGTTATTAGTTCACAGACTGCTCTGAAAGAATCATTTTGAATGCTGAGTGTTGTGTAATCTGCACATATTATAGAATAATGCAATGTTAGAAAAAACACTATATACCTGAAAATAAAAGTATAAGAATATTTTATTTGCTGCTAATCTTCTAGTAATTATTCATAGTACACAACCAATTCATTATATCATATATATTTTTTCGCTTCAGTGTCTCCTTAAGTTGTAGATGTTACTTTAATCAGTGGCGTATGTAGGCAAGACAGCGCCCATGGCAAACACACACACACACACACACACACACACACACACACACACACACACACACACACACACACACACACACACACACACACACACACACACACACACACACACACACACACACACACACACACACACACACACACACACACACACACACACACACACACACACACACACTATATCATTTTTTTTTTTTTCGCTTCAGTGTCTCTTTAAGCACTCCCATACTTAAAACTCAGAAATTCTGAAACGCTGGTTGTAAGTAATACTGCAACAAATAAGCTAATATAGTAATCAATATCCCTGTATCTGTAATCTTTAGCAATAATTTATTTTTGTCATGTTTTTGATTTTAGGTCAGAATGTATGTGAAAAAAGCCACAGACACAGTTCACCACAGCTGACCGCCAGTCTCAAGTGTTTAAAGATGGATAAATGTAGACATGTGGGCCGGCTGCGGCTTGCCCAGGACCATTCAATACTGAACCCTCAAAAGTGGCATTGTGTGGACTGCAACACTACAGAGTCAGTATGGGCCTGCCTGAGCTGTTCACATGTGGCATGTGGTCGCTATATTGAAGAACATGCACTGCAACACTTTCAGGAAAGCAAACACCCTATAGCACTGGAGGTGAATGAGCTATACGTGTTCTGCTACCTTTGTGATGACTATGTTCTCAATGACAATGCCACCGGTGACC
Organism: Hyperolius riggenbachi; assembly: GCF_040937935.1. NCBI lineage: Eukaryota > Metazoa > Chordata > Amphibia > Anura > Hyperoliidae > Hyperolius > Hyperolius riggenbachi. The sequence continues at coordinate 318,820,638 of NC_090648.1, forward strand.
TTAAACTTTTACGCAGTACGTTAAGTGCAATCAAAAGTCAAAACTATGATTGCACAACGCGTAGTGGTCGGACATTGAGGTCTATGGTAGCTGTGGATGACGCATATACTTCTCATGAAGGTGCAAAAGCACTACTGCAGCATGAAGACATGACGTTTACTGCTCTTTGGCATCGGAGGCATGCGCTGTTGGGGAAAGTGTTTAGGTCATGGTTTGCTTTGACTTCCATAGGTAAACAGAGACTAGAAAAAGAGCGCCTCAGAGAGGAGGCTGAACAAAAGAGAGAAGAAGCAAGGAAACGGCGTCAATTGCAAAAGCACAAATTAAAGCAGGAGATGGAAAGTACCCCTCCACGGAAGAGTTCTCGGTTGCAACAGCAAATGCAGATTGTGTCATTGCCACCATTGCAAAATAAACAGCAATTGCCAACTCCCGCCACTAAACATAAACCTTCAGGATCTACCTCGGAAGACGCTTGTAGAAAAAAACTAAGTGATTCTCCAGTAAAGAGAAAAACCACTGTGACCCCTGGGGTTACAGGACTGAGGAACTTGGGGAACACTTGCTATATGAACTCCATACTTCAGATCTTGAGTCATTTACATGTTTTCCGGGAATGTTTCCTGCAGCTTGATCTAAATCAAACTCAGGAGCTCTTAGCAGCTACAGCCAATGGAAAAACAAGATCATCCAGCCAAATCCTCCCTGCCGCAGACTTTGCTAAAATAACAAAAAAGCACAGTAAAGTAGAGAGGCCTCGGTTAAAGCGCCAAAGGTCCTCATCTGGCCTCAGTGGTGGTGCATCAAAAAGTAGAAATATGGAACTCATTCAGCCTAAACCCAGTTCAACGCACATCTCCCTATGCCATGAGTTGCATACTCTCTTCCAAGTGATGTGGTCGGGGAAGTGGGCTCTAGTCTCCCCCTTTGCCATGCTTCATTCAGTATGGAGACTTATCCCAGCCTTTCGTGGTTACGCACAGCAAGATGCTCAGGAATTCTTATGTGAACTTTTAGATAAAGTACAACAGGAACTGGAGACAACCGGGACTGGGTATCCAACCGTGATTCCCAGCTCCCAGAAGAAACTCATCAAGCAGGTCCTGAATGTAGTAAACACCATTTTCCATGGACAGCTTCTCAGTCAGGTATGTAAATTGATTGTAGCGTGTTTTCTGCAGTCACAAGGCATGCAAACACAGTGTTCTCCCCAGGACCTATTAAGTGGGCGGGCCGCCCGGCTGTTTTGAAACCCCGCCCGGGTGCTCCAAGGCCCGCCTGCATCACATGCTTATGTGCGCTGCCGTCTGCTCGCATAGAGCGGGTCTCCCTCTGAATTGCAATCCCTAGTTCCGGCTGCGCTGCCCTCCTGGCGCCTGTAGAGTTGTCATATCTTAAGAGCAGCGGCAGCCTCCTTGAAGTAGTAGCGCTTGTCCACAGCACCCTGTCCTGCCGCTCTGCTGGAACGTTGTGACCCACTTCCTCAGCCCGCTGATGCCCGGCTTCTGATCGCAGTACGGCGTCACGCTGAGTATCTTCACAGCCATGATTGGCTGCGAGGAGTATACACGTGCTGCAGGCAGCCCAGGGGAGCCACTGGCCAGGCCACTGTACGGACGGGAGGGTGGGTGAGAGACAGTACTGGAGGGGACCGGAGGATGTGCTCCCTAGTTCCGGCTGCGCTGCATCATATAGCGCATTACTGCACATCACTTCTCTCCCATATCCCTGCGGCAGCGATCTGAAGATCGGACAGAACTCTACAGGCAGGAAGCGCAACCGGAACTAGGGAGCACATCCTCCGGTCCCCTTCAGTACACCCACCCTCCCGTCCGTACAGTGGCCTGGCCAGTGGCTCCCCTGGGCTGCCTGCAGCACGTGTATTCTCCTCGCAGCTGATCATGGCTGTGAAGATACTCAGCGTGACGCCGTACTGCGATCAGAAGCCGGGCATCAGCGGGCTGAGGAAGTGGGTCACAACGTTCCAGCAGAGCGGCAGGACAGGTTGCTGTGGACAAGCGCTACTACTTCAAGGAGGCCATTCAGCTCATCCTCGCGGCTGCCAATGGGGTGAGCAGGGGGAGGGGGTGACATTGGGAAATGTTAAGGCATAGCTCCCACCTGTTCCTCTTTGGGAGCCCTGTCCCTCTCTCCTCATTTGTCCCTCTTTCTATGTAAATATATCTATCTATCTATCTCGACTAAAAATGTGTTTGACTGTAAATTTTATTCCCATCCTTTAAATTGATAATGTTAAAATGGTAAAATGTTACTATGAAACATGAGGAACATGAAGGAAAATGAACCAGGATAAAAAGGACAAGGGTGGTTTGAATTATAAAACAACATATTTTTCTTATGAAATCTTTATGGTATGCATGAATAGGGTTGTGATGGGGGTGTGGCAGGGGCATGGCTTAAGTGTCCCTCTTCCTCATCTCAAAAAGTTGGGAGGTATGGTTAAGGGGAGGAAGCGGTGTTAAAGTGCAAGCATACTGGATCAGGGCAGAGGGGTACCCTATACTGCAGGGTGTAAGAATCATAGAATGGTTGTGTATTTATAAATAGAATGGTTGTAGTAATGCTGCAATGTATGTGCTGTAAGAAGGGTGATGGGATGTGATCACTAATAAGCTGTAGGTCGGTGCAATCATGTGGAGTGTGGCGGGTGATGTAAGGGAGCATACTGAAGTGCAGTAATATGTGGAATGTGTGATAGTGGTACAGTATTGTATGAAATGTGTCAGAGTGCAATAACCTATGTTATAAGGAAATAGTATTGTTTGAGTTGTCTATTGGGAGATAGGTGGAGCTGCAGTAAAGTATTAGGTGAGAGTAATGGGGGTGAAGGGACGCATGGTGATAGGGAGTGCAGTAATGCATGGGACGTGATAGGGGGTGCAGGGATGAATGTGATGTGATGTGATAGGGGGTGTAGGGATGAATGTGATGTGATAGGGGGTGCAGGAATACATGGGCCATAATAGGGGTTGCAGAGGACGTGATAGGAGGTACAGGGATGTCCTATGCTGTAAGCAGAGTTGCCGGCCCTGCTTTCCCCTGTTTGCAACCCACCCGGCTACTTTTTCATGCCACCCGGCTGAAAAAAAAATTCTGGGGAGAACACTGCAAACAGAGAAATATCCCCCACCCCCAGTTTCTCAAGTCTTCATTGATTTTCTTCTCCTTTGTCAACTGACTTCTGAACTTTTTTGTCATTTTCTTTTGGTGTGTGAGTGTGAAATGAGTGTTTACCAGACTTATAAATGCCGTTGATTATGGATCTAAAATAGCAGATGAGCATGGTCTTTATCACTGTTGACAAATGAGAATGTCAAGCCTTTATTTATCTGCAGGTTTGCCGAGTGTTCTTGGTGATTAGAAACAAGGATTTGCATACTATCTGTTAAGGTCCAATTGCGCTTTCCATTTGCTGACAATCTTGTAAATGTGTCAAGACTTTCAACTCAAGTCCTGAAACGATTCAGCACTTAATGAGATTTCATGCATTGGTATGTGCACTGAACACACATTTTCCGAGCATTGTACTGTAACAGCATCTAGCTATATTTATACTAGCAGTGAATTTGAAAATTGTTTTGCACATTACACTTCCAGCTGCTAACCATGTATACAGATCACTCCTGCTTTCAGCTTTATGTATATAGAATGACTTGGTTTCTTTTCCCACTCTTAGCAGGCATAGATTTTAATTAACCTTTTCTTTGACAAAAGACTCAGCGTAACCCTTTCTTATGTGAAAGAGTGGACACTGGGAAGAAAACCTTTTTAGGTGCACTGAAGCATAACAATCAAATCCCATGAAGGGCAAGCTGAAAATGCAACTGTTCTGATCTCTCACAGCTCTTTGGCATGTTATTGAAGAGCTGCTGAAGTGATCTGCTTGTAGTTTCTCTTCTTACTCCCTCCTCCCTGTGAATAATAACTTTTATAGTACACATGCTTTATCTCTAGTGCCCGGTTTAATTTCCAACTGTTATGAGGTATCCTTATTGGGAGAGAGAGAGCTGCTATAAAATGAAACCTCATTTCTTCTTTAGAGAAGTGAACTTATACATATGGTAAAGCAACCCGAGACTGTTCCCAATCTATGATGCCATAAATAAATTATGGTGAATATAATTTTGCCTTCTTAAAGGGAACCCGAGGTGAGAGGGATATGGAAGCTGACATGTTTATTTCCTTTTAAATAATGCTTATTGCCTGGCTGTCCTGCTGATCCTCTGACTCTATTACTTTAAACCATAGGCCCTGAAAAAGCATGCAGATCATATGTCTAAGACAAATCTGTGTCCTGAATACAGACTTGTGATCGGGTGACTGCTTGTCAGCCTAAAGCAGCGCTCTTTGCTTTCTTCCTGTGTGCCCAGATCAAACCTGACATGCGGATAGCTTACCACAGACTAGTAACACTCAGAAAGCCCAGTGGTGAAGTCTCTGGAGGGCAGAGGCAGATGCAGCAGAAGCTGTCAGGAGCCACTTCGCTTCTATACAATGCAGAGGCTGTCAGTAGTGGGGAAGTATTTCTAAAGTATAGATGGACAAGATCTCTCAGCAGTGGAGCAGAATCATAAAAGTATTATAACTGCAATGTTAATTGGGGGCAATTTGAGGTTGTATACTCGAAAGGGTAACCTACAGCAAGAGGTACAGGAAAGTGGCTTTGCTACATTTAAACCAAATTCCATGAGTTTGTCACCCATGTATAAACTAAAGTGACACAATCATATAAACACGGTATGTACATTCAGTACTAGTTCTAATAGGAAATTGTCTGATGTGCCTTTCGGTTTTCTAGTACAGCAAGTATAAAACTTGAGCTGTTATCTATGCAAATGAGCTTGTCAAATTGTTTGGTTTCCTGACAAATAAACAGAAGCCAAAAAGCTATTATCTGTGGGAGAAATGGCATCTGACAAGCAGGGATGGGCTTTCAGGTAATTAACTACTGGAATTCGAAATTAAAATGAGGCTTGATTCCCTCAGGTGTGACCACTGGAGAGGGGGGGGGGGGGGGGTAACTTACCCAGAAGTCCGTCGGCTTCAATGTGCCTCTACTCGCACACGACCTATGGGACTCGTTCCATGACTTGCTACCACACTGCCTCCTTCAAGCCGGAAGGAGGAAGTATGGGAGGGAGCCGTGCAACGCGTCCCATAGTTTGTGTATGAGTGCCCCCCGCTGTGTCTCCCGTTGTCCTACCTGAGGTAATCAAGCCTTATTTTCGTTTCAAATTTGAGTAGTTAAAAACCCATCCTTGCTGATAAGGTTTTAGCGCAGGGAAAATTCAAAAGGCCATTGCTTTTGTTTCTTTTTCAGCTCAGTAAGGCAGAGGTTGAATTATAAACAGAAGTTGTGATGACAGTATGATTCAGTCTTAAAAATTAAGCCATTAAACTGAAAATAAAAATGAGTCCCTGTTCTATGTTACTAATGTTCTATGTATCAATGTTACAAATAAAATGATCTCATATGTTTCTCACTTCAGGTTTGCCTTCAATATATACCACTACACTAGAACAATCCCCTTTTTATATTTTCCTGGAATGGCTTAGTTTCAAAATTTAGCACTGCCTGAAGAGCTGCACTGGCACTCCATTACTGTTGTCTGTACTAACGGTAACGCTACTAGAGTACTTAAAGCGTAACTGGCAGTACATGCCCCCAGTAGTAATGATAATATTGCCGTGTGTTGTCTGCGTAGCTTTGTGTAGGTTTCTTAGTGATTGCTAAACAGTATTGTGGAACACTGGTGCTAGATTTGTGACAAGACGATATACTTTTTCTAAAACACTGCAGAAGATGTCTGTGTGCTATATAAATATTAAATGATTATTTCTGCCTCAGACATTCACACAGAGGAACAATCTCTAGTTTCTGTAGACGAATCTGCTCAAAGACAAATGTGGGAGATGCTGGATGAGTTTTTATTGTCTGATGTAATTTTTAAAAAATATGTTGCGGTTCTAATTATGGGGGATTTAGGGAGCCCAGCTGAGTTGCCTGGAGTTGTTCTTTGACGAGAACCTTAAGTGAGAGAAATACTGAGGCAGGGCTGTTGAGTCAGTACAAACATCATCCGACTCCTCAGTTTATGAAACCTACGACTCCAGGTACCCAAAATTGTTCCGACTCCACAGCCCTGTACGGAGGCTGCCATCTTCATTCCCTTATAAGCAATTCTAGCTGTCTGGCTGTCGTGCTTTGCTATAGTTGTTTTGAAGTAACATAACTGAAGCTAGCATGCAGCCAGTGGAATCGGATCAGTGTAAGCCTCTGATTTGCATGCTCATTCTGGGTCCATGAGCACAGAAGTAAGGAAACTGGTATTGTTTATTATAGAAGATGACAGCCTCAGTATTCCTGTCATGCTTGTCATGTGCATTCTCATCCTGGGTATATAATACAGGATATACTAAATGCCATAATAACATAGGTAAGCATTGTTTTTTTAAAGGGAGGATATATGGCAGTTCTCATCTTCAACTTGCTGAAAGTTTACTTTTAAATCAATGTGTAGCACCCCGAAAGTGCTAAATATTTTCTCTTATAGGTAAAAACGTGTGGTTGTAGTAGCATATTTAAGTCCTTTGGTTATATGTATTGTCAGAATGATTGTGCACACAGGTGTATCAGGTGTATTGGAGGATGAGGCTGAACTAAGTATCTAGGAGCAGTTTTGTGCATGGGGAAAATGAGGCCAATACTGCTGACCGTTGTCTACCTTTAGGGCCAGTCTACATGATTACTTACTGCCTGTGTTTCATCTGCACGGAGTCATGATCAGTGCAGTCCCGGCAACTGTTTCATGGTTTTAATTTATGGTAATAAGTGCTGTTGTGGTGTACTCTAGTGCAATAAAGTGCAGCTGAATATAACCTACATTTTATTCTGTGTTCAGAAATGCAAATGTGCACCATAACCTTTCTGATAGGCTTCGCTGGACCTTACTAAGCAACAGCTGTGGGAGCTGCTCAGATTGCAGCTGAATGTAGGCGTTGCTTGGGCACTATTCAAGGGCTTGTTCTTAATGTAGTTTTAAAGAGAATCTGTATTGTTAAAATCGCACAAAAGGAACATACCAGTGCGTTAGGGGACATCTCCTATTACCCTCTGTCACAATTTCGCCGCTCCTCGCCGCATTAAAAGTGGTTAAAAACAGTTTTAAAAAGTTTGTTTATAAACAAACAAAATGGCCACCAAAACAGGAAGTAGGTTGATGTACAGTATGTCCACACATAGAAAATACATTCATACACAAGCAGGCTGTATACACCCTTCCTTTTGAATCTCAAGAGATCATTTGTGTGTTTCTTTCCCCCTGCAGCTATCTTCCACTGAAGTGTCAGGCTGTTTCTTACTGCAGAGTGCAGACAGCTCTGCCTCTATGTAATTCATCAGTATGTGAAAGCCCAGCCAGCTCAGAGGATTTATCCAGCTTGTAAAAGATAAGAGAGAAGAGAGAAGATGCCCTAATCTAAACAATACACAGGCAGTGTGCAGAGAGGGGCCTGGAGGGGGGAGATGCATCACAGAACCACAACACTGAAGAACTTGGCAGCCTTCCAGACACAGGCTGACAAGTCTGACAAGAGAGAGATAAGTTGATTTATTACAGAGATGGTGATAGTAGAACGTGCTGCAGTAAGCCAGAACGCATTAGAATAGCTTTTGGAACTTGTAGGATGATAAAAAACAGGATGCAATTTTTGTTACGGAGTCTCTTTAAGGCACAACACGGCTCAGCAGGGGCCAAGTATCTGAACACCCGCTGCTTTGTATACTTGTCATAATCACAAAGCATTAGGGCCCTTTTCCACTAGCAATCACAAATCACAAACTTGCGATTTTTAATTTTGTTATGCGATTGCGATTTTTATTTTTTTTATTTGCATTGCATTACTCCTCTTAAAATCGCTCCAGAAAGCGATTGCAATTTACAAATCTAACCACTATAGTGGAAAATACTTCTCATGATTTCTATGATAAAGTAACAACCCTAGCAATTTAAAAATCCCTAGCGATTTGCGATTCAGCTGTGTAGTGGAAAAAGGCCCTTGGTTCATTTTATTTCCATTCAATATATTGCATGATACTGAAGCATTCTTAATAGATTATTCATACTCTGTGACCCTGGTCAATACCCCTCATTTTATAGTGTTTTTACAAGCTTACAAAGACTGGATGCTATGATGCCTGAGCATTATATTTCAGTACACATTCTAACATTAAAGGGAAGGTCCAAGCAAAAAAAAAATGAGTTTCACTTACCTAGAGCTTCTACCAGCCCCATGTAGCCATCCTGTGCCCTCGTAGTCACTCACTGCTGCTCCAGTCCCCCGCTGGCAGCTTTCTGACCTCGGAGGTCAGGGCCGCATTGCATACGTTTTTACGCATTCCAGCTAGTGCAGGAACAAAAATGTATGCGTTGCACCACTAACGCGTAAAAATATATATGTTAATGTTCCTGCACTAGCGGGAATGCGTAAAAATGTACGCAATGCGGCCCTGACCTCCGAGGTCAGAAAGCTGCCAGCGGGGGACTGGAGCAGCAGTGAGTGACTATGAGGGCACAGGATGGCTACATGGGGCTGGTAGAAGCCCCAGGTAAGTGAAACTCATTTTTTTTTTTTTTTTTGCTTGGACCTTCCCTTTAAGTAAACTTGAGACAAAGCTAGCACAATGATTTACACTTACCTGGGCTTTCTCCAGGCCACTATAGTCCATTGGCTCCCTCCGTGTCTGTCTGGTTCCCTCCATTGTACCACTTTAGAGTCCACGATCCAGCTGGGTTTCGGGCCACTGCACGGTGCACCCCTGGTCGCAAACGCGCAGAATGACTCTGGCTACGGGAGCGTGATTGAGGAGTGCGCAGTAGTCCCCAATTTGGCTTGGTTGGGGCCTTTACCGGTGCTAACAGTGGCACAACAGAGGGGGCTGGGAGGACAGTGAGGGAGCAGACAGAATACAGGGGGCTAGAGGAAGCCCTAGGTAAGTAAACATACTTGTGCTAGATTTGCAGTGTGAGCGCACCTGAATAGTATATAGTTTGTATGTGATTTGTCTAGTACTCAGGTGTTGTGTAAAATGTTTTGCGAAGTACAGTTGTGCAGAGAGCAGACAAGTCCCCTGAGCCACCCATTGGGCCCAAGACGGAACCCAACACATATACATGTAAGTAAGGCGCCAGGAAATTTGGGCGGAGGGTAAAGCTGAAAAATTGCTCACATTGCTCTTGCAAAAGTCCGGCAGCGTTAATTACTATTTCCCCCTTCAAGCAGCTTATGACACTGGGAAAAAACGTAATTTGGCTTCCAGTTATTGCGAGGTGACCGAATTGAGCAGTATTTATCTTAAAGAGGAACTCCAGCCTAAACAAACATACTGTCATTAAGTTACATTAGTTATGTTAATTAAAATAGATGGGTAATATAATCTCTTACCCATCCTGTTTTTAAAAGAACAGGCAAATGTTTGATTTCATGAGGGCAGCCATCTTTTTGGTTAAAAGGAGGTGACAGGGAGCATGAGTTCCAACTGTCCTGTGTGCTGATCACCCCTCCCAGTTGCTAGGCAACGTGAGTAACATAGGAAATCCCATCATGCTTTGCACAGCATCAGGAAAAAAAGCCCGGGCAGTTTTCTTTGATGGGTGGAGCTTAGCTAAAAATGCTTTGGTAAAAAAAAAAAAAAAAAGCTTTGAAGCTGTTTAACTCCAAGCCTTTTCAGTTCTTCTGAGTAGATTTTTAATCCGGAGGTTCACTTTAACTTGATCTCCATCTTTTGATGGTGTCCAAATTAGTGACTGAGCCCTGCTATAACTGTAGTTCACGTTACGGCCTATGACGGTGCCAGCAGTGCCCACATTTCCAGCACAGGTATTGCCTGACTCGACCCAAGACACCTTGGGAAATACTCTGGGCATATCTGAGAGTGACGTGCAGTATAGGAAATGAATGAAGCCTCTGTTACAACTTCTGTACTTGGTTAGCGAGCTATAGAGGACACACCTGTGTGCGAAGTAACCAGCATTCACAGTGGACTCACAACAGATGTGTGAGAAGTGTATATGTAGGTTAACATAGTACTGCATAATTATAATTTCAATTATACTAAGCATAAAAGCAATTATGGATCATATTTCCTGAGCTAAGTGCATTTTAAATTCATGTGAAATTAGTTGTAGAGCTGACAAATACACATGCTTACACTCAAATGAACTTGTCATAATACAACTCAAACAAAATTAAAACCCGCTTATTGTAACATACTATAATCCAAATTATAAGTATGTATGATTTGTCAGGTTGCAAAAAAGCAGGGCTTAATACTAGTGAAACTATGCACTGAGGTTTATTGTTAAAGTAAAGGAGTACTTTGTTATGACTATCTGTGACAGAGCACATTCTAATAATAGTGTGTGTGTTTTGTTTTTGAAGAGTCAGTCGGTACATTTTTGCTGACTCCAACTCCAGGCTTCTAAAACATGCTTCCTACTCCACAGTTCTGGTTGTAACTGACACCTTGTACATTGCATTGCAACATACTGTACAGAATCACTAAAAAAGTATAAGTGGTTTAAAAAGACTACAAAACTCTCTTACTATGAAATCTATCCACCGGTGATGTACTCCTCCCCCCCCCCCCCTCCCCCCCCCCCTCTTCCAGTATATACATTGGAAGCTTATCTGCAACCATAGCCACCTCTCCTCTTTCCAGCTTTGGGTCTTCATGTGTCCTTGGCAGCTTTGTAACTAACTGCTATAGCTCCAGGCTAACTGCTGTTACGTACATGAGCCTGAAGCTCTAACTGCTGGGGAGATGCGAGGACTCAAGCTGGAGCAAGGAGAGGTAGATGTGCTTTTCAGCTCTGCATGGGGGAAGCTGGTGTAGCAAATTAAGGGGCTCTGCCTTTTGGCTTAAAAAAAAAAAAAAAAAAAAAAAAAAAAAGTGTGTGGAGGGAAGGTGAGGAGCAAGATGACCCTATCCACGAGTAAACACAATACTAAGTAAATTCCAGGCTCGTGACTGCACACCACTTTAGCTCGGGCTATGCTGCACAGGGAGATATCTCAGCCCCTGGTGGGGCGATTTTCACAATGTAAAGTGCTGTGCGCGCAGCTAGCACTTTGCTAGCTGCGCGCACAGCTTGATCGCCGCCGCTCTGCGGCGATCGCCCGCACGCAGCGGCAGAAGAGGCCCCCCCCCCCCCCGCCAGAGCCCTGCATTGCCCGGACCAATGAGTTCCGGGCAGCGCTATGGGCTGGATCGAGTGCGCCTGATGTCAGGACGTCGGCTGACGTCCATGACGTCATGCCGATTGTCGCCATGGCAACAGGAGAAGCCAAACAGGGGAACGCGTTATATACGTGTTCCCCTGTTTGCTATTGTAGCCGGCGGCGATCGGACTAGAGGGCCACATGCGCCCTCTAGTGGTGTTTCATGTAGCTACCACTCTGGTAGCTTTACATGAAACAAACAAAAAAAATTAAAAAAAGTTTTTTTTTTTTTCACTATTTAAAAAAAAAAAATTAACCGCCAGGAAGGTTAAGCATGAGCGCAGCTTTACTGTGCCTTCACGGGCAAGGCTGCAACTGCACAATAAGCTGTAACTGCTCGTGTACGAGGAGCTCCATGTTACTGCGCAGGCTAAGCTTTGCTCGTGTGTATGCAGCACGCCACACCCATGCATGAAGAGGGTTGTGATTTGCAGGAGCGTCCAGGGCAGGGCTTTGGAGTCGGAGCAATTTTGGGTACCTGTAGTTGGAGGTTTCATAAACCTGAGGATTTGGAGTTTGGGTTGGATGATTTTTGTACCAACTTCACATCCCTTGTCCAGGGACAGCTTCCCTTTCCTTGGGTAAGCCTTTTTCTTTTTTTACTTTTGAACTGAAGTTCACCTCGAGTTGGGTTCTCTTTAAATTTGTACCCAGAGCAAACCTCTCGTACAAATACACATACTTGCCTAAGAAGAGGGAAGCCTCTGGATCCTATAGAGGTTTCCTATGCTGTCCTCGGGTCCCCCTCTTCAGACACGAACGTGACAATACCTGCACTAGCTTGGCCGCACCTGTCCAGTAAGTTGGAGCTGCTCGTGGACCGGTGGCTCAATGTTGCTGTGCAGGTGCAACTGTGCTTGCGCGGTTTCAGCACGACTGCACTTGTAACGAGGAGCATGGCCCAGATGTTCCGGGCAATGGTTGATGTCTGGAGACTCTCTCCTTGGGGAAGAATTTGATTTTTCATCAAAGGTTCACCTTGCGCTTGCTTTAAACCAGGCCTGGGTGAAGCACAGGAACTACTTAAAGCGGATCCGAGATGAAAAACTACCTATAACAAGTAACTTGTCTATATATCTTATCTAAAGTTTTTAGATTACACAGCATATCTAGCTGCAAACAGCTTCAAAAGTTTGATTATTTATTCCAGTGATACAATGAGGGCAGCCATGTTCTGTTTGTCACATTGTCATAGGCTGAGGGCTGGAGATGCTATCAGCTTGCCTGTGTGTAAATTCAGTCCCCTCTCCTCCTCCTCTCTGCCTCTGAAATCAATGGCAAGTGACCTCCTCCACCTGCCCAGAGTGAGCTCCCATAAGCCCTTGCTACAGTGCCAAGGCACAAAACAAAAAAAATAAGTATTTGGCTTGAGGAATGCCCTATAAACTATATGAAAGGAACACAATTATGCATTGAGTAAAAGTTTCTCGGATCCACTTTAAAGGGAACCAGAGGTGAAATAAAGCATTGTATCCATCCTCATGCCTCTAAAATGTTTTGTTTTTTTTTCTTCTCTAGAATCCCACAGTTTAATTTTCTGGTATCGCCTACCTACAAAAGTAGGGTTAACTAATGTTGTACTTTCTCGACTGTATGATACAGCCCGAGAGAGTTTTAAATGGTCCGTATGCGCGCTAGATTAAAGTTGGCGCACACAAATGAGCAATGTTGCTCAAATGACGTTACCTGGCAAAATAGAAAAGACAAAGTTTAAACAAATATTTGTTTATACACACCTATATTTTAAATGATTCTGTCCGAATATTGCTGTGCAAGTGGAGGTGACATGCCCACATGTCTGAAACATTGTTGTTTGACGTACACACATGGCCGACTGAATATCTGCCCAATAGTCATCTGGATTGATACACCAGTTAATTTGGGCAGAATACCCAATATCGGTCGTTTGTCGTTTTTTATGGTTAGCTACATTTGTTATAATGAATGTTGTCTGATACAGAGATATCTTTTGTTTGCTGGATGTTTTAAACAAAGTTTATCTGATGTGTGTACATAGCCTAAACAAAAACATGTAAACTTTTGTCCTTCATCCTTACCCCAAGCTTTTCTTTGTCAGGAAAGTTGTTTTTTTAATGCCTGGTACACACCATGCAATTTCCCATGTGATAGACTGGTTGAAGTGATTATTTCTGATAGGTCTGATCTGATTTCCAATTACTCTTATACAAAATCAATCAGAAAACGATCGCAAAATCAAAATGCACTTGTCTGAAATACTGTAGATTTGACCAGTCTGTCTGGAGTTGTAAATAATTTTGATTAAGTCTATTTCAGTAATTCAACTTAAAAGGTGAAACAAATATATAAAATAGGAACCTTTAGCAGGTGTTTTTGGATTCATTAGCTGTTCAGAGTCTGACATTTTAAGCCTAGAATATTAAACATGTCACAATATTGTAATGGTCTGGGATTTTGGGGTTCTTATAAGCTGTAAACCATAATCCTCAAAATAACAAAAAAGCTTGAAATATCTTGCTTTGCATGCAATGAGTCTTTCATATAATAGGCATAACGCCTATTAGTTTGAATTACTGAAGTAAATGGACTTTTGCATGATCTTTACATTTTTCAAGTTTTACCTGCATATTAGAGTCTGACTAGATTCCGACTGGAGAAAAACCACCATTTGCATACCTAAAACTCTGTCAAGCAGAAAAAGAAAAGGAACAGCACAGTTATTTGTATGCTTGGCACTGTACATACGCATGTCTATCTCATCATGTCACATATCACCTTGGGTACTGTCTGTATAATAATGGTTATCTTTAGATCAGTGGGAGCAGTGGATTGTGTCCTGACTTGTTTGTTTTCATTTGTGCCACATGATCAGTAACAGGTGTGGGATTCAGAATGTGTGATTGAAATAGAAATCCTCAATTTTTGCAAATATATCAGATGTATTGCATGTGGAGACAACCAGAAGCATTACTAGCTTATGTTTTTAGTACTGACACTCTGTCCATAAGAATAGGGAAGACATCGATTCCATCAAATTCCCAGATCGATTTGTGGCCGATTTCGATCAATTTGATCTGACAGGATGGAAAATCTAGGTCGATCTGCTGCTGGCAGCAGGTCGATGGCCCATAGAGTTGCATTGGATCTAATGGTCCAATAATGCATTTAGATCGATTTCCAATAGATTTCATTCTGAAATCAATCTGTTCCTAGTGTGTGGCACACATCAGATTACTGTCAGATTTGACTTGACAGACATCTAACAGAAATCTATCTGATGGTCGAATCTGCTGCAAATCTAGAAGTGTATGGCCACCTTTAGGAATACATTTGTTTTTGTTGCCACTACCCAGGATAATTTATATGCTTTCCTTTGTGCTGGAGAAAAATGTCTGAGAAGTGCCCAGATGCAGTGATTCAAATAGAAAGAAATGTTGTGTGGGAAGGATCCAAAATTGATCCATGCTGCTTAGCATAACCTGTTTTAAAGCTTGACTGAGCCTACGGCAGTTTTTCTTTCTTACCAAAGGAGAAATGCCACTGACAGTTTAGTGAGAAAAATATCTTCATATTTTTCCATGACAGTTTGTAATACTTGTGCTTCTACCTTTTTTATAAACTGCAACCAACTTCTACAGTCTAGTATTCATCATCCTAGCTCGCTAATGAAATGTGCACATAACATCTTGTCAGTAACTTTTACTGGCTATAGAAAAGGTCCAGTCTACATTAAAAATCAATTACCTCTTTAATGTTTTTACTTGTGCCAACAGCATACAAACGTTTGTAGCGAATGGCAGCTCTTGCCAGATGCAGGCATTTTTCACTTACAAGGGACACGCTGGAAAGTCTTATGCACATATAGAGGACTAGGATTTGAACAGGAATCTGGAGAGTTTCAAGATTTGGATATCTTCATGTACTCCAATGCTTGTTAAATGCATAGGGCCTCTATACTTGATTCAAGGGACATTATTCAACTAACTGTTTTTCTCATACGTTTTATCTTAAGTGGTATTTTCACATCTCATCTGTAAAATGCCTAGGATTCCACCAGCAAGCAAGAAAATACTCAGAATAATTTTGGCAGTACTTTTTTTCACTTAAATATTGGTCCTTTTTTTTAATTGCAGTTGTTAGACTGGTGAATGGGTCTGCATGTTCTGTTCACTGATCAAAGTGCCTATGATCAGTGATATATCCCAGTGGTCATTGAAAGTGAAAGCAAAAAACATACACCATTTTCTCTGTACTGTTCACGGTACCAGGAATATAAAGTGGAGGGACATCTAGTGGTCGTATGGTAAAATTACTGCATACATAAAAATTTCCCATTAAAGTGAACCGAGCATCATTTTTAACACCCAGGGCAGCTCTATAGCAAATAAAAAATGCATTCTAAAATGTGGTTTATTAAAAAAAAAACTTTAATTTTACCTCATTTTTTTTTTTACAACTAAGAGTTAAATTAGCCACTTTGTCCGACCGCAAAGGACCTGCGGTCCCTGAGCAGGAGATGGTGAAAACAGATAAGAAATTACCTCTTTAGACTTAATTGACCACAAACAAACCCCCATTGTACTTCAAACAGAAAACATCAGTTACAGTTGAAGAATGTCACACCTAGCCTGGATAATAGCAGTTGTAAAACAGCAGGGGTTGAGCTTCTGAACAATGTCAGCCCTTGCAGCTATTTGAAGCCAAGAGCTGCTTGGATCCCTTTAACCCCTTAAGAAAAAATTAAAATGGTTACGTTAGGGACTCAACCCGTTTTAATATGTATGTCATGAGGGTATATTACTGTTGTTCTTGCAAATAAGGGCTTGAAATTGGTGATCTGGTCGAAAATAAGTGTCGCCATACATTGTACTAGGGACATAATTTAAATGGTAAAACGTAAAAGAGAAAACCGAGAGCCCAATATAGTGTAGTATGTTGAGACAAATGATTTAGGCTGGTTTCAGACCAGGATGTTGCGTTTTAGGGGACATTCAGGTCGCACAACGTGCCCAACGCAACGCCTGGTGCTCTCTGCTTTGGACGTCAGAGTGAGCCGCGTTGTGCAGCTCACACTGGCGTCCGTGATGCGCACTCTTGGATGCATGCGGCATCACGTGGTCCCGCCCGGCCAATCGCCGCACAGAACGGCCGCTCAAGGAAGTAAACACTGCACGTCACTGAGTGCAGTGAATATTAATTAGCCATGTGCCTGGCCGCTCTTCGCTCCTCCCCAACGTTACTGAGCATGTGCAAACAGTCTAACGCGGCTCTGCCGCTTACAGAGTACTGCATGCAGTACGTTATATTATGGCGCAGCGTTACACTGTAATGCAACGTGGGCACTGTGAACAGCCCATTGATTTTTCATTGCTGTGCGGTGGGGTGCGTTACAGGCTGCTCTAACGTGCGCCTGTAACGACCCACTGTGAAACCAGCCTTAATGGTAAAGTGAGAGAAATATACTCACAAACGTGGGTTACCATTCATGAAACCATTATAAAGGCAGGTGCGGAGATTAGGCCTGTCCTCACTCAGGGCTAAGAAGTCGCTCTCTGTAGAAAAGAACCAAGAATGGGGGTAGCACTCCCCTCCACCAGGAGTGGACACAGTGTGTTTGAATGTAGAACAGAGGCGCCAGCAGGATAAAAATTCATAAAAACTTTAAAAATGCTTGGAGGAAGTGGTGGGCTTGCCTCCCAAAAGCAGACAAGATGTCCTGTTTTATATCAATAAATACATTTATTATACGGTACCCCAAATGAAAGTGCAATGCGTTTCGCAGGTCAAGCCCGCTTCATCAGGCAAAAATTGGGGACAACTGTAGACAAAAAACAACAATGGCAACAATGAAGAGGGCTATACAGTTACTGCAGAGAGACAGTTAATACATAAAAACAGTACTGATGACATCTCAAAATGGAAGTACATAGGTTACTATGTCATTAATGAAAGTATCTCATTGGAAGAAATATGTATATAGAGTGAGCACAAATAGGGGGGGGGGGGGGATAAATAGAGGGGGGAGAAAAGTGGGTTAAGGGAGGTTACATTGGTGTTGAGGTATTGCATGGTGGGGAATTAATAGCATAGTAAACAAGTGGGCGAGGTGGCCGATAACTTGAATCAATACCTTTTTTATATCGGCCACCTCGCCCACTTGTTTACTATGCCATTAATTCTCCACCATGCAATACCCCAATGTTGTAACCGAGACAAATGGGCAAATAAAATGTGTGGATTTTATCCACAGTAGTAGCAGGTTTTATTTTAAAAATATAATGGCTGAAAACCTTAAATGTTTGTTCTAAATGAATGTTAACTAAAAGTACCGCCCAAAGAAAGCCTAATTGGTGGTTAAAAAAAACAAACAAACAAGATCTAGATCATTTCCATGTGATAAAGTTATTAGTGAATGAATGGAAAGAGTGCTGAAAGGTGAAAATTGCTCTGGTCCATAAGGGGAAAAAACCCCTAAAGCCTAATCTACATGTAGCGATCCGGCGGCTCGATTAGCCGCCGGATCGCCTCTTCCGCATCCCTGCACGTAACCGCCGCGTCCCCGCGTGCGTCGGACTCGATACACGCTCGCCGGCGCCGCTTATCTTCCGCTTGATTCCCTGCCATTGTTCACTCGTAGGGAACGAGCAGGGAATTGAGGCGGCGTGATCGGACCTGTCAGATCTTATCAATCGAGGCGCATTAGCGGCTCGATTGATAAGCCAAATCGCAGCGTGTAGATCCAGCATTAAGGTGGCCATACACTGGTGGATTTGCCATCAGATTCGACCAACAGATAGATCCCTCTCTGATCGAATCTGATCAGAGAGGGATCGTATGGCCACCTTTACTGCAAACAGATTGAATCGATTTCAGCCTGAAACCAATCACAATCTGTGGAGCTGACGCCCCCCGCATACATTACCTGTTCCGGCCGGCGCGAGTCCCCGCTGTCGTCTTCTCCGCTCCGGCTACTGAACTTCCTGTCCAGGGGAAGTTTAAACAGTAGAGGGCGCTCTACTGTTTAAACTTCCTGCCGGGACAAAAAGTTCTGTGTAGCTCTGGAGCCCGTAGCGGAGAAGACCAGGGGACTCGCGCCGGCTGGAGCAGGTAATGTATTGTCGGGCATTCGAATGCCGCTAACGACACACTCCCGACCCGCCGGCGACCGAAAAAATCTTCCGCACGGATGGGTCGACGGGAATGATCGATTTCGGACGGAAATCGATCGTTCTGTCAGCGGTGTGCGCTGCGATTTCACAGCTGGTTCGATCACACTGATCGAAACGGCTGTATATCGGCGGGAAAATCGTTAGGTGTATGGGCCCCTTTAGTGGTGTACTGGTTAAACAGAATATGAAAAATGATCTCCTGGGAGCAAACATAGAAACAATTGAAGGCAGAAGTACTTCTCACCCACCTCTGTGACAAAATGCAGCACAACTGAGTTGTACCACTGAGTGGCACATGCATGACGTCACCCGGGGAAGAGGCATAGACAATGTGATCAGCCATCGCAGGGGTGTGTTGAACCGCTGGGCGGATTGCTCGCGGGTTAGGGGTAAGCAGCCATTTACGGGTCTTAAAATAGACTACTGTACAAATAAACCATTCCTGGTCAGTAACCAGCAGAGTTGATGGCATCTGTTTAAATTCCCAGTGCTCCCCATTGAACTATTTGAATATGAAAGATTGGGAATGGTAGAAAATCCATATCAATTCGGCAATTGGTTGCGAATTAGCTTTTTTCACTTTGATCCAGAAATGAATAAATGTATTTATTCATCAAAGCGCTGGGGAAATCGCTATACAAAGCGCTTATTCAAGCGCTTTGCGATTTTTTTTTTTTTTTTTTTTTTTTTTTTTTTTTATTTATTTATTTATTTATTTTTTATTTATTTTTTTTTTTTCCCCCTATACCTTCTATTGAGCAAAGAAACGCTCAGAAAATGGTACAAGCAGCGATTTGCTGAGCGGATCGGAAACTAACTACTCAGATGAGAACACTCTCATAGGGAATCATTGCACAAGCTTTTTAGGGCGATTTTCAAAATTGCCGGCGCTTGCAAAAAGGGCAAAAACGCCCTAGGTGTTAACAGGCCTTCAGGAATTTTTTGTGTGTGTGTCCCAACTACAGTTGAACTACCTGACTTGCATACATATGACACTGATCTAATAACACTTGCCGTGCATGAACAAAAATACAATGAAGTTCTATGTAGAAGTAGTACTATGTATACCCATGTTTAGCTCATGTCACATGACATTTCAGGCACAGGAACTCATGAGGTATAGTAAATGAAGTAGCACAGTTGAACCTTTTAACATTTATTTGTAAAACAAAGATTTAAAGCCAAGTTTCCCTAAGCATTTACAGGTACTTTTGGTTTTTAGTAGTAGGGTAGGTTAGAAACTCCTTTTATTAGCATTGCTGTCTGCATTCCTATTGGAAAGCGTTCCCCTCCATTCCTTATCTGGGACCTCGCTTGTGTAGGCTTGTGATACAGGACAGCAATAAAAAATTCGAGAGATTTGAAATCCATAAAATGGAAATAGTTTCTTCCCCTGGTATTAAGCTGAATTCATCAGTTTGTAAACATGGAATTTTAATTAAAGTTTTTTTTCCATTAAAAAAACAAGTATATAACCAGATAATTCTTGCTATGCTGATTTAGTTATAATTTTTATTTAATATCATAATTAATTTTAGTCGTAGGTCTTCCTACGCTGGCTTTACATCACACCCCCTACACACATTTTAGGACAACATTCCCAAGGTAGGACCTTATGAGAAGATGATCACTTCTTAAAGACAACAGGAGAAAGTGTTGTGGGAGATGAAGGGTTGGTGAAATGAAAAAATGACACCATAGATGCAGGTATTGTTATACAACAATTACACTGGCATTGCCATAGAAACTAAATTCAAGCTGAATTTTGACACCCTGGTAATAGTTTCAATAATTGAAATGCCTTAACTGATCATTTCTGTCTAGTGCTGGTTTGATTGTCCACCTAGATATAGTGACAGCACATGGGAGGTCATGATCTGCTTCATCTGAGCTACAGGGCTTGGGGACAGGTTCAAAGAGGACCATGTGTAGAAATCCATCAAAACCAAAGCAACGTTGTAAGCAGGTGCTTAGGTTAAACAGCAGTCTAATCTCGGCCCCTGTTCATTTTGGGGGCAGGTGGTTTCAGTAGCCTTCTGCTTATCTTGATGCTGGGAGTGCCAGCGCTGGAGATTGTGAGCATTTTGTGACCTTTTGTTGAGGGGTAAGTAAGATTTGGGAGTTTAGGGTCAAGTTCTACGGAAGGTCTCACTAGTAGGATATTGAGAGGCCACAGTGTGTGTTTTTTTTTTTTTTGTGCATGTAAACTCTAAAGTATGTTTGTCAAAATATTGTGGTCTTGCAAACATGAGGTTGTGTTGGGTTTGAAGTGTTGGGTCACCAGTATCCTTACTTCTTCACTTTATGCCCACATTAGCCATTTCCAAAGCCATGGAGTTGTTTCATTCTCTTCTTGCCTTGATTGGCCAACTTCATCAGAGGACAGGGACCATGAAATGCTTCAGGACCTTCATCACTGACTTTGTGAATAGCATCCATTTGTGGTATGCTCTCTCTCTCCATGGCCCATATGCTAGTCACTTTTCCTCCTGAGTTTTCTCCTTGGAGATAATTTTTCTCTTTTTTTTTTTTTTTTTTTAAAGTAACATTTCAATGTTTTGCGATTGAATAAAATGCCAAAAAGTAGGTTAAAAGCAACTATCAAAATTATTTCAAGTATTTTATATCTTGGTTTGCGATTTTAAAAGGCAATTTATTGACAATGTGTGAAAAAAAAAAAATGTATGTATGTATGTATGTACGTACGTACTCCAGATGGCAATCAGATAAAAATCCCTGGATCAACATCATTAGGCATTACCTAGTAATTAGGCATTACCTAGTAATTGTAGCCATGGATGTCTTTTAACGCAAGGAAAGCATCTAAGCCCCCGTTAAATGCAGGTATAGAGTTTGCCATAACTACTTCCTGTGGCAATGCATTCCACATCTTAATCACTCTTACTGTAAAGAACTCTTTCCTAAATAAATGGCTAAAATGTTTTTCCTCCATGCGCAGATCATGTCCTCTAGTCCTTTGAGAAGGCCTAGGGACAAAAAGCTCATCCGCCAAGCTATTATATTGCCCTCTGATGTATTTATACATGTTAATTAGATCTCCTCTAAGGCGTCTTTTCTCTAGACTAAATAAACCCAGTTTATCTAACCTTTCTTGGTAAGCGAGACCTTCCATCCCACGTATCAATTTTTGTTGCTCGTCTCTGCACCTGCTCTAAAACTGCAATATCTTTTTTTTTTTTTGTAATGTGGTGCCCAGAACTGAATTCCATATTCCAGATGTGGCCTTACTAGAGAGTTAAACAGTGGCAATATTATGCTAGCATCTCAAGTTTTTTATTTCCCTTTTTAATGCATCCCACAACTTTGTTAGCTTTAGTTGCAGCGGCTTGGCATTGAGTACGATTATTTAACTTGTTGTCGATGAGTACTCCTAAGTCCTTCTCCAAGTTTGATGTCCCCAACTGTATCCCATTTATTTTGTATGGTGCTAGACCATTGGTACGACCAAAATGCACGACTTTACATTTTTCAACATTGAATTTCATCTGCCATTTATGTGCCCATATAGCCATCCTATCCAGATCCTGTTGCAATATGACACTATCTTCCTGAGAGTTGATGATTCTGCACAGTTTTGTATCATCTGCAAAAATAGCATCATTGCTCATTACTGCATCTACCAGGTCATTAATAAATAAAGAGCACTGGACCTCGTAGAGACCCCTGTGGGACCCCACTGCTAAGGGCCCTTTTACACTTAATCAGTTGCTCTTAGTTAAAACAGAAAGAAAACTGATTTTCAAAGTAAGTCCTATGTTTTCCTATGGCACCTTTCACACTTAACGCGTTTTAACTGAAATCTTTGTCACAATGCACTGCTATGGAAAAAACGCGTACTAACGCACACCAACGCGTACTAATGCACACCAACTGATTAAGTGTAAAAGGGCTTTAACAGTCTCCCATTTTGAGGACGATCCATTGACCACAACTCTTCGTTTTCTGTCCATTAGCCAGTTCCCTATCCATGCACACAGACTCTTCCCCAGTCCTTGCATCCTCATCTTTTGCACCAGACTTTTGTGGGGAACAGTGTCGAAGGCCTTTGCAAAGTCCAAGTATATCACATCTACAGCATTCCCAATATCCATATTGGCATTCACTACCTCATAAAAGCTGAGCATGTTAGTCAAACAGGACCTGTCTTTAGTAAACCCATGTTGATGCTGAGAAATAAGATTTTCTACTATGAAGTCATGTATAGTATCTCTTAGTAACCCCTCAAATAGTTTGCATACAACTGATGTTAAGCTTACAGGTCTATAATTTCCTGGATCTGATTTTTTAGCCCTTCTTAAATAATGGGAAAACGTGGGCTGTACGCCAATGCACTGGGACTCTGCCAGTTGAAAGAGAGTCACAAAAGATAAGATAAAGGGGTTTATCTATAACTGAACTTAATTCCCTTAGGACCCGAGGATGCATGCCATCCGGGCCAGGTGCCTTGTCTATTTTTAATTTATTTAGTCTTGCCTTCACTTCCTGCGTTAACCACCCTGGCGTTCTGATTAAATCGCCAGGGTGGCTGCGGGAGGGTTTTTTTTAAATAAAAAAAAAAACTATTTCATGCAGGCTGCATGAAAGCCCACTAGAGGGCGCTCCGGAGGCGATCTTCCGATCGCCTCCGGCGCCCAGAATAAACAAGGAAGGCCGCAATGAGCGGCCTTCCTTGTTTTGCTTACATCGTCGCCATAGCGACGAGCGGAGTGACGTCATCGACGTCAGCCGACGTCCTGACGTCAGCCGCCTCCGATCCAGCCCTTAGCGCTGGCCGGAACTTTTTGTTCCGGCTACGCTGGGCTCAGGCGGCTGGGGGGGACCCTCTTTCGCCGCTGCTCGCGGCGGATCGCCGCAGAGCGGCGGCGATCAGGCAGCACACGCGGCTGGCAAAGTGCCGGCTGCGTGTGCTACTTTTTATTTCATCAAAATCGGCCCAGCAGGGCCTGAGCGGCAGCCTCTGGCGGTGTTGGACGAGCTGAGCTCGTCCAGACCGCTCAGCAGGTTAAGTATTTAATATTACAGTTAGAATATTGAGACTCTTCTGCCTCTGTAATTTGCAACAGTGCTGTTTCCTTTGTGAAGACAGAAGCAAAGAAAGCATTTAATAACTCTGCCTTACCTTGGTCATCCACCATTGAGTTCCCACCCTCATC
Organism: Hyperolius riggenbachi; assembly: GCF_040937935.1. Taxonomy (NCBI): domain Eukaryota; kingdom Metazoa; phylum Chordata; class Amphibia; order Anura; family Hyperoliidae; genus Hyperolius; species Hyperolius riggenbachi. The sequence goes on from NC_090648.1 coordinate 318,844,261, forward strand.
CTTTAGGAGTCCTATACAGTCAACCTTTCTTTTTTTAGAGTTTATGTACTTGTAAAAGTTTTTGGGGTTAGATTTGATATCCCTAGCGATTTGATTTTCAGCTTCGATCTTTGCCAGCCTAATTTCTTTTTTACAATTTTTATTGCACTCCTTATAATTGCTTAGTGCAGCCTAGGTTCCCTCCTGTTTTAGGACCTTATATATCACGTAGGAGAAAACTCAGGAGAAAAGCTTAATTGCATATGGGCCCATGTGTCTTGAGCAAACATTTTGTTACTATATAAAAAGGTAGAACTTGCAGTTTTGTACACAGAGGAATGACAGTGCATTTAAACCAAGCTGCACCTGACCGACAATAGCTGTATGGAGCTGCAAGGCCTCTTAAAAACACAACTGCGCTCGCTACAGCTTAGACAGGTGCTACACACTTACACTAATGGAGGATGTTCCTTTCCAAAATAATTTGCATGCAAAAGATTTCATACTAGATATTTCCATCGGTCATCCTATTGGAAAGGACCCCAACCACTGTTTAAAATTACCCCAAAAACTGACATGCAACCATGTCTGTCAGGTGCAGCTTGGTTTAGATGCGCTGCCATTCCTCTGTGTACAAACAATACGGTCCATACTGCACCCCCTTCCTTTCATTTTAATGGCTAGCTGCTCCCAGGTTTACACTCATATTTGCATGTCAGTTTTTTTTTTTTTGTCATTTTAAATAGTGGTTGGGGCCCCTTCTGATATGACCTCATTGCGGAAATTTGTGTTTGTTTGTTTTTTTGTGATCTTAAAAGCACTGATGACTGTTTAAATGCAACTTCTTTTTGCGTGTTGGCACACTATCTGCAGGGAGTTTGTATGTTCTCTCCTTATCTACATGGGTATCCTCCGAGCACTATAGTTTAAGTTGGCTGCCCCTAAGGCTACTTTCCCACCAGGATGTTGCGTTTTAGGGGACGTTATGATCACATAACGTGCCCCTAACGCAACGCCTGGTGGTGCTGGATGTGGACGTCAGAGCGAGCCGCGTTGTGCAGCTCACTCTGGCGTCCGTGATGCGTACTCTTGGACGCATGCAGCATCACGTGGTCCCGCCAGCCAATCGCCGCACAGAGCGGCCGCTCCAGAAAGTAAACACTGCACACGTCACAAAGTGCAGTGAATATTAATTAGCCATGTGCCTGGCCGCTCTCCCCTCCTCCCCAACATTACTGAGCATGTGCAAGCAGTCTAACACTTCTTAGCCGCGTATAATGTACTGCATGCAGTACATTGTCTTGACGTGCAGCGTTATAATGTAACGCAACGTGGGCACTGTGAACAGCCCATTGACTTTTCATTACTGTGCGGTGGGCTGCGTTACAGGCTGCTCTAACGTGCGCCTGTAACGTCCCACTCTGAAAGCGGCCTAAACCTAAGATTGTCTTCCTGTAAAAAATGGCTCCAGACTATGATGGGCATATGACTATGGTAGGGATTACTGTGAGCCCCTTTGAGGGACAGTTAAGTGACTAGACTATATACTCTGTACAGCGCTGCAGAAGATGTTGGCGCTATATTAATAATAATAAAGTGCCTAAAGTCTTGATGTATGAGGAGTAGACTTTCGTACAATACATGCAATGCATTACGCTCTACTCCTCATGTGTAAGACTTTATGCTGCTTCTTCTGCTTACTGCAGTTTAGTGAATATACCCCATATAGCATATTGTATTTTCTCTTTGTATATATTGCTAATGTTTTGTGTGCAAAGGGATTCTTTACTAAGAGATGTGTGGGTAGGTAGAAATGTTATTCCCCAACCAAAAAGAAGTGATGTGATGTGCACGTAGTAGTACCACATCTTCTTTTAAACCTCTAGTTCTGCCTTCTATTTTGTAATGCATATGATAGTAAATTTGCAATTCAGAAAGTTTTGTGCATTGCCCAGGTCATGATATTTCTCACAATGTGCATTGAAAAAAACCTATAAGCCCGAACTAGGGCTTTAATGGATGCCTCTGGTGTTTTCTTGCCCAGATTGGTGATCTTCGCAGACCTGTCTCTTCAGTTTCCATTTGTGAAGAGTGTTCTCTGTCACCTCCCTTTCCTATTTCATGTGCTGTCATCAGGGGTGTCTGTTTTCCTTGAAGTCATTTCTTGGTAATCTGCTCTGTGAGCAGCAGCTGTTATGCTAGTCAGATAAGCGTTCTGTGCTTCAGTCTACAATTGCTGTAGGTCAGCTCTTGGATACGCAACTCTCAACTTGTATTTTGTATAGAGGTGAAATGGAGGCACACAGTTTTTTCAAGAAGCTTCTACAGAATAGTAAAAACTTTAATGTGTACCCAAGGCGACATATGACATGAGCTAAACATGAATATACGGTGCAAAACATATTAAAGAGGATCTGTAATGTACAAAAATCCTGCTGGGGTATACTTACCTCGGGAGGGGGAAGCCTCTGGATCCTAATGAGGCTTCCCCTGCCCGGCAATCCAGCGCTATGTCTCCCCGAAGTGCGGGCGAGGTAAATATTTGACTACCACAATCCTGCGCAGGCGCACTACCAGCTCTTCGTTCAAGTAAGGTGGAAATGGCTGAACACGATCGTATATGCTTTGCTGCGCAGGCAGTCCTTTGCCCCTGCGAAGTAGAGCGGATATGATCGGGCTCGGCTATTTCTGCCTAGCCCAAACGAAGAACAGCTAGTGCGCCTGCGCAGGATCCCGGAGAGGTAAATAAATCTTCTCTTCATGCTTGTCGGGGTTGGTTTCGGGGGAGTCGGTGCTGGATTCCCTCAAGCTACTGAGGAGGGGGAAGCCTCATTGGGACCCTGAAGCTTCCACCTCCCGAGATGAGTATCCCCCAGAGTGGTTTTTTTTAATTTTTACATTAGTCTCTTTAATAATCAGGCTGTTTTACTTGCACTATTTTGCTGCCTGAAAGTTAATTTTTAGGCATGGAAGTACCAGCTTCTGTCTTGCCGGTACCTTGTCAGGAATATAGTAAACATCACTGATAAGCTAAGTACAGCCATAAAAGTTTTTGTTTTGTTTAGGAGTAGGGGGATAAATGCAATTGTTTCTCATCAGTCTATTCTCCCCTCTGGTTCGCTTTAAGATGCAGTGGTAAGTGTGAAGATGGCCTTTGGTTTATGTGAACATTTTCTGTATTCCATGTTAAGATCATTGTATGCCATAAATGGCTCTACCTCATCACAAATTTCCGAAGTTTTGATTTGTTCTGGTTTTGTTTTTAAAGGAGAACTGTAGTGAGAGTTATATGGAGGCTGCCATATTTATTTCCTTTTATGCAATACCGATTGCCTGGTTACCCTGCTGATCCTCTGCCTCTAATACTTTTAGCTGGATGCCCTGAACAAGCATGCAGCAGATCAGGTGTTTCTGACATTTTTTTTTGTCAGATCTGACAAGATTAGCTGCATGCTTGTTTATGGTGTGATCTGCACTACTGCAGGCAGATAGCTCAGCAGGGCTGCCTTGCATTGCTTAAAAGGAAATCAATATGGCAGCCTCCATATACCTCTCACTTCAGTTCTCCTTTAAAAGGCATTTTTGCACTTTTTACCATCTGCCAGTTCAGTATGACTTTATATCATCCTCTATTATAAAACCCAAGTTTCTCTGTGTGTGTGTGTGTGTGTGTGTGTGTGTGTGTGTGTGTGTGTGTGTGTGTGTGTGTGTGTGTGTGTGTGTGTGTGTGTGTGTGTGTTTTGTTGTACTGCGCATGTGCAGGGAGGGACGCAGAGACACTGAAGGGGCGGGTGCGCGAGCGGGATGGGCATGCGTGCGGCAGGTGCGCGGTGACAGACCTAGCCTGTATTTAAACAGGCTAAGGTCACTAGTGCATTATATTTTTTTATTGTGGATCTATGCAGCTTTGACATCTTTAGCAGTGCTTTACAAAGTACATAGTGATGTCACAAAGTGGCTCACAATCCTTTATTTTTATTTATTTTTTTCCTTTGCTTCTCATTTTCTTTTTTTTTCCCGCTAACTTCACTAGGCAGAGACGCATATGAGATTCTGCCTAGTGTGTTCCTACCCTAAATCAGCTTAAATGCCCAACCGACAAGGAAGAGGCTTCACTACAACGCTCTCAATATTTGGCTGGGTGACACCTCATGGTTTGCAATAACAAGTGAATGTACAGAAAAGAAATGAGCCAAAATTTAAAAAGGTAAAAGCAGCCTCAGAGAGCAGATTGTAGAAAAGTAGGAGCCCCTAGTAAAGTGAATGAAAGAAGGAAAAGGATAAAAAAAAAGCTTACTGCCATATGCAGAGGACTAATTTATGCTTAAAGGTAGCCATACACTGGTCGATATGCCATCAGATTCGACCAACAGATAGATCCCTCTCTGATCGAATCTGATCAGAGAGGGATCGTATGGCTACCTTTACTACAAACAGATTGTGAACCGATTTCAGCCTGAAACCGTTCACAATCTGTTGTGGTGGTGGTGCTGCCGCCGCTCCCCCCCCTCCCCAGAGCTCCCTCTACTGTTTAAACTTCCTGTCAGGCTAGAAGAAGTGAAGCATGCCGGAGACCAGACCAGCGTGGGGACGGAGCAGCGGTGACCGGGGTCAGTCGTGCCGATGTATATTCCCCTGCTCCCTCCCCCCCCCCCCCGCCAGCCAATCAGGGTGATCAGCTGTCATAGGCTTCAGCCTATGACAGCCGATCACTCCCCAGTCTCAGGAGGGGACAGCCGTGTCACACGGTTGTCCCCAGTACAGCGCTGCTGCCGATCTCAGCGCTGTACATGCAAATAGACGGTGGTCGCACCGCCGCTCGGAGACTGAAGAGGGGGCGGAGCTCCTTCCCCCCCCCCCCCCCCCCCCCCGAGCAGGTGATGCGCGCACAGCCTGCGCATGATCTCCTGCAAAATGCAGCCCCAGGACTTGATGTCGATTGGCGTTGGGCGGTCCTGGGGCTGCCGCCGCCGCGACCGCCCATTGGTGTGGGGCGGTCGTTAAGTAGTTAAGAAAGATTCAACCTCGTACCAAGGTTTTGTAGGCAGGATCTGGACTCCCTTAGACGAGTGATGTCATCCCGCCCCGTCGCCATGGCGATGGGGGAAGCCCTTCAGGAAAACCCGTTCTTTGAACGGGATTTCCTGATCAAAGATCGCCGGAGGCGATCGAAGCAGGCTGGGGGATGCCGCTGGACAGCGGCTATCATGTAGCGAGCCCTAGGCTCGCTACATGATATAAAAAAAATATATATATTTTAAAAATGGTGTTGCGCTGCCCCCTGGCGGTTCCTAATAGACCGCCAGGGAGGTTAAAGCAGATTTCAGAGCGATTCTAGGCGTTTAGAGCGGTTTTCTAAACCTGCCTAGCCGTTTTTGGAGCGTTTTTGTGTAGCAGATTACAAAATGTTACAGTAAAGCTGTTACTGAGCAGCTACTGTAACAAAAACGCCTGGAAAACCGCTCTGATCTAGCGTTTTTCAGAGCAATTTTCCACTTTCCTATACTTTAACATTGAGGCAGAAACTCCTCAGAAATCTAAGAAATGCTGCAGCCCCTGAGTTTGCGTTTGTGGAAAAACGAACTGCTCTGGTGTGCACTATCCTATTCACTTTTATTAGCCAAGCGGTTTTTCCCTTCAAACGTTTTAAAAACGTTCCAGAACCGCTCTGGTGTGCACCAGCACATAGTGTGAACGAGCCCTTAGGGGGTTGAGGCCTCTTTCACAGTGCGATATTAATGTCGCACGTTAGAAAATGTTTCAACGCAGACTAACGCACAGTAATACTAAGTCTGTGCGACATTCACAGTACACACGTTGCGTTTGGGTGTAGCGTTATTAGAAAGTACTGCATACTGTGTGTTATACAAGTTATTAGCTGCGTTGGATTGTTTGCACATGCTCAGTAATGACTTGGAAACACACTTTTCATTGCCTTTATGCTCTACCGTATGCGACGATAATGGGGCATTAAGTTGCATTGCAACTTTTTTGGGGCGGTGCAATGTAATTTACGTTGCGACTTTAACGTCGCATCAAATGCAACATCCTACTGTGAAAGAGGCCTTCGTTTTATCCAGAAAATGTTTTGTTTTTGTTTTTTGTACTTGAGTTCTGTTCTTAAAGCGGTCTAACACCCAGCATTACAACTTTGCTTTAAAAGATTGCTTACAGCTTAGAAACTATTATGCCAGATTTTTGTAAGCAGAAATTCACTGAATGGGTTAAACATGACATTATAGTGTTGCATTTAGCTTGAAATCCGCATCCGTGCTTAGGTTAAAGGTCCGTACACACACCGGACTGGACTGGAGGCAACGACGGGTCTGTCGTCACCTCCTGCTGGGTGGGCGTTCCAGCGACAGTCCGGCGTGTGTACAGTCAGTCTCCAGACTGATACGGCTGTTTCTGAGCGATCCGCCCGGCGGATCGCTCAGAAACAGCCGTATCAGTCCGCTGACAGTGCGTACACACGCCGGACTGTCGTTAGAACGCCCACCCAGCGGGAGGTGACGACGGACCCGTCGTTGCCTCCAGTCCGGCGTGTGTACGGACCTTTAGTTGCAAATGTATCTTTGTTTGGAATGCAAATAGACCTCTGAAAAGCCTGTCTGGGAAGCCCTCTTTGTTCTCTCAGAGGTGTTTGTTTATTTACATTGTAAATAGATACATTTGTATCTAAACCTCAGCATGGAGGAGGATTTCTAGCCAAATGCAGCACTAAAATGTCATGTTTAATCCATTCAGTGAATTTCTGCAAAAAAAAAAAAACTGGCATAATAGTTTCTAAGCTGTAAGCAATCTTTTAAAGCAAAGTTGAAATGCTGGGTGTTAGACCACTTTAAGGTCCCTCTTTGTCTTGTTTCCTGAGACAAATCGCTGAATAGTTGGAGGGATTGAAATGGGAATGCTCTTAAAGCAGACTCCAATAACTGGGAATCCCGGAGAACATTGCACATCTTTTTATCTGGATTAAGACCTGCTCTAGCAATCCAGGAGCCCTCTAAACTTGGGCCAAAATATTTAATTCTGAGCAAGGTATAATAAAGTTGATTGTCCTGAAACTCAAATAATAGTCCTTTAAATGCTAGTAGACTGGGGAATGAATGCATTTTTTGGCCAAACCTCCTTATTTGTGGATTCCAGGATAAACCTTGGTTGTCTGCCATATATTGGAGTTCCAACTCTGTTCTTAGCTCAGATTCTGTTCCTATTCCCCAATCCTATACTTTGGACAAATATACGCTGCTTTGCAATATTTAGCTAGATCTGGGACTGTCAGTCCACCTGAATTCCTATCTATAGGATCAGTAGTAAAATTATTTTTAATGCATTTAAAGGGAAAATCGGATCCCTTATCTCGCTCTTTAACTGGTACGAGATTGGGTGTAAAACCAACAGTTTCTAGTTTCACAGTGTAATAGACCGTAACCTCCCTTTTATGCTCATTGAAGAGATCATTCCCAGTAAGGCCCACAATTCCACAGAATCCACATATAGGCATATAGGTGGATAAGAGTAAGTGTAACCCTACACACACTGATTTTCCCATTCTACTCCCTGCAGATTAGATCACTAATCATTCTGGATGGGAATCCATTCCTTTAAATGTTCGATTCGAACAAATTCAATCAATAATTTATGTAAACTTTGGATCAGACAAGACAGAAAATGTAGGTCAATCGGGGTTGAGGCAGGAATGGTGGATGATCGATGGGCTACAGCATTTAATTGCATCGAACAGAGCAATGTTGTGGTTTGATATATCCTTTTTTTTATTTTTTTATTTATTCATTTATTTTTTTTAATTTAATAAAAATTGATGATCTGTCTGTGGTAGGAATCTATTCCTTCTAAAGGGAATCAATCGTTTTGGAATTTTGGAAATCTTTGCCAGCATTACTAGGAGGAGAAAGTAAGCAAGCAGCTTGGAGGTTGGCTTAAAAACTTGCTTTGGATAGTGACAAGGAGTAAACAAGGAGTGGACAAGAATATGGAATTCAAAAGCCATTAAGACTAGTGCAGGAGCCGGGGGGCGTGGCTAGCCGCGATGGTGTGAGGACGTCTTCTCCGTCTGCTCTCCCGATCCGAGCACTACGCTGAGCATTCTCCACCTCTGCAGCCCAGCAGCGACGGCGAAAAGTGACGGATCCTTCTCCCCAGCTCCCACTCATCACACAGACACCTCTCCTGTGCAGATCGGCGGCGGACATTAGCCGCACATACACAGGCCGCAGAAGCCGGGACCTCTATTTCTACTCAGAGCCGGACCAGGCTCCACAAGTAAGTGCTGGCAGCCCCAAGACTGTGTTACTCACCCTCCCAAGGCACAGCACACATCTCCCCAGGAACCAGCATGACAAAATACGGGCCACCCCTCACCCCTGCTGAAAAACTAGCCCGTTTTGCCCATGGGGAAAATCAAGAAGACACTGACTCCTGTCGTCAAGATGGCGCTGACTCCTGCCATGAGGATGAGGGGGGAGAGGCTGCACCACCTGCTACTGCCCCAGATTCTGCTATATTAGCAGACAACATAGCGCAAGAGACTCTGAAGCCTAAAAAATCTAGGCAGCGGAAAAAGAAAGGTGAAAGTGACGAGCAGGCTCAAGGGCTGCAGGAGGAGGAAGGGAGTGATAGAGCCATCTCGTGCAGAAATAATGGACGCCATAAAATCTCTGCAAATTAATCTTACTTCTCGTCTTGATACCATACACACTGAGTTATCGTTTGTCAACCATGACTTGGCTAATTTGAGAGATAGCACTAGGGAAACAGAGTGAGTGCAGTAGAAGACACTGAGACCTCTTCAGTCCTCCTTAGATGATATGCAAAAAGTGTCGGAAGGTCACACATTCAAGTTGGACGATTTAGAAAATTGTTCTCGGCGTTCCAATTTGCGTTTTTGTTGGAATACCTGAAAAAGCTGAGGGAACTCACCCGGAAATATTTCTAGAAAACTGGCTGAAGGAATCTCTCCCAGACATGCAACTTTCTCGTGCTTTCAGCATAGAGCATGCACATCGGGTCCCTGGGGGCCCTCTGAAACCTGGATCTGTACCAAGACCTATGGTTGCCAAACTACTTAACTATCGGGATAAAATTGAAATCCTGAGGGCAGCCCGGAACGTCCCTGATTTACAAATTAACGGTGTTAAAGTTTCCATATACCAAGACTACTCTGCTGAGATTCAGTGCAAAAGGGCCACTTTTTTTCGCGCTAAACAAAGTCTACGTGAAAATAGTGTTGAATACAGCATGATGTTTCCTGCTAAACTTAGGGTCCAACATAATGATAAAGTCATTTTTTTTTCACCGACCCGGGAGAAGCCATAAAGTGGATGGAACTTCAGGGCATGGCGATAGCTCGGCCAGCTAGAGGCCCTAAACGTTAAATTGTACTATCCAACAGATAGTGGATACGTAAACCTCAGCGCTATTCAATCGCCTCAATCCTTCCCCTGCAGCCTGCAGACACCCAGTGCTCAAACGGGATAGATAGATAGATAGATAGATAGATAGATAGATACAGATGTTCAATGTGTTTATATGAATAGGTAAAACGAAATATCTGATGCTGTGGGCCAAATCATACTTTTAGTAATACAGTAAGAAAGTCTCGGACCGGGACAGGCTATACCACAAGTTATCTTCATTATTAGTTCAGGTGTTTGGGGTACCGAGGCTTCCCGTAGGTTGGTATGGGGGGCAGGGTGGGTTGTGGGTGGGCTCTGTTATGAGTACATTTGGGCCAACGGTAGACATGCATGTGGAAATCTACTGTACACTATTAAACACATGGAAGTACAGGAATATGGGCAGTTCAGCAGCCATCCATGGTACAGCTTAAATTGATGACATGGAATGTCAGAGGTCTAAATAATAAAATCAAGCGTAAATTGGTTTTTGATTATATTAAACAGTCTCCGCATATCATATGCTTGCAGGAATCTCATATAACTGGAGCTAGAGCCATAACTATTAAAAAGCCATGGATCTCTAATTATCTCGCCCACTTCTCTTCATACTCATACTTCATATGTATGTATGTATGTATATATGTATATGTGTATATATATATGTATATGTATGTGTATAGATCTATCTCTATCTCTCCATTCTCTACTAACTTTTTGGAACAGATTTCCTGCAAGCTACATGATATACTAAAGGGTCCTTAAATAGTTGCTGGGGATTTTAATGCTGTCATAGACCCTGGACTAGATAGGTTGAGCAGAGGAGGTAGAACATATTCAACACTATTAAATTGGATGGACACCTATGGGTTGGTAGATATTTGGAGATGGAAATTTTCCAAAAAGAGGGAATATACATGCTACTCAGATACCTATGGAACGTTATCTAGGATCGATATGGTGATGGGCACTGCGGACGTTCTTTCCTGCGTCCAGTGTTCAACACCTGATACACGGTACATCTGATCACACACCTATACTCTGCTGTCTTAAAATTCAGGGTCCTCGTGAATCGGGGCTGTGGTGAATGGGGCCTTGGTGGCTAGAGGAACAGATAGTTTTTCAAGAGTGTAAAGAGGGATACCAGCGCTACTGGAATGAAAATGAGGGGTCAGTAGACTTGCTGGGATGCAGGAAAGGCTGTTTTGAGGGGCATTTTTAGAGCTTCCTTTTCGGTAATCAGGAATAATGAGACAGCCCTGCAAACCTACTATGAGAATGAGTCTGCTGCCAGTAAAGACCAGCTCACAGCGAACCCATCTCCAGAAAACTATGCAACGTGGAAAGTAGCTAGGAGAAAATTTTGAATTTAAGCTATTGGATAGAGCCAAACGTTGGGATTTAATACATACACAACAATTTGAATTGGGTAACAAGTGCAGTAAGGTTTTGGCCTGTCTCCTAAGAAGTAATTCCGACACCTCTGCCATTCCGAGGGTCATTGATTCTAAAGGGGAAATTTGTACATTATCTCAAAACATAGCTGAAGCCTTTCAAGAATCTTATTCTAACCTGTATTCATCCAAACTAGGGGAGGAAGATGAACAAATTGGCATATTTCTTGGCGATTTGGATCTGCCAACTCTGTCCCCTGACGCAGTAATGGCACTGGATGCATCAATATCTACTGAGGAGATAGAGCTGACCTTGATGTCCTTCAATAGGGGGAAAGCCCCAGGATTGGATGGAATTCCAATAGTGGTATATCAAAAACAAAGCTTTCATGATACCCCGACTCCACACTTTATTTAAATGCATAGGTGAATGTCAAAATGTTCCCACCTCTATGAGAGAGGCATTAATAGTACTTCTGTTGAAGCCAGGCAAACCACCGGAGCTATGCGAATCATATCGCTCCATTTCCCTAATGAATAATGATATGAAAATCTTGGGTAAGATTCTGGCGAACCGGCTGCAGAAGTTTATTCAGTTGATCATACATCCGGATCAGACTGGATTTATTCCTGGTAGATCTACCAAACTAAATATTCGTCGATTATTCTCTAATCTTCAATTTCCCCACACTAATTCTGGGTCACAAATTATTCTATCGTTGGATGCCAACAAGGCATTCGACTCTATAGAATGGCCTTTTTTAATTAAAGCACTACAGAAATTTGGATTTGGGGACGGTTTTGTTCGCTGGTTCCAGATTCTTTATAATGCCCCCACAGCCAGACTCCGTGTAAATAGCCATATTTCGGAACCATTTCAGATTCTTAGAGGTACCCGCCAAGGGTGCCCCCTGTCACCTTTTCTTTTTTTCCATTGCACTAGAACCATTGGTGCAAACAATCAGAGAGTCACCCAGTATTACTGGTTTTAAAATTAATAAAATTGAACGCATTTCATTATATGCAGATGACATGCTCATATATTTAGCCGATCCAGATACCTCGCTATCCGCAGTTTTGAAGATTTATGATGACTTTGGCAGCATTTCGGGCCTAAATATTAATTGGATGAAATCTATTCTATTTCCCCTGGATGATTTTGATAGATCCGTTATATGTAATAACTCTAAACTTATTGTTGTAGATAAATTCAAATACTTAGGTGTATGGGTACAAAGGGACAATACCAAATATATAAAGGAGAATCTTTATCCAGCCCTTAACCATGTTGAGCAAAAACTAAAAACTTGGAACTCTTTACCCCTAAATTTATATGGCAGAGTACATTCTGTTAAAATGTTTATAGCTCCTAAACTGTTATACCTTTTACAAATGGCACCTGTATGGGTTCCTCAATCCTTTTTTTTTTTAAAAAAAATTGATTCTTTGATAACAACTTTCATATGGTCTGGCTCTCAACCTAGAATTTCATTAGCAACTCTTAGAATGCCTGTTGATCAAGGTGGTATGGCCTTACCTCATTTGTTTATATACTATTTGGCAACGCAATTTACCCCCATACAGGGCTGGCTGGGGGAGGACACTAGTCTTCAAACTGAAACGGACATTGCCACCTCCTATGAGGCGCTTTGTGGGGCAATATATAGGTCAGGTGTTCCTATCAAGCAAGCCGGGTTACAGCTTATAAATAATACGATTAAAGTATATAAAAAGGCAGGGAGGATAGTACATGTAGATGAGGAACGGATATCCCCCAGTGCTCTGCTCTGGTTTAACAGAAATCTGCCTGAATTGCTGCCATTGTCTGATGTTAATTTCTGGCGACGGTATGGTATAAAGTATGTGCACCAGCTTTTTCTGGGTGGTCAATTTAAAGAATTTTCTAAATTTCGTTAGGAGTTCGGTATCCCCCAATGGTCCAGGTTTTTATATTTTCAACTTCGTCGTGCTCTCCAATCACAAATGGGGCTGGCTAATGTTAAGGTGCAGCCTTCTACCCTGGAATTATTGCTACTGAACAGGGACAAAGATAAGCTGATATCTAAATATTATAATTGTCTCTTGATGTATTCACAGGAAGGAAAAGCTCAATCTATACGTGACAAATGGCAGATAGAAGGGTCTCCTCTGACATCTGATGCATGGGAAGAGATAGCAGAGACATATCATAAAACCATGATCTCCTCTAGGGATAAAGTCACTCAGCTTAAATTGCTCCATCAGATCTACTATGCCCCATCTAGATTAGCTCGAATCAGCATTCTTCATAGTGACCACTGTTTTAAAGGGATACTGTAGGGGGGTCAGGGGAAAATGAGTTGAACTTACCCGGGGCTTCTAATGGTCCCCCGAAGACATCCTGTGTTGGCGCAGCCACTCACCGATGCTCCGGCCCCGCCTCCAGTACACTTCTGGAATTTCGGACTTTAAAGTCAGTAAACCACTGCGCCTGCGTTGCCGTGTCCTCGCTCCCGCTGATGTCACCAGGAGTGTACTGCGCAGACACAGACCATACTGGGCCTGCGCTGTGCGCTCTTGATGACATCAGCGGGATCGAGGACACGGCAACGCAGGCGCAGTGGTTTTCTGACTTTAAAGTCAGAAATTCCAGAAGTGAACTGGAGGCGGGGTCGGAGCATCGGTGAGTGGCTGCGCCAACACAGGATGACTTCGGGGGACCATTAGAAGCCCCGGGAAAGTTCAGCTCATTTCCCCCCCCCCCCCCCTCCTACAGTATCCCTTTAAATGTGGGAATGCAGCAGCCGATTTTTCTGCATTGTGTGTGGTTTTGCCCATTAGTCCAACAATATTGGAAGTCAGTGACACATTTTATTCAATCTAAATTGAATTTGCCAGTGGTACTCTCGGCCTATCCATGTTTATTGGGAATTTTATCCGATATCAGTTGCAATAAGTATAAAAAGAGATTACTTAGAATACTACTCTTCTACGGAAGGAAATGTATTTTACTAAAATGGAAATTGCAAGTACTACCTACATTGAATGAATGGAAATCCCTGGTAAATTCAAATATATCACTTTATAAACTTACATATCAAGCTCGTGGGCAATTCTCTATATTTGACAAAATTTGGGGATGCTGGGTAGACTCGATGGATACGATAATTCCACACCTAGATATAACTGCCTCGATACAAGACCTTTATAGATGGTGAACTGTATTTATTAGATATGTCTCTATGCTAATTTAATTGGCTCCGCCGAATAACTTTTGACCGCTGACATTCAAGATACGTTTTATATCTCTGTGCTATGTAAAACTGTGCTAATTTCTTTTTCAGTTGAGATGTCTTTATCCTGCACTGTTGTTGTGATATACCATGATGTACAGTCTGAATTATCTCGTACCCGAATGTACTCTGGGTTATTTGTTAAAGGGACACTTAAGTCAAACAAAAAAAAATGAGTTTTACTCACCTGGGGCTTCCAATAGCCCCCTGCAGCTGTCCGGTGCCCTCGCCATCTCCCTCCGATCCTCCTGGCCCCGCTGGTAGCCACTTCCTGTTTCGGTGACAGGAGCTGACAGGCTGGGGACGTGAGTGATTCTTCGCGTTCCTGGCCACAATAGCGCCATCTATGCTGCCATAGCATATATCATATACCATATAGCAGCATAGAGGGTGCTAATGTGTCTGGGAAAGTGAAGAATCACTCGCGTCCCCAGCCTGTCAGCTCCTGTCACCGAAACAGGAAGTGGCTGCCGGCGGGGCCAGGAGGATCGGAGGGAGATGGCGAGGGCACCGGACAGCTGCAGGGGGCTATTGGAAGCCCTAGGTGAGTAAAACTCATTTTTTTTGTTTGACTTAAGTGTCCCTTTAATTGTCTGTTGGCTTTTGCCTTTAAAAAATCAATAAAAATTCTCTGTTAAAAAAAAAAGACTAGTGCAGCAGCCAGTAGGAAATATTTAGAAGTGAAAAGTCCTTCTTCTCTTAAATCTTATGCAGGGCTGTGGAGTCGGAGTTGAGGAGTTGCAGTCAGAGCTGTTTTGGGTACCTGGAGTCAAGTTGGTGGTTTCATAAACTGAGGAGTCAGAGTTGTAGTCGGATAATTTTTGTACCGACTCCACAGCCCTGGTCTTAAGTTCAAGCAGGTACTTGGCAATCACATTATATTACACAGATTAAAGCATGGCACTGGGGTTCAACAGACATAAGTAATACATTGCTGCTAGCTAAGTGAGCTGCATTACCTGATAGAGAAGTCCAAATTAAGCTGTAACAGTCATTTCTCTCATCACAACCAGCCCCTCCTCTCCAGAGTATTTTTATTATGTGGGCTCTAAACTGTAAATACTGATGGTAACATGAGACTAATAAGGAAACTGCTTCTGTCCTGCTAAATAACCTTCAGCTCTCCCTCTCACCATACATCTGTCCCACTGCATCATGCTAAATGTTTTTTCAGCTGACACAGCCAGCCTTCCTGTACTCTTATGTCTGCACCAGTGTGAACTGAGGGTGACATCACTTATTTCAACTTTTATGATTAGCTATAAGAGCAGAGTTGGCAGCACTGGAAGTGTGAGAAAGACCTATCTTTAAAATATTGTTGCACCGGTAGATTTAATTACAGTTGTAATACACTGAATACCTTTCAAATTTTTAGCTACCTGGCTCCTGTGGTTTTGCTTTTTTTTTTAAAAAAACCTATCCAGCCCATGGTTAACATTGCCTTGTTTGTGCTTTTTTTTTTTTTTTTTTTTTTTTTTTTTTTTTTTTTGCTAGCTCTCTTGGAGGGATTGACTTAATTTGGTCTACACCACTGTTTTAATCTTTGATCTTAAAGGACACATCAGGAGAATATGAGACCTACTTACCTGGGGCTTCCTCCAGCCCCTGGAAGGCTATGTATACCTCACCACAGCTCTGTTCCAAGCCGGTGTCCCAGGTTCCTCTCCGTAGCAGTTGTCAACCTGGCAAGGTCAGCAGCTACTGCGCATGTGCGAGTGTGCGGCCGTGCTGCCCACTATCGCTCTCCCGTCGATGGGAGTTTTATGCGCCGGCTGGTTCAGACGGACGGCTGTAGGCCGTTGAGAGAATTCATTATTTTATACGTATATTTTCACGCCAGGTTCACTTCATATGACCCATAGCAAAATATGTCTATGCTTTGACTCATTCCATTGCCTTTCTCACTTTATATTTGAAACCTGATAAAACATTCTAAATCCTCTGTTTCCCTGCCTAGGTTACCTGTCTTGCGTGTGATAACAAGTCCAATACCATAGAGCCATTTTGGGACTTGTCTTTGGAGTTTCCAGAGAGATATCATTTTAATGGGAAAGAAGCTGCCTCCCAGCGATCTTGCATGCTGACTGAGATGCTGGCTAAATTCACGGAGACCGAGGCCTTAGAGGGGAAGATCTACGCCTGTGATCAGTGCAACAGTGAGTAAATGCAGTATGTATTCACCAGGATATTCTGCTCTACAAGTTTTACACCTTGTCAACACTTAACAGAGTTTAAGCTGTCTTAAAGCGCCCTGCCATGCAGTTATTTTATTAATGTAATGGCTCCCTCCAAGCCCTGCTGTGCTAGCAAGATACGTGCAAGTGACTTATGATGGGAAAGCTCTTCTAGGCTAACTACGGAGAGCTTGCTGTTCAAACTCTTTTCACCTCTGTGCCTGGCTACTCCTCTTCACCTTTCATTGTCCTGCACAGGAGAGGTGGGAGCTAAGTGGCAGGCCAGCCATGATACCGCCTGCATTCTGATTGTAAGTGGTGGTGAATAAAAGTCTGGCTACGCCTCCCCTTCCAGAAAATGCATACAAACAGGAATTTTTGAACTATGGAGCTCACCAACAGCCATGTAAATGCTGCTGGCTAACCCAAAATAAAAGTATATATGAGTTAGTCTAGTGTGAGGCAAAGGAGCAATCACATAACTTCTTGTGCTTGGACAATGCAGTTTATACATGTCCAGTGATTGTCCACTTCATCTACTCTTGAGAGTCAAGTCAAAGGCTAAAGTTAACAGAGTTTTTTTTTCCTCAGATATGCTATGAGCAATTGGAAAACTGCCAGCACGATTTGAGTTCACATTCACTTCAAAGCTATCAGCAATAAATGCAAGCTTTAAAGTGGACCCGAAACTCTTGTACAGGACAGAAGGAAAACATAGAGAAATGCACCCTGTGTGTATTCAGAGTTTAGGCTCTCTAATGCTACATACACACTTGAGATAAAAGTCTTTGGAAAAGGCAAGACCACAGACCAATTATACCCCCCTTCGATGTAGTATGAGAGCATACTCTACACAGTCTATTCTATTGAGCTGCACTCCTTATCAGATAACAATCTTTGCAAGATGCTGTACACATTCAAAAGATCAGTATCTGCAAAAGATCCGTTCCTGCAAAATGCATTCATAGTCTGAGATCTGCAGATCCTCATACACACCTTTGTTTAACAGACATTCATCTGCAGATCAGATCCACCAGGATGGATCTTCAGATGATTGTCAGATATGCAGATGTTTACCTGTTGCTGTGTGCTACCCGTTACATCCCTGCGGTGCATATGCCACCTACCGTAATTATGCCTGGGCCTATTTATTGGTCATATAGGCAGTGAGCATCACGACAATATGCAGAGCATGCTGCTCTTTAAAATGTTGTTGCTGCTGTTGGGTAAATATTAGTCACACTTTGCAGTGTGCTTCCAGCTGCGTAGTACAGTATGCATAGGGATTTCAGAAGATTTAAGTACTGTATATACTCGCAAGCAAGCCGACCCGCATATAAGCCCCCCCAACTTTTTCCTGAAAAACCAGGAAAAAATGATTGACCCTCATATAAGCCGGGGGTAAGAAATGCTGGCCGTGTGATTTCCCCCCCCCCCCCCCCCCCCCCCAGTGTGTCCCAGTATAGTTAGTATAGTGCTCAGTATGGGTTGGAAGTGCCAAGTACAGCTAGTATAGTGCCCAGTACAGCTAGTAAAGTGCCCAGTATAGCTAATATAGTGCCCAGTATAGCTAGTATAATGCCCTAGTATAGTGCTCAGTATAGGTAGGTAGTGCTCAGTATAGGTGGGTAGTGCTCAGTATAGCTAGTATAGTGCACAGTATAGGTAGTATAGTGCTCTGTATAGCTAGTATAGTGCTCAGTATAGTGCCCCAGTATAGCTAGTATAGTGCCCAAGTATAGCTAGTATAGTGCCCAAGTATAGCTAGTATAGCGCCCAAGTATAGCCAGTATAGTGCCCAAGTATAGCCAGTATAGTGCCCAAGTATAGCTAGTATAGTGCCCAAGTATAGCTAGTATAGTGCCCAAGTATAGCTAGTATAGTGCCCAAGTATAGCTAGTATAGTGCCCAAGTATAGCTAGTATAGTGCTCGGTATAGGCAGACAGTGCCCCCCGCCTCACCCGGCGCTGCTATTAGCTTACCCTGCGACTTCCAATAGTCGATCTCTCTCTCGATCTCTCTCTCTCTATCTCTCGATATCTATCTCTCTCTCTCTATCTCTCGATATCTATCTCTCTCTCTCTCGATCTCTATATCTCTCTCTCTCTCGATCTCTATATCTCTCTCTCTCTCGATCTCTATATCTCTCTCTCTCTCTCTCGATCTCTATATCTCTCTCTCTCTCGATCTCTATATCTCTCTCTCTCGATCTCTATATCTCGATCTCTCGATCTCTATATCTCTCTCTCTCGATCTCTATATCTCTCTCTCTCTCGATCTCTATATCTCTCTCTCTCTCGATCTCTATATCTCTCTCTCTCTCTCGATCTCTATATCTCTCTCTCTCTCTCGATCTCTATATCTCTCTCTCTCTCTCTCTCTCGATCTCTATCTCTCTCTCTCTCTCTCTCTCTCTCTCTCTCTCTCTCTCTATATATATATATATCTCTCTCTCTCGATCTCTATATCTCTCTCTCTCGATCTCTATATATCTCTCTCTTTCGATCTCTATATCTCTCTCTCTTTCGATCTCTATATCTCTCTCTCTCGATCTCTCTCTCTCGATCTCTCTCTCTCTCGATCTCTCTCTCTCTCGATCTCTCGATCTCTCTCTCTCTCTCTCGATCTCTCGATCTCTCGATCTCTCTCGATCTCTCTCTCTCTCTCTCTCTCTCTCTCTCTCTCTCTCTCTCTCTCTCTCTCTCTCTCTCTCTCTCTCTCTCTCTCTCTCTCTCTCTCTCTCTCTCTCTCTCTCTCTCTCTCTCTCTCTCTCTCTCTCTCTCTCTCTCTCTCTCTCTCTCTCTCTCTCTCTCTCTCTCTCTCTCTCTCTCTCTCTCTCTCTCTCTCTCTCTCTCTCTCTCTCTCTCTCTCTCGTGGGCGGAGAGTCTTTGGAAATGGGCGGTCCTCAATGGTGTATATTTGCTGCAGTGTAGCAGGAAGTGGGCCTCATCCTCCAGGACCCCCTGGTCACATTGCCTGCACAGTCTCTCCTCCCGGGGCTTCCATGTCTGTCTGTGTCGTCCTGTCTCTATCTCCAGGTTGTGGGCGCTCAGACGGTACAGGCTCAAGGCCTGTCTATCTTTGTGTTGGTGTAGCCTCTCCAGATATGGAGCCATTGTGTACTCCCTCTGTAGTGATTGGTAGATAGTGAGTTTCTGGGAGTTCTTTATGTCGCTTCTCCATTCCTCTAGGTATCGGTCCTTGCAGCTTTCTATCATTCCTTTTATTTGGGCTTTTGTCAGCCTGTGTTGGTGGTCTTGGCTGGGCTGGCAGTTGTCACTTTGTTTCAAAGCGCGTGGTATGGCCTCCCCACCCTGGCTCAGTGAGGCTTTATGGTGGTAAGTGCTGGGGTTGCTGCTCTGTATATGCGCCCAGTATGAGAGCGCCCTCTGCTAGATAGTCAGCCATAGTGGAAATCTGCCTAGCTCTGCCCGTCAAGCTGAGTTCGAAGTGCTGCGATGGACTTAGAGAAGATACTTGCAGAACTCTAGATGGAAGATATCTGTTGGGCTGGAGTCCCATTTTGATTGGTCAGGGTAGGTGACCGGGCCCCATACCTCACTGCTATAGAGCAGGATTGGGGTGATGATGCTGTTGAATATCTTTACCCAGACTCTCACCGGTGGTTTTAGGTGGTAAAGTTGCCTTCTGATGGCATAAAACGTTCTGCAGGCTTTTTCCTTCAGGGCCTCTACTGCTGGTTTAAAGCTCCCCATTTGGTTAATTTCCAGCCCCAGGTAGGTGTAACTGTTTGTGGTCTCCAGTGGGCAGCCATTTAATTTAAATGAGGAGGTGGGCATTTTTAGATTTTTTTTTTTCTCTGGAACACCATCACTTTTGTCTTCTTTGGGTTGATGGGCAGTGCCCTTGTGGTGCAGAAACTCTCCAGTACTGCCAGGCTGTCCTGTAGGCCCCTTTCTGTTGGGGAGAGCAGCAGGAGATCTGCATACAGCAGGAACTTCACCTCGTGGTCTTGCAAGAGGAGGCCTGGTGCTGGGGAGGATTCCAGGGCTACAGCCAGTTGGTTAATGAATATGTTAGAGCGTTGGACTCAAACTGCAGCCCTGCCTGACTCCTCGACCCTGTTTGAAGAACGCGCTTCTCTTCCCGTCCACTTTCACACTGCATTGGTTCCCAGTATATCAACTCTTGATGACATCATAGATTCTACCTCCTATTCCGCTCTCTAGGAGTTTTAGGAAAAGGCCTGTGTGCCACACCGAGTCAAACGCCTTCTTAAAATCCACAAAGCAAGTGTGTACTTTGCCGCGTGAGCTGTGGACATGGGTCTTGATAAGGCTGTGCAGTGTGTAGATGTGGTCGGTTGTGCGGTGGTTTGGCATGAACCCAGCTTGGCTTTTGCTGAGTACGTCCTGCTGTGTGAGGAAGGAGAGGATCCTTTTGATGATGCTGTTAAACTGTTTCCCCAGTGTACTGCTGACACAGATTCCTCTGTAGTTTGCTGGATCGTATCTGTCCCCATTCTTGTAGATTGGTGTTATGAGGCCTTCACTCCAGGCCTGAGGAAAGGAGCCTGCACTCAGGATAAGGTTGAATAGTCTTGCGAGTGCCTCATGTATGTCCGGGGGGCTGTATTTGATCATCTCTGGCAGGATGCCATCGGTACCGCTAGCCTTCTTACATTTTATCAGATTTGTTCTTTCTCTTATTTCCTCCATCGTGATTGGTGTATCCAGAGGGTTTTGAAAGTCCTTGATTGTCTCCTCCATATCCTTCAGCTTTGCGGCTATTTGTTTCTGTTCCAGGGTTTGGGTATTTTCTGGGATGTCTTTGTAGAGGTCCCTTTTCTTGGTCTTTGTCCCAATGTGGTTCCAGGTCTCCCAGAATGAGTTGTCTTGGAGGGAGTCCTCCAGCTGTTGGAGTTTGTGGGAGATCTGGTTCTGTTTTTTCCGCCTGAGGGTGTCTTTATATTGTCTCTGTAGGTGGTCATGGGCTTCCCTTAGGTCCTGGTTGTTGGGGTCTCTGTGCTTTTGGTTAGAGGCTGACCTTAGAGAATTACGTAGAGCCTTGCACTCACTGTCAAACCATTTTTGGGACTGTTTATTTGTGGATCTCTTAAAGTTGGTCTGCTTGAGGCCGGCGAGTACTGCCATGTTATATAGGATGTTGCTGAAGTCCTTCACTGCATGGTTGACACCTTGTTGGTTTGGTTCATATAAGTTGGTATGAAAGTTTGTCAGCAGTTCTTGGATTTTGGCAGTGTTGGTCATGTTGGTGAATTTGATGGCAGACTCTTTGGGCCATTTGAAGGATGGTGGCAGCTTGTAGAGACCGGTCCGGTGATCTCTCTCGATATCTCGATCTCTCTCTCAATATCTCGATCTCTTTCGATATCTCTCGATATCTCTCTCTCGATCTCGATCTTCCATTTCTCAAGTACCTTTTTAGCTAGGACTGGTAATCTGTCTTATAATTCCTTTGAAGTATACATAGTTCCTATGTACTGTAAAGACAATCCATTGGAAAAAAGGCCAATTAAAATATATATACGATTTTAAATGGGTCTTATACATCAAGTAAGTCTCCTTGTATCCTTAAATGGGAGGCTGACATGTAAGTTCTCTGTTGGAGAAGGGGCGGGCTCACTGCTGCCAGACACATTCTAAAAATAGTATGCATTTCTCCACTTTGGAGTCTTCCCTTAAACCCTTACACCAAATTTACTAAATGCCTGAAAGGCTTTATAGGCTAGAAAAAGACAGAAATGAAACCGAGAGCTGAATATAGTGTAGTATTTCAAACAGTTGTTGGTGCAATGTAAGAAAGTATGATGTTAGACTCACAAACGCGGGTTTGTCGCAAAGGCAACCACTGGAAAGGCAGGTAAGGAGAATTTTGACCTGACCCCACTCAGGTAATAAGTCACTCTCTGTAGTCAGGAAGAAAATGGGGATGCACCGCTCCACCCAGGGTGGACTAGATCAATTACGAGACAGTTATAACAAAGGCCCCAAACATGAGTAAAATAATGATAGAGGCGCTTGGCCACTTTATAGACCAAAACACTCTGTTCTCCAAACCTATTGCTTGATGAAGGGGGATAGTGACCCGTGAAACGCATTGCATATTTGGAGCTTCTTAATAAATTGTTACTGTAACTTATAGTAAAGTCTCGTTGTCCGGTTCTTGTCCATCTGAGGGAGGTGAGTCCACCAACTTCCCCCTTTTTAAACGGATTTTAATTATTTTACTATTGTTTGACGCCTCTGTTATACCTGTCTTGCAATATATAGGCTAGATCAATCTAGCACCCCGTTTTAGAGAATGTGGGACCATTGGCACTCTGTGGCACACCTTGTGCCAGCCTGTTAAGCCAGCACCTATTCAGTAGGAGACCTTAGGCAAGTCTCCATAACACTGCTACTGCCTATAGAGTGTGTCCTAGTGGCTGCAGCTCTGGTGCTTTGAGTCCATCAGGAGAAAATCGCAATATAAATGTTTTGTCTTGTGGGCTTGCCTTAGAGCACAGGCTTACTGGCTACTGTCTGTTTGAGAGATACTGATATCCTCTCTTGCCAGATTCTATTTAGACCAACTGGGATTTTACTGGGAGCTAAACACCCTAAACTTGCATTTCCTACATACAGTCTCTTCCAGAAGATAGTTTCTACTGCTAAGAGCATACTAGCCTGAAATTGGAAGTCTTCAAAGGATGTGTTCTCCTTAGTTTCCAGAATTCTGTTGGCTGCACATATCTCTGTTAAAGTTAAACAATATGCAAGGATTTGGTGCATCATGGGTTGCAAGGCTGGAGAATTCGGGCCTTTCTCAGTTTTTACACTTGTTTTGACTGGTACTTTTTATAACAACCTACACTTTTGGTAGAAGTAGATACCGCTCTACCCCCAGTACTGGGCAGTGCTAGGACCTGGAAGCCTGAATCCACAAGACAAATTGAAGAAGGAATGGTCCGCACATGCAGGGCTGTGGAGTCGGTCCAAAAATCCACCGACTCCGACTCCTCAGTTTAGGATTCCACCGACTCCGACTCCACGACTCCTCTAATTTGCATATTACAATTTTGTTGATTAAAAGTATGTAACATGAAATTCGTCTCTTAACTGCCAACGCTTAGGAATTTTACAAGACAACTGAAGTGAGAAGGATATGTAGACTACTATATTTATTCCTTTTAGACTAAAACTAGTCCTTGGTAAGAGTACTTGTAAAAGGTACAAACCGGAACAAAGAACATCTATCAGGCCCTAGGCAATATAACTGTGTGGGTACATGTAAGAATGATGTGCAGGTACTCTGCAGGGGAAGAAGGAGATTGTAAACAGACAACACCTCTGTGTTCAATGTGCACAGCATTCTCAGTGGATTCCCTGCAGCTCTGTGGGGAGTGCATATGTAAAGTATAGTACTACTGTGTAACAAAGTAAACCTGAGACAGATTAAATTAAAGTTTTATACATACCTGGGGCTTCCTCCAGCCGCCTTCAGGATAATCAGTCCCTCGTTGTCCTCCTCCACCACCTGGATCTTCTGCTATGAGTCCAGGTACTTGAGCCAGTCAGGCGTAGTGCGCATGCACACACTCTGCCGCCAGGAGCATACTACACCTGTGCAGCACTATTGCGCAGGTGCAGAATGTTCCCGGCTGTGGGAGCGGCATGCGGCTGGACAGCGCTGACTGGCTGAATTACCAGGACTCATAGCAGAAGATCTTGGTGGTGGAGGACAGCGAGGGACTGATTAGCCTGAAGGGGGCTGGAGGAAGACCCAGGTATGTATAAAACTTTACTTTTCATCCGTCTCAGTTACCCTTTAATTTGTAGTCACCAAACCAAATTTTAATAACATATCAAATTATTTGATTTCATCAGCAAAGGGAGTGCATACATTTGCATAAATCAGCATCAATGCAGAATTATTTCCACCTCATTGACCATCTCTATTAGTGACACGGCTACACATCAGGCTTTATACTTACAGCATAGATGTTATTTAGTATATATGAGATTCCTGTGTACACATCATATATACAGTCACAATCAGATATGTATATCTGACCTTAAAAATACGGGGACTGCTTTATTGAAGTAACTAATTTTGATTGGTTTATTTCATTTTTGTGGACTAAGCACAGCTATTACTGTATTTATACTGTATATATACATTACTTTTAATGACTTATCTGAGAAATAGAACATTTTATCATATCTTCTATTTTAATTACAGTTACAAATTCATTAGGAGTCAGTCGGTGCATTTTTTCCCGACTCCGACTCCAGGCACCCAAAATTGCCCGACTCCACGACTCCGACTCCACAGCCCTGCGCACATGTCCACTTATCTGATGACTTTATTTAGGACGTATCCAGCACCATATAGCCAAAAATCTACACTTTTGAACTGGTTCCTGGGCATGTTCTGAATACATAGCTGGCAGCCCCAGGACCGCCTAACGCTGATCGGCATAAGGTCCTTGGGGCGGGTGTTGCAGGAGATCACGCATGCTGATGCATGCACATCTCCATATGAATGACAAAGCGGAGCTCCGCCATTAGTCCCGTGCCACTGGGAGACTGTTAGACGCCGTCTAACCTGTACAGCGCTACGATCTAAGGCAGCGCTGTACTGGGGACAGCTGTGGAAGTGATCCGCTGAAGCCTATGAAAGGCGATCACGCTGATTGGCAAGTGGAGGGAAGTGAGTACAAAAAAATAGTGACATTTATTTACAAAAATAACAAATATTTGTTAAAAAAAAACTGGGGGGGGGGGGCGAGTGGTGATCAGACCCCACCAACAGAAAGCTCTGTTGGAGGGGAGAAAAAGGAGGGGGGGGGGGGGGGAAACACCTGTGGGTTGATTTGGATGGCCCTGCAGCGAGGCCTTAAGGCTGCAGTGGCCTATTTGTTAAAAAATGGTCTGATCTTTAGGGGGGTTTAACATTGTGGTCCTCAAGTGGTTAAACTGAAAAGAAAACTTGGCTTCTAAAAAATCATTTTCAGAAATAGGAGGATAGATGCAATTGTTTATCACATCAGTTTTTCACCTCTGGTTTCCTGGTTCATTTTACCAACTTTTACTTTCTGGGTGCTTAAAGGGTTTTATGACATACGATGGAAAACTAATAGTGAGGTAATTCATGAGAAGTGTTGTGAATTTATGCCATGATTGTATACATGGCATTATGCCACATCTATCTATATTTGCAGACACTTTGTGCTAACCATATTTTCTTCATGTCTTTCAGCCAAACGCAGGAAATTTTCATCCAAGCCAGTTATCCTTACAGAAGCCCAGAAACAGCTGATGGTCTGCCGACTACCTCAAGTGCTGCGACTCCATCTCAAGAGATTTAGGTAAATGGAGCATGGTGTGCAGACCTTAGAGATCATCACTTGATGTCTGCACAGGAGAATAGTGATTGCGTTTTGTGAATTTTTTTTTTTTCTTATCAAATGTTGAATTCCTCCTCAACACAGGACATGCTAGCACCCTTGGCTTATCCCACATGCCTGTACAGGAATATCTGGTCAGACAGAAAGGTTACAAGGATTGTGCTATGCACAGACTATGTCCGCAGAAGGATTTAGCACACAAGTGCACATAGTTTCCTTATATCCTGAAGAATACTTATTAATACTTATAACATGAAGAAACAGATGTGACTATGATCCTGATCCCTTTAAGCCTTTATCACGTTCTGATGTTAAACCTATATAATCTGTTTATAACCCACAAAAAGTGCTAAAATGGGGTGAGGAATGTAATTTGAGAAAAAAACTAACCCTGTATAACTTATTTTATAGTGAAACTAAAGCCTTCAGTACTAAGAGAAAGTACAGTTGACTAAAAAAAAATATATATTTAAAAAAAAAAAAAACCTCTCATACAGGGAATCCAAACTAAAAATGATCATGTCTTACACAATAATGGACATTACATTTTAATAACTGGTTGCAAGCTGAAGCCTCTCCCCTTCCATTTCCCCCTCCTCTTGCCAATACCAGTCTGTCTCGGCAAGGAGTCTGTAGGGATGTTCTGCATGCTGGGACAACTACAGTAAGACCTTCAGTATTCTGGCACAGGCAGGGATTGCTCAATGCTGGAGATTTGCATGGCGGTTGCTTGAGAATTGAAAACAACCAGCCCTAAAATAACACCTCCCCCTACACAGAGTAATGTGCAGCAGAAGTGACTACAAAACCTCCAGGTGCTGTCTTACACACTTCCTGCAGCTGCTTTGCTGGATCCCCTGTGTACAAATCCCAAAACGTTCCTGTGACACATCGGGAGCCGTACATTAACGCAGCTGGGAGCTGCAGGAAGTCTAGAAGATGGCACCTTGAGGTTTTGTAAGTTGCTTCTGCTGCGCACCGCTCTGCAAAACACTGAAGTTCGGCCCCCATTCTCCCCCTTAGGCATGCAGGTTGGTTGAGACTTCCTGGACAATTGATTTCTTGATAGTGGGAGCTTCCAGAATCGTAAACGGAAACAAAATTGCAGAAAACGAAAAATCGCATGCATTTCCATTTTTGAGAGGGTGGTAGCTTGAATTTGATGCAGTAAACCACTTATCAAAAATTTTCATCAATGGGTGAAGTTTAGCTAGATATTGTTGTACTTTCTGTTTTACGATGCTGTGGGTGCAATATGTTCATTAATTCAGTTCCTCTTTTTAAAGGGTTGTTGTTAGGAATTTTCTGTATAAAAATGTTAATTGCTAGTGTATCAAGTTACCATGGACATAACTTGTCTCTGCTCTGTGAAGTTTAAAAAGGTAATACACAAATAGGTTGCATCAAACCTGTCTGCAAAGTTATGATGCATAATCACATCTTGGAGACATCTTGGAGGCTAGGGATGCACAGTGAGATGCAAATATTTCTGAGTTGATGTAGAATTATGCAAATGATGATTGCAAACGTATGCAGCTTGAAAATTGACTGATCATATCCCACCTTGACTACTGCACTCATGCCAGATAAAAAAAAAATAAAAATATATATATATATATATATATATATATATATATATATATATATATATATATATATATATATATATATATATTTTTATATATATATATTTATATTATTTGCTGTTGTATAGATATGCTGCTGATGTAAGATTGTAAGCTAGTCACCTTTCACCCCTCAATTGTACCCTACACGACATATTATAAACTCCAGACAAAATTCCCACATTACCTCAGGCGTGCATCTAATAGCGACTGCTATAGGTGACTAACAAGCTGCATACTAGTTCCATTCCTTCTTCAGACAGTTACTCAATGCTGGCATTAACTTAGGTATGTACCCTGAGGCAGGGATGGGCTTATGGTGAAAAGCTAAGTGACATTGTTTGAATAGTGCAGTTTCTGATCACCCTGCTGTTCTGAGGTGCAAAATGTGCAGTCTTTTTCATGAGGTCTGTCCCCTTTCTTTTTGGAGATTACTTACCTTCAGATCTGAAATGACATTAGACAGATGCTCCAGACATTAAAGCACCATGTGTGCCTCTGCAACTCTCCAAACAGTTTGTTTACACTAGAGTCAGATCAAGGTCATGTCATTAGGCAATAACCTCAATTTCTTCGGACTCTTGAGTCAAGAGTAAATGGGATCAGTATCTCCCAGTATCAAATAAGCAAGTTATGTGTGGAATTGTCTTTGTGAGGGGAACACAGCCATAGCCTTTGCCTGTAAAGTCAGTGAGATTAATACACTTAAACTTATTGGCCCTTTTTTCCCCTCTTCCTTTTAGTTTCCCACCCAGCATTTCAGGTTTCCCCGGCCACAGACTAGTGAATTCTGTTTAGGGCTCTATGAAGAGCAGGGATCATGGCCATGCTTATTATAGACCATTGAACTCTATACTTCTGTATTAGAAGCATTCAGAATGAGAAATGTTTTTTGAACTGTCAGTTTTCTTCATATGTCTGATGCTGAAATAACTCGCTTTACTCTTTTCAAGGTGGTCTGGTCGCAATCATCGTGAGAAAATTGGCGTGCACGTGCAGTTTGACCAGATGTTGAACATGAGGCCATACTGTTGTAGAGAATCCACTGCGACCCTGAAAGCTGACCACTTTACATATGACTTGTCTGCTGTGGTGATGCATCATGGGAAAGGATTTGGTTCTGGGCATTATACAGCCTTCTGCTACAACCCTGAAGGAGGTAGTAATATATTTTGATAGCAAGGCCATTATTTCAAGCTATTACATTCACTATTATGTGCTTTATTTCTTCACCAACCTCCCAATTTAGTGATTGATTGCATGTGCCATTTTCCGTCTGATCAACAAAACCACATTCTAGTCACTGGTTTCTGTTCCCTATAAAGATACTTAACCACTTTATGGCAGGCCTATGTAGTATAATAATGGGCTCCCAAGCAGATCTTTGTATTACAGAAAAGCCCTCAAAAGTGCAAAAGATATCTGAAGTCAAACTTGTATTTATTTGTATAACTAGTCCAACAAAAACAAACCAAATACCGAATATATACCAACACATAACCTACAACCCTATTAGTGAAATGAGGAATATGGAGGCTGCCATCTTCATTCTCTAATAAACAATAGTTTATCAGAAATTAGCTACGTTTTCTAGGCTCAAAAGGTTAAACTTGATGGATGCATGTTTGTTTATGATTTTTTAAATCTAAATAACTATCCTGAATAACTGTTATGTAATTGCTGTGTTCCTTACCTATGCCCTTGTCTTTCCTATAGAATTCTGGGTGCACTGCAATGACTCTAAGCTGGACACCTGCACAGTGGAAGAAGTCTGCAAGGCACAAGCTTACATCCTGTTCTACACACAGAGAGTCACTCAGGAAAATGGACACTTATCAAACAGACTTTCAGGACATGGTACTCCGTCTGGTAGTCCACCGTCCACACCTTGCTGAGATAGAGGATTCTCATGAAAATGTGGAATCCTAATGGCAGCTTTTACTCTGTTCCTTGGAATATTAAAATATTGTCGTGTTTTGTACACATACTTTGACACCAAACCAGCACAGACTATAGTAGTGGCCGCTGAAAGTGTTAAATCTGTGAAAATCAACCGCAGGCTAGCAAAACTGACCAGTTTCAGCAAAGCCCAAAGAAAAAACAGCACTCATATCAAAGGCTGACTCTAGGTTTATGAAAGGATCAAATGATTTGTTACTAAGATGTTCTTTAGAGAATGTTCAGTTACCAGGAACTGTAATACACTTGTATTCTGAATCAGATCTCGCCACCTTCACATGAATGGACTGTCCTGCATACCAACAGCTGGGATTATGAACAAGTGTCTAGCTGCTTATACCCAGTATTCACCACCTACAGCTGGTTACAGGTGGATTTTGCAGCAACTGTACATTACTAATTTCAAAGTAGGGTTAGTATGTTACTTGGTTGGCTATAGTTCTCTGTTGGTGCTTTATACTTTATGCCTGTGTGGGCTTTTTGCTCATACGAGCCATTTAAGTTTTATCCTGTATAAACCTGGAGTGGGCAGTTGATATCCTGAGTTAAAGGATCGCTGTCGTAAAAAAAATAAAATGGTAACATTTAAAATACATATGTACGCAAATGTAACATGTTCACGTTTCCCATGGTAAAATGCACTATAAATGACTTATCTTACGTTGCTGTCACTTACAGTAGGCAGTTAAAATCTGACAGGTTTTGGACTAGTCCATCTCCTCGTGGGGGATTCTCAGTATCACATTTTTTTTTTTCCCCTGTCTTTACAAAAGCAATACCTAGAAAGGATCTATCGTCTGTCCTGCCTACTCATTTGCACTCTATTCTGGTAGTTAAACTGAGCAACTGTCATTCAGGAAATCTGATCTGATCTGACAGATTTTGACTGCCTACTGTAAAGCCGTGTACCCACCGCGGGATTATTTTCTTCCCCAACAATTTTGTATTTTTTTTGGGGGGGGGGGGGGGGGGGGAGTTGTGCAGTGAGGGCATTTCTGCAATCTCACGATGTGGGTACAGGCGCAGGATCGCATAAACATCGCTAGGGTCACGCGGTGATAACTACTGTCATGGCGGATCAAATCTTTAAGATCCCCAACGAGTCCCATGCATACTACCGTGATAGCCTGATGTCTCATCCGCGCCCATTGTATAACATCATGCATACCTGTCGGAAGATAGATCGGTCGAACGCTCGTCGGGGAGACCTTGCTGGATCCATCTCCCTGCATCGCAAAGGGAGTGTGTAGATTTAGTGACAGGAATTTATAGATAGAGAAAATAATTTATGGTGTATTTATAGAGAAAATAATTTATGGTGTATTTTACTCTGGAAGAAATGTACTCCTTATACTTGCATATTTTGAATTTTACAATTTTTTGAGATTGTGGTCCTTTAAGGGAATTATATGAATAACAGCGGCAGAAACAAGTTATACATAATATTTTAAACTTTTTTTTTTTCTACTTGTTGTTCTGACCCAGCCCCATAACAGGCATGTGGTCCTAATGCTTGTATAAGCACCAGTTTAAAGAATGTGACAATATTTCTCAATTTTAGTGTACAATATGTTTATACATTTTTGTATGGAAGTAAGCACTCAAAATAGAATAAAACGATGGTAACATTTTGTATATCGGCAATGTGTAACTTTAAAGCATTTTTATCAAACTATATTTTTGCTGTTCTCATGTAAATTGTATAGTTCTGACCTCAGGCTGATTTTTTTTTTTTTTTTCTTTTAATGTGATTTCTTGATGTCATACTATGGTTTTAGATTTATTTTTTTTCCCATTTTAATACATCATGCGTTGTATTTTTACAGTATCCGTTCTCTTGTTTTTGCTATCTGGTGCTTAATATCTGAGTACTATTTGTTGTGCTAACATAGAACATTACATTTCTGCAGACTGCAGTCCACATAAAGAAAAAACTTCAGGTCAGTCCACGTTAAATCCATAGTTTGGACCTCTTGTCTGCTTAGCCGCAATATAGAATATCACTCCGCTGTATTCCTTGTAATGGAGAATATTGCGACAGACCTGGTAATCATTGTACAGATCTTATACCTGGAGTCACAGAAAAATGTACTGTGCCAGCAACCACTATTCAAAATTTCCTGTGAGTGATCCACTCCAGGAGCTCCTATGCAGAATGTTATTCTTTTCTCATCTGTTTATAGCCTATTTTGTAGTATAGCCCTGTGTAAAGGAGGTTGGGCACCAGGAGGAAAGCACCATTCCAATGGCTAAAACTACTCTGGTACATGCAGCAAGCCTCGATTTCAGTCTGTAGTAGGGACTGTCCAGCTGTGGTAGGCCTTACACAGCAGGGGCATTAGGGCTTAAACCCACTAGCAGCCCTTTCTAAGCGCTAGTGATTTCAAAAGCTCTTGCTATGGGGGTTTTTTTTTTTTTTTTTATAAAATCACATCCCTCAAGTGGGATCACACCCATAGCATTACATCAGCAAGAGCTTTTCAAATCACAAGCGCTTAGTAATGTACTGCTAGTGGGTTCCATGCCTTACAGTCCTGAGATTTAAGATGTGTGGCCGTTGTAACAAAGCCACTGATGGTATGCCCTTATAGAATGGTCAGTGAGATGCTAATGAGTTGAAATACATTTTATGCATACTTGATTTGAAATTGGATCAATGATATGCACCCTGTATTTCACCTCCAAAGAGTATATTGTTGCATACAATAAAAGTGGTATACACTTTTTTTTTTTTTCCTGCCAGATTTGATCACTTAGATCAAATCTGATGGCAATCTATAAGCGCTATAAGCTGCATCAATTGAATTTTAATGACAAACAAAAATGACAGCGCTCACAGGATGCAACTGGCTTATAAACCATCAAGGGGCGTGTACAGACCCCCAGGGGCTAAATACACGCCTTGAATCCAAATCAGATGCAAAATTATGCAAATTAAGTGCAAATTTATGTGCTAGTCCCTAATTTAAATTTGAATACAGATTGGATGCAGGCTACCACCAGTATACTTAGAACTTTTTACAAAGAGAAGAGGGTGTAGGCAAGCGCTTCCAAATACAGAAGGCTGCACCTGAGTTGAATTAGCTGCAAAGAAGTGCAGAGCTCCAATGGACCATATTACACAACATGCATTCAAACAGGTACAGCAATGCAGGGCGTTAGCTTCAGCAAATAATGTGTGCACAAATCATTTCCTACTAGACACCCCCCCCCCCCCCCCCCCCCCCCCCCCCCCCCCCCCCCCCCCAAACGTTGATGTGCCCTGTGAGGATGTTGTGTAATATGGTCCATTGGAGCTCTGCACTTCTTTGCAGCTAATTCAACTCAGGTGCAGCCTTCTGTATTTGGAAGCGCTGCCTACACCCTCTTCTCTTTGTAAATTGAATGATAATAGTGGTATCATTCAAGCAAAATCAGAATATTGGAAGTGGTGGAAGATCCATTGCCAAAAAGCATTGTATAGCATCAAACAGTGCAGTGCTGCGGTTCAATAGATTTCATGGTGAAGTCTATTGAAAATGTGTGCAGTGCATGGAAGGATTTGATTCTATTCTGATCAGATAGGTTAGAGAGGAATTTATCAATTAGCCACATTGGGTGGAAATCTAATCATATATGGGGTATTCTTAAAGTGAACCTGAGGTGTAGAGGCATGTTCTCTGCTCTGTGTCCTCTCTAACCCACTCTCAGGCCCCCTGATGTAACCCCCCCATCCCCCCTGATGTAACCCCCTGAAATTGCCAACAATCAGCTCGTTGACAGCTAACAGGGGAATAGGTGACCCCTGCAGGAGAGATTTTGTATGTTGTGCACTGAATACATAGAAAAGTGGATGAAATGTGCAGCATTTTAAACACACTACTGATTGGTTAAAATGTATTTGGTGCCAGTATAAATCCAGCCTTATGGTCAAGCATTTCTCAGTTGTCTGATCTGTAATGCTAGTATGTTGCAGAGTCTTCAGCCACATACTGGTTCTTTGTAACTTGTAGTCTGTATTTAGGGAGAGTTGTCACATGTGGTGACGTGACTGCAGGTGGTTGATGTAAGAGTTCACTTAAAGGAAAACTATAGGTAGAGGGATATGGAGGTTGCCATATTGATTTCCCTTTAAAGTGGTTCTGTTACGGGGTTTTTTTTTTTTGTTTTTTTTAAATAAAAAAACTGACACCTACCTGGGGCTTTTACCGTCCCCCTACAGCTGTCATGTGACCACTGCCATCACCGTTCAATTATTTAACTAGACTAATACGAACATGCAGCTGCGCGTGACCTAGCTCCTGCAGGCATAGTATGAAATTTTTCTTACTGCACAGTAAGCCCCCAGAGATGCGAGCATGAGCTAGGACGCGCAGGGCTGCTGCCACGCAGTTGTATTCATCTAGTTAGATAAATAATTGAACGGCGATGGCGCTGTGGAACGGAGGATCATAGAGGATGGCACGGGCCCATGACAGCTGTAGGGGGCTGGTAGAAGCCCCAATAAGTGTCAGTTTTTGTTTTAAAATATTCTCCACAGAACCCCTTTAAAACAATACCAGTTGCGTGGCAACCCTGCTGATCGATTTGGCGGCAGTAACGTCTGAATAACATCAGGAACAAGCATGCAGATAATCTTGTCAGATTTGACAGCCAGAAACCTCTGATCTGCTGCATGCTTGTTCAGGGGTTGTGGCTAAAAGTATTAGGCAGATGATCAGCAGGACTGCCAGGTAACTAGTATTGATTAAAAGGAAATATGATAGCCCTCTTGCTAGTTGTCCTTTTAAATGGGTTCTCTAGTGGTGGTAAAAAAAACAAACAAACCCAAAACTGACACTTACCTGGTGCTTCTATTGGCCCCTGCAGCTGTCATGTTCTGCACAGTCCTCCTATGATCCTCTGTTCCTCGCCACTGGTCCAATATTTGTCTAACTAGACTATAGTGCTTGCTCCTGCGCACGCTAGCGGGAGCTTACTGCACAGAGTAGTATAATTAGACACATGATTGGACCGGCGGTGGGGAAAGGATTGTAGGACAGCATGGGACTTGACAGCTGCAGGGGGCTGATAGAAGCCCCAGGTGTTTGTTTTTTTACTACCACCAAAGAACCCTTTCAATGTACCTTCCCACCACTGATGGCTCAGGAATTATTTACACACACACACGAATTTGGATAGTGCTTTATCTGTAGGATTTTTTTTTTCTTTAAAATTACCATGTGAAACATGTATAATGGAAAACTGATTAAGGTTAAATCACTGCTTTTTTTTTGGCTGGGCCTTCCTGAGTCCTATGGCCCACAGCACTGGCAGGCCTCTACCTCTCATCACCTGCAGGATACCATAAGAGGTCCAGCAACAAATTTCCTCTCTTTCAAGACATTGCTTCTGCTTGTGCCTTCAGTGATCACACTTCCAGCCACTTTCCTAAGCAATCCTGCTGTTCTTCCACTCTCTGTATCCTCTGATCTAGCAAACCCTATGGTCTTTCCCAGTGGCGTAGCTAAGGAGCTGTGGGCCCCGATGCAAGTTTTACAATGGGGCCCCCCCAAGCACTCTATACATAACAATTGATATGGTGCACCAAAACCTGCAAATGGTAACTACAGTGTCAGAGGTGCAAGAAGGGGATGGGGAACAGTTTTTAATGATTACCACTATTCAAAGTATCTATAGAAGTGATTATTATGAGCACAGGACCAATAGAAAGCTAAAACTGTAGTTGAGAGAGGGCCCCTCTGGCCCAAGGGCCCCGATGCGGTCGCTACCTCTGCAACCCCTATTGCTACGCCCCTGGTCTTTCCTTTGTGCTATTTTACACACAACTACTTCCATGCTGTACAGAACTAATAAGTTTGTCAGACCTAGATCAATTTATCTTATGACTGGTCTTTCCGGTTTGAATTAACCACGTTACTGTGAGTAGAAATACACTTCCCAAACTGCAGCTCCATTAGTTAATAAAAAGTGTAAATGGTAGCCATGAATTAACTAAACTGCAATCATCAAAGAATGGTTGTGAAATGAACACTCACCTGGGACAAAACCGGACATGACAAATTGCTGATGTAACTAAATTAGCATTTGCAAAACTGCAGCCGCGTACACACCCAAAATAAATTTTAATTAAATCTGGGCTGCACTTGATTTGACATCTGCAGTTTCTGTATGTGTTAACCCATTGCTAGTCTTTCAGTATCTAGCATGACCCAGCTAAGAATTGCAAAGCACTCCATTCTTTTAGAGCAATAAGGCCACTTTCACGCTGAAAGAATGTATGTTTTAACTGATCAGTTCCATAGCAATGCAGTGTGAAAGGTTTCAGTTTAAACACATTTAAAGGACCACTATTGTGAAAATCTTAATCCATCTAAATGAAGTATGTTTTCTTCCTGAGTATAATGAATCATTAATTACTTTTCTCCTATGTTTTTGCTTTCACCTACAGTAAGCAGTAGAAATCTGTCATTACTGAAAGGTTTTGGGCTAGTCCATCTCTCCATAGGGGGTTTTCAGCATGGTCTTTATTCTTTATAAAAACACTCCCTAAAAAAATTCATATAAATATGCTGGCCAGCATCCCTGCACACTTTTTTTGGGCAGTTGGACGGAGCAACTGTAATTCAGTAAGTGCTTTTGAAATTAAGCAAAACCATGAGAATCACCTACGGGGAGATGTGCTAGTCCAAAACTTGTCAGATTACTAATACCTACTGTAAATGACAGCAACTTAGGGGAAAAGTGATTTTACGGTGCATTTTAGGCCCGGTTCACACTTGCGGTGGCCCTATGGAATCGCCGTGCCGGAGCCGCACCGCTTGCAGAACGGACGGAACGGACGCACGGCATAGCAATGAAAGCCTATGCGTCCGTTCACATGCGTCCGTTCTGCTGAACCGGAGCCGGACCGGATCTGGGCCGGATCCGGACTCCGTTCCAACATGCGCTATTTTTTCATCCGGCTCCTCCGGCAGCCGTATCCGGGGCAGAGCCGGACTGCACCATCCGGCCAATACAAACCAATGGGAACCGGAGAGCGCACAACACACTGGCTGAGAAATCCGGATGTTCTACCCCACTTCCTATGGGGGTTGTTGCGGCAATATTGGATGGGGACACATGGGCAAGCATTTTGGAGTGGAGCAGCACAGCTGGATCCGGATCCGGAGATGTTGGCAGCATGTCGGAGGTGGAGGTGAGTGCTAAACAGCAGAGGGCCTGATTCCACAGGTCCCCCTTCTGCTGACCTCCCAGACCCCAACATTTTTTTTTGTTTTTAACGTAACTTTTGCCAAACGGATCCGGATCGCATCCTGATGGACACCTGATGCAACCTGACCGGATCAGAACCGTACGGTTCCGATCCGGTCAGGTCATCCGGTCCGTTTGGCAAACAACCGCTAATGTGAACCGGGCCTTACTCTGGAAGAAACATACTTATTTGCATGTATTTTACAATTTTCAAGATAGTGGTCCTTTAACCCTCCTGGCGCTCTAATGTTTTCCGCCAGGAGGCAGCGCAGCATTTTTTAAATCCTGTATTAGCCGCTGCTCAGCGGCATCCCCCCGCGTCAACTATCTCCGATCAGGAAATCCAGTTCAAAGAACAGGATTTCCTGGAGGGCTTCCTGTCTTTGGGAGTCCTGATCCACCCCTCAGTGCTGCCTGGCACTGATTGGCCAGGCAGCGCACGGGGTCTGGGGGGGGGCAGAGTGGATAGCGGCGATCGAGCGCGGGCCGGTGGCGATTGGTGTGCTGATGCAGCTAGCAAAGTGCTAGTTGCGTTCAGCAAAAAAAAGAAAAAAAAATTGAGCAAATCGGCCCAGCAGGGCCTGAGAAAACCTCCTGCGCGGCTTACCCCTGCCAGGAAGGTTAATGTGAACTGATCCCTACTCAAATATGGACATTATGTTGTATGTTTAGTTATAACTGACAGCAACTGATTGTGTGAAAGGACCCTTATTGTGAGGACTTCAGTTACATGGCTGGGGGTAAGTGGGGAGAATACTTTTGGCCAAAGGGGTCAGGGGCTGCTGGATTATCTTGGCCAAGTTTTATCTGGCATTCGTACAGATCTTTAACCACTTAAGGACCAGGGGATTTATGTGTGAACTGTGCTGCGTGGGCTCTCCAGCCCTCAGCACAGAACGTGAATGAGGCAGGGTGATCAGACTTCCCCCCCCCCCCCTTTTATTTTCCCCCACTAGGGGGATGTCCTGCTGGGGGGGGGGGTCTGGTCACTGCCGCTCTGTGTGGCTGGGGAGTAGCACCCCCCCTTCCGCAGTGATATTCCACGCTCCCTTACCTCCCTCTCCCTCCGGATCTGGGTGGTACAGGACTAATTTCCTGTAGAATTTCATGGTAGCATACTACGGGTTAGTCCTGCCCCCTAACCCTGTCAGGACCAGTCATTATAAATTTTTGCTCCCCCCACCTCTCATTGCTTTTTTTCCCCGTCCTCAGCCGGGACCGGACGGTACGCTGTACCATATACTTTTTTTTTTCCCCCCTTACCTACTTCCGCATGGCTTGCCTCCGACCATGTGAGGCTCTGGCAGTGACTCACTAAAGGTGGGGCCATCCAGAGAAGTCGCCCCCTTTGCTCTGCTGGTCTGTTCCGGGGGGCGCAGAAGGTATAGAGCACTGTAAATCAGTGTACACGTGTACCGGGCGACTGCAGGCATCTTGCTGATTACAGGGAGCACTTCCTGTGTGCGTTCCACTGTTTTCATTGGTGGGCAGCAGAGGACAATCCAGCTGGAGCGAGGCTTGGCTTTCTTTGACTTCCGACTGGCTGCAGGAAATGAGGTAGGACGCCGGGACCTCTCTCTATTTAGCTGCTGCAGAGGAATAGATCAATGCTGCAGCCAGCGAGTGTCAGGAGCATCTAGACAGCATACAGGACTGGTGAGACAAACATGTTTTCTCTTATCTATGCAGACAGGCAATTAAGCTTAAAGGAGAACTGTAGTGAGAGGTATATGGTGGCTGCCATATTGATTTCCTTTTAAGCAATACTAGTTGCCTGGCAGCCCTGCTGAAATATTTGGCCGAAGTAGTGGCTGAATCAAACCAGAATCAAGCATGCAGCTAATCTTGTCAGATCTGTCAAAATTGTCAGTAAAACCTGATCTGCTGCATGCTTGTTCAGGGTCTATGGCTGAAAGTATTAGAGGCAGAGGATCAGCAGGAGAGCCAGGACACTGGTATAGCTTAAATGGAAATAAATATGGCAGCCTCCATATACCTCTCTCTACAGTTCTCCTTTAATACAGGCATACAGTATACAGATAGATCAAGTGAGAATTCTTTTGTTGTAGGTGGTAATACCCCCTGTGTGTTAGAGATCCAGGATATTCTGTTCTCCTTCTGCAGCAGCCTGAGGTAAATTAACCCTGCATTTACTTGAGCAAATGTTGTTCAGCTGTATTAGGGGGAGTTGCAACAA
This sequence comes from Hyperolius riggenbachi, assembly GCF_040937935.1. Taxonomy (NCBI): domain Eukaryota; kingdom Metazoa; phylum Chordata; class Amphibia; order Anura; family Hyperoliidae; genus Hyperolius; species Hyperolius riggenbachi. Next base: position 318,882,884 of record NC_090648.1, read on the forward strand.
AGCATAATATTTAGCTTTGTGTTGTTTGCAGTATTCTGTGTAAAACATGGATGCATCTGCCCAGGAAGTAGACCAGCCACAAGATAGGTGGTAAGGCAAATCTGGTTTTTTTTTTTCCTTTTTTTTTGTGTTCTTGGAGGTGAAGATATAAACACAATAAGAATATAATATATTATTTTGTGTTTTTCAGCCCTGAATCCCAACCAGTAACTTCCTCTTCATCCTCAAACCATACATCCGCTAAAAGCTCAAACAAATCACAGTCTAGGAAAAGACCGAGCGGTCAGCCACAATCAGATCAATGTTGGGCATGTGGAAATAGGCCAACGCCAGGCAAACTGGTTTGCTCCACATGTTTCTACTCTTTTCCAGTGGAGGAGGTACTGCAGGAGGAGGATCTGACTACCCTCATAAGGGTTATAGTACAGCAAACTTTAAAAGAAGCATCTGCCCCATCAACAGGTGCCCATATTGAGCATAAGGAGGTAGAAGCAGCTTCGCAGGAGGATGACACAGAGGGTGCAGATGAGACCGCTATCGGTTTTGACTTTGCGTTAGTCAGCCCATTTATAAAATCTGTACGCAAGGCAATACAGTGGGAAGAACCGGAGGAGCCCCCTGCAAAATCTAGGTGTTATTATCCACGCTTAAAGAATAAGGTAATAACGTTTCCGGTTATGGAGGAGGTTAATGACCTCGTACTGGAGGAGTGGTCAAGGGTAGAGAAGAAGGCACCTCTAGCCAATAAGCTGGGGAAGTTATGAGGGGATTTGTCAAAGAAGCTTGAGGCGTCACCCATAATCGATGCATCAGTAGCAAGGCTAGCAAGACATGTTACCCTTCCCTCAGAGGACTCGGTATCTTTCAAGGATCCACTAGATAAAAAGATGGATCAGGATTTAAGAAGGGCTTACATCTCTATGGGCAATTCCTGTAGACCGGCTATCGCCCTCACGTCTGTGGGGAGAGCTATCAGAGCATGGGCAGATAATCTGGAAGGGGCAGTCCAGGCAGGGGTTGATAACAAGACCATCCTCTCAGCCCTGGAGGAATTTAGACTTGCTGGTGATTTTGTAGGCAAAGCCGCGTTTCATATTTTAAGGTCTTCTACTCGGGCAATGTTACATACCGTAACATCTAAACGAGCCATGTGGCTAAAGCCATGGTCAGCGGACATCTCGTCTCACGTCACGTGGTGTAAGATTCCTTACGACGGTGAGAACTTATTTGGCAGCAAGTTAGATACAGCCATCTCCAGGGTCACGGGGGGTAGGTCTGGACTACTTCCTCAGGATAGACGTCCAAAAAGACAAAGGCCTCAATTCACTAAACTTATCTCCTGTCTTTAATAACTCTTCTAGAGTTGTTACCATGGTGATAAGGCATGTAGTATTCAGGAAACATTTTACCTCAGGAAAGCCTAAAGTCAACTCTTCTGTCTTTAAATTAACTCTCCAATCCTTAAAATAACTCCAGAGTTAAAGACAGGCTGTTAAGTAGCTGCATGTGAAAATAACTACAGAGGAGGTAAATTAACTACAGAGGAGGTAAATTAACTACAGGAGAGGTAACTTAAGGAATGAAGAGGTAAGATAACTCTCTCACGTGTGGAGGTAAGTTTTCTCTTGCCTTATTATCTCTAGCATGATCTTAGTGAATTGAGGCCAATGACCAGTTGACAGAAGAAGCTTTCAAAGCAGACAAAGAGATTATAGATCGAGTAAGAATTCCCAAAATTTTCGTCGCCAATGGCATGGAACGCAGGCAACCTTGTCAAAGTATAACAAGCAACGCATCCCGACCAACTCTCAAAATCAAAAATCTTTCTGAAGATTTGTCCGCCCAGGAGGGAGTGGGAGGAGGCAGATTATCAAACTATGCACACCTCTGGGCGGAGATATTCAACAATTGGTGGGTGACAAGGACTATTCAGGACGGTCACTCATGGACATTCAAGGAACGACCCCCAGACAGAATGTTTATTGCCACAAAGATTCCAGCCTCACCAGAAAAATTACAGATTTTACAGACATATGAGGAGGTCTGCTCACGAAACGTGCCATCATACAGGTGCCACAGCAGGAAAGATACGAGGGGATATGTGCTTCAATTCATTAAAGGGTGTTCGATAACAAAATCCCAGTCCTTAAAATACCGCATTCGGTATTTTACACTTCACTGTGCTAATTCATCAATATTTTCACACGTGGTAGATGTTCGGTAAGTTACCGAAGAGATCCGTGCAGTGAGGGCATTACAATAGGAAAGAGGCAGCACCGACATCCCTATACATGTGCCTTTTATATTTGTTGTACTGCCTCTGCTCTTGCTGAATCTGTCTCATTAGTCTTAACTACTTCCCGACCGCAGTATAGACAAATGGCGGCCGGGAAGTAAACGCCATATTGACAAAATGCGGCGATCCTTGTTTGGGCATGGGCGGAGCGATCGCGTCATCCGTGACGCGATCCTCCGCCTCCGCCTGTCGCCGCTCACTCGCCGCAACATCCCGCCGGCCATACGGAAGCGCCGGCGGGATGTTAACCCGACGATCGCCGCATACAAAGTGTATAATACACTTTGTAATGTTTACAAAGTGTATTATACAGGCTGCCTCCTGCCCTGGTGGTCCCAGTGTCCGAGGGACCACCAGGGCAGGCTGCAGCCACCCTAGTCTGCACCAAGCACACTGATTTTCTCCCCCCCCCCCCCGCCCCAGATCGCCCACAGCACCCATCAGACCCCCCCCCTGCCCACCCCCCAGACCCCTGTTTACACCCAATCACCCCCCTAATCACCCATCAATCACTCCCTGTCACTATCTGTCAACGCTATTTTTTTTTTTATACCCCCCCCCCCCCTGCCCCCTCCTGATCACCCCCCACCCCTCAGATTCTCCCCAGACCCCCCCCCCCATGTACTGTATGCATCTATCCCCCCTGATCACCTGTCAATCACCCCCTGTCACTGCCACCCATCAATCAGCCCCTAACCTGCCCCTTGCGGGCAATCTGATCACCCCCCCACACCAATAGATCGCCCGCAGATCCGACATCAGATCACCTCCCAAATCCATTGTTTACATCTATTCTCTCCTCTAAACACCCACTAATTACCCATCAATCACCCCCTATCACCACCTATCACTTTTACCTATCAGATCAGACCCTAATCTGCCCCTTGCGGGCACCCAATCACCCGCCCACACGCTCAGATTGTCCTCAGACCCCCCCCCCCCCCCTTATCAATTCACCAGTGCATTCATTACATCTGTTCTTCCCTGTAATAACCCACTGATCACCTGCCAATCACCTATCACCCCCTGTCACCCCCTGTCACTGCCACCCATCAATCAGCCCCTAACCTGCCCCTTGCGGGCAATCTGATCACCCACCCACACTATTAGATCGCCCGCAAACCCGCCGTCAGATTACCTCCCAAATGTATTGTTTACATCTGTTATCTTCTCTAAACACCCACTAATTACCCATCAATCACCCATCAATCACCCCCTATCACTGTTACCTATCAGATCAGACCCTAATCTGCCCCTTGCGGGCACCCAATCACCCGCCTACACGCTCAGATTACCCTCAGACCCCCCCTTATCAATTCGCCAGTGCAATATTTACATCTGTTCTCCCCTGTAATAACCCACTGATTACCTGTCAATCACCTGCCAATCACCTATCACCCATCAATCACCCCCTGTCACTGCCACCCAACAATCAGCCCCTAACCTGCCCCTTGCGGGCAATCTGATTACCCACCCACACCAATAGATCGCCCGCAGATCCGACATCAGATCACCACCCAAGCGCAGCGTTTACATCTATTCTCTCCTCTAAACACCCACTAATTACCCATCAATCACCCCCTATCACCACCTGTCACTGTCACCCATCAGATCAGACCCTAATCTGCCCCTTGCGGGCACCCAATCACCCGCCTACACGCTCAGATTGCCCTCAGACCCCCCCTTATCAATTCGCCAGTGCAATATTTACATCTGTTCTCCCCTGTAATAACCCACTGATTACCTGTCAATCACCCATCAATCACCCCCTGTCACTGCCACCCATCAATCACCCCCTGTCACTGCCACCCATCAATCACCCGCTGTCACTGCCACCCATCAATCAGCCCCTAACCTGCCCCTTGCGGGCAATCTGATCACCCACCCACACCAATAGATCGCCCGCAGATCCGACGTCCGATCACCTCCCAAGTGCAGTGTTTACATCTGTTCTCTACCCTAAACACCCACTAATTACCCATCAATCACCCCCTGTCACTGCTACCTATCAGATTAGACCCCTATCTGCCCCTAGGGCACTCAATCACCCGCCCACACCCTCAGAATGCCCTCAGACCCCAGCCCTGATCACCTCGCCAGTGCATTGCTTGCATCTATTCTCCCCTCTAATCACACCTTGAGACACCCATCAATCACCTCCTGTCACCCCCTAGCACACCTACCCATCAGATCAGGCCCTAATTTGCCCCGTGTGGGCTCCTGATCACTCGGCCAAACCCTCAGATCCCCCTCAGACCCCCTTCCAATCACCTCCCCAGTGCATTGATTGCATCTATTTTCCCCTCTAACCACCCCCTGAGACACCCATCAATCACCTCCTGTCACCCCCTAGCACTCCTATCCATCAGATCAGGCCCAATACAACCTGTCATCTAAAAGGCCACCCTGCTTATGACCGGTTCCACAAAATTCAGCCCCTCATAGACCACCTGTCATCAAAATTTGCAGATGCTTATACCCCTGAACAGTCATTTTGAGACATTTGGTTTCCAGACTACTCACGGTTTTGGGCCTGTAAAATGCCAGGGCGGTATAGGAACCCCACAAGTGTCCCCATTTTAGAAAAAAAGACACCCCAAGGTATTCTGTTAGGTGTATGACGAGTTCATAGAAGATTTTATTTTTTGTCAAAAGTTAGCGGAAATTGATTTTTATTGTTTTTTTTCCACAAAGTGTCACTTTCCGCTAACTTTTGACAAAAAATAAAATCTTCTATGAACTCGTCATACACCTAACAGAATACCTTGGGGTGTCTTCTTTCTAAAATGGGGTCACTTGTGGGGTTCCTATACTGCCCTGGCATTTTAGGGGCCCTAAACCGCGAGGAGTAGTCTAGAAAACAAATGCCTCAAAATGACCTGTGAATAGGACGTTGGGCCCCTTAGCGCACCTAGGCTGCAAAAAAAGTGTCACACATGTGGTATCGCCGTACTCAGGAGAAGTAGTATAATGTGTTTTGGGGTGTATTTTTACACATACCCATGCTGGGTGGGAGAAATCTCTCTGTAAATGGACAATTGTGTGTAAAAAAAATCAAAAGATTGTCATTTACAGAGATATTTCTTCCACCCAGCATGGGTATGTGTAAAAATACACCCCAAAACACATTATACTACTTCTCCTGAGTACGGCGATACCACATGTGTGGCACTTTTTTACACCCTAAGTGCGCTAAGGGGCCCAACGTCCAATGAGTACCTTTAGGATTTCACAGGTCATTTTGCGACATTTGCTTTCAAGACTACTCCTCACGGTTTAGGGCCCCTAAAATGCCAGGGCAGTATAGGAACCCCACAAATGACCCCATTTTAGAAAGAAGACACCCCAAGGTATTCTGTTAGGACTATGGTGAGTTCATAGAAGATTTTATTTTTTGTCACAAGTTAGCGGAAAATGACACTTTGTGAAAAAAAACAATACAAATCAATTTCCGCTAACTTGTGACAAAAAAATAAAATCTTCTATGAACTCACCATACTCCTAACGGAATACCTTGGGGTGTCTTCTTTCTAAAATGGGGTCATTTGTGGGGTTCCTATACTGCCCTGGCATTTTAGGGGCCCTAAACCGTGAGGAGTCGTCTTGAAAGCAAATGTCGCAAAATGACCTGTGAAATCCTAAAAGTACTCATTGGACTTTGGGCCCCTTAGCGCGGTTAGGGTGCAAAAAAGTGCCACACATGTGGTATCGCCGTACTCAGGAGAAGTAGTATAATGTGTTTTGGGGTGTATTTTTACACATACCCATGCTGAGTGGGAGAAATCTCTCTGTAAATGGACAATTGTGTGTAAAAAAAATTAACAAATTGTCATTTACAGAGATATTTCTCCCACCCAGCATGGGTATGTGTAAAAATACACCCCAAAACACATTATACTACTTCTCCTGAGTACGGCAATACCACATGTGTGGCACTTTTTTGCAGCCTAACTGCGCTAAGGGGTCCAAAGTCCAATGAGCACCTTTAGGCTTTACAGGGGTGCTTACAATTTAGCACCCCCCAAAATGTCAGGACAGTAAACACACCCCACAAATGACCCCATTTTGGAAAGTAGACCCTTCAAGGTATTCAGAGAGGGGCATGGTGAGTCCGTGGCAGATTTCATTTTTTTTTGTCGCAAGTTAGAAGAAATAGAAACTTTTTTTTTTTTTTTCCCTCACAAAGTGTCATTTTCCGCTTACTTGTGACAAAAAATAATATCTTCTATGAACTCACTATGCCTCTCAGTGAATACTTTGGGATGTCTTCTTTCCAAAATGGGGTCATTTGGGGGGTATTTATACTATCCTGGAATTCTAGCCCCTCATGAAACATGACAGGGGGTCAGAAAAGTCAGAGATGCTTGAAAATGGGAAAATTCACTTTTTGCACCATAGTTTGTAAACGCTATAACTTTTACCCAAACCAATAAATATACACTGAACATGTTTGTCCACATTTTTCGCGCTGCATGTATACAGAAATTTTACTTTATTTGAAAAATGTCAGCACAGAAAGTTAAAAAAATCATTTTTTTGCCAAAATTCATGTCTTTTTTGATGAATATAATAAAAAGTAAAAATCGCAGGAGCAATCAAATAGCACCAAAAGAAAGCTTTATTAGTGACAAGAAAAGGAGCCAAAATTCATTTAGGTGGTAGGTTGTATGAGCGAGCAATAAACCGTGAAAGCTGCAGTGGTCTGAATGGAAAAAAAGTGGCCGGTCCTTAAGGGGTAGAAAGTCCTAGGTCCTCAAGTGGTTAAGTTTCTATTTACTTGCCACAGCTTAGATGAACTGCTGAGAAACATTACACATTCCCTGCTTAGGTCATTTTGCCACGAGCTCCCACTTGCATCCCTGCATATTTAAACAGGCACTCAAGGGGTTACACTACCGAAGGGTGCCTAGAAAAAAAGGGTGCCTGGAAAATAATTTTAAATTCTTTTCTCTCCCCTGGCTGCCTGGGGGGGGGGGGGTCTGTTCCACCCAAGAAGCCTGGCCAACCTATCAGCAGCACTTGCAGGGGACAGGGGAGGTTTCTATGGTCCTGTCACACACGGAGAAGGCATTCCAAGCTCCTTATCGACAGGGGAGAGCTGGAGATAAACACCGCACATGTTATCGAATGCTGTGAGCTTGATGAATTAACATTTGCTGACATTTTACTGACATGTGTTGAGGTAATCGCTTAACAAGTCGGTAATTTATCTCTCTGCACAGGAATGTCTGCTTCTCATGCGGTAACTGCTTTGATGAATTAACATTTTACTAAGTGCTCCGTAAAGTCAGCTGTTTTCAGCATTACCGAATGCGGTAATGCTTGATGAATTGAAGCCATACTCTCCACTTTTCTTCGTTACAAAAAAATCGGGCGAACTCCGCCCTGTTCTGGACTTGAGAATACTGAACGACCACATCTTGCAAAGCAGGTTCAAGATGGAGTCGCTACAGACTATAATCCCTTCAATTCATCTATCAGATTGGCTGCTTTCTATCGATTTAGAAGATGCCTATTCACATATACCCATCCACAAACAGTTTCAGAAGTTCCTGAGATTTGCAATCGGAGACCTGCATTTTCAATTTTGTGTGCTACCATTTGTAATATGCACGGCACCGCGAACTTTTACAAAGATATTAGTGAATGTAATAGCATTACTCAGGGAACGCGGATTACGCACACACCACTACCTAGACGATATTTTACTGATAGCATCGTCCAGGGAAAAACTCATAAGGCACAGAACGATTCTAATCAATATGTTGAAACATCTGGGATGGCTGATCAACTGGAAAAAGAGCAGGCTGGAGCCGACACAGACTTTGGTTTTCTTGGGGGCAGAGATCAGCACGTTAGACAACGCCGTCAGACTCCCACAAGAGAAAATTCATATGACAGTACAGAGAATAACAGAAGCAAAGGACAAGCTACGAACAGAGGATCAGAGTTCTTCCATGTCTGAAGAAGGAGTTCAATTGGTGGAGGTGTGTCTCCAATCTACAATGTCATCACAGGATTCAGGAAGCCACTCCCATTTACATTACGACAGACGCAAGTCAGTGGGGGTGGGGAGCCCACCTAGGTCACAACTATGTACAGGGCAGGTGGAGAACATCAATGGAGGGAGTCCCAGCCAACATCCTAGAAATCCGTGCAGCATGGGAAGCACTATCACACTTTGCGGAAAAGGTGAAAGGAAGACCGACAATCCTCAGGATGGACAATACGACTGCAGTCGCTTATGTTCAGAACCAGAGGGGAACACGCAGCGGAACACTCATGAGAGAGGTAACGCCTATCATGGAATGGGCTCAGGAGAGAGTCCCCCTCCTATCAGCCATACACATTCCGGGACTTCAGAATTCAATAGCGGACAAATTAAGCAGGCAGTGGATAGATCACAACGAATGGTCACTCAGTCCTCAGATATTCAATCTCATTTGTCGCAAGTGGGGTCGGCCACAGATGGACCTAATGGCAACCCCGGAGAACGCGAAGTGCCTCCGTTTCATAACCAGATACAGATGCGGGGGGGGCACAAGCATGGGATGCGTTAACAGCACCTTGGAATTGCAACAAGGCGTATGTTTTCCCTTCGGTACCCCTCATACTTCACCTACTCAGGAGAATCCAACAGGGGGAAATAACAATAATAGCTGTGGTCCCTTTTTGGCCGCGCAGGCCATGGTTCCCTTTACTTCTGGAACTCTCAGTAGAACCTCCCTTCAAACTTCCATGTCCCAGGGACTTACTAACACAGAACAAGCTTCTACATCCAAATCCCGACAGACTCTGTTTGACGGCATGGAAGTTGAGAGGAGGAAACTGTCGGAGATAGGGTGCTCGTCTGCTGTGACCGAGACCCTACTGAAAGCAAGAAAGTTGTCCACCAATAGGACATACCACAAGATATGGGATAAGTACACTAGCTTTATGTTAGAGAAACAGTCAGACCCAATGAACCCGCCCATAGCTCATGTGTTAGAGTTTCTGCAAAGGGGCCTAGATTTGGGTCTAGGGGTAAGAACCATTAAAGGACATATCTCGGCTATCTCTGCGCTCACAGATGTAAGATGGGCGGTTTATCCATTGGTGATTCAATTCATAAGAGCAACCACTAAGTTGAGACCACCAAGGAAGGTTCACTATCCACAATGGGATTTGCCAACTGTGTTACAGGGATTATCAAAGGAGCCGTTCGAGCCTATGCAGGGGTGTAATTTAATTAACTTCACTTTAAAGGTGGTGTTCCTGGTGGCGATTGCGTCAGCCCGACGAGTTTCTGAGATTCAAGCACTTAGCTCTTCCCCAGCACATCTACAGTTTTACCATGATAGAGTCATGCTGAGGCCAAATCTACAGTTTATCCATAAGGTGGCGTCTAACTTTAATTTCAACCAAGATTGGAATTTGACGATGTTTGTGGATCAGACGGCTGCTAATCCAAATTCGCTAAATATACCGGAATTACTAAAAGAGTACCTACAGAGAACAAGAGAAATTCGCAAGACGGATGGACTGTTTATTCTCCCAGTAGGCTATAAGAGAGGTCAGCCAACAGCTACGCGAACAATTGCATCCTGGTTGGTAAGGGCAATTCGGCCGGCATACAGAAGTGCAGGGGCAGAACCGCCAGCTATCATAACAGCCCACTCTACCAGAGCGATTGCTACATCTTGGGCGGCATCCGCAGGTGTATCGTCAGACAATATGCAGAGCGGCAAGCTGGTCATCGGCAAACACATTCATTAAACACTATAGAGTTGATCCAGGAGCTTTATCGACAGTGCAGTTTGGAAGAATGGTTCTGGCTTCAGCTCAGGAGATTGGAGGGGATCATTAATTCTGTCTTAACTACATATTATATATCCCTATAAAAGATTATTGATACAGATGTTGTTCAAGAATATTTCTGAATAAAGACAAATTATTTTCAGTTTTTTCGCATCATAAAGTTGTCCCTCCCTCTGTTTTATCTAGTTAAATCCTGTAGTATGCTGCCATGAAATTCTACAGGAAAATGGAAAATTTATACTTACCTACCGGTAATTTTCCTTTCCTGTGTAATCTGCATGGCAGCATACGGAGCTCCCACCCTAGTGCTACGACGGTCAGTGGTACTAGAAACAAAAAGCAATGAGAGGTGGGGGGGAGCAAACATTTATAATGACTGGTCCTGGCAGGGTTAGGGGGCGGGACTAACCCATAGTATGCTGCCATGAAGATTCCACAGGAAAGGAAAATTACCGGTAGGTAAGTATACATTTTCCGTTATCCGTCCTATACCGCCTCCAATAGGCTTTAGCCTATCAGACGGCGGAAATTCCCGGTCAATCAGAGGCTAGGGATCACCTATCTCCTTTACAGCGCTGCTGCGCAGCAGCGCCTTATTGATGTAAACAGCGGGGATTTCTTCTGCACGTGTTTACAATTAGCCTGCGAGCCACGATCGGCAGCTCGCAGACTGTTCACGGAGACACCCTCCGTGAACTGACATGGAACGGCCGCTCGAAAAGCGTTAGGCGGTTAAGTGGTTAACCTGGTGCCAACTGCTCCACGCCAATTGGCGTGAGCAGTGTGGCAGCCCCAGGACCGCTCCACACCCATTTGCGTGAACAGTCTTCTATTAGTTAGCAGGAGATCGTGCACATCATCTGCTTGGGGGGGCGGAGCTCCACCCCACCTTCAGTCTCCGAGCAGCAATTGCCACTTGGGAGACTGTTGGACAGCAACTTTGCCGTCTTACTTTTTACAGCGCTGCAATCTGTGTTACACTGGAGAGCGATCGGCTCTCATAGCCTGAAGCCTATGAGAGCCGATCGCAAGATTGGCTGGGAGGAGAATGGGGGGAAACTATAAAAAAAAAAGTTACATTTTAAAGTTTTATATATAAATATGAAAAATGTGGGGGTGATCAGACCCCACCAACAGAGAGCTCTTTAGTGGGGGGGAAAGAAGGGGGGAATTACTTGTGTGCTGTTTTGCAGCCCTGCAGCTTTGCCTTAAAGCTGCAGTGGGCCAATTAGGTAAAAATGGCCTGGTCACTAAGGGGGGGGGGGGGGGGGGGGGGGGTTAACACCGCAGTCCTCAAGTGGTTAAACAGGGGTGAGCCCGTAGAACTGCATATTCAGAAATTGACGTGAGATTAAGAACTACCGGGTCTTCACCTGGAATTAAAAAAAACTTTTTTATTGTATAAATGTAAACTATTCCAGCATGCAGGCCTTTGTCAAGTTGTGAGCACTTGACAAAGGCCTGCGTGCCAAAACTTTATGTAATACTGTGATACAATACAAATTTAAGCTTTTTTAGCATTTAAATCCAGGTCAAGGCCCTGTCATACTTGATTTCATGTGTATTAAGGTTCATACACACCTACAAACTATCTACCAAACTTGTCTGTTAGGCCCCATACAACTCTTGCTGTGAAACATTGAAAAAAACAAAAAAGTATTTTGCTATTGTTCAAACAGCTGATAAGTCAATCCAACTGTTAGATTGATTTCTTATCAGCTTTTTGAAAAATGGCAAGATTTTTTTGTGTGTGTTTAACAAAAGCTGTTTGACAATTGTGCTGAATAAAAGATCGCTGTTGAGCATGTGAATGGAGCTTAACAGTCAAGTTTGGCAGATAGTTGGTATGTGTGTATGAACCTTTACTCTCCAATTTCTCAGGGCCTGGGTGCTGCCTGGTTGACTCCCTGGTGTCTTCAATGTATGCAGTAATTGGACAAACTCATCGATTATGCAGAAACTGACCTCAGCCCCAGTACACTGGAATTATACCAAAATGAATCTGGCCTTTTGCTGGAAGCAGATATCTGCCTGCCAAATCTTTGACTGTAAGGATGTCTCTCTCTGAAGTTTCAACACCTCCCTGAGAACCTTAGTAAACACCCACCATGGATTTGTGGACCCACAGATTGCAATTGAACTAAAGTGAGTGGAGGGGAAACCCACTAGTGAGATTGCAATTAGGGGTAATCACAGGACATGTAGCATTTATTCTCAATGTTAACTATATAAGCGCTGGAAAAAAAAATCACTTTTGTAGCACTTTGGGGGGCTGAGCAATTACAATTTAATAAAACATACCAGGTGTCTTGATTTCCTGCTTCTGACTGTAGTCCCGCCCCTAAAGGAAGAAGTTTCAAGCACTTCTCTGATTGGTCCTAGAGAAGCACCTATGACCTCTTCCTTTAGGGGGCCAGACGCCAGATACTTAGTAAGTATAACATTTAAAAAAAAAAATCTATGATCAATTGGAAGTGCTGTACAGTGCTTCTAAGTGTCTAAGAAATGCTGCAGCGTTTTGTAATAGGTTCCAGGCCTAAGAGTGACTGACCAGCTACACCTCATATTTTTGAAAATTCAGATAAACTAGAACAAATTTACAGGAGAGTTTTTAAAACTAAATTTGTTTAAAAGCAGTCTGTACCCACACCTCAAAGAAAATTGAACAATCACCATAGTACCACTGATAGTATCCTGGACTGGATTAGATTGGTAAATACAGTAATTACAAATTGATGGAATTTTGAGCAAATTTTGTATGCAGCTTGAAAATGGACCCATCAAATCCTACCAAGATAGAATTTGATAGGTCCATTGTCAAACTACATACAATACTTGTGTAATTCTGTATCAACTCAATTTGCATCTCATTAACCATCCCTAGACTACATCTGTCAATGTTGGGCACAAGAGTGAATTGTCTGGAGCTTTTCCACAGATGGGTAAAGAACTTGAAAGAGAAGATTGTAACGGAGGGGTGGGGGAGGAGGACCTAAAGTTTTACTGCGGCACCTGCCAAAAATGCAGGAAGCTATATCTGTGCATGACATCCTGCTTGCCTACACAACAGTCTCTACCAGGTCCAGTCCACCTAAGAGACAAGCTGTTAAAGAACAACTGTAGTGAGAAGAATATGGAGGCTACCGTATTTATTTCCAATAACAGTTGCCTGGCAGCCCTGCTAATCTTTTTGGCTGCAGTAGTATCTGAATAAGCATGCATGCAGGTTCTGATGTCAGAAACACCGGATCTGCTGCATGCTTGTTCAGAGTCCTTGGCTTAAAGTATTAGAGGCAAAGGATCAGTAGGCTGCCAGGAAACTAGTATTGCTTAAAAGGAAATAAATATTGTAGCCTCCATATCCCTCTTGCTTCAGTTGTCCTTTAACCTCCCTGGCGGTACGCTGTTTCTGAGGCTACTTCTGCGGGAGTGATTTTTTTGAATTAAATTTGCTTTAGCCGTTGTAGCTAGCTTCTATTGTTCCCTAAGTCCCCCGCACCCTTCTGATCCCCCCAATCACCGCCACTTTACGTTACCTAGCCGCGATCCTGCGAGAGCCACAGCCTCCCTGATGAGCTTCAGTCGCTATGGCGGTAACGTATAACGGCGGCGATCGGAGGCAATAAAAAAAAAGAGCGGAGGGATTTGGGGGGGGGGGGAACAACGGTAGCTAGCGAAGTGCTAGCTACAAAGGCTAAAACAAATTAACCACCCTGGCGTTCTATTAAGATCGCTAGGGCGGCTGCGGGAGGGTTTTTTTTAAATTAAAAAAAAAAAACTATTTCATGCAGCCAACTGAAAGTTGGCTGCATGAAAGCCCACTAGATGGCGCTCCGGAGGCGTTCTTCTGATCGCCTCCGGCGGCCAAAAGTAACACGGAAGGCCCCAATGAGCGGCCTTACGTGTTTTGCTTACTTCGTCGCCATGGCGACGAGCGGAGTGACATCATGGACGTCAGCCGACGTCCTGACGTCAGCCGCCTCCGATCCAGCCCTTAGCGCTGGCCGGAACTATTTGTTCTGGCTGCGCAGGGCTCAGGCGGCTGGGGGGACCCTCTTTCGCCGCTGCTCGCGGCGGCGATCAGGCAGCACACGCGGCTGGCAAAGTGCCGGCTGCGTGTGCTGCACTTTATTTGAACAAAATTGGCCCAGCAGGGCCTGAGCGGCACCCTCTGGCGGTACTGGACGAGCTGAGCTCGTCCATACCACTAAGAATCAGAATCACTTTATTCGCCAAGTGCGACAGGCGCCGCACCCGGAATTATTTGTGGACACATGGCATATTGGCAATGACAAACAGTACGAATAACACTACACATAGTACAATTTATAAAGAGACATTTCAGCATGTTGGCAAGTGACAACAGTGCAAAGTAGCTCTACACATAGTACAATTTATAAGGAAACATTTCAACATATTGGCAAGTGACGTCAGTGCTGGTGCCCAACACATAGTACGATTTGTAAAGAAACATTGCACCAGAGCAATGACACATCTAGGGGTTGTCACCATATGATGCGATAGTCTATACAGTATTATGCAAAGATGACCAAAGAATACTAGTTTGTGCACTGGTGCCCCAAGGTGCTGAAGGGACTTAGGAGATGACATTTGGGAGAGGGTCTGAGTTTAGGAGAGTGATCGCTTGAGGGAAGAAAGTGTTCCTACGCCTGGTGGTTTTGGTGTAGATGGACCTGTAGCGGCGTCCCGAGCGTAGGGGACTGAAGAAGTGATTGCCAGGGTGGGAGGGGTCGAGTGTAATTCTATTTGCCCTGGACCTCATTCTGGATGCATGGAGAAGGTCCAAGGGTGGCAGGGGCGACCCAATGATCTTCGCAGCCACATTGATGACTCTCTGGAGGTTGAGCCTGTCCTTTGCATTTGCCCCCAAGTACCAGACGATGATGGAGGAGCAAAGGACAGATTCAATGGTCGCCGTATAAAAACTGGTCAGGTTAAATTCACAAAATCCCTCCTGGGCAGCCAGCACAGACACATTGCTATCCTAAAGGTGATCCGCGTAAGTGGTGGGCATACCTATGAATATGCCGCCAAAGATTTGGGCACAGGATAAAGCCGATAGACAGCTCACCCTGCATCTGTACAAGTCTCGGTGGCGTTTATTACTATATCCCCCCTCCAGGTCGATGTGGATGGTAGGGAATGATGTAATTCGGCTTCCAGCTATTGCTGGCAGCCAAATTAGTGTTTTAAAAGTCACAAAAAATTTAGAGCAAAAGGAGACGTGGACAGCAGAGGCTAAGATGGATGGACAGCATATGTGAAGCTATGAAAATGCTTATGCAACAACTGAAAGAAGCAATGATTTACACACCTAGAATACAGAAAACCATAAAGTCACAAAGAATTGGAGTCGACTAAACAAATGAGGAGAAAGGTTGTAAGTGTTTGTGCTTGCTGGAGGATTACTGGGGAAAATTAACCACTTGAGGACTGCTGTTCTTAACCCCCTTAAAGGGAACCTAAACCGAGAGGGATATGGATTTTTCCTTTTAAAACAATACCAGTTGCCTGGCATCCCTGCTGATCTCTTTAGTTGCAGTAGAGGCTGAGTCACAGACCTGAAACAAGCATGCAGCTAATCCAGTCTGACTTCAGTCAGAGCACCTGATCCGCATGCTTGTTGAGGGACTGTGGCTAAACGTATTAGAGACACAGGATCAGCAGGAGAGTCGGGCAACTGGTATTATTTTAAAAGGAAAAATCCCTGTCCTTCTCAGTTTAGGTTCCCTTTAACGACCAGGCCATTTTTTTTTACAATACAGGGCTGTGCAATTTAGTTAGGGTGCTGCACAGCCCTGCAACTCTGCACACCAATCATTTTTTCCTCCTTTTAAGGCTAGTACACACTAGCAATTTTGATTGGGCAATGATTGGTCAATTTTACCACCTCCATGTAGTATGAGGGCCAAACAGATTTTCAATTCTATGCAGATTATATAGGTAAATGGTCATACTACATGGAGGTGGTAAAATTGACCAATGATTGGCCTATCAAAATTGCTAGTGTGTACTAGGCTTTAGTGTCATTAATAGGACACTCTGCTGGAGGTATCTGATCACTGCTGCGAATCTATCTACCTATCTAGAGAGAGATTTTTTTTCCTCCCTCTGTTCCCCCCCCCCCCCCCCCCGTGCCGTCCTAATCACCATTGGATGGAGATCGGAACTGCTCCCCGCCTCTCATAGGCATCAGCCTATGAGAGGTCACAAAGATCGAGCCACTCTGAGGGCCAGCCCAGTGTCCCTCGTACAGTGCTGCAGGAAACAGCTGCACTGCCCCTTTGTTTACAATTGTAAATTCTTTCCCCTGTCAGCTCTAAATAGTCTGCTAGCCGTGATCGCGTCTAGCCGGCTAATCACGAAGCTCCGTGAACTGACAGGAAGCGATCGTGCATGCGCGCACGCATTCCCTGCCAAACTGCAGCTCCAGGACTTAACGCCAATTGGTGTTAGACTGTCCTGGGGCTGCCACCACGGTCACGCCCACTGGCGTGACACAGTCGTTAGATAGTTAAGATTCTGCTACCATTACAAACTTGGGAGAAAGGACTTATAAAATGGCCTGACTAGACATTCCATAGCAAACATTCTGACCCTACCATACACATTGTGGACAAAAGCCCATCTTCCATAGTAGCAAGCATAACTTTTGCCAAATTGCTTATGATATAACCTTAATCACTACAAATAGCAAGTAAACTACATTCCTAAACCATCCATATTCCCTTCATAGGAACACAGTTTATCCACTCAGCGCTCTTTCACACTACATGCAATTCCGATTGTGATGCAATTTTAAAAAATCCTGCAATGCTGTCTTTTCTGCATCTTTCTTCTTGTGTTGCTAGTGTCCAGTAAAAATCGTAAATCAGATGGATTATCTTCCCAAATCTAGCCGTGGCAGGTCATGCCATAACTCACATTATTCAAGATGATCAACTAAAGTCTTCTTTCAGATAGTCATTTTTTCACTTCCTGTATAGGATTTACCTTTGATCAGTTCCTTAGACACTGTTACATCTCGATTAAGGTGCCCATACATGGTACAATTTTTTTTTTTTCGATTAGATCATTTTGATTATTCCGTTAGATATAGTATAAAGATTTTTCCAACATGCCCGATCAGATTTTTTTTTGTTTTGGAAAAAAAACAACTGGATAATTGTTCATTTTTCTTCATCGAAAATTTTTTGACTTTTTCCATTCAATCGTTTTGGTTGAATAAATGAGAAAATTAAACATTTTTTTATAGTACCATGTATGGGCACCATTAGAGCTACAAAAGATGCAAGTACCTTTGTGATTATAACACGCTGTTGAACAACAACTGAAGTGAAAAGAATATGGAGGCTGCCATATTTATTTCCTGTTAAACAATACCAGTTGCCTGGCAGCCCTGCTGATCTTTTTGGCTGCAGTACACCATAAGCATGCATGCAGCTAATCTTGTCAGATCTGACAATGTCAGAAACACCTGATCATGCATATGCTTGCTCAGCAGAGGATCAGCAGGGCAGCCAGGCAACTGGTATTGTTTAATGGGAAACAACAATGGCAGCCTCCAAATCCCTCTCGCTTTAGTTGCCCTTTAAGACTAACATTTTCAAAGCACAATGGCCTATATGCAATTCACTTTTTCACCTGAGTTTTCTCCTACGTGCAAATAAAATACATTTTGAATTCTCAGGAAGCAAAAAAGTACTCAACATAATTTTGGGAGTAGTTTTTCAACTTCTTTTTAGTACTTTTTCAATTGCAAAATGCTGAAAAGTTATTTTAAATAGAAGATGAAAAATTATCTCCTAGGAGAAAACTCAGGAGAAAGAGTTTATTGCATATGGGCCAATGTGTCATAAAAATTGCCAAATGGGTTCACCAGAAAACAATGTGCAGCCCTAGCTAGACTTTAGGGTTGTGGAGTCGGTACAAAAATCATCCAACTTCAACTTGTCAGTGTATGAAACCACCAACTCATTGTATAAATCCACCGGCTCTCGTTACCCCAAAATTGCTCCAACTTACGACGCCACAGCCTTGCTTCTGCATTGCTGATCAACCACTAGTGATCAGTTAAACAGGTGATACATTTACACAACGTTTGGGATTTTCAATGGCTGTGCACATCTTCATTTTCTGTCAAACATAGAAATTTGCGTTGAAGGAACATTCATATAAATCTAACAGCTAGACAGAATTTTCAGTCTTCGCAATGTCACAGCCAGATTGCCATTAGCTAGGAATCGCAAGCAGCAAAAGTCACAATAAAATATGTGCTTCGTTGCTCCTGCACCTGTAAGCCAACATCATTTACTTCATTCATTTGGGCAGTAAACAGCAAGAATAGCTCTTTTTTTCAGTAAAGTATAAGATTTTTATATTTCTTACAAACCAATTGATGTCCAGATCAGCTATATAAGCTTCATATGTTTAGGGTAACATTCATGGCCTTGGAAAGCTACTATTCATGTGGCATAGCCAGAGCTTAGATTGATCACTATAAACACCATATAGTGTCTGCTTACACCCACTATGCCAATAAATGCGATCACCTGCTACCACCCTTTGGCATAGTGTTAGGAAAGACCCCTTCTAACAAATGATTTCAATGCCTGTTATATGGCAATTATCTGGCCTTAAAGCCTATCTATAAACATACTCCAGTCATGTATAACATACTGCATACTTATAGTCCCCAATAGATCAGATAGTGAGTGCACACCAATTCACTGCCTGATACATAATCCACAATCTTCAAAGTGGTGCACCATCTGGTAGAAAACAAGTACCATTACTACTCCAAAATGAGAGCAAAAGAGACCAGGGGCAGCACACATACTCCAGTAATTTAGAACATACCCCATACCTAAAGTGTACCAGAGATCAAAAGCAATAAAGATTTGATACTTACTCGGGGCTTCCTCCAGCCTCATAAACACGTGGGAGTTACTCACCTTCCTCCTGTGGTCTGCCATTCAGCGGCAATCAGCCCCGGTAAAAGCAGTGTTCCCCCCTGGCTCTTTTAGCCGGGTGCTGCACCCGGCTAGTTTTGGCGAGCACCCAACTGTCATCAGCTCACCACCTCTTATTCTGTAATCAGACTTGCACACAGAAGCACCGGCCCTGCATTCTCAGCTCGCCCCACCCGACTACTTTTTCATGCCACCCGGCTACTATTTCATGCCACCCAGCTGGAAAAAAATTCTGGTAAGAACACTGAACAAGTTCAGTTGGGTCTAGTATTGGCTGCCTGCGCAGTAGACCCAAGTTGATGCGACAACCAGTTACCGGGGCTGAACGGCAGACCGCATGAGGATGGTGAGAGACTCACGTGCTTATGGAGCTGGAGGAAGCCCAAGTATAGAATCTTTATTGCTTGTGATCTTTGATACACTTTAAGGTCCACTTTTTGTATAAGGCAAAGATGGCAGCTCCCATACTTCTTCAAAGACCTGTACTCGAGAGTGTGTATGGTACAGATTAACTTTTACTGACAATGGTAAGTTTCCTCCCACACCAGGTGGCTAAGCAAAGGTTTCTTTACATTAAAAAAATGTATAAGGAACATTACAGGAGCCAAACATACAGACATTAGATATTTCTAAAGGTTTGTTTTCTCAAAATAATGAATGGACACATTAACAACAGTTTTGGCCCAAAATGATATCCTTTTTGGGATAATAAATGCTCCATCTATATGCAGTTGGGGGGTGATTTATAAAGGCAGGTGCAATGAGCTGGGAATTTCACTGAGCTTGCAGCTGTTTTATGAATGTTCACTCTCTCTCTAGTAATCAGAAATAGTGCTGCTTATTTATTTTGATCACTGACCAGCTCTGAGAGCTCTGGCCGTCTAAGTGAAACATGCACGTGTACAAGAAACAGTTCCCAAAAATAGTGCATCTATCTTTTAGATCAATGTAGCAATATTGTACACCCATTGGTCACAGGACAGCTCCATGCACAATTACTTCAGGAGGTCCTGTGCATTGAACATAGCCCTGACAAGAAACTAGTAAGTTGAGTCTGAAGCCTTATAAAAATCATCTTTTTATAAGATATTTATCTTTAGCACTATCAGGAATGCTAAAACAAAACAAAAAGATGATTTTTATAAGACTTCAGACTCTCTTTGAAGCACATCTGAAGTGAGACTGATATGGAGGCTGACATATTGGTTTCCTTTTAAGCAATACCAGTTGCCTGGTTGTCCTGCTGATCCTCTACCGCTAATACATTTAGCCATAGACCCTGAGGCCTGTTTCACACTGGAAACAGACGTTAAAGCTGCTAAAAATAGCCTTCAGGGATTACCGCGGTAATGTCCCTTCTGGGTGCAAGCCAAGCAGGAAGTGAGGCTCTCTAGCACACACTTCCTGTGGCAGAAATTCAAATTGCACAAAAGTGTATTGGAAAAAATACACTTCCGCATGTGCTGCAACCCAAATGCCGAGAAAAAAAAAAAAAAAAAAGCTGTGTCAGACTTACATGACTTCTAGTCGTGATGAACGAAAACGCGCTGTTGCTCTCGTGGCAAATCGGGCACTTTCTTCAGATCGTGTTGCACCGTGCCAAATATGAAATGCCCCATAGACTTATTAGCGTATCGTTACCATGCGGCAGAACAGGGTAACCCAACACGCAAGTGTGAAAGGGACCTGAACAAGAATGCAAATCAGCTGCTCTGAAAGAAGTCTGACAGGCTGCATGCTTGTTTTAGGTGCATCAGACACTACTGCAGCCAAAGAGATCAGCAGAACAGCAAAGCTACTGGTATTGTTTAAAAAAATAAATAAATATGGCAATCTCTATATCTCTCTCACTTCAGGTGTACTTTAAAAACAGCCCCGCGTTCTAGAAATCTACATACAATTGCTTCATGAACTGATGGGTTCTGATCCGAAAAAAAATCAATTTTATTTTATGCTTTTTACAAAAAAAACAAAAAACTTTTTCCAGGGAATTAAAATGCAGTGCCAGAATCTGCAGAATTAAGTTGAAGAAAACTTGTGCTAGTATATGTGAATATAAATGCTTCAAAAGCCTCTCAAATGCAAAACATTTAGCAGAAACGAACATTCCCCTGAACCAAGGAGTTAAATGAATGAACTATTTTTAAGGTCAGAAAGTTAACTTTGCCAGATTGTTAGTAAAGCTATACCTTTAATCCACATTCATTCCAAGTTTGGCTGTGGAAATGAGGACATCACTTTTTTGAATGATTCTTAGAATGTGCTTCCACAGAAGCAGTATTTAGAGATTGACAACAGCAAGTTCAATATTAACTTTTAATAGTCATCTCCTCGGCTGACAACTTCTTTGCAGGTTGGGCGCAATAGGATGGTATGCTCAAATTGTGCTGTGTAGGAGCCTTTGATATCGCAGAGTGGTGGGTAGGGGTCAACTATACCCAAATCACACAGGTTCTTTAGTGCCATCAGGTATTTACTTTCTCCAAGTCTGTCCAGCCATCTGCGGCAGAAAGC
Source organism: Hyperolius riggenbachi (assembly GCF_040937935.1). NCBI lineage: Eukaryota > Metazoa > Chordata > Amphibia > Anura > Hyperoliidae > Hyperolius > Hyperolius riggenbachi. The sequence continues at coordinate 318,904,484 of NC_090648.1, forward strand.
AAGAGTGCCAAAGTTCTCGTTGACGACATTTAACAAGTGTTTTGCCCTTGGAAGCCTGTAAGAAAGGAAACCTGTGTGTCAATTAAATCAGATATATGCAAAAAAAATAAAAATATCAAGGTAGTTAAGAGAAAATTACTTCTGGACAGACAACTAGAGAGTTTACTACGAGATACTACTTGCATGGCCCTCCCACCTGTTTGAAGTGGACCTATATCTAGGTATCACACAATAAGTAGCCAGCAGTATAAGTTTTAATTCCGTTTCATTACTCATATGGTGAAACATAAAGCTTAAATCCTTTGCCTTGGCTTATGCTGAAGCAAACAAGATGGCACCTAAGAAAGATTTACATCAGCACACCACTCTACCCAGTCTGTTTCTCTGTGGGTTGGATCACAAGATGGCTAAACTGCTTAGTTCAGCCACCCCACAAGCGGGATATACCACCAGCAGGTCACTGCATGTGAAACCCAATCAGGTCTTCCACATATATGGTCGATGCAAGCAGCTGCACATCAATGGCATGTGACATCTCAGAGGTCACTGAACTGATATACTACTGCACCTCTGCAACAGTTTTTTGTTTTGTTTTTTTAAACACAAATCTTTAAATAGGTTGAACACATTAATGGCACCGTTTATTCAGGACTAGACATGGTCGTTGAGATGCAAATATTTCAGAGCACGTGTTGGGAGTTTCAAAATAATAACATTACAGGCTTTTATTGTTAAAGTTATGGGCGAGTGGGTCAGTTACTTTGCCTGGCACCCGCCAATTCTTTTCATTTTAAATTCTTTAATAGGGGTGTACATTGCAGTTATAATCTAGATGACAACAGTCAAGTTGGTCCTAAGACCAAGGGCCATATTACTGTTCTTGAAACTGCTAGAGAACCAAACTAGAGAAATTTAACGTAATCATATTTGACAATAGCCCCTAGGTACACTATGCCAATTATACAGGTAGTCCGCAGTTAAACGAGATGGGGACTGTAGGTTTATTCTTGAGCGGAATGTCTTTGTAAGTCACCCCTCTGTCCCACTTCTGTCCCCAAATGACTCCAGCATCCCACTGTGCCAACACTCTTTCCATGAGCCTCCAGTATCCCGTTCTCCGCCTGTCTACTTGTGCCCTCTGTGCCTCCTAATGTCACTGTGCTTACTTTGTGCGCCCTCTCCTATGTAATACTTTTTGCCTCCTTCTCCTGTGGCTCCCCATGTCCTTTAGGGCCCACTCTATGCCACCTCCTTCTGTTGTCTCCAATCCCATTTCAAGCTTCTGTTCCCCTGTGCCTCTTCCTATCCACCCTCCTCTCCATCTGTGCAGTCCCTGTAGCTTCTTTCTCGCCCCCCCCCCCCCCCCCCATGTCCATCTGCCCTTCAGTGCCCCCTCCTGTCTACTTGTGCTCCCTCCTGTGTCCCTTCCATACCACTTCCTGTCGTCATGTGCCCATTCTCCTGTGCATCGTCTCCTCTCCCCGTGTCCCCTCCTCTCCTGCTGTGTACACACACACACACACACACACACACACACACCCCAACACAAACACACCTTCCTTCACTCACCTGTTCTACTGCTTCTCCTCCTCCAACTTGACATTCGTGTGGCCATGTTCTGTAATTCTACAGCAGTTATTATAGGACTACAAAAAAATGGCCGAAGTACACACCATCAAAAATGTGTGCAAATGCAGACTTTGTTTTGTGGATCTATAGAAGTAACTATGGGACTACCTATTGGAGGTCAAAGGAAAGGCAAAATAGAAACAAAGTAGTTTACCCTAATAGAGAACTTTGAGGGCCACTAGAAAACTATTGTCCAGCACTTTGGAAAACCCTGACCTAGTTTTTTTTTGTTTAGCAGGAGCCTAAATATACTTCAGAAATACTGTGACCTAGCCAATAAATAGGCACTTACAGCAGGGAAAAAGAGAAAAAAAAACAAAAAAAAAACAGGTTGAGTTTAGGTCCATATCAATAAAATGAGATGTAAGTGAGATGAGATGCAAACCCACCTCAACTGCTTCCACACTCTACAGAAAAGAATTGTGTAATAAAAATATTTCTTAAAAAAACCCAAACACCTAATAATCCACTACATCATTAGCTTACCTAATAGGTACATGGCCAACGTCAAAGTTTTTCATGTAGTGAGAACATTCCATGTCATCATGAACAACTCCCTTTCCAGTGCTGCCAAAGGTTTCTATTGCATACACCTCACCTTCCTGTAAGAAAAATGTATAATGTCTCCACTCAAGAACACCAGTGTGTGCACAATACAAATATGCTCCATTAACAGGTAATATACCTCCATTCGGGTTGCTTCTCCTCCTTTCACAATAGGCACAGTTTTACCACCATGTATTCTATAGGGGCCAATAGAATGACCATTCAGATTCCGTATGGGTTTCACTAAAAAGAGAAAAGTCATGTCGCAAAAAAAATAAAATAAAAAATACAGATCTATAAACCAAACCTATCATAATTTTTCTGCCTACAGATAATTAAGATTCTCACTTATGGAAATGCATTCTGCTACACAACCATGTACCTACTGTCAAATTGGTTACACTTTCATAGAAATACGTTCAGAAACATATGAACTATCTTTCACCAAGTCAAAATGGGGCTGGCAGTTGTGTGTGCACACCTTCAGGATCAGGTTTAGTGCTTAACGGGAACCCAAGGTGAGAAACAAATGGAGACTGACATTCACACAGTGCAATTTACACGTGGAGGATTGAAGGGGAACCAATTGAAGTGCTTGGGAATGAATAAACAAGGACACCAAATCAGGAGCCATGTTCATTCATAATAATGAAAGTAAGAAGTATTAAAAAAAAAAGTGACTTAAAAAATAAATCAATTCATAAATAGCTTCCCTAGTGTGTATTAGGCTAAGTGCCTCAACCTTCAAGCAAGAAGAAGTAGCGTCCTGCCTCTAGGGCCGGTCCAAGCAAGAAGAAGCAGTAGCGCCCTGCCCCCGGGGGCGAGCCTACACTTGGCGCCGAGCTGGAGGGGGTATTGGGCACAGCGGCGGGGGGAGGCGGGGGGGGTCAGACCCCCCTTCATCACCTGGGTCCCCCATCTGCACTCCCCCTCTAGCTTAACCACTTGAGGACCTAGGGCTTTCTACCCCTTAAGGACCGGCCACTTTTTTTCCATTCAGACCACTGCAGCTTTCACGGTTTATTGCTCGCTCATACAACCTACCACCTAAATGAATTTTGGCTCCTTTTCTTGTCACTAACAAAGCTTTCTTTTGGTGCTATTTGATTGCTCCTGTGATTTTTACTTTTTATTATATTCATCAAAAAAGACATGAATTTTGGCAAAAAAATGATTTTTTTAACTTTCTGTGCTGACATTTTTCAAATAAAGTAAAATTTCTGTATACATGCAGCGCGAAAAATGTGGACAAACATGTTTTTGATTAAAAAAAACCCATTCAGTGTATATTTATTGGTTTGGGTAAAAGTTATAGCGTTTACAAACTATGGTGCAAAAAGTGAATTTTCCCATTTTCAAGCATCTCTGACTTTTCTGACCCCCTGTCATGTTTCATGAGGGGCTAGAATTCCAGGATAGTATAAATACCCCCCAAATGACCCCATTTTGGAAAGAAGACATCCCAAAGTATTCACTGAGAGGCATAGTGAGTTCATAGAAGATATTATTTTGTGTCACAAGTAAGTGGAAAATGACACTTTGTGAGAAAAAAAAGAAAAAAAAAAAAAAGTTTCCATTTCTTCTAACTTGCGACAAAAAAAAATGAAATCTGCCACGGACTCACCATGCCCCTCTCTGAATACCTTGAAGGGTCTACTTTCCAAAATGGGGTCATTTGTGGGGTGTGTTTACTGTCCTGACATTTTGGGGGGTGCTAAATTGTAAGCACCCCTGTAAAGCCTAAAGGTGCTCATTGGACTTTGGACCCCTTAGCGCAGTTAGGCTGCAAAAAGTGCCACACATGTGGTATTGCCGTACTCAGGAGAAGTAGTATAATGTGTTTTGGGGTGTATTTTTACACATACCCATGCTGGGTGGGAGAAATATCTCTGTAAATGACAATTTGTTAATTTTTTTTACACACAATTGTCCATTTACAGAGATCTTTCTCCCACTCAGCATGGGTATGTGTAAAAATACACCCCAAAACACATTATACTACTTCGCCTGAGTACGGTGATACCACATGTGTGGCACTTTTTTGCACCCTAACTGCGCTAAAGGGCCCAAAGTCCAATGAGTACCTTTAGGATTTCACAGGTCATTTTGAGAAATTTCGTTTCAAGACTACTCCTCACGGTTTAGGGCCCCTAAAATGCCAGGGCAGTATAGGAACCTCATAAATGACCCCATTTTAGAAAGAAGACACCCCAAGGTATTCCGTTAGGAGTATGGTGAGTTCAAAGAAGATTTTATTTTTTGTCACAAGTTAGCGGAAAATGACACTTTGTGAAAAAACACAATTAAAATCAATTTCCGCTAACTGATTGATGGCTAATTAGTGGGTGTTTAGGGTAGAGAACAGATATAAACACTGCCCTTGGGAGGTGATCTGACGTCGGATCTGCGGGCGAACTATTGGTGTGGGTGGGTGATCAGATTGCCCGCAAGGGGCAGGTTAGGGGCTGATTGATGAGTGGCAGTGACAGGGGGTGATTGATGGGTGGCAGTGACAGGGGGTGATTGATGGGTGGCAGTGACAGGGGGTGATTGATGGGTGGTAGGTGATTGACAGGTGATCAGTGGGTTATTACAGGGAAGAACAGATGTAAATATTGCACTGGCGAATTGATAAGGGGGGGTCTGAGGGCAATCTGAGCGTGTAGGCGGGTGATTGGGTGCCCGCAAGGGGCAGATTAGGGTCTGATCTGATGGGTAACAGTGACAGGTGGTGATAGGGGGTGATTGATGGGTAATTAGTGGGTGTTTAGAGGAGAGAATAGATGTAAACACTGCGTTTGGGTGGTGATCTGATGTCGGATCTGCGGGCGATCTATTGGTGTGGGTGGGTGATCAGATTGCCCGCAAGGGGCAGGTTAGGGGCTGATTGATGGGTGGCAGTGACAGGGGGTGATTGACAGGTGATTGACAGGTGATCAGGGGGGATAGATGCATACAGTACACAGGGGGGGGGGTGTCTGGGGAGAATCTGAGGGGTGGGGGGGTGATCAGGAGGGGGCAGTGGGCAGGGGGGGGAGATAAAAAAAAAATAGCGTTGACAGATAGTGACAGGGAGTGATTGATGGGTGATTAGGGGGGTGATTGGGTGCAAACAGGGGTCTGGGGGGTGGGCAGGGGGGGGTCTGAGGGGTGCTGTGGGCGATCTGGGGCAGGGGGGGGAGAAATCAGTGTGCTTGGGTGCACACTAGGGTGGCTGCAGCCTGCCCTGGTGGTCCCTCGGACACTGGGACCACCAGGCCAGGAGGCAGCCTGTATAATACACTTTGTAAACATTACAAAGTGTATTATACACTTTGTATGCGGCGATCGCGGGGTTAACATCCCGCCGGCGCTTCCGTATAGCCGGCGGGATGTTGCGGCGGGCGAGCGGTGACAGGCGCCGGCGGAGGATCGCGTCACGGATGACGCGATCGCTCCGCCCATGCCCTTAGAAGGACCGCCGCCTCTGTGGGTGAGCCGGTCCTTCAGGGCTCCACTTCCCGGCCGCCTCTGTGCGTTAGGCGGTCGGGAAGTGGTTAAGTTCAGCAGCAGCTGCCGCTATTAGTAAGAGGCAGTGGACTGGGATGACTCACCGCTTCCGCCTTCCACTGTCGTCACTTCCTGCAATGCCGCCCACTTACAATACAGTGGGCAGCATTGCAGGAAGTGCCGACAGTGGAATGCACGCTGGAACGCGGAAGAGGTGAGTCATCCCCGCCCGCTGCCTCTTACTAATAGCAGCGGCTGCTGCTGCTGCGCTCAAGCTGGAGGGGGAGTGCAGATGGGGGACCCAATACCCCCTTCCTGCCCGCTACTCTCTTATGCGGCGTATGCTATGCCGCGGGTCCGCTAGTATAATTTAAATGTTGTAAAAGCCAGGACAAACAGGCAAATAAAACATATGGGTTTTATCTATAATAGCATTGCTTATTTAAAAACGAAGGCTCTCAAATGGATTGTGACCAACAATGAACTCGCTCACATAAAAGAAAATCAAGTGACAAGGCTCTCTAAGGAGGGGGGACTGATTTACAAATATTTTCACAATTAATGCTTCCATTTATACATACGGTAGATGAAAACGTGCTACTGCAGATGGCATAAAGCATTAAGCAGAGACAATGGCCTATAACTGTTTTTCAGATGTCTCTCAGAAGGAAGATATTACCCTCCCATACAATCCCTATACTACAAGCAGCTGTGGTCATCTCACACAGACCCTTACCCTGTCTGGTGGTGAAAGTTGGCTGTTAGGTTTGTGGTTTTTGTCAGTGTTCCACTGTTCTAAGCTGTCACAGTTTTATACTGCAACTTTATTCTGCCTGGGCTGAACACCAGAGTAAATATTCACCTTGATATGTTTTGCCATCAATTTCAACCTCATAAGATTCCATAACTTCCTGTATTGCTTCTCCAACATCACAGAGGCGAACATCAATACCAGAACACTAAAGCAATAAACAGAAAATTAGCAACTGACACACACAAGACAAAAGTTTACAAAATGATCTCCTGGGCATGAAACCTACCCTTATTCCAGTGTTTGTAGCATCTTTGACTGCTTCCAGCAGCTTGTCATACTTTGGATTGAACGTGACCGTGAAAGCGCAGTCAATTATACGACCTGTAAAGACCACACAAAACATTTACAACAGGGTATTTATTTACAATAGGTGTAGCATCTGGTCACATTTATTTACCATTAATATGGGTTCCAAAGTCAATCTTGCAAACATCATCATACTGTAACACTGTGGTATCCCCGGCATTTGGAGTGTAGTGGGCTGCACAGTTGTTTAAGGAGCAGCCTGTGGGAAAGGCTAGCCCCGCATACAATCCGTTCTCTTTAATGAGCTTGCGGGAGCAGTCCTCCAGTTTTTCACTGAAAATACAAACAAAACAAAAAAAAACAAACACAAAAAAAAAAAAGGTATAAATTACCAATGGTATTTTTTCCTCATATGAGAACTTTTAACTACTTCAGAATCCCTGGTATTCATATCTACGCCCTGTATACTTCATGTGCGGATCAGGGGCGTAGATATGCATACTGTTAACTTACTGCCACGTTAACGATCACCACGTCGTTTTTGTTCGCCTCACCATCGCAATCCCCTCTGTGTTTGGGGTATTCTCAACCCCGATCACTGTGCCTGTGTTTTCCGAGAGCTTGGAGCAGGAGACTCAAGCACTCATTCAAAAAAGACCCAATATTTCCATGTTTCTACTAATAGAACACTGTCTCAGTAGCACTGTCTCCGTGGTCAAATAGTAAAAATACACCCAATTACACCACTATACTATTTTTACATATAAATTATTATTAGTTTATTTTTATTTCATTATTTGTTCCAATCCTGCCCACGGTTACCAAAATAAAACATTTGTTAAATTACATAAATCGGGACTATTCTATATGTATGTCATGAGGATATATTACTGTTCATTTTGCAAATAAAGTCTTGTACAAAGTGAAATAGTACTAAAAAAGCCTAAACTGAAAAAATACACCTTTATTTCCAGATAAAATATTATCGCCATACATTGTACTAGGGACACAATTTAAACGTTGTAATAACCGGGGCAAATAAAATGTGTGGGTTTTATGTATCGAAGCACATTTTATTTTAAAACTATAATGGCTGAAAACTGGGAATTGTTTTTCTCTCTCATTATTCCCTTTCCAATGCATATAAAATAAAATAATCCTTAGCAAATAGTACCACCCAAAGAAAGCCTAATTTGTGGCGAAAAAAAAAACAATATATAGATCATTTCAGTGTGATCAGTAACAAAGTTATTGCTGAATTAATGGGAGGAGCGCTGAAAACTGTTTTGGTTTTTAAGGGAAAAAAACTGCGATCCTGAAGTGGTTCAACAAGACTTTTTTGGGAGACAAGTGTAAACGTTTTCTGGCCCCCCTTCAGTAGTTAACAAAACCTCTTATGCTGGGAATACACAATGAGATTTTTCAGCAGATTTACTGTCCAATCAATTTTCCAATCTTTTTCATTCACATCTATGAGAAATCGATCAGAAATCAGATCGGACCTGTCGAAAATTATCTATTGAACCATCTGCCAAAAAATCTCATGGTGTATTCCCAGCATTAATTGAGATGAAACTGTCTTTAGTCAGTATTTAGACTAAGGCCCCGTTCACACTGCACGCGTTCCCATCCGTGTTTCGGGAACACGTGCAGGAGGCCGACACGCACGGCATCAGACAGTGCATAGACTGCACTGTGATGTTCACACTGTATACGTTCCGGACCTGTGCTGTCCGGGAACGCATGCTGCATGCATTTTTTCCTAAAACGCGCGGCTGTCCCATTCACTTTCAGTGAATCCGCATACAAACGCGGATGGCGTGTGTTCGTACGCGTTGCGTTCCAAACGCACGGCCATCCGCGTTTGCCAATGGGAACAATGCCTCCTGCCTGCAAACTAGCCTGGAGAGCCAGATAGCTTGGCTGACTGATCCATAAATGAGTCACTCTACTAAACAATGGACTCTGCCTGGGAGAACCCGCTCATCTTTGTAGTATAACCTCATTCACAGACTGTCCACAAGTCCTCTTCAAATGTCCCCCATACTGTATAATCCTGCTCAATGCAGACACCTAAGTTATACCAGTTTGCATGTTTTGGTGGTTTTGGTATTGTACATTAAAACATCACAATGTGCTCTTTTGTCTTTTCATTAAAATACATTTCTAATATATATATATCCACGGCTTTATACTTTACAACTAGTTTGCTGCTTCTGTTAACTCCTCAGCATTCTAACCAAGGCTTAAAAAGGTCCATGAATCTCTTGGCAAGTCACTAACCATAGGCTAATGTTTTCTTGTTGTATTTAGCAAGCACAGTAAAAAATTACCAGATCTCAATCATGGTTAGGCCCGGCTTCATCCAACTCATAACATATTTCCTCACTTGTCTGTGAGCTTCAGCAGCTTGTCTAAAGTCAGTCCATATTTCTTCGCTGGCCGTGTCCAGAGCTTTCTTTTCTTCGCTGGTTGTTCTCCAAGCAGCTGTACGCCTGCATGACAAACACAGCTTATATAAGCTTATCAACTGAATGGGGGCTCCCAACCAGCAGCACACAGAGTTAGAAATTGGTTGAAGAGAAAGGGAATTGTAGGTTGAGAGCAAGAAGAAAAAAAAAAAAAAAAAGCTCTGTAATGTGTCACAAAACATCCAGTGTCAAAGCATCACAGGAAGTTTATATTTCTACTGAAGAATATCTAGTAAATAGCAATTCCAAATGTGGTATTTTCCCTTCAAAAATAGTAAAAAAAAACAAATCCAAAATTTCAGGTATTAAAGAGACTCTGAAGCGAGTTAGATAGCCTTTGATTATAGTAAAGGACCTTACATAGAGCTAAACCGCCAATATCCCGCGGCTAAACGAGGGGTTTTAACCCCCCAAATCCCCTCTCGTGTCCGGGGAGCGCTTCCTGCTTGAGGCAGTGCTAATGGCTGTAGCTCTGCCTCTCAGCGCGTCAATCCCAGCTGATCGCCGCCTCTCCCCGCCCCTCTCAATCTGCCTTCACTGAGAGGGGCGGGGAGAGCCTGAGATCCGCCGGCAGATTGACGCGCATGGAGGCAGAGCTGCAGCTCATAGCTCTGCCTCCATGAGCAGCAAAATTCACGACCAGGAAAGTTGTGGATTTTGCAGGGGGGATTTGGGGGGTAAAAACCCCTTGTTTTGCAGTGGGATAGCGGCGGTTTAGCTCTATTTAAGGTTTTTTTTTTTACTGTAACCAAACCCTATCTCACTCGCTTCAGAGTCTCTTTAAAAAGCATCACCACATCCCTCACACTCACACCTCTAGTTATGTGAACAAACGCTCAAAATCTTGTTTAATTTTCACCAGATGGGTGACATGGTCAGACTCCATCTTGTACTCTCCAAGAGAACTGCAGTCCAAGCCACTCCTACTTCCACAGGGCCTTGCTGTAGCAAGGGTGATTGGCAATCTGGCCCACTCCTACTATAAACCAGTAAACAGTCATTCACCAGGGACCAAGTCCCTCACCTGCTGAAGGGGGAGATAGTGTGCTTACCGGTTGAAGTTAGAAATCAGACTGCTCAAGAAATGTCTGCAATACCTGGAGATTGGCTTTAAATGTAGAAAGTGCAAACTTCCACAGGAGAATTTTTTTTTGTTTAAATAGTCTCTTTAATGTCAAGAACAAAGTACATATAAATGCAAAACAAACTGGTAGTTCATTTGGGTCATAAAGTTAACAAATGATTGCATATTACATCTACTCTAACATTCAACAAGGCATAGAGCTGTCCTTACATATGTTCAATACTAATCAACATCAATGCTTCATCTGGCAACATACAACTCAAAGCTTTCGGGCTAATTGACAACATTAAGAACCAGATTCACCAATATCAGTTTTCTGAAAAACGTAGTGCTTGATATTTCTGATAATACCATCCAAAGGCTATGGGGGAGGGGGGGTAGACTGTGTACTCTGCTGTTTAATTGTTTAATACTGGCCATTAAAGTGGATCACATCACAGAAGTATACCCCAAAATGCAATGCTATAAATAATCAGAAACCCTGGCAGGAAGGATGATTGCCATGAAATACATACCCATCCTGGGCTGCTGGATATTCGCACTCCTGTCCTATTGGAAATACACCATTTGTAAAGAGTTCACAAATGGGAATAGAAGGCGGATCTGTTTGGGATTTGCCTGCAAGGAAAAAACAGTCACTAACCTCAGAAATAATTTAAGTTTTGGATAGAGTAGGAAAGGATTAGAAGATATGACCAGACATTTCTATATCGGTCTAAAACAAAATGCCTTTTAAAACAGCTTGAGTTCAGCTTTTTTATGGAGTTTAACTGACCCTTGTGTCCTGTACCAATATGAGTTTATGCATTGCGCTGCTGCCACATGACTTACCGGTATAAGATTATTGCATGAATAAGTGCACAAGTTTTCCTACTAAAGTGAGTGTATATACACAGCATTGCTTACTAGCCCCAAAATATCCTGGTGTTGTCACACCAGCCTCTGTAACGAAGCAAAGCTCATCTGCTCATTATTTAAACACCAAGTCAATCAAGCCTCATTTTAATTATGGATTCCAATAGCGCACTACTCGTGAGCTCATCACTGCTGGTAAATAAGGCTGTGGGTCATATAGACTTTTTAAATGTTTGTTCAGCTGCTTCTATGTACAATTAAATTATCATGCTATAATAGGTTTGCATAATCAAAGTCACGCTCACCTCCTTTCTTCTTCTTTTTCTTCTTCTTTTTCCCAGCTGCACCATCTCCCTTACCATCGCCGTCTTAAAAAACAAAGAACACTTATCACAGGCTTGTTTTTTGCTACTAAAACTGCCCGATCATGAATAATCAGCTTGACAGGGACAGGTGGGATAACTACATGGCTACAATTTAAAGCAACTGAATGTTGCTAGACTTCCTGGTTTGGAAGCTTTTCCTGCTGTTCATGCCTTCATACGCCTCTGACCACACCCCTCCAGTCTATGTTAAACAATGTAAATTGCCTGGCTATCCCGCCATCTGCCTCTAATTGATACATTTTGCCACAGACCCTGGACAAGCATGCAGATCAGGCATTTCCGATTGAAGTCAGACTGGTGCGCCACATCCGGTGCCCCCCCTCCCAGTGCTCAATACATTACCTGTCTGCCCATCTTGCAGCATGTCCGGCCGATTAATGCAACTAATTTCGGGTGCAATTAGTTGCAGTGTCGATCGGGCATGCACTTGGCGGCACTGATTTTCATCCGATTATAATAATCAAATCGGATGGGTGATCGGCCACCAAGTCGCTTGATGTATGGTCACCTTAAGGTCCCGTTTCCACTAGCCGCCGCGTGTCCTGCATGACATGCACGGCTATGGGATTCGCTGCCACTCACACGGAAAAATGCTGCAATGTCAGCTGAATCGGTATCGCAAGTGATTCGGAAATCTGCTGCATTATTCCCTATGGCAGAGTTTCCCTGCGCGATTTGCCTGCAGGGAAACTCTGCGAATTCGGCCCGATTTCCGCTGTAGTGGAAATGAGCCCTAAGAGCACTCACTGAGGCTCAGAAAAGCCTAGAGGTAGAAAAGTTGCAACATTACCACCCATATGATGCACAGTAACCCCCTGCAAGACACTTGCCTACTTTACCTCTAATGCCTAGTACACACCATACAATTTTCTGTAAGATTTTTCTGTTAGATTTTCTGTAAGGGTCCGTTCAGACTGCACGCGTTTCCAGCCGCTTTTTGGAAACGCGTGCAGGAGGCTGAAACGCACGACATCAGACAGTGCATAGAGTGCACTGTCTGATGTTCACACTGCATGCGTTCCGGACCAGTGCGGTCCGGGAACGCATGCTGCACGCAGATTTAGCAAAAACGCGCGGCTGTCCCATTCACTTTTCAGTGATGGGATCAGCCACGCAACGCATACAAACGCGGATGGCGTGCGTTTGTACGTGTTGCGTTCCGCACGCATGGCCATTCGCGTTTGTGATGTTAACCGGCCCTAAAGGTGCGTACATACGCACTACCAAATGCAACGTCGGACCCTCCCGCTGGGCGGTCTTTAGCCGCTGAGCGGATCGTTCAGAAACAGCATTATCAATCCGCCGACAGCGCATACACACGCCCATACTGTCGGCTACAGACCGCCCAGCGGGAGGGTCCAGAGGACCCGTCGTTGCATTTGGTAGTGCGTGTGTACGCACCTTTAAGCCTCATCTACACAGGTAGATGAGGCTCCGATCTGGCGGCTCGATTAGCCGCCGGATCGCCTCTTCCGCGTGCCCGCCGCGTCCCCGCTCGCCGGATTCGATTCCCCGCTCCTCCCCGTCGGCACCGCTTATCTTCCACTCGATTCCCTGCCATTGTCCCCTCGCGGGGAGCGAGCAGGGAATCGGCAGTGGGGAGATCCGTCATGTCGGATCTTATCAATCGAGCCGCATCAGCGGCTCGATTGATAAGGAACATCGTCGCCCCATCTACGCGTAGATGCGGCTTTAGATTTTCTGTAATTAGATTATTTTCTGTAAAGTACTGGTAGAGACTGGTCATTATCTCTGGTAATGAACAATGCCTAATTGCTAGGCAGATGGATGGTTAGATAGATCATTTCCAACATGTTGGAAATTACTTATCTGGCAGGTAAATCTTACAGAAAATTGTATGGGGTGTACTAGGCATAAAAGTCATTTAGTTTCTGCAGACTGCAAAAGGGATCAATTTTCATCTATATCCCATCATTCAGTATCTTCCAATAAAGGGAAACATACCTTCTTCCTCCTCATCCTTATCTTTGTTTTCAATTGCTTGCTTTTCCAATTGCTTTGTTAGATCTTCAATCACAGGGGGTGCTGCGGCACCTCCCTCCTTCTCAGGGTCTTGTCCTAAAAAATAATGCAGTCAAACTTAAAGCAGAAAGTCACAAAGAGTTCAACTAATTCCATTGCTGTCACTGATCATTTAAAATAACAGAAGTGAGTTCTGTCAATGGCAAACAATAACACAAAACCCAGTTGTGACTGTTTTGATGTAAGCCTATGGGATCTTAAAAGGACCACTATAACGTTTATTTTTTTTTATATACATCGCTGTCACATACAATAAGTTGTAAAACTGACAGATCTAACAGGTTTAGGATTAGTTCATCTCCTCATGGGGGATTTTTTGGGACATTTTCTATTTTCAAAAGCATTTCCTGAACAGCAGTTGCTCAGCCCAACTTCCAAAATACTGTGCAAGCAAGTCGGGAGGCTTCCCACAATGTTTGTATAGATCCTTTTCAGGGAGTGCTTTTGAAACTAATTCAGGAAATACAGTACTGAGAATCCCCTGGATGGAGGAGATGGGTCCAAAATCTGTCAGATCTCACATTTTCACTGCCTTCTGTAAGCAACAGCCACATAGGAGAAAAGTAATTTATAGTCCATTTTACTTTGGGAGAAATGTACTTCCTATAGGTGTTTATTTTAAAGCGGATCCGAGTTGAAAAACTAACTATAACAAGTAACGTGTCTATATCGTATCTAAACGTACACTGTACACATTGCCTAAACTACATATATGTATTGTAATTCTGACCTTTTTTTGGCTGGAGGTGGTCTTTAACAGGAGATTAGGACAAACATGTCTTCAGCTGCAATATCACTTAGCAGTGTTGTAGTCTATTAGTGGAAACTGAACATGGTCTGTTGGCTTCCTGCACACTGATGTCTCCTCATGTAATCAAAGTAACAGCTGTTTTAATCTTGTCAACGGTATTCCTGACCCAGGCTCTACCTGAAAAATACACGCTGCGAGCGGTAATCCCGAGCCTGGGTGAGGGCAACCGTCGAGCAGGTTGCAGATCAGAGGACAGCGGCACTTTATGCTCAAGTCCTCAGGATCCGGAGAATGCCCCATATGGAGGAGATGGGTCTTAAATCTGTCAGATATCTCACATTTTCACTGCCTTCTGTAAGTCTCCTCCATGTCCTCCGGAGCTCTCGATCCCTTGGGTGAGATCGGCGTTGGTTGCATGACCACCATGGGGTAGAGCACCACTCGGAGGACAGGAGGAAGAGTGAGGGTACGTTTCCACTTGTGCATTGCATTTTTGATGCGAAAATCGCATCAACGAATCCACATGCGGGTGCGGATTCGTTCGTGTTTACATGCGGATTTTCACGCGGAATCGGTCGCGGTTTGCACTATGCGATATTAACCATGTTAATGTCGGCAAGCATTGACATGGGTTTTCACGCGGAAACGCAATGAAAACCGCAAGACTAACATGCTTGCGGTTTTCCTATTACATTAGCGGCGATTCGTGTGCGGGTGTGCGGCATGCTAATTCTAACGGCTCTGCCGTGCAGTTTTTTTCTGCACAGCAGACCGCACAGAATTCCTGACAAGTGGAAACAGCCCCATCCACTTGTATTGCTTATGCGAATTTGCGTTAGTGGAAACGGGCCCTTATAGGACTGGATCCTGGGGAGGTGAGTAATAAGCAGAGGCTGACTCAAGTGATGAAGGGAGGGGGGCTCTGGCATCTTGACCATAAAATCCAGAATTAATCAGAATGCCAAAGGAAGTCATCACTTTGTGAACCAAATTACAGGAATTTTCAGTTCAAAGTTAAGTTATTTTCACATCATGAAGCGCAGATGGCCCATCGGAATGAAACATACGATCGCACACCATCTGCGTCTCTACACGCTGCTGATCCCATTTGTTACAGTGAATGGGTCAGCGCTGCGCTTGTGGGCAGGGCGCATGCAGCAGTACGCAAGCGCATCATAGAGCATCGTACTGCTGCGCAGCGCCTATGATGTAAATGGCTGTCTATGCCCTTCTGTCATTCTTGCATGACACATACCTTACGCTCTTCCAAATGCGCACGGAAGCGCGTCATGATGTGAACAAGGCCTTATTTTCCCATTTGTTACAAGAGGCCATTGTGAGGAAGCTGTCACAAGCAAATACAGTATATAAGCTGAAATGGCATTCCACCAGCTGTAAATTATGCTTTTATAGGCAAATAGGGCACATGGTGGAAAGTTTACTCTTTTTCTTTTAAGTTTGCCGATAAATGGCAGCATCCTGATCCAAAACTTGCTACTTTAATTGATGGCTAACAGTGCAACTCTGCTGCTGCTACAATGTTATGGTGTTCTGGCATTTAGTGCTGCCGCACATGCTCTGTACGTACTTTGTGGTCTAAGAATGGAAGACATGCACACTAGGGACATTTTCTACCACTTTGTGCTGCTCTTTACTCAAGAGGTCTGCGCATGCGTATTAACGATGATTTGAAATTTACATTTGAAGCTTTCAACAACCATGCCTCCTACAGACCCCAGATTTGGAAGGGGATAGGTAGATAGGGCGAAGTACCTCAGTTGCACTTCTGTACCAAATTGCACATCCATGCTCCACTGATTCTTCAGAAGTGATATACAAACCTATCACAGGAACGTAGACTGATAAAACAGGAGGGCTCTGTGGTGGATAATGCAAGTAATCCAGTTTTATCCTTCTATAGAGGCACTTTTCCCTCAAGTCACGAAGCCTGCTGTTTGGTGTGTCCCACAGCAGTGTTCTCCACAGGCCTAATTAGCTGGGCGAGCCGCCCGGGTGTTTTAAAACCCCGCCCGCCAAAAGTCAGTGCTATAAACTTTAAACTGCAGGCGGTAACACTCCATAGCCTGCTAGCCATCAGCCCCATCCAGCTCTCCCACAAAGCTGACACTGTACACTGCAGGAGTGCTCCCTCTGCCTGTGTGACCTCACGCTTCCTGGTGATAATGTGATTGGCTGTGCATGTTGGAGGGGGCGGGACCATGTAATAGGCAGCACATTCAGACGCACACAACAGAAGTCGGCTGAATGCACATGCCGGCATACTAGTGCTGGGGAGAGAGCCTGAAGCTACTGGCAGACTTTTCTCACCCAGTGAATTCAGACAGTGTTTCCTCTGTCCTTGGCTGGCTGCATAAATGGCAGCCGCCAGTCCCATCCCTTCAGGTAGCTCCGAGGCTGACTCAGACTCACACGTAACCAGGCAGTGAGTGCACGAGTTCTGCCGCCCTGCCCCGTTTCCCGGCTGCTTGTCTCTTCTGATGCCGGGAG
This sequence comes from Hyperolius riggenbachi, assembly GCF_040937935.1. Taxonomy (NCBI): domain Eukaryota; kingdom Metazoa; phylum Chordata; class Amphibia; order Anura; family Hyperoliidae; genus Hyperolius; species Hyperolius riggenbachi. The sequence continues at coordinate 318,921,306 of NC_090648.1, forward strand.
AACTCTGCACGTGAACTGCGATGATCGCCCTTCCACTGGTATGAGATCTCTGCTAATGTGTTGTAACCAGCAGGAGCACTTTTAATCTGATAAAGTGCAGAGTATACAATGCAGAATCTCCAAAGGACTTGTGAGAATGTAAGGAGCTTTTAATTTCAAGCTTGGGGACCTGATAAAACAAACAATGATTGCAGTCAGCTGCAATTTAGATAAAATGACTTGCTGGGGATGGAGGCTGCTGCTGAATGCTGTCTGTCTCAACCCCCATAATATTATTTAGTATAGAGCCATCTTCCAGTGTACAGAGTATATTGTCTTGTCACATAACTGCCCCTCAGAGGGGCTCACACTCTAATCCCTACCATAGTCATGTCTATGTATGTAATGGTATGGTGTAGTGTAGTGTGTATGTATGACTAGGGCAAATTTAGGGGGACGCCAATCATCTGTATGTTTTGGGATGTGGGAGGAAACGCACACAGACATGGGGAGAACATGCAAACACCTGCAGATTGTGCCCTAGCTGGGATTTGAACCAATGACCCAGGTCTGCAAGGCAAGAGTGCTATTCACTACACCACTGTGCTGCCCATATGCAACCATGCTGCCCAAACACTTCCTTAGTTTAAAGGACAACTGAAGTCAGAGTGATATGGAGGCTGTCATTTATTTCCTTTTAAGCAATACCAGTTGCCTGGCTATCCTGCTGATCCCTTGTCGCTAATACTTTTAGGCATAGCCCCTAAACAAGCATGCAGCAGATCAGGCGTTTTTGACATTGTCAGATCTGACAAGATTAGCTGCATGCTGGTTTCTGGTGTGATTCAGACACTACTGCAGCCAAATAGATCAGCAGGACTGACAGGCAACTAGTATTATTTAAAAGGAAATAAATGTTTCAGCCTCTATATTCTTCTTACTTCAGTCGTCCTTTAATCACTCCAAATGCAATAATCACCCCAGTATGAAATGAAACTATTACACCCATATTCAGTGTTCTTCCCAGGCTCTTTAAGACGGGTGCTTCACCCGGCTAATTTTGATTAGCACCCAACTGTCATCGGCTTGCCTCCTCATCCTATGCTGTAAGCAGAGTCCTGGTCCTGCATTCCCCCCTCGGTTTCTTTTTCGTGCCACCCGGCTGGAAAAAAATCCTGGGGAGAACACTGCACAGGGTCTCTAAACCCAGGATCCTACACTTGGTTGGAGCGCAGTCATACTTCGGAACTTGAACTATCACAGGTACGAGCTAGGGGTATGCAATTTGGTATGGAAGCATCTCTAGGGCTCCCCTGCTTACCCTATCAATTTGGAGTCAATAGGAATCATGGAAGCAGAGATCCTATAGCTCAAATTTATCAGCTTGAGGATGCATCTTTACTGTGACACCGAAGCCCCACCATAGTGGAAATTTCAGCTTCAGGGAACATTCAAACATACCCTTGGGAACTCCTACAATGCCCCTTCCTCCCACACAGGACCAGCACAAGCTGAGGAAAATTTACTGCGCAAATCACACTGAGAATGTATGTGATGATGCTCAGTGATGTAGGCAGCAAAGCTGTCATTATAACTAACCTAGCTTACCCTTCATCAGGTGTACAATTACATTAGGCAATAAAACATTTAAATGCACAGAACACACCTAAGAAGTAAAGTTACACACTGAACACTAAATGCATTAACCCTTAATTGTACATAAAGTCAGTTATGTTAAAAAGGTCACTCCTGTGAATAAAATAAATACTCAATTCTCTCATTTCCTGGGTGTGGTTTGAGTATTTACATTTTTCATTGTCCAATGTATTTGTATACCTGATGAAGGTCTAGTTAGGTCTGTAATGCTGGGCACACACGATGTGTTTTTTCGATTGATTTTTAGTCCGATCAATATTTGATTTTCAGATCGATTTCCGATTCGATACCCTTATCTTTTCTTATCTATTTTCATTCATTTCTATGAGAAATCGGTCAGAAAAACGATCGAAAATAAGATCGGACAAGTTGGAAATTATCTATTGAACCATCTGACACAAAATTGTATAGTGTGTACCAAGCATTACAAGTAGTGTGCTCCTACCTATAAATGCAACATTTGCCACGTTGATAAGCCCCTTGTTCATTTATATTTTCATGAGCCTCATAGGAGATGTGGTGAGCCCTTCAAAGCAAGGCACCAGCTTATCAGGACAGTGCTTCCTGGCATGGATTACAAATAGGAAAAAGAGGCTACAATTTGCAAAAGCTCACCAAAATTGGACAGTTGAAGACTGGAAAAATGTTGCCTGGTCTGATGAGTCTTGATAAGAGTCAGAATTTGTTGTAAACAGAATGAGAACATGGATCCATCATGCCTTGTTACCACTGTACAGGCTGGTGGTGGTGGTGGTGTAATGGTGTGGGAGAGGTTTTCTTGGCACACTTTAGGCCCCTTAGTGCCAATTGGGCATCGTTGAAATGCCACGGGCTACCTGAACATTATGTCTGACCATGTCCTTCCCTTCATGACCCACAAGGGAAGGACATGGTCAGACATAATGGCTACTACCAGCATGATTGCTACTACCAGCAGGATAATGCACCATGTCACAAAGCTCAAATCATTTCAAATTGGTTTCTTGAACATGACAATGGTGTTCACTGTACAAAAATGTCCCCCCCAGTCACCAGATCTCAACCCAATGGAGCATCTCTGGGATGTGATGGAACGGGAGCTTCGGCCCTGGATGTGCATCCCACAAATCTCCATCAACTGCAAGATGCTATCCTAACAATATGGGCCAACATTTCTAAAAAATGCTTTCAGCACCTTGTTTAATCAATGCCACATAGAATTAAGGCAGTTCTGAAGGCGAAAGGGGGTCAAACACTGTATTAGTATGGTGTTCCTAATAATCCTTTAGGTGAGTGTATATATGATGCCACACAATAGAAAAATTATGATACCAACAGAGCTCAATTTTTTTATGGTTTTAACATAATTGAATTATTGTTGTCATATTTTGACTGATTTCTTGGAATAAATATTATTGTACATGTTTTCTCAAATTACCCTGGCGTGGTGCTGTTTTTATTAGGGGTTTTCTCTCTTTTTTCCAGTATGTCCGATCTGCTTCCCATTGAGAAAGTGATTAATTCCGTGCAGTACTGATCTCAAAATAAATCCTTTCCTTGATCGGAAGCAGGTCATACATGCTGAAAGCTATCAAACGATGGGAAATTTCCAATTGACCTGACAGGAAAATTGCATGGTGTGTAGCAGGCATTCGACCTAGTATCTTTCATGGTGTGTAGCAGGCATTAGTCCTAGTCTTTCCCATTACACTAAGATCAGTGTCGCAGCAGATAACTTAATCAGGCATCACTATATCAGAGTGTGAGAGTGTGAGTGTGTGTGTGTAGATCTGAGCCTAAATGGCTATGGGATAGAAGCTGTCTGCATGAAAAGTGGGGTCACTTAAACTCAGGTTGGTGAGCAGAGGTGAGGTGGAGGGGGAAGAGTTATGTCAGTTGGGGACGGGGGAGAAACTGGTTAGAAAATGAAATTGTGGTACAAGGGTATATATCAAATAGGGTATTTACTTTTTTGTTGTTTCAAAGTAAAAGCTTAGACTGACATATTTCAGCTTTCATCAAATCTAATTTCCTGTTGGTAAGAGATGTACATACACCAAAGAGGAGCTGTCAGCCATACTATCTCAGGAAAAACAACACACACATAAGTAGACAAATACTTGCTCTACTTACATAACATATGTATTGCACTGTCCACGTTTTGATTTTAGTGATTTTTCTATAGTAAAAAAAAAAAAAAAAAAAAAAAACATCCTTCTTAGGATTATCCATTTTAACTGTGTCCATCTTGAAGCAAATCCTGATGTCATTTCCTCCCTTACTCTCCTCTGCCTGATTGTATATGCACTGCCCGCCCTCCTACAAGTCTTCAGGCACTCCCACCCAGCTCTGCAATAGAAAGTGCATTGTCTCAGCATGACAAATATTGACCAGAGAGGATCATAGGTGTGGGAGGGGAAACGGGGGGGGGGGGGGGAGGCTTCAGACAATCAGGCGGCATTAGGGCTGGTTCACACTGGCTTCTGCCGAGCTTTTGCCAGCATTTAGACGCTAGCTTTTGGGAAGCGTTCAAGGCTAGCAGTTCTGGTCTGCTATTGTTTCCTGGCGTTTACCGCCTCAGAAAGCAACATGTTGCTTTCGAGACTAGACGCAATGCCGGGATCTACCTCAAGGCTTTCATGAAAGCCTGCAAAAGCCAGCTCTAAACACTCCCATTCACTTGAATGGGACGGTGGTAGATCCCCAAAAACACCACAAAAACGCCCGTGTGAACCAGCCCCAAGTCAAGTCTGAGAGCAAGTAAGTAAAGCAAAAAGAGACAACCCAGCATACCCTGCAACTACCTTTGTGCAGCAATGTAGCAAATAAGGGTCAGGTAATGATCATTTATCGACAAGAAAAGTAATAGTGATTTTAACTTTTGGATTAGGTGGTTAGCATCTAGTAGTAAATAGTATTGACTGCCCAGATATATTAATTATTCATTAAATTAGGGGGGTATATTTATACTAAAGCTCCAAGTATAAATCATAAAAAAGTCATAATACTGGAGTATTGCTAGATAGTCTGTACATTTTTAATAAGCTGTCTTTCTTCTGTACCAGACCAAACTGAAAAACGGATTGCATCTGCAAATGAGCTTTGAGCAAAGATCTTGCATAAACAACCTGCATGCATGAAGCAGAGGGAATGATGCAATAAAAGAACATGTGGAATAGGCAGGTAGCAGAATTCAGCATAACTCAAATCATAACTGGACACTCCCTGCACCTCCTGCAGTGGTGGGGAGGGAAGGGGTGTTAATGGCTTCAAACTACCTGCAAAAGCTGTTGTGTATTGGTGCTTCAGTGGCTATCTTTAAATCTGTTCCCAAAGTTCCCACACACCTCAAGAATAAAATTTTGGTATATTTTTAAATCTTATAGTAACTGATATTTACACTTGGTGGTATTACAGATGTGATGTTAAATAAAACTACTAAACATTCTACTATTACTGAAAAATTATGAGACTTCAGAAAATTCATGAACAAACTGTTCCGGTATTTAATCATTTGCTTTCTGAATAAACCTATGCCGTAGCGTCTTATGAAGCAGTGGCAGCCAAGCCGAGGAACTAGACACCAGGGCATCATGCACTCTGGGCACATCTGACACTCCTCACTTTGCACGGATCTTGCACTGGCCACGTTTACTTAATACCAGGGTAAGGTCATGTATTTATTAACTCCCTCATCTTTACATCTACCACTTTTACATGTTATTACATATTGGAATATTGAATTGATTACAGGTTTATTGTACAACCCTGTATTTGATTATTAGAGACAATCATTAAAGTGGATCCGAGATGAACTTTTACTCATTCCATAATTGTGTTCCTTTCCTATAGTTTATAGAGCATTCCTCAAGCCAAATACTTTTTTGTTTTTGTTTTAATACTCTAATTCCCTATAAACTAAACAAGCCACGCCCCCACAGGTTTTCAGAGAGCCAAGGCACTTTCAGACAGTAGCAAGGGCTCATGGGAGCTCAGTCTGGGCAGGAGGAGGGGGAGGTATTACAAGCCAGAGATTTCAGAGGCAGAGGGGAGGAGGAAGGAGGAGGGAGAATTAGGTTTTTTTGCTCAAGATGCAGATAAGCCTGCCTCTGTGTAATGTTTACAAACAACATGGCTGCTGTCCTTGTATCACAGGAAGAAATAATCATATTCTATTAAAGAGTAACTGTCAGGCTGCAAAAGCTAATTTAAACCTCTATTCTCCTGTGTTAAACAGTTTAGAAAGAAGCCAAAAAGGCAATACTGAAGTTAAAAATCTCTCTTACTTTGATGTTTGCTGAACAGCAAGCCTCTATATTCCCAAGCTCCTAAGGAAGCCAGCAGGCCGCATAACAGATACTGCAAAGCATTCTGGGGCTGCTTCTTCTCCCCACTGCACTCCCTTGGTCCTCCCCTTCATTTCCCTATCCTGCCCTAAGGCTGCTTTCACAGTGAGAAGTTACAGGCTCATGTTACAGCAGCTTGTATCTTGCAGCCCAGCTCACAACACTGAAAAATCAATGTGCTGTTCACAGGGCACATGGTCCGTTAGAGTATACTGCATGAGTCAGATATTGTTCCTAGCCACATGGCTAATTGATATTCACTGAACAGTAGTGTTGTCCGGATCATGAACCATTAGGATCTTTGATCCAGGGCTGTGGAGTCGGTCCAAAAATCCACCGACTCCGACTCCTCAGTTTAGGATTCCACCGACTCCGACTCCTCTAATTTGCATATTACAATTTTGTTGATTAAAAGTATGTAACATGAAATTCGTCTCTTAACTGCCAACGCTTAGGAATTTTACAAGACAACTGAAGTGAGAAGGATGTGGAGGCTGCCATATTTATTCCCTTTAGACTAAAACTAGTCCTTGGTAAGAGTACTTGTAATAGGTACAGACCGGAACAAAGAACATCTATCAGGCCCTAGGCAATGTAAGTGTGGGTACATGTAAGAATGATGTGCAGGTACTCTGCAGGGGAATGAGGAGATTCTTCCTCTATTACACATTCTTCATGCACAATCTGAACAGCGTTTATGGGTGATAGACAACACCTCTGTGTTCAATGTGCACAGCATTCTCAGTGGATTCCCTGCAGCTCTGTGGGGAGTGCATATGTAGAGTATAGTACTACTGTGTAACAAAGTAAACTTGAGACAGATGAAATTACAGTTTTATACATACCTGGGGCTTCCTCCAGCCGCCTTCAGGATAATCAGTCCCTCGTCCTCCTCCACCACCTGGATCTTCTGCTATGAGTCCAGGTACTTGAGCCAGTCGGGCGTACTGCGCATGCACACACTCCGGCGCCGGGAGCGTACTACACCTGCACAGCACTATTGCGCAGGTGCAGAATGTTCCTGGCTGTGGGAGCGGCATGCGGACGGACAGCGCTGACTGGCTGAATTACCAGGACTCATAGCAGAAGATCCGGGTGGTGGAGGAGGACAGCGAGGGACTGAAGGATGCCCCAGGTATGTATAAAACTTTACTTTTCATCCGTCTCAGGTGCCCTTTAATTTGTAGTCACCAAACCAAATTTTAACAACATATCAAATTATTTGATTTCATCAGAAAAGGGAGTGCATACATTTGCATAAATCAGCATCAGTGCAAAATTATTTCCATCTCATTGACCATCTCTATTAGTGACACAGCTACACATCAGGCTTTATTCTTACAGCATAGATGTTATTTAGTATATACAAGGGATTCCTGTGTACACATCATATATACAGTTACAATCAGATATGTATATCTGACCTTAAAAATACGGGGACTGCTTTATTGAAGCAGCACAAGTAACTAATTTTGATTGGTTTATTTCATTTTTGTGGACTAAGCACAGCTATTACTGTATATATACTGTATATGTACACATTATTTTTAATGACTATTATCTGAGAAATAGAACATTTTATCATATTTTCTATTTTAATTACAGTTACAAATTCATTAGGAGTCGGAGTCGGTGCATTTTTTCCCCGACTCCAGGCACCCAAAATTGCCCGACTCCACGACTCCGACTCCACAGCCCTGCTTTGATCCTGATCTTTTTTGTGAGTCGAATCATCAGGATGCAGGGTAAGGGAGGAAATTACATCACAATTGGCTTCATACAAGACAGACAAACATGGAACCTGCCATGAGCTATCAGGAGCATCATTCTCTGCAAATACTATATAAAAATTCTATGAAATCCAAACGTGGAAAGTGAAATGCTTATGTAATGTAAGTACAGCCAGTATTTATCTACTGATATATGTGTTTTTTTTCTCTGAGACCCTATACCTAACAGCTCCTCTTTAAAGCTTTTTTCAGCTAGATTTGCTGTGTAAACTATCTAAACTTTAGATAAGATATATAGACAAGTTACTTGTTATAGTTAGTTTTTCATCTCGGATCCGCTTTAACTTATATTTATACAGTAAGACTTGATTTGAATTGTCATCATTGCAAAAAGTGTAATTAATGATTTATTTCTTGGAGCATTTTCTGATGCACTTAGAGAAGTATATATATTTATTCTTGTTTATACCGAGAGCACTTTGATTTGGTAATTATTGCAAAAAAGTGCTACTGATTATGAGCTAGTTTTATAATTTATAGGACACCTGAAGAGAGAGATATGGATGCTGCTATATTTATTTCCATTCAGGTCAGTTTTAAACCTAGAAAGAGTGTTGCGGTGAGATGCTCCGCCTCCCTTGCATCAGAACACCAAAAACGACATTCATATGACCCTGCGGCAGAATGTGCCGACAGGGTCATATGCATAACACCGACCCCTCGCCACCCAGTGACGTTCTCCCTACTGGACAGGCAGTACGTCACTGGGATTCCTCGTCGGATTTGTGTTCTGCCCCACCAACGTATTTAAAATTTGTGTCACCCATAGCCTTCCATCACCACAGAAGTCCGACGGTAACGTACTGTCGAGTTAGCGTTGGGTCAACGGCGATTTTGAAATTTGGGACGTTAGTGTCCCAGGTCCCATACACTTTCTTTGCTGTTGTGTCACCCTGCGTGTAGAAAGGGTAACACCACAAAAAAGGAGGCCCCTGGTGACCATTAAATTCGTCTTCCCCTTAGTTTTTCAGTTTATGGAGACCAGAATTATTGAAGGCTGAGCAGTTGGCTGCCATCCTGTTGATCTTTCATTAGTAGTGTCTGAATCACACACTAAAACAAGCATGCTGCAAATCCAGTCAGAGACAGCTGATTTGCATGCTTGTTCAGGGTCTATGGCTAAAAGTTTAAGGGTACGTACAGACATACGATAACGATCGTTCGTTCTGAACGACGAACGATGTTAAAGGAGGTATCGGCCGATGATCGTTTGAAGAAAGGCTACTTTGAACATCGTTCGTGTACGAACGATCTTGGAACGAGCGTTGCGTGCGCAAAATGATTTATAAACTGATTTCAAACACAAGTGTCAAAAAGAACTGTTTGAGCATGTGCAAAGCTTTGAGAACGAACGATCAACGACCGATCGTTGTACAGACATTACTTTTTGAACGATGGTCGTTGGAAAAGATCTGGCAGAATGGATCGTTCTTTACCAACGACATATCTCGTTGGTCGGTCGTTTTAACGATCGTTCGTGCACTTTTTACGAACGATCGTCGGGCAATGCCGTCGGTAACGATCGTTTTAAACGACTATAGTCGCATGTCTGTACGCACCATTAGAGGCAGAGGATCAGCAGGACTGACAGGCAACTTGTTTTGTTTGAGGCTCCTTTTACACCTTTTTTTGCTTTGCACACACGGGGTAATGCAAATAAAGTGTATGGGGCCTAACATACTAACCGCGTCACTGTTAGTCCTGACAGTTTGCTGTCTGTTAACTATGTTGCATTATGAGAAAAAACGGCTTTTTCTAACTGCCATGCAAGCATTATAGCTCTCTGTGCATAGAAAGTCTCAGTAAACAATCATTCCGTACAGATCACCAGGCAGAACTAAAGATGTTGTCACCTGTGATAAATTTCAAAATGTAAATCAGGGAGAGGAAAGATTTTACAATGGGCAACCAATGACTAAATCTGTAAATGAATATTGTTAAAAATAAGCAATTGTATTCATCATCAGGGGCAAACCCAGGAATTTCAAGGAGGGGGGGGGATTTGTGGAAGGTCTCCCTTAGACACGCACAAACAGTATAATAATATGGTAGGCTATCATGCTTGGTACACACAATGCAATTTCCCGTCCGTAGCATAGGATCTGACGATTATGTCCGATCTGCTCCCGATTGACAACGGGATCGATCAGGTGCAGTTTGGATACAGATAATAATGAAGACAGCTGACATTGGTAATGAAAGGGAACGTGAAGCATGCATACAGCAGGGCACAGGGCTGTGCTCATACTTGGCTCCGTGCTCTGTTAAATTCCCCAGAGCTGCTCCATGCTCTGTACACACACTGCTGCTACATCCAAAGTCAACTGTAGCAGGGAAAGGAGGCAGTATTGTGAGCTGCAGGATGCCTGCAGATTGTCTGGTGTCTCAATTTGTGCTTGTCCCCAGACACTGCCCTGGTCTAAGGGGAGTTCTGGGCAGCTGTAATCCCCCCTGAACTTACCTACGATTGTTATTTGCAGTACAGTTCCTCTTTAAGCTTAGTTCATAATGAAAAAACGCAATTGCTAATCACTTAGCAATTGCGATTTTGCAATGATTTTCAAAAATATTTTTAAAGGATTGCATTTTTGCACATTTATTAAAGGAAACCTAAAGTAATAGAAAATGCCAGTTTAACTTACCTGGGTCTTCTACCGGCCTCCTGCAGCCACCCTGTGCCCGCACGCCGAGACAAACCGATCATCCGGTCCCTCGCAGTTAGCCACTTTAGTTACTGGCAACTCAGCGAGTCGAAACCCGCCATGCGCATTCTGCACATGCACAGACTGCTCCCGGCGACATGATCGCAATCAAAGACATGCGCGGCCAGGGATGTGCAGACACAGTGGTCATTTACTCTCTGAGTCGCCGGAAACAGGCCACTGCGGGGGACAGGAGGATCAGTTTGTCACGGTGCGGTCACAGGGCAGCTGCAGGGGGCCGGGAAAAGCACCAGGGAAGTTAAAGTGGCTTTTTTTTCAATTACTTTAGGTTTCCTTTAAAGCAGAACTGTAGAGTGAAAATAAAACACATTGTTTCACTTACCTGGGGCTTCCCCAAGCCCCCAGCAGCCGTCCTGTCCCACTTCTCAATGAGCCTCTGTTCTCCCGCCGCCAGCTACTTTCGGTTTCGCCGCCGGGCCACTGCGCCTGCGGCTCTGGCCACGCGTATCCTTTCTTTGCGTTCCTCGCTATTGCAGAGGGGAACGCAAAGAAAGTATACGCTTGGCAGAGCTGCGCTGGCATCGACTTACAAGTCGAGGTACAGGACGGAGAACGGAGGCTTGGGCAGGACCGCCGCGGGACAGGACAGCTGCTGGGGGCTTTGGGAAGCCCCAGGTAAGTGAAACAATGTGTTTATTATCACTCTACAGTTCCGCTTTAAGCAGAAGCGCTCTAATGCCTGGTACACACCCTGCAATTTCCCATCAGATAGACGGGTCAAATAGATTATTTCCAACAGATCTAATCTGATTTCTGATTGTTTTTCTGCTCGATTTACTGATCACAAAATCAATTGGAAATCAGATCAGGCCTGTAAGCAAACCGACCCATCTGACGGGAAATTGCATGGTGTATACCAGGCATAACTGGTATGTGCAGCAAAATTTCGATTTTCTTAAAATCGATGCGCTGCTGTGAAGACGCGTTCATAGCATGACACTGCACTAGCGCTTTGCCACTTGACAAGCACAGTGCAATCTCCCCTAGTGTGAATCAGCCACAGATAAGAAGTGACAGTCTCATGACAGTAGTGCAGAAGATGACTAGCAGAAGAAAACATTAAGTGCGAGCTGAAAATGGTAATTAAATCAGACTTGTTTAGCTGCTCGGCAAAACTTAGATCATGACTACTAGAGCATGTCAGCCAGTAAGCTCCACCAGGAGATGTGGCCATACAGGAAAGGATGCCAGACAAGTGGCACACATTCCCCTAGGCCCCTGTGGTGGCAAATAACCCCCACGTTATAGAGCTGCAAGGCCGGATAGGTGTAGCAGCGCTCAGCTGTCCCCGGCAGTCAGTAGAACATGTCAGCACCCTCCCTGTCCTTCTCTCACCCGCTTTATTATTACTGGGCTTCTTCTTTTTCTTCCGCTTCTTCTTTGCTGCCGCGTTCTCCCCGGCGACTGCCACCTCATCTTCCTCCAGCTCTCCGTTCACGTAGCGTTCCTCTTCCTCCACACCCACCCCGGGACATCCCCGAAGCACCTCTACGCTCGCCATCTTACCAGAGAGAGAGGGACGGCGAGCGCCGCGACTCTGCACTTGTGTGCAGCTGGGGGAGGGAGAGGAGCCCGGTGCATGCCGGGATGCCGGAGGACTCTGCGCAATAGCTACAAGCTACTTCTTGACGTCGATATTCTTTACGTAATGTGTTCTGTGCTTGTTCTTCCCTGCTGAGTATAGGAAAGAAACGTTTATAGTAAATATGATAAAATATATAAATAGTAAAGATGAATTGTAAATAGATATAAAGAAAGCAGAACAATTGAGGCCAAAGTGAATCCAGAAAATGTATAGTATGGGATTAAGTTACAAAGTACCTGAGCACTGTGTTTCTTTTATTTATTTATTTTAATAAAAAGGTAGGTATTGGTATTTAATGTGCTTCTTTGAAGCAGTATTTGCTAAGTACTTTTATTCTGTATCTGTGATGTCCCATTCCTCAGTAGAGATGGTCAATGACAAGCAATTAATGCTGGCTTGCATGTAAATTAATTCAAAATTGCATACCACATTTATTAGCATCTTACTGTACATTTTGATTCTTTAAATATCCCCAACTAATTCCAAAATTTAAATTGATTAAATAAAAAAACAGGCAATTGAACATGATATGGGCATATTACCAACTAGCAAATTAGTGCCTGTTGGGCCCATGCATGTGTACAACTAAGGGCTCGTTTCCACTGTAATAATGCAGAGCCGTGCGCTCAGCGCAGTACTGTGTTGCTCATTACTCCCGGGGGCGGAGCTTGCAATCCCATTCATTATACTGAATGGGATCACAGGCCAAATCACACCGAAATGCAGGCAACCATGCACTGCGATTCAGCTGTGAATCGCATGATTGGAAACATCTGAGAGTGCAGTCTATGCACTCTCTGATGTCCCTGCGATTGCGTTTCCATATCTGCAGCTGAAAGGGCGCATATGGAAACAAGCCCTAAGGGTGCATATACCCATCCAATTTTGATTGACCAATCACTGACCAGTGGCAGTGTTTGTTACAGGAATGAACATTGGCTTCTCATTAAAGCCATGATCCTTCCCTTACAGGCACTTTGATTGGCTCAGGGAATACATGTTCCCATTCACCAACCACAGATGTGTCAGTCTTGGCGGGTGCGATCAACAAGAGTGCATGCACATGGATGGGGGCGTGATATTTGAGCTGCAAACAGGATGTTTTAATGTGTCCAGTGTGCAGAAAGTGGTTAAGGTGACCACACACAATACAATAAAAATATTTGATCTTATTGTATGGAATTTAATAAAATTGATCAGTTGTACAAAAATTCTAAAGTTTTTTTTCCTTTAGCTGAGTAAGAAATACTATTTGAATTTCCCGTTTTAATTGATATGTCGATCAGGAGTGGCTGATTTTTCAAATCATTTTTTTTATGAAAATGTAAGGGTGTAAGATACATAGACAATTTCTTGATTTATAGGCTGAATACACAGCGTGCACATTGCATACGCACTTGTTATAATGTGTGTGAACTGCAATGGAGATTGGACATAGACTTGAATCCAAAGCCTGCATGCAGCGAGTTAGAATAACGCAGTCTGTTACAATGCAGTACTGTGAACAGGCCAACAGAATTGTATGGGCAGTGAGTTGTCGTGCAGAATCATACTGCAATGCAACTAATTCAGTGTGAAAGGACCCATATCCAAGCAATTTTTTCAGAGTTTTCACTATTTTGAAATGTTACAATCCATCAGAAAAATTATAAATCTCAAATTGAAAAGAAATATAAAATGTTGTATTGTGTGTGGCCACCTTTAGGAAGATAGTGATTGGTAGATTCTAGTTGCAGACAGTATGTGACAAGCTGCACATGAGAAGTTTTGACAGGGAGTAAGTGACAAGTAGTAACAGACAGGTCATAGGTGATGAGTAGTGGCTGATAGTAAATAAAAACAATAAAATAAGAAATTAAGAGGTGGTTTACCTCAAAGATGACAATATGTGTATTTTATAAGAACAGTTTATTTACACAGTGGTGACACATTTTGTGGGCTATAATCCTCTTCCTCGGGCCAAAATGTATACCAAAAAGCAATGATGAGCTGAGCTCTGAGTTAATATTGTTATATTTGAGGAAAGTCACCTCTTCATAAACCCTGACTGTTCATTGGAAGGAGCAATGCTGAAGATGAAGCTAAAATAGCTAAAATACTTTGGACGCACAATGAGAAGGTGGGAGTCATTGGAGAAGACCCTGATGCTGAGAAAGATTGAGGACAAAAGGAGAAGGGGGAGGCAGAGAATGAGATGGCTAAATAGTATCATGGATGCAACAAACATGAGCTTGCATAAGCTTTGGGAGGCAGTAGAGGATAGAGGGGCCTGGCAAGCTGTGGTCCATGGGGTTGCAAATAGTCGGACACGATTTAATAGTGACTGAACACCTCTTAATTTCTTATTTATTGTTTTTAATTCATTTTATAGTTTTTGGCGCCTCATTCCCCAATTCTGTTTCACAAAACTCTCCATTGGAGGTGAATAGTTTTGGCCTCCAGCACTGTTATCTGTTCAGCAGCCATCACACTTTATTCTAATGGGAGCGACGAGCAGAAGGACCATCCAGAATAACTGAGTGGAGATGGGATTTCTCCACATGCCTTAAAGGTTTGATGCTTTTGCAAGCAACCCACACTTTCCTCCTCTTGCTTGCTCTTGCAAGCAACCCACAGAGCCCCCCCATCAAACATACACACACAAACACAGTGGCATAGTAATAGGAGTTGCAGAGGGCTTGACCACACCAGTACCCTTGGGCCCTCCCTCAACTGCAGTATTGGCTCTTTATTGGTCCTGTGCTTGTAATGATCACTTCTATAAATGCTCTGAATGATAATAATCATTAACTAGCTGTTCCCCATCCCCTTCTTGCACCTCTGACACTCTGGAAATCCTTGGCAGGTTTTGGTGCGCCGTATCAACTGTTATGTATAGAGTGCTTGGGGGGCCCCATGTGAAACTTGCTTTGGGGCCCATAGCTCCTTAGCTACGCCACTGCGTGTGCACACACACACACACACACATTTTATACTGCACCGTTTCAGCTCCTTTGTGTTATTTATAAGGTGCAGCACCATCTTATTTTCCCTGTCAATATATAAATACCTTATATTTAATCAATCCAGAGTTTTAGTACACTTAAAAGTTGAACACACTGAGCAGTTAATTTAAAGGACATCTGAGATCAAATAAGAATATGCAGCTTTACTTACCTGGTGCTTCTTCCAGCCCCTAGAAGTCTGTGTGGTCCCTCGCTGCAGCTCTGGTCTTCTGGATCCCATTGCCAGTCCCATAGTGGCAGCCTGGCAGGTCAGTAGCTTCTGCACATGCGTGGATGTGAGAGCTGGCTGCTTGCCATTGTGCTCCAGCTGCCGGGAGCATTCTTCGCATGCACAGTAGCACAATTTTGCCTTGAAAAAGCCCAGGCATATGGTGAAACTTATTATTATATAGAAAAATAGGTGCGCTAGGATAAATAATAGATATTGATTATCACCAACTACAGTTCCTTGCAGATAAAAAATCTTTATTATATAGTAAATTATCTATATCATATCACATTATGAAATAATATTGTATTTGTCAATATCAATGATTGTAACAATCTTCCACACACCCATACACACATAGGAGATCTGGTTCCCTTTAAAAAATAAGTCGACTATATATGAAACCATAAAAAATATATTAAAATCGCAAAGAATTATGCGCACATAAAAAACAATGTTAACATCAGAGGAAAAAAATAGGATTCAAAAAAGTTCCTTATGTATAGCGATCTCTTCTATTTCTTGTGCAATGTCACAGTAAGTTCCGTCCTGTGGAGTGGTTCCTCACTGTATAGACCCCACTGAGTGTGATATTGTAACACTATTCGCCTTATTATGCAGGATGCACAAAACAATTGAGGATTACAATTTGCTCCGTCTGTTTCTAATCAATAAAGATATGCTCACCAGACCTTTTCCGTGTAGTTTTCAGCCTCATCCCGGGTCTGTATTGTCCACTTACACAGATGGATTCTCCGGCCAGCGTCTTCCTATGCGGCAGTGAGCCGGTGTCAGTCACTTGTATACCGCTCGGATGCCGCCTGTGTAGTCCACGCTGATCTCCGGGGAGTACTTCCGGTTTAGTGGTGATGCAGGGGAGACGTCACCAAGCCTGTGCGTCTCACCTCTGCTGCTGATGCCGCTTCCTTGCGCTCCACCTGAGTCTCTAAATGAGATGATACGCAGTATCACTTTGTGGAAATCGGTATGAACCTGTCACTTATCCATACATCAGATCCAATGGATTGACATGTTTCGACTGTCTCAGCAGTCTTCCTCAGAATCATTGGATTGGCAAAACCGGTGGCCATATTTATATTCAAAGGCTGGATCTTTATTCCTGCTGACGATCATTTAAAGGGATAGTGTCCCAATTATTCTTTAATCCACATTATATTCTGACAGTGACATTTGAGCAGAAAAAGGGGGGGTCATATACCTAAATATATGTATTTCTGGCCGGATATACCGGTCCCAGTTGATTATTAGGGAACCAATCACTCCCAAGAGAGCCAGACTCCTATTTACACCCACACCTCCCATCACATCTCATTCCCTGCACTCAGGCAATATTGGGATTATTCATCTCACATCAGGTGCTTACAGGGCTTAAACTATATTGCATATATCACTTTTCCCAATTCTCAAATCTACCCTACAATAATTAGGGACAAGCAATTAGTACCCTTATTTCAAAAATCCATAAATCTCCAATTCTTCATTCAGTCCCCTAGGAGCCATAGTGTTCAGATTAAAAATCCATTTACTCTCATTTCTGGACATTTTGGCCATATAGTCCCCTCCCCTAGGGTCCACACGAATTATTTCCACCCCAAAATAAATAACATCCCAAACACAGCTATTATGAAAGGTTTTAAAATGCCTAGACAATGAATGTCCTTCCCACCCTTTACAAATATTATTTAAATGCTCCCCTATTCTACTAGATAGAGTTCTTTTCGTTCTTCCTATATATTTCTTCCCACATGGACGTATGAGACAGTATATTATCCCCTTAGTGTCGCAGGTAATCAGGTCCATAATTGTATATTTATCTCCCCCTCCTCCCATAACCTTCACAATTTTCCTATACCCTCTCGTCCTCTTACAGTTATTACAGCGTCCACACCTTACAAACCCCCCTTCACCTTTCCCTCTACCTACCCCTTCCTCCTGCTCCTGGCCCCCAGTTGCCATCGCCAACCTCAGGCCTATACTGTTAGATTTTCTATACACAAATGAGGGATTAATTGGTAGGATCGTACTCAGATGCTTATCCTCTCTCAGGATTGGCCAATGCTTTGAGATGATAGTATGAACCCTATTACTTTGCGAGCCATACCTGAGACTTAATTTTAATGAATGATCTCCAGTTTTTTTATTATTATTATTATTAGTGTTATCAGGGTTATAGTTTTTCTTCACTAATAGTTCCTCCCTATTGATAGCCCCTACCTGTTCTTTAGCCCTCTCCACAATGTTATCCTCATATCCCTTCTCCTTAAATTTTCATGAGAGGGTGATTACTTCTTTTTCATATTCACAATTATCTGTGCAATTCCTTTTTAGCCGGGTGAATTGACCTTTCGGTATATTATTAAGCCATGAAGGAAGATGGCAACTGGTGGCCAGAATATACCCATTAACATCAGTTGTCTTATAATAAAGATTTTTTTATCTGCAAGGAACTGTAATTGGTGATAATCAATATCTATTATTTAGCCTAGCGCACCTATTTTTCTATATAATAATTTGTGTCAGTGGAGGTGGGATAAGGGGTGCAACCCATCTTTATAGGTAGCAGCAGGAGGAAGTGAGGTTATACCAGTTCAATTGTAATTGGACTGGTTGGGTAATATGTCCAGAATTGGAATACCCCATCCTGAGGTATTTAAGCAACTAACAGCAGCGCCCTCTAATCTCTATAGTATCTATAGGGTGAAACTTGTAGGTGGGGAGGAGGTGGAACCATGTGGATCCCTGTCCCACATGTGGTGGGTACAGTGTTCTGAACCCATGAAGTTATGTGTGGTTAGCAACACACTGCAGCACACTTAACTTTGGCTGGTCTTGGCTGCATCCTGGGTCTGAGGTGGACAGCTTTATGCATGCTGCGAACACACTACCCGCTCTATGGTGGATTCACCGCCGTGCTGCACACAAGAGGAGTGGAGAGATTGTTCCTTTATTACTTCCACAGCTGTTTGTGGAATACTCAACTTCACATAGCCTCTTTTATTGCTGGATTACGGCTAAGCTGTGCACAGAGACAGGCCAGTGTTTGTATAGTGTGTGGTTGATCTGTGTATGGGACCGGTCCAATTAGCCAGTTATGTTTGGTTGGTCATGGGGTCCTCCCGATTCCTGTTTTTAATGAAGTCACTTCTTTCTTTTGATGTGCGCTGATGCTCGCACTCATGAATAAAATACGTGTTGTAACACAGTTGTGAGCACAGTATACTTTATTTTGTGCTGTTCATTAGGTTTCTTTTCGGTTGCTCCTGCAAGTTGGACCTGCAGTTACTGTGAAGTCATAGGAGCTGTGCCCTGTTTCATATATTTTTTACAATATATTTTGTATTGACTTCTGAAACTTAAAGAGACTCTGAAGCGAGTCTAAATCCACGTTTTTAACTTCTATTTATGTTAAGCACTATAGCTAGTGCTAAAACGCTGCATCCCGCGGCAAAACGAGGGGTCTATACCCCCCAAATCCCCTGTGCTAAGTGCAGGGAGCGCTTCCTGCTTGAGGCAGAGCTTAGGGCTGTAGTTCTGCCTCTTCGCCCGTCAATCCCCGCTGACTGCCCCTCTCCCCCGCCCCTCTCAGTGAAGAAAGATGGAGAGGAGGCGATCCGCGGGCAAATTGACGTGCATGGAGGCAGAGCTACAGCTCAAAGCTCTGCCTCCATGGCAGCAAAATCCACGACCAAGAAAGTCGTGGATTTTGCACAGGGGATTTGGGGAGATATAAACCCCTCATTTTGCCGCGCGGATGCGGCATTTTAGCACTAGCTATAGTGCTTAACATAAATAGTGGTTAAAAACGTGGATTTAGACTTGCTTCAGAGTCTCTTTAAGTAAACAAACATTCCGCAGAGATCCCCTGACAGGACTACAGATGGCACCACCTGTGATACATTTCAGAATGTAAATTGGAGTGAGAGAAAGATTTCACAAGGGGAAAAATAACTTATTAATGAACATAGTAAATAAATAATTAAGCAATTGTATTCATTATTTTTTCACTAATGTGATATAACCAACTTATTTCTAGCAGTATATTATATTAGCATTTGAAAAGCTGCCTTGTTATATTATTTTACAGACTACCTCATGCTTTCACAATAGTGGTGGCACTTAACTTGACAACAGTTCAATGTAGGTAATGAAGGAACTAAACCCACAGCTAAGCTGAATACATGTAGTCACTAGGCAACCACCAGTCCTCAAACTCTGCTGTGCAGGACGGTGAAAGGAATAGGACTGCTTTCTCCAACCAGCAGACACCTCTTCCCTGCTAAGTCTTTAAACTTCAGTACAAGGTAATGCATTTGTTTTATGTAGTGATTTAGGTGTATTAATATACAGTGTTTTGTGCGGAGCAAGTTAAGCATCTATACTTTCTTACGAGAATGTTTCTGTGTACTGTCTAGTATCAGGCTGCAGGTTTGTCTTGTGTACAGTAACGCTGGTTGTCAGCATTGTCTCTGTACTTGGATTCCTCTGTAGGTACTGTCATTTGATAAGCTATAGATCAGTAACAGACAGTGACATAACATCACTTTTATTTTGGTTAGTAGATAATACTGAAGACAGTATATATAGTATGAACAATCCCTTATTAGGTTTAAATCCAGCCAGAACTTTTCTTTGTAGATAACAGCAGGGAAGGGAAGCATAGGAGCATGTCAGGTTTGCTGTCTGTATCCCTCAGGGTAGGAACACACTAGACAAAATCGCATATGCGGTTTCCACTATGTGCTATGGAAACCGCATATGCGATTCTGCTTAGTGTGTTCCTACCCTTATTGAGGAGATTTAGGTTGCATTCAAACTATGGGGTTGATTCACTATCACTAAGCTCCCCTTACTGCATGCTGAGCGTGCCTTATCAGAGTTAACGTGCCTTATCCGAGTTAGCATGCCTTATCAGAGTAGCATAGCAAGCACTACAAACTTATGCCTGCTAATTGGCAATGACGAGAGCTCCACTCGTCCTGCCCTGAGCCCCTGTGGGTCCAATCACTGTAAAGGACATTATCCCCGCACTTTGATTGGCCCAATAGGCTGCCTGTCACTTGACAGGAAACGTGACAGGAATCCTATTGGGCCAATCAAAGTGTGGGGATGATGTCCTTTAAGGTACATACACACGTCTGAATGACCGGCCGTTTGGATGTCAAGTCAGATGTGTGTATGAACTATCGTTCAACTGATAAGACTGGTTTTGACATATCCGCTTGGCGGATTGATCAAAACCAGTCTTATCAGCTGAACGATCGTTTGTACACGCGTCTGACTAGACGTCCAAACGACCGGTCTAAACGACCGGTTGTTTGTAAAAATCAGATGTGTGTACGCACCTTTAAAGTGATTGGACCCGCAGGGGTTCAGGGCAGGACAAGTGGAGCTCTTGTCATTGCCAATTAGCAGGCATAAGTTCGTAGCGCTCACTATGCTACTCTGATAAGGCACCATATGTTAACTCTGATAAGGCATGTTAACTCTGATAAGGAACACTAACTCTGATAAGACATGTAAATTCTGATAAGGCATGCAGTAAGAATAAAGGGGCCCATACACTTACTGATTTTCCCGCCGATACACAGCCGATTCGATCACTGTGATCGAATCGGGTGTGAAATCGTTGCGCAAACGCTGACCGAACAATCGATTTCTGTCCGAAATCAATTGTTCCCGTAGATTTCCGTCGTTCCTGTCCGTGCGGAGGATTTTGCTTGATCGCCGGCGGGTCGGGAGTGCGTCGATAGCGGCGTTTGAATGCCCGACGACTGACGCAATACAGCGGCAATACATTACCTTTTCTGCCGGCACGAGTCCCCCGGTCACCGCTGCTCCATCTCCGCACTGGGCTCCGAGTCCGGCAGGCTTCACTTCTTCCTGTCCCGACAGAAAGTTTAAACAGAGCGCCCTCTACTGTTTATACTTCCCCCGGCAGGAAGTAATGTGAAGCAGTAAAGGCAGCCATACGATCCCTCTCTGATCAGATTCGATCAGAGAAGGATCTATCTGCTGGTCTATCTGATGGCAAATCGACCAGTGTATGGCCACCTTTAGAGGAGCTATAGTGATAGTGAATCACCCCCTATGGCCCATATGCAATTAACTTTTTTACCTGAGTTATCTCCCAGGAGATAATTTTCATCTTCTCTTTAAAATAACTTTTCAGCGAGGACGCATGCGCGGCAACAACAAGATGGCCGCATAGACCCGGAGCTCCGGTCCCACGCAGCTCACTTACCGCCGCCCACAGCTTCCTCTCCGCCTCAATAGCGCGGCACAGACCCGGGATCCCCCTCCGAACACACAGGCAGCCGGATGGCAGCGAAAACGGGCTCCAAAACGGCCCCGCAGACAGGAGCCATGGAACGCTACCTCCGCACCCCAGACAGCCAAGATGGCGCCGGCCACGCTGAACAGCCTGACGCAGCTCTCTCACAGCAGGCCTCACAGGCCCCACAGTTCCCATCCTCGGCTCCCCTGACGGCTGATCTTCTGGAGGCCACTCTAGAGAGACACTACCGCTCCCTCCATGACTCCCTCCAACAGGTAATCCTCACAGCAGTAAATGACCTAAAAAGGGACATGAATAGCCTAGGGGAGCGAACCAGTACAGTAGAGGGGAAAATGGACGCACTTACTATAAAACACAAGGACTTAGAAGAAGATCAGAAACTGATGCAGTCTGACATTAAATTCTTAAGAAACGCACAAGAAGACCAGGAAAATCGAGATAGGAGACAAAACCTGAGAATTAAAGGTATATCTATGTCTGTTAATCCGGACCAGCTAAGCCACTATCTGACTGATCTCTTTAAAACATTAGCACCTGACATTCCAACTGAACTCTGGAGCATGGACCGAGCTCACCGCTCACTAGGAGAGAGACAGACTGCTTCACAAAGGCCTAAAGATGTAATAATCCGCATGCATTACTATGAAGCAAAAGAGGCCCTTCTAAAAGCAGCCCGCAAAGCGTCCCCGCTGTCATTTAAAGGGGATGACCTCTCCATCTTTACAGACTTATCTCTCATCACCCTGGCAAAACGCAGGGCTTTCAAGCCTATCACCCAACTCCTAAGAGATGCGAGAATCGACTACAGGTGGGGCTTCCCTTTCCGCTTAATGGTAAACAGGAATGGATCCTTTTTCACGCTCTCGGACATTGATGATGCCCCCATGTTCTTGAAGCAGATGGGAATCCGCCCACCCCCAAGTAACACTACCACTGAATACTTACGCTCTCTCTCTGATAATTCTCCACCCAGAAAGGTGCGCCATATTTCTCACTCAACAAATGCTCCCACCCGAAGCCTTACCTACCCTGACCCACTGGAAAGAATGGATTCCCAATCATCTTGAAAATCCCATTGATGCATATACGCTACTCGTCAATTGTGAGTAAAGGCCACAGGCCAGAATAGAGGATCCCGGACTAACCTTTCATTCTCCACGCTATTTAACATTACGGGCACCCAGTCTTGAGTCATGTGCCGACCCAATTGTTTCGCCCTCATGCTCCTCAGGAGAGTCGACCCTGAGGCCATCTGGTCCCGGGAGGAACCAGGAACTCTCACTCGACTCTTGATAGTGCAACTACTTTTAGTTGCTGCAATATGTAGCCACGTTACATCCAGTGGCTTATGCTACCTACTTGCACTCCTCCCATATTACGCAAATGTTTATTTGATCTTATGTTCCTTCCTTCTGTTTTATTCTACTGTTTCACGCCAAATGATTAATGTTTGTTTAGATAGTTACAGATTTCACATAGACAATGGTTAAGATACTTACTTTAAATTGCAAGGGCTTAAATCTACCTCAAAAAAGAAACTCTTTGTTGCGGGACCTGCGGAGACTGGCGAGTGATATCGCATTTTTGCAGGAGACACATATATCCTCACAGGACTCCGTGCGTCTCTACAATAAAGCTTACCCGGAAGTGTATCTAGCATCGGGACCCAAAAAAAAGGCGGGGGTAGCAATTGTATATAAAAAAGGCCTCCCGCTACAAATAACCAAAATCATCAAAGATCCAAAAGGTCACTATTTGATCTTGCTGGGCACACTATCGGGTAGACCTATAACATTGGCCAATGTATATGCACCAAATTCCAACCAAATTCCCTTCCTGACAAGCTTTCTCGTTAAACTTTTTAAAGTGACTAATGGGACCCTTATCTTAGGGGGGGATTTTAACCTAGCTTTCTCCTCTGTTAATGACAGATCAATATCCCTAGACGCACCATCATACCCCTCACATGACCGTCTTTCCAGGAAATTCAGGGCCCTGATCCGTAAATATAGCCTCCTAGATTTATGGAGAATTGCGAACCCCACAGACAGGGATTATACCTTTTTCTCACCCCCCCATGCAACACACTCCCGCATAGATTATTTCTTTGCCAAAATGCCTACTCTGCCATCCTTGATCACAGCAGACATTTCCCCCACTGCTTGGTCAGATCACCATGCTGTCCTAATTGAACTTGATTGGCTACACACGCCTCACAAACCTATGCAGTGGAGACTTAACGAATCTCTACTAAGGGACAAAACATTTCACACCAAAATGTCAGAAGAAATCCAGTCCTTCTTTACCACCAATATCCCTTCTGTCTCTTCACTGGGGATGGCCTGGGAAGCACACAAAGCCTTTGTTAGGGGTCACTTTATTGCTGAGGGCTCCAAACGCAAACAGATCTCCTCACGGAAATTGACCGAGCTCACGAAGGCCCTCAAAGAAGCATATATCCTATATAAACAATCTCCATCTCAAGACCTCTTCTCTAATATCCAAAAATTAAAGCTTGATATTAGGTCCCTTCAGACCACACAGCTAGAGAAAAGCTTGAAATGGACCAGGCAGCTGTTTTTTGAACGGGGAAATAAACCCCACACTATACTTGCTCGTAAACTTAATCCCAGGGGATCTTCTCAGGGAGTCCACGCCATGAAAGATACTGAAGGCACCACTCACTATAACCCATCTAAAATAGCACAACTCTTCACCTCATATTACGAACAGCTGTATAATTTACCTGACCCCTCAACGGACCCCACATACACAGACAGAGTTTCCTCTTTTTTAGAAAATCTGAAACTCCCTAAATTGACAGATGAAGAACGCACAACATTAAACGCTCCAATTTCTAGCAAAGAAATTCTAGAAACACTCAAATCTCTTCCTTCCTCTAAGTCACCAGGCCCGGACGGCCTTCCCTATTCTTATTATAAGAACTTCCAAATGGTCTTGGTTCCTTATCTGACATCTCTAGCAAATAAAATCATGACAGGTGAATTTCCCCCTTCCACTTTCCTAAACTCCCTATTAACAGTAATTCCCAAGGAAGGAAAGGACCCACAGCTTCCACAGAGCTATAGGCCTATTTCACTTCTAAACTCAGACCTTAAAATTATCACCAAAACACTAGCCTGTCGACTAAACGCCATACTACCAAGGTTAATAAATAATGACCAAGTGGGATTCATCTTAAATAGACAAGCAGGGGACAACACCCGACGAGCCATAGATCTTATCTCCATTATGACCCGCTCAGGTAGGCCTTCTCTGCTTCTTAGCCTAGATGCAGAGAAGGCATTTGACCGTCTCTCATGGCCGTTTCTCTTCCATGTCCTCCAATATCAAGGATTTGATGGACCCTTCCTGAATATTATTCATTTTCTATACTCCTCTCCTTCAGCTAACATAAAACTCCCCATGGCCCCACATACTCCCTTCCAGATTCGTAATGGCACAAGACAGGGCTGCCCCCTCTCCCCTCTGCTTTTTGCCCTCAGCATTGAACCTCTAGCCAGCGCCATACGACTAAATACGAACATTTCAGGTGTCCAGATAGATAAACATGAATTCAAGATCTCTCTATTCGCGGATGATATCCTGCTCACCATCACAAACCCCCTTATTTCTTTGCCAAACCTACATGACACCATTTCCGCCTATGAATCACTCTCAAGCTTCCGCTTAAATCAGGATAAAACAGAGGCATTACCCATTAAAATCACACCCGATCTACTAAACATACTAAAACAAAATTATCAGTACAAATGGCAAACCCAATCCCTAAAATATCTAGGCATACATCTCACGCCCACATACTCTACCCTATATAAACACAACTACCCCTCTCTCATCCAACAAATACTTAAAGACCTGCACAAGTGGACCGCCTATAAGATCTCCTGGATAGGAAGGATCTATACTTTAAAAATGAACATACTCCCTAGACTTTTATACCTTTTTGAAACCCTGCCAGTCTTGGTCCCATCCTCTCAGTTGTCAATGTTACAAGCAGCCTTTGCTAAGTTTGTCTGGAATCATAAACGACCAAGAATACGAGCCTCAACCCTTTTATCTCCTAGAGAGCAAGGGGGCTTGGGACTACCCCACCTTAGATTCTATTACCAAGCTGCACACCTCCGTCAACTGCGTGAATGGACCAACCTTAAAGTTTATACCAAATGGGGCCTTATTGAGGCACTCACTTTACTCCCAATATCCCTGGCGGCCCTGATTTGGCCCAACCAACCACCCAAAATATCCCTATCTCAACTACTCCCCACTATAAAATTCACAGTACAAGTCTGGAGATCTACAGCTACATCAGCTAACCTGAGAACTTCTCCCTCCCCACTAACACCTATACTGGGCAACCCTGCCTTCCCCCCTGGATTGTCTAGAGACTTCATGTCCAGATGGTATAATCTCAACTTCTTTAACCTGCTTAACTGGAAAGACCCTCTCACTGGCCTTCTACATACTAGGGCCTCCCTAAAAGATAAACTACCATTCTCATCCCAAAACATACTAGAGTACACCCAAACAAAGCATTTTCTCCTCTCCCTACTGCGACACTCTCCCTCCGCCTCTATCCCCCCCCTAACACCATTTGAACATATATGTGACTCTAAGGGTTACCAAAAAGGTCTGATTTCCCAGATTTATACTCTGTTACACACCAAATCAGGGCTAGCCACTCCTGCCCACACATATATGTCCAAATGGGAATCCGCTCTATCTCAAACTATACAATTGGAGGACTGGGAGGAGATATGGGAAAACGCCAAGCACTCTTCTATGTGCATACAGATAAGAGAAAATATTTACAAAATTATGTTCCGGTGGTACCTTACACCAACTAAGCTATCAAAAATTTATCCAGAAGCCTCTCAGTTCTGCTGGAGAGGTTGCAATGAAAAGGGTAGCCTGGAACATATCTTTTGGTTTTGCCCAAAGATCTCCCCACTATGGTCTAAAGTGCAACACCTCATCCAATCAAAAACTGGGATATTAATCCCTCTTGACCCCATATATATGGTCCTTGGTAAACCCCCCCCAGACACCCCCAAACACACAGTACGCTTAATCACCCACATTTTAACAGCTACTCGTCTATCAATTGTTTCATCCTGGAAAAACATTGCTCCCCCGACTTTGGCAGAGGTCAAACATAAAATTGAATGGACCAAAGAGATGGAAAAAATGACAGCATCACTAAGAGACAATGAACCAATCTTCCATAAAGTCTGGAGCCCCTGGTCCCTATCCTCTCCTGACCTACGGCCCCCCTGAATTATACTCATTATTCCGGTTCATAGGATCTTCCCACAAAACATGAACCGGCCAGGAATTTCCTATCACTAAAGAGTCAAATACTCAAATATGTATCTTTAAGTCCTTGCATACATAAATACAACCTACATCCGCAGTCCCAATGGAAGGCCACTAGTATTCCTCTCCCACTTCCCACTCATAGGCCTTCCCCACAGTAGCCATTAATCTTTGGTGTGACCCCACATATTGTTATTGTTATTCCCCCCAGTTTCAGTGTTGTCTAGACTAACAGAGTCAGTGTATATTTTTTACCTATGTCAGCTATTTTGTTTTATATAATTTCCGCTACCTTTCTGAATTGGATGTACAAGATGACTAAGAATATATTTTATTATTAGCAATGAGTGGAAATAGTCTCTTCATAGCCCCAAAACGTCAGATTTCTATCCAAGCTGGACCAAAGCCTGAGAGATGAGCTGACCTTGGACATTCCTACAGTACATGAACCTGTCCTGACAGGCGCTGTTAACCCCTGACATGATTAATATGTACGCTCAACACTGAGTATTTTCTTTGTATTTTCTTTGATTTTCCTTTCTTTCTGTTATGAAAATTTTCTTAATAAATATTAGTAAAACAAAAAAAAAAAATAACTTTTCAGCATTTAACAATTGAAAACATACCCAAAAGTTGGTGAAAAGGGGCCATTAAAATTGTTCTGAGCATTTTATGACAAGTTGTGAAAATATCACCTAGGAGAGAGCTCAAGAGAAAAAATGAATTGCATATGGGCCGATATCTGTTTCATTGCAGAATAATTTTGTATGCTAACTCACTGCCCATACAAATCTATGGGGCTATTCACATCTCTGCGTTGTGACGAATCACGTTATTCCAACTCACTGCATGCAGGCTTTGAATTAACGTGTATGTTATAAATTGCGAAGTGTCCATTGCAGTTCACATACATTATACATTATAACGGGTGCGTTATACAACGTGTGCACTGTGAATCCAGCCCAAGGCTCCTTTCATACTACAAGAGTAAGTTACAATGTGACTATTCTTCAATCACTCCTCAATGTTTCAGAAAAGTTACACCGTAAGGGCCGGTTTCACTACAAAGTGATGCAAATGCGGCTACCTAGCCGCATCGCATCACTTCCGCCGCTGGCGGATGCGGCCGTGCGAATGCAGTGGAAACTCTTCCATTGCCGTGCATGTGTTTCAGCACACCTGCGGTGCAACATAGCCGCATCGCACGGCTCCTAGTGGAAACGGGGCCCTAAGGGTGGGATGTGGCCATGTGGTGAGGCATACAGTACCACTGCATTATCCTGATGAAATCCGTTGCATTGCACTGATAGGCCAATAGGACTATCATTGTATTTGAGTTGTGATGATTTTGTCTGTTGCGACACAATGGACAAAGTGTAAAAGGACCCTGGGGACGGTTTCACACTGCGGATTGGCAGTCGTGCTGCGGTCTGGGGACCACACCGCACCATCAAAAACAAGACTTCTGGGTTTACCACGTTTGTAAGCAGCAATCCCAATCTGGCATCCGGCCAAGCAGGAAATGACGCTCACTTCCTGTGGCTGAAGCGATCATGTGCACGGAAGTGAATTACTAAAATACTCTTCCGTGCATGCGTGACGCATAGAACTTGCAGCAGGCCTTTAAAAATATGCGTCGCCATGATCTTATATGACTTCCAGTATGCAGGAACCGCGCAGTAATGTAGCTATGCACTCGCATTGCACCACAGCAATGTGAACTACCTCATAGACTTACATTGCCCCTGTGGTAGGTTGTGGTAAAATGCCACACCGCACCAGTGTGAAAGGGCCCTAAACCTTACTTACTGTAAACCTTCCTTACTTACTCAGTAATCCTGGCACTGTCACCTGGTAAAGAGATGAGCAACCCCAGGGCCGTGCGGCTGCAAGGGGCTGGAGTAAGACTCAGGTAAGTATATCAGAGGGCAGCATTTTCTGCCTGATGACTCCTTTAAGCATTGCTGAACTAGGAGAGAGTAAGGGCCCGTTTTCACTAGGAGCAGTGCGATGTGGCTACATAGCAGCATCGCACCGCAGGTGTCCTGAAACACATGCACGCCAGTGGAAGAGTTTCCACTGCGTGCATGTTGTGCGGGAGATGTGGAAGTGATGCAGCCGGCGGCGGAAGTGATGCGATGCTGCTACGTAGCCGCATTTGCATCATTTACAAGTGGAAACCCACCCTTAGGCCTGGAACCCACCAGGAGCGCTTTTCTGAGCGCTTTGTAATTTGAAAAGCTCTTGCTAATGTAATGCCATAGGTGTGAGTCCATTTGAGCGATGTGATTTTATAAAAATCCCCCATAGCATTACATTAGCAAGAGCCTTTTCAAATCACTAGCGCTTGGAAAAGGCTTCTCGTGGGTTTGAGCCCTGAGACTACTCCACATCAGGTTCCTGGACATGAGTCTCAAATCCAAACTAGCTACTCTAAAGGTTCCTGGATGTGAGACTCATGTCTAGCACTAAAAGCCACTGCTATGATTGTTTGTGTTCACTGCTCGTGCTTGTGCACATACTCATCCACACTCGTTCACATGCTTGTGCATGCTAATGCTATAATTCAATAGGTAATGATTGTCATTCAAATACATTTACAGAAAAAAAAGTTTTTTTTTTTTTTTTAATTAACATGTCACATCCTATATAAAAAACCCCTGCGTCTCTGCTTCCGGTCCAGGGCCAGAGCTACCATAGGAAAAAATGGGCAATTGCCCCAGGGCCCCAGAGCCTGTAGGGGCCCCCAAGGTGTCCCTCTCCCATCTTAACTGTTGCTGCCCAGGGACTCTGCAGAGTCTGTTAAGTTGGGAGGTGATTGGGGGAGGGTCAGCAGCCAGCTCAGGGGTCCAGGAGGAAAATTTGGCTGCAACAAAGGGCCTCTAATGACACTTTTTGATCGGGGGGGGGGGGGTGTCTGTTGGGGGGCCCCCAGGCTAATTTTGCCCTAGGGCCCAATTGTCACTTGAACAGGCACTGGTCCTGTCTGTGTGTGTGAGTGTGTGTGTGTGTGTGTGTGTGTGTGTGTGTGTGTGTGTGTGTGTGTGTGTGTGTGTGTGTGTGTGTAGGGGTGCTTCTAGCCATTTTGTCACTCCAGGCGAGAAAATCTGTGGTGCCGCCCATGAAAATAATCGTAATGCGGCAGCGTTTCACCAGTTCACCACCTGGGGACACACCATCTGGCAGGCAGCCACAGCACTTGTGGCTGCCTGGTCGGCCTGGTGGACCAGGCGCCTCTGGGAGAGAGTCAGAAGGAGGCACAATGGGGGACACAAGGAGGCATAATGGGGGACAGGATGAGGAGGAACAAAGGGGGACAGAAGGAGGAACAAAGGGGGACAGAGGGAGGCACAGGGGGACTGAAGAAAGCACACAGGGGGACATAGGGAAGTACAGGGGGACAGACGAAGGCACGACCGTCAGAAGAAGTTCAAAAGGAGGACAGAAGGAGGCACAAGGGGACAGAAGGAGTCACACAGGTGGACAGAATGAGGCACAATGGGGGACAAAAAAGGGCCACAATGGGGGGCAGAATGAGACACAAAGGAGGACAGAAGGAGGCATAGGGGGACAGAAGGAGGCACAAGGGGGCACAGAAGGAGGCAGAGGTGGCATAGGAGGACTGAAGGAGGCACATTGAGACAGAAGGAGGCACAAAGGGAGACAGAAGGACACACAGGGGGGCAGACATGGCACAAGGGACTGAAGGAGGCACAAAAGGGACAGAAGGAGACACAAAGGGCTAAAGAAGGATGCTCGAGGCACAGAGGTGGCAGCTGCCTGCAATTTACGCTAAGTAGATTCAGCAGAAGCAAGTAACAGAACACCCATGGGGGTGTAGCTTAGTCTGGTGGTGGGGCTTACTTTGGGGGCTGGGCTTAATCCAGCAACATGGTGCCCCCCAGGACCAATGGTACTCCAGACAATGGCCAGTACTGCCTATGCCTAGAGGCGCCCCTGTGTGTGTGTCCGTGCTCCCAGACTTGACAGTTTGCTTTCTGTGAACCTCTTTGCATTGTGGGAAATAATAGCTTTTTCCAACGGTCAAGCAAGCAACATCTCCCTGTGTGCATATACTATGGAGGACAGGCGAGCGTGATGCGTCTGTGCTCTCGTTGCTTGGGGGGGGGGGGGGGGGGGGAGCACAGCCTAGCGCCCATTTTTCAATGGGCAGGCTTTTTTACTAGTTAAAAAATAAAGTTGTTTATGTTTTTTAAGTGTTAACCCCTAACAGACTAATTAACCCCTTATGTCACCTATACTTGGCCTTAAAGTGAACGATTCTATACTTACCTGGGACATCCTTAAAGTGTACCTGTTTTGAACAAAAGTAAAAGTTTTATACATACCTGGGGCTTCCTCCAGCCCCCTTCAGGCTGCTCAGTCCCTCGCAGTTCTACTCTTCCTAATGGATTCCCCGCAATTCATTTCGGTAACCAGGTTAGTATGCGCAGGTGCAGTCCAGCCACCTGCGCTCCCCCACACAGAACCTGCACAGTAGGCCATGGGACCATGTTGGGGCGCACGAGCACAGTTGGGACGTGCATGCCCAGTATGCACCAACTGACCGGATTACTGAACTGAATTTTGGGAAGTCCATGAAGTGGAGGAGGACGGCGAGGGACCTAGCAGCCTGAAGGGGGTTGGTACCTGAGATGTCTTTCATCTAAGGTACACTTTAAAATTCATGGACACCTGTAATGGCTGCAATCACTATGACGACAGCTCAGGGACTTAATGCTGTATAGATGCATGGAAATGTTGTTGCCTAGCAATGCATCTATACAGCACTGGGGTCTCCAAACTGACTGTGTGCCCTAGGGATCGCATGCAATCGCTATAGACTCACAGGCTGGCAATAATGGTACACTAGAAGCCACAAGCCCTACTAGTGATGAAATATGGCATATATGGTATCGTTTTAACCAGCACAAGACAAAGAATGTATTTTGAGGTGTTTTAAAACTGTGGCACTTGTCATGTAAAAATTAGGAAGGGAAAACATGAAAAAAAATGTTAGTTTTGCAGGTATGTCTAATTTTTCTTCGATAAAATGCCTGTGAAATTAAATAATACTTGGAAGAAATATTACTCAAAGAAAGCCTTTGGATTGTCCTGATAAAAAAAAAAAAACAATGTATGTATCACTTTGGTGGCATAGGTAATAAAAAGTTATTGCTATATCAATAGCGACACAGCTAATATGCCGAAATTGCCAGGAACCTTAAGGAGTTAAAACCCCCAAAACCTGAAATTTATGTCCTTGTAATGCTATCAAATCACAAACTGTACATAGTGGGATACTGCTGCTTCTCTTAGCGAGTACCGTTGACCATAGACCATGCATGGTAAGTACTGTTGTTAGGAAGAATCCACTTTCACTGCAAAATGTTCTATACAAAGAACAGTGATACACAAGTCATTTTTAAATGTGATGTAAGGAATATTCCTTTCATTTAAATTGCTAGCAGACTGTATAATGTATGTTAGTGTTTCCCAAACTTTGTAGCAGCATCACAGTCCCATCCTTGCTATACCAAATCACCACGTGTACCAAACACATATACTGCAGTGCTGACACTTATTTGTGATACAATGTTCTTCAAAATGTCCAATGAAATCAATATGCGTCCACACAAACAGCTTTAAAATGCACTCTGTGGCATCCCCTACCCCTAGTAGTTTCAGGCCCTAAAGTGGTAAACATGTTTCTGTACCGTGTTAGCCAAACAATATTTGTAGGTAGAAAAAAACTAAGTTTTGTAAAAGTAATACCTTTTAATGGCTAACTGATAAAGTTAAATAATGCAAGCTTTCTGGGATCTAGTCCCCTTCTTCAGGCATATTTCCAGATGTTAGCTGTAGTAAAACACTGATGCAGGGAAACAGCAAACATGAAGTTGGCAGTTGTGCTGGTTGCTGTTTAGCAGTTAGATGTCAGGTGATCAGCAGGGTGAAACAGGACAAAAACTGCGCACAAGAATGAACCATCACCGCTTAAAAATTAATGAGGGTAAAATGGACACACCAGTGGGCCAACACTTCTGTGAACCAGGACACAGCATGCAAGATCTAAAAGTACTTATTCTTAAGGGTAATTTCGAAAATGAACAAGCAAGAAAGATTTCTGAGTACAAATTTATGAAAATGTTCAAGACATTAACAGAAGGTTTAAATTGTGGAATGGGATTCATGACTCCTTATGCAACATGATTGACTTGGCTTCACTATCTTCAGAAACCTGCTAGATTTCATGTTTGCTTGCATAAGCTCACTGGCTCCAGCCTGCTGATCACCTGACATCTAACTGCTAAACAGCAACCAGCGCAACTGCCATTTTCATGTTTGCTGTTTCTCTGCATCAGTGTTTTACTATTTTAAAAGGTATTACTTTTACAAGACTTAGTTTTTTCGGATCTAGTCTACTTTAGGGGACACACCGTAAATCCCCATAGAGAAATGGAGCTGTGCTGAAAACGGAACAAATTTTCCGCTTTCAGCTCTTTTAAACCCCCACAAGCTATATATCTTTGGTAAGGTTAGAATCTGCTCTAACGAATTATGCTACTTTCGGTGAGCAAAAGGTGCAACTTACCATGTAGGAAGCGCCGGAACGGCCGCGATCGCGGCTCCGTCGGCCATCTTACTTCTGTGCTGCTCATATTTTTCTCCCTCCTCATTGGAGGGATTGTTAGCTGGGGGGGTGCCAGAAACTGCTCTCCCTTCTCCCCGGACAAGACCAATGCAGAACTAGCTACTGACGTTTTTTTTTATTTATTTTTTTCTCTGGCACGCCCCCAGCTAACAATCCCTCCAATGAGGAGGGAGAACAATATGAGCCAGCACAGATGTAAGATGGCCGACGGAGCCGCGATTGCGGCCTTTCGGCGCCTCGTTCACGGTGAGTTTCAGTTTCTTCTCACCGAAAGTGGGATCATTCGTTAGAGCAGATTCTGAGCTTTCCATACATGTATAACTTGTGGGGGTTTAAAAGAGCTGAAAGCGGAAATTTGTTCCGTTTTCAGCACAGCTCCAATTCTCTATGGGGATTTACGGTGGGTCCCCTAAAGTAGACTAGCTCCGTTTTTTCTACCTACATATAGGTCTTAAAGTGAAAATATTCTCCTACTAGGCAACTCTACACAAAGGTTCTAAGCTCTGCAAGGTCCAAACTAGTTTGAATGTGACTCTCCAGTGACCCAAGTCCCATTCTTGGGGAAACACTGTTACTTTTGACAGAGACAGTAACAATGTATATAGATACTTGAGCAGTAACAATAAACTATGTATTTACTTCATGTTTCCTAGTATACTACAAAATAGAAACAATGTCATCTATGATGCTGAAAGCAGGACCAGTATACTTCTATGACCAGGTAAGTGTCATGACTGTGATCTGGTATAGTGATTATAAGTGGCATGTGTGGTTTTCCCATGTTTTATGTAATGATTTTCAGTTGCCTATAAACTTTTAAAATATTAAACCATGTTTATATCAAATCTCCTATTGTGGAAAGAAACTTAAAAAACTTAAAGCTCATCTGCATGTAATATAAGGCCTGATTGACATAACTGGCTAATATTTCTGTGCACAGACAGCACACAGCATTTTTATTGCCATGCACGTGGCAATGGGAGAGGCTCTGTGCCTGCACACTCAGCGACTGACACGGACGCAGACCACGGACGCAGGCACTTAACCCATTCGCGTTCCGTCATTTTCACTTGAGAAATGTTCACCTCCCATTCATTAGCCTATAACTTTATCACTACTTATCACAATGAACTGATCTATATCTTGTTTTTTCCACCACCAATTAGGCTTTCGTTGGGGGGTACATTTTGCTAAGAGCCACTTTACTGTAAATGCATTTTAGCAGGAAGAATAAGAAAAAAACGGAAAAAATCATTATTTCTCAGTTTTCAGCCATTATAGTTTTAAAATAATACATGCCTCCATAATTAAAAGTCACGTATTGTATTTGCCCATATGTCCCGGTTATTACACCGTTAAAATTATGTCCCTATCACAATGTATGGCGACAATATTTTATTCGGAAATAAAGGTGAATTTTTTCCGTTTTGCATCTATCACTATTTACAATTTTAAAATAAAAAAAATATAGAAATATATCATCTTTACATTGATATTTAAAAAGTTTAGACCCTTAGGTAAATATTTACATGTTTTTTTTAATTGTAATTTTTTTTTTTTTTTTTATATTAAACATTTTATTTGGGTAGTTTTGGGAGGGTGGGATGTAAACAATAGGTTTAAAATGTAAATGTGTGTTGATTTTAATTTTTTTTTACTTTTGGTTGTAGTATTACTTTTTGGCCACAAGATGGCGGCCATGAGTTTGTTTACATGACGTCACTCTAAGCGTAACACACGCTTAGAGCGACGCATAAGGGAGGTAACAGCCAGAAAAGGCGAAGCTTCCGAGAGAAGCTGGGAGCACGCGGTAGCGCGCATGGTTACTGGATGTAGTTTCTACGTCCAGGAACCAAAATAGGTTAAGGAAATTATTAGGTAGGATTCCTATTTTTCAATCCTAGAAGTTCTGGTTCACCATGAGCTTGCTGAGTAATCTGCAACTCTGTATTTTTCAATTCTACAACTTGTATAGAAAAAAACCGTTATCTTTAAAGGGGCACTACGGCGAAAAATGTTTACATTTAAAACATGTGCAAATATAGACAAATAATAAGTATGTTTTTTCTAGAGTAAAATGAGCCATAAATTACTTTTCTCCTATGTTGCTTTCATTTACAGTAGGTAGTGCAAATCTGACAGAAGCAACAGGTTTTGGACTAGTCCATCTATTCATAGGGGATTCTCAGCAAGGTTTTTATTCTTTATAAACATATTCCCTAAAAAGGATTTAAACAATGATGCTGGCCAGCTTCACTGCTCACTACACAGTTTTTTGGCAGTTGGACAGAGCAACTGCCATTCACTAAGTGCTTTTGAAAATAAATCCCCGAGAATCCCCCCATGAAGAGATGGGCTAGTCCAAAACTTGTCGTTTCTGTCAGATTTCTACTACCTACTGTAAGTGACAGCAACATAGGAGAAAAGTAATTCATGGCTCATTTTACTCTGGGAAAAACATACTTTTTATTTGTTTATGTTCGCACACCTTTTAAATTTTACAATTTTTTGCCATAGTGCCCCTTTAATTTAAGTGTGCTTAAATGCAGCACTTTAATGATACTTTTACATTAACTCCCACATAACTTTGTTTCTGCAAACTTTTACTCTTGTAACTTATAATTAATAATAATAATGCTGCTATCATTTGCATAGTGCTTTTCTCCTGAGCTAGAGAGCTGCAATCACTAAGGGCGCACTCAGTAGGCCACCCTGGAGCATTAGGGAGTCGTGCGCAAGGACTCCTTGCTGAATAGGTAGCTAGCTGCAGCCAGGATTTAAACCCTGTGCTCCTGCATAAAAGGTGGCATCTTTAACCAGTATGTTAACCAGCTGCTATTAATACAGTGAAGTGGTGGCCATCATTGGCAATCAGCAAAACACGAATCGCAGGTGCAAATTGCGTGTGAATAGGCCCTTAAAGTTAATGCTTGGCACATACTGGCAGGTTTTGATCAGAAACATATCTGCTAGATCAGGGGTCCCCAACCTTTTTTCGACCCGGGGACTGCTATCCAGACCAAAGTTTTCTCAGGGGCGTAGGTGTGTGCAAGTGTCCCCGGGGGGAGTTCGGATGTGGCGGCAAAACAATTTGGAGTGTATAGGTATGTAGGTAGCCAGTTACAGGTATAGGGTGTCTAGGTATAGTTGCCCATGTATAGGGAGTATAGTTGCCCCAGTATTGGTATAGGGAGTATAGTTGCACCAGTATAGGGAGTATAGTTGCCCCAGTATAGGTATAGGGAGTATAATTGCCCCAGTATAGGTATAGGGAGTATAATTGCCCCAGTATAGGGAGTATAGTTGACCCAGTATAGGGAGTATATAATTTTTAGGGGACTTACAGGCTTGCTATCACAATCAATTTATAAAGAATTTTAATGCAGACCCCCTCTCCCTGAATACTTTTAAAGGGACACTTAAGCCAGGCATAAAAAAATCAGTTTTACTTTCCTGGGGATTTTACCAGCCCCCTCCAGCCATCCCGTGCCCTTGCAGTCACTCACGGAGCCTCCGGTTCCCTGCCGCCAGCTAGTTTCGTTTTCGTTGACAGGCCTGGTCACACGTATGTTTCTTCGCGTTCCCATCCGCAATAGCGTCCTGCGCCTTTGCAGGACAGTATTGAGGATGGGAACATGAAGAAGGATATGCATGGCCAGGTCTGCTCAGGAGCAGAAAGCCCGCTGACTTCCTGTCAGCGAAAACAAAACTAGCAGGCGGCGGGGGACCGGAGGCTCCGTGAGTGACTGCGAGGGCACAGGATGGCTGCAGGGGGCTGGTAGAAGCCCCAGGCAAGTAAATCTGATTTTTTATTCCTGGCTTAAGTGTCCTTTTAAGCTAAATTACAGGGCTCCCCGCTGCTCACATGTTCATCCTCCTCCTCCAGCGTGGGTGACCTCCGCTGCTCCACGGGTTAGTCAGGTGGCTCACTCCTCTCAGACAGCAGTAAGGATCCCCAGATTCCCCGATGCCCTCCTGCTCCCTGGATATACAGCAGAGGCGTAGCAATAGGGGTTGCAGAGGTTGCGACCGCATCAGAGCCCTCCCTCAACTGCAGTATTAGCTCTCCCCTGGTCCTGTGCTCATAATAATCACTACTATAGAGACTTTGAATAGTAGTGATCATTAACAAACTGCTCGCCATCCCCTTCTTGCACCTTTGACGCTGTAGTTGCCATTGGCAGGTTTTGGTGCACCGTATCAATTGTTATGTATAGAGTGCTTGGGGTCCCCAATGTTAAACTTGCATCGGAGTCCCACAGCTCCTTAGCTACGCCACTGATATACAGCCCACCAAGTTGCAGTTTCTGCACGTTGCCTCAGGCCTCAGCGAGTCTGCCGCAATGGCTCCAAGGAGGGGGCGGAGTCAGGTCAGCACTCTCAGCGTGATCAAAGCCAGGGGAGTGGAGCCAGCCAGTTACTGACAGGGGCGGGGGCTTGGAACACCATGCAAATAGCTGTGCATTGTGAGCAGGGACGGTACTGTGAGCATGTGAGGAGAGTCTGTATTGTAGCCGCATGCACTGATGACATGCACTCATGGCTAATAACAAGGAACAGAGGGGGCGGGACTGGAGGTTATCGGCTCACGCGGGCAAAAGTAAATTTACATTAGAACACATGGAGAGTCAGGGGGAAACATTTCCCGTGGCCCGGTATTGGGCTGCGGACCGGGGGTTGGGGACCCATGTGCTAGATCACAGAATGTATCAATTGTGCTAGTGGCTCCTGAAATAAATGTTTACTGAAGCTTTTGCTGTGTTGATCTTACTGTATGCAGCTCATCAGATGCCGAGGGGGAAAAAGGTTGTTTGTTCCACATGATGGCGTGTTTATCAGATCAAACAGTTTATCAGAGCCAAGGAAATAGAACATATGATCGCTGCCGAGAATGAACAACGTCCAAAGCCCACAAAATTAGTATTAAGAAGTCAGCGCAGATCAAAGAGGAATAAATACAGTCACTAAAACTTCGCAACGGTGATATTCCAACCTCACATGGTCTCGTGGCCAACCATCACCAGAAAAGAGTAAGAGGGGCTTACCAGCTGCCAACAACCCACATTATAAGGTTGTATGTCTCGCATTCAGTGGTAATCCTAACGAACCTTGAGCAGATATGGATCCAAACTTCCACCGCTCACTCACTCCGGTATATGGTATGGTATCCAGGAAGGCCAATATATAAACACAACAAAAAACAGCAACTCTAAGTGTAAACCGTTTATTGTAAAAACAATCAGTATAAACCGTAAAAAACAAGATTACTGAAGCTTTTGCTGTGTTGATATTATGCAACTAATCAGATGTTGAGGGGGGAAAAGGTCGTTTGCTCCACATGATGGCGTGTTTATCAGATCACAGTGAAACGTCATTGCTCTTAGCTGTGTACATTATGTCAGTAACCTCCAGAGCTGGTTCTCTCATGAAGCAAGTTTAAACATTTGCATCAGGCGCAAAGATTACAGGGGCAGCATTTGTGTACTTGTTTACACTTAGCATACAGTCAGAGTAGGAGGAGAAGCGAGAGGAGAGTGAGGTGAAGAGGTCATTATTGGGGAAAAGCAGCTTGTTGTGCTGTGTGAGGAGTCTGACAGTGAAGGGGAGCCAGGGGATCAGCAGTGTTTCATTTGACTTGTACTGCTGTCCTGAGGAATGGAGTGGCGGAGGATGAGCAGTTTATTTGTCATGGACTCACAGCCAGCCAGTGTGCTATTGTTTTGAGCTGCAGCATGTCATGTGAGAACATTAAATGAAGCAGAGTAAATTGTCAGGTGCTATGCGATCATTCCAAATCAGGGGGTGCTATGCGATCATTCCCAACATCAGGCAGCAAAAAGTCTAGAAATAGAAAAAATGGAGAAAGGAGGAGCGCTCCATAGTGTAAAACCAAATGTATTCCACACAAATGTGCATAAAACAAATTGCATTTACTAGATTAAAAGAAGAAAAGGGCCCGTAAACTTGGGCATAAGCCTTATCCTGGAACACTGGGGGAGCTTCCTGTATGACCACCTTGGCCTGGGGCAGTCTCTGTCCTGATGGATGGGGACTGGATGGCTGACCCTTCAGGTATCTGTGTGCTGGCAGTGTCACAACACGTTTCGGCGAATCCTCGCCTTCATCAGGTGTAAAAAAAAAAAAGTCTGGAACCGGCCCTGGTAACCTCCTGCCTGCATTGCTGGGAATTTCTGCCCTGTGGCATGTATCTCTCAGATTAACGTAAATCTCTCAGCATGTAAGCAGAAGTCACTGTATTTTTATTTTATTATTTCAAAACTTCCAAAACTTAATATCTATATACGGTATACACTGAGCCTCATCTGCAAGATTAACCTAGGCACTTTCTCCTCTCTGTTTTTTTCTTACCTGGAACAAATATTTTGCTCTCAAATTAGCCGACAACCAGAGCAATTAAGCGAACTAAGAAAATGCCTGAGGAACTGCCATCTGACATGAAGTACTTGAATATTAATCCACGGCTTGCAAACTTCATTAATGGGTAAGAAACCACTGGTAGCTTCAGTGTTAACCACTGTTCCTATAATCTCAATGCAGAAGACAGCAGGGCAGGATGCTGTATCAGGTAAATTAAGGTCCAGAATCCCAGGCAGCACCTCCTGGAGTAGGTTGGCTGTTTTAATATAACATAGCTGTTTATTAAAAATAGATTACCGTGGCGTTCTATTAGAACGGCCAGAATGATCAAAAAACAAGAAAAGGAGCCCAATAACACCAATAAGGTTATGAAAAATGCTTAAACCGTCTCAATGTATCAATTAATATTTATTCGGGACTTATCCATACATCACAAAAATAAGTTAAAAACAATGATTAAAACCCCTGTCCTAATCCAAAGGTAATTGGAATTCAACGTAGCAGCAATTGGAAAGTGACTGGTGCTGTATAAATCAATGTGCAAAGACAAGGACTCTATTTAATCCTGATGTATAAAAATATGCTGTGCAATATGCCAGTAGAAAAATACAAAAAATACACACATGTGTAAGTGCATAGGGTGAATAAATATAGAATGCAAAGATAGGGACAACAAACATCAAATAATCTGACAATAAATAGATACAAAACATGTGGATGCAAAACAATGACCTGTGAAACTGGATAATACCACACAACCAGGGAGTCATACAATATTGGTACTTATGGCCCATACTCACGAGGGACTTTTGTCGCCTCAACACGCGGCGCGCGCGTGTTGCGGCGACAGGTCGCCCGTGAGTATGGGCCGTCGCACGCGCGCGCACCCCGAACTGTCGCCCGCCGCTCTTGTCGCCATGCGATTGAAAGTTTCAATCGCATGGCAACAGTCGCCGCCGCACCTCCGCCGCAACTGTCGCTAGTCCGCGTGAGTACGCGGACTAGCGACAGCAACCTCCATAGAGGTGAATGAAGCTTCCGGCGGGGGGAGGAGGAACGTCGGCGACAGCTTCCATCTCGCCGCTGGTCCCTCTTCCGTGTGTGTACTCGGAGGGACCTGGAGAGAAGCTGTCGCCGGCCTGTCGCTAGCACGCTCACGTGTGCTGGCGACAGGCCACTTCTGCAGCCCGTGAGTACGGGCCATAACACACTAGTGCTATGATAAGATACAAAAGTGCAAAGTGCTTACCATTTGGTGTGGAAGTTGCTGCATGCGGAGAGACTGGGGGACTGTCCTCCAGTCTCTCCGCATGCAGCAAGTTCCACACCAAATGGTAAGCACTTTGCACTTTTGTATCTTATCATAGCACTAGTGTGCTGGTACCAATATTGTATGACTCCCTGGTTGTGTGGTATTATCCAGTTTCACAGGTCATTGTTTTGCATCCACATGTTTTGTATCTATTTATTGTCAGATTATTTGATGTTTGTTGTCCCTATCTTTGCATTTTATATTTATTCACCCTATGCACTTACACATGTGTGTATTTTTTGTATTTTTCTACTGGCATATTGCACAGCATATTTTTATACATCAGGATTAAATAAAGTCCTTGTCTTTGCACATTGATTTATACAGCACCAGTCACTTTCCAATTGCTGCTACGTTGAATTCCAATTACCTTTGGATTAGGACAGGGGTTTTAATCATTGTTTTTAACTTATTTTTGTGATGTTTGGATAAGTCCCGAATAAATATTAATTGATACATTGAGACGGTTTCAAGCATTTTTTATAACCTTATTGGTGTTATTGGGCTCCTTTTCTTGTTTTTTGATCATTATGTTGTTTAGCCCAATTGGGGCATAGCTCTAATATTGTGTTGCAGATCTATTAGAACGGCCAGGGCGGCGGCGCAGCACATTTCTTTTTCTTAAAGTCATGTAGCTAGCCTAACGCTAGCTACATGATAGCCACTGTGCAGCGGCATCTCCCCACCCCTTCCGATCACCTCCGGCGATCAGAGAAGACAATCCTGTTGAATACCTTAATCCTACCTAAACCGCTGCATCCCCGCGGCTGTAAACTATCTAAAATCCCCCTAACTCGGCCTCCCTCTCCCCTGCAAAATCCACGACTTTCTTGGTCGTGGATTTTGCTGCCCCTGTGCGCTTCCGTGTGAGGCAGGGCTATGAGCCGCAGCCCTGCCTCACACGCGTCTGTCAGCGGCGGATCTCCGCCTCTCCCCCGCCCCTCTCAGCGAAGGAAGACTGAGAGGGGCGGGGGAGAGGCGGCGATCCGCCACTGACAGACGCGTGTGAGGCAGGGCTGCGGCTCATAGCCCTGCCTCACATGGCAGCGCTGCCTAGATCGCCCCCCGGGGATTTAGGGGGATTTAGATATTTTACAGCCGCGGTTTAGGTAGGACTAATGTATTACACAGGATTGTTTAATAAAAAAAGTATTTTTAAGAGGCTTCAGAGTCTCTTTAATCTAGTTGTACTCCCTATTTCCCCTGTCTGTGACCATTGCCAGGACGCACACAGCATATGATGGTATGTGCATAATGGACATTAATATATTTTGTTAGCTCCTTGTGAGTTTAGTTTGATGCACTATCTGTCCCAGGAGAGGATGTCAGGATATGTGCTCCTACTCTTTTAGGGCCCTTTTCCACTAGCAGTCGCTAGCGTTCGCGCTGAACGCTAGCGATTGCTGAATCGCAATTCCGCCGTTTTCCCGACGTTTGCGGCCGCGATTTTGCTATGCTATGCACTGCATAGCAAAATCGCGGCAAAAGTCGCTCCGCGGCGCGATCGCGATTAAGTAAAAAACGAATCGCGGTAGTGGAAATGACCTACCGCGATTCCTATGTTAAAAAGCAAACCGTAGCGATTGTAAAATCGCTAGCGGTTTGCGGTTTTGCGATTCAGCTAGCGCAAACGCGCTAGTGGAAAAGGGCCCTCAGATAGGTTTGATGCAATGAATGTTTGCATGTCTGCACTATGCATGTTACAGGGCCAGAGTTAAGATACCTACAAATACTTCTGTGCAGTGTAGGTGACTATGCAAGAGAATGCAGCAGAAGAAAGGGAGGA
Organism: Hyperolius riggenbachi; assembly: GCF_040937935.1. Taxonomy (NCBI): domain Eukaryota; kingdom Metazoa; phylum Chordata; class Amphibia; order Anura; family Hyperoliidae; genus Hyperolius; species Hyperolius riggenbachi. The sequence goes on from NC_090648.1 coordinate 318,964,361, forward strand.
GGATGTGAGACTAGAGAGGAAAAGCAAAGCGTACCAATGTAGCCCAAGAGGTAAACTCGGTATATTGCATTTCAGTACCCTGTTTTGCGTTGACTTAGTTAATTAAGGATGAATGTGATTTACTGGGAAGAATTATAGCTGCACTTCATAGTCTAGAAGGCAGTGGCATAACTACAAATCATGGGGGCCCCTAGCAAAATTTTGATAGGGCCTTTCAAAGTTCCTTGTCTATCCTTGGTGACCCTCACAGCCTGGGGCCATCTTGAAAGAGTCATGAAACAAATGTGGACATCATTATTATTATTTATTGTATTTATAAAGCGCCAACATATTATGCAGCGCTGGACAATAAATAGGGATACATGCATTATAACAAGGGGTGACAGACAGAGCGGTAGCAAACGGTTTTACAACATAGCACAAGGTTATACATGCAATCAGGGTATAAAATGCGTTTTACAGAGACCCAGCAAATCAAGTCCGAGTTAGTCCATGAGGAGGGTGTCATTGCTGGGGTAGCAAAATTAAGAAGGACACATTAAGGGAAGGGGGAGGGCTGCCAAAGGCTTACAATCTAAAGGATGGGGGAGGGACACATAAGGTAGGGTTGTGGAAAAGGTGGTTGACTGAGAGAGTTAGAGTGTGGTAGATGTGGGGTTTGAGGGCTTGCTTGAAGGTGTTGGAGGAAGGAGCAAGTCTGGGGGGAGTGGAAGGGAGTTCCATAGGGTGGGGGCAGCTCTTGAAAAGTGTTGTAGGCGCGCCTGGGATTGAGAAATGCGTGGGGGGGTCAGGCAGAGATCATTGGAGAACTGGAGGAGGCGAGCAGGTATATATGTATATATCTGTTGACAAGCTCAGAAATGTAGGTTGGGCAGGTCTTGTGCACAGATTTGTAGGTAAGGCATCATAATCTTCACACCCAGAACAAGTGTAGCCACAAAAAAACCTGATATGAAGAATGTAGGAGTTAGTACCCCCCTTATACACCTGGGACCCCTGTGGTCATTAGGGCTGCTCCCCTGTAGCTACACCTCTGCTAGAAGGTATTGTGGCTGTACCTGTAATACTGGGAGTCATTATGATGGCACTAGACATATTGGCACACTATATACTGTATATAATAAGCTACAATAACTAGACCACCTATGTTTGATGCCACTTCCATACATCAGGATCATCACTCCTATGTTTCATTAAATTATGACCAAACCAATGGGTAAAATGGAGCCCATTAAGGGTGTTCCCTTACTCAGATAAGGCTCAAAATACAATCTTACTATTTGCTTGATATTAGGTCAAACCAGACAGTCCAGCAAGCCTATGGGGTTTGGTGTTTTTCACAATATGCATTTAAACACATCCGTGAAACCATCACAATTTTTTTCCCCGTTACTCATATTGACAGGATCAACCAGGGTCGCATAAAAGAAAGTTCTTATCATGATCTCATTTCACGCAGGCATTATAAGGGGAGCATATTGGGTGGGAGAGGGAACACTTAACAGTAGATGTAGGGATAGCAGTGGTTCCTGGATGTTTGATCTGAAATGAGTATTTACATGAGGGCATTTGCATGTGAGTGTGCAAAGGGTTAACTGATTTTGCTGTTTAATTGGTCACACCCCCTTTAGCACCTCCATTTTACCCTATTTAAGTTTTATGTGTTATAGAAACCTGATTGCTATATTTGTAACATATGGAACATGATCACTGCATTTGTATATTCCTTGCATTTGAACATTAGCTAGTCACAATATTTTTATTACATCTAAACATGATGCATAAGTAAAAATAGACTGGGTGTCAGTCAGCAGTTTCCCCAATAATACAGAAGTTTCTGTACATTGCAGTACTCTATGATGCAATGCCAGCCATTACTGCAGTCACACAATGTAGTTATTTGTAAATAGTACCAATACTAACATGTTACAAATGACAAGAAAATAGATCACGCTGTTTTCTTGGTGGTTCTGTAAAACACATTTGGGTTTAGCAACCGAGATGGGTTTGGAGCCTTTGAGAGAGGTTGGAGTTCCTTTGGTACGAAATTTCTTTTTAAGATTTACTTTACATTTGTGCTTTCTACTCAGCCTGAATAAAACTAAAAAAGGACTCCAACATCATGTTGAGAAGAAGCACCCTAATGATGAAAAAATCTGCAAAGAAAAATATTCAGTGTTACCGGAAATCAGTGGCCCTACATTACTGAAGAACAATGTAGAGAAACATAACCATAAACTTAGTCAAGTCATCACAGATGAGGAACAATTCATGAATCCATTTGATGACTATAAATATGTTGCGCCAACATTGTTGTATGAACTTGGAAAACTTTTGCAATTATTCTCCCAGTATGAGATTGTATTCCCTCAAGGTGTGGTCAATGTGCTCAACTACAGCTGGCAGGAGCTTATCGAGGGTGTGGTATATAGTAAGAAACATGGACAGTTTTCCAAGAAGATGATGACAGACACAAGTATGGGCCCTGAGGAGAATGACTGCAAGGTATCAGGACACACAACCATTCCTCATGAAATTGTAGAAAGTATCAAGACTCATAAAAATAAAGCTAATACCACTCTTTTGGAGCACACCAAAGAGAAAGCAGCCCAAGAACTTTCACAGTCTAAGCCAACAGGAAACAGATGTGAGTATATCATCACCAAGCAAACATTTAATGTGAGGTTCTTTGCTTTGGTTGTTTGCTTTGTGTAATGAACATTTTACATTTATTCCAATGTAATTTTGTTTTCTCTTTGTAGCTCCACAGAGTTTTATAGCCCATTTACCAGTCACCATCAGTTTCTCCATGTCTTCCAGATTATGTGAAGATAAAGGTACAGTTTTTCACCTTAGAATGCTTGCTAGCTTTCAGCTCTCCCTAAGTACATCTTGTGCTAGAAAAGAAATAAAGACCGACAGAGAGAAAGAGATGATAGAAACAAATAATACATTGCAATCTCAAACTGTGAATACAATACAGTAATAAGCTTTAGGGGTATACGACTAAACTAAACGTACACAACTAATATGAAGACCTATGCAGTATGTGCACAAAAGGTGTAACTTTGTGCAGGCATTAAGTTTACCAGGTTTATTCAATTTCTGTAGCGAGTTATGCAAATACTGTAACTCGTTTAATACATTCAACACTTATGTTGATGCTTGCTATACAAGCCACGTAAGTGTTGCATGTATTACATGACTTGCGCTATTTGCTATGTAAATTGTCTGTCTGAAAAAAAATTGTTAATATTCCCCTTTATCTCCCAACACTGGAAATTCAGCATTTTACATTGGATATGAGAGAAATGCTAATTTGCACACTTTGCAACATCAGCATCATGGCACTGTATGTTAGTAGCAGATATGCTGGTGCTGATAACAGAAACTCAAATTATAGCTTATCTCTAACTTGCCTGCACTATGGGCAATGCTGATGCTATAAATCTAAACTTTTCTATTTCAGCAATATAACTATAATCTTAATCCCTGCCCTAAATTTAACACTGACCCTAAGTGTTAACTTTCCAAATCCCCCAGTAAGTCTGACTTGAATACTAATGTTGGGAACACACGTTACATTTTTTCATTAGATACATGCATTCGATTGATAAATTCCGTCATGTCCGATATTGCTCTCAATCGTTTTACCGATTGATTCCTCATAGAAGTTAATGGAAAAGATAAGAAAAACAAGCGGAAGATAAGAGAATTAAGTGGAGAATCGAGCTGAAAAAAGGATCAAGTGGAGAAACGAACGGGAAAAACGTATCGTATGTTCCCAGCATTATACAGATGACTAAACACACATCTTTATAATCTGTAACTTGTTTATTGTAAGTACAGTGTAACTGCTATACTAAATGGTCTCTAGGTAAAAGAGGAGCGCGCCATAGTGCATTACATCAAGAGAGGGAAATTTATTGTATTTCAAGTTATACTCACAAAGGTACAGATAAAAAGCACGTGTCAGCGGACAGCCAACCGCTTCAGCTCAGTGGAGGAAGACGCGCTGTGGCCGGCAGCGTGGGTCCCGATCGTCTGACCCAGACGATCGGGACCCGCGCTGCCGGCCACAGCATTCATTGAGGAGAAAGCATCTGTATGTGATTGCCTGAGACCAGGAGCGCAAGAATTTTGTTTGTAGTAACTGCTATACTATCCTGCAAATGCAGGGGTTGAAATTTGTGAATTTTAAAATGGATTGAATATTAACTGACTCAAGTACTTGAAACTTCATCATTGATCAGGGCCTCATTTTAAGCACATTTAGTTAAAAGACCACTGCCACTTAAAGAATACCCGAGGTGACGTGTGACATGATGAGATAGGCACATGTACGTACAGTGCCTAGCACACAAAATAACTATTCTGTGTTCCTTTTTTTCATTCTCTGCCTGAAAGAGTTAAACATCAGGTTTGTAAGTGGCAGTTCCTGTCTGAATCAGGACTGGGTCAGACTACAGTGTGGCCCTCACTGATAAGAAATGACAACTATAAACCACTCAGAAAATGGCTTCTGAGAGCAGGAAAGAGATAAAAGGGTCAATAAATTTGAGGAAACAAAAGCAGGGACACCGAGAGCCCAAATATGGTGTAGTCTGTATTGGTATCGGGAGAAAGTGTAGAGTAAATAGAGTAATACTCACAAACCAGGGTTACCCCTTAGGCAACCACTGTTAAGGCAGGTGGGGAGTACAAGTCTGTCCCCACTCAGGATTAAGAAGTCGCTCTCTGTGGATGGGAAGAAATGTGAAGAATTTCCACCCTTCCACCAAGGGTGGATGAATACAATAACAGAGTAAACAGAGACACCAAAAGGATAAAAAAAAATATAAAATTCTTAAAACATTGAAGTGGCGGGAGGTGGGCCCTTTTCCACTCCAAAGGATGACAATAGGAATGTGTTAAGGTATAACACAAGATTTATTTATACACTCCACATTAGTTGCAATGCGTTTCACGGCGTGACCCAGCTTCATCAGGCAGTGTGACAGGAGTATAAAGAGTATAAAGCTAAATGCTTCCAAGTCTATGCTGAGCGCCTCTGTGGTCAATAGTTCATAGATTTTAGCACTGGCATACTTCAATGAATGTGTCACAATTAAACAGTAAAAACTTAAAAAGTAGATTTAAATATAAATTAAAACTGTAGAATATCTTAAAAAGTCATTTTTAGAAGGAGGATAGATGCAGTTATGAATGAAGGTAATGAATCACACAGAGTATTTTCTTTTGTACTTCTTTAGGTCAGTGCAGATAGAATTTGTGAAATATTTATGTAAGGTTTTTGTACCATTGTAGGCCCTGTACTTCATCATATGCAAGAACCATGAGGTGCAGCCTAACTTCAATTTTTTAAGAATTTTAGTGATACAAAGCATTGATTTTACCATGCATATAACGTGTACACCATAAACTGATTTCTGACTGATATCTACTTTTTAAGGGTGGATTTTTGAAACAAAGGATTCCAAAGATGAAGAAATGGAATGGAAAGGTTTGATTGCCTGGGCTCTGGAGAGACTACAGCTGACACAGATACAAATGTATGGGGTATATTTTTATCTAAATTAATTTATCTATGTGTTTAGGTTGAACTAGGACGAGTTTAATCTAGCAGTTATTTTACAATGTGAGAATTAAATCCAAACAAGGCCGGTGCTACCATAGAGACAAGGGGGCCATTGCCATAGGGCCCCAAAGTTCTGCTGCCCCCCCCCCCCCCCCGGTCTCCTTTTAACTTGTTCAACATAGCAAGTCAACTATCCCAGAGTACTGCACCATACATTCTCTCCTTCTTCATCCATGCTCATTGTCTCTTCTCCATGAACTGTCACACTTCACTACGCAATAACATGTGCTGGGTCACTGATAAGAGGTGATCCTGCAAGGATGAAAATAAGAGTTCATGGACTGGAGCAACGCTATGCTGACAAAAACAGTGCAGGGGCCCCAGGGAATAGAGTAAAGTTGAGGGGGGAAACCTGGGAGGGGGGTGAAAGTCGACTCAAGGGCCAGCTGGGCAAATATGGTGTGGAAGTGGGGAAGGGGTCAGGGGGCCCCCAGGTTAATTTTGCCCCATTGTGACTTGAACCATCTCTGAATCCAAACTATATAATAGTATGGTTGGTGTTGTTTGTACATTTTGGGTATTAGTTTTAACATTGGAGATACACTTCAAGTTCAAAAGTGAATTCGCATGTGGGAAAAGGAATGCAATTTTTGATAACTGTGAACCCTGCTAAAGGATTAGTCAGTTTCAGAAACTCTGTGCCAAGATCATGCAGTAAATGTCATTGGTCTCAGTGCTTTTAATCTCAGTGTAAGGTGATCTCAAAGCAGGTTTGTTTTTCTGTTTGTTTTTTGCACCAATGATGTGCAGCAGTGGTTTGGTCACCCAGAGCTAATGTCAATACTGTTTCAGTACAATAAGATGGTCAAGAGGATTATAGCAGAGGGACAGAGGATCAGGTACAGAAGGTGCCATTGACAGCACAAGTAATAATGATGAATGGCCGCTATATTGATTAGGGTTAGGTGAGCATTAGCCCTGTCAGTGGCTGGACGGTGTACTGGTTAAGGGCTCTGCCTCTGACATGGGAGACCTGGGTTCGAATCTCGGCTCTGCCTGTTCAGTAAGCCAGTAATTCAGTAAGGAGTTCATTGGGCAAGACTCCTTAACACTGCTACTGCCTACTGAGTGCGCTCTAGTGGCTGCCTCGCAAGCGCTTTGAGTCCGACAGGAGAAAGGCGCTATACAAATACTGCCATTATTATTAATGTAAATTAGGAGGGCTAGGGCATGTGATATGGGTAAATGAGTTATATTAGTTAAAAATAAAAGGTTAAAGTTAGACATCAGGAGGAAGGCTCTTGTTGGACGAAGGTTGAAGTTAGAAAGCGGTTTTATCAGAAAGGTTTTTCCAAATAGGGAGGTTATTGTTAAAGAGAACCTGTACTGAGTAAAATTATTTAAAATAAACACTCGAGGTAACTTCAAATGAACATTACATAATTACCTTGCCATCACTTCCTCTCAGAAGCTCACCATTTTCTTCTGACAATAATCCCTTCCAGTTCTGACAATATTTTGTCAGAACTGAAATATATCAGTTGCTGTCAGTTATATATCAGTTGCTGTCAGTTACAGCTGAGAGGAGAACTGATGTGTCCATGTTTCCCTATGGCTCAAGTGAGCTATTTGACAGTTTAACAGTGTGCTGACCAGAAAGCTGTTATGGGGTAATGGCTATTTTCAAAATGGAGGACGGAGAATTCCCTTGATCACAGTGGACAAACAGGACGCAGGAGAGGAGAAAGATTGATGAGTAGACTACACAGGAGGTAAGTATGATGTGTGTATGTTTATTTAGACTTTTATTTTCAGTTCAGGTTTTCTTTAAGCATGGGGTTGGGGCGAGACTTTTTTAAGTTAACAATTGAGGGAAGGTGGGGCATAAATATGAAGCATTACACTATTCAAACCACCATAGGGTTGAAACACTGCACCATCATCCAAACTACCAAATACAACAACTGAAGCCACTGTGAAAAGTCCTGCTAAACTGAAAACAGTATAGGAGTGCCCAGAATGGTGTCTATATTTGGTAGTTGTGGTCAACATTTCTATATCTTAGTATTAAAAGTCTGGTGCCTCATTCAGCAATGTTTTCCCTTCTGGAGTACAGAAATTAAGTTTTCAAAGTACGGTGTGATGCCTGAATTCCTCTTTTTTTTTACAGAAACAAGGAGTTATCAGATTTAAGTGAAAAGGGCTTTTGCAAGCCAGTTATTCTCAGGCACTATAACAGCACCAAAAAAGATCCAATACTGAAGCATAAAAAGTCTAATAAGTCTCTCACATTTGCACTGGAGAATGGTAAACCACGCATACCAGAAATCAAGAGAGAAAATCCATCTCTACGAAAACTCCATTATGCTCTGATTGATGGCTCCTCAATGGTTTAGTATCCTTTAACAAAGAAACCAGCAATTCCTGAACTATGCACATCACTTAAAGTGAACCAGAGACGAAGCACCCTCATGTATTTTACCATAGAAATCAGTGGGAACATTAGAGAAAACATTTACCCTGCTCTCTGTTTCATCATCACTGCTAAAAGTGTCTGTTATCTAGCTGAGATAAGAATCCAGGACTGAGCATTGAGTCTGGCTTTGCTATAATGACTCAGCTATAATGATTCCTGAGCAGAGCCAGCAGGGGGCAGGCTTGGACTTGAAAAGACACCAAAGAACACAGTCTCAGCTATAATCATTCTGTAGCAAATCCAGACCGACTGCTCAGTCGGGATTCTTATCAGAGGTGATAACAGGCAAATTAAACAGAGAACAATGAAACAAAGAGCAGATTAGGTGTTTACTGTCATGTTCCCACTGATTTATAAGGTAAAATACATGTGGGTGCTTCATCTCTGGTTCTCTTTAATGGGTTGGATTAAAAACTTGTTTTGTACTATTAACACCTATTTTAATGATTTTTCTGCTTTCACGTTACCTCCAGATTCACATAGAAATGAATAGGTTGAGCAAAGCTTTCAGATAATGAGGCATAAATCGACACATTTACACATATAGCACATAAATTAGCATTCTTTTCTCTACCAAATGATTCACCTAATTTTTACATCACTGCTAAATTGTGGCTTAGGGATTGAGTTAAGACTTGCATGCAGAGGGCGTTCAGAAACTTCACACAGCAGAGCTGCGCTTTTATTTCATGTAATGTAAATTTCCCTACAGGCGGGATATACATGCTTCAATAAAAGAACAGCAGTGTGGGTCATCCCTCTTAAAGCAGACCTAAACTCTTGCTCAATTAGCAGTAATTGGCCCCAATGAGAGAGCCATGGTCCCGCCCTTGAGACCAGTGGGTCCTATTAAACAGCGAATAGGGAGCAGGGAATAGCTGTGATTGGCGGTCTGGGGCAGTGCCCTCCGCCTAATTGGTGGATTGCTCTCGAAGACTACTACCTTCAGCTACAGACTGGCCTGGGTGGATGGGTGAGTTAAAGGGAACCAGAGATGAACGTTTCACACAAAATAAACATATCAGTCGATAGCTTGTAAAGAATAAATGCTCTACCTGATCATTTCGCCGCTCTGGTGTGCCTTTTTTAGTGTTTTTTTATCCATTATTGCTCCAGGAAAAATCAAATATGGCCGCCGGCTCATATCCCTTCTGCTTCCGGGTTATAAGTTGTTCTGGATGTGCTGTCTAGGCTATATGAGACTATGCTACTATCTAGGCTATATGAGAAAGGCTGCTGCAGCCTTTCATCTGTGTGCTTTCATTTTGTTATGATGTGCAGCTGCCTGTAGGAAGTGTCTCTCATAGGAATGAAACTGCAGTCATCATCATTATCTATGCAGAGTGCACACAGAGCACACAGATCATATTGCAGCCACACTTGTCTGTTTCAGAGCTTCTCTCTCAGCAGCAGCAGCCCCTCCCATGTCATCACAGCTCTCAGTATGCAAAGCAGGAAATCTGAGCCAGGAGGTGGCAGGCTTGGGCTTGAAAAGACTCCACAGAAGAGTGACTCATCTATAATGATTCCAGGTCAAACCTAGACTGAGCCAGTCGGGGATTCTTATCACAGCTGATAATAGACTAATTAAGCAGATAAGAATGAAACTAAAAGCAGGGTAGGTGTTTACTGTCATGTTACCACTGATAACTGTAATAAAATACATGAGGGTGTTTCGTCTCTGGTTCTCTTTAAGGGATGCAGTCGTTGAGCTTCCATGATTAGTGGGACAGGAAGGGGGCCCTTCCTAATTCTGCTATTTGCAGTACAGAAAGGTGCAGCGGTATAGCGACAGATTGTCACCTGTTCCAGCCAGGTTTCCTGCTACGTTGTCTGCCTTCATCCTCCGCTACGGCTGCAGGGCTCTCCACTTTCTGGTCACTCCACGTTGCATGATTATACGTGACTTGAAGAGTACTGAAGTCAAGTCAGAGAGCCATGCGGCAGAAGATAAAGGCAGACATCATTGCAAGAAACCTGGCTGGAACAGGTGACAATCTGTTGCTATATCGTTGCAGCTTCTCTGTTGCCTATATTACATCCTCTCCCGATGAGAGAATGGCAATCGGCCAGCAGGCAGCAGACAGCCATCCTGTGTCCTCCACACTCAGCGGTACAGAGCACTGCTGTGCAGACTATTATGTGTGTATATATGCGCACATGATGTGTACACATGATGCCCTTTCACATTTCTGACTGCCCCCTCACATGTGCCTGTCTAGAACTGGCCCTGAGTTATACTGTATATGTCACAGTGAACAATATGTACCATTTCTGAAAAACCTACTCAAACAGAAAAAAGTGTATAACAACCTAATGAGAGAAAAAACCTAATCAGAAAAAAAAAAAAACAGAATCACTGAGACGGATAAAGGAACAAAATTATTACAATTACAAATGAGGTGGAAGCCAATTCATTTGGTGTGCAATGGACAAGGTGATTAATGACACCTGATTGCATTTACATGTATTTTTTAGGAGAGGCGCCAAAAGTATAAGATTAGATTAAATGAGCTTAAAAAACAATTTAAATGGCAAAATTGAAGGAGGAAGTGGTGGTCTTACCTCCCTCAAGCAGACACGACAATGACTGCAATTCAGACAGTCAAACACATTTATTAGGAACTCCAAAAAGAACTGCAACGCGTTTCGCAGGTTCAACCCCGCTTCATCAGGCAATATAGGGAGGAGTATCATACAACCTGCACAAGGATGCAAGTTAAGCGCCTCTGTGACTAATAAATGTGTTTGACTGTCTGAATCGCAGTCGTTGTCGTGTCTGCTTGAGGGAGGTAAGACCATCACTTCCTCCTTCAATTTTGCCATTTAAATTGGTTTTTAAGGTCATTTAATCTAATCTTATACTTTTGGCGCCTCTGTTCATTGTATACAATTTTGAGTCCACCCTTGGTGGATGGTTGCTGCCCTTTCTTCCTGTCTACAGAGAGCGACTTCTTAATCCTGAGTGGGGTCAGGACAATCTCCCCACCTGCCTTTACAGTGGTTGCCTTCTGGTGACCCTGACTCGTGAGTATCTAGCAATACAAACTTATTACCACCGTGTCCAGGACGAATTACACTATTGGGGCTCTTGGTGTTCCCTGTTTTTATCTTTTAGGAGAGGACGATCGTTCCTCTCAATTATTTTTTTTATTTCTTTTCAACAGATTTTTGTATATTTTTCATGAGGTTGTTGTAAGTTGTGGTAAATACAGCTTGACAAATGATTTTTTTATGTGTTTTTCATTTCAAGCTGTAAAGCAATAAAATGTAAATATTTTGACTGGGATGATTGTTTTCTGTACTCGCTGTATATCTATTTTTTAAATGAAAATGGAGGTTTCCTTTAACTTACTGCTCATCTACCCATCGGGACAAGTGGCTGTGTGCCAAAGCTATTCAGGCCTGTCGTGTGGAGGGTTTTATACCAACATCTTCGCTCCAGAGCAGAATATTCTAGGCTCGTTTACCCCTTTTGGACATGGCAGCATCTGTTTTCCTGACAGGTTGGTGCTCATATACTTTGTACTGATAGGCTGAATTCACAGTGGTCAGTTGCATAACGTACGTGTTATAATGAGTGTGAGCTGCAGTGGAGGCTGGACATAGACTTTAAAGAGAACCCGAGGTGGGAATTTATTATGCTAGTGGGGCACAGAGGCTGGTTGTGCACACTAACACCAGCCTCTGTTGCCCCAAGGTGTGCCTCAAAGATCCCCCTGCATGCCGCTATACCCCCGCAGTGCTGGCGACACGCAGCGTGTCGCCAGCACAACGTTTATCTAAGCGCTGTCTGTCAGCGCCGCTCCCCCGCCTCCTCCGTATCGGCGCTACCCGCCGCGTCACTTCCCTCCAATCAGCGGGAGGGAAGGGACACAGGCGGATAGCGCCGATAAGGAGGAGGCGGGGGAGCGGCGCTGACAGACAGTGCTTAGGTAAAAATTGTCGCCAGCACTGTGGGTGTATAGCGGCGCGCAGGGGGGTCTTTGAGGCACACCATGGGGCAACAGAGGCTGGTGTTAGTGTGCACAACCAGCCTCTGTGCCCCACTAGCATAATAAATTCCCACCTCGGGTTCTCTTTAATGCAAAGCCTGGATGCAGTGAGTTAGAATAACACAACCAGTTACAATGCAGTACTGTGAGCAGCCCCATAGAATAGTATGGGCAGTAAGTTGACATGCAGAATTTTTCTGCAACCCAAATGAGCACTGTGAACTAGCTCATAACCTAATTTTACAGCAATTATTGTAGAAGGCACACAAACAGAACAACCTGAGGTGCATCTATGGTGACATACTGGACCTTATTTCTAGAAAATGGAGGAAAGCACATACAGAAGTGTTGTCCTCATCAGCAAGCCCAAGCATATTCTTGTTTTCTGGTTCCACATAAAAAGAACTGATAAATTGCTGACTGGTTGCTATGGGGTGAACTCCTCTCTTTCAAGTATACAGTTTTTATAACACTGACTAATTACATATGACTTTATGAGGGGTGCTGCTGAGTCTGGTTTTTACCACTTCTTTATTTCTAGAAATACGGCATCTATAGCAGAAGAAAATAGCTACTTTAATTTCATTTGGTTTCGGTGTCATCTTTGCTGGTTAAAGGATGCCTGAAGTGCAGGCCCGGATTTACCTCACTGGAGCCTATAGGCACAGATGTCCTGGCAGTGGCACCTTATGCTGGGAATACACGGCTCGATTTTGAGCCATTTAGATGGCTCAATTGATAATTTCCGACATGTCCGATCTCCCGCCCGATCGATTCCGTGCTCGATTTTGCATAGGGAACAATGGGAAAAGATAAGAAAGATAGGAAAAAGGAATGGAAGATAAGAAAATCGCCCGCATAATCGAAATCAAGCGGCAAAATCGACCCGTGTATTCCCAGCATTAGACTTCACCCTCCATGAAACTACAAACCCCCACCAAACTGCACCGCAAGTGTCCTGGCTGGCCCAGCTGTCACGTCTCCCTCACTTCCCTTGCCCTTCATAGGTAGCTACAGGTGCCCTTAGTATTAGGTAAGCTAGAGGAGTGCGCGCAGACTCCCGCGGACATACTGCGGCTGCGTCGACCTTGCCAACCCCTTTACAGAATGAATTAAGGGCTAAGGAAATAAATATGTCAGCCTCCAGATCCCTCTCACGTCAGGTTGGCTAGAATGTTTCAGTTGAAATACCACAATAACTGTCTGTCTCACTCACCAATATACGTCAACCTTAACTGTTTGTATAACCACAGACAGGAGCAACTGCATAAATAAGTTCAGGAATTGCTATCAAAAAAGTAGCTGTCGCTCAGGATTTAGACAAGTTATAAACCTTTATTGTATAGCACTTAACACAAACCCACCCTAAAAACAATTAAAATACTGCGGAGCGCTCCATCACACCACAAAGTCAGCACAACCACATACACTCTCCATGCACTCTGGTACCGGTACCTTCCCTTTAAAATGTTCCCAGGGTGCGGAGATAAAGTGGTTGCTGAGTTGGTATGTTATGCCGTCTACTAGGCTTCACGCTACATGCAGTTCCCCAGCAGGGCTTCAGACTATCTCTCTCGGGTAACAGTCTCTTACCACCCGGTGACCAGGCGCATCTTTAATGATTCCTTGGTCCAGTCGTCAGCGCTGGTTTGCCTGTCTGCTCAACCCTCTACTTGCGTGTGTCTCAACCCAGTAAGAATGAACGCTCATGGGGAGAGGAGGGGAGGCACAGGGTCTTCTTGCTGTAGCACGGCCGGCCGGCTGGTTGGAGCGCTCAGACGCATGAGATGGCCACGCCCATCGACGCGTTGCGCCCGCCCCTTGCGAGCTTCGTCAGGATGTATGACGCGGCGGGCGAGTCAGTGTTTTATGCGTCATTACGGACGCAGTTACTGGGCGTTCCTGCTGACGTCACCTGTAACTTCTGTCACAGTGTTCAACTATGGAATCTTCCCTTTTGGATGCCGCTATAGCGCACGCAATCCCGTGACAACCTTCAAGTGATCCACAATCAGGTATCTATTATCCACTTAGAGGCGACATCGCATAGATCTTTTTCAGCAGATGAACACATAGTTGTCCCATGTGAACAGGGCTTTTATATATGTATCGAGTACTAACAACTATAGAAAAGGGGCATAATTCAGTTCCTGGTTTAGACCAGTGGGTGTCAGGGAGTCCAGCAAATAAATCCATTTCGCCTCCTGCTGCAGCAACCACTTTTCTTTATCTCCACCTCTTCTATTATTTTGGATTTTATAGATCCCTTTGAAACAGAAACCATTTTTTATCCCCCCATGCACTTCACAAAAATGCTCAGCAACAGTACTACGATACTCCCCATTGGGCTTCTTTCCACAGTTTATATTGCTCACATGCTCTGAAATCCTCTTTTTTAGTTTTCTTGTTGTCATGCCGACATACAGCATGGGACACGGACACTGTATTGTATATACTGTCCATTCTGAATTGCAGTTGATAAACGAATGTATCTTCCATTCCTTCTCTTTATTAGGTGCCTGGAACGTTTTTGCTACATCAACATATTCACACATTGAGCATGCCCCACACTTATACATTCCCTTCGTACTAAATTCTACCAACCAATTTGATTGTGGTAATAGATCGGAATGTACCAATCGGTCCCGCAGACTGGGTGCACGTCGGGCCACCAAAGGTGGTCTCTCACCGACAATGGACCCGAATACCGGATCGATCTGCAGCACCGACCAATGTCGGGTCAATATGTCACGTATACGCGACCAATTTGAGTTATATGCAGAAATGAAGCTGGGACAAGATGTATTTCCCTTTGTAGCCTGCTCAAGACTTCTATCTTGTTTTTTCAGCAATTCAGAACGTGGGGTCTGAATAGCCCTCTCAGCACCAGAGCACAATGCCTCATGTCCATACCCACGATCCCTGAACCGATCGTACATCTCTGCGGCCTCACGTTGGAAGTCTACCTCACTAGAACAGTTCCTTCTGATGCGGAGGAACTGGCCTCTAGGGATTCCCCTAATGAGGTGTGGAGGATGATGGCTGGTGGCGTGGAGGAGGGTGTTCCCCGCGGTAGGTTTGCGGTATGTTGTAGTCCGCAAAGCACCGCCATCCTTAACAACACTCAGATCCAAAAAGGATATACTGGTTGGACTGTAGGTGTAGGTAAGATGTATATTCCGCTCATTTACATTGAGCCGGTCGAGGAATCTTTCCAACTCCTCCTCACTCCCCCTCCACACCACCAGCACATCATCAATAAAACGGAGCCACACTTTAACATGAACGTCAAAATCAGGTAACGTATAAACGTCTTTTCGTTCCCACAGGCCTAAATGCAAACAGGCATAGGCAGGTGCGCACGACGCCCCCATCGACGTACCGCGCACCTGCCTATAGTGGGTATCTTTGAACAGGAAGCAATTGTGCTCCAGTACATACCTCATGGCCTGTACCACAAAGTCATTATGGACTGGTGTATCAGGATAGGCATCAGACAGGAAAAACCTCAGGGCCTCCAACCCCACTTCGTGTGGGATAGATGTATATAAGCTCTCGACATCTATCCCCACGAGTAAATCGCCAGGGTCCACCGATAAATCGTTGATCAATCGCAAAACATCTCTCGAGTCCTGTACATAGGACGGGAGGGATGCGACCAGCCTCTTAATCTTCTGGTCAATCCAGATGGCCAAACTCTCAGTGGGACCATCGATGGCGCTGACTATTGGTCTCCCGGGGGGCCTATTTAAGCTCTTGTGGATCTTCGGGATCAGATAGAACACAGGGATCCTGTACGTGCCCACCCTCAGATAACTTTCCTCTTTTTCATCTAACACACCTTCTTCTACTGCGTCATCGACCCATTGATTAACGCCATAAGCGATTCTCTCATAGGGGGCGCTTCGGAGTGATTGATATGTATTTGTATCCCTAAGTTGCCTTTCGGCTTCCTCGAGATAAAGATCCCTAGACCACAGGACCACATTTCCCCCCTTGTCACTTGGGCGTATAATCACTTCCTTTGCTTGCCTTAGATCATCAAGTGCCTTTCTTTCTCCCTTAGTGAGATTATCTCTAGTCTGTCTAGTCCATGACAGCTTTCTAAAATCACGGGTGACCAAATCGAGAAATATACCTAGTGATGGAAAGGTATGTATTGAGGGCATATAGTTAGATTTGGCACGACATGCCACATGCTCAATTAGTCCCATTTCATTGATTCCTTCCTGATTATAGCCCATGCCCCCCTCTAGGTTCTGATCCCTAAGGGTTTCCAATGTCCTAAGCGCTTCAAGGTCCCCTAGCCTCCATAGGGGCTCCTCATTACTGTTTTGGCACTCTCTCTCCTGTTCATTCTGACTGCCATAGGTTGCTTTTAAACAGAGTTTTCGAACAAACATTTGTAAATCCTTCTGAACCAGGAATTCATCACCCCCCTGTACTGGTGAAAAGGATAATCCCTTACCAAGGAGGGAAATGTGGTCCGGGCCCAGAGGAAAGTCAGACAGATTAATCACGTTTTGTGCCTTTTCATGTGATCGGCTTTTCTCAGGTTCGGGGGTAACTTCCCCCTCCCCCGCATAATTAAGCCTACACATATTGTCACCTATTTGTACTTGCCCTGCCGTGGCGGCTGGACACGCAATATAGGTTTTGAAGGCTGCACTTTCCTCTTGTTTCTGCCTCGCCTGTTTCCTTTTCCTTGCTTCTTTTTTATTTGGTCTCCGCTGCCTCCGTCGCTTTCGTCTAAAAAAGCAACGGATTTGCCCGAGATCGATGACTCAGGAGAATCTGGCTGCCCCCCAATTCCTCCCTGATCTTTCGGAGTTCTGGGTCTACTCCCCGATCTAGATCGTGGCTTTCCGGGTAAATATAGGAAATACTCCCCCTCCTTCCACTCCGCTAGGTCTTTTAGATACTTTGTTTGTTTATCCTTCTTAATTTTCTTCTGTGTTCTCTCCACTTCCCCTTTCAATAAATCATTGAGTTTTGAGAACACCGGATTCTCCTTGTGTGGATCCAGTGCCTCAATACTTGTATCCACAGCTTCTCTAATCTCTGTCAGTTGTATCTTTTCCTCCTCTATGATTAAGCCTAGTACCACAAATCCGTGTGCGATACTTGCGGCCTTCCACTTAGGGAGGAATCGATCATTACGCAGGTGTTCAGCGGGAATGATCTTTTCTCGTATTCCCCAGGGTAAAACCCGTGCCTCCCTATATGACTCTAAGGTCGATATGTTCCATTTGCGTCTGAGGTGTTTGAGGGTCAATTTCCTATGCTGTCGACATAACTGCTTTATTTCCTGATCAGCATTAACTGTAGTGGAGTCAATGTCGTTTAACTTAAATGTGGATTCAATATCAAGATTGATGTCATCTGTGATTGCGTAGGCCATAGCACAATAAGGTCAATCTGAAGCCAATTGCTCAATAAACAAGGGAGGAGAGACACCACCAAAACCTCTGAAATACCACAATAACTGTCTGTCTCACTCACCAATATACGTCAACCTTAACTGTTTGTATAACCACAGACAGGAGCAACTGCATAAATAAGTTCAGGAATTGCTATCAAAAAAGTAGCTGTCGCTCAGGATTTAGACAAGTTATAAACCTTTATTGTATAGCACTTAACACAAACCCACCCTAAAAACAATTAAAATACTGCGGAGCGCTCCATCACACCACAAAGTCAGCACAACCACATACACTCTCCATGCACTCTGGTACCGGTACCTTCCCTTTAAAATGTTCCCAGGGTGCGGAGATAAAGTGGTTGCTGAGTTGGTATGTTATGCCGTCTACTAGGCTTCACGCTACATGCAGTTCCCCAGCAGGGCTTCAGACTATCTCTCTCGGGTAACAGTCTCTTACCACCCGGTGACCAGGCGCATCTTTAATGATTCCTTGGTCCAGTCGTCAGCGCTGGTTTGCCTGTCTGCTCAACCCTCTACTTGCGTGTGTCTCAACCCAGTAAGAATGAACGCTCATGGGGAGAGGAGGGGAGGCACAGGGTCTTCTTGCTGTAGCACGGCCGGCCGGCTGGTTGGAGCGCTCAGACGCATGAGATGGCCACGCCCATCGACGCGTTGCGCCCGCCCCTTGCGAGCTTCGTCAGGATGTATGACGCGGCGGGCGAGTCAGTGTTTTATGCGTCATTACGGACGCAGTTACTGGGCGTTCCTGCTGACGTCACCTGTAACTTCTGTCACAGTGTTCAACTATGGAATCTTCCCTTTTGGATGCCGCTATAGCGCACGCAATCCCGTGACAACCTTCAAGTGATCCACAATCAGGTATCTATTATCCACTTAGAGGCGACATCGCATAGATCTTTTTCAGCAGATGAACACATAGTTGTCCCATGTGAACAGGGCTTTTATATATGTATCGAGTACTAACAACTATAGAAAAGGGGCATAATTCAGTTCCTGGTTTAGACCAGTGGGTGTCAGGGAGTCCAGCAAATAAATCCATTTCGCCTCCTGCTGCAGCAACCACTTTTCTTTATCTCCACCTCTTCTATTATTTTGGATTTTATAGATCCCTTTGAAACAGAAACCATTTTTTATCCCCCCATGCACTTCACAAAAATGCTCAGCAACAGTACTACGATACTCCCCATTGGGCTTCTTTCCACAGTTTATATTGCTCACATGCTCTGAAATCCTCTTTTTTAGTTTTCTTGTTGTCATGCCGACATACAGCATGGGACACGGACACTGTATTGTATATACTGTCCATTCTGAATTGCAGTTGATAAACGAATGTATCTTCCATTCCTTCTCTTTATTAGGTGCCTGGAACGTTTTTGCTACATCAACATATTCACACATTGAGCATGCCCCACACTTATACATTCCCTTCGTACTAAATTCTACCAACCAATTTGATTGTGGTAATAGATCGGAATGTACCAATCGGTCCCGCAGACTGGGTGCACGTCGGGCCACCAAAGGTGGTCTCTCACCGACAATGGACCCGAATACCGGATCGATCTGCAGCACCGACCAATGTCGGGTCAATATGTCACGTATACGCGACCAATTTGAGTTATATGCAGAAATGAAGCTGGGACAAGATGTATTTCCCTTTGTAGCCTGCTCAAGACTTCTATCTTGTTTTTTCAGCAATTCAGAACGTGGGGTCTGAATAGCCCTCTCAGCACCAGAGCACAATGCCTCATGTCCATACCCACGATCCCTGAACCGATCGTACATCTCTGCGGCCTCACGTTGGAAGTCTACCTCACTAGAACAGTTCCTTCTGATGCGGAGGAACTGGCCTCTAGGGATTCCCCTAATGAGGTGTGGAGGATGATGGCTGGTGGCGTGGAGGAGGGTGTTCCCCGCGGTAGGTTTGCGGTATGTTGTAGTCCGCAAAGCACCGCCATCCTTAACAACACTCAGATCCAAAAAGGATATACTGGTTGGACTGTAGGTGTAGGTAAGATGTATATTCCGCTCATTTACATTGAGCCGGTCGAGGAATCTTTCCAACTCCTCCTCACTCCCCCTCCACACCACCAGCACATCATCAATAAAACGGAGCCACACTTTAACATGAACGTCAAAATCAGGTAACGTATAAACGTCTTTTCGTTCCCACAGGCCTAAATGCAAACAGGCATAGGCAGGTGCGCACGACGCCCCCATCGACGTACCGCGCACCTGCCTATAGTGGGTATCTTTGAACAGGAAGCAATTGTGCTCCAGTACATACCTCATGGCCTGTACCACAAAGTCATTATGGACTGGTGTATCAGGATAGGCATCAGACAGGAAAAACCTCAGGGCCTCCAACCCCACTTCGTGTGGGATAGATGTATATAAGCTCTCGACATCTATCCCCACGAGTAAATCGCCAGGGTCCACCGATAAATCGTTGATCAATCGCAAAACATCTCTCGAGTCCTGTACATAGGACGGGAGGGATGCGACCAGCCTCTTAATCTTCTGGTCAATCCAGATGGCCAAACTCTCAGTGGGACCATCGATGGCGCTGACTATTGGTCTCCCGGGGGGCCTATTTAAGCTCTTGTGGATCTTCGGGATCAGATAGAACACAGGGATCCTGTACGTGCCCACCCTCAGATAACTTTCCTCTTTTTCATCTAACACACCTTCTTCTACTGCGTCATCGACCCATTGATTAACGCCATAAGCGATTCTCTCATAGGGGGCGCTTCGGAGTGATTGATATGTATTTGTATCCCTAAGTTGCCTTTCGGCTTCCTCGAGATAAAGATCCCTAGACCACAGGACCACATTTCCCCCCTTGTCACTTGGGCGTATAATCACTTCCTTTGCTTGCCTTAGATCATCAAGTGCCTTTCTTTCTCCCTTAGTGAGATTATCTCTAGTCTGTCTAGTCCATGACAGCTTTCTAAAATCACGGGTGACCAAATCGAGAAATATACCTAGTGATGGAAAGGTATGTATTGAGGGCATATAGTTAGATTTGGCACGACATGCCACATGCTCAATTAGTCCCATTTCATTGATTCCTTCCTGATTATAGCCCATGCCCCCCTCTAGGTTCTGATCCCTAAGGGTTTCCAATGTCCTAAGCGCTTCAAGGTCCCCTAGCCTCCATAGGGGCTCCTCATTACTGTTTTGGCACTCTCTCTCCTGTTCATTCTGACTGCCATAGGTTGCTTTTAAACAGAGTTTTCGAACAAACATTTGTAAATCCTTCTGAACCAGGAATTCATCACCCCCCTGTACTGGTGAAAAGGATAATCCCTTACCAAGGAGGGAAATGTGGTCCGGGCCCAGAGGAAAGTCAGACAGATTAATCACGTTTTGTGCCTTTTCATGTGATCGGCTTTTCTCAGGTTCGGGGGTAACTTCCCCCTCCCCCGCATAATTAAGCCTACACATATTGTCACCTATTTGTACTTGCCCTGCCGTGGCGGCTGGACACGCAATATAGGTTTTGAAGGCTGCACTTTCCTCTTGTTTCTGCCTCGCCTGTTTCCTTTTCCTTGCTTCTTTTTTATTTGGTCTCCGCTGCCTCCGTCGCTTTCGTCTAAAAAAGCAACGGATTTGCCCGAGATCGATGACTCAGGAGAATCTGGCTGCCCCCCAATTCCTCCCTGATCTTTCGGAGTTCTGGGTCTACTCCCCGATCTAGATCGTGGCTTTCCGGGTAAATATAGGAAATACTCCCCCTCCTTCCACTCCGCTAGGTCTTTTAGATACTTTGTTTGTTTATCCTTCTTAATTTTCTTCTGTGTTCTCTCCACTTCCCCTTTCAATAAATCATTGAGTTTTGAGAACACCGGATTCTCCTTGTGTGGATCCAGTGCCTCAATACTTGTATCCACAGCTTCTCTAATCTCTGTCAGTTGTATCTTTTCCTCCTCTATGATTAAGCCTAGTACCACAAATCCGTGTGCGATACTTGCGGCCTTCCACTTAGGGAGGAATCGATCATTACGCAGGTGTTCAGCGGGAATGATCTTTTCTCGTATTCCCCAGGGTAAAACCCGTGCCTCCCTATATGACTCTAAGGTCGATATGTTCCATTTGCGTCTGAGGTGTTTGAGGGTCAATTTCCTATGCTGTCGACATAACTGCTTTATTTCCTGATCAGCATTAACTGTAGTGGAGTCAATGTCGTTTAACTTAAATGTGGATTCAATATCAAGATTGATGTCATCTGTGATTGCGTAGGCCATAGCACAATAAGGTCAATCTGAAGCCAATTGCTCAATAAACAAGGGAGGAGAGACACCACCAAAACCTCTGAAATACCACAATAACTGTCTGTCTCACTCACCAATATACGTCAACCTTAACTGTTTGTATAACCACAGACAGGAGCAACTGCATAAATAAGTTCAGGAATTGCTATCAAAAAAGTAGCTGTCGCTCAGGATTTAGACAAGTTATAAACCTTTATTGTATAGCACTTAACACAAACCCACCCTAAAAACAATTAAAATACTGCGGAGCGCTCCATCACACCACAAAGTCAGCACAACCACATACACTCTCCATGCACTCTGGTACCGGTACCTTCCCTTTAAAATGTTCCCAGGGTGCGGAGATAAAGTGGTTGCTGAGTTGGTATGTTATGCCGTCTACTAGGCTTCACGCTACATGCAGTTCCCCAGCAGGGCTTCAGACTATCTCTCTCGGGTAACAGTCTCTTACCACCCGGTGACCAGGCGCATCTTTAATGATTCCTTGGTCCAGTCGTCAGCGCTGGTTTGCCTGTCTGCTCAACCCTCTACTTGCGTGTGTCTCAACCCAGTAAGAATGAACGCTCATGGGGAGAGGAGGGGAGGCACAGGGTCTTCTTGCTGTAGCACGGCCGGCCGGCTGGTTGGAGCGCTCAGACGCATGAGATGGCCACGCCCATCGACGCGTTGCGCCCGCCCCTTGCGAGCTTCGTCAGGATGTATGACGCGGCGGGCGAGTCAGTGTTTTATGCGTCATTACGGACGCAGTTACTGGGCGTTCCTGCTGACGTCACCTGTAACTTCTGTCACAGTGTTCAACTATGGAATCTTCCCTTTTGGATGCCGCTATAGCGCACGCAATCCCGTGACAACCTTCAAGTGATCCACAATCAGGTATCTATTATCCACTTAGAGGCGACATCGCATAGATCTTTTTCAGCAGATGAACACATAGTTGTCCCATGTGAACAGGGCTTTTATATATGTATCGAGTACTAACAACTATAGAAAAGGGGCATAATTCAGTTCCTGGTTTAGACCAGTGGGTGTCAGGGAGTCCAGCAAATAAATCCATTTCGCCTCCTGCTGCAGCAACCACTTTTCTTTATCTCCACCTCTTCTATTATTTTGGATTTTATAGATCCCTTTGAAACAGAAACCATTTTTTATCCCCCCATGCACTTCACAAAAATGCTCAGCAACAGTACTACGATACTCCCCATTGGGCTTCTTTCCACAGTTTATATTGCTCACATGCTCTGAAATCCTCTTTTTTAGTTTTCTTGTTGTCATGCCGACATACAGCATGGGACACGGACACTGTATTGTATATACTGTCCATTCTGAATTGCAGTTGATAAACGAATGTATCTTCCATTCCTTCTCTTTATTAGGTGCCTGGAACGTTTTTGCTACATCAACATATTCACACATTGAGCATGCCCCACACTTATACATTCCCTTCGTACTAAATTCTACCAACCAATTTGATTGTGGTAATAGATCGGAATGTACCAATCGGTCCCGCAGACTGGGTGCACGTCGGGCCACCAAAGGTGGTCTCTCACCGACAATGGACCCGAATACCGGATCGATCTGCAGCACCGACCAATGTCGGGTCAATATGTCACGTATACGCGACCAATTTGAGTTATATGCAGAAATGAAGCTGGGACAAGATGTATTTCCCTTTGTAGCCTGCTCAAGACTTCTATCTTGTTTTTTCAGCAATTCAGAACGTGGGGTCTGAATAGCCCTCTCAGCACCAGAGCACAATGCCTCATGTCCATACCCACGATCCCTGAACCGATCGTACATCTCTGCGGCCTCACGTTGGAAGTCTACCTCACTAGAACAGTTCCTTCTGATGCGGAGGAACTGGCCTCTAGGGATTCCCCTAATGAGGTGTGGAGGATGATGGCTGGTGGCGTGGAGGAGGGTGTTCCCCGCGGTAGGTTTGCGGTATGTTGTAGTCCGCAAAGCACCGCCATCCTTAACAACACTCAGATCCAAAAAGGATATACTGGTTGGACTGTAGGTGTAGGTAAGATGTATATTCCGCTCATTTACATTGAGCCGGTCGAGGAATCTTTCCAACTCCTCCTCACTCCCCCTCCACACCACCAGCACATCATCAATAAAACGGAGCCACACTTTAACATGAACGTCAAAATCAGGTAACGTATAAACGTCTTTTCGTTCCCACAGGCCTAAATGCAAACAGGCATAGGCAGGTGCGCACGACGCCCCCATCGACGTACCGCGCACCTGCCTATAGTGGGTATCTTTGAACAGGAAGCAATTGTGCTCCAGTACATACCTCATGGCCTGTACCACAAAGTCATTATGGACTGGTGTATCAGGATAGGCATCAGACAGGAAAAACCTCAGGGCCTCCAACCCCACTTCGTGTGGGATAGATGTATATAAGCTCTCGACATCTATCCCCACGAGTAAATCGCCAGGGTCCACCGATAAATCGTTGATCAATCGCAAAACATCTCTCGAGTCCTGTACATAGGACAGGAGGGATGCGACCAGCCTCTTAATCTTCTGGTCAATCCAGATGGCCAAACTCTCAGTGGGACCATCGATGGCGCTGACTATTGGTCTCCCGGGGGGCCTATTTAAGCTCTTGTGGATCTTCGGGATCAGATAGAACACAGGGATCCTGTACGTGCCCACCCTCAGATAACTTTCCTCTTTTTCATCTAACACACCTTCTTCTACTGCGTCATCGACCCATTGATTAACGCCATAAGCGATTCTCTCATAGGGGGCGCTTCGGAGTGATTGATATGTATTTGTATCCCTAAGTTGCCTTTCGGCTTCCTCGAGATAAAGATCCCTAGACCACAGGACCACATTTCCCCCCTTGTCACTTGGGCGTATAATCACTTCCTTTGCTTGCCTTAGATCATCAAGTGCCTTTCTTTCTCCCTTAGTGAGATTATCTCTAGTCTGTCTAGTCCATGACAGCTTTCTAAAATCACGGGTGACCAAATCGAGAAATATACCTAGTGATGGAAAGGTATGTATTGAGGGCATATAGTTAGATTTGGCACGACATGCCACATGCTCAATTAGTCCCATTTCATTGATTCCTTCCTGATTATAGCCCATGCCCCCCTCTAGGTTCTGATCCCTAAGGGTTTCCAATGTCCTAAGCGCTTCAAGGTCCCCTAGCCTCCATAGGGGCTCCTCATTACTGTTTTGGCACTCTCTCTCCTGTTCATTCTGACTGCCATAGGTTGCTTTTAAACAGAGTTTTCGAACAAACATTTGTAAATCCTTCTGAACCAGGAATTCATCACCCCCCTGTACTGGTGAAAAGGATAATCCCTTACCAAGGAGGGAAATGTGGTCCGGGCCCAGAGGAAAGTCAGACAGATTAATCACGTTTTGTGCCTTTTCATGTGATCGGCTTTTCTCAGGTTCGGGGGTAACTTCCCCCTCCCCCGCATAATTAAGCCTACACATATTGTCACCTATTTGTACTTGCCCTGCCGTGGCGGCTGGACACGCAATATAGGTTTTGAAGGCTGCACTTTCCTCTTGTTTCTGCCTCGCCTGTTTCCTTTTCCTTGCTTCTTTTTTATTTGGTCTCCGCTGCCTCCGTCGCTTTCGTCTAAAAAAGCAACGGATTTGCCCGAGATCGATGACTCAGGAGAATCTGGCTGCCCCCCAATTCCTCCCTGATCTTTCGGAGTTCTGGGTCTACTCCCCGATCTAGATCGTGGCTTTCCGGGTAAATATAGGAAATACTCCCCCTCCTTCCACTCCGCTAGGTCTTTTAGATACTTTGTTTGTTTATCCTTCTTAATTTTCTTCTGTGTTCTCTCCACTTCCCCTTTCAATAAATCATTGAGTTTTGAGAACACCGGATTCTCCTTGTGTGGATCCAGTGCCTCAATACTTGTATCCACAGCTTCTCTAATCTCTGTCAGTTGTATATTTCCTCCTCTATGATTAAGCCTAGTACCACAAATCCGTGTGCGATACTTGCGGCCTTCCACTTAGGGAGGAATCGATCATTACGCAGGTGTTCAGCGGGAATGATCTTTTCTCGTATTCCCCAGGGTAAAACCCGTGCCTCCCTATATGACTCTAAGGTCGATATGTTCCATTTGCGTCTGAGGTGTTTGAGGGTCAATTTCCTATGCTGTCGACATAACTGCTTTATTTCCTGATCAGCATTAACTGTAGTGGAGTCAATGTCGTTTAACTTAAATGTGGATTCAATATCAAGATTGATGTCATCTGTGATTGCGTAGGCCATAGCACAATAAGGTCAATCTGAAGCCAATTGCTCAATAAACAAGGGAGGAGAGACACCACCAAAACCTCTGAAATACCACAATAACTGTCTGTCTCACTCACCAATATACGTCAACCTTAACTGTTTGTATAACCACAGACAGGAGCAACTGCATAAATAAGTTCAGGAATTGCTATCAAAAAAGTAGCTGTCGCTCAGGATTTAGACAAGTTATAAACCTTTATTGTATAGCACTTAACACAAACCCACCCTAAAAACAATTAAAATACTGCGGAGCGCTCCATCACACCACAAAGTCAGCACAACCACATACACTCTCCATGCACTCTGGTACCGGTACCTTCCCTTTAAAATGTTCCCAGGGTGCGGAGATAAAGTGGTTGCTGAGTTGGTATGTTATGCCGTCTACTAGGCTTCACGCTACATGCAGTTCCCCAGCAGGGCTTCAGACTATCTCTCTCGGGTAACAGTCTCTTACCACCCGGTGACCAGGCGCATCTTTAATGATTCCTTGGTCCAGTCGTCAGCGCTGGTTTGCCTGTCTGCTCAACCCTCTACTTGCGTGTGTCTCAACCCAGTAAGAATGAACGCTCATGGGGAGAGGAGGGGAGGCACAGGGTCTTCTTGCTGTAGCACGGCCGGCCGGCTGGTTGGAGCGCTCAGACGCATGAGATGGCCACGCCCATCGACGCGTTGCGCCCGCCCCTTGCGAGCTTCGTCAGGATGTATGACGCGGCGGGCGAGTCAGTGTTTTATGCGTCATTACGGACGCAGTTACTGGGCGTTCCTGCTGACGTCACCTGTAACTTCTGTCACAGTGTTCAACTATGGAATCTTCCCTTTTGGATGCCGCTATAGCGCACGCAATCCCGTGACAACCTTCAAGTGATCCACAATCAGGTATCTATTATCCACTTAGAGGCGACATCGCATAGATCTTTTTCAGCAGATGAACACATAGTTGTCCCATGTGAACAGGGCTTTTATATATGTATCGAGTACTAACAACTATAGAAAAGGGGCATAATTCAGTTCCTGGTTTAGACCAGTGGGTGTCAGGGAGTCCAGCAAATAAATCCATTTCGCCTCCTGCTGCAGCAACCACTTTTCTTTATCTCCACCTCTTCTATTATTTTGGATTTTATAGATCCCTTTGAAACAGAAACCATTTTTTATCCCCCCATGCACTTCACAAAAATGCTCAGCAACAGTACTACGATACTCCCCATTGGGCTTCTTTCCACAGTTTATATTGCTCACATGCTCTGAAATCCTCTTTTTTAGTTTTCTTGTTGTCATGCCGACATACAGCATGGGACACGGACACTGTATTGTATATACTGTCCATTCTGAATTGCAGTTGATAAACGAATGTATCTTCCATTCCTTCTCTTTATTAGGTGCCTGGAACGTTTTTGCTACATCAACATATTCACACATTGAGCATGCCCCACACTTATACATTCCCTTCGTACTAAATTCTACCAACCAATTTGATTGTGGTAATAGATCGGAATGTACCAATCGGTCCCGCAGACTGGGTGCACGTCGGGCCACCAAAGGTGGTCTCTCACCGACAATGGACCCGAATACCGGATCGATCTGCAGCACCGACCAATGTCGGGTCAATATGTCACGTATACGCGACCAATTTGAGTTATATGCAGAAATGAAGCTGGGACAAGATGTATTTCCCTTTGTAGCCTGCTCAAGACTTCTATCTTGTTTTTTCAGCAATTCAGAACGTGGGGTCTGAATAGCCCTCTCAGCACCAGAGCACAATGCCTCATGTCCATACCCACGATCCCTGAACCGATCGTACATCTCTGCGGCCTCACGTTGGAAGTCTACCTCACTAGAACAGTTCCTCCTGATGCGGAGGAACTGGCCTCTAGGGATTCCCCTAATGAGGTGTGGAGGATGATGGCTGGTGGCGTGGAGGAGGGTGTTCCCCGCGGTAGGTTTGCGCTATGTTGTAGTCCGCAAAGCACCGCCATCCTTAACAACACTCAGATCCAAAAAGGATATACTGGTTGGACTGTAGGTGTAGGTAAGATGTATATTCCGCTCATTTACATTGAGCCGGTCGAGGAATCTTTCCAACTCCTCCTCACTCCCCCTCCACACCACCAGCACATCATCAATAAAACGGAGCCACACTTTAACATGAACGTCAAAATCAGGTAACGTATAAACGTCTTTTCGTTCCCACAGGCCTAAATGCAAACAGGCATAGGCAGGTGCGCACGACGCCCCCATCGACGTACCGCTCACCTGCCTATAGTGGGTATCTTTGAACAGGAAGCAATTGTGCTCCAGTACATACCTCATGGCCTGTACCACAAAGTCATTATGGACTGGTGTATCAGGATAGGCATCAGACAGGAAAAACCTCAGGGCCTCCAACCCCACTTCGTGTGGGATAGATGTATATAAGCTCTCGACATCTATCCCCACGAGTAAATCGCCAGGGTCCACCGATAAATCGTTGATCAATCGCAAAACATCTCTCGAGTCCTGTACATAGGACGGGAGGGATGCGACCAGCCTCTTAATCTTCTGGTCAATCCAGATGGCCAAACTCTCAGTGGGACCATCGATGGCGCTGACTATTGGTCTCCCGGGGGGCCTATTTAAGCTCTTGTGGATCTTCGGGATCAGATAGAACACAGGGATCCTGTACGTGCCCACCCTCAGATAACTTTCCTCTTTTTCATCTAACACACCTTCTTCTACTGCGTCATCGACCCATTGATTAACGCCATAAGCGATTCTCTCATAGGGGGCGCTTCGGAGTGATTGATATGTATTTGTATCCCTAAGTTGCCTTTCGGCTTCCTCGAGATAAAGATCCCTAGACCACAGGACCACATTTCCCCCCTTGTCACTTGGGTGTATAATCACTTCCTTTGCTTGCCTTAGATCATCAAGTGCCTTTCTTTCTCCCTTAGTGAGATTATCTCTAGTCTGTCTAGTCCATGACAGCT
The DNA here is from genome assembly GCF_040937935.1 of Hyperolius riggenbachi. NCBI lineage: Eukaryota > Metazoa > Chordata > Amphibia > Anura > Hyperoliidae > Hyperolius > Hyperolius riggenbachi. Next base: position 318,993,369 of record NC_090648.1, read on the forward strand.
TTCTAAAATCACGGGTGACCAAATCGAGAAATATACCTAGTGATGGAAAGGTATGTATTGAGGGCATATAGTTAGATTTGGCACGACATGCCACATGCTCAATTAGTCCCATTTCATTGATTCCTTCCTGATTATAGCCCATGCCCCCCTCTAGGTTCTGATCCCTAAGGGTTTCCAATGTCCTAAGCGCTTCAAGGTCCCCTAGCCTCCATAGGGGCTCCTCATTACTGTTTTGGCACTCTCTCTCCTGTTCATTCTGACTGCCATAGGTTGCTTTTAAACAGAGTTTTCGAACAAACATTTGTAAATCCTTCTGAACCAGGAATTCATCACCCCCCTGTACTGGTGAAAAGGATAATCCCTTACCAAGGAGGGAAATGTGGTCCGGGCCCAGAGGAAAGTCAGACAGATTAATCACGTTTTGTGCCTTTTCATGTGATCGGCTTTTCTCAGGTTCGGGGGTAACTTCCCCCTCCCCCGCATAATTAAGCCTACACATATTGTCACCTATTTGTACTTGCCCTGCCGTGGCGGCTGGACACGCAATATAGGTTTTGAAGGCTGCACTTTCCTCTTGTTTCTGCCTCGCCTGTTTCCTTTTCCTTGCTTCTTTTTTATTTGGTCTCCGCTGCCTCCGTCGCTTTCGTCTAAAAAAGCAACGGATTTGCCCGAGATCGATGACTCAGGAGAATCTGGCTGCCCCCCAATTCCTCCCTGATCTTTCGGAGTTCTGGGTCTACTCCCCGATCTAGATCGTGGCTTTCCGGGTAAATATAGGAAATACTCCCCCTCCTTCCACTCCGCTAGGTCTTTTAGATACTTTGTTTGTTTATCCTTCTTAATTTTCTTCTGTGTTCTCTCCACTTCCCCTTTCAATAAATCATTGAGTTTTGAGAACACCGGATTCTCCTTGTGTGGATCCAGTGCCTCAATACTTGTATCCACAGCTTCTCTAATCTCTGTCAGTTGTATCTTTTCCTCCTCTATGATTAAGCCTAGTACCACAAATCCGTGTGCGATACTTGCGGCCTTCCACTTAGGGAGGAATCGATCATTACGCAGGTGTTCAGCGGGAATGATCTTTTCTCGTATTCCCCAGGGTAAAACCCGTGCCTCCCTATATGACTCTAAGGTCGATATGTTCCATTTGCGTCTGAGGTGTTTGAGGGTCAATTTCCTATGCTGTCGACATAACTGCTTTATTTCTTGATCAGCATTAACTGTAGTGGAGTCAATGTCGTTTAACTTAAATGTGGATTCAATATCAAGATTGATGTCATCTGTGATTGCGTAGGCCATAGCACAATAAGGTCAATCTGAAGCCAATTGCTCAATAAACAAGGGAGGAGAGACACCACCAAAACCTCTGAAATACCACAATAACTGTCTGTCTCACTCACCAATATACGTCAACCTTAACTGTTTGTATAACCACAGACAGGAGCAACTGCATAAATAAGTTCAGGAATTGCTATCAAAAAAGTAGCTGTCGCTCAGGATTTAGACAAGTTATAAACCTTTATTGTATAGCACTTAACACAAACCCACCCTAAAAACAAAAACAAAAACAGACTCCCGCGGACATACTGCGGCTGCGTCGACCTTGCCAACCCCTTTACAGAATGAATTAAGGGCTAAGGAAATAAATATGTCAGCCTCCAGATCCCTCTCACGTCAGGTTGGCTAGAATGTTTCAGTTGCCTTTATCAATGTAATGTATTTATTTTATATTCATATGATTTTGAAAGGCTATCCAATTTTTCCCAATGTGTCTCTCTCTAGCAATGTTTTCATCCTGCATTACAATCAGAATGGTGGAGTAATGACAGACAAGGAAGGAGAGACAATAAAAGAATGGGACTGGCCAACAAAGGGAAAATTTTCTGACCCAATTACTTTGCAGGTAATGTTATCCTAATAATAATATAGGGATATGTACATGTGTTGTGGCTAAAAAGACATTTTAAAATTAGCTTCTATGATTCAAGTGTGATTTTATATAACTTTGATCTTAAATTGTCTACGTACAGTATAAGTTGCTAAGCAGCCAGTAACTTTTAGACATATGCTTTTCAGAATACAGTGCAAAGACTTCATCTTACTATCTCATGATTGCTTTCAGCCATGCTATAATGATGGTACTGATGACGTTATATAGAGATATCGCCCAGTTGGAAAACACTTGTGTGAATCAGCTAAAGTTTTCTGACATACTTGGAAATTTTCCTCTAAGATTTACCCAGTAAATGATCCATTTAGATTAGATCATCTATAACGCCTTTTCTTTACATTAGCTAAATAGACCATTGCCTGATTGTCACATCATCCAGGCCATGCTGTCAGGTTTGTACAGGGGCAAACTGGCACAAAACCAATTTGCACCCCATGAAGCATCAGATAGCACATCCTACATACTTATTCTTGGCTTGCAGACTTTGAAAGTAGAAAAGCTAGCATTAGAGAACAGCTCCACTCTATTGTTGCATATTATAAGGTATACACATAATAGACACATGCAGTGGCGGACATACGGCCGTGCAGGCCGTGCCGCCGCACAAGGGCCCCTGAAGTTCTGCTGCTTCAGGGGCCCATTAAGTATTGCAGGTTTTTTTTTTTTTTTTTTTTTTTTTTTTAACCTGGGGGCCCAACTCCTGTCCTCCCCCCCTCACCTCGCCCCCCCCCCCCTCATGCGGCGGGAGAGCGGAAAATACAAGAAGTCTCCGGCCGGGGCGGCAGCTGCAGCTTGGTCTCCAACTTTGGAGACATATCGGAAACTAAGCAGCAGCTGCCTCTAGCGTCTGCTGCAGCCCCGGCCGGAGACTTCCTGTATTTTCTGCTCTCCCGCCGGCTGCAGCGCATACCGGGAGGGGGGCCCCGAGGTGAGTGAGGGAGGATAGGAGTCGGGCCCCCCACCCGGATAGCTACCCACCCGGCTACCTTACCCACCCACCCGGCTACCTACCCCGCTACCTAACCATCCACCCGGCTACCTACCCGGCTACCTAACCAGGCTACCTACCCACCCACCCGGCTACCTAGCTACCCACCCGGCTACCTAACCACCCTGCCGGCTATCTACCTGGCTACCTACCCACCCGGCTACCTAACCACCCTGCCGGCTATCTACCTGGCTACCTACCCACCCGGCTACCTACCCACCCGGCTACCTAGCTACCCACCCGGCTACCTAACCACCCTGCCGGCTACCTACCTGGCTACCTACCCACCCGGCTACCTAGCTACCCACGCGGCTACCTGACCACCCTGCCGGCTATCTACCTGGCTACCTACCCACCCGGCTACCTAGCTACCCACCCGGCTACCTAACCACCCTGCCGGCTATCTACCTGGCTACCTACCCACCCGGCTACCTACCCACCCGGCTACCTAGCTACCCACCCGGCTACCTAACCACCCTGCCGGCTACCTACCCACCCGGCTACCTAGCTACCCACCCGGCTACCTAACCACCCTGCCGGCTATCTACCTGGCTACCTACCCACCCGGCTACCTAGCTACCCACCCGGCTACCTAACCACCCTGCCGGCTATCTACCTGGCTACCTACCCACCCTGCTGGCTACCTACCCACCCTGCTGGCTACCTACCCACCCGGCTACCTACCCACCCACCCGGCTACCTACCCACCCACCCGGCTACCTACCCACCCGGCTACCTACCTACCCACCCACCCGGCTACCTACCCACCCGGATACCTACCTACCCACCCGGCTACCTACCTACCCACCCGGCTACCTAGCCACCCACCCGGCTACCTAACCACCCACCCGGCTACCTACACACCCACCCGGCTACCTACCTACCCACCAGGCTACCTACCTACCCACCAGGCTACCTACCTACCTACCCACCCGGCTACCTACCAACCCACCAGGCTACCTACCCACCCACCCAGCTACCTAACCACCCACCTACCCACCCACCAGGCTACCTACCCACCCGCCTACCCAGCCACCCACCAGGCTACCCACCCGGCTACCCAGCCACCCACCAGGCTACTTACCCACCCGGCTAAGGGCTACCTACCTACCCACCCGGCTGCCTACCTACCCACCAGGCTACCTATCCACCCAACCACCCATGGGAGCTGCGCGCCGGATGGAGGCTGGGACAGGAGGTCTGCTGCTGCAGGTGAGTAAATGTTTTTTTTTTATTATTTATTTTAGCAGGTGTATGTTCTGGGCAGGTCTGCCACATGATTGCGTGTATGTTCTGGGCAGGTCTGCCACATGATTGCGTGTATGTTCTGGGCAGGTCTGCCACATGATTGCATGTATGTTCTGGGCAAATTTGCTACATGATTGCATGTGTTTTCTGGGCAAATCTGCCGACATGATTGCAGGTATTTTCTGGGCATATCTGCCGACATGATTGCAGGTATTTTCTGGGCATATCTGCCGACATGATTGCACGTATTTTCTGGGCATATCTGCCGACATGATTGCACGTATTTTCTGGGCATATCTGCCGACATGATTGCACGTATTTTCTGGGCATATCTGCCGACATGATTGCACGTATTTTCTGGGCATATCTGCCGACATGATTGCACGTATTTTCTGGGCATATCTGCCGACATGATTGCACGTATTTTCTGGGCATATCTGCCGACATGATTGCACGTATTTTCTGGGCATATCTGCCGACATGATTGCACGTATTTTCTGGGCATATCTGCCGACATGATTGCACGTATTTTCTGGGCATATCTGCCGACATGATTGCACGTATTTTCTGGGCATATCTGCCGACATGATTGCACGTATTTTCTGGGCATATCTGCTCACATTATGTGTATTTTCTTGAGAAAACCTGCACAATTATGTGAATTTTCTGGGGAAAGGGTCACCAAAACTTGGGCCCACTGTCTTTGCGTTGCACTTTTCAAGGGAACCTGAGGTGAGAATAATATTGAGGCTGCCATATTTCTCTCCTTTTAAGCAATACCAGTTGCCTGGTTGCCGTTCTGGTCCTCTGCCTCTTATTCTTTCAACCATAGACCCTGAACAAGCATGCAGCAGGTCAGGGGTTTCTGACAATATTGTCAGAACTGAGAAGATTAAGCTGCATGCTTGTTGCTGGTGTAATTCAGTTTATTACTGCAGCCAAATAGATCAGCAGGGCCGCCAGGCAACTAGTATTGTTTAAAAGGAAATAAATATGGCAGCCTCCATATCACTCTCACCCCGGGATCACTTTAAATTACAGTTAGCTCCGCCCTTATCCGGTCATTGCCACGCCCATTTTTTGCCGCGGCGCTACGCGCCGCAGGTTCTATCCACGCCCATTTTTTGCCGCGGCGCGCTTCGCGCGCCGCAGGTTATAGCTGCACCCATTTTGGGGCGCGGCGCGCTTCGCGCGCCGCAGGTCAGGGGGGCCCACAATTGATATTTTGCACAGGGGCCCACTGCTGCCTGTGTCCGCCACTGGACACATGTAATAGGGAATCTGCAATGGCAGCAGCTCAGCTGTAATGGCTTTTTTATGGCACTGCCGACTCTTTACAACCTCTTTATTTCAGCATAATATTTTCTATCTATCAGCATAAAAGTGGCTTAGGATGTGGCATGTGTTGAGACTGAGCTGTAGTGTTTAAGGTGATGAGCCATCAGTGTCTATCAGTTCCTAAGATGTAAATTTGGCCTTAATTTAAGGTGTAAAAATATGGGTGCTAGTATGCTTGAGGTGAGCCAGCAAGAAAGTCCATTGGGAAATTCTTTTAACATAATTGCGTAGACAGAGCCCTCTCTAACTGCTATGTTTCAGATGGGTTGTCGTAGTAATCATACACTCACATACACTCACACTATTCAGCCAATTAGAATGCTTTAAAGAAATACTGTAGGGGGGTCGGGGGAAAATGAGTTGAACTTACCCAGGGCTTCTAATGGTCCCCCGCAGACATCCTGTGCCTGCGCAGCCACTCACAGATGCTCTGGTCCCTGTCTCCGGTTCACTTCTGGAATTTCAGACTTTAAAGTCTGAAAACCACTGCGCCTGCGTTGCCGTGTCCTCGCTCCCGCTGATGTCACCAGGAGCGTACTGTGCAGGCACAGACCATACCCCCCTACAGTAGTCCTTTAAAGGACTTACGAGGCAAAGATGGTAAAAAAAGTTAAATACCTATTCAGTTTTATGACCCTTAGGGGACGCCATCCGCATCCCCCCTTCCATTCTGCCGCGCTTGTAAAGCAATACCCAGGCTCATGGGGGTCCCGACACGATCCCTCGGGTCATCCTCCGCTGCCCCACTGAAGATGGCCGTCAGGTCCGGCCGCGGCTGCGCAGCTCTAAGTCCTCCTCAAGCTCCGACCTCATTACCGGCAGTCTCGTGTACATTAAGCACGTGAGACTGCCGTAATGAGGTCGGCCATCTTCAGTGGGGCAGCTGAGGACGACCCGAGGGATCAGGTCGGGACCCCCATGAGCCTGGGTATTGCTTTACAAACGTGGCAGAATGGAAGGGGGGATACGGATGGCGTCCCCTAAGGGTCATAAAACTGAATAGGTATTTAACTTTTTTTACCATCTTCGCCTCGTAAGTCCTTTGAGTTGTAGATGTTACTTTAATTGGAGGATTGTTCCCTATGGACTTTCACGCTGGCTCATCCCAACCACACTAGCTCCAAAATATGAAATATAGTCAGTAATAAACAAATATGTAAATGTTATTTGAGATATATTTAATTAATACAAGGTAAGTAAAAAGACAACATTTGGAATAATGTCTTTTTGTTGGTTTCTTTAAAGTGGACCTGAACTCTTCCACAGGACAGAATGAAAACATAGAGAAATGCACCCTGTATGTATTTAGAGAGTTTAGCTTGTCTAATTCCCACTCATTTGTGTCTAATTACAAGTTGTAATTTGATCTCTCCCCTGTGTCACCTGACTGCCACGGCAGATAAGGCAAGTAAGCTTATTTGAAAACACAGGATGTTGACAATATGTCTGCTTCTATGAAAGCAGGAAGTAGAAACATTGCAGATTTATTGGAGGATTTGTATCAGGTGTAACAAAGAAATGTTTTTCTTTACAGATTATTATGCTGTTGCGTATCTTTTAGAGCAGAGAGGAAGTTCTGAGTTCAGGTCTCCTTTAAGCAAAATTCCTGAACAGTAAAATAAATGTTATATATGTTATGTGCATTTTCTCTAGGTCAATGAATATCTCTCTATAAAGATCTCTGGCCAGTTTTCTGTTAGCTTGACCTACAAATGGCAGCGGGAGACAGTGCGTTTGTCTCTCTCACCACTGCAAGACATCTCACCTCCACAGAATGATGACCTGGTAAGAGAGACAGCGACAGAGCTCTTACACATATATAATAGATATACATTGATACAGCATAGGTTTTATGTCACTGTATTTCATAGCAATGCAACTGTAAACGTTTATTGCAAAAATACTTTTTCTTTTCATTGTAAAAAAGCAAAGTTCATGCTGCATGCTATCAGTGGTGGTTAGGTCTGTAGTGCCAAACAGCATGAAGCCCCCTCCCTTTCATACCCCCTGCAGTGACACAGTCCATGCTATGGGGAAATGCAATAATAAAAAACAGAAGGTAAATGGCAAACTAGGAATCTGACATTTGTGTACATCGCAGAATTTCGCATATTAAACTTTTAACTTGTTTCAGTTGCAGAATACTCATCATTGTGATGTGCAGTGAAGCACATAACAGTAAAGCGTTTCTCAGATGACCATTATTAGCTAGGAAAACAGAACAGATAATTCTCCTCTCCACAGGAAATATTATTTGACCAATCATACAGCATAAAATATTATTATCATTATTACAACAGTTCAGCTGCATAAGTGGGTCGGCGGGACGTTATATGGAAGTTACTTGCATAGGGCCTTTTACTACTGCAGATTGCAATAGCCAACACCCTGTTATGCAAGAAAAAAAAAGGAAACATTCGGTGTCACAAAAAAATTGCATAGTACTGATTTAGTGCCCCCCCCTTTTTTGCACCTCCAACCTAGTCACTGAACAAATGCAGCAGGGAGAGTGCTTGCATTTGGGGAAAAATGTAATCTTATAGAGGTAACAGCTCTGGAGACGGTGTACCATTTCTGTACAGGCAGCGGCTCGATTGGCCAAACGTGGGCATTCCAAAAAATCACATCAGAACTCATGCAGTTGCAAAAGGCCCTAATAAAACAGTGTGATGACTTACCCACCTTGAAGGGGAGGAAAATATTGTTATGATGGGAAATCCTCTTGCAATATTCCATGACTCTACAAACAATACTCAGCATAGTTAGTAAAACTATGTACTCTATCCATTTTGCATCTTTCACAACTTTTAAAAATAGGCCCCTTCTGCTATTGTTCAGCATAGAAATAGTTGAAGAGGCTGAGACTGCTTGGTTTCCTTCTCCAGAGGGCCCACATAGCGTCCTGGGGCAGCCTCTGTATCTGCTCTTCATTGATCAGCAGTGGTAACAATTACCAATAAATTTGCTTTATATAGTTGGGGGAAGGGAATCCCAGTATAAAATTTGCATTAGGACTTTTGACGGTATACCCGAGAAACTGACTGCAGGATTTATATATTAAAAAATGGCTGTAAACATTACTTTATTATCCTTTATTTTAGGGTCAACTCCTGACAGGTGAGAATTTTACATCAAAAACTGCAAAGGAAATGACTAAAGCAAACAGAAAAAAGGTCAAAGAGAAAGATGCAAAGAGAAGTCCAAAGAAAGCTGTGAGTAGAAAACATGGATACCTAGAATAGAAGCGTTACTGTCCTTACGTCTTTTCAGTGTTTTCTCTTATTTAACAGATTCTGTTTAGTGAGTTTACAACACAGACAGATACAATTTTAATAACATCAACGGGTCTGTGAAGGACAATGGGGGAAGCCTCTTTAGGATCCAGAGACTTCCCCCTCCCGAGGTGAATACACCCTAGGGGAGACTTTTTTCCTTTAAAGTGGAACTGTAAATTCCCTGAAACAAACTTTCACTTACCTGGGGCCTCCCAAGCCCCAGTAGCCATCCTGCCCCGCGCCGGTCCTGCACATTCTTCTGTTCTCCCACCGCGGTACAGCTTCGTTACCGTCGACTTACGGTAACTGCGTCTGCGAGGCCCGGGCTACACATAGCTTTGTTCACCTTCCCGCCCGCTATGGTGTCCTGCGCATAGCACAGGGCGCTATTGCGGGCTGGTATGCGAAGAAAGCTTTGCGTAGTCCGGGCCGGGCAGGCGCAGTTGCCGTCGACCTGTAAGTGGACGGTAACGGAGCTATTGTTCTCCTGCCGTGGGACAGGAAGGCTGCTGGGGTCTTGGGGAAGCCCCAGGTAAGTGAAACTGTTTGTTTTCAGTGAATTTACAGTTGCGTTTAAGTCTCAGTACAAATCAGACACATAGGCCCTTATTCAAATCTCTTTTTCTCCTAGGAGATCATTTTTCATCTTCTGTTTAAAATAACTTTTCAGTATCCTGCATTTGAAAAAGTACCAAAAAGTAGGTGAGAAAGTACTGAAATTATTCAGAAATAATAATACTGAAATATATCTCTCTTACTTGCTGGTGGCTTAAATAGGAACTCCAGTGAAAATAATGTAATAAAATATGTGCTCAATTTTTACAATAATTATGTATAAGTAATTTAGTCAGTGTTTGCCTGTTGTAAAATCTTTCCTATCCCTGATTTACATTCTGACATTTATTACATGGTGACATTTTTACTGCTGGCAGGTGATGTCAGTGGAATGAGATGCTGCTTGCTTTTTTGGCTGTTGGAAACAGCTGTAAACAGCGGTTATGTCCCACAATGCAACAAGTCTCACGTAGTGTGATGTCAGAACCATGGTCCTGACATCACACTGTGGGAGGGATTTCACCACAATATTTACCATGCAGAGCCCCCTGATGATCCGTTTGTGAAAAGGAAAAGATTTCTCATGGGAAAGGGGGTATCAGCTCCTGATTGGGATGAAGTTTAATTCTTGGTTACAGTTTCTCTTTATATGGCATTTTATTAATAACGTGTAAAAATATCAACTAAGGGAAAACAAACTGAATAGGGGCCAATAGCTTCAACGGTATCACCCTGGTGATCATCAACAGTAAAGATACCCAACCCTCGTCATATGAGAGAGAGGCTTATCAGCCACTGACAACCCAAACCAGCATTTTGCCACCTAAGTGGTTTATCGTCTGTTTAGCTTCCTCTTCCTCCTTAAATCAATTTAAAACATTAGAATAAATATAAACTAAGTATGAACTGTTTATCAAAACCGAAAAAAATCTCCATTAAAGAAAGCAATTATATGTTGCAGCAAATTAAAAAAAAAAAAAAAAACGTTGGACTTACATCCAGGGTCCACAGTAGATTCAAGTTTGTTAAAACCCGTTGAGTTGGAGTCACGCAATACTATATTGACATAAAGATCTTTTGATTGATTCTAATGGAGGGGTACCCTGTGACTTTATTCTTACCAGGTTGCTACTGTTGAAGCTATTGTGGATGATCTGCACTGAGACTCATAAGTTTATTGAAGCTTTATAAACATTGAAGGGCTTGTTTGTTTTGGAAGCAATTATCCAAATGATTAGCTTACTAGTTTGCACAAGTGGATTTGTTTCCCGTTTTATGTCTTCTGATTTACTGGCAGATCAGAGAACCTGGGTATTTAAACCAAAACATTTATTCAGGGGAAGTTATGTGCTGTATAGTAACTGGCAGCAATTTAATGGTGGCTAGCCTGAGTCCCTCCGTGTGGAAAAGGCACAGTACTGCCAGAAGTTATGCCATCTCAATACCATGCACATTCCAGCACAGTAATGTGTCCGCCAACATTTAAAAAAACATACAAACCTCTATCTACTTTTTGTTGGAAGGCTTTTTATTTCAGTGGAGCTGTCTGTATTAGGGTTATTTGCTGGTTAGTTATTGTATGATAAAGTGGTCTTTTCATGTAGATTAAAGCGGAATATAACCCTGCATTTCAACTTTGCTCTAAAACATTATTTAAAGTATATTATATGCAACCAGCATTTTTTTTTTTACTAGACCAGCATTGGAAGGGTTACACAGGGCTTTAAAGTCCCTGGAGATTTTTGCAGACGCATCCGAACTTGAATTAGATACTTTTTGTTTACACAAATGTATCTAAGTGTTTATTGTGACTCATCTCTCTCACGGAGAAGGAGTTGGAGGACAGCCAAAGAGTGTGTAACATTTCTAAATATATACATATAACTAAATAGAATGTAACTATCTGAACGTCTGCTCGGAACTTAAAACCTCTGTGTTTAACCCTTCCAATGCTGGTCTAGTAAAAAAAAAAATGCTTTTTGCATATAATATGCTGTAAATAATGTTTTAGAGCAAAGTTGAAATGCAGGGTTATATTCCGCTTTAAGGGCCTGAGCCCACTAACGCAGTTGTATCCGCTTCTTTCCGCTTTTCAGCATCTCTAACAATGATGTGTAACTGAAAAGCGGACACAACTGCGTCAGTGGGGTCAGGCCCTTAGTAGTTATTTCTCTCATGAAAGATTTGATTATTTAATCAAAGTGCATGCACTGTGTACGGGCCCTAAGGGTCCTTTCTTAGCATTCCAACGCAATGCAATGATATTTCTATGGTACATTCACATCAGGTGCGGGACGGCGGGTCTTGTCGGCAGGGGGGAGTTCTGGAAAGGCCACAGGGCCTTGGGCGGCTGCAGCCCAATGAGGCACCTGGACATGAAGGGGGGTTTCTACATATGAAAAAGGAGGAACAACACATACAAAAGGGAAACTACTGCCAAAGGGAGTTGTTCATGAAAGAAAGGGGCTGCTGTACAGTTAGAGGGAGCTGTACATGTTAGAGGGAGCTGTACATGAAATGGGAGCAGCACTGCTGCACAAGAAAGTGGAGACACAACATACTTGGCCTTGGGGCACAAAGTATAAATCCAGCTAAACTTGTCAGAGTAAACCACAGCATTACTGTGGCAGTGAAGCATACTTTTAATTGCTTCACTGTATTCACTGTTGCAAAGTTATTGCAATGCAATGTGCATAGTAGGAAAGGACCTTAAAGGAAAACTGAAGTGAGAGGGATATGGAGGCTGCCATATTCATTTCCTTTCATACAATACCTGGCAGTCCTGATGATCTATTTGGCTGCAGTAGTGTCTGAATCACGCCAGAAACAAGCATGCAGCTAATCTGGTCAGATCTGACAATAATGTCAGAAACACCTGATCTTCTGCATGCTTGTTTGAGGGCTACGGCTTGGAGCAGTGATGGCGAACCTATGGCACGTGTGCCCGAGGCAGCACGCGGAGCCGTCTCTGTGGGCACGCGTGCTGTGTCCACCACCACCACTAATCTTTATGACCCCTCCGCCAATAACTCGCCATGTGTCTAGAGGTGAGCTGGCTACCTATACTGAAAGAGAGTGTGACGATTAATGCTCAGATATCTGATTGCTGATGATCTGCGGAATCACCAACAATGCAGACGCTATACCCGATTATGTGTGATCCGCAGAATCACCAATAATGCCAGTATAGCAAGACTGAGAGCAGAGAGTGTAGTGATTGGTGTAACCGTAACTATAATACTTTAATGAGGCCTCACCAGAGGGGCTGGTGAGGTAGGAACAGTACACTGCGTGTGTACTAACGTACAACCTCCAGCAAGCTGGGGAAACAATACTGAAGGGACTGAATCTCTCGAGGAGCGGGTGATTCAGACCATATTGCAGGCAAATGAACACCCGAGGTGCGGGTGAGTCATATTGAACTGCAGCCTACGAGATACAGTAATACTAAAACAAAGGGTTCCTTATGAGCAGGTAATTAGGGCTAAACTATAGCCTAGCAGAGCTGCTTAACCAACGGAGCTGGCGCAGTTAACACCTCACCAGTGGCGAGGGCCCACTGGCGAGTAGAGTGGTCAGATAGGCAGGGTACAGCAACAGAGAGGTAAGCATCAGTACAGAATCGTGAAACAAGAGCATAGTCGGTAAGAGATTCAGCAACAGGTAGGCAGATAGGCGAAAGTACAGGATCAGAAGGCAGGATCAGGGTCAGAGTAAAAGCTAAGAGTCATACACAGGCGATCAATACAGAAGCAATAACCTAGTCTGGGTGTGAAATCCGTAGCGTCAACACCCGGGAACTAGTCTAAACAAATAGCAATAACAGAGTAGCAATATCCTAAACTTGGGGGTTAGGTCCTTGGTCTCAACCCCTCCAGAACTGGTCTAAAGTATAACAGAACAATCACACAGCAATCCTAAGCTTGGGGATGAGGTCCTTGGTCTCAACCCCCCAGAACTGGTCTAAAGTATAACAGAATAATCACACAGCAATCCTAAGCTTGGGGGTGAGGTCCTTGGTCTCAACCCCCCGGAACTGGTCTAAAGTATAACAGAATAATCACACAGCAATCCTAAGCTTGGGGGTGAGGTCCTTGGTCTCAACCCCCGGAACTGGTCTAAAGTATAACAGAATAATCACACAGCAATCCTAAGCTTGGGGATGAGGTCCTTGGTCTCAACCCCCCAGAACTGGTCTAAAGTATAACAGAATAATCACACAGCAATCCTAAGCTTGGGGGTGAGGTCCTTGGTCTCAACCCCCGGAACTGGTCTAAAGTATAACAGAATAATCACACAGCAATCCTAAGCTTGGGGATGAGGTCCTTGGTCTCAACCCCCCAGAACTGGTCTAAAGTATAACAGAATAATCACACAGCAATCCTAAGCTTGGGGGTGAGGTCCTTGGTCTCAACCCCCCGGAACTGGTCTAAAGTATAACAGAATAATCACACAGCAATCCTAAGCTTGGGGGTGAGGTCCTTGGTCTCAACCCCCGGAACTGGTCTAAAGTATAACAGAATAATCACACAGCAATCCTAAGCTTGGGGGTGAGGTCCTTGGTCTCAACCCCCCGGAACTGGACTAAAGTATAACAGAATAATCACACAGCAATCCTAAGCTTGGGGGTGAGGTCCTTGGTCTCAACCCCCCGGAACTGGACTAAAGTATAACAGAATAATCACACAGCAATCCTAAGCTTGGGGGTGAGGTCCTTTTGCTCCATGCGCAGGCGTTTGGATTTAAGCTGCTGTGCAAGAGAGATTCCTGTCCCCCCTGAGTCGGGAAGCGACACCCGGGATGGCGTGGCCGCAGAGGTGACATCAGGTGTGAAAGCAGCTGCGCTGCTTTCCCCCACAGAGGTAATGTCTTCGACCGTTACAGAGGTGGTGGGAAAAGGAGGGATTAAGGGAATCATCTGGCTACCTAAAAGGGGGAGGAGTCATCTGGCTTCCTATACTGGGGTGGTCATCAGGTTAACTATACTAGAGGGAAGGGGTCATCTGGCTGGTGACAGTGGCCTTGGGCAGTAAAGAGTATTAATCCGGCCCTGGGCACAGGTTCTCTCGTCTGGAGTGACAAAATGGCTAGAAGCGCCCTTGCCTTTGCTCCCAGCCCAGCCGGGGATCACATGGGGCCGGGCAGCCAGTATCCAATATAGATTGCCATGTTGGCACTCGGCGATAAAGAAGTCGATTTTGGGTCACAGTTTGGGCATTCGGCCTCTGAAAGGTTCGCCATCACTGGCTTAGAGTATTAGAGGCAGAAGATCTGGAGGATAGCCAGGCAACTGATATTGCTTAAAAGGAAATACATATGGCAGCCTCCATATCCCTCTCGCTTCAGTTGTGCTTTTAAATTTGCTTTCTGAAACAAAAGGCAGGCAACGCATGGCAATTTTACCACTGCTGTGTGCATCAGTGCATCAGTCCTTATGTTTCTTAAATTACAATATTCCCAGAATTAGTAAAATTATAACATTGAGTATACTTTATTACATCATTATCCACAGGGTTGCATTAGTGTTACAATTTTAGTTACAATGTTGTAACTTTCCCTGAGGCAGGCAGAAGCGATTGCTCAGGTCATGGCCACAACCTTCTGCTGACCTCCTGCTTTGCAAAGATGTCTTTGTTTTCATGAGGATAATATTGCTGCACGCTTGTGTCTTATACATTATAAATGAGAGCTATTATTAATTCTATTGTTGTCATACATTTTACTCAGCACTGCCTCTCTGTCTTCTGTTTTGTTCTTTGTCAGTAATAATTAAATGTATAGTATGAACTGAACTTGTTACTCCTCTGTAGTGCCGCCATAGTAGATTAGTGAGCTACATGTAGCTAGACCCCATTAATGTGCATGCTGTTTCCCTGCTGTTTTGTGCTCTGGGAGTACTGTGCTACTATAGGAGTTTGTCCCAGCACTTACTACAACCAATCAGAACTGCTTTGTTAATGGAGCGCTTTGATTGGCTGAGAACCATGTGATAGTACAGTCATGTGAGAAAGACAGGCTTGGCAATGTATTCTCAAATCAGTTACTACTGTATATTTTCAATGTAAACAAATATTTTTTCAAACCAGCTCTATATTGAAGTATTTAAAAAAAACGGTATTCCACAAACATAGTTTTGATTAGTCTGATGTGAATTAGGTCAAGTTCAGTAGCTCTGCATTATGTTTCTATGTGAAAGCTGCCTTGTTTTTGTTCTCATCTGTAGGTGAGATGGGAGTGAATACTGCAGAATTTGTACATGTAGAGCAGTATCCCTCTGGATATGCACGATTCCTTCTCCTTGCAACATGAATGTGTCCTAATAGGAAACCCAGTGAAGCAAACTTATTGTCAACATACTTGTCCTGTGTTTCCTTGGGCCCAAGTGTGCACATACGCTGGTAGTGGCCCTTTAATATCCTCCAGAAGGAGTGTGTGTATGCTGGCTCATCCCTGTATTGAGACCTATGCACAGGAGTGTGGTAACCCATGCAACACTTGTGTAATGTGCGCATAAAATATATGTCACGCTGCTCACGCATTATGCACAAAAAGGTGCCAAATAGTGTACTGTATACTACAATAGTATACACTGAAAGCCCATGTAACAGCATTCCAGTGCTGTCAGTACTTATCACTTTGGAAGTTCTATTGCTCCAGCTCTTCCTGTGACCCTGACTACTGATTGACAGCTTCTGGTTATAACTTGGCTACATCCTTGTCACTGCTTGCATCAAACTCAGCTTGTGTTCCCAACCATCCAATGAACAGCACTGGCCTTACGCCACCTTGAATTACTTCTTGTCAGCTAATCATATCTTACCTGTGGGCTGCACAAGTTGTCTCTGCCTCTAGCTGGGGGGTTCCAAGCTACACTAAGCATTGCTTTTTAGTAGGAGGGCTTTTTGGTCTCATTTAATCCCCTATTCTTTCCTAGTAGTTTTGGGTCACCCCGAGCTGCTTGGGTCTTTTATAAACGTTTTAGTAATACAACTTTTTTTTTTGCTAAAAATCTTTATACTTATTTTATAAATAGTTATACATAGGGAATAAATCATTTCTCAGTCAACAATTTTCATACTATCCAGTTAATATTACTACCTTTTCTTTTACTAAGCACAACTGAGGTCAGATTGAGAAATCGAAAGCAATGGAAAAGTTGCATACTGTGCAGCCTTACTACACTGCTGGTGTATAGCAAGCTTATAGCTTATTAAAATGTACAGAGCCACATCCACCCCAACATGCAAACAGCCTGTTTCCGACTGTTGGGGGTTGATGTGGCTCCGTAAATTTTAATATGCTATAGGCTTGCTATACACCAGCGGTTCTGGATGCAAGCCTGGCTTCAGGGGCATAAAGAGATAATTTGCATATTCAATAGCAGTGCATTGTGAGTAACCACAGATGTTCACTTAAAGAGAATCTGTATTGTTAAAATCACACAAAAGTAAACATACCAGTGCGTTAGGGAACATCTCCTATTCCCCTCTGTCACAATTTCGCCGCTCCCCGCCGCATTAAAAGTGGTTAAAAACAGTTTTAAAAAGTTTGTTTATAAACAAACAAAATGGCCACCAAAACAGGAAGTAGGTTGATGTACAGTATGTCCACACATAGAAAATACATCCATACACAAGCAGGCTGTATACACCCTTCCTTTTGAATCTCAAGAGATCATTTATGTGTTTCTTTCCCCCTGCATCTCTCATGCACTGAAGTTTCAGGCTGCTCTTTTCTTCCTGCAAACAGCTTTGCCCTTGTCTGTAATTCCTCAGTATGTGAAAGCCCAGCCAGCTCAGAGGACAATTTATCCAGCTTGTAAAAGATAAGAGAGAAGAGAGAAGCTGCCCTAATCTAAATAATACACAGGCAGTGTGCATAGAGGGGCCTGGAAGGGGGAGTTCATAGCAGAACCACAACACTGAAGAACTTGGCAGCCTTCCAGACACAGGCCGACAAGTCTGACAGGGGAAAGATGCATTGATTTATTACAGAGACTGTGATAGTAGAAAGTGCTGCAGTAAGCCAGAACACATTAGAATAGCTTTTGGAACTTGTAGGATGATAAAAAAACAGGATGCAATTTTTGTTACGGAGTATCTTTAAAGCTGAATTATCACAAATACCTTCTGTTTTAAGAATGCAAGCTACACTAAATGTTATTGGGCTAGATGTGTCTTCTTCACCCCAGTTATCTATATGACTAAAGTATGTAAACATGCAACTGCATAGTAGACATGGAGCAGATTATATAGGTTTGTAGGAAATGTTAAAACTAGTGATTGACATGTATTTGCCAATGTGATTTTTTTTGGTGTGTTTTTAATGCAGACAATTTTATCAGAGCTGGTAAAGACACTTGAAATACCAGAGGATCAAATCGGCCCTTCAAATGACGTCAGTGCGGCAACTGAGCTGAGAAAGCTGCAGAGAAAGATAAGAAATATTGCAGATGACTGGATGGAGCATTACAGACTGGCTTCTGGTGAGTCTCCCAGGACAGATTCACATTCACACCAAGAACAGGCAGTGTTGCCACAATGACTTGCACTTCAACTTTTCTCTTCATTTTATCTTATCTGATTTTTATATCAACATTAAAAAAAAGAAATCAAGCTTATAGCATACCTGAACTGGTTCCCTCTAAACATATTCAGCATTATTGTCAAATATTAGAAAAAGAAGATGCTCCACCTCACCATATATTGCTATGCTGTGTGGGGACGGGTGCAGGAGACAGGACCACCACTCCTAACGTACATATGAAGCAAAGTTGACCGCACTCCTTCATTGTATTAAAAATCCATATCTTTATTCGATCATCAATAAAAGGTAAACCAGTGGTACATGGCAGCACAAGAGCTAACGCGTTTCCGATCGATCCTCCTGACTACGAATAAGGACCCAGGAGGGTTGGATTTGCACCATAGCACCTTAGCACTTATCACTATTGCACTTTTCCCTTGAGAAAGCTTCCTTATGAAGTGAAAGTGTGTGTGTGTGTGTGTGTGTGTGTGTGTGTGTGTGTGTGTGTGTGTGTGTGTGTGTGTGTGTGTGTGTGTGTGTGTGTGTGTGTGTGTGTTTATTATCCTGTGATGATTGTGGACTTAGGACTCAAATCCTAACAATATACGCTGACTATGGTCCCAACATCATTAGCAAGTTATTTGACTTATTTCAGATGCCAATCCGTTGAATATTGCTTTAAATGTAATTATTAAAAGTTAAGTTTTATCACTACAAAGGAAATGTATGTGCTTTAAGGGTCGGAAGTGCGTCAGCTCTTGTGCTGCCATGTACCACTGTTGTACCTTTTATTGATGATCAAATAAAGATATGGATTTTTAATATGATGGAGTGCGGACAACTTTGCTTTAAGTATTGTCAAATATGTTGATTGTGGCCGCACTCCCCTGCTTGTACAAGCGCGGATGTACTGTGCATGCGCAAGTATGGGCAGCACATGCGCAATAGCACGAAGCCTGCACGTATAGCACATGCATGGCTTTTTCCTCTGTGCAGGAGCAAATTTGTGTTATTGTACATGTACAGGTATGGCCCATACATGCGCATGAGGGGAGTGTGGCCCTGAAGAATAAGAGGGTCCTTGCCAATAGAGGAGGGGTTGACGGGGATCAGGAAAGTTTCTGGAGCATCCAGAGGCTCCCTTCTACTGATGTATGTATCAAGCTTTTTTTTTTTTTATCTAAATCCAGGATTGCTGGATTGCTTTAAAAGTCTTTCTCAACAAGAATGTAATTTTCCTTAAAGGTACAGTATGTACACAGACTAGATTTTCATTGCCCAAAATGACTGTAGATTGTAATACAATCTTTTTTTAAACTATTGATTTTAAAACGATTGTAAAAGATCTAAAATGAGCATCTGAATGTTTTAAACATTTTCAATTGAGATGGTGTAAATGTTCTTGCTCTTGAATTAACTTAAATGATCCCATTAAATTTTAAATGATGACAATCAATCAATAAGTCATTAATAACTTGTCAGTTCAGATTTGCATAATACACATGATTCTGTTATCAGCCCTAAGGTGCCATTGAACAGTCACAACTGAAATGTGTGGTCAACATAACATCCTTAAATTAACTTCTCTTTCTCTGAAGTCCCCTTGCCTTTGAAACCAACAAAACTATACAGTATAAAAAAAAATACTGTACTTATCTACAAGGGTCAGAAGCCCCAATATTTGAGTTCCTTTGGTGCTGTGTGGGATTGTGACACTGTGATCACTGTTCTATACTAAAAATATCCCACATAAGTTCTTTGTAAATTTTTCATGCCTGAAAAGTTTATTTAATAACAATTTGACTTCACAGGACTTGCGTCAACTGACATACAAAGGATGTCTGTCATACCTCCCAAAACTCCACGGAAAAGAAAAGTCCAGTCTGCTGCTGCAGTCACAGTGACAACACCTAGACCACAGACCCATCCTGTCATGGAACCAGATGTGACAAGTGTGCCAATCAAAGAACGTCCTCATCTGCATGGGCGCTTTCTGTCAGCTCCTGCCCATCCATATAGTATGCGCTGGGATTTATCTGTGAGCTCTGCATCACCAAGGTATGATAGTCTATACCTGACCATACAGAAGCCATGCATAGCCCATTATTTACAAATACAGCTAATCTAAACACTCCTAATAACCCTTACATCATAGGAGGTCAGACTGAGTATGTTTTAAAATCCCAGAAATCGCATCAGTCAAGCAGCCTGCTTTTTAAAAACATTATAACTAGCATCCTACACATTCCCATACTGAGAAAGAAAAGCACCCATAAGTATTACATTGCATAGTATTGCATGCTTAATGCTTTCCACAGTTAAGTAGAGAAATGGATGAGAGCAGTAACAGAGAATAACTTTGTAAAGTGTACCCAGTGCTTTGTTTGCTCTATGGCCCCCTCTATAGTCAGATTGGTATCAGTGGCATATCTAAGGTGCTCTGGGCCTCAGTGCAAGTTTTCCATTGGGCCTCCCAAGCACTCCATACATAACAATTGATACGGTGCACAAAATATTGCCAAGGGCAGCCACAGTGTTAGAGGTGCAAGAAGGGTATTGGGAACAGTTTTTTAATGATCACTACTTTCAATGCAGCTATAGAAGTCATTATTACCAGCACAGGACCAATAGAGAGCTAATACTGTGGTTGAGGGAGGGCCCCTCTGGCCCAAGGGCCCTGGTGTTATTGCAATCTCTGCATCCCCTATTGCTACACCACTGATTGGTATATGGAAAACAATGTAAAAACAACACTATCGATTAACATGTTTGTTTTTTATAGATGAGAATAGTTTGGGAAGTGCTGCTAAGTAGTGGTGTATACATTTGACTGCTAATCTCTTAGTTTACTGTTCAGCAAATTCCTTTCACACTTCACTGAAGCCAAATCTGACAGACAAGTGAACCATGAGGGGAGGGGGATTCAAACAAACAATGTATCTTGTTTGTAATTGTGTGTGGAACCTGACAACCGAGGCTTTTCATACAACTCTGCAGTCTCACATGCAAAGAACAGTGCAATATTGAAGCAGAGACTCACCTTTGCAAACTAATCATCCCAATACAGCTAAAATCTACACACAATAAAATTAAAGCCTTTGCCTCTGATATTTAACATAAAAAGTGGGAAAATGCTTACACAGCTACTTAGACATTATTTGTGCATAGTCATTTTACAACACTTGGTTATTGATAGTGCTCCTTTAAGTGTTTTTAATTGTGGTATTCGTATGTACTAGTTGCTTCAACAAAATAAAATGTACATTGTGCTGATATCTGTAGCCCCCTTTCTGTTGATATGGAAATTTGGGGACACCATGCAGATGTTATATTAGTATGAGTATATTAGTATATAATACTTAGTCATAGACTCTACATGCAAAATGACCCATTCATCTCTATTTTCAAGCAGCACAACAAAATACCTATGTCTATTGTGCATTTGATTTGTCCCTTTCATAATTACCATTCTACAGAAGTTTTGTGCCTCTGGCACTTCTCCTAATAATCTGCAATTGTGCTGAGTATAAAACACAAAATGCTGTTTTTTCTATTTTGTGTTTGTGAATTTGAGCCGGAATGTGAGGTCAGCAATTTATGTGTAACCACAGTGGTCAGATGTTTGTTATTAGGGACTCCTGTAGTATTTCTAGTAATAAAGAACACATGGAGACACATGCAATGCATTTGATCTTGTATGTCTCTGTTTGGATGGTCAGGAACATGTGATCATATCCCACTTGTCCTGTCTTAGCCTACATTATAGTTGTTTGCTGATGAGATTTGCATATACTGTGGTATTAAATACACTCTAACACATTTACGCAATCCTTATTCTATTCCTGTTAATATTGCCATTTATGTATTTGTGGTTTATATTTTTCAGGCCTTCTTCATTTTCAAGTAACAGAAAAGAACTAACAGTTGCTGATCCAAGCATTCATAAAAATGGATCTGGTTTAAGTGTTGTCAGTAAATCATGGTAAGTGCATGCATTTAAAAGAAGAACTAATTACACTAAACAGACCTGGAAAATTACTAATGTATAATATTATTATTTACATTTATGTCTTTAATACATACTGTGTATATTCGTAGAAAGTGGAAGACTACATTGCCAGAGGTTATTTACTAAGCGAGGTGTGCAGTGAAATTGGACCTAAAGGCTGTATGCACATTAACTGACGAGATGAACAATTGCATATATAGTCCTGCTCCTAAATAGAACTTTCCTGAAATCCCACAGTCTTAAGGTGGCAATCTCAACAGATCGACCTAGATTTTCCAGCATGTCAGATCGATTGCAATCATTTGTGATCGATCGGTCGCTAATCGGCTCAGTTTATGGGACCCTTAAATATTTTGTATTTAAAGTCTAAGCTCTACGTCTAAACATCTGATTGTCACAGTTAAATACTAGAAGCTCAAATCTTGAACGACTTATTTTTTTATTTGTTGCCTGCACTGCACAATGCAACTTACCATCCGATTGATGGTATTGAAATAATTATTTCTAACATGTCCGATCTGGTCCCGATTGATAATGGGATCGATTTTGATCTCGTTATCGATCGTGGGCCAGTTCGACCAGACCAGATATGTTTGGACATGTACACACCATACAACTTCCCATCAGATTATCCATCGACCAGGTGGGAAATTGCATAGTGTGTACCCAGCATTGTTTCTTTGACAGTCATTTTTATCAGCTGTAATTAGTTATCAGTGAGTTACACAACTGTTAAACTGCATCCTCACTGCAGAGAAACTATGATTTAGACCCTTGAATATTAAACTTTTACAGTGAGGTGGGAAAAGGAAAGAAGGACCACAGCCTGATGAGGCCTGGGGCCCACTAGAAGCGCTTTTTTAAGCTCTAGTGACTTGTAAAGGTCTTGCTAATGCAATGCTATGGGCGATTTTTATAAAATCACATCCCTCAAGAACGATCACAAACATAGCATTACATTAGCAAGAGCTTTTCAAATCACTGTGCTTAGAAAAGCGCTGCTAGTGGATCCCAGGCTTAAGGCTCCGTTCCCACATGATGTTACATTTTTGCAAGTTCTGCTCAGAATTCAGGGCGGTACTAGACTTTTTACTGCCTGAGGCAAACTTGTGAGGATGCGCCCCCTCCTCAGTCAGGACAGCAGTGCCACCTCCTCCCTTCTGCTGTGCAAGTCAAATGAAGCACTGCTGCTCTTCTGCCTTCCCCTCCTCACTCACTGCCAGACTCCTCACACAGCACAATAAGCTGCTTTTCCGCAATAATGACCTCTTCACCTCACTTTCCTCCTACTCTGACTGCATGCTGTTACAAAAATGCTTCCCTGTAATCTCTGCACCTGATGCAAATGTTTCACCTTGCTTCATGAGAGAACCGGCCCTGTAAGTGTAGGAAGCAAATCCTATTGTTCAAAATAGGATCCACTTTCACTTGTCAAAAGAAAACCTGATCCATCTGCCGCGTTGTGGCAAACAGAACGCAGAGTCCAAACTTGCTGCATTTTTCCATAATGCAGCAAGTTTGTTGGCCTTAGGCACATATGGTGCAACGCATCCACCTCTATAAAACGCAGTGGAGCGGACCCACAACTGTCCGCTACACTCTGCCGAACAGATTTGTCGCAAATAGGAACTGAGCCTAATTCTAATTTGGACTTTACATACACATTTGTTGATAGAAAATTTTAATAGCAGGTGCATGGAAGCATGTATGAATAATTTTAAGCACCTCTGCAACAGGTGGGTTTTGATGCTACTTATCATTATCATTATAGGATTATCATTATATAGGATTGGCTATGTCATGCTTCAGATACCCGGCACTCCATAGACACAAAGCTATATTGCGGTCTATGAAGTAGCCGAAACACAAGCGTCTGTGCTCCAAAAACAAATTCTTTGATGTGTGGCCCTATGAGTTGGGCCTCTACTTCTCTTCTTTCCCATCCCTTCCCTCTTTCCTCACCCACATAGAATTTTTTGTATTGTTTGGTTCTTCATTGTAGGATATAGAGATCCTGCCCCTGTTGAGTGTTTTGTTGCTGCTAGTGTCTATTTCTTATTTTTCTTGCCTTTAGGCCTGAAGCTGTGCTGTCAGTCCCTGAGTCTGGTCTTGAACAAGAAAATGAAAAGCTATGGCACATGTCACACAACAGCTGCCCTGTGGTTTTACAGAAGATCCTTCTGGGTGAGGAAGGCAGGATTTGTAGGTGTAGTAACCACCAGGTTCCTTATGTCACAGACCTGGAGTTTGATCAGCTTATAAACAACAAGTCCTCGTCCTCGGATCAGATTATGGTTGTATGCGTTATGTCAGCCCTGGACGCTCAAGAAGATCATGGCCCAGATGTACTTGATCAGCTGTATGAAAAGATGAATCGATATAGAAGCATGCCATGCATACAGGTGTGTGCCTCTTAGTCACAGGACTAAAATACTGACGTGAAGGAGGTCTATTTATTGCTGCCTATGGTTACATTTCTTTCTTAGAATAGTTTACAGAGTTTAATCTTTTCCTGAATGTGTTGAATTATTTCTTTAGGGCCAGTTCACAATGCTTAGTTGTCTTGCAGAACATGTCCAATCACTTCCCATTCAATTTTATGGGTCTTTTCCCAGTACTGCATTGTAACAGATCACGTTATTCTAACTTGCTGCATGCAGGCTTTGGATTAAAGTGTCCAGTCTCCTTTGCAGTTCACAGACATTATAACGTGTTATGCAACTGACCACTGTGAACCTAACCTTAAACTATGTATAAACAGATTGTCATCATTGCTGTCATTGTCAGTTTCTGTCCATGCAGGATGATCAGGCAATCCCAGCTTTCATTTTTCAGACCACAAAATAAAACTCTTCTTTGGGAATCCCAAGGTATTATCAGATGAACTCCAGTGCAAGTGTGGTCTGTTTATCTCTGCTGGCATTCTTACAGGGTGTGCTATTATCCAAGCCACCACAGCTGACTCTTCTGAAGTAGTTCCAGATAGCTACTGTCCACAGTTCCAAGTAGCAAACCTCACTAACCTTAGAATCTAAACACAGTGCCAGTGCACCACAACCTCAATAAGCCAATGCATTGTGTTTGTATGTACAGTATTACAATTGTGCCCCTTTCACAGCCTTCTGAATGCTGCAGTATGCAGTGTGCCACGTTCCTATGACTGCAATAAAACCAGAGTTCAAGTGCAATTCAGCCAACCACACAACTCCTAAGGACTCATTATTTTCAAAATATGTAAAGGTCTATTTAATGCCACTGTGTTGAGCATCACATGGCTGCTGTGTATCTCTGCATCTTAGCCCAGGCTCCATTCAAAGCTGTCAATGGTGCAGCCCACAGGATCAGACAGAAATGTGCTCATCGGTTTATCTAGAAACTATACTGCTCTGCAACGCATAGAATTGAAACGTCAGACTTGAATTAGGCTGTCTATATAATCCATATTCCTGGATGATGTGATATAGTGGCGTTGGATACAATGAGTACAGATGAATAGCTGTAACTGACCTCCAACAGATGCTTATCTGAATGAGCAGATACTGTTACTGGGAATACATGATGAGTTTTTTCAGCAGATTTACTGTTCGATCGATTTCACAATCAATTTGCCAATAGTTTTGATTTCCGTTCACTTCTATGAGAAAATCGATCCGAAAAAGATGAAAATCAGATCGGACCTGTCAGAAATTATCTATCGTGCCACAGATCTGCCAAAAAAACTAATGGTTTATTCCCAGCATTATATACCGTCTGTTATCATTGCTCTCTCATTAAATACCTCCTTCATAGCTGCTTGAACTTCCGTACATAGATACTGAGCAGGTCTCCAGCTAAATGGTCTGATAACTGAGTAAACATATTTTGTAAGCAGTGCCACATTAAGTGGAGAGGTATATCTGTTTGTAGTCAGAGGCATAACTACAGTGGAGCAGCCATTGCGACCACAGGGGAGCACAGAGCTGTAATGCTGGGAATACACGTTAAGTTTTTACTTTAGATAGATGGGTTCGATAGATAAATTCCAACCTGTTGGATCTGGTCGATTCTACTTTCGTTTCGATTCTCCTCATTCAAGTGAATGTAATTGATAAGAAAAGATAAGGAATCGAGAGGGGAATCGAGCAGTGAATCGAGAGTAGAATCGATCGAAAGCGAAAACGACGGCAAAAACGAACGCAAAAACGCATCGTGTATTCCCAGCATAAGGGGGCTCCAACTACTACTTCACTTCTTCTAATAAACAGGTCCTTCCTTCAGATCAGGTGTTTCTGTGGCTATACTGGTTATGGGTGTGAAGATTGCGATGTCCACACTTGTTTTATGACCTGTGCAAGATGGACCCCCAGGCTGTGAGGGTCACCAGGGTTTGGCAAGGGAAGGGGTGTGAATATTGGGGGCCCCATCAAAGGTTTGCTGGGGAGTCCCATGATTTAGTTACGCTCCTGTTTGTAGTGATAGTTTTCTGGCACTTAGATGTATCACATCCAATATATATATCTGTAATAACTAATCTTGCATGCCTGTCGTCTTGTATTGCAGAGCCGATTAGACTCTTTCCGCCTGCTGAAGTACGATATCTGCACATGCAGCATGTACACAAGTAATAAAGACCCACTGCTTGTTCAGAGACACAATGCAGCTCCAGGCATGATCTTGGTAAAATCTATAAATGGCTTTTACTTAAATTATGTTGGTTTATTGGGAGTGGCAGATAATATTAGTGTTATATATTTATATAGTGCGGACACATTTTAGGCAATGTGTCACATACAACACTGAGGATTTATCATCAGTCACTGTCCTTCTGTGGAGCTCACAGTCTAATGTTCCTACCACAGTATAGGGTCAATGCAGAGGAAGCCCGTTAACCTACTCGACTGCTTTGGGTTGTAGGAGTAAACAACCTCCATGCAAAGTCCTCTCTAGGAATGTAATCTGGGACTCTGGACCCTCAACTTGACCACTTGCCTACTATGCTGTTTCCAGGATTTTGTTCATTTTGCAACGAAACCATTACAGTATAAAAATGCAATAGTAACAATAGTTGATGACATATTGATTATGTTCTAAAGTGTGGGCCGTGTAGAGAAAGTATCCCAGGTTTGCACCTCAACCTGGGCACCATTGGCATGGAGTTTATATGTTTGTCTTGAATTCCTCCATGTTCTTTGGCACCCTCTCCCATCCCCAAGGGCAAATTCACAGTGTTCAGTAGTATTGCAGAATAATTCTGCATGTCAACTCACTGCCCATACAATTCTATGGGCCTGTTCCCAGTACTGCATTTTAATGAATGGCGTTATTCTAACTCACTGCTTACAGGCTCTGAATTAACATCTATTTTCAATCTCCATTGCAAATTACACACATTATAATGCGAGCTATGCAGCACACCACTGTGCAATCAGCCGAAAGCATTCTGGTAGGTTAACTGGTTTCCCCTAAAAGTGTGGAAGAGTCATTCGATTGTAAGCTCTGAGGTACAGTAAGTGAGTGACTTAGTCAGTGTACTTTGTAAAGCACTATGGAAGATGTCCATGCTATATACTATAAATGCATAAAATAATAATAATGCCACATTCAAATGGAAAATATACAAATAATGATGCATGCAAATGCTGTGGTATGTATTGTCCACTGGGTGGCACCTTGTCACTACGATTGCACACATGACTGTGTTTTCATCAGACTGGGCATGACAAGCCATGCTTTATGCCTTTCTATGGAATTCAGTGTTTTCTTTGCATTCTTTGGCAGTACTGTATTCATTTAAATGTAGTTTTATTTTTAAGAGCATATGATTTTAGAAATACATTTTGGTGCCATTATTTATAAGCAGTGCTTTTATTTTTACACTTTAACTAGGCGTCTATATTGAACAATTCATTTTGCAGAGTTGTACGAGGCCCATAAGCACTCGTAAAATGAATGTTAAACAATGAATGTCTGAGATTGTGTGCGCACACTTCCTCACCATCCATACAAATGTGTTCCTCAGTCAATTACCAGCGTTTGGCTCAGCTCCAACAGAAACTGAGTTGGCAGCATTGTTTACTGTACACAGCGGAAGGGAATTAAGCTGTACTGGCTCCCATTCTATCACATTTGGCTGTGCCCATGCTATTCATTTTTTACATGTGAAATTTACAGACCTCTTTGAAAAAGTATTTTGGGGATAAGTTATGTTTACAGCAAACTTGTTTCATAGCTTTGTTTCCATCCAGCCAGAAAAGGAATGAAATGAATCAAATAAATGTTATAAAAATAACTTGCCACGATTCAAAATATCTAAAATTACATAAAAACATGCTGGCAACTTAAATGCTTCCAGGAACTGTTTTAAGAATAATCATTGGGAAATATTTAACTTTGGGCAATTGTAAAAGAAAAAAAATCCTTGTTTAAATCAATATGTTTTCAGTAAACAGTGATTAAACTCACTATTGTATACAACCAATTTCTGTACATCCTGTGGTCTGCTTCACATCATCTAGCCACTAAATTAAAATATTTAAAGCAATACTGAAGGAAGCTGCAAAAAATGAGTTGGATACTCACCTATGGAAAGAGAAGGCTCTGGGTCCCATAGAGCCTTCCCACTCCTCCCTCAGTCCCTACATTCCATTGGTGGGCCCAGGTAAAGTTTCTCAACCATCTTCTTGGTCGCATACCTGTTCAGCCCTCCTCAGGCAGCCTTTAGAAGCACTTGCATTACCGAGAACGTCCAAAGACAAGCTGATCTATACTGCGAGTCCAAGCTCCTGCATGCACAGTACTGATGGGTACTCTGCTGTGCATGTTTATTTCTAGTCTACTCACAAATACCCACTGCAAGATGAGGGGGGTCCCTGTCGCTACCTAACCTGGGGGGGGCTCCTGTCACTACGTAACCTGGGGGGAGCCTGCCGCTACCTAAACTGGGGGGCTCCTGTCACTACCTAAACTGGGGGTCCCTGTAACTACCTAACCTGGTGGTCTCTGTCGCTACCTAACCTGGGGGTCCCTGTCACTACCTAAACTGGGGGTCCCTGTCACTACCTAAACTGGTGGTCTCTGTCGCTACCTAACCTGGGGGTCCCTGTCACTACCTAAACTGGGGGTCCCTGTCACTACCTAACCTGGGGGGATCCTGTCTCTACCTGAACTGGGGGGCACCTGTCACTACCTGAACTGGGGGGCACCTGTCACTACCTGAACTGGGGGGCACCTGCCACTACCTGAGCTGGGGTGCTCCTGTCACTACCTGAGCTGGGGTGCTCCTGTCACTACCTGAGCTGGGGGCTCCTGCCACTACCTGAGCTGGGGGGCTCCTGTCACTACCTGAGCTGGGGGGCTCCTGTCACTACCTGAGCTGGGGGGCTCCTGTCATTACCTAAACTGGGGGGCTCCTGGCGCTATGTAAACTAGAGGGCACCTGTCACTGCCTAAACTATCCAGGCCAGCCAGCCAGCCCAGCATCACCGCCAGCCTGGCCACAGCATCACCGCCAGCCCGGCCACATCATCACCACCAGCCAGGCCACAGCATCACTGCCAGGCCTTTCAGCCCACACATCATCCCCAATCCAGCCAAAAACAGTATTGCCAGGCACAGCAGCCAGTACAAGAGAATTCAGTAACCAGATGAGAAGTGTCTACCATATTAAGGGGGCATTCTGCCTATTTATGTGAAATGCTGTCTATTTATGTGCCTCATGACTGCTGAATTTGTCGGGAGCCTCATGATTGCTGAATTTGTCTTGTTGGGGGCCTCTTGATTGCTGAATTTGTCTTGTTGGGGGCCTCTTGATTGCTGAATTTGTCTTGTTGGGGGCCTCATGATTGCTGAATTTGCTTGTTGGGGGCCTCATGATTGCTGAATTTGTCTTGTTGGGGGTCACATGATTGCTAACAGCGGGACTATGGGAAAAGCTGAATCATCATCATATGAGAAAATAGCATTAAACTTACTTTTTTTTAGCTTTTTAAAACAGAAAATAAAACTGCGAGGTTCTAAAAAAATGAATACATTTGTCAGGAGTAGGATGGATGAAATAGTTTATCTTCACAGTTTATTTTCCATAATGTTCATGTATGAGTTAAAACGTTTGTATTTAGTTTAAATTGCTGTTGCCACTTTGCAATAGATAAGTGACTTTTGGGTTGCAGTTTGGGCACTCGGCCTCCAAAAAGTTCGCCACCACTGTCCTAATCTAATGTCCCACATTGCTAAGTTAATGTAAATTTGTCTCCACCCTTTACCACACCCACATTCTGGTCCATGGCCACACCCATTTTTCGGCGTGCCACATATTAACCCTCATATTTTTCGGTGCACAACTTCTCCGAAATCTTCGGCGTGGCGAGCTACACGCTTCTTACTCCCCTATTTGTACCCCCCTGGAAAATTTTATGTGGACGCCCATGCAAATACCGGTTATATTATGCTTGTGAACTCACAAATAGATAAGCCTAATGGTTTAATTCCATATCTTTTGTTTGTAGATGTATATCTGTGGGAAGCTGATGTTTGCCAATTACATTTTTAATGGCTATAGCCGATCAATAAAAGATCTTCAAAAACAAATAGTCAAAACTAGGAGCGACTATCAGACAGGTTATCATCTACCCAGTGACTTTAAGTTCAGGTAATTACTACCTTTTATATAAGCAAGTTTTCTCTGTATGAGTCTTATGCATTTTGGTAGAGTTTATACTTAGTTTCCCGTGTAAAATTTCCATTGTAGAATTTTTTTCATTCTAAAAAAAATGTGCTCAGTTGCTTTGGTGCTGCTTATACAAATGTGCTCACACTGCTATTAACTTGTATCATGCAGACCATGATTCCGCCCCTACATCATATACAAACATTGAATTTGATGTGCTTGTAATGATATATTTGAGGTTAAAGGCCAACGTTACCTTGTTCACACCATCTAGCGAACAGTCACATACAATTGCCAGTGTCACAATAGTGTCTTTGTTTTCCTTTCCTCTGCTTGTGTTAGTAATGTTTGAGCATGCTTGTGAAAAATCTCATTGCAGTACATATATCATGGTGTAATAGCTCTTTGAAGTTCACATCAATGTGTCTGGCTAACTTCTCTGTTACAGTAGCTGTTTATAAGTCCAATTACTAGACCATGTAACAACATAAAGCTGCATTACACACAGTAAAGGCCTCTTTCTCATGGAAAGCTGAACTGCCTGCTTGTTGGGCAGTTCAGCCTCCCATCTGCTGGCCACCAAGTGCCTTCCGGCTGCAGTTTAATGCAGGTCGAATGGCAGCATTGTAACCCCATGTGTGTCAGCGCTTGACACGCAGTGTAATTACCAGGCAGCAAAAAATAAAATCATGCCTCAGATGAAATTCAGTGCTAATTCTGAAGATACAGCAGTCCAGCTGTGGCTCTGGGCACATCTGTGTATGCCATTCTCAAGATATCTACGCACACTTCCTATGTCTAACCTTCCAAAATAGGAACATAGGCTCATCAACCATTCAATCCGCCTTTCTTTATATAAAATTTAGCTGAAAAGTATAAGTGCCCTTCCTACTGATTCTTAAAGGGAAGGTTCACGGTCCGTAAAAAAAAATAAAAATGCTAATCCACTTACCTGGGGCTTCCTCCAGCCCGTCGCAGGCAGGACGTGCCCTTGGCGCTGCTCCACAGGCTCCCGGTCTCCTCCGGTGGCGCACCCGACCTGGCCAGGCCGGCTGCCAGGTCGGGCTCTTCTGCACTCCAAAATGCGTCATCAGACGTTGTCCGGGCAGTACTGCGCAGGCGTAGAACTACTGCGCCTGCGCAGTGCATTTTTTTTTTTTTTTTTTACAGACCATGAACCTTCCCTTTAAAGGGACTCCGAGCAGTGCCTGTGGGTATGCCTTTAAGCATACCCACAACTAATTAATTATATCCTCACACCTACCAGCATGATGTTTGTAATTATATCCCCCTGGGTTCCTTGTATTTCATTGCATTGTGCTGAATGGAGCTGCCGACTTTGGGGAAAAGTCGTCCTGTGTAATATAAGTAACTATAGAAAGATGCATACCATTTTGAAGCGCTCTTTCTCCTCTTTCCAACGATATATAAACCGCCACCCTACGCCTTTTAGTTTTCGTTATTTTCGAGATCGCAATTCCCATCGTGAAAATAGCGAAAACTAAAAGGCGTAGCGCGGCGGTTTATATATCTTTGGACAGAGGAGAAAGAGAGCTTCATAATGGTATGCATCTTTCCATAGTTACTGCACTGCTCGGAGTCCCTTTAAATCTATATAGCGCAGCACACAATATGCAAGTTCAGATTACACAATCCAATTTATCTCATGAGGCTTGATTTACTAAATGTATCAATCTCTTTGACCAACATGATCAGTTTAATTGAACCAGTGAGGGAACTCCCCCCCCCCCCCCCCTCCTGACTGATTATCTACTGATTGGGCTGATATATAAACCAAAGGTGTTATTGGGCATGTTGGAATGTCTTAGCCGGGTACACATGTATGACAAATGTTGCCTGTCACGGATCAGGACTTGATACCTCGGGTGACAGTTTGGGCCGAACAGGATCAGACTGGTACACTAAGGGTCCACCAAGGAAGTTTCAGCCTCCAGTATATAGTATAGGTAGCTAGGTATAGGTGCCTTCAATATAGGTAGCTAGGTGACCCACCCACCACAAGTCCACTACAACAACTCACTGGCCCTGGGACCTCCTTGTGTGCGATTTGCCACCAGGTGTGAGCTCCGCACCGACCAACCCCCCTGTGCGCCCATCACTCCCAACTCCAACTGCAGTGTCTCCAACTCTGGGCCCATCCCTCTCCTCCCTCGTGGCAGCTTCAGTGCGGATGTGCGCAGCTGCAGTATGAATGATGTCTGGTGCCAGTGGTGTCACACCTAGCTACCTATATTAAAGGCACCTATACCTAGCTACCTATACTGAATGCATCTATACTTAACTTATAGACGTCTTATAGGTGGCGCAGCATCCGTCTGCATAGCTCTGCTCTTTCATACATGTGATGACGCCACTAAACATGACAACCACGCCGGCCTAGTCTCATGTGTAATTTATTTAGTCTGTTAACAAAATTCTTGTCATTTTGCCTAACTTAGCTCAGAAACACATCATAGACATTTTTCTTATTTTACATAATCTTTCAGGACAATAATGCATTATCATGCTGTTTCAGACTTTGCCACTTCACACAACGAAAAGAATGATGAACAGCAATTCTATTTTTAGCAGTATTTTCATTAGCTTGACGAATATTGTTGCAGATATCCACAGTAACTTGTGCATAATTCAGTCACTGTTAACTGAATCATAAGCCACAAGACTTACTTCCGTTTTGTCTTTTCCTGATAGGTTGCTCCAGTGATTGGCTGGAACTGGTAGCTGCTGCTTATACAAAATGCAAGTAATGGGAAACCATTGATGAATAATAATATGTAGGCATCAAACCAGAAGCCTCATTCAGTCATCAGCTAATTTACATCACGTGAATATAAGAATAGCCCTGAGGACTGCAGAACTGGACGGAATATCCCCATTCTAGTAGCCTGAGAATTTCATACATGCCTTTAAACACATATACAGGCCCCATATAATATTAGCTGTATTACATAATTTCTGTATACAATTTTGTGCACCGGTATGATTACAGATTTAATATAAATACAGTGTATGACCCTTTCCTTGCAAATACACGGTCAGTTTTTAAACTTTTTTTTTTTTTTTTTAAGCTGAACTTAAAGAGACTCCGTAACAAAAATTGCATCCTGTTTTTTATCATCCTACAAGTTCCAAAAACTATTCTGTGTTCTGGCTAACTGCAGCACTTTATACTATCACTGTCTCTGTAATAAATCAATGTATCTTTCCCCTGTCAGACTTGTCGGCCTGTGTCTGGAAGGCTGCCAAGTTCTTCAATGTTGTGGTTCTGCTATGAACTCACCTTTCCTGGCCCCTCTATGCACACTGCCTGTGTGTTATTTAGATTAGAGCAGCTTCTTTCTTCTCTCTTATCTTTTACAAGCTGGATAAATCGTCCTCTGAGCTGGCTGGGCTTTCACATACTGAGGAATTACAAACAAGGGCAAAGCTGTTTGCAGGAAGAAAAGAGCAGCCTGAAACTTCAGTGCATGGGGGAAAGAAACACACAAATGATCTCTTGAGATTCAAAAGGACTGCTGTATACAGCCTGCTTGTGTATGGATGCATTTTTCTATGTGTGGACATACTGTACATCAACCTACTTCCTGTTTTGGTGGCCATTTTGTTTGTTTACTAACAAACTTTTTAAAACTGTTTTTAACCACTTTTAATGCGGCGAGGAGCGGCGAAATTGTGACAGAGGGTAATAGGAGATGTCCCCTAACGCACTGGTATGTTTACTTTTGAGCGATTTTAACAATACAGATTCTCTTTAAAGCCCAGCTCCAAATACAGCAAATAGAAAGCAAATAAATTATTGTGAAGTGTTACCTTCTTTGTGTCACACAACGCTCCAGCAGGTATTTGCTACAAACTTTTGCATTATGCTTTGCAAATTTTAAACTGTATGTCATGTGACGTTTCTGCTCCTCTACTACTGGCATATGGAAGATGAGCACTACTTTGCAGAACATTAACATGCGCTATCTATGGTAAATGGCGGCATATATTTTTGTTGGTATTAAAGTATACCCAAGGCAAACCTAGGGTCAAAAGTCAAATACTTACCTAAGAAAACTCTGGAATGTGTAGAGGCTTCCCACACTGTCCTCCAGTCCCCCGTTGCCGAGCACGGACCATCCAAAGGAATCTGACAAGATCTTGTCAGATTCCAAGATCACGGCCACTCTCTTCTTCAAGCAGAAGTAACTCAGAGTTGCTCATGCACAAGCGGCTTCATGCTACTGTGCAGACGTGGATGCGCTCATGCATGGAGAGAAGCATGGTCGTGAGCTTGGAATCCGACAAGAGCTTGTCAGATTCCTTTTGGGGGGGGGGGGGGGGGGGTCCATGATCGGCAAATGGAACTGGAGACTGGACATAGCTAGTTGTTGCTACTATGTCAACTATAACAGCACATTCTAATGACAGTGTTAAGCAAGGCACTATTGTCACTTAGGACCGTCTGCCAGCCTGTTCAGCCAAATGCTTTTCTGCAAGTATGCAGAAAAAGCATTTGACAACATCTTCCCAGGGCTTTCGGCAGTTTTCCTCCCCGCAGGGGGACACAGAGACATGGCGGTAAGCAACCCTGGAGGCAGCATGTTGCTTCCAGGGTCAGCTGAATGACTGGAAAAATCGGGATTGGAAATCAGCGTTTGCGCAAATGACAATAAACAGGGGCAAATTGCAGTGCAGGCAATGCCAGTTCATTTGAATGGACAGCGATTGAAAGTGAACCTCCAGACTAAGAATCTACTCCGCAGCACTGAAAAGGCTTGGTGTTTCTTTAACAGTTTCACAGCATCAGAATTTTGTTTTTCTTAGCCAAGCCTTATTTTTAGCTGCACAAAAGAAAACTGCCCGGGCATTTTTCCCCTGATGCTGTGAAAAGCATGATGGAATTGCTGATGATGTTGTTCTCCTTCTGCTGTTTTAGCGCAAATTTTTTTAATTTTGAATTTGAGATTTGAAGCCTAGCACGCGCAGCTGGGAGGGGTGATCAGGACACAGGACAGTTGGAACTGCGTCTCATGCTCCCTGTCACCTCCTTTCAACCAAAAAGATGGCTGCCTCAATGAAATCACAAACATTTTGCCTGTTCTTTTAAAACAGGGTGTGTACGAGATTATATTACCTATCTATTTTAATTAACATAACTAATGTAACTTAATGACAGTATGTTTGTTTAGGCTGAAGTTCCCCTTTAAGGAGAAGTCAGTGGGAAATGACCCGCAATCGCTCGTGTAAACGGGCCTTACACATTCACAAGGTTCACAATAGGACATGCATGTGAATAAAGCTTTGCCTTTACTTTAAACATCCAGTTACATTCAGGGGAAAGAAACAGTAACTTTTTTGCACATGGTTACGTCTTATACTGTATAGGCACATCTCCTGTTGGACATAATCGCTTTCATAGTGACCTTTCAATATTGTGTCATGCTTATATTGCATTATTAATTTGAATGGAATGCAGACCAAGTTATGAAAACACATTTGAGAATTACGTATAAACTACTACTGCCAACTCTAGGTCTGACATCATTTGTTTTAGAACTGTTTATTATTTACTCAGTTATTGAGTATAAAGTCTATGGTTAATAGGGTGACATTCTTATTTTATGCATTTGTTTTCTACACTGCTTGCTGAGTGATAACTGGCGAGAATAGTGCAGCCATGTGATAGTCTGCAGCTATTAGTTTTGCTTAATGAGCTCACCTCACACAACCCCAGTATAAATGTTTCCTCCATTCATGTTTATCAGTCACTGCATTTCTCTGTTAACTGAGTGCAGGGATTGGAGAGGGGAGGAGGGGTTCAGGATAATGTGCTGGGTCAGTATGGCTGGGCATGTCTGTTAGTAGGCCTCCTGAAATACCAGACAGAACTGGCCAGCTTCCTAGTTGCAATAAAGAAGGTTTCTAAGCTCTGGCAATGCATAACTCAAGATAATTGTTGTACTCTGTAAACAAGAACAATGGGTTTTACCCTGTTAGAGGCTCACTAAAGCTACCTACAAGCATTAAGATGGTAGATTGTCATCTGCTTATGCATCTTTCAATGGGGCTAGCATGACGTTTACCTCACTGACAGACTGATGTATTATGACCAAGCACTGCTTGTTATGCAGACAGGAAAGATAAGTTGGCTCTGCACCTTATAATACAGAACACAAAGACATACAGGAGCCCAAATGGTGCAGTATAAATTGCATTGGAGATATAGGACTATAAGTAAAACTACTCACAAGTGTAGGTTGTTTGTAAGAGCAAACGGCAGTTAAGGCATGTGGAGAAATCCTGTCTCCACCTGGGTGTCACAGATGGTCCTTCTATCGATCACTCCCTATTGAAAAAAAAAAGTGTAATGACCACCCACCTGATTGATAGTGCTGGGGACCAAAACTGCTCACCTCCAAAGGAGGGTATGGAAACACAACGGGGGAAAAGAGGCACCCAAATAGTATAAAATTAATTAAAAACAATAAAATAGGTGGCTTACCTCAATGGCTTTAGACAATGGCGAGGCATTTTGTGGGTTACAACCCACTTCCTCAGGCCAACATTTGTGCCAAAAAGCAATGAAGAGCCATGTTCTGAGCGCCCCATTTAACACAGTTTAAAGAGAATTTTTTACAATAGAAAAGTTTATGAATCTAATTGGCTACTGGAGGAGAAAATAAGCAAAGTGAAAAATTCTCTCTTTACAGCCACAGGCCATTTATGAAACATTTGTAATGGGTTTTCCAAAACATACCAAAAAATGTTTGGGCTGAAATGTGGAATGTTCTATGCATGTTGCATGATGAAGCTTCAAACAAGTAACAATGTCATCTGTGTGATGGCAAACAGCTCTCAGGAGGCCCCATATTTTACTTACTACACAATGCAGTACCAATGCCCCAGTGGGCACTCCAGTTAAGTTCAGAAGGTTCTTATCCACTTAAGCTCTCAGTCGTTTTCACTTTATGCATCCGAGCAATGTTCACCTCCCATTCATTAGTCTATAACTTTATCACTACTTATCACAATGAACTGATCTATATCTTGTTTTTTCCGCCACCAATTAGGCTTTCTTTGGGGGGGGGGGGGGGGTACAT
The DNA here is from genome assembly GCF_040937935.1 of Hyperolius riggenbachi. Lineage (NCBI taxonomy): Eukaryota > Metazoa > Chordata > Amphibia > Anura > Hyperoliidae > Hyperolius > Hyperolius riggenbachi. The sequence goes on from NC_090648.1 coordinate 319,031,006, forward strand.
TTTGCTAAGAGCTACCTTACTGTAAATGCATTTTAACAGTAAGAATAAGAAAAAAAATGAAAAAATTCATTGTCAGGTTTCGGCCATTATAGTTTTAAAATAATACATGCCTCCATAATTAAAACCCACGTATTGTAATTGCCCATTTGTCACGGTTATTTCACCGTTTAAATTATGTCCCTATCACAATGTATGGCGACAATATTTTATTTGGAAATAAAAGAGCATTTTTTCCGTTTTGCATTCATCACTATTTACAAGCTTATAATAAAAAAAAAAGAGAGAGAAATATTTCATCTTTACATAGATATTTAAAAAGTTTAGACCCTTAGGTAAATATTTATGTGGTTTTTTTATAGTAATGTTTTTTTTTTTTTTAATTAAACATTTTATGTGGGCATTTTTGGGAGGGTGGGATATAAAAGTGTTTTATTTGGGGAAATATTTGTGTATTGTAATGTTTTTTTACTTTTACTTTTTGGCCACAAGATGGCAATCTTGAGTTTGTTTACATGGCGTCACTCTAAAGGCCCATACACACGTCGGATTTCCGCGAACGACGGGTCGTTTGAACGCCCCGTCGTTCGCCTGCTAAATCGGGCGTGTGTACAGACTGTCGTTCGCTTGATAAGGGTGAGTTTGAGCCGGGCGGATCGCTCAAACTCACCCTTATCAAGCGAACGACAGTCTGTACACATGCCCGATTTAGCGGGCGAACGACGGGGCATTCAAACGACCCGTCGTTCGCGGAAATCCGACGTGTGTATGGGCCTTAAGCGTACAATGTACGCTTAGAGGGACATAGCTTCAGAAAAAGCGAAGCTTCCGAGAGAAGCTGTCGCTTTTTCAGCGGGGGAGAGGAATCAGTGATCGGGCTCCATAGCCCGATACATTGATTCCGTGGCTACCGAATCTGCGGCCGGGAGTGCGCGTGCACACGCGCGATCGGCCGCGGGAGCGCGCCTGTCTTCCTTGACGTTTTTATACGTCAAGGAGGACATAGTGGTTAAACATGGTCACAGTCAATTTATTTAAGTATGTTTTGGTTAAAACTATATAAATCATATATAATCAAACCTGAATAATATATTTTAGTTAACTAAGGCATGGTAATGTTTGGAAGCTATTCATAAGGAGTTATGGAGCACCTCTATTAGAGATGGACATACTGTATGCCAAGAAGTATGTGAGATGATAAAAACCACAACAGCAGGGACTTGGCATACACTATATTTCATGATTACGTACATGCTGTAATAATGTTCTTCATCTAGTATGATGAGCCACATACACAAATATTTGCTCAGTTATAGACATGTCTTCAAATATTTACATATTACCTTTAAAATTATTCAGGATACCACCCCCCCCCCCCAAAAAAAAAAAAAAAAAAAACTGCATTTACATAATTCATTCTTCTTAATAAAAAGACAAATTAAGTATATTGTCAACTATTTGGGCAAAGATATGTCTATATAGGTAAAGAATCAATCCAGTTACATAAAATATATCCCGCTTTCAGGATTTTCAGTCTGCATTTCACATGTGAACTTGTAACTAGAAGTGCAGATCTATAAACAAAAACAATTCGTGTAGAATGGGACATTTGAGGAAATTTAAAGTGAATAAATATGCAGCTCGCCATTACTGAATTTTACCTCCTTAATCACTGTGTTCATCTTCTACCTCTAACACCTCCTCACCCAGAACTGGTTCTGACTCCATTGGCTGTAGATGTGTGTGGTCAGACTATGGAAGGATGACACCCTGGCAACTGGCAAACTGGAATAAAAATGGCAGCCTCCATATTTTTTCTTTCAGACCTTTAAAAAAGCAGCTGATGAATCATAATTTCTTTATGATTCGGCTCATCTGTGGATGAATAATCCAACAAATAAGAAAAAACAAACAAGTGAGACAGAGAGCGAATATAGTGTAAAAAAAATGACCAAGGGAAAAAATAGAAATGGAGTAAATGCATACTCGCAGACCTGGGTTATTCCTAAGGCAACCACTGCACAGGCAGGTGGGGAAAACAAACCCAACTCCAGTCCGGTCCACCTTTGTAAAGGGGATAGGTCACAACCCTCCACCAAGGGTGGATACAATAACTCGAACACTATAAACCAGAGGTTCCAACAGGAAATGAAAAAGGTTAAAAACAAGATAAAATGAGAGGTAAGGTGGACTTACCTCTCCCATAAAGGATGCCACTATCAGTGGTTATGATGTCGAAGTTTATTCAACAAATTGTTGCAACCACTGTTGTGGCATTCTTTGTGGGAGAGTCAAGTCCACCCTTACCCTTTTTTAATTTCCTGTTGGTTCCTCTGTTTTCTATTGTTTGAATAGAACTAAGCAATGCATTTTACTGTGGTTGTTTAGAGATTTTTACAATATTGAAACTGACTGCCTATAGAGAAAAATATATAAACATTACAGTAAACTGCTCAGGGCTTGTAGTAATAAACTAAATTCCAGCTGTAAGACTAATAGCTGCATCACCATAGATATAGTATTGGAATGTCCACAGCATATGTCCATGTAACAACACAATATTACCCTCAGTGGGGAAAATAAATGCAACTAAGGGCTCAGACACAGTATAAGTGCTTTTCTGAGTGCTTTTTGGCCTTCAGAGCTTTTTGAGAGCTTTTTAAAAAATGCTTACATTGACTTTCATTAAAATCGCACTAAAATCGTTGTAAAGTTGCGATCACGCAAAATTTTTGAGATTTTATTGCTATTTTAATGAAAGTCAATGGAAGAGTTTTTAAAAAGCTCTCTGAATTCTCTGAAGGCCAAAAAGTGCTCAGAAAAGCGCTTATAGTGTGTCTGAGCCCTAACACAGATGAAATGCCAGGAAATGTCTAATTTAGTTTTCTTCTGCTTTTTAACTTAGAAACAGAAAGAAACACGCAATTATGCATTATAAAAACCACACAGCAAAAATAGATTCAGTCTCTGATCACATGGACCTGGCCACATACGTCACACTGACAAGCCTCTGTGCAATCTCCTGCTTCTTCAGACTAGAATATTTATTAGTAATCTATATAGCACCCTCTTCTATAGGGCTGGAACAATTAGAAGATGCACACAATACATTCAGTGAACACTTCAGATCTACTTCTGGGGTCTGAATTTACAGTTAGAGGATTGTGTCCCTTCATTAGATCCATCAGCATACTGACCTTGAGGCAGGGAACACACTTGACTTTCAGTTTTCCACGCGTGTTTTTCTGCATACTTTTTCTGCACACCAAGTGTGTTTCCATGCAGGAAAATGAGCGTGTTTTTTCACAGCAGCTGATGTAATTGATAGAGAAAACTGCCAAAATGTGCAGAATCATCATGCAGAATGTCAGTTTTTTTCTGTGTGCGAACAACACAGTAAGTGTAAACTAGCACATTGATTAACATGAGTTCTCAGTTTTTCTATGCAGAAAACGCGCACGAAAACTGTCAAGTGTGTTCCCTGCCTCATAGTTTACGAGAGAAAAAAAAAAACTTGCTATGCAAGGGATTTTATATGTCTTGGAGTCAAGAGGCAGAATTTAATTTGGTCTAAAGGTGGCCACTAATGATACAATTTGACAAATGATCGTTTACAAACGATTATTCATATGAACAATCAGAAATGAACATTTGGGACTACTAAAGGAAAGAAATCTCCCAACCAATCCAAACAGATTGACGAGATTAATCCGAAAATCAGATTGATTTAAATAATCTGATTGGATTGGTTAGCAGATTTTCGTCTGTTAGTGGTCCCAAACGATCATTCATGCAAATAATTTGTAAAAGATTTTTCACCAAATTGTATAGTTAGTGGCCACCTTTATGTGGGAGTTAGAGGGCTTGTGATGACCTGACGAAGGTGAGTTATACTCCCAAATACTTGTACATCAAGAAAATGACTGCTAGTGCAAATAAAGTAATCACATATAGGTTCTACAGGTTTTTAGAAGCTTGTCTGTTTTATTACTGAATTGTAGGAATGAGCAACGAGATGCAAATATTTCAGAGTTCATACAGGATGATGCACATTTTGTATGAAAATGTATGCAACTTGTAAATGTGGGACTTAGGCCTCTTGCACACTGCAAGCGATTCCGATTCCGCTTTTTAATCAGTTTTTACATCCGATTCAGATTTTGATTTGCAGTTTGCTCCCTGCACACTGCAAATCGGAATCTGAATCGGATGTAAAAACTGATTAAAAAGCGGAATCTGAATCGGAATCGCGTGCAGTGTGCAAGAGGCCTTAATTAGATCATTTTCAAGCTGCATACATTTGCATACAAAATTTACATAATCCTGCATGAACTTTGAAATATTTGCATCTCATTGATCATCTCTACTGCATTGCTTGATTCCTTACTTTTAGTTTTCTCCAATTTAATAGCACTTCAGCATGGTTGCTCAGTCATTGCTGATGTAAGGATCAGACCTGCACAAGGATAATAATAATTCCAACATTTGTATAGCACTTTTTTCCAAATGCTAGAGAATTGCAGCCACTAGGGGTGGGCTCAGCAGGCAGTAGCAGTGTGTGGAGCCTTGCCCAAGAACTCCTTACTAAATAGGCGCTGGCTTACTAAATAGGAGGAGCTGAGATTTAAAGGGGAACTGAAGTAAGAGGTATACAGAGGCTGCCATATTTATTTCCTTTTAATCAATACCAGTTCCTGGCAGCCCTGCTGGTCTATTTCTCTGCAGTAGTATCTGAATAACACCAGAAATGAGCATGCAGCCAGTCTTGTCAGATCTGACTTTAAAGTCTGAAACACCTGATCTGCTGCATGCTTGTTCAGGGGCTAATAGTATTAGAGGCAGAGGATCAGCAGGGCTGCCAGGCAACTGGTATTGATTAAAAGGAAATAAATATGGCAGCCTCCGTATACCTCTTACTTCAGTTCCCCTTTAAACCCAGGTCGCCTGTGTCAGAGGCTGTGTCTTTGGAAGTCTAGTGCTGGTTTTGACGATTGCGGATGCTACAGAGGAATCTTGGATACGCCTTCCGCAGCCTCACACTTCGTTGTGCCACCTTCAGCTCTTCTGTACAAAATGTTTTGTTGGTACATTTATATATCTCCAAGCTTTTCCATGGCAAACTCTGTTCTCATGTCACTTAGTTTTAAGAATGATCAGATAGTATTGGATTACATTTGACACTCGTTTGCAGCTCCAGTTCAAGTACCAATCTGCCAGGTAATGAACACCATCCAGTAGATGAGTAGTGCACCACATGTCAGCAATACTTGGAGGTATAGAATACCTTCCATATGCAGCAGCCTCCCTATTGGCAGTAATCACTGCACCTACTTTTCCCAAACAGATGTTGACCTTCCCTCCCATTCCATGTGGACCCCCACTTCCATGTGCAGCAGCTCATTCTTCCAAGTACAGCAGCCCCTCAACTTTATATGCCATGTCCCTTCTTGGGTAGCAGTTCCTCATCTCCAGGAGCAGCCTCCCTTTTTACATTTGCAACCTGGTCTTTTATTGGCAGTAACACACCTGTTCCATATCCAACCTCCTCCTCGGCTAGCAGATTCCATGTCTAAATGGAGACGGGAAGCTGCTGCCTAAAGAGAGGGCTTTTTAGGCAGCAGCTTCCTTTCTCCATTTCTAACCATCCTTTGTGGGCAGCCCCTTCCCCTCTCCATTTCTAACATCCTTTGTGAGCAGCAGCTTCCCTTCCTCCATTTCTAACCATCCTTTGTGAGCAGCAGCTTCCCTTCCTCCATTTCTAACCATCCTTTGTGGGCAGCAGCTTCCCTTCCTACATTTCTAACCATCCTTTGTGGGCAGCAGCATCCCTTTTCCATTTCTAACCATCCTTTGTGGGCAGCAGCTTCCCTTCCTACATTTCTAACCATCCTTTGTGGGCAGCAGCATCCCTTTTCCATTTCTTACCATCCTTTGTGGGCAGCAGCATCCCTCTTCCTTGTCTTATCTCCCCTCTTAAGGTCTGGGCCCCACTAACGCAGTTGTGTCTGCTTCCGTCCGCTTTTCAGCATTTAGAACATTGATGTGTAACTGAAAAGCGGACACAACTGTGTCAGTGGGGTCAGATCCTTAGGCAGCAGCCTCCCTCCTCCATTTTTAACTGTTCTTTTTGGATAGCAGGTAAAGTGAATGTGTTATCTATAGCAACCTACCATGTCACTACTCTTGTCTTTATACAGGTTTTAAAATCTTTAAAAGAAGCCAGTGATAGCAACTTCTACATTCCCACTCCCTTTAGGTTTCCTTTGATGGTAATCTGGGAGACCAGCGATGTGGGAGTTGCCTTTGCTGAATTGTTTGAATAGTAAACAGCACTTTGGCTATATGGTTAGCATTATTATCAGTGAGATGTAAAAAAATGTCAATTCACAAAGTTTAGAGCATTCGGTAAAACCAAGTGAGATGTTTGGTATTTATCTCCAGGCTACATCTGTCATTAACCAACAATCAGTATTCGATAAACTGTTACAGACAAAGGAGACAGCCAATAGGAGGAGTCACCACGTCCTGTTACTTCCTCCATTGGTGCCGATATACTGTGGGGCAAGTTTATCTCCCCCAGGCAGCAGAGAAGAGAGCAAGCACTGGAAGATGTTTTTCCCTGTAGCCTTTTAGACTCCTACTCCAAGATGCAACTAGAGCAACTGGGCAGATAACCCATGGATGGTGTGTCTTATGTTAAGTTCATCTAAACTCAGGCTATAAAAATAAATAAAAAATGTTAAGAATAACTTATACATGGATTCAGAGGTGCTGAAAATAGCATTGTGGATCTAAAGGTATGCCAGGGATGCCTCTTACTATTGTAATACTGTCACAGCACAAAACCTACATACCTACTCCACAGCTGGTTAGACTTCTACTGTTTACCGAACAGCTCTTAGTAAATTGAAGCCATGTTTTTCAGTAAATTACCAAACTACTACCACGTGTGAAAATCTTAGTGAATACTAAAAAAAAAAAAAAAAAAAAAAAAGTTTTCTGCATGAGGTAATTTACCTCACATGAAGTTATTACTGTACATGTCTCAGTGACTCGAGCCCATAGTCCAAGGACACTGCATCTTTAAATATAATTCCGCTATAACAGCTCTGTAATTTTTAGCCTTACGGGTTCTCTTTGATTCTGATTTACATTAAGCTCAAGAATGCTTTGAGATGTTGAAAGAGAGACCATAGTATGCAACTTGGGTTGATAGAGTGCTGCAATTAAACAAAGAATTTAAGCATTTACCACTGATGAAGAGAGTGCCATGTCTAGATGTATTGCTACTGGATTACTCCCCAAAGGTTCCCAATAAACATACTCCTAAACACTAGTACTATTGTCAGCACCAGCACAGAAAGGCCAGGAAATGCCTCATTTATATAGTGAGATCATGTGAACCCCTGCAGCAAGTGAGGACCAAATGACTTAACAAGCTACAGAGCAGACACAGAGGTCTGGACCAGGATGTACTCATTACAATTCATAGAGGCAGCAGAAAATTTCACTGCCCAGCATTCCCATACCTCTTTAAATAAAAGAACAAAAAACACTTCTTCACTGCAAGCAAAATCATACATAATGATACGTGTGGCAATAAATGAATGCACCGTTCAGGTGTATATGCACACTTACAAACTAAAAACTGGCATGGAGCATTCATGAAGCTGAATTCTATTCATCTGCAGAGGCATGCTGTTCACATGCTCAATGGCAAGCAAAGCTGCTGAACTGATATATTTAGGCCTCTTTCAGATGGGCAGCTGAAGACAAATTGACTGCCTGTCAGCTGCTCTCGTGCACCGGCTGGGCGCTTGCTAGAGTTCAGTACTACAGTGTTCTCCCCAGGACTAATTAAGTGGGCGGGCCGCCCGGCTGGTTTCAAGCCCCGCCCGGGTGCTATCCAAGGCCCACCCGAATTTTCAAACAGTCCTTCTGCTTTGCTGTCCGTGTGCCGATGTGCGCTACTGTACGCTCTCACAGAGCGGATCTCCCTTTGCATAGCTGCCCCGAGTTCCCGCAGTGTTGCCCGCCCGTAGAGTCACTCAGACCTCCAGATCAGCGGCAGCCGGCAAGGATATGAGAGAGGGGAGCGATTTGCGGTAACGTGCCATAGCCGTCTAATGCAGAAAGTGATGTCACTTCCTGTATTTGAAGTCTATGGCGCGTTACCGCAAATCGCTCCCCTCTCGCATATCCTTGCCGGCTGCCACTGATCTGGAGGTCTGAGTGACTCTAGGGGCGGGCAACGCTGCGGGAACTCGGGGCAGCTATGCAAAGGGAGATCCGCTCTGTGAGAGCGTACAGTAGCGCACATCGGCACACAGATGGCTGCAGGAACCAAGGAGCACATCCTCCAGTCCTCTAGTACTTCTCCCCCGTCGGTAGAGCGGCCTGGCCAGTGCTCCCCTGTGCTGCAGCCGATCAAGTCTCCAGGACCAGTGGGCTGGGAAGCGGGTCACCTTGTTCCAACAGAGACCCCACTAGATGGATAACTTCATCTACAACATCCTGGCGTGCACGGAGCTCAGTGACCGGCAGGAAGGAGTGCTGGTGGTCGGGGGACGGGTGATACTACGTGGCTGCCAATGGAGTGAGTAGGGGGGGTGACATTGGCTAAGGGGAGGGGGAGGTGTTGTAAGAGTGTAAGCACACAGGATCAGGGCAGAGCGATGCCATATACTGTAGGGTGTATTCATAGTGGTATGGAATGGTTTTGTAACTTAGAAATATAATGGTTGTAGTAATGCATGGGCTGCAATGTATTGTGCTGTAATGTACTGCATGGGCTGCAATGTATTGTGCTGTAATGCAATGCATGGGCTGCAATGTATTGTGCTGTAATGTAATTCATGGGCTGCAATGTATTGTGCTGTAATGTAATGCAATGCATGGGCTGCAATGTAATGTATTGTGCTGTAATGCAATGTAATGTATGCTATGTATTGTATGTGCAGTAATGTATGGTGATGTGCTGTAATGTATGTGCAGTAATGTATGGTGATGTGCTGTAATGTATGTGCAGTAATGTATGGTGATGTGCTGTAATGTATGTGCAGTAATGTATGGTAATGTGCTGTAATGTATGTGCAGTAATGTATGGTGATGTGCTGTAATGTATGTGCAGTAATGTATGCTCTGTAATGTAAGGAGATTGCTGGCATGTGATCTAATAAGCTATGAAGTTTGAAGGTCGGTGCAGTAATATGTGGAGTGTGGTGGGTGCTGTATGGGGGCATACTGACGTGCAGTAATATGTGGAATGTGTTAGTGGTGCAGTAGTGTATGAAATGTTTGAGAGTGCAATAACCTGTTATCAGGAAATAGGACCCAGTATTGTTTGAGTTGTCAGGTGTGCATGGGACATGATATGGGATACAGGGACGCATGGGATGTGATAGGGATTGCAGCAATGCATGGAATGTGATAGGAGGTGTACCAATGCATGGGAAGTGATAGGGGGTGCAGGGATGAATGGGATGTGATAGGGAGTGCACGGATGTCCTATGCTGTAAGCATTCCCCACCCCCGTCGCACCCCACCCGGCTACTTTTTCATGCCACCCGGCTGGAAAAAAATTCTGGGGAGAACCCTGTACTATTTGTTGACAGGCGGCTCCCTCTCCCCCCCCATTGTCCCATCTGAGTGCGGCCGTGTTACCGTTCCCTGCTGAATGCTGCCCAGGAGTCAGGACCCACCACAGAAATTAACACTACTGCACCTTTTTGAACTGGAACACATTGGCCAGCACTGCCAGATGCCAGCAATCAGGATCCTCAGCAGCATCAGCCATCACGGCAGGTTTCTTTCATGAAGAGCTGGATCATCACTGCTAAACCTTTGCCTCCCTCTGCCCCTCGATATCTCCTTAGGGATAACAGATGATTGCCAAGTGCGACTGGTGGCGCCATAGTATGGAAGCCTCGGCTCTTGGCTCCCCCCCATCCCTCCAGAACCTGTATGAGCCAAAACCAATTCCAGGTACAACCCCCTTCCCCTCTTTGTACATGGCGAAAGAAATTATTCTGATTCTGTCAAGATGCGACATGTCATGGTTTTCTGACGTGGAATAATCCACCACATGTTACAACCGCTGCCATCTAACTGCATTTAAATTGCACCCGACAAATGCGTTTGTGGGAGGAAGATGGAAAGCTGAACTGCTATACCAGTGTGCAGTTCAGCCATCTGTCTGAAAGCCCTTACAGTGTCCAAAGATTTATTTCAAACATTATTTTATTGTCAAGGGGAAAAAAGGGTTTATAAAACATTTTACACTTTTTTTATTCTTAGGATTAGGATCTTTCTTTTTTTTTTTTGCACTGAACATTGTCATAAATGGGACCCATTTTTCTGGAAGGTCTAATCACTTTTATAGAGCACTCACGATTTGCCCCTGCATCCATTGAATGTGATCACTGCAGGATCATACCAAATATGCTGCAGGCAGCGCTTTTGGAGCGATCGCAAAGTTGCAGTGGAACCACCCCCATAGGACTCCATTGTTGCAATGCTTTGATTGTTGGCAATCCGCAAGCGCAGCTAGTGAACCCCAGGCCTTAGGTAAATAAAAGAACATCTAAAAACATTCCATGTGTAAAAATGTTTAAATTCAATGCATTGCATTTCTAATTGGCAGATATAACAATTGTAGGCTGGAAGCTCTCTGTCTGGTCTCTTCATTTTGCTCCCCCTCCATTTCTTACTCAGCCATTTCAAGGGGATGAGTCTATTCACCAAAGAAGGGAGGGGGAACAGAGTAAAGAGCTTATCCTGGCCGGAAATTATTATATTTGCTGATTGGCAGAAATAAGCAGAGCAGCATAAATTTTTTTTATTGCTCTCTGCTTTGAAAGTAATCATTTTCACACACAGGGCGTGCTTTCAAATGTTCTTTTATGTACCTAAGAGGGGATACTTACATTTTAGTTTAGGGAGTTTAATTCCAATTTAACAATTTAATAAAAGCATCATTTTGAATGGAATTTAACCCAAACCCGCATTTTGGAGTTTATCTTTGTAGACGCTCAGACACAAGTTGACCTAAAAGGCTGTAGCACAGGGCGGACTGTGGACTATGCATAATTGTTGCTAACTACAAAACTCTGCTTCAGTGACAAACTGTTGCCAGTATGCCGTGGTTATTAGCAACTACACTGGATGACATTAGCAACAGATACTTTGCAGTGTGGTACTGACAAATAGCACAGATTACTATTATTATTTCGTATTTATATAGCACTGACATTGTATACAGCCTTGTCACCAGCTCTCCCTCGTAGGGGCTCTGAAGAGTCTCTTGTGTGTCATCGTCCTAACATCCTGCAGAGTTATGAAGGAATAAATAACAAGTACAACAGTACAAGCATTAACAAAAGTAATAACTAAACATGAATCGCAATTTTTCTTTTTATTACAAAAGACATTCTAAGCTCAGGTAAGTAGAACATTATAAGAAACAGTCACAAAGGAACATCATCATTAGCCAGTACTTACCGGACAGATTGAGCCGAGGTGCCGCTGGCAGCACACCAAGCATTTGTCTGAATGTCTAAAACAAACTAGAAACCAAGCTAAAAGCAAGACATTGGAAGTGGAGGACGCTATTAGAATTGTGTAACCCAAAAAATGGTCTTGAATAAATAACATTAAATAATGAAATAACCAAACAGATATTAGGCAACGGCATTGGTGTACAAGTATTACATAGTGTTGCGAGCTGGCAGAGAGGAGCAATATGCTTCCCTGGGGACTGCACTGTAGGGTAGTAGTGGTAAGGACACTGAACTGTATAACATGGAGACGCAGCATGGGGAAGGCTCACTGAGACACTGCAAACTATCCAGGCACAGAGGATGTTCTATCACCTCACAGTTACCCTAGTCTGTGGCTGCACAGTGGGCAGACATTCTGGCTTCCTCAGCAGCAGCAGCAACAGCAGCTGAAAGGCCATCAGGCCTAGAACTAAGCAGGCTACTCTTCCTCATGTTCATCTGAACATTTGTCTTCACTTCTCTCATCCTGAACACAAGTATCATCATCCTCATCCTCGTCCTCGCCATCCTCCCACTCATCTCCAAAAGTCTGTTCTTGGAAAAACGTGAAGGTCAGAGATCGCGCAGCCACTTGTGCTGCTACTCCAGAGGCAAAGTGTAAATCTGATGACTGATGGATTCTGGCCAACCTCTCTTTGATGGAGGCAGGTAGTACAGTCCTAGGGGCGGGGCATGGGGGCTCCACCTTGTCCTTACTACCGGCTGATACTGGTTTTTCAAGCAAACGGTATGAGTCCATTTCATCATTAAAATGGTCATTGGCAGGTAAGTCCACAGTCTCATGAGTGGCTGCTTCTTTATGAACATGTTCTGTTCCATTTACTTGTGTTACTTCCTGAATGCTCCTTGCCTTTATACTGGATTGTGGATCGGATTCTGAGCCTGGAAGTGCCTTGGAAATATCCGCAGCATCCTCACTGGAAAAAGGTTTCACTGCAGCTTTAATAATAAAAAGGAAAACAAAAAAAACAAACAAACAAAAAAAAAGATTATTTTTTCAATCATTTTTTTTTTTTAACATTCCATTACAGAATAGTCACCTACTTAGAAACGTCTCGAGTTACAATTTTTCATACATACAAAGTTGGCTCAGTATTGTGGTAAGCTGAGGCATAGAATCTATGCCATATCAGAACTAGAGCGCCATAGATGCAGCATAGATTATAATTACCATGGCCCCAAACTGGTTCAAGCAAATTAAACAATCTTGCTTAGAAGAAAAAAAGCAGGGCAAGCGTGCACCTTCCGTCCCACAAAATTATTAATGTGATGAATATTCATGGCAGCATCAAACACTCAGATACAAATCAAGTGCAATATCGGTGTGGTTCCATACATTGCTTACATGTCCAGTAATGGCAGGGTCACCAGCTCCACCTAGGTGACTACCAGCCACCTCCTACACCGATGACCCTGCCATTACCGGACATGTAAGCAATGTATGGAACCACACTGATATTGCACTTGATTTGTATTTGAGTGTTTAATGCTGCCATGAATATTGACTGTCACATCACATCAATAAATTTGTGGGACGGAAGGTGCACACTTGCCCTGCTTTTTTTCTTCTAAGCAAGCTTGTACCATTTGTATTGTCCACTTTTTGCGGAGCATACTTCCAGGTGACTGTTGGATCAAGTAGTGCATGGTGTTGCATGGCCATGGAATGTATTTAGCTGTGTGACTTGTTTAGCTCACTTGTAAGCCCAATAGGAAGTGCCACACACTATTGTTTTTCCATTGTTTTTGAATCAACCAAATTAAAAGCATGTTGAAAACAACCAAAAAACATGGTTTATACTATGTGTCCAGATCCAGAGATGTCCCAAAGTAAATTACGTTTTCCCATGCATAACACAGGACACAACTTATAAACAAACAAATTCAACTAACAAACTCTTAGAACGTAACCAGTTTGTCAGCAGGGGACCACCTGTACTTATTCCTGAATCCTAACCTGTTGCAATCTACATCTGCCCAAGTAAAACTATTTAAGCAAATCTGAAATTAAAATATTATGAATGCATAAACAATTGCATTTACAGTGGGTTGCAAAAGTATTCGGCCCCCTTCAGTGGCGTCGCCAGGGGGGTGCTTGGGGGTGCTCAAGCATCCCCTAGAATTGTCCAAGCACCCCCAAAGCACCCCCTGGCGTGAACTGACGAGTCAGTTCACAGCGGCAGCCTGAAGCAGCAGAGCAGGGCTACGGTAAGATGGCCGCCCGAAGCCCTGCTCTGCAGACTTGGGAGTCTGCAGTGCAGGGCTTCGGGCGGCCATTTTCCCGTAGCCCTGCTCGCCGGGTAATGCAAGCTGCAGGCAGGAAGTCACTGAAGGAAGAGGATCGTGGGAGCTGCGCGCCACAAGGAGGTCGGGAGAGGAGGAGGTCGGAACAGGAGGTCTTCTGACTAGGTGAGTAAATGGGTTTTTCTTTTATTTTTCAGATGGTGCTGCTGATTGTGGTCAGATCTGCTGAGTATTGTGCATATTGGGGTCAGAACTGCTGAGCATTGTGCATATTGGGGTTAGAACTGCTGAGCATTGTGCATATTGGGGTCAGAACTGCTGAGCATTGTGCATATTGAGGTCAGATCTGCTGAGAATTGTGCATATTGTGGTCAGATCTGCTGAGGATTGTATATATTGGGGTCATATCTGATAACGATTGTGCATATACACAGGTGTACTCTATTTAGTCATTAGCACTCATCAGGCAATGTCTATGGGCAACTGACTGCACTCAGATCAAAGGGGGCCGAATAATTATGCACACACCACTTTGCAGTTATTTATTTGTAAAAAATGTTTGGAATCATGAATGATTTTCGTTCCACTTCTCATGTGTACACCACTTTGTGTTGGTCTTTCACGTGGAATTCCAATAACATTGATTCAGGTTTGTAGCAGTAATGTGACAAAATGTGGAAAACTTCAAGGGGGCCGAATACTTTTGCAGCCCACTGTAGTGTCTTACTTCTAAACATAACTTTTCGCTAGCACTGGGGCAATCAGCAGATGAGAAGATGCTAATTCAAGGCTGTGCATGGTACTACCAGTGACGTGAAAGGGCTTCATCCAATGAAGGGTCAGCACCATCCAGTAATTAAAATGCTCTTTTATTGATGAAACCTTAAATCCAACAATAATCCATGCAACCTAAAAAAATGCAAAACACAAATGCCAAAAGCATGCAATGTTTCTGCTTTTTTTTGTGCCACTACAGCACTTCCGATCTTGGAACCCGGAGAGCCGCAGCGGTAGATAGATGAGGGACAGAAGGCTAATTATATTACAGAGTTGAAGGAGAGGGAAAAAAATTAGGGGGAAAACATTGTATATGAAGAGGCCATCAGTAAGCAATAACTCCACATCTGAACTCAGATCCACGTTATGCTCACATAAGTAAAAGTAAACCAACACTTTACATTTATGACTATTTTGACAACAATCAATGTAGTTTTAGGACAATTCTAGCAAGGGGAATTTCTTACCCCAGCACAGTAGAAGTTTTGTTGACATGACCGATCTTTAGAGAATAAGACTTTTTTAGGGTTTTAGATCAACAACCTTAAATGGCGATACTGCACTTAAAGAGACACTGAAGCGAAAAAAAATATGATATAGTGAATTGGTTGTGTACTATGAAAAATTACTAGAAGAATAGCAGCAAAGAAAATATTCTCATACTTTTATTTTCAGGTATATAGTGTTTTTTCTAACATTGCATCATTCTATAATATGTGCACATTACACAACACTTAGCATTCAAAATGAGTCTTTCAGAGCAGTCTGTGAAGTAATGACCTCTCCTCTAGCAGAGGAAAAGTAAATAGTCCAGGAACAGTTGAGATAATAAAAGTCAGATAACAGCCCTCTCCACGACTAACTTAGTCGGAGAGCTTAATGGCTTGTTTGCATAGAGATAACAACTGGAGTTTCTCAACTCTTCCTGTACTGGAAACAATTACACTGATGTATCTGATCTTAATGTTTTATTTCTTAGCTGTGCTACACATACAAATCATAATATCATCATTTTTTTTTTTACGCTTCAGTGTCTCTTTAAGTGTGACATGGTGTGATGTATTCTCCACAATGTCACTACAGCATGTGCCTCTCTCCTGCTAAGTGTACTTGGAAAGGCTAGTGAAATCATTGAATCCAGGGAAAGGAAAACAAGGCAAAAAAGAGTAGCATCGCTGTTTCTGTATCAGCAATACTTAACAGCCTGAAGTTAGCACACCTGTTTCCTGCCAGAGAGCATATTGGGAGATTTCCCATTCACTTCAGTGCAGAAGAAAAGTAGAGGGGATACATTTAGGAAATGTAAAAAGTAATGAGCATCATCACTAAGTACTGACGTTGTGCAGAACACTGCTGAAACTAGAAGAACATGGGTAAGTAAATGCTGATAATTCATACCATGGTCACTGAAAAGCAGCTGCTTCCATTTTTGTCTCTCTGCTTCTGATGCCTTTAGGCCTAAGACAGCCTTCAGCTCTTGCAGGACTCTCTTTGACTCCTCCCTCTCTCGTCTCTGTCTCTCTCTCTCTTCTGGAGTAAATAGGTAGACATCTTCCCTGCCAAATTCACTGTCCATAACAATGTCTTCTACATAGGCTTCTAACTCCTGAAACAGAAGAGTGTCATATGAGAGAGGACCAAGAGCCTACTCCATTACAGTGCAGCCATGTATGGGGGTGGCTGGGAAGGTTACCTGCTCCTCTGGCACTGGATCTCTGTCTTCAATAAGCAGAGGGGGAGGCACATTAGGAACCACAGGACAGTGCACGTTTTCACAAGAGGCAGTTTCTAACGAAACATAGATAACTGTGTCAAGCATGGAACTTGGCAATGATCTGCATTAAGCAAGTATAATATTAATTAATTAAATGAATGTTAACCATTTCCATCCAACCCATTCATTTCAGCATGATTTAAAATAAAAAAAAGAGAATAAAGCTATTCATATCATGGTGACCAGGTCATGTGGGATTAGTCCTGTCCAGTGGCAGGCAGCCTAATCTATATCATGTGACCATGCTAGGGTACATGGGCGGTTTGGGCACCTAGCAACTGCTAATGTCTTTAATGGGTTAATTAGTGTGATAGTTGAAAAACTTTATTCATAAACTATGAAAGCACCCTCACATGACGGTAAATTCCATTCTTGCCTGTCTATAATCAGTGACTCACTATCTGCATAGTCATAATGTGATATAATAGTTGATCAAATTATACATGCAGTCATACAGCATTTAATTATTGGCAGATTAGGACATTTAATCTTGTTTCCTGTAGAGATTTGTGCATGGGTAAATGTTGTGCAACACAGCTACTAAGCACAGAGCACAGCACAATGATGGAACGAGGACACACATTGTATAGGTAACAAAAAAATCATATCAGATATTTATACCTCAGTTATAACAGGCATAACAAAACAGCAACTAAACCTGTTATGTACAGGTAAGTACAACTAAAACCGTACTTCACAGTATGTATTGTATAATACGAGGGTTGTCTGTAAAGTAACAGCCGGTTTCCATAACTCAAGTAAGGGAACATTTTATTTTAGACACACTATCTTGTTCTTAATTCTCTACATAATCACCGCCTTCATTTTAGCATTTAGCATAACTTTTTGCAAGGTCTTCAATGCATGTGGAGTAGAATCATACTCCTTACCAATGGGTTTGAGGAATTGGGGATGGGGGCTTCATGTCATTGCTGCTGAACAAACACTTACCACCATTCTGCAGTCACGTGACAAGCAGTGCAGGGAGAGAAGAGATTAACCTGACAGATGCAAGGTAAATTACACTGAAAGAATACCTTGCGTGACAGAGAAAAGTAAACAGCTGTTACTTTCTGGACACACACACACAAGTGTCACATGATGGCAGGACTGAGAAAGCTGCTTTCTACAGAAAAGTACAGAGTTTGCAGAAGTTCTTCGCAATTATTATCTACGTAACTTTGGAGCACCTTATACAAGTGTTGTAATTATTGGTTAAGAAGCATTGTTTAGATTTCCTGTATTGAAACTAAGCATATTGCCAGCATGTGACTAAGTCTGTTCCATCACTGCACAGCAGAACCTTCTTTTTCCCCAGACTCATTTTCCCAAAAATGATATGAATACAAACAGCTTCACAGAAGTTCCTTCTACCTTTCTTAGCTTGAGGTTTCCGGACCATTCTTTCCACCTGACACAAGGCTTCTTCCCAGCATGTATTACTGGCCTGTACATGTGGTTGTATCAGTCTTAGCTTTTCTTCAAGTATAACTGAAGCTTCAGATGTCATGCTTTGGGGTTCCTTGGAGGAAGCAAGCTTTTCCAGTTCATCCTCAAGTATGATCACCCTGTAAAAGAGTTACAGTATAACCAGAAAAGTACATCTTTAAAAGGATATCTAAACTAAGCAAAAATATTCAAGGTGGTAATACCTGGAGCTTCCTCAGTGTTCCCACAAACTCCACGGCCCCTGAGCTTTGCCAAGCCTCCCCACTTGTCTTGGAGCTATGCCCCCAGTTCAAAGCTCCAAATGAACCCAGTTGAAGCAAGGGCGCAAGCTCCAGGTATGGCCATTTACTATATTTTTTCTTTTTCCAGTTTAGGCGTGCTTTAAAGTAGAAAGGTGTTTTTTTTTTAACTTTCCTAAAGTAAGGGTAAACATAACAGGATCAGTATGGGTATGCTGAATGATTCTTTATGAGTCGTTACAGGTTCCGTTTAAGCCTATATCCAGATGAAAATGTCAGAGATTGCCTGCTGTCATGTGCAGACAGCACAGGCTATGCAGTGCTGTGTCTAGGTGGATATTCTATAGTTGAATATAGAAGGATATATAGACTAACCCCCTAAAACAGTCAGTAAAAACTAAACACATTAGGGAAAATAGATTATTCAAAGACCTAAAAAGACCTAACGCAAAATAGGTGTGCATAAAAAGGCTGCTGAGGATTTGATCTCCCCTACTTCATTTGGAAATAATAAAGGCCTACACACAGACTATTCTAAGCATCACCAATGTGCAAACATGATCAGTGAATCTTGATGCATCCTGACCAGGGACTACGCAATAGTAGGTGTTTATGGGCCTTGTTACTCTTACCAACATATTATTTATAGACCCATTTATTATTGAACGTTGTGACCTCAGGGAAAATTACCTATAGGTCTGTAGTGATTCATTCAGTCCTCCTGGTTTGACTTTTAATTCAGGGTCCTGCCCCACTGAAAAGAGATCATGGATTAATCTTCCATTTGTGTGGCGAACCCAGGGTCACTGGCTAATAAATGCCAATTGTTTTTACGGTATATAAATTCAAAAGTGATTTAAAAAAGAAAACCCTCCTGCTTGCTTTCCCTGTACCAGAAAGAAAAAAGAAAATCTCGGGGGTGTGTTCTGGCCCAGAAAAACGACTTTTTTTTTTGTGTAGTCTTACTTTTATGTCCTGGGTTGCTGCTCCAAAATTTCTACTCATGAGTTACATGAGCCTGAGAGTTTGCGGTCAACATCTACAACAGGATGTTGTATCAGGTCACGTGACCAAAATAATAATAAATAAACCATCTGCCATACTCACTCATTGAGTAGTGCTTTTAGGTGCAGTTGCAGACTGCGTACAGCCCCATGAAGACTGTTTAGCTCTCCAGTCTCTCTTTTTTTCCTGCTTGTGCGTTCTCCACTGGATTGGTGTTGTGTTTCAAAGTAACGATAGAACTCATAGCTACGCTTCAGTTCTGTCAGGCAGGCAGCCTGGGTATGAGGTAGATCTTGGGCCACGTCACACCAAATGTAGTGTGGTAGCTGCTCTAGGTCAGTGATTGGGCCTTGGTATGCATTCTCAGGGGAGAGCAGTAGGGCTAGACGCCGAAAGAACTCTGAGCTCTGGCCTATCCAGAGCTGAAAGAGAACCTGTCAAGACAAAGAAACTGCTTTAAGGAAACCATTCATTACAAAATATTCCTTGTTATATAAGGCAAAGTGTACAACAGTAGATTAAAAAAATTATTTTAAAGACTGTCCTTAAACTGCCTTTTAGGACTAAGCATAATTATAGTAATACATACCAAGACACATTAACATAAAATATATTTTGAGCTTTAAACATATCAATATTCTGTGTACAGTTTCTAATTGTATGCCATGACTATTTATGAACAATAAACTTACTCTTGGTTTAAAAAAAAAAACATCATATCAATAGTAATCAAGATTCTAAAAGGATAAAAATATTACACATTTTGTAACCATTGCTTTAGTGTTGTAACTAATGGTAAGCAAATTGGAGTGTGTGAATACATTGACCAGCGACCTGTTTAATGGTGGGGCTTCACAATTTTTACCAGTACTTTTTTCTTTTTTTCTTCAGAATTGGATTTAGTGACCTTTATTATATGGCAGTTCTCTCAAACGACATATTTCATAATAGTTTAAATCGGGGTTTAGGGTTATGCATGCGGGGGTGGGGGGTGTTTAAGGTTAGGCATGGGGGGGGGGCTTCATGATAGTAGAATATCTGTAAATGTGCCAATATTCTACTAGCTGATATTTTGGGCACCCGGATTTCAGGGTGCCGTCTTTTCATGCACACACATGTACCATGTGTTGAGAATCTAGGTTCTATGGGACAAGAGGTTGAATGCACTTGGGGGGCAAGGTTAATATATTTCTTTTTAATTTCCATGTAGATGTTTTGTTTGTTTGAAATCAAAATCCAACATGTGACACACACTTCACATATGCATGCAGCAACGGATGGCTCCACTGAGATGAAGAGGGATTATTCATATGGCCGGAATCCTGCACGGTTGCAGTAGTGGTAGCTCACACTTTTGGCTGTATGCTGTGATAGGACACCCCTAATCATAGTAAATGTAGGCCTTACAGCTAGGATTCTCTGCCCACCTTCAAAGCGGGAAGGCTGAAGCCATCTGTTAGGTTGTGTTCCTCTTCCTCGGACACCTGCTCTTCACCTAATCCCAGGCCGAGGTCTTTCAAAGGAACAACGCAAATGTAGTTGGTCACATTGTCTATCTCAGAGTTTAAAGGATAAGTTTAGTGACAGTTAAGAAGAATAAAACTACTATAGAAATGGGTCATATGCATTATTTTACTTTCCTGATCAAACAATTACATTCCTGTGTAAGCAAACAAGATTACAGATATGATGCTGGTATCACAATTGAATTACATCATTTGATAAATTAATACTTGTAATATTAGCTTTAAATCTGTACAAAAATCAAACCAAGTGTAAAATCTTCTTTTGTACAGTTTCTTATGTGAGTATTAAGCCTTAATTCCAGCCAGATTCATTATTATTTGAGAACGATGGTAAGAGCTAAAACTTTTGTTAGGCTTCTGCTGTCTTTCCCCACTGGGGAAATCCATGTCTTTAAGGTAAACTTTGGAGGTCCCATTTAAGTGGGAAAAGGGTGGTAATAAAACTCTGACAGACAGAACTTTTTTTCATAATGTGGGGGAAAGGTTGTAACTATAGCTGTCTGTGGGGGAGATTTATCAACGCATTACTGACAGTTCTTTCGTCTTAATCTGTTATAACCAGTAGGGAGAACAGTTCTGCATGATAATAAGAACCTTCTTAAATCCTAGGTAATAGTGGCAATTTAGCATGAATTTCTAGAGCTGCACTACAGTTAAGAAAAGTGCAAATCCATCCCTAAACTGGCACAGATTAAGAAGTGCTTGATAGCAGTTCTATAAAATGTAGAACTGCAGGCTAGACATGATTGCAGAGTGCAGGCTAGACATGATTTGTGATGTGCTCCTCCCCCCTGCTGAATTCCTCCTCAGAGCCTGCTGCTATCAATACAGCAGGTGTGTTGGTTACCGCAGCAACTGCAATTCCCCTCTCACACTGCACTGTCTGACAGACCTTCCTAGCTCCTCCTATTTAAGAACAGTTTTAGAAGGAATTCTTAAGATGCCTGAGACAGTTCTGCATGGATTTCTAAAAACCTTCCAATATTTTGTCTTAAACGCTCTTGATAAATCTGGTGCTGTGCCCCTGTGGAAGAGATTGTATTCCAGGTAGGGATGCATACATTATGAGCAGCACATTGGCGTAGTGGTTAGCGCTCTCGCCTTGTAGCGATGGGTCCCCGGTTTGAATCCTAGCCAGGGCACTATCAGCAAGGAGTTTGTATGCTCTCCCCGTGTCTGTGTGGGTTTCCTCCGGGCACTCTGGTTTCCTCCTACATCCCAAAAACAATATGACTATGGTAGGGACTAGATTGTGAGCCCCTCTGAGGGACAGTTCGTGACAAGACAATATACTCTGTAAAGCGCTGTGTAATATGTCGGCACTATATAAATACTAAAATAAATAATAAAAAACTGAATCATAAAAAAAGGTTACAACTTTTCCAATCACAATTCAAGCACTATAATAAACCTTTTGACTGGAGTTGTCCTGCATCAGACTTCATAAAACCAACATACTTGTAAACATAACTTGAGTTTCAACATGTGGTTGCAGAAAATGCAGAATAGAATGATAGCTATTATTGGGTAAATTAGCTGGTAAACTGTATGTGCTTGTGAGACAGCTCAGCTCTCTTAGTCAGGTATGGTGTAAAACCAGAATTGACTTTTGCTCCTTTTCCACGCTGAGAAAGAATAATACATCTATTATTGTGGCACCTGGACAAGACAAGACACAGAACATTTATATTGCGCTTTACTTCTAGCGGACTCAAAATGCCAGAGTAGCAGCCCCTTATAGCGCTCTAGATTTAAACCCTGGTCACCTGTGCCAGAGGCAGAGCCCTTAACTAGTACCAGTAATACTTTTAAACAAATTAATTTTCCTCCTAAATCTCAGACCCAGATCAGGATGTAGAAGGATTGTACAGATCACATTTTGCTGTGAGGTGAGTGTGGGGTTGGCTTTAAGTATGGAGAAGAGTAGAGAACATTGGTGGACATAAGTGATCCAGCAGACCTAGACTGGATTTTCTCTCACCTGGGAGATGACAAAACTAGGTGGGGTAATTGAAGTTAATTTTCCCTTTTACTCCCTATTTTGAAGTAAGGACATTAGACAGTGAGTGATGTTCACTGTAATGCACTGAGAGAAACATCAGCCATGTATAAATGTATAATATAATAAATTCCTAGTGAATTAATGCATTCCAACTAATATCTCCACTTGCTAGCTTCTCGTTCACATCCTAAACTACTGGAATTCGATAGGAAATATTGAGGGGAAAACCCAAACTAAAAAACCAAAACAAACAAAAATAACTACAAAAAAAACAACAACTTTGAAGCCATAAACCACTTCCCCTCCCCCGGGACGAGTAACTACATCCTTGCAAACTGCCATAACTGCTTGCAGGGTTGTAGCTACTATGTCCCTTCCTGCCGCGTATTCCCGCACAGCTCCCATTCATTGATCTAAGTCCCCGTGTGACTGAACGCAGCCGTCCATGAGACAGCGCCTTAATTCACAAAGACCGTCCACGCATCACTTCCTCTTTGCGTATTAATACTACGCATAAGGAAGTCAGCCGCAAGGACATCTTGTGGCCAAATAGTAATACATCTAAACATTTTTTTTCAATAAAACACTTATTTAGCCCTTATTTTTACATTGTAAATTAACCCCTGACCTCCCACACTACCAAATAGTTACCCCCAAAAAACTTTGGGGGAGGGGGGGGAGAAAATAAATTTACAATAAAAAAAAAATATACATAAATAGTTACCTTAGAGAGTGAACTTTTTAATATGCGTGTCAAGAGGTTATATTACAATTACTTTATAAATGATGTGCTTAGGGTAAGTAGGGATGGAAGCAAAACTGAAAAAACTGCACCTTTATTTCCAAATAAAATATTGGCGCCATACATTGCATAGGGAAACATTTTAAACGTTGCAATAACCGAGACAAATGGGCAAACAAAATGTGTGGGTTTTATTTAAGGTAGGATGTATTATTTTAAAACTATAATGGCCGAAAACTGAGAAATGAATTTTTTACATTTTTTTCTTCTTTTTCCTGTCAAAAAACTTTTACAATAAAATATTTTTTTGTAAAAAGTACCCCCCAAAGAAAGCCTAATTGGTGGTGAAAAAAGAAGATATAGATTGTTTCGTTGTGATAAGTAGTAATAAAGTTATAGGCGAATTAATGGAAGGAGTGCTGACAGGTGAAAATTGCTCTGTTTTTTTTTTAAGGCGAAAAACTCGTGGAGGTGAAGTGGTTAATGAGTTTCTTGAAACACAGTACTGAACAATATGGTTACTATAAACAAAGTAACGTAACAATAAGGAATGATTTTCTATGTAGTGTATTATCTACTAAAGCAAGGGCATCATCTGAGCTTATTACTGGTTGAGCATCTGCTCTTCACAGAGTAGAAATGGTCTTTTTGGCCCCCAATCAGCTTTCAAAATGAAGAGATGGCACATGGAATCTGACCATTATAAAATTAAATATTAACCACATAAGCATAGCTATTTCTTGGTAACACTCTGGATTAATATTTGCATACCAGTAAATGTTTTAAAATTTTGCTGAGGCCTCTTTTTAGCACTGCACATTTTGAAATCAAGTTCTTCGTTATACTGAATCTTCAGCATGGAGCTTCTTGTAGTTTACTTGAAGCTGTAAAGACCATGCTCTAGGTCCAATTTACCAGTTAAATGCTGACTCTTAATTACCGGAAACAAGAATGAGAAATAGATACAGTGCCTACAGGAGGTATTCTAATCCACTGACATTTTGAAACGTTGCAGCCTCATGCTAAGATTGTTTTGATTTTCATTCTATCCTCACTAAAGCCCCTGTTCAGCCTCCCATTTTAATGTGTAGGAAATTTGCAATAATTCAGTTATAAATGAACATTTGTGGTTACCCACAATGCACTACTACTAAATATGCAAATTATCCCTTTTCGCCCTTGTTAAGCCAAGCAAGCATCCAGAACCGCTGGTATATAGCAAGCTTATAGCTTTAAGATTTACACAGCCATATCAAACCCACATGTAGACAGCCTGTTTCGGACTTTTGGTCCTCATCAGTACATGGCAGGGATTGATAAGGCTGTATGAAATAGGGCTTGGACGAGTACAACAGAGTAACCAAGCAGCTCAGGGTGACCCAAACTACTAGGAATGTGTAGGGGGATTCCTAGTAGTTTGGGTCACCCTGAGCTGCTTGGTTACTCTGTTGTACTCGTCCAAGCCCTATTTCATACAGCCTTATCAATCCCTGCCATGTACTGATGAGGACCAAAAGTCCGAAACAGGCTGTCTACATGTGGGTTTGATATGACTGTGTAAAACTTAAAGCTATAGGCTTGCTATATACCAGCGGTTCTGGATGTTTGCTTGGCTTAACAAGGGCGAAAAGGGATAATTTGCATATTTAGTAGTAGTGCATTGTGGGTAACCACAAATGTTCATTTATAACTGAATTATTGCAAATTTCCCTCTGTTTTAAGAAGGCAATTACACCAAGCCTTGCTTTTTTAGTAAGAGGGCTTTTTGGTCCCTTTTATCCCCCTACACATTCCTAGTAGTTTGGGTCACCCTGAGCTGCTTGGTTACTCTATTTTAATGTGTATGATGGTAAATTTGCATTCATTTGCAATGCATACAGATTTGTGTATTGCAGTACACTTTTTGTAATAAATGCATTTAAAACATTTCTAGACGCTGTTTTCTGTAGCTCATTTTCATGTGCAGACAACAGTGCAATTTTACTGACAAAAACAGCTGTCCAAACTACTCCCATTATCTCATCATCACCCACATGGGGAAGTCTGGGAGGAGGAAGCAGCCAGTCGCTTGTTGTGTGCAAAGATTACACGAACCAAGCCCACCTATTCTCTCTAAGTGTTTAGCTTTCCATAGCAAGTACTGCAGGACTACAGCAAAGCATGACAGTCTTACACCCTTCAGAAACACAAAGCCTTGCCGAGAAGTCCAGAGTTCTGTGGCGACACCCACCTGTGTTACTGTAGCCTGCCCCCAGCTCGACGGCTGCCTATCAAGCCGCGGCACCCAAACTGGGGACGGGCCACATCAATACAGGAGTGGGTGTCCACAAAGCTCCAGACTTCTTGGCAGGCCTTGGACGAATACTGCCATGGCATTTTTTTCAAACGGGCAAGGTTTAACAGTAATTCCCATTTCCCACGACCGGGTTAGTTATTCACCCGTTCAATCACCGAAGTTACATTCAGAAACTAGGAGGATGCCATTACTTACAAGAAGAAATACACTGAAAGTATTCTTTAAGACCCAGGAAGGCAGCACACTACAGGGGTCTCACATCTATAGCTATAATGCAGACTTTTATATTTGAAAATGCAGTCCCAAAAGTAATACTTCTAATTTACAATTTTAAACAACTTCAGTTTTGGGTTGAGTTGGGCTAAAACATAAGCCCTTAATAATACTGTACAGATCTATATATTTAAATGTATACCCAGTATCACATTACTTTAAGGAATCAATTGCAATACCAATAGTGGAAAGGATATTTCTTTAGCATGTAGAGTGTTGCAAGGCGGGAGACTCGGAAGTTGGTCCGGACGGTCCTGTAGACAGCTTTACGCAGGCCGAGGAGATGCTGGCTAGTGTGTTTTCCAACCTTATCATAAGGGCAAGCAGCACTGACCCTGTCAAGCAAACTTGAAAAGTAAAATGTGATACATCTGTACAGATGTCCCAAACCACTTACACTACACATTTTTACAACAAATATTATTCACTATACTACTAGCATTCACACCATTGCTATATATATATATATCTATATATATATATATATATATATATATATATATATCTAAGTAAGGTACTGGTGGTATTAAAACCAAGTATTATTCAATCCTCCTTTGCAATTTTGCCATAATCTTAAAGGACAATTGAAGGGGGCTGCAAGGTAACTGGTATTGTTTAAAAGAAAATTAATATGGCAGCCTCCATATTCTTCTCACTTCAGTTGTCCTTTAATGAACATTTTTAAAACAGGCATGAGTCCAGAACATGTCTAGACCACAATAGCAAAAACAGTTGTTTGTGAGACATGCTTGTTATTTATTATTTGGTACTGGGTATCGTCTGATGAGTAAGTATGAAAAGATTATTAACAGATCATTTTTGGGCTTTACCTATCAATGTGATCAATAGATTTTAAGATTCACAATGTAAAAGTGGATATACCGCTGTATATACTATTACAGAGAAAATTTGTATGCAGTACGATTATACCAGACTGATGTCTCATTCAGTTAACTTGATTTATTTAACACATCTTAGGCCTCTTGCACACTACATGCAATTTCAATTTACGTTCTTTAATCGATTTTAACATGCGATTCCGATTTTGGATCGTTACTGCATGTTGAGTTTTTTCTTTTGATAGCATCCATGGAAAAATTGGAATCACAAATTGGATTTGCAGTGTGCAGGGGGCCTCAATAAGGTTTACGTTTTCTGGAAAGGGGTTCAGGACCTCTGCTAATCTGTTTAACCATGTTTTGGCTACTTTCTGATGTACGTACATGGATCTTTGCCGCCCAGTGTTTTTGGCGCAGGATGAGCAGAATGACGGCTCACCCTGCTGCCGCTCTAATTCTGGGCAGTGTTAATTACTCTCGGAGGGAGAAGTATTTCGTAGACCGGCGATCACTGGCACCCAAATTACACTGCTGTGCGGCCATAGACATAACATTATGTCTATGGCGGTGCCCAGGTCAGGAACAGCGCGGGGAAGAGCGCATGCTGAAATGACGTGCTTGGTTCTGATGCAGCCCAGTCTTGCGCATCTGCCTCCTAAGAGTTTCCAAATCTGGGTTGTGTTGTGGATGAAGAAAGTCCAGCCTTATAAGCAGCCTGACAGACCGATTCCAATAGCTCGCTGGCAGTGACCGCAAGCATAAAAAAGCTTTACCTACTCTTAACGCAAACCTGAAGTGAGAAAACTCACTTCAGGTTTTATACTGACCTAAGTAGAGTGAAGGCTCTGGATACCATAGATCCTTCCTGATCCTTGGTCAATCCCATCATTCCTGCGCTGTCCTCAGTTGAAGTTATTTGACCTGCTAGGTGTTCAGTAATCCTTGGGCAGCCTTCAAAACTACTTGCTTCCAGATTATCTGTACTGTGCATGCAGGAGTCAGACATGCGCCTGCAAAGTAGTGCCTAAGTACTGAAGCACCTAGCAAGTCAAATAACTTCAATCAGGGATGACACATGAAAGACAGGACTGACCAAGGATTAGGAAGGCTCTATGGCTGAGGCTTCCCTATACATAGGCAAGTATCAAACTTGAAATTAGTTTCTTCACTTCAGCTTCCTTTTAATATGCACAGGATTTATACTGTAACGTCAAAGTGACTACAAAAACCACATTAAATCCCAACTAAACCCTAAACTGAGGGAAATGCTCTAAGAAATCATGTTTATTAGTGTCTATTATAATGACTACCTTTAGAAATGTGCCAAAATAATATGGCAGACTTCCTTCCCAAACCCTCAAAATAACCAGAGCCCCCTCCATAGTTAGGCAGTGTGTCCCCAAATCTCTGGACTCTTGCAAATAAAGACAGGATACTCACCTTCGGCATCACCACGTTATAGTCTTCAGCAGTGCAGCGAATCCCCCATGCTAGCCGTACTACAATGGAGTCCCAGGTGCTGTGGCCCTGCATCACCCAAGACTCATTACAGACAGCCTTGGTGTGCAAATGATCACTCTGCTGCGGTACCACTTTGCATTAAGATATCACAACTATTCTGTCCTATGCAATGATTGGGGCACCACTGTTGAGAATCAGGGACTATCCCAAAATCTCTGCCTCCAATGATGCACCTGGCAGCCAGCTTCTTTCAACACTTACCCTAATTAAGTACAGATGTGCAATGCACAAAATAACTATGTACATTGGTAACTAATGCAAATTTAAAACAGGAAGCTGAACTAGGGCTTAAGTTGAGTTTGAGATCCACATTCAGTAAAAACAACTTGTATGGTTTGGTATTACGAGCAGTGTATACTTAATATAAAACAGGAATGGACCCACTACTACCAACTACATGAACGCCAAAGGGAGTCAGGAATCCAGAGAACTCATTTGGACTGCAAAAGAAAGAGGGATTCCGCTACACCAATGGCTGGGTGAAAAAAAGGCTCTATTTATTGTAACATCAGTGGATACACAGTGTTAAAAAAGCTTTTTTAACACTGTGTATCCACTGATGTTACAATAAATAGAGCGGAATCCATCTTTCTTTTGCAGTGTATACTTAATACTAAATGAACTGTAAGCCTAAAAATGTCTACGAACTGCTAATCTACTGTGTCCCTACCCTCATTTCCCCCTGCTTTGGCAATGCCTGAATTAATCTTGGTCATGCCAATAAAGCTATATTTTGATTTGATTTGACAGTCGGCCAATGAGAGCAGCTCATTGGAAGCAGTGGACAAATTTTACAAACTTGTCTCGAGTCTCACTTCATAAACGATTAGACACAGGTTTACTTTAATGCCCTTAATAGCCATGTATACATCCATAACTGCTGCCCTATAACACACCTACATCATTCAGTTATAGAGAGCAATTTAATCCAACTTGCAAACTGTTTCAGGCTTTCATCAGTGCATGGTATGGATTTTTTTTTCAGATTTTGTAAGTGTAAGAGAGTGACAATACAGATATACCATAAAAGCATCAGGCAGACAGTGTAGAAA
The DNA here is from genome assembly GCF_040937935.1 of Hyperolius riggenbachi. Classification (NCBI taxonomy): domain Eukaryota; kingdom Metazoa; phylum Chordata; class Amphibia; order Anura; family Hyperoliidae; genus Hyperolius; species Hyperolius riggenbachi. The sequence continues at coordinate 319,060,300 of NC_090648.1, forward strand.
GTAGAAACTATGTAAATTTCTTATAATAAATGTTAAGGTTCATACACACCTGCCAACTATCTGTCCAACTATCTGCCAAACTTGTCTGCTAAGCCCCATACAACTTTTGTTGTGAAACAGGTTGAAACAACTAAAAAAAAGTGTTTTGCTATTGTTCAAACAGCTGATAAGACTGATAAGAAGTAAATCCAACAGTTGGATTGACTTATCAGTCTTATTAGCTTTTTGAACAATAGCAACAGACATTTAGTTGTTTCAACTTGTTTCACAACAAAAGCTGTTTGAGAATTGTGCTGCATAAAGGCTCATACACACGGATTTTTCCAAACGACTGGCCGTTTGGACGTCCAAACTATGGGTCATTTGAACGTCAAATCGGGCATGCCAAGCGGATCCATCAAAACCAGCGTTATCAGCTGAACAACCGACTGTATACACGCCCGATTTGACGTCCAAACGACCGGTCGTTTAGAAAAATCCGACATGTATATGTACCTTAAAAGACCGCTGTTGAGCGTGTGAATGGGGCTTAACAGACAAGTTTGGCAGATAGTTGGTCAGATAGTTTGTAGGTGTGTATGAACTTTAAGGGAGCAAATTGTATTTGTACAGTAAAATCCCAGAATGTCCTGATCTACAGTAAATAAACTCAACAATATGACTAAATCCATGTGCAAATACAGTCATGAGAAATACAGATTACACCTTCCTTCAATCCTACATTTTATTTGTATCAGAATAGGATATTAAAAAAAATAAAATCTGGTTCTTAGCAGGTATTAAAATTAGGCAATTACAACTTCAGCACGACATATTACACTAGGTCAATATTTATTTAATAAAGTAAGGTCAATAAATATTGGGACAATGACACAATTCTAACATTCTTGGCTCTATACACAACCACAATGCATTCGAAATGAACACAATGTGCTTTAACTGCAGACTGTCAGCTTTAATTTGAGGGTATTTACATCAAAATCAGGTGAACAGTGTAAGAATTACAACAGTTTGCATATGTGCCTCCCACTTCAGAAGGGACCAAAAGCAATGGGACAGAATCAAACTTTCACTTTTTAATACTTGGTTGCAAATCCTTTGCAGTCAATTACAGCCTAAAGTCTGCACCACATAGAAATCACCAGGCGCTGGGTTTCATCCCTGGTGATGCTCTGCCAGGCCTCTACTGCAACTGTCTTCAGTTCCTGCTTGTTCTTGGAACATTTTCCCTTCAGTTTTGTCTTCAGCAAAGGAAATGCATGTTCAATCGGATTCAAGTCAGGTGACTTGGCCATTGCATACCATTCCACTTCTTTCCCTTCAAAAACTATTTGGTTGCTTTTGTAGTATGCTTTGGGTTATTGTCCATCTGCACTGTGAATGAAGCACCGTCCAATGAATTCTGAAGCATTTGGCTGAATATGAGCAGGTAATATTGGCCAAAACACTTCTGAATTCATCCTGCTGCATTTGTCAGCAGTCACATCAATAAATACAAGAAAACCAATTCCATTGGCAGCCATACATGCCCATGCCATGACACTACCACCATTCTTCAGTGATGAGGTGGTATGCTTAGGGTCATAAGCAGTTCCTTTCCTTCTCCATACAGTCAACAATCAAGAGAAGACTTCACCAGATCGAATACAGAGGGTTCATCACAAGATGTATACCATTGGTGAGCCTCAAAAACAGGAAGGCCAGATTAGAGTTTGCCAAACAACATCCAAAAAGCCTTCACAGTTCTGGAACAACATCCTATGGACAGAGGAGACCAAGATCAACTTGTACCAGTGTGATGGGAAGAGAAGAGTATGGAGAAGGAAAGGAACTGCTCATGATCCTAAGCATACCACCTCATCACTGAAGAATGGGGGTGGTAGTGTCATGGCGCAGGCATGTATGGCGTGGCCAATGGAACTGGTTCTCTTGTATTTATTGATGCTGTGGCTGCTGACAAAAGCAGTAGGATGAATTCAGAAGTGTTTCGGGCAATATTATCTGCTCATATTCAGCCAAATGCCTTCAGAACTCATTGGACAGTGCTTCAGAGTGCAGATGGACAATAACCCAAAGCATATTGCAAAAGCAACCAAATAGTTTTTGAAGGGAAAGAAGTGGAATGGTATGCAATGGCCAAGTCACCTGACCTGAATCCGATTGAGCATGCATTTCCTTTGCTAAAGATAAAGCTGAAGGGAAAATGCCCCAAGAACAAGCAGGAACTGAAGACAGTTGCAGCAGAGGCCTGACAGAGTATCACCAGGGATGAAACCCAGCATCTGGTGAGGTCTATGCATTCCAGATGAAAAAGTGCAAGTTTGCTTTATGATTATTATTCTGTCCCATTACTTTTGGTCCCTTCACAAGTGGGAGGCACATATGCAAACTGTTGTAATTACTACACAGTTCACCTGATTTGGGTGTAAATATCCTCAAATTAAAGCTGACAGTCTGCAGTTAAAGAACATCGTGGTCGTTTCATTTCAGATCCATTGTGGTTGTGTACAGAGCCAAAAATGTTAGAATTGTGTCGATGTCCCAATAGTTATGGACCTGACTGTAATAATACTACGTCAATAGGCTGAAGTGGTGTGGTAAATAGTAAGTGGCAATAAGGGGATTAGTGCGCTGAAGCTATGAAAGGTCAGGTATGTAATGCCAAACATCCGTGCAGCTCCTTCAACCCAGGCTGTAAGACCCAATTGTAAAAAACAAAAACAAAAAAAACACACGCAGGAGGAGTTCTCCAATAGTTTGGTACTTTGAATATCGTAAAAAGTTAAAATGCACTTACAAGATGTGAAAAATTAAGTACAGCCTTACCACTTTCTCAGGAAGAGGGTTAGTGCAAATCAACTGATCATCAGCAAATGTGACCCCCTCTATAAAAGCAGACATTTTAGATGTTTGCTAGTCTGGAGGATTCAGGTGTGTTAAAGGGAACCTGAGCTAAGGCTTGGGTACAAAAAGATAATTACCTAAAGAGAAAGAAGCCTCAGGATCCTATTTTGGCTTCCCTCAGCATCCTCTGTCCTCCAACTTGCGAGCGCGGCCCCCCTCAACATCGGAGCCACGCACCCCCTTTAGCATCAGCGTGGCCGTGCAGTAGCCATGCAAGCATGGCTACGCATATGTAGTAGCATGGAGCTGCTCATGCATGAGTGGCTCCGGCTTACTGCGCATGTGCGGCTGGGCTGATGGCAGAGGAGGTGCGCAGTCCAAATAAATTGCCTACAATCTGTTGTCAGTAATCTTCCAGGGGGCCGAGCTCAGCAAACGGAGGACAGCAGAACACAGAGGGAAACTTCAATAGGATCCTGAGGCTTCCCTCTCTTTAGGTAATTATCTCTTTTTGTACCAAAGCTCAGCTCGGGTACACTTTAACACAATGCCAAGGAGAAAAGACATCAGCAATGACTTAGTAATGCAATTTTTGCTACTCATCAATCTAGAAAGGGTTATAAGGAAATTTACAAACAATTTAAAGGGAAGGTTCAGGGAAACCTTTAAAAAAATAAAAATCCATATCCACTTACCTGGGGCTTCCTTTAGCCCGTGGCAGGCAGGAGGTGCCCTCGCCGCCGCTCCAGAGGCTTCCGGTCGTCTTCGGTGGCCGACCCGACCTGGCCAGGCCGGGCTCTTCTGCGCTCCAAGGACGGGCTCTTCTGCGTCCCACGCTGGCGCGCTGACGTCATCGGACGTCCTCCGGGCTTTACTGCACAGGCGCAGAACTACTGCGCCTGCGCAGTACAGCCTGGAGGACGTCCGATGACGTCAGCGCGCCCGCGTGGGACGCAGAAGAGCCCGTCCTTGGAGCGCAGAAGAGCCCGACCTGGCAGCCGGCCTGGCCAGGTCGGGTCGGCCACCGAAGACGACCAGAAGCCTCTGGAGCGGCGGCGAGGGCACCTCCTGCCTGCCACGGGCTGGAGGAAGCCCCAGGTAAGTGGATATGGATTTTTATTTTTATAAAGGTTTCCCTGAACCTTCCCTTTAAGGTCCATCAGGGCATATTCAGTGGAACGTTGCGTTTTAATGTGACGTTCAAGTTGCAAGCAGTGTGTTACCACAACACAACATTTTCAACGCGACGATGACATCGCACTGTGAACGGCCCATAGGATTATCATTGCAGTGCGTTAAGCTCAGTTATAAGACTTTATAATGCAGCTCCGCAACGTGGCACTGTGAATGCGACCTCAATCTACAGCAAGAAAGATTATTTACAAGTTGTTATCTCCCAGCAAAATCACTCAAGGTCAGACTGTGCATTGCTCAGACTGCAAAAATCCAACTCCTTAAAGAGACTCTGAAGTCTCTCGAAAATCAGTTTTTTACTTTAAAAACCTCATTAACATTATTGCCCCTCTTAAAATGCCGCAGTACCGTGGCTGAAAATCCCCTCAATGACCCCAAACTCATGGGGGTACATCGCGGGCTCCTTCCGCATAGAGGCAGCGCAGCTCTGCCTTTATGAGCATCAATCAGGCTGGATCGCCGCCTCTCCCCCGCCCCTCTCAGTCCTCCTTCACTGAGAGGGTTGGGGGAAAAGCGGAGATACGCGCTGATTAAACGGCAGCAAAATCCACGACCAAGAAAGTTGTGGACTTTGCCTGCCGAGTAAGGGGTTAGTTTGGGGTGATTGAGGGGGTTTTCAGCCGCGGTTCTGCTGTGTTTTAAGAGGGGCAATAATGGTAATGAGGTTTTTAAAATATAAAACCTCATTTTCGGGAGACTTCAGAGTCTCTTTAAATATTAAAGTTAGTGACACTAAGGTCAGAAAACAAGCTAAGGCTTGGCCAAAATTGGGTCATGCAACAGGACAATAATCTCAAACATAACAACAAAGACCAGGGCTGAAAAAGAAAAGGTGATGTAGTGACCTAGTCAAAGTCAGACCTCCGCCTCTGCCAAGGACTTTAAGAGAGCTGTGCGTAAACACATGCCCACAAACCTCCATGAACGGGATCACAGTTGTAGAGAAGAGTGGGCCAAAAACAACTCTTCAATCATGTTAGAGTGAAAAAGTCATACAGGAAAAGATTACTGTTTACTACTACTAAAGGTGGCCTACAGGCTATTAAAATCATGAGGATTACAGTACACAGTTTTTTGCCCAATTATGGGTTTATATGAATTAAATAATGCCATTGTGGAATCTGCTGTATGCTGTATTTACACCAGAGATTAGATATAAATAAGTTTAGAACCTGCTAAGGACCACATGATGGGAAGAACTAAACCTATGAATTGTTAGAGGGTGCATTTTCTTTTACTCACGGCTGTAAATCAACACATTACTGACAGGGTTGGAATAACCCCAGAAGCTAATTTAAAGATGTAAATTTTGTTGATAAAAAAACGTTTTCCCAGGCTTCTTAAGAATACTCATTAGCTCCTAAATTGGATGGACTAAGCACTGAATTCTATAGTTATTTATCCACTCTTGTGTACTGGAATGGCTGAACAATTCCACTAACACATACACAAAGATCTGATAGAAATGAATTGAAAAACACTTACAGGGTGAATCCCCGAGAAATAACTTCAGTCTCCTGGATGAGGCGAAGGGATTTTCTCACTAGGTTGGTAAAGGCTCGGCTGTTTGCCACGGTCACCTCCAACTGGCCACAGTACTTTTTCAGTTTGATTTGTAGCCTGGCAGCGCTCCATGTTCTCAGCACTCGCAGGACGGAAAAAATGGCAAAGAAAAGAAGGCTGGGCCCCCAGATTAATAATGATGTAAAGTGCCAAGATTTCAGTGCGGCCAGAGCACTGAGGAAAGCGATCAACACAGACATCTCCCTGTACAAAAAATGGAAACACTCCATCAGGACTAAGATAACGATGAACTATCCACATTAGTAGATATGAACATAACATCTGCTTTTGTTTATCTTCTCTAGGGCCTGTTGCCACTATAATTTGAGTTTGCCATATAGATACCACAATGCATTTGATTCACATTCAAAGCGCAGTTGTGTGCATTTCTGTGCATTCATACTTGTGTTTGTATCTTTATGGAGGAGATTCCCACAAACTACTTGGAGATGCCACACGTGCATTTTTACACATTTGTATGTGTTTCTATAGACATAAAAAAGCAAATGCACCATGCAATACTTTTGTGTACTGTAAAACAAACAACCCCCCCACCTTTCCTTCACATAAAATGGGCCAATCAAATTCTACCTTGGCAGTAGGGATGATCAAAGAGATGCAAATTCTTTCGAGTTGATGCAAATTTATATGGAAATGTATGCAGTTTGAAAATGGACCAATCAGTTTAAACCAAGGCTTAAATTTATTGGTCCTTCTTCAAGCTGCATTTCTTTGCATAAACATTTGCATAAACTCGGAAGACTCTGCATCTCTTTGATTATCCCTACTTGACAGGATTTGACTGGACTATTTTCAAGCTCCATAAATGTGGATACAGAATATGCATGAACGTATATCAAGTCGGAATTATTTGCATTTTAGAGACTATGTCTAGTGGAAACACTAAATTGCGTCCTTTAAAGTTAAATTGCGAATTGCAAAATGCATGCATTTTCAAAAACGAGTATATGATAATAAGCCCCTAATAGGTTGAAAAACGGCTGTCAAACGGTTAAAGCTCACAGTCTTTCAACTTTTGCCATCTGTTCACCTCTTGGATCAAAATTAATGACTTTGTTCTGTTTGTGGACATTAAAAAATAGAGTTCATAATAAAGGAGAAAAGTTCAGAAGTAGCCATAGCTACAGTTTTTATTGATGGCTGTAACCATGTAAAAGTGCAGGATTAATTAGTGGAATGCCAGCCTGGTAATGACAGTTTAATATGCTTAGCCTGACAATATCAGATAGATAAAGCTTGGTGTCTAACGTCACTGTATATACAGTAAGCAGTTAAAATCAACTAAAGGCAGCAGCTGCAAAGAAGTGATTTCATTTTCTATACTGTACCAAATATTAGGTGTTGCTAGGGAGCGCAGGGTTGGAAGATGTCCTTTGTGTTGATTATGGGTCTGACCAGCAGACAGGATCCCGGGGTCAAGCAGCTCAATCAGCTCCACATCCTCCTGTATCAGGACTTCCTGCAGCAGAATCGCTCGCAGGCTATCAAGTCGGAACCCAATATCCTAACAGGGTGGAGGAAAGAAAAACAGATGGCTCTTAACCCTTTAATGCTGCTTAATCACCATATGGGCACAGGTGCATTCATCTCAGCTCTTTAGTAAAAAAAAAAAAAAGTAACAAAAACACAGTAAATCTAGTACACGTTAATAGCATGACAAAGAAAAACCGATGCTGTGCATCTCATATTTCCAAATTAACAGAATAAACATAAAATACAACATATTGCAATGCAGCAGTGAGGAATACACATGGAAGGAGGTGGGACTGCAAACAAAAGTTGTGCTTAAGGTGTCCCCAAAATGACACGTGACATGATGAGATAAACACAGGTATACATTGTACCAATTCTACTAAAAACTCATCTGTGTTTTTTCACTCAGTGGCATAGCAATAGAGGATGCAAAGGTTGTAACTGCACTGGGGCCCTTGGACCACAGAGGCCAACTAGAGGCCCTCTCTCAACCACAGCATTAGCTCTTCTATGGTCCCTCCTCTGGTTACACCTCTCATACTGTGGATGTCCTTGGCAGGTTTTTGGGCGCCAATTAATGGTCATGTAAAGAATGTTTGGGAGGCTCCATGTAAAACTTGCACTAGGGCCTATAGCTCCTTAGCCACTGATTTCATTGCAAGGGTTAATAAATCAATACTTGATCTGTGGGGTCCTAGAAGTTGAATCGCAGCTCTCTTGAAAAGTAATTAAAAGTCAACATTTTTATATGCGGCTGAACAAATACTTGATAAAAGGATAGTGCTGAAAAATTACACCTATTAATTTCTCTGCGTGGAGCTGGATGAACCAGATTTTACATCACACCTACTGCTGTTTACCTAAAATTCAAGAAAGTAGTCCGGCACACCACAGGCTAAAAGCAGTAGACTTGTATTGAAGCATTCAGGAACACACACTACCCGTTCTGAACGGAGCCCTTCTTCACACCCGTTTTTGTTCCTGAATGCTCCAATACAAGTCTACTGCTTAAAGGACAACTGATCTGAGTGGGATATGGAGGCTGGCGTATTTCTTTTTCTGTTAAACAATGCAAACTGCCTTCTTTCCCCTGATCCGCTGCCTCAAATTACGTTGAGCCATAGACCCTGAGCAAGCATGCAGATCAGAGGTTTCTGACTGAAGTCTGACTGGATTAGCTGCATTGCTCGTTTCAGGTTTGTGATTCAGCCACTAATGCAGCTAAAGAGATCATCAAGACTGCCAGGCAACTAGAATGGTTTAAAAGGAAATAAATATGGCAGCCTCCATAGCCCTCTCACTTCAGGTTTGTTTAAAGGGAATCAAGCATCTTTATTTTTTTCTGCAGTTTGTCCTGGCTTCTAATAGCTGTAGGAGCTGCCATTTTCCCACTCCCTTTCCTCTGCCCTTATTTATCCAGGTGAAGGTGTGAATGTAATCAAGTGTGACTGGCTTAACCTTTTGAAGTACATTGTCCTTCTGTTTGCTTATTGCTACTGCTAATTACTGCAATCCTTATCTGCCTGCTCTCTCCTCTTTCTGTGGACAGCAGGCCTTGGAACTAGGACAATAAAAGCTTGTAAAAACGTTTTAAATGTCAAAATAAGAAGTAGAATAGAATTCTTTTTTGTTTTCAGGTAAAGAACCACATTGTTAATATGCAATTATTAAGGTGCTACGGATATGCCATGGGTGCTAAAAATGGTGCTCGGTTCACTTTAAACTATCAGCAGGAAAGAAAGGTGGGTGTGGCCAGGTAATGGCCCTGTGTGAGAAGGCAAATCCCACTCTGCTAACATCTCTGTACTTTCTGCACACATCTCTGTCTCATGTGACTGACTTTTCCAAAAGGAATTTTCTGAAAATCAGCATCAAATATAAATACTCTATGAGTAATAGCATAGTGGCCTAGTCACCTTTATTAACAATGAAAAGTGTGGGAACTAGGGTTTAACTTCAGGGAAATGTCCCATCCCAATCAGATAATGTAAAATTGTATATAAGTTACATAAGCAAATAAACATATGCATATATGTAAACAGTAAGATGAAGCAGCTGTGGTCTCACAGTGATCAGCATGGAGTGTAGGTGGGCTTCTGGCTAGAGACATGTCCACCAGCCAAGAATGCAAGTTCTGTTTACTTACACATACTAAAACAGTATCAGCCAAGGCCAAGAGGCAGAGCAAAGCTTAGGAATTTACATCTAGAGCAACAGTAGTCACAGTCATTTGCATCCCACAGAACTAAGCCACCAACTTTAGCCTGAAGTCTAGCAATTCATTATGCCAAGGATAACCAGACATCCTACTGAACGATGCAACTTGCCTCACAAGGCTTCTGAATGGTGGCATTCATTTAACTCCAAGATTTAAATGTTGGAACGCTTTAGGTTATGAAAAACAGATTACAGTTCAGTCTGCCCGGTATGACACAGTTAAAGGGCCACTATCACCAAAAAAAGTAGGCAGTTAAATTCTGACAGAACCCACAGGTTTTGGGCTAGTCCATCTCCTCATGGGGGATTCTCAGGGGATTTCTTTGTTTTCAACAGCATTTCCTGAACAACAGTTTAACTGCCAAAATAGTAAGATACAAGCTAGCATCCCTACTCACTTGCACACTATTTTGTCAGTTAGACTTTGCAACTGCTGTTCTGAAAATGCTGTTGAAAACAAAGAAATCTCTGAAAATCCCCCATGAGGATATGGACTGGCCCAAAACCTGTCGGTTCTGTCATCATTTAACTGTCTACTTTTTTTCACGATAGTGATCCTTTAATGCTAATGCCCACTTATTTTTTCATCTTACTGCAATTATTTAATATAGTCACTGAACAATATAATCAAACTATTAAGAAATGCATCACAAGAAACTAAACTCTCAAATAATCCATTTTTTATGTTTATGAAGATCTATGGGGCTGTGTATATGGACCCATGGCATGAACAAACAGAGATGTATTTATATTGTGGTTATACCGCAGTCATAATGTGGTTGCAATAAAATCATGTTTTCCAAACAGGAAAATTGGCACATGCTGCATTTGGAAAACCACAAACTGTTTTAACCAAGGCTGCTGTTGGCCTACACAATCGATAACAATGGGAGTGTGATGACACAAGTAGAAAGTGATATTTTCAGCGTGGCTCCACCGCCTGCGTCCCTTCCCTCCCCACCTCCGCTTCTGAATGGAGGAAGCTTACGGAGGCGGGTAGGGAAGGGAAACAGGTGCGGAGTCGTGCTATACAGGAGGCGGGGGAGCGGCCAGGAATGACACGCAGAGGTAAATAACAGGCTGGCGATAATCTGCTTGTCGCTAGCCTGTCGCTTTTTTTAAGGGGGGGGGGGGATGGCAGGAGGCATAATAGAAGAACCGAGAGGCAGGTCACTGTACACAAAACATGCCTCTGTGTCCTAATATGATTTGACAAACATGCCTTGGGTTCTCTTTAACTAAGAATTTGGATACCATCTAAAATAAATAACAAGTTTCTAATTCTGTTTTGTACAACTACAGTGTTCACATCTGCGTGCTTCACCGAGTCAGAGTGCGAAGACACATTGCTGCTTTAATGCTCACACAGCGCACGCATGGCAGACACTTATTTTTTTTTATTCACATAAAAAAAAAAAAAAAAAAAAAAAAAGAACAGTGCTCCCCCACTCAAGTCCTTCTCAGGGAATATAAATCTCCTGAGTGTGGGGCCCCATCCTAAGCAATAGAGATCCACATGATCCAAAACATGTACCTTACAGCCCCCCCCCCCCCCTGTGAAGTACCTCTACCTATTATCAGGACATGGGGCTTGTCTCCACCTCCATGCACCCCTGAAAAGCATGTGGGGTCAATTCTCTGAGGGGGGGGGGGGGGGGGATTTAGGATTAGTGCAGTATACATAGGTTAATTTCATCATGTCACTTAAAGGAATACTTAAGTCACTAAAAAAAATGACTTTTACTCACCTGGGGCTCCCCTCAGCCCCCTGCAGCTGAACGGTGCCCTCGCCGTGTCCCTCCGATGCGCCTGGTCTCGCCGGCGGCCACTTCCGGTTTGGCCGTCACCGGCCGACAGGCTGTGAACGCGGCTGATTATCCGCGTCACCGGACGCAATAGCGCCCTCTATAATGCTATTGCGTCCGGGGACGCGGATAATCAGCCGCGTTCACAGCCTGTCGGCCGGTGACGGCCAAACCGGAAGTGGCCGCCGGCGAGACCAGGCGCATCGGAGGGACACGGCGAGGGCACCGTTCAGCTGCAGGGGGCTGAGGGGAGCCCCATGTGAGTAAAAGTCATTTTTTTTTTAGTGACTTAAGTATTCCTTTAAGGTACCTTTACAGACTGCTAAACATTATCCTCTAATATTCAATGCCGATTGCAGACTTTTTGTCACCCTTCCAAATCACCAGGTCAATGCTGTATACTGACGATAACTTCCTTTGCAGCAAGTTAACAGCTTTGCCCAAGTCCACATTTGGTGAATGGCATCACCAATACAAATGCTGAGCTCCCCCTTCAAAAATTGGGGTTAGGGGTTTTCAGATAAAACAGATGTGTCCCCCACCCTTCCCGGCCAGGGCAGACAATAGGTGGAGCCTTCAGTGATAGTGTGCAGGCTTATCAGAACAGTGTGACAGGGAGGGGATATCACTGCCAATGGTAAGTAACTCACCAACAGATGCACTCTTTCATCTTTTTTCTTTTCCGAAACAAAAGGGTTCCAACTTTGTAAAATAGAAAGTGCTCTCCTGTATATGCCTGGCTGAAAATAGGAACAAATATATTATTCATCTTATGTTGTAAAAGCAACTGATAAAATGTAGCTTACCATGGAATTTAACATACTGTATAGGCTACCCCTTCATGCAGGGAAGCTCACCGGATGAAATCTGAATGAGTTTCATTCACATTTCATCCAGGTAATTAAAGCACCTGAGCGGCAGTGCGAGAGGGATAAACTTACCCAGCAGGCATCTTCTTTAACCCATCCCACGGCGCGTAGGGTAGCAGTGCAGGAGAAGTTGGTAAGGACAGGAGGAGACAGAACACCCGTGGTTCTTACCATGGTGGACCTCTATCCTCATCTTTTTTCCAGAAGTGCGACCTAAGCCAGGTCCGAAAGGACCACCCCGAGTGGAGACGGGTTTAAGATCTCCATCTGCTTCCTGTGGTCGGTTGCTCCCCTGCAACCCCCCCTTTATGAGTGGTGCTTCTACTATTTCTAATACACTTTTTACTCAACATACCACACTATTGGGCTCCTGATTTTTTGTCTCTGGGGTCTTTTCCCACAAGGTGCCAAGACACCTCCACTACACTGAGTATAATCACAGAGTAACAACACTTTTTCGGCATATGCAAGCAAAATTAGTCCACATGATGTCACTATTACAGACTCCCACTTCAGTCATTCCCACCTCTGCAGCAGGGTTGGCCAGTCCTCGACATCCATTCTCTGACAGGCGCTCCTCTTGTGACACTACTGGACATATTTCAAAATCTGTGTGGCCCAAATCTTGTAGATACTGGTACAGTGGTGAATTCTGGAATACAAAAGTCACAGAGTAGGTTTATACATTGCATGCATGTGTGGTGTAAAGTGACCAGCAGAAGAGAATAGATAGAATAGCAAACAGTCTCGAAACGTCAATAAAAATCTCAACATTACTTATTAGAACTACAAAACAGGGCTGATGCACACCTAGAGCGCTTTTTCGTGCCTTTCAATGCGCTAGCCCTTTGAAAGACGCTTGGCTAGTGTATTTGTATGGGATGGATTACACCAGAGCAATGTGATTTTCTCCCAAACGCTAACGTGGGTCCTGCAGCATTTAAGTATAGGAAAGTGGAAAATCGCTCTAAAAAGCTCTAGAATAGAGCAATTTTCTAATCGTTTGTTTTTACAAAAGCCGTGCACTTCTAGCTTTACTGTACAAAAAAATAAAAATTTGCTACACCAAAATGCTCCAAAAATCGCTAGGCACAGCTAGAAAATCGCTAGGAACATGCCTAGAATTGATTAGAAATATCAGTTCTAAAAACGCTGAGCATTTGCGATTATGCTAGCGCTTTTAGGTGAGCACCAGCCCACACTCTGGTTTCCTTTCATTTCAGATGTAGAAAATGAGAGCATTTTAATTGTCCTCTGGTACCACATATGAAGCAATGCTCAATTTGAATTTATGATTAAAATGAAATGCACAAAGAATATTAGTGTATTTTTAAACAATCCGTGACCTTTCCTGGAAGAGTACCCATATGGCTGCCTTTTCCCCATTTGTCATAAAAACTCAGACATTATTTAATCGTTGGCTTCTCTGGTATTCAGGAATAAGAAACCTTGCTTCTGCCAAGTAAGGTGGATGTCCGCATGTTACATACCAGGGACTATAAATCTACTGTATATTATCACCACTTGCCTTCACCCTCCATGAGAAAAATCCTTTATTAAAAGTGTAATATATAACATAATTCTATAGCATCAAATGTCAGCCAGGCACCAGATCACCAGAGAATTAATCCACTCGAGACTAAAAAAAAAAATATTTTTCACAGGGTTAACGGCATACTTGGAATTTCTGACATAGGAAAACGTAGGGAATTTAAAAGTGAACCCAAGGTGAAAATAAACTGATGAGCTAAATAATTGTATTGACTCTCCTACTCCTAAAAATTACCTTTTTTTTTTTTTTAGATACCCCATGGTTTTATTTATACATTTATACAGTCTATTAAGTATCTCAGAGTTAAAATACATGAACTACTGACCTTGTTCTGTCCCTCCCCTGTCTATAAAAATTGTATTCTGCCAGGAAATATTTTATAGCTGTAATCTGCTTATCAGTGAAGTTTACTATATTCCCTACCAGGTACTGACAAGACAGAGGCTAGCACTTCCATGCCTGCCTTCAGGCAGCAAAATAAATTGACGAACAGCCTGCTTATTAGTAAGTTTTGCACTGTACATACACATTTATCTTATTTCACATGTCACCTCGGGTACACCTTAAGCAAGCAGGGGCACACTGAGTTTAAGACAGGATTGGAAGGGGGGGGGGGGGGGGGTCAGAGAAGTTCGGCAGTTCACAGAGGTACTGGCAGAGAGTGGCTATTTAGAGTACCTGTTATCTTTAAAGAATAACAAAAATTGCTTATATTTTACAATATGCATTTATGAATCATTTAGTCAATATTTGCCCCTTCCTTGTAAAATCTTTCCTCTCTCAGATTTACATTCTGAAATGTATCACAGGTGGTTACATCTTTATTGCTGGCAGGTGCAGCTCTGTGGAAAAAATACTTGGTCTCCCAGAATGCTCTGGGAAGAGAATTCAGCATACTAAGTAGCCTAGGCTATGATATCACTGAAGGGTCAGAGGTATATTCCAATATACAGCAATACATACATGGACGTGTTTCTGAAGCTGAAACCAGGATAATTAACAAGAAGCTAAAACTCCATTGTATGGCTTGCGGGCTCTTTTTCTTAGGGCTCTTTTCCACTATGAAATGCGATCGCGATTGCAATCGCGTTTCAATTTCCACCATGCGATTGCGATTGAGCTACTATACTCATAGTACAGCTCAATCGCATACAAAACGCGGGAAAGAACGACGATTGCGCTTTGACCAAAATCGCATCGCAATCGGATCGCACTAATGGAAATTGCTGCTGCAGTTTCCATTAGTTTCATGTACCTTGCGATTAGAATCAAATCGCAAATCGCAGGCTAGTGGAAAAAGGCCCTTAATGTTTTCTACATCTTTGTATACAAGTCTAATAAAGAAGAATGTTATATATCTAATATATGCTGGTGCTTAAAGCGGAACTGTAGATAGAAAATAAATACATTGTTTCACTTACCTGGGGCTTCCCCAAGCCCCCAGCAGCTGTCCTGTCCCGCGCCGGTCCTGCCCGAGCCTCCGTTCTCCTGCCGCCACTCCGTCCCGTACCTCGACTTGTAAGTCGAGGCCAGCGCAGCCCTGCCAAGCGTATCCTTTCTTCGCGTTGCCCTCTGCAATAGCGGGGAACGCGAATAAAGGATACGCGTGGTCAGAGCCGCGCAGGCGCAGTGGCCCGGAGGCGAAACCGAAAGTAGCTGGCGGCGGGAGAACGGAGGCTCGTCGAGAAGCAGCGCGGGACAGGACGGCTGCTGGGGGCTTGGGGAAGCCCCAGGTAAGTGAAACAATGTGTTTATTTTCTATCTACAGTTCCGCTTTAAATCACTAAACACCACTAAGCACAAAGCATACTTTTTATCCCTATAACCAAAAAGTTGGCGGAGACAAACACATATTTCACTGGGAAATGTACACTGCAGCCATTTTTACACTGTGAATGGCAGGGTTCTCAAACTTTGCACAGTTGGTCACTTGGCGACTAGGATTAATATTCAGTAAAGTGAGTGGAGACCACAAAAGCCAATCAAAATTCACCTATTGATTTTCAAGGGGAATATTTAACCACTTAAAGGACTTACGAGGCCAGATTTGCAAAAAAAACATAAAAAAAAAGTTAGATACCTGTGCGTGTTTGCAAGGCACGGAGGACGCCGTCCGCGCCCTCCGTGCCGTTCCGCCTGGTCCCCGCTGCTTAATATGCCCCCGAACGGTCCCCGACCGCGCGGCCCGGGTCGTGCTCCCCAGCCTGTACCAAGATGGCCGCCGGAGCTGGCCGCGGCTGCGCAGTCCGCATAGCCGCGAGTGCGGCTGTGCAGCTCTAAGGCCAACCCCCCGATCCACGTAACAGTAGCGTGGATCGGGGAGGTGGCCTTAGAGCTGCGCAGCCGCACTCGCGGCTATGCGGACTGCGCAGCCGCGGCCAGCACCGGCCGCCATCTTTGTGAAGGCTAGAGAGCCCGACCCGGGCCGTGCGGTCGGGGGTCGTTCGGGGGCATATTAAGCAGCGGGGACCAGGCGGAACGGCACGGAGGGCGCGGACGGCGTCCTCCGTGCCTTGCAAACACGCACAGGTATCTAACTTTTTTTATGTTTTTTTTGCAAATCTGGCCTCGTAAGTCCTTTAAGCCTATCTGGACAAACATTCTCGTTCAGATAGGCTGCGCTTGCTCCCGACGGCCGTTAGCCCAGCGATCAATGAATGGGATTATAAGCTCCCATTCATTGATCGAAGTCCCCCACAGAAAAACAGACAGCCTCTTATCAGAGGCTACGGTTTTTCTGAGTTAAAAAAAGTTTTCCGTCCTCATTCATGTTCCTGGAAGCGTGATCGTTCGCTTCCAGGACTTTCTGACTGTGGCCATCTTGTGGCCAAATAGTAAAACTACACCCACATCAATTTTTTATTAAACAAATACATTATTTTACATTTAAAATTAGCCATTTACCTCCCATATCAAAAATTACCCAAATAAATTTTTAAATAAAAAAAAAAAATTAAATAAAACAAATAGTTACCCAAGGGTCTGAACTTTTTAAATATGCATGTCAAAGGAGTATAGTAATTATAAGGTTTTAAATTATAGGCTTGTAAATAGTGATGGACGCAAATTGAAAAAATGCACCTTTATGTCCAAATAAAATATCGGCGCCATACATTGTGATAGGGACATAATTTAAATGGTGTAATAAGCAGGACAAACGGGCAAATAAAATACATGGGTTTTAATTACGGTAGCATGTATTAATTTCAAACTATATATGATAAAACGCGGAAAGGCCGCCGCGTGTACTGACAGCAAGGCTGCTGATTCCGCGTCCAGCGCGGCGGTTTGCACGCAGCAGCGTGCGTCTGGTGTGGCTGGGTCTGTTAGTTCACACAGATTGAGGAATACGCCCGCGCACACTGAGAGGCAGAACCTTTATGACAACCAAGGAGGGATCAGCTGACCAGGTTGGTCAGCTGACCTCAGAGCAAGTGACTATTGGTTGATCGTTGATGGGTGGCGCCGGAGAGCGCCGCTCTATATATAGTTACTGCTGGTCAGTCTCAGGTTGTCTGCCGTTGCGAACACTTACGTGGAAGCACTCAGACCTTAGTCAGATCCTACAGTGTGTTAGAACCAGGAGGACCTGGGAATTCACACTGAGCCAGATTACTTGTGTTATTCTGTTATACTTCAGACTAGTTCCAGGGTGTCGAGACCACGGACCTCACACCCAAGACTAGGCATTGTTTTTGATATCTGTTATGACCTATTGCATTTCTGACTATCCCTCTGCTTTCTGATTCGGTACCTACGCATATCTGATTATCTGTTGCCAACCCTGCCTGCGGATACCGAATCAGTCTTCTGTCTCTGTACCTTGTCTGTCCGTGTGTTGCCGACCCGGCTTGCCCGACCTTGAGAGCTATCTCTCTCCATTAGAGATAGTCTCAAGACCTGCTAGTGACATCCACCTATCAGGTGTCACTCACTCACAGGTCCTTCCTACTTTCGGCCTGGGGCTCCACCTCTTCTGAGGTCCCAGGCTGTTGGAAGGTTTTTGCACTTCTCAGAGAGCGGTATTGCCCATACTGCCAAAGACCACCTGCTCCTCGGGTGGTCTAACTCAAAGTCATTACTGTTGCACCAAACACTCACACTTTATAGGTGTCCAGAGGTTAGTTATACTTGGATTATCGGTGATTCTGCAGATCATCAATAATCAGGTATATATCTGTATGCTTGGTGATACTGCAGATCACCAATAATCAGATTCTCTCTGTGTGCTGACACCGATCGTTACACTATAGTGCCAAAAACTGAGAAATAGTGATTTTTTCCCATTTCTTTCTTAACCTTCCTGGCGGTAAGCCCGAGCTGAGCTCGGGGTAAGCCGCCGGAAGGCACTGCTCAGGCCCCGCTGGGCCGATTTGCATAATTTTTTTTTTGCTGCACGCAGCTAGCACTTTGCTAGCTGCGTGCAGTGCCCGATCGCCGCCGCTACCCGCCGATTCGCCGCTATCCGTCGCGCCGCAGCCGCCCCCCCCCCCCCCAGACCCCGTGCGCTGCCTGGCCAATCAGTGCCAGGCAGCTCTATGGGGTGGATCGGAATCCCCTTTGACGTCACGACGTCGATGACGTCGATGACGTCATCCCGCCCCGTCGCCATGGCGACGGGGGAAGCCCTCCGGGAGATCCCGTTCTTTGAACGGGATCTCCGGATCTCCGATCGCCGGCGGCGATCGGAGGGGCTGGGGGGATGCCGCTGAGCAGCGGCTATCATGTAGCGAGACTTTGTCTCGCTACATGAAAAAAAAAAAAAAATTTAAAAAAAAAGATTTGCTGCCCCCTGGCGATTTTTTGGCAAACCGCCAGGAGGGTTAATATTCCTGTTAAAATTGATTTAGAATAAAATAATTCTTAACAAAATGTACCACCCAAAGAAAGCCTAACTGGTGGTGGAAAAATCAAGAGATGGATCAATTCATTGTGATGAGTAGTGATAAAGGGATTGGCAAATGAATCGGAGGTGAAAGTTATGCAGGAGAACAGAGGCGCCAAAAGGTTAAAAGGAAGCTAAATGAGCTTAAAAAAACAAATTCTTGGTAAATAGAGGAGGTAGTGGTGGACTTACCTCCTCCAAGTAGACACACAACGACTGTAGTAAAGACAGTCAATATATTTTATTTATGAACTCCAAATATGCAACGCGTTTCACAGGTTTGATCCCGCTTCATCAGGCAATAACAACGGAGCAATAGCATATGTGGTCAGTAGAAGAGCCAGACACCTCTGTGAAAGTTGCTCATATGCAAAAAATCAACAACCCTGTGGGCTGAAGTAGTTAATTGCTGCCATTTTTGCACTGTTAATGGCAACAGCCTCAAATCTGGTACAGTTGGTCATTGGGTGACTGGGGTTCAAATTCAGAAAAGGGGGTGGCGCCACAAACAGCCAATCAATCAGATTTGTTTCATTTCAATGCAAATTATTAATGCCAAAGACCGCAAAGCTCACAAACTAGATAATTGAGTAAATGAGTAATTGTGTGTTAGGGTTAGAAAAAGTTGGTGGAGCCAACACCAGCCAAATACATACCCGGGAAACGCCGGGCCATCAGCTAGAATACTAATACTAGTTGTAGCTAAATTTTTACAGCTTAGGAATGGGTCAACTGAACCTGCAAAACATTATCATAAATCAATTTAAAATACTTGTATGTCGCTGACCAACCCTAATATTAAAGAACATAACTATCACAGTAATAAACGATGTGCTGCAGCATGTGATCAACCAGGACATCAGGCAGAGACGAATGACTAAAAGCTTTGTACACATGCTAAGATAAAATTTGGCTGAGAACGACCACCTCTGCTGATAATCTAGTGTGTGTACAGTAGCCCCACACCCGTGTGTCAGTGAGCAAACGACTCGGTCGAGCGCTGGCCGAAGATACTCCTGCACTGTTGTCTGAGAGATAAGAGTCCCAATCCCTGCTGTAAACCTACCCTTCCATTCCTACCTCATGCAAAAAAGAAATTTAAAATCACAAAACACTGGTCCACATGACAGCCCTGGGGCCCCCGGGCTGTCATGTGGACCAGTGTTTGTGATTTTAAATTTCTTTTTTGCAGCTTCTAGGATGCGGTTGACAGGTGAGTGGTTAGGGAGGGGACCGTGTGGGAGATGTGCCTACACGGGGCGTCCCTGTAAACTATGCAATTCACGATTGCGTCCAACCGAAGCCTCCCACCTGAATGCTAATTTATGTAATTCCTGCTAGATTTGGTACAGCAGGCAAAGGGTGTATGACTGTACACCTGATTGGCTGACTGGCGTCTGCTTACCAGATAGAGGCAGGATATTGCTCTAGCTGGAAGTTAGCAATTGTGTTTGTTGCAGTTGACATTCAGTTTAGAGGTGGTGGGGTGAGTTCCCTGGAGGTGAGAGGTCCAGGGCTTGCCCACACTTCCCTCTAGGTGTCGCATGGTGGTCTGGGGGCCCCAGCGAGTGAGAGAGACCTGGGGCCCCTGGGCTGTCATGTGGACCAGTGTTTGTGATTTCTCATGCTGTCTCACAAAGACACAAAGATAAACAATAAGCTCACCTTCAGCTGCAACAATTGTACTGCAAAAAAGTGATGCAGACTCACCACTCTTTACCACCTTTTACCAGCTGCTAGCTGGGCTCTGCAATTAATAACACAGCACCAATAACACCACTCTGTGAGATTCAGGCACATTTTCTATTTTTTAGTATTGATTATGGCTGCTTTTGCCTGTACCTCATCATGGGCTTCAGACAATATCTCAAAGGACAACTGTAGTGAGAAGAATATGGAGGCTGCCATATGTATTTCCTTTTAACCACTTGAGGTCCATGAGCTTAAACCCACCTAAAGACCAGGGCATTTTTTACAAAATGGGCCACTGCAGCTTTAAGGCCTAGCTGCAGGGCCACATAACTCAGCACACAAGTGATTCCTGCCCCCCCCCCCCCCCTCCTTTGTCGGATCGCTCCCCCAATGTTTATTTTTTTTATACAAATATTTTATTTTTCAATAAATGTCCCTGTTTTTTCTTATTTTTCTTATTCCCTCCTCCCTCCCCCCCCCTCCCCCCAGCCAGCCAATCAGCGTGATCGGCTGTCATAGGCTTCAGCCTATGACAGCTGATCACTGTCAGGTCTCCCAGGGGGACAACCGTTCACACGGCTGTCCCCAGTACAGCGCTGCTATAGATCGCAGCGCTGTACGGCTATAAAAGAATGCGGTTTCGCCATCTAACAGTCTCCTAGCTCTGTCATTCATGCTGAGATGAGCGCGCAATCTCCTGCAAATCCCCGCCCCAGGACTTGACGCCAATTGGCGTTAGGCGGTTCTGGAGCTGCCGCCTTCATCACGCCCATTGGTGTTAGGCGGTCTTTAGGTAGTTAAACAATACCAGTTGCCTGGCAGCCAGGCTGATTTTAACGGCTGCAGTAGCACCCAAATCACACCAGAAACAAGCATGCAGCTAATCTTGTCAGATCTGACAGGAATGTCAGGATCAGCAGGATATCCAGGCAACTGGTATAGCTTAAAAGGAAATAATTATGGCAGCTTCCGTATCCCTTTAGTTACAGTTGTCCTTTTGTAAGTAGGGCTAGCACTATATCAGAATCAGAATCAATTATTTTGCCAAGTACAAATGGGGGGGTTGTCCCCGGAATTGGTTTTGGCTCATACAGGTTCTGGAAGGATGGGGGTATACTGTCCGAAAGTCAAGAGCCGAGGCTGCCATACTACGGTGCCACCAGTCGCATTCAGCAATCATCTGTCATTCCTAAGGAGACATGGGGAGGGGGACAGAGGGAGGCGGTGATGGCTGACGCTGCTGAGGATCCCGATTGCTGGCATCTGGCAGTGCTGGCCAAGGTGTTCCAGTTCAGAAAGTGCAGTAATGTACATTTCTGTGGTGGGTCCCGACTCCTGGGCAGCTTTTAGCAGGGCTGGTCAAGATAATCTGGCTGTCACAGAAGCATCTGGCTGCGGTGGCCCTTACTTCCAGTTTAGTAGCTGGCATCATAGAGGGGCTAACCCAGAGGTGTCCCTGCTGCAGTGGAGCAGCAGCAGATGGATGGAGCCGGCATTCAGCAAGGCCAAAGGATTCCCAAACAGCGTGGTGTCTTCCTACCTCAGTGGAGCCCTGGGTAGCAGCGGTGGACTCCACATGGCCTGTACAGTGGGTTGCAAAAGTATTCGGCCCCCTTGAAGTTTTCCACATTTTGTCACATTACTGCCACAAACATGCATCAATTTTATTGGAATTCCACGTGAAAGACCAATACAAAGTGGTGTACACATGAGAAGTGGATCAAAAATCATACATCATTCCAATTTTTTTTACAAATAAATAACTGCAAAGTGGGGTGTGCATAATTATTCAGCCCCCTGAGTCAATACTTTGTAGAACCACCTTTTGCTGCAATTACAGCTGCCAGTCTTTTAGGGTATGTCTCTACCAGCTTTGCACATCTAGATACTAAAATCCTTGCCCATTCTTCTTTGCAAAACAGCTCCAGCTCAGTCAGAATAGATGGACAGCGTTTGTGAACAGCAGTTTTCAGATCTTGCCACAGATTCTCGATTGGATTTAGATCCTGACTTTGACTGGGCCATTCTAACACAGATATGTTTTGTTTTAAACCATTCTATTGTTGCCCTGGCTTTATGTTTAGGGTCATTGTCCTCCTGGAAGGTGAACCTCTGCCCCAGTCAAGTCTTTTGCAGTCTCCAAGAGGTTTTCTTCCAAGTTTGCCCTGTATTTGGCTCCATCCATCTTCCCATCAACTCTGACCAGCTTCCCTGTCCCTGCTGAAGAGATGCACCCCCCGAGCATGATGCTGCCACCACCATATTTGACAGTGGGGATGGTGTGTTCAGAGTGATGTGCAGTGTTAGTTTTCCGCCACACATAGCGTTTTGCATTTTGGCCAAAAAGTTACATTTTGGTCTCATCTGACCAGAGCACCTTCTTCCAGCAGTGGCTGGATAGTGTAATGGTTAAGGGCTCTGCCTCTGACACAGGAGACCTGGGTTCGAATCTCGGCTCTGCCTGTTCAGCAAGCCTGATCCTATTCAGTAGGAGATCTTGGGCAAGTCTCCCTAACATTGCTACTGCCTATAGAGCGCGTCCTAGTGGCTGCAGCTCTGGCGCTTTGAGTCCGCCAGGAGAAAAGCGCGATATAAATGTTCTGTATTTGTCTGTGTTTGTGCTCTGTGCCCCACATGGCTTGTAGCAAACTTCAAACGGGACTTCTTATGCTTTCTGTTAATGCCTTTCTTCTTGCCACTCTTCCATGAAGGCCAACTTTGTCAGGGGCACCGCGAGGCACCAAGCAGACCAAGCGGCCGATTGGGGCCTCAAGGTCTTAGGGGCCTTGGCGCCGGCGACTCCGTGACGTCGGCGTGACGTTACTGTTTTCCCACAGCCCCGCGGGGCTGGCAGAGCAGAGCAGGGCTACGGGAAGATGGCTGCCGCCGAAGCCCTGCTCTGGAGACTATTTATGTCTCCAGTACAAGGCTTCGGGTGGTCATCTTCCCGTAGCCCTGCATTCAATCAGCGCGGGAGATTGGAGGAGGGAGGGAGCTCCGTGGGAACTGCGCGCCTGAGGAGCCGGCCGGGAGATGGGGAGAGAAGACTTCTGCCAGTGCCAGGTGAGTAAATTCTTTTATTTTTGCAGCCCTAATTGCGTTTGATATCTGCTGAAAATGTGCCCTAATTGCGTTTGATTTCTGCTGAAAATGTGCCCTAATTGCATTTGATTTCTGCTGAAAATGTGCCCTAATTGCGTTTCATTTCTGCTGAAATGTGACCCAAATTGCATTTGATTTCTGCTGAAAATGTGCCCTAATTGCATTTGATTTCTGCTGAAAATGTGCCCTAATTGCATTTGATTTCTGCTGAAATGTGGGCCAAATTGCGTTTGATTTCTGCTGAAATGTGGCCCAAATTCCGTTTGTTTTCTGTTGAAAATGTTGCACAAATTGCGTTTTTATTTTCTGGTGTCTGGGGTAACTGTTGCTGCATTTATTATTTAATGGTCATAGTTGGCTATATTTGCTGTGCTATGGTTAAGCTCCGCCTATACAATGTCATGGCCACGCCCATAATCACTCCCACATCCATTTTCCCCGCAAACAGCCCCGCCCCAATCCGCCCTCCCGCTCCACCCACATGTCATGGCCATGCCCACTTATGCGGGGATAGCCACACCCATTTTTTGCCAGGATAGGCCCACTTCCTACAGTCCGCTTGGGCCACAAAAACCTTAGCTGCACCCCTGAACTTTGTACAATGCATGACTAATAGTTGTCCTATGGACAGAGTCTCCCGCCTGAGCTGTAGATCTCTGCAGCTCGTCCAGAGTCACCATGGGCCTCTTGACTGCATTTCTGATCAGCGCTCTCATTGTTCGGCTTGTGAGTTTAGGTGGATAGCCTTGTCTTGGTAGGTTTACAGTTGTGCCATACTCCTTCCATTTCTGAATGATTGCTTGAACAGTGCTCCGTGGGATGTTCAAAGCTTTGGAAATCTTTTTGTAGCCTAAGCCTGCTTTAAATTTCTCAATAACTTGATCCCAGACCTGTCTTGTGTGTTCTTTGGACTTCACGGTGTTGTTGCTCCCAATATTCTCTTAGACAACCTCTGAGGCCCTCACAGAGCAGCTGTATTTGTACTGACATTAGATTACACACAGGTGCACTCTATTTAGTCATTAGCACTCATCAGGCAATGTCTACAGGCAACTGACTGCACTCAGATCAAAGGGGGCCGAATAATTATGCACACACCACTTTGCAGTTATTTATTTGCAAAAAATGTTTGGAATCATGTATGATTTTCGTTCCACTTCTCATGTGTACACCACTTTGTGTTGGTCTTTCACTTGGAATTCCAATAAAATTGATTCATGTTTGTGGCAGTAATGTGACAAAATGTGGAAAACTTTAAGGGAGCCGAATACTTTTGCAACCCACTGTATCTGCACAGACAACAGACACAGGCAGCAGGAAAGTGGAACAAAACTCCAGGTCCTGGACTACTCACGACCTAGGCTACACCGGACCACACTGCACACATTCAGGGTGGGAACCCAAGGTGAATTGGTAGGAAAAAGAGAAGAAAAACAAGAAAAAGACAGAATTCTGTGTCCATGGCTGCCAATGAAGGCGCCATCTTGCTGAACAGCAGTTTAACAGTTGTGTATGTGTATCTCATCACGTCACATAATTTCAGGTATGCTTTTTATCTGACTGTTCTAAAAAAATAAAAAATAAAGGACGGTTATAAAAAAAAATAAAAAAAATAAAGGAGAGAAACCAGTTATACTGTAAGTGCTGAGCTTAGGCTACAATACAACAGAATAAATTACTGGATCCATGGAAAGCATACAGTTAAATAATAGGATAATGACCAGTTCCAGAAGGTAAAACTAATTTCAGAGTGGCGTTTCTGGTTATTACATACACAGACTTTAGACTGAATTATATTAAGTTGCTTACAGAACTGAACACAATACAAGAAAAGTATGCCAGTATATGAACAGGCTTGGCAGGCAAAAGAGATTACATGAATCATTTCTACTTCCAGGACTTTCCCTTGTCTAGCAAGAGGCACATTGGCTGGCTGTTACCCGTATAGCCACAGTGTACTCAGCAGCTGGAGCCTCCTTTCTTGAATCATCTGTCTGCACACTAGAGTTTATGACCTAGATTACCATCTACCTGGCTGGAGGTGTTGCAAGGAATCCACATGACACATACTGATACAAGTGGTCTTTCCTAAGAAGGAAGTCACCTGTCTAACAGTACTGCATTGTATGTCATGCACCAGTCATGGTACACACTAGACAGGAAGTCATCTCTCATTTCCTGGCATTAACTCCAAACAACATACTGGTACAATGCTTGTCACAACTTATTTACAGTCCCTGTTCAGGGGAAAGCTTTTATTAAATAGGACCTGAACTCAGAACTTCCTCTCTGCTCTAAAAGATACCCAACAGCATAATAACCTTTAAAGAGAAACATTTATTTATTTACAGCGGATACAAATCCTGCAATCATTCTGCAGTGTATCTACTTCCTGCTTTCAAGGAAGCAGCAATATTGTTAACATCCTGTGCTTTCAAATTACCTCTCTACCGTGGCAGTCAGGTGACACAGCTGAGGGATCAAATTACAACTTGTGATTAGACACAGTTAAGGGGGAATTAGACAGTCTAAACTCTAAATACAAACAGGGTGCATTGCTCTCTGTTTTCCTTCTGGTCCGTGCAAGGGTTCAGATCCACTGTAAACCAATGGGTCTGCCCCTTACCCACTACAGTATTAATATAAGTTAAGGTGTATAAAAATGCTGCTGAAAACAGCAGATACATGTGTGACGCTTTAGCTTGTTGTGTCCCAAATAACAGCACAGCTTATGCTTGTGGACTGCACCAAAGCTCAGCACCTTTCATGTTATAGCTCAGAGGTCCCCAAACTTTTTCAGTCAAGGGCAGGGTCATCATACTTCAGACTGCTGGGGGGCCAAAGAATACATAAAATGATGTAGAACAATTGTACATTGAACCTAGGTATTGTAGACAGTGCCTATTTACATGGGCAGCTCTCATGTCTCCCATTTATCCAGAGCCGATATTATGCCACCAG
The DNA here is from genome assembly GCF_040937935.1 of Hyperolius riggenbachi. Classification (NCBI taxonomy): domain Eukaryota; kingdom Metazoa; phylum Chordata; class Amphibia; order Anura; family Hyperoliidae; genus Hyperolius; species Hyperolius riggenbachi. The sequence continues at coordinate 319,086,478 of NC_090648.1, forward strand.
CACAGCAAGTGCAGATAGTATGCCCCCCAACACGGCTTTCTGGTTTCCATGTGGAAGGGTGGTGCCAGCACTGCTATGCTATATGTAGATAATTAGGGACTGGGATTGAAGGGGGTCCGTGTGCCATATGGCCCCTCTTGCTGAGAGTTTGCAAAATATTTAAAGGGGGGTGAGTGAAATGTTAGCAAGCAGAGGGTTAAGCTATTATTTACACCAGTGCTGTCCAACTGGCGGCCTCCTGCTGTGGCCCCCCTGCCGCCTGCTCCATGCTGTGGCTGCGCAACTTTTATTTATTTATTTTAAAAATAAAAACAAAAAATAAATAAATGCATCCAGCTTGCCCGCAGAGCGAAAATACTTGCAGCCTCCCTCCTCTTTGTCCCCCGTGCTGTCGCCTCTCACACACCTTAGATCGGCGGCGGCAGCAGAAGAAGACAGGAAGCAGCCACATCAGCCCATGACAGCCGCACGGGGGACTTTACGTGCTGGACGTGACCGATGATGTCACGTCCTCCATTAAAATTCCCCGCCGGCTGCTATGCGCCGGTCTGACTGGCTCCGATCTCCTGCCCTCCGCTGCCAATCTGAGGTGAGTTACTGGCGGCAGCACGGGGGACAAAGAGGAGGGAGGCTGAAAATATTTTCGCTCTGCGGGCAAGCTGGATGCATTTTGTGGGCACAGCTGCGGGCAAGCTGGATGCATTTTGTGGGCACAGCTGCGGGCAAGCTGGATGCATTTTGTTGGCACAGCTGCGGGCAATCTGGATGCATTTTGTTGGCACAGCTGCGGGCAAGCTGGATGCATTTTGTTGGCACAGCTGCGGGCAAGCTGGATGCATTTTGTTGGCACAGCTGCGGGCAAGCTGGATGCATTTTGTTGGCACAGCTGCGGGCAATCTGGATGCATTTTGTGGGCACAGCTGCGGGCAAGCTGGATGCATTTTGTGGGCACAGCTGCGGGCAAGCTGGATGCATTTTGTGGGCACAGCTGCGGGCAAGCTGGATGCATTTTGTGGGCACAGCTGCGGGCAATCTGGATGCATTTTGTGGGCACAGCTGCGGGTAATCTGACTGCATTTTGTGGGCAAATCTGCAGCCAATCTGAATGTATTTTGTGGGTAAATCTGCAGCCAATCTGAATGTATTCTGTGGGTAAATCTGCAGCCAATCAATGTATTTTGTGAGTAAATCTGCAGCCAATCTGAACATATTTTGTGGGTAAATCTGCAGCCAATCTGAATGTATTTTGTGGGTAAATCTGCAGCCAATCTGAATGTATTTTGTGGGTAAATCTGCAGCCAATCTGAATGTATTTTGTGGGTAAATCTGCAGCCAATCTGAACATATTTTGTGGCTAAATCTGCAGCCAATCTGAATGTATTTTATGGGTAAATCTGCAGCCAATCTGAACATATTTTGTGGGTAAATCTGCAGCCAATCTGAATGTATTTTGTGGCTAAATCTGCAGCCAATCTGAATGTATTTTGTGGCTAAATCTGCAGCCAATCTGAATGTATTTTGTGGCTAAATCTGCAGCCAATCTGAATGTATTTTGTGGCTAAATCTGCAGCCAATTTGAATGTATTTTGTGGCTAAATCTGCAGCCAATCTGAATGTATTTTTTGTGGGTAAGGCCACATACACACATCAGACCATGGTCTTTTGAAAATGAAAGATCACAGACCAATTTTACCCCATTCCATGTAGTATGAAAGCCATACCTTCACAGTCTTTTCTATGGAGCTGAACTCCGATTCAGAAAAAATCTTTGCAAGATGCTGCACACACAGATGCTGTACAGACACAAAAGATCAGTATCTGCAAAAGATCTGTTCCTGCCAAAGATCCGTTCCTGCAAATTGCATTCATATTCTATGAGATCTGCAGATCATCATACACACCTTGTTTAACTGACATTCATCTGCAGATCAGACAATCATCTGCAGATCTGAAAATCCATCCTGGTGGATCTGATCTGCAGATGAATGTCTGTTAACCACCCTGGCGTTCTGATTAAATCGCCAGGGTGGCTGCGGGAGGGTTTTTTTTAAATAAAAAAAAAACTATTTCATGCAGCCAACTGAAAGTTGGCTGCATGAAAGCCCACTAGAGGGCGCTCCGGAGGCGATCTTCCGATCGCCTCCGGCGCCCAGAATAAACAAGGAAGGCCGCAATGAGCGGCCTTCCTTGTTTTGCTTATATCGTCGCCATAGCGACGAGCGGAGTGACGTCATCGACGTCAGCCGACGTCGTGACGTCAGCCGCCTCCGATCCAGCCCTTAGCGCTGGCCGGAACTTTTTGTTCCGGCTGCGCAGGGCTCAGGCGGCTAGGGGGGCCCTCTTTCGCCGCTGCTCGCGGCGAATCGCCGCAGAGCGGCAGCGATCAGGCAGCACACGCGGCTGGCAAAGTGCCGGCTGCGTGTGCTGCTTTTTATTTCATTAAAATCGGCCCAGCAGGGCCTGAGCGGCAGCCGCTGGCGGTGTTGGACGAGCTGAGCTCGTCCAGACCGCTCAGCTGGTTAAACAAGGTGTGTATGATGATCTGCGGATCTCAGACTATGAATGCATTTTGCAGGAATGGATCTTTTGCAGGAACAGATCTTTTGCAAATACTGATCTTTTGTGTCTGTACAGCATCTGTGTGTGCAGCATCTTGCAAAGATTTCTGTCTGATGGGGAGTTCAGCTCCATAGAAAAGACTGTGTAGGTATGGCTCTCATACTACATGGAAGGGGGTAAAATTGGTCTGTGATCTTTCATTTTCCAAAGACTATGGTCTGATGTGTGTATTTTGTGGGTAAATCTGCAGCCAATCTTTGTGTATTTTGTGGGTAAATCTGCAGCCAATCTTTGTGTATTTTGTGGGTAAAATCTGCAGCCAATCTGATTGCAGTTTGTGGGCAAATCTGCAGCCAATCTGAGTGCATTTTGTGGAGAATCAGCTGCCAATCTGGTTGTATTTTGTGGGGAATCTATCACTCCAATAGCATTTTGTGGGGAAATCTGCTGCTAGTTTTTTTTCCGGGGGAAAGGGGGGGGGGGGGGGAATCGGGTGTTAGATTGTTTCGGTCTGCTGGCCCTCCACCATGTGGTCTGAAAAAAAACCGCCCTCCATGCCCGCAAAGTTGGACAGCACAGATGTAGGCCACCAATGTTTAAAGATGCAGTGGGTGACATCTATAAATTACACATTTTGGTTTGGGGGGCCAGTGAAAAACCCTCAGGGGGCAGCATCCTGCCCACGGGCCTTAGGTTGAGGACCACTGCTATAGCTGCACCAACTCCCTCCCAATAGGCTAAAGGCTGGCCACACCCCTCCCACATCCTGACTGGAAGTTGTAGTGGGCGGAAGCTTGGCTCCGAGAGGGCTGTGCGGGGAGGTCAAGCTGAATAATTAGATATATCAAGGTTAGCAGCAGTCAAGTAATCACTGTAATGCTGGGCATACACGGCTCATTTTTGCCGCTCGATTCTCCCGTTCGATCGTTTCGCTGCTCAATTCTGCAGTCGATTCTCTTATCTTCTGCTTGTTTTTCTTATCTTTTTCCATTCACTGCTATCACAAATCGAGCGGCAAAACAATCGAGCGGGAGATCGGACATGTTGGAAATTATCTACTGAGCCATCTAAATGGCTCAAAAACTAACTGTGCCTTCCCAGCATTAGCCTTTAATAGGAACCACCTTTGACTACTGTATACTGCACCCACAGCATTGAAAATAGAAATGCAACTATATTACATAGCTACTCCATCACCATTGTTAAAGGGAACCTAAACTGAGAAGGATACAGATTTTCCTTTTAAAATAATACCAGTTGCCTGACTCTCCTGCGGATCCTGTGTCTCTAATACTTTAAGCCACAGCCCCTCAACAAGCATGCAGATCAGGTGCTCTGACTGAAGTCAGACTGGATTAGCTGCATGCTTGTTTCAGGTCTGTGATTCAGCCACTACTGCAGTCAAAGAGATCAACAGGACTGCCAGGCAACTGGTATTGTTTAAAAGGAAACATCCATATCCCTCTCGGTTTAGGTTCCCTTTAAAAATGGAAGCAATGGCTTGAGTCTACAAGTTAAATGAATGTTTAAACTTTGTAAAAAATATATAAATTTCAGGATGTCATATTAAAATGTAATGTTAATTATTTTGCAACGCTTGATCAGATTTTAGTTTGCTTCCAGAAGACCCTAAAAAGAGGCACTACCCAACACTGGAATTGTGACTGATCAGGCTTACTTTAACTAGTTGAACACTGCATTGTCAACATGCTCATATGTAGACCTTAGTACATGTAGTGTCTTCCATTTTCCAATTAGCGGACTGATATACTTTGTGTGGGTCTCAAATTTGGCCATGCGTCCTTCCCCCTATTTCACTATAACAAGATAAATGGTACCATAGGGGCCAAATTATGTGACAACTATAACCAAAGTTCTAATATATCCGTCTTTACTATATCAGAGGATTGTGCTATGTATTTAGTGTACATAGATGCCTGTCAGGGACCTCTGGGCTGAGTTAAAGAGACTCTGTAACAAAATGTTCAGCCTTACTTCTTCTATCCTATACATTCCAATACCTGTTCTAATGTGTTCTGGATAACTGCAGCCTTTTTGAGTTGCACTGTCTCTGTAATATATCTAATATTCTTGTGTGTGTGCGTGTGTGTACAAACATCACTTTACTTCCTGGTTAGCGACCATGTTTTTTGTTTCTAAACACTGGCGATTAAAAGCCAGGATTGCCAGTGGTGAGCGGCAGAAACTGCAAAGAGGGATCCAGGAGATCACAGTGACTCGATTGGTATGTATTTTATTGTACAAATCAGACAGTACAGATTCTCTTTAACTGTAAGGGCTCATTTCCACCGAGGATGATTCACTGCCTTTCCCTGCAGGCAAATTCAGAAGGGGAAAAGCAGCAAAAATACAAGTTATGCATGCTAATTCCCATAGACGGGGTATGACAGGGCTAATAGGGATTCAGATGAGATCTTGCATCATAGCAAGTGCCGGCCTTCATCTCAGAGACACATGCTGGCTGACTTGGTATCGGTCCCTAACTGAATTGAGTTTACTATAAAGGGAATATACTATACTATTGTACCTTAGAGCGGCAAGTACCCATTAGTTTATTAAGGGCCCGTTTCCACTAGGAGCGGTGTGATGCGGCTACATAGCCGCATTGCACCGCAGGGGTCCTGAAACACATGCACAGCAATGGAAGAGTTTCCACTGCGTGCATGTTGTGCGGAGCGATCCGACAATCTGCAGCATGCTGCAGATTCTCGCACGGCCGCATTCGCCCGCAGCTGTGTCTCATCTCCTCCAATACACATCAGGAGATGTGGAAGTGATGCGGCCGGCGGCGGAAGTGATGCGGCTAGGTAGCCGCATTCGCATCACTAAGTAGGGGAAACGGGCCCTAAAAGTTTTGATGGATGGAGGCTTTATCTTAAAAAAAAAAAAAAGTGCAATTAACCTGTTCTAATTATAAACATTACATGAACAGCATTCCCTAAATTTTGAACCACGGAATACACTAGCAGAGGATTAACCACTCTGTGCCACTCTATTGTGCGCAGCTCTGTCTGCCCTCCTCCCTCTGCAAAGCAACAAACCACATCACTAGCCTAGAGGCTAGCGACAGGTCTGTAAAGTTTTTAGCCACGCACTGACACTCGAGGGATCAAGGGCCGATCCCTTCAAGACATCAGACGTTTGTATGAGGCTTTATGCATAGAAGATAGATACAAGACAATGAAAGGCTTTGTCAATCCCTAGCATTAAAGCATAGGATTAAGTAGAAAGAGTTGGTGCTTCTAAAACCCTTCTCAAATTAGGCCACATTTCCAAAATGGATAGAAAAGCTAGCACTAAACTGGTTGGAGAGGCTTCCAAGAGTCCTATGGCAATTTTCCAGGAATTTCTGGCAAAGAATGATCATTGTGTGCATGTGACAAGAATAGCATACATGTTCTACAAATATGGCTATGAAGGCTACATTAAGTTTCGACAAAACACATCATGAAGGTTCTGAGGCCAAATGGAAAAAAGTTTTATGGCCAAATAAGGGCCCTTTCACATGGGCAGTTCATAGGCAGTGCAATGCCTGTCGAGCTTTTAGGCCTGGGGCACACCAGAGGAGTTTTTCTGAGCGTTTTGAGTTTTTAAATCTGCTGCTAATGTTATCCTATGTGTCTGTGCACACTGGAGCAATGAGGTTTTGTAAAAAAAAACATAGCATTACATTGGGAAGAGCTTTTAGAGGTTTCAAAAGCTCTTCCCAATGTAATGCTATGGTTTTTTTTTACAAAACCTCATTGCTCCAGTGTGCACAGACACATAGGATAACATTAGCAGCAGATTTAAAAACTCAAAACGCTTAGAAAAACTCCTCTGGTGTGCCCCAGGCCTTACAACTGCTTGATGCAGCCTGGTAAATGCTTGCTGTTGCCTGGTAACTGCTCACTGGTGCTTGAAAACTTCTTGGTGAGCACACAGATCAACTACCGGTGTTAAAGGGCCCCAAGGCCTCTTTTCCACGGACTGTTGAACTGTGTGCTCAGCAAGCAGAAACCAGGCAGCAGCAAGCAGTTACCAGGCAACAACAAGTAGTTACCAGGCAGCACAAGAGCAGTTGTGAGTGTTTGAGAGGCATTTCACTGCCTATCAACAGTCCGTGGAAAAGAGGCCTAAGACTACACGCTTGTCGGGCAGTTCAGCCTCCTGGCCACAAGCGCCATTCGGCTGCTATTACCGGTACATGCACCCGAATGGCATCCTTTGGTAGCACCACGCGTGTCACGTCTAACACGTAGTGGCAATACCTGGTGTCGCGTCTGAGGACAGCAACTGCCATGCTCAGATTCAACTTCATGGGGGCTGCCTGTCCACTGCCTGTGATAAGCACTAGCAAGAGCCTTCAACTGCCCGTGGAAAAGAGCCTCATGCAGGGAGGTGATGCCATCCTGTTGTAGGGGTAATTATCTGCAGTAAGGACTCAGGCAATAGAAGGAAAATTGGATGAGAATAACCATAAAATTATTGCGATAAACCCATGTGCCACAAATTTTTAATATGGAAAAAGGTCCGCCTTCCAACATGACAATGGCCAAAAGCACACATCAAAACTGACCACACAATGGCTGAAGGAGAAAAAATGAAAGCTCTCGCTTGGCCTAGTTAAAGAACAACTGACGTAAGAGAGATATAGGGCTGCCATATTTATTTCCTATTAAACAATACAAGTTGCCTGGCCGCCCTGCTGATCTATTTGGCTGCAGTAGTGTCTGAATCACACCAGACACACGCATGCAGCTAATCTTGTCAGTTCTGACAATGTCAGAAACATCTGATCTGCTGCATGCTTGTTCAGGGCATAGGTCTAAAAGTATTATAGGCAGAGGATCAGCAGGACTGCCAGGCAACTGGTGTTGCTTAAAAGGAAATAAATATGGCAGTCTCCATATACTTCTCTCTTCAGTTGTTCTTCAAAGCCAAGATTGAATCCCTACTGAAAATCTGTGGAATGACTTGAAGGCTGCACCAACTGACACCAGTTCTAATTAAAAAAGTGGACAAATATTATAAAGCCTAATGCTGGGCATACACGAGTCGACCCGGCGTCTCGATTAGCCGCCGGATCGACTCCCGTCGCGTCCCCGCAGCCGGCCAGATCGATTCCTGCTCGTCCCCGCGGGCGCTCCTTATCTTCCGCTCAATTCACCGCTATTGTCCACCCGCGGGGATCGAACGGGGTATCGATCCTGACGGAAATTATCCATCGAGCCATCAGCGGCTCGATTGATAAGGGCGCATCGGCCCGTGTATGCCCAGCATAATACTATTGCTGGGGTAATTAACTATTTATCTTTGTTAGCATAGCAGGAGCTGTAGAAAGCATTCTGGAAGTGCACTTAATCTCATGCCACAACACAAACCTTTCTATGTAAGAAAAAAACAAAACCTTTCTAAGGGCTGGAACCCACAGGAGCGCTTTTGGCAGCGTTTTGGCAGCACTGCGATACGCTAGCAGTTTGCCAAAACGCTGGGCTAATGTTAATGGATGGGGCAACTTCCACAGGAGCGTTTGCGTTTCTCAGAAACGCAAACGCAGGACGTGCAGCATTTTGGGAGCGTTAGCGCTTCAATGTAAAGTATTGAAACGCTAGCAGAAACGCTCAGCAAAACCTAAACTGAGCGGTTTTGCTAGCGTTTTGCGGTTCAGCACACTGTAACAAAATTAAAAATTATTCACAGGACCAATCAGGATAAAAACGCGAAACGCAAAACGCTACACAACCGCTGAGGAAAAAAATACACTGTTGCAAAACGCGACCGAAAACTCGCATGAATCAGCTTGCAAACCGCTCAGGCAAAACTCTAGCGGTTGCGGTTTGCAGTGGGTTCCAGGCCTTAAAGAGTAACTGTCGGGCATAAAATCAATTCTTTATTTTTATCTGGTAAATAAGTAATAAGAATGCTAATCAGGCAATCCAAAAGTTAAAAATCACTTTTACTTTTCTTGTTGATAAATTATCATTCCCCAGTTTACATGACTCAGGTCTGGTGCACACCAAAAACCACTAGCAGATCCGCAAAATGCTAGCAGATTTTGAAACGCTTTTTCTTATTTTTCTATGGCGTTTTGCTAGCGTTTTGCGGATTGCTTCAGCGGATTTCAGTATAGTACATTTCATATATTGTTACAGTAAAGCTGTTACTGAACAGCTTCTGTAACAAAAACGCCGGCAAAACCGCTCTGAACAGGCGTTTTTCAGAGCGGTTTGCGGTTTTCCTATACTTAACATTGAGGCAGAAACGCATCCGAAATCCAAAAAATGCCTCACCCCAGCATTTTTCGTTTCTGCAAAATGCCTCCCGCTCTGGTGTGCACCACCCCATTGAGATACATTGACCAAGCGAATCCGCAGCCGCAAGCGGCTGCAGAAACGCTGAAAAAGCCGCTCGGTGTGCACCAGCCCTTATTTGGTACACAGAAAATTTGGTACACAAAAGAGAAGTTGCAGGGCATGCTGGGTTGTCTTTGCTTCCTTACTTCCCCTCAGACTTAACTAATGCAGCCTGATTGGCTGAAGCCTCTTTCCCCCTCCCACCCCTCTGTTCCTCTCTGATTGGCCAACATTTCTCAGGCTGAAAAAATGCACTTTCTATAGTGAAGGGCGGGCAAATCAGGCATAGGGGACTAAGGGCAGATATTACATCACGACTGGCTTCAAAATAGCCACAGTAAATATGGAACTGTCTAGAATAGGATTCTCTACTTTTCCTTTATAAAATTCACAGGAATCATAACGTGGACAGTGCAATACATCTGTTATGTGAGTAGAGCAAGTATTTATCTACTTATATATTTGGTTTTTTTTTCCTGAGATAGTATGTCTGACAGCTCCTCTTTAAAGTAAAGGTCCGAAGTGAAAAAAAAAAAAAGTAAAAAATCTGCGTATCTCAGGCTTTCTCCAGCCCCTTGCAGTCGTCTTGTGCCCTTGCTGCAGCTCCGCTCCCCACCAGTGGCCCGGGGTCACCTCCAGTACAAGAAGCCTACTTGCTCTTCAATGTGGGGCTCACATAGTCGCGCAGTACTTCTGCACCTGTGCTGTACAGTCCGGATGACGTGAATACGACTCAGTGAGTCGCATGCTGAAGCGCAAGCAGATGCCAACCTGGTGAGGTCGAGACCTTCCCTTTAAGGCTAGGTTCACAGTGGGATGTTATGGTCCCGCATTATGAAATCATATAACGCTGTTTACCGCACTGCAATGTTAAGGCTATGAAACATTCATAGTGCGACGTTAGTGTTGCTTTGTAAAATGTTGCATTATGGTAACACACTGCTTCAGTGTGTTACCTCTAAATGCAGACGTTAAAGGAAACAGGGAAGCATACTTTTCATTGCCTGTATGCTTTACTGTATGCAGCATTAACACGGCATTAACATGCGTTGCAACTTTTTTGTTGCATTGTATTTTTGCATTGCGACATTAACGTCGAAACACAACGCAATGTCCTATTGTGAACCTATCCTAAAGGACAACTGAAGAGACAGTTATATGGAAGCTGTCATATTTATTTCCTTTTAAGCAATACCAGTTGCCTGGCAGTCCTGCTGATCCTCTGCATCTAATACTTTTAGCCATAGACTCTGCACAAGCATGCAGCAGATCAGGTCTTTATAACATCATTGTCAGATCTTACAAGATTAGCTGCATGCTTGTTTCTGGTGTGATTCAGTCAATACTGCAGCCAAGTAGATCAGCAGAGCAACTGGTATGGTTTAAAAGGAAATAAATATGGCAGCCTCCATATGCCTCTCACTTCAGTTGCCCTTTAAGTAATTTTTCAGCTAGGAAAATGTAGGTTTAAAAATGGACTGTAAAGATTGATTTTAACTCAGGGAATACTTCCATTTAATGCATAGTGAAATTCTTTACATTCTACATCCCCCTTCAGCTAATTGTGCTACCATTACAAGGAGTAAAGAGGCAGGGGAAACAGGCATGGAATGAATGCATGCAGAGAATTCTGGCCTGACCACAAAAGGTGCAGCACTCATTGGCTCGGCACATAATGCTGAGTCCTGTTTATATAATACAGGAGGAAATGGAACGCTCTGCTGATGTTGTCTTGCCTAGACCTCTGAACAGCTGTCTAAATAGCTTTCTTTACACTGTGGACAAACTATTATGCACATTCAAATCTTTTGAACTGCAGCTGCTTTGCTCATGTGAATTCTGGCTCACTAGCCTAGCTCTGCAGGCTCTATTTACCTCATAGTTTTGTGGCACTGACTTACCTGCTTATAGTTACCTTAAGGGCTGGAACCCACAGGAGCGCTTTTGGCAGCGTTTTGGCAGCGCTGCGATACGCTAGCACTTTGCCAAAACGCTGGGCTAATGTTAATGGATGGGGCAACTTCCACAGGAGCGTTTGCGTTTCCCAGAAACGCAAACGCAGGACCTGCAGCATTTTGGGAGCGTTAGCGCTTCAATGTAAAGTATTGAAACGCTAGTGGAAACGCTCAGCAAAACCTAAACTGAACGGTTTTGCTAGCGTTTTGCGGTTCAGCACACTGTAACAAAATGAAAAATAATTTACAGGACCAATCAGGATAAAAACGCAAAACGCTACGCAACCGCTGAGCAAACAAATATAATGTTGCAAAACGCGACCGAAAACGCGCATTAATCCGCTTGCAAACCGCTCAGACAAAACGCTAGTGGTAGCGTTTCGCGTTTGCTGATTTCAGTGGGTTCCAGGCCTTATACATACGTGGAAGAAAATAATCCATGCCAACACCATCACTGTATTTCAGGCCCATACAATTCAACATGTTTTCCCCCAGAATGTAACAGAACCAGTAATGTAAGCTTACACTTCTGTGGTGACGAGACAGTTATATTTACAGAACAGGTAAGAGAGCATAATGGCCCTTTCATACTTGCAAATGCAAAACGCCAGCGATTAGTGTTAGCGTTCTGCACAGGCTATTTTTACTTGATTAACGCGTAAATTTCACTATAGATTTTCACATTTTTTAAGCGATCGTGATTAGCATTGCTCATGTTCAGCTTTTTTTTTTTGCAATTGCGATTGCTCTAAAATCGCGAAAAAATGCTGCATGTAGCACATTTTGCTTTCACTGCTATTCACGAATCACTGCCGTTTAGTTAAAGGGAACCTATACTGAGAGGCAGGGCCGGCTCTAGCGTGGGGCGAGAAGGGGCAGAGCCCACTTAAAAAAAATCTTATGCCCCCTTAAGCATAGGGTGTCCACACAGAGAGAAGAGGGAGAGCTGTGGGGACAGCGGGGAAGGGGGGGCTTCCCCCCCCCTTCCCTCACCTTGGGGCTCCCCCTCTCTCTTGCTCCTCCCTCCAGAAATCAGCTGTGGGCCGGCAGTAGAAGACTCTTCTCAGCGTGGGAGAGAGAGATCGATCTGTGCACCACGCCACTACTCTGGTCTGGACTAGACCAGAGTAGTGGCGTGGCGCACACATGCGTGTTGGCATGGATTCTTGGCTCGCCGCTGATTTCTGGTGGGGGGAGCAAGAGAGAGGGGGAGCCCCAAGGTGAGGGAAGGGTGGGGGGGGAGATGTCCTCCCTTCCCGACCCCACCGCTGTGCCCATCCTCCCTCTTCTCTCTCTGCTGACACCCACCTGGTGACATTTATACACCTGGCTATACTGGGCTATGGGGACACAGTAAGTCCCACTTACATACACCGGGCACATATACCCCTAGCTACATATACTGGGCACATTTACCCCTGACTACATATACTGGGCACATTTACCCCTGGCTACATATACTAGGCACATATACCCCTGGCTACATATACTGAGCACATATACCCCTGGCTACATATACTGGGCACATATACTGGGCACATGTACACCTGGCTACATATACTGGGGACAGATACCCCTGGCTACATATACTGGGCACATATACACCTGGCTACATATACTGGGGACATATACCTCTGGCTACATATACTGGGGACATATACCTCTGGCTACATATACTGGGGACATATACCTCTGGCTACATATACTGGGGACATATACCTCTGGCTACATATACTGGGGACATATACCTCTGGCTACATATACTGGGGACATATACCTCTGGCTACATATACTGGGCACATATACCCCTGGCTACATATACTGGGCACATATACCCCTGGCTACATATACTGGGGACATATACTGTACCTCTGGCTACATATACTGGGGACATATACCCCTGGCTACATAAACTGGGGACATATACCCCTGGCTACATATACTGGCCACGTATACCCCTGGCTACATATACTGGGCACATATACCCCTGACTACATATACTGGGCACATATACCCCTGTCTACATATACTGGGCACATATACCCCTGGCTACATACACTGGGGACATATACCTCTGGCTACATATACTGGGGACATATACCCCTGGCTACATATACTGGGCACGTATACCCCTGGCTACATATACTGGGCACATATACCCCTGGCTACATATACTGGGAACATATACCCCTGGCTACATATACTGGGAACATATACCCCTGGCTACATATACTGGGCACGTATACCCCTGGCTACATATACTGTGCACATATACCCCTGGCTACATATACTGTGCACATATACCCCTGGCTACATATACTGGGCACATATACCCCTGACTACATATACTGGGCACATATACCCCTGACTACATATACTGGGCACATATACCCCTGACTACATATACTGGGCACATATACCCCTGACTACATATACTGGGCACATATACCCCTGACTACATATACTGGGCACATATACCCCTGACTACATATACTGGGCACATATACCCCTGACTACATATACTGGGCACATATACCCCTGACTACATATACTGGGCACATACTGGGCACATATACCCCTGACTACATATACTGGGCACATATACCCCTAGCTACATATACTGGGAACATATACCCCTGGCTACATATACTGGGCACATATATCCCTGGCTACATATACTGGGCACATATATCCCTGGCTACATATACTGGGCACATATATCCCTGGCTACATATACTGGGCACATATATCCCTGGCTACATATACTGGGCACATATATCCCTGGCTACATATACTGGGGACACTGGCTGTTTGTCATTATGTGCGTTTACTGGTGAAAAGCTGTCTCTTACTATGTGCGTTTACTTGTGAAAAGCTGTCTCTTATGTGCGTTTACTGGTGAAAAGCTGTCTCGTATGTGCGTTTACTGGTGAAAAGCTGTCTCGTATGTGCGTTTACTGGTGAAAAGCTGTCTCGTATGTGCGTTTACTGGTGAAAAGCTGTCTCGTATGTGCGTTTACTGGTGAAAAGCTGTCTCTTATGTGCGTTTACTGGTGAAAAGCTGTCTCTTATGTGCGTTTACTGGTGAAAAGCTGTCTCTTATGTGCGTTTACTGGTGAAAAGCTGTCTCTTATGTGCTTTTACTGGTGAAACGCTGTCGGTCATTATGTGCATTTAGTGGGGAAACGCTGTCTGTCATTATGTGCATTTACTTCATTTTTTTTTTATGTAACGACCAGCTCTTTCAGGATTTACGGGAGCTTTAGTTTGATGTTAGAGAGCATAAGAAGTGCACCCTTTACGTATCTCTCCGGCGGCTGCTGAGAGATACGTAAAGAGTGCAATTCTCTTGGGTCAGACTGGCCGCGACTGGCTGAAGTTATGGGTGGCAATACTGGAGCTGCAGAAGACTGAGGACGGTGGCGTGGGAGCAAAGCGTGCGGATGGGTCTGGAGGAAGCCCCAGGTATGTATAAATCTTTTATGCTCTCTCGGCTCTGGTTTCCTTTAAGACATACCCACAGGATTTTTCAGACAGCAATATCTGTCTCAATAGAGGAGAATATCTCTCACAAGAGACAACTGGTTTTGTTGAAGGTTTACTTTAAGGCTGCTTACACACTAAGACGTTACGTTCCCCCAAAGCACAGCAATGTAACACAAATGGGCTGTTCACACAGCCCACGTTGCGTTACATGTAACGCTGCACGTTGTTCGGAAAGTGCAGCATGCTACGGCGTTAGAGCGGCTATAGCCGTGTTAGACTGTTTACACATGCGCAGTGGGGGGTGAGAGGAGGCGGGGAGATGCTGCTACAGTAGCCGCGCACATGGCTACTTAATATTCACTGCACTGGCGGCCGCTGATTGGCCAGCGGGACCACGTGATGCGGAGTGTCTCGCTCCGCATCACGTGGTCCCGCCGGCCAATCAGAGCCACTCTGGGAGACCTTATACGGATAGAGCCGCCTAACGCGGCTCACTCTACCTTCCTCTCCCGCACCACCATACGTTGCATTAGGTGCACGTTATGCGACCTTAACGTAGCACCTAACGCAACGTCTTGGTGTGCAAGTAGCCTTAGAGGAACTGTACTGAAAATAATGTAATGAATTGTTTTGTTTTTTCTTGTTTTTTTTTTACAATACTCTATTATAGATCATTTAGTTAGTGTTTGTTCAATGTAAAGCTAAGTACACATTTGCAGAGATGCTCTCCAACCTCATGCGTCCTATTAGTCGTGTCCAAACCTCACTGTCGTCACTTCCTCCTTCCGACTTAAAGGAGGAAGTGATGGCAGAGAGGCTTGGACACGACTAGTAGGACGCATGGACCGCTTTGGAGTGCAGGGAGGACGATGATTTATGGGTAAATAACCTTTTCATTCCCTGCCGCTCACCTCCAATTACCTATGTAGAGGAAAACTTCCAGATGGACCAGAGTCCTCCTGCGCTCTCCACAACCCCATCGCTGCTGGCTGGGAGCCTCCTCTTGTTCTCTGCCTGATCCCCTAAATGTACCAGTGGCTTCGGCAGTGGATTACTGCTCGGGTGTACTCGTGCATGCACAGTACGGCCACCCTCATACACAGGAACATATCTGACAAGCTATGGTTGGATATGTGTGAAGGGATCCAGGGCGAGCACTAAGAAGGATCGAGACTCCCTATATGTGGTCTAAAGGTTGAATTTTATGGAGAGAACTCTGAAAGAGGATCCTAGACTCAATCTGGCTGGACTCATAGGGGTAAGCAAGAAAAAAGCGGTGAGAGGCTCCACATTCATTTGGCTGCACGTTGTGGTGTTAAGGCAAGATACTGCACCAAAGGATCACATATGTTTTTTTGCATGAGCTGAAAACGTGGAGGGGGTGTCGATTAGGAGAAATCTGCAGGCTGAGCCATAAAGTGATGCTGCTGATCTAATAGATTGGCCACGATATCTGCCATCGAAGATATGATATGAGACAATTGCATACTGGCTGGGCCACAAACTTGTGAAGCTGATCTGTGATCGATTGGCATTGCTATCTGACCTGCGAGTGATTGAAGATACCGCCTGGGAGAAAATAACACTGGCTGGGCCAAAAGTGTATGGGCTGATCTGTGACTGATCGGCATAACTATTTGGTGAGCGCAATTTATCTGTGTGGGCGTTACAGAGTGGATTCAATTAATATATTACACTATTGGAGTTTTCTTTTTTTTGCATGAGGCATCCAGGAGATAAGGATCAGGGAAAGCAGACTGGCTGGGCCAAAAACGCATGAGCTGATCTGTAATCGATTAGCATCGTAATCTGGTGAGCGTAATCTGAGAATATAATTTGCTGAAGCACTGCTTGAATTGAACCTAAAATCATTGAACTGTACCTGTTTGATGAAGCACACTATTTACAGACTTGCTGAGAATTATATTATTTACAGACTTGTCGAGCGCTAGACCATTTACAATAAGTCTTTTTTATCTCAAGTGTGTACTTAGCTTAAAGTGTAACTGCCGGGCATAAAATAAAATAAAAAAATGAATGTTTTATTTGTATCTGGTAAACAAGTAATGAGGATGATAACTAGGCAATCCAAAATCATTGTTACTTTTCTTGTTCATAAATGATCATTCCCCAGTTTACCTGACTCTTATTTGGTACACTCAAAGGAAGTTTTTTGCTTCTCTACTTTGCCCTCAGACTTAACTAATGCAGCCTGATTGGCTGAAGCCTCTTTCCCTCATGTTTTCCCCCCCCACACCTCTATTCATCTCTGATTGGCCAATATTTCTCATGCTGAGACAATGCACTTCCTATAGTCGAGGGCGGGCAATGCATGCACAATCAGGCAGAGGAGAGTTAAGGTGCATACACACATCAGACTATAGTTGGAAAATAAAAGATCACAGACCAATCTTACCACCCTTCATGTAGTATGAGAGCATTTCTACACAGTCTATTCTATGGAGCTGAACTCCCCATCAGAAAAAAATCTTTGCAAGATGCTGCACACACAGATGCTGTACAGACACAAAAGATTAGTATCTGCAAAAGATCTGTTCCTGCCAAAAGCCCCATCTACACGATACGATTCTTTATAGGTTTCGATTACGATTCTATTTACGATCGGATTAAATCCAACATGTACGAACAGGATTCGATTCTATTCAATTTGCCATTGTTTTGCAATGGCAAATCGAATTGAATCGAATCCCGATGGGACATGTTGGATTTAATCCGATCGTAAATAGAATCGTAATCGAATCGTGCAAAAGAATCGTATTGTGTAGATTGGGCTTAAGATCCGTTCCTGCAAATTGCATTCATAGTCCTAGAGATCTGCAGATCATCATACACACCTTGTTTAACTGATATTCATCTGCAGATCAGACAATCATCTTTATAGCTTTACAGGAAGGACTCAAATTTTATAAAGAAGAGGAAATCGAATGCCGTTTTCTGGTGCAAAAAACTTTTTCGTATACACTTTGTTGATACATATAGCAAAAACCGTTAAAAGCGATATCTTTGGTTCCACATCATTAGTCTTTGTGCGATCAACAACATCAATGACTGAGACTAATAGTAACAATACTCTGGCTTGGTTTGAGGTTTTTGTTGCAACCCTTGATTGATGAATGTGTTAAAAGTGGCAACGACACATGTTCGTTTCGGGAAGTTTTAGTGAACAATTATGCCCTTCATCAGGCCGTAACACACAGCTCTGCAAGGCAAGGCAAAAAAAAAACAAAGATATATATACATATGGGCATCTGCACCAACCAGATGCACACCAGGACTTTCCAATGCGTGATGTAAAAAGACGCTGCTATGTTGGAAGACCTAGGACCTTAGGTCTTCCAACATAGCAGCGTCTTCTTACATCACGCATTGGAAAGTCCTGGTGTGCATCTGGTTGGTGCAGATGCCCATATGTATATATATCTCTGTTTTTTTGCCTTATAGTTGAGCCTTGCAGAGCTGTGTGTTACGGCCTGATGAAGGGCATAATTGTTCAGTAAAACTGCCCGAAACGAACATGTCGTGACATAGACTATGGCCCGGTGCACACCAAAACCCGCTAGCAGATGCGCAAAATGCTAGCAGATTTTGAAAAGCTTTTTCTTATTTTTCTGTAGCGTTTCACCTAGCATTTTGCGGTTTTGGGAAGCGTTTTTGGTGTAGTAGATTTCATATATTGTTACAGTAAAGTTGTTACTGAACAGCTTCTGTAACAAAAACGCCTGCAAAACCGCTCTGAACTGCCGTTTTTCAGAGCGGTTTGCGTTTTTCCTATACTTTACATTGGAGGCAGAAACGCATCCACAATCCAAAAAATGCCTCACCCCAGGAGTATGCGTTTCAGCAAAACGCCTCCCGCTCTGGTGTGAACCAATCCATTGAGATACATTGACCAAGCGTATCTGCAGCCGCAAGCGGCTGCAAAAACGCCAAAGTACCCGCTCGGTGTGCACCAGCCCTAAGAATGCATTTTGCAAGAACGGATCTTTTGCAGGAACTGATCTTTTGCAGATACTGATCTCTTGCATATGTACAGCATCTTTGTGTGCAGCATCTTGCAAAGATTTTTATCTGATGGGGAGTGCAGCTCCATAGAATAGACTGTGTAGAGTATGGCTCTCATACTACATGGAATGGGGT
This sequence comes from Hyperolius riggenbachi, assembly GCF_040937935.1. Lineage (NCBI taxonomy): Eukaryota > Metazoa > Chordata > Amphibia > Anura > Hyperoliidae > Hyperolius > Hyperolius riggenbachi. The sequence goes on from NC_090648.1 coordinate 319,104,992, forward strand.
AAAATTGGTCTGTAATCTTGCCTTTTCCAAAGACTTATCTCAAGTGTGTATGTAGTCTATGGGAGGAAATGACAACAGGATTGGCTTCAAAATAGCCACAGTTAAAATGGGAAATGCTAAGAAGAATTTTCACTTTTTTTTACTGTAGAAAAATCAATAAAATCAAAACGTGAGCAGTGCAATATATATGTTATGTAAGTAGAGCAAATATATATATATATATATATATATATATATATATATATATATATTTTTTTTTTTTTTTTATTTTATTTTTTTTTTTTCTTCTGAGATAGTATGGCTGACAGCTCCTCTTTAAAGAGAACCCAAGGTGGTGCAGGATGCAGGGTCAGATGGGACACAGAGGCATGCTCTCTGCTTCATGACATGCTTCAGTGTCCCCACACCGCCGCTCTCTGCACCCCCACTGCCACGCTATCACCCTCTGAAATTAGCGATCTCGGAGGGTAAATAGAGGAGAGTGATTCCCTGCTTAAAAAGTTCCTGCAGGCTTTCCAGAGCTGCCATTGGGCAGCTCTCTCTCCCTGGCCACGCCCCCTGCAGCTCCTCCACCTCCCTGCATGCTGGGAGAGAGAATATCTCTCTCCATCCAGCGTCGTGACCCAGAGGTCACGAAAGTGAAAGTGGGCAAGTGTGACCCACAGGAGCAACGGTTTTGGTGGCTACATGTTCTGCTCAGCCACCCATATCAGGTAGCATAATTTTTTTTTTTCATTATTATTTTATGAGCCCACCTTGTGCTCTCTTTAAAAACTTTCCTCTCCCTGATTTACATTCTGAAGTTTATTACAGGTGGTGACATCTTTAGGCCTCCTTTCCACGGACTGTTTATAGGCAGTGAAATGCCTCTCAAACTCTCACAACTGCTTGCTGCTGCCTGGTAACTGCTCACTGCTGCCTGGTAACTTCTTGCTGAGCACACAGCTCAACAGTCCGTGGAAAGAAGGCCTTACTGCTGTCAGGTGCAGCTCTGTGGAATGTTTGTATACTCGTGTTCCAAAGCCAGTAGAAAAAAAAAATACCTGGTCTACCAGAATGCTCTGGGAAAAGAATTCAGCATACTAAACAGCCTAGGCTGTGACATCATTGGGAGGGCAGTGCTACATCTCAACACACAGCAAAGTGTTTCTGATGCTGAAACCAAGATAATTAATGTAAAAAAGTGAGTATCCTGAATAATTTACAACATTCTCCTACGTTCCTACTATCTACACTGCAACTTTAAAGGGAAAATAAAAAGATTTTATACATACCTAGGGCTTCCTCCAGGCCAATCCGCTCCGATCGCCGCCATCCTGTGCTGGCCGCAGCTTCGGGAACCGGGTCCCGTCACTGACCGGCTGCTGGAGAGATACGCAAACAGAGCACTTCTCTTACGCCATACTGGCTCCGACTGACGGAAGTGCAGGGAGCTGGTTCCCAAAGCTGTGGGCAGCGGAGGACGGTGGCGTGGGAGCGATCGGAGCGGATGGGGCTGGAGGAAGCCCCTGGTCAGAAGCACATACAGGAGGAAAGAAAAAGTGTGTGTATGTACCATTCAGTGTCTTCTTTTGTACTGCATGCTTTACATCTTTGTCGGCATGACAGCTGGAGGATGCTCACTTTGTATGTACAGTGAACCATTTCAGAGCATGAATATTTCAATCAGTTAAATCATATGGAAATAATTACGCTAACACCTGGCCGCCAGAGGCGCTCCCCATCTTACAATACATTTTGTATCTAGAAACAATACATTTACATTGATGGAAAAGTCCTACATTTAAGAATATTCTTATTTTGGTTGACATTTTAAAATGCCCCCCTGGGCTTTGCCAGCAGGAGCTCAGCTGATCAAGCAATAGGTAAGCAGGAGTATTATAAATAGCTCATCTATCTACTCTGGGCACAAACGTTAGGTGAATGAACTGCTTTGCTCAGGGATCTTCCAGTTAAATTGCAGAAACTGCTTGCAGTAAAAACTGCCAGCTCCAGTCCGCCAAGTTTACGTCTTCGAGGCGGTTAAGTACATTTCTGACACAAAATCAATATTCTGTCTTTATAAAGACAATGAGCTTTACTTACTAAGCCTTTTCCAGGCTGTCTACAAGCGTGAAAATGTTTGCAACCCTCACCTGGGTCATAGCAAACCATAGTGAGGGTTGCTGGATTAATGGTTGTACAATGAATGTCACCTGCAGTGAGAATGTTTTGATGCAATTGAACGTTTGTTATTTGCTATGTTCACAGTGGTGCGGCATAAAGGCCGCTTTGCAATGTGGCTTGCCGCAATGCCCCACCTATGCTAGGTTCACAGTGCGGACATCACAATGCACTGCATGTAGTGCATTACCTCGAACCTGCAAGTTAACAGTAAAGCATACTTTTCACTGAATGTATGCTTCACTGCGTGTATCAAAACACACAGGTAACGTGCAGCATCACCTACCCACTGCGTTACGTTCCTGTTACAGGGAACACAACGCCCACTGTGAACCAAGTTTTAAAGTTAATAATTTCTAAGAACAATCATTTTAAGACACAAATTGCAAAAAAATTTTTTCTATTAAATGACCAATTTTGAATATTATTTACGTAGCCCTGACATTTTCCGCAGTGCTGTAGAGAGTACACAATCCTGTCACTAATGCCTGGTACACACCATGCAATTCACTGTCAAATAGATGGGTTGACATGATTGTTTCTGACCTGTCCCACCTGATTTCCAATCACTTCTATACAAAATCAATCAGAAAAACGGACCTGTCGGAAATAATCGATTTAACCCATCCATCTGATGGGAAATTGAATGGTGTACAAGACATAACTGTCCCTCAGAGGGGCTCACAATCTAGTCCCTACCATAGTCATATGTCAGTCGTAGTCTAGGGCCAATTTTAGAGGGAAAATTGACTTATCTAAATCGCTGCAAGGCGAGACTGCTATCCACTACGGCTATAATTCATAAAGGAGCTGTCGGTAGTGCGGGAAAACACCGTTCTTCTCCGCAACCGGTACTTAAGACTTCTGGGAGGTCATTCATAAAGAAGTTGCCTGTTGCAATACAAGTGCGGAGGTTTTCTGGAGGAAGCTGGCGGTAGACATGCGGAAACATAAAAGCTGCCCGATTCCCTCCGTGCGCTGCTGTGTCTGATGCTGCTTGGGAGGTCCGTCCCATTCATTTGCAAGTAATCCGCCCGCCTATCGCTACTGTCGAGCAAGCGGTATTTTCCTTCTGCATACCGCTTGCTCTAATCTTTATGAATGGACGTGTTTGTAACTTTTTCTTGATAAATCTAGAAAAACTTTGCACAAGGCGGAAATGTTTCGCTCTGCACCGGAATGTAAGCTTTTCATGCGGAAAGAGCCTTTATGAATGGGGATTTTGCTGAGTGTACGGTAAAGTCAGCGGTATTAAGCATTTCCGCATGCGGAAATGCTTTATGAATGATAGCCCATGTCACTGTACTGTTTCAATCCACTGATACTTTTCTCTGCTGCAGGGGGTGGCATGTTAGCCACCCCATGTTAGGGCTCATTGCCACGAGCAGTTGTACCGTGTGCTCAGCAAGCAGTTCCCAGGCAGCAGTGAGCAGTTGTGAGAGTTTCTGAGGCTTTGCACTGCCTATCAACTGCTCATGGAAAAGGGGCCTTAGGCCTCTTTTACATGGACAGTTAAGCTGCGTGCTCAGCAAGCAGTTACCAGGCAGCAGGGAGCAGTAGCTAGGCAACATTGAGCAGTAACCAGGCAGCAGCAAGCAGTTGTGAGGGTAGGAACACACTAGGCAGAATCGCATATGCGTTTCCATAGCAGACATGCACGACATCAGAAAGTGCATAGACTGCACTGTCTGATGTTCACACTGCATGCGTTCCGGATCAGTGCGGTCCGCAAATGCATGCTGCACGCATTTTTTTCTGAAATGGGCGGCTACAGTGAATGGGCATCAGCCACGCAACGCATGCAAACGCAGATGGCATGCATTCGTACATGTTGCGTTCCGATCGCACGGCCATCTGCGTTTGGTAATATGAATGGGGCCTCAGAGTTTGAGAGGCATTTCACTGCCCATCAACAGCCCGTGGAAAAGAACTAGGCAGTGTTTCATGCTCTGCAATAAGTAGTAACTGCCCAGGACTCCGTGTTCTCCCCAGGCTCTTTTAGCCGGGTGCTCCACCCGGCTAGTTTTGGTGACCACCCGGCTGTCATCGGCTCTCCTCTTCCTATGCTGTAAGGAGAGTTGCTCACAGAAGCATTGGCCCTGCATTCTCATCTCGCCCCACCAGGCTACTTTTTCATGCCACCCGGCTACTATTTCATGCCACCCGGCTGGAAGAAATTTCTGGGGAGAACACTCCGACTGAACAGTAAACTTGCGCAGGACAAATCAATTTGCTAATTGTTCATACCAGCAGGCTTGACTGATTAATCTATAGTTACCCCAGATATTAACAGATATTCTGATTCTGGTGGAGCAAAAATATTACTTAAAGCAGATCCGAGATGAAAAACTAAACTATAACAAGTACCTTGTCTATATATCTTATCTAAAGTTTAGATTTAAGAGCAAATCTAGCTACAAACAACTTCAACAGAATATGATTATTTCTTCCTGTGATACAATGACAGCAGCCATGTTCTTTGTAAATATTACACACAGGCAAGCTGATCTGCATCTCCTGCACTCAGCCTGTAAAAACCTAATTCCCTCTCCCCCTCCCCTCTCTCTGCCTCTGAAATCTCTGGCTTGTAACCCCTTGCTACTGTCTGAAAATGCCAAGGCACTCTGAAAAGCTGTGGGTGAGGCTTGCTTAGTTTATAGGGAATTAGAGTATTAAAACAAAAAAAAAAGTATTTGGCTTGAGGAATGCCCTATAAACAATATGAAAGGAACACAATTATGCAATGAGTAAAAGTTTATCTCAGATCCACTTTAAAGCAGACCCAAACCAAACATTTTTTTAATTAAAAATATTTAGTTGCACCACTCTGACACGTACAAATATAAATAAACACTCCTTCAAACCTATGATCATTTCAGTGCATGCTTTTTACCCTTCTCTTTTCATAGTTAGGGTTATACTGGTGGCAGCCATTAGCAATTCCTCCATTGCCGGACACCATCTACTCCACCAGTTTGCCGGAAAAATCCCGGCAATTTGAAAGGAAGGGAGGGGTTCCTCCAATAAATGTAAAATATTTTATATTTGTCATCATGCAGCTGAAAAAAGGCTGCTATTTATTATTATAATTTAGAAAATAGATTTTATTTCTGAAATCTTGTATTTTTAATTTGGGTCCACTTTAAGTTGAATCATATCTAGTGGCTAGAACTCTAGCCTTGCAGCTATAGAGTACCAGGTTCATATATAAGCTATAAGCCAAAGATACTATCTGCATGAAGTTTGTATGTTCTCCCCATATTTGGGTGGCATTACGCCCATATCTCTTGCTTGTCTCTAAAACTCAACAATGGCAGCCACATTAGATGATGATTAAGGGAGGTTGAGCTTGTAAAACACTGCAGAAAATGTCTGTGTTCTATAAAAGCATAATAAAACATACAAATCTTTAACAATACATTTGCCTTTTATCTGAAGCACATATAATGAGCCAACAAAACACATTATTAATAAATACATAGTCAAGAGAAAAATACAAACATGCAAGTACCCAGTAATGTTCAGCTTTATGGATATTATTATATGAGTACCAACAATGAGTAGGGAAAAAAAAACACAATCCAGTACATGCAAGCATACAGACATAAACAATGCCATTTACTAATATGCAAAACCAAATATGCTGTGCAGTGTTTCAATCCGCAAAGGTTACAAAGAATGAATCAGTTTACGGCCACACGACCCTGTGTAGTCCCCAATGCTAATAATGCTCACAATAGGAAATGACAAGTAGAGAAGCAGTGTGGTGGAGTGACAGTCAGCTTATGATGTGGGGTAATTATAATCTGCAGGTCATTCTTTGCAGCTGGCTGACATGATGCCTCCCGTGCCACCAGGAGAAGAGATCACTCAGCACCGAGCTCACAACATACACACATCAGGCGACAGGGCAGAGGGCACTTATTGTCACCCACCTCAAACACCACTTCTTCATCAAACTCCGCAGTCATTGCTGTCCGCCATGCCACCGCGCGTGGCACTCTGGGAAATGGAGTCTGACGCGTATGATGTCACCTGGAGAGCTGTTCAGATTAGCTGCAAAACGGGACTACATTTCCCAGGTGTCAATTCGAGTACAGTGTCCAGGCCGTGAGCAGCTCTGGCAGACGCTCCTCTTAGGGGCTGTACAGTATGCAGAGGTGTGAGCTGCATGGGGGAATTTGTGTAGCATATGCACTGCATACCGTTGTCACCACTGTCTGAGCGCTGCAGGAATATAGACAGCAAGTCTCTAATTACAATGTTGCCACATCTGCCCAGGTTATTTTTTTATTTTTTTTACAGATTTGTCGAATTATACAATAATGGGAGTATAGTTATCATTATCTCTTAAAATCCAACTAGTTATTAAGTTAATTCCTTATCAATTATTGGTGACCAAAATATAATTGCTCTTGTATAAATGTTGGGGACTATTTTATAATGAAGTGACAAGTCTGGTTACTGATCAACACTTCTTTGTTCTCTGCCATTTAAAATCAATTTTACCCTCTTAAAATTTTACCCTCTTAAAACATCCCTTTTTTCCAGCTGTGTCCTCTGCGAGCTACTGTTCCTTTTAGGTCTTTGGCACTGCTTGTGCAGCCTTGCCTTCAGAAGTACTCACATCCCACGACATCAGATGAGCGCATACACCAGCTCTCATTCATGCATGTGGAATGGATTACAGTTGTGCTTATCTTTGCAAGCAGTTCCATTGTGTTATTCGACCTAGCAGGTCAGATGGCTTCCGCTAGGGACTGCCCAGGAACAGCAAGGTGGATCTGTTTTATCCAGGGCCTTCCCTCTGCTTAGGCAAGTATCAAGCCTGAGGTTCTCTTCAAGGACAACTGAAGCGAGAGGGATATGGAGGCTGCCATATTTATTTCCTTTCAATAAATCCCAGTTGTGTGTACTGCCGGTGAGTGTTGCGCAGGGTGAGGATCCCACGTGGGCTTTTAGGTGAGTTACAAGGGGCTGAGAGTAGAATGGGGGGAGCGGTAGGCATCAGCACAGGTAACAGTACATGCCTGCTCCACCCGTTTCTCAAAAATATTTGAGCTCTGGTATCCTTTAAGTGAGCAAGTATAGTTTTCCATAATGCATCACTCCTGCATATGCAAATCATCTCTTTATGTCCCTCAAAGACAGGCAAACATCCAGAACCGCTGGTGTATAGTGAGCCTACAGCTTACCAGTGGTGTAACAATAGGAGGTGCAGAGGTTGCGACTGTACTGGGGCTCTTGAACCAGAGAGGCCCTCCCTCAACCGCATTAACAGGTTTATTGGTCCTGTGCTGGTAATAATCACTTCTACAGATGCTTTAACCTGTTGCCGACCGCTCCACGCCAATTGGCGTGAGCAGTTCGGCAGCCCCAGGACCGCTCCACGCCGATTAGCATGAACGGTCTTCTATGGGGCTAGCAGGAGATCGCGCGCACAATGCCTGCACATCTCCGGCTTGGGGAGCGGAGCTCCGCCCCGCCTTCAGTCCCTGAGGGACAAGAGAGCGATCGGCTCTTAAGCCTATGAGAGCCGATCGCGTGATTGGCTGGCTGGGGGGAGGGAGGGAGGGGAATGAAGCAAAACAAAAAAAAAGTTAAATTTCTTTAAAAATCTTTAAAATAAATATTGATTCAAAAATAAATAAACAATGTGGGGGCGATCAGACCCCACCAACAGAGATCTCTGTTGGGGGTAAAAGGAGGGGGAATCACTTGTGTGCTGAGTTGTGCGGCCCTAGCCAATTAAGTGAAAATGGTCTGTTCACTAGGGGGTGTTAACGCCGCATTCCTCAAGTAGTTAAAGAGGAATGGTCACAAAAATCTAAAAATTTAACACATACAAATAAGAAGTACATTTCTCCCAGAGTAAAATGAGCCATAAATTACTTTTCCCCTATGTTTCTGTCACTTAAAGTAGGTAGTAGAAATCTGACATTACCGCCAGATTTTGGAGTAGTCCATCTTCTCATAGGGGGTTCTCAGGGTTTTTTTTATTTTAAAAGCACTTAGTGAATGGTAGTTGCTCCATCCAACTGCCAAAATAGTGCACAGCAAGCAGGGAGGCTGGTAAGCATCTTTGCATTAATCATTTTCAGGGAATGTCTTTATAAATAATAAAGGCCATGCCGAGAATCCCCCATAAAGAGATGGAGTAGCCCAAAATCTGTTGGTAATGTCAGATTTCTACTACCTACTGTAAGTGACACCGACATAGGAGAAAAGTAATTTATGTCTCATTTTACTCTGGGAGAAATGAACTTCTTATTTGTATGTGTTTTAAATTTTAAGATTTTCGCGACAGTTTCTCTTTAAGCATTTCAGCCCGTGGGGATTTTTCACCTTATGCATCGGAGCAATTTTCACCTCCCATTCATTCGCTAATAACTTTATCACTACTTATCACAGTTTATTGATCTATATCTTGTTTTTCCGCCACTAATTGGGCTTTCTGTGGGTGGTACATTTTGCTGAGAGCCACTTTACTGTAAATGCATTTTAACAGGATTAATAAGAAAAAAATGAAAAAAAATTCATTATTTCTCAGTTTTCGGCCATTATAGCTTTAAAATAATCCATGCTACCATAATTAAAACCTATGTATTTTATTTGCCCTTATGTCTCGGTTATTATACCATTTAAATTTTGTCCCTATCACAATGTATGGCGCCAATATTTTATTTGGAAATAAAGGTGCATTGTTTCCATTTTGCGTCCATCACTATTTACAAGCTTATAATTTAAAAAATGTTTGTAGTATACCCCCTTCAAATATTTTGGTGTGGGACATAAACAGTTATTTTATAATGTTGTTAGATGTGTAAATTTTAATGTAGAAAATGTGTTGATGTAGTTTTACTATTTGGCCACAAGATGGCCACCTTCATTTTTGGTTTCCCTCCTTGTACTTCTCACTATGCGGAAGTACAAGGGGGATGCGTACATTTTTCCGGGCAGAAGAGCCGAAGCCTCACGGGTGAGTGCTTTGATTTTTCTGCAGGGGACAGGGATCGGTGATCGGGAACCATGTTCCCTTTCACTGATCCCAGGGCTATTGGGGGACACGGGGGCGCGCCCGCGATCGTGCGCAGGAGGGTGCAGGAGAGCGCAGCTGAGCAGCCGCCCGGACGTGAGCTTCACGTCTGGGCGGCTGAAATGGTTAAAGAGAGCCCGAGGTGGGTTCTAAGAATCCAATTAGCATACAATGACCAGCCTCTGTTGCTATACTGTTTCCCCCCCAGCCCCCCTCTGTGCTCTGCTGTCCCCCATAAATCAATCGCCGTACGGGGGGAGGCGGTATAGCAACAGAGGCTGGGTATTATATGCAGACCCAGCCTCTGTATGCTATTTGGATTCTTAGAACCCACCTCGGGTTCTCTTTAAAGAGACTCTAAAGTCTTGTTTTTTAACTGCTTTTTTCTTATAATCCTGTTCAGCATGATTGCCCCACTAGATTCGCCGCATCCCCACGGCAGATGAATGATTTATAGCTGTGTAATAGACTAGCAAAGTTCTACGACTTTGCTGGTCGCAGATTGTGCTGCCCTGGAGGGGCAGAGTTTGAGCTGTAGCTCTGCCTCTCCGCAATTAATCTCCACGGATCTCCGCCTCCTCCACGCCCCTCTCAGTGAAGGAAGACTGAGATGGGTGGGGGAGAGGCGGCGATCAGCGGGGATTGTCTGCGGAGGAGGCAGAGCTACAGCTCAAAGCTCTGCCCCATCAGGAAGAAAAGCCCTGTGAAGCCCGGGATGTTTGCAGGGCTGTTAGAAGGCAATAAATCATTCATCTGCTGCAGGGATGCGGCAAATCTAGTGGGGCATTCATGTAGAACAGGATTATATGAAAAAAAGCAGGTAAAAAACAAGACTTCAGAGTCTCTTTAAATAGTAATAATCATTAACAAACTGTTCCCCATCCCTTTCTTGCACCTCTGACACTGTGGTTGTCCTTGGCGCTGTATCAATGGTTATGTATAGAGTGCTTGGGGAGCCCAATGTAAAACTTGAACCAGGGCCCACACCTCCTTAGCCACATTACTGCAGCTTACAGTTTTTACAGAGCCACACCAATCCAAATCAAAGCTTCTTTTTAAGATCACAGTATTTAATTGTGATGGCGTTCAGTGCTTTGATCACTTACTGTAATTCCCCTTGGTATTCATTTTGTGTCTTGCAATTTGTTAAACATTTTATTTATCATGTTACATTTGTTGCTGTAATTACCAAATCTGTATTTTATACCAGTGTCTATATTTGGTGTAAACCATTGTCTGTATTATTTTATACCCCATGTTTGTATCCTATTTTTTACAGCACCCTGGGATATAAATTAATAATAAAGTACTGATTCAAAGTCCCATTTCCTTGAAAGGATCTTTGGATTACAATTACCACTTAGAATGAGTAAGAGCCTAGTAATGAAGAAAGAGGTGCACTTTTGTGATGAACCACTGGTGCGGTTCTTTGGTGGCCAGAGGCGCATTGCATGTAGGTAATAAAATGTTGTAATGCATCGATTATTTCATCATCTATAAAGCAATCTGTACTTCCTATCCATCACAACCTATTATAAAATACTCTTTTCCAATCGACTAAATTGTCTTAGAATGATCACCATTAGGCCCTGTTCAGACTATGTGCGTTCCTAGCCGTTTTTACAGAACGCATACAGAAAGATTTTAGGCATAGAAACGGCTACTAATGTTTTCTAATGGCCTCGTTCACATGTATGCATATGAGACGCATACGTTTCTCATCCGCGTTGCTGCACGCAGTTCTGTGCGTCACGCACAGAAACTGATGCAATGAAAGTCTATGGACGCGTATCAAAATCATTTTTTTCCCCGGGTCACGTGTGTGCAAAACGCAATAGAATACGCAAGAAAAGAATGCATGATTTTTCAACTTGCGTTTCTTTGAATTTATACGCGTTCTACAAATGCTGACAGTCTGAACAGGGGCTTCTTTTATGCTGCAAGTCACAGTACAATTTTGGTTTGCGATTCTGATTTTTACTGGATGCTAGCACCACAAGAAGAAAAGCACAGCATGCAGGACTTTTTTTCATTGCATCGGAATCACATGTGAAATCGCATCAGAATTGGAATTGAATGTAGTGTAAAGGTGGCCATACATTAGAAGATTATGGGCAGATTCGACCAAGAGACAAACTTATCTCTAATTGAATCTGATTAGAGATAAATTTGTCTCTTGGTCGAATCTGCCCAAATCATCAGGGAATCGGCTGAGCCCGCCACGTCCACCCGGCCGCTGCCCCCAAAATGTATAAATTTATGTAGTGTGTGCATTTATACATTACCTGACCTGTAGCAGCTTCCGCACGGAGTCCGCCCATCTCGCTGGGTAACATCCGCCGGCGTGTATGCGGAACCCGGCGAGATGGACGGAAACCGCGTGGAGGCTGACACCGGACAGGTAATGTGTAAATGCACACACACTACATACATTTATACATTGCGGCGGCAGGGGTTTCGTCATCTCGTCGCTCGTTCGCATCTCGGCCGCCATACCGCCACACACCTGACCAACCAACTTCGGCCCGACATCTTCCACCATTCGCGATCGACCGTGCGGCCAATTTCTGTCCCCAAATTGGTCGATTTGTCGGTCGGGCATGCAGCTTTCTTCGCGTTCCCGTTATTGTTCTGCGGGATGCTATTGCAGGCTGGAACGCGAAGAAAGCTTTGCATAGCTCGGGGCGCACAGGCGCAGTTGCCGTCGACTTGCAAGTCGACGGTAACAGAACTGGCTGGCGCGGTAGAATTGAAGCTCGTGCAGGACCGGCGCGGGACAGGACGGCTGCTGGGGGCTTGGGGAAGGCCCAAGTAAGTGAAACTGTTTTTTTTTAAAGGAATTTACCGTTCCGCTTTAAGCCTTGTACACAGGCTAGATGGCTCTCAGCCAAGGCAGACAGTTGGGGCCGCCTCTGCCGAAAATCTTGCCCATGTACAGCGGCACCCAATGCCCCTCAACACATTGGTGAGTGAATTACTGGACTTGAGCAGTGCATTGTTCTTGCCCCGCCCCTCCATCATACCCCATGCCGTTGGCTGTCCTCCCCCTGCTCAGTAATAAAATGCATCTGTCCAGACACTGCTGCAAACTATTGCCCAACAGACCGAGTCTCAATTCCTCCAGGCTGACAGACCTTGTATTTCTTAGGTGGACACCACAAAGCAATGGATGACTACTTTATAAAGTCATGATCCGCTATAAAGTGGTGAATGAGTAGAGGAAGTACATGGTGCTCTTGCAATTTGCATACAGGGCAAACAGGTCAATTCAGGTGCTCTTGCAATTTGCATACAGGGCAAACAGGTCAATTCAGGATGCCATCAACATCAGTGTGGCACACATCACAGAACACCTCGACAGACCTGGCACCTATGCCAGGATCCTCTTCCTAGACTTCAGTTCTGCATTCAATACCATTTGCCCCAACATCCTATACAACAACCTGGCACAACTTGGTCTCAAACTCTCTCTTTGATCAGGGAATTCCTCACCAATAGGATGAAACTAGTCAAACTTGGCAACTGCACCTCCCTGGAAAGAACCACAAATACAGGCACCCTGCAAGGCAGCGTATTGTCCCCGCTGCTGTTCTCCCCGTACACTAACAGCTGTACCTCATCTGTCAAGGTCATCAGATTTGCAGATGAAACCACTATTCTTGGCCTCATAGGCAGCGATGGAGAGCAGGCTTTCCGGAATGAGGTTGAGCGCATTTGCAAATGGTGCAAGGACAACCAGCTCCTACTCAATGTGGCAAAGACTGTTAAACTGATAGTCAACTTCAGAAGGTGCCCCCCCACACTCAACCCAGTCTCCATTGAAAGGCATCGAGGTCTCGAGCATTCGGTTCCTAGGCTCTACCATCACCAATGACTTGACATGGGGTGAGAACACCTCCAAGGTCCAGAAGAAGGCTCAGCAAAGGCTGTTCTTCCTGAGGCAGCTGAGGAAGTTTGGGATGCCATGGGAATTGATGTCCAGCTTCTACACTGTCACCATTGAGTCTATCCTCTGCTCCTCCATTGTCGTCTGCTATGCAGGCACACTGCAAGCGAGAAGCTCAAACTCCAGAAGGTAATCATCTGGTCACCCATACTGCCTCTTGACCTCCTACACACCTCCAGACTGTGGTCCAAGGCCTTCAGGATACTGAGCGATTCCACCCACCCTAGCAGTCACCACTTAATGCATCCCGCATTGGGCCACCGCTGTAGATCCATCCTCACTAAAACATCCAGACACAAGAACACTTTCTTCCCCCAAGCTGTCCTACTGAATTCGGGCCACCGCCCTGTGAAATCCTCTAGTCTTGCACTGCTGTCTTAATCATGTTTGTATCCTTTCATTGTCTGCTGCTTTAGTTATGGTGTATCTTTTTTATAGTCCTTGATTATGTCTAAATTCCTGTTAACACATGTCTAATGCTTGTTAATCTGCACTACAGTACTCCATGCCATGTGCACCACAAAAATTTCTGGGTACAACATTTGCAAGGTTTTGGCAGTTTCCCAGGAAGCACATGGCTATTCTAAAGAGATGATATGAAAGAAGTGAAAATACACACTAATATTGACTAGAAAATTTTGTTAGACGAAGAATAAACAAGGAAACTCCTGCTAACCTGAGTAGGATCTGAGGCTATCCAAATTGTAGGAGCTCCGAAAACAGGACGCAAATCGGCATCCTATGCATACCTCCCAACTTTCTGAGATAAGAAAGAAGGACACCTCAAGACATGCCCCTGCCACACCTCCAGACATGCCCCTGCCACACCCCTAGGCATGCAGACCCCAAAGAATCCATAAGCAAAAGATGTATTTTTATCATTTCGCCGTCTAACAGTCTCCGAGCGGCGATCATCACTGGGAGACTGAAGGCGGAGCTCCGCTCTGCCTACCAAGCAGAGATGCATGCAGCGTGCGTGCGATCTCCTGCAAAACGAAGCCCCAGGACTATAAGCCGGTCAGCGTTAGGCGGTCTTGGGGCTGCCGCCGCGGCCACGTATCGGCGTGATGCTGCCGGCAATAGGTTAAAGGAAATTTTAAGTGAAAAAAAAAAAACGTGGCCAGTTATTACCTGGGGCTTCCTCCAGCCCCCTGAAGTCATCTTGGCCCCTCACCGTTATTCCAAGCTGCTCCGTTCCTCACCCTGAGCTGCTTGGTTACTCTGCCGTTCCTCCGCTGTCCTCCTCATTGAATGCACAGCCCTGTACCTCGCACCTCCTCTATCGCGCTTCCGTTGCCAAGAGCATGCTGCATAGTAAAAATTGCTTCTGACATGTGCAAAATGCTCCTGGCCACAGGAGTGTGATGAAGGAGGTGCGCCGCCTGCACCGCACATGTGAGGTGGCTGGCAAGTTGGCAACTCATTAAGTTGCCGAGCGTACAAGGAGATATCAGGGGGACGGAGCAGTGCGGACTGACTGCGAGAGACCAGTAGGACTTCAGGGGGCTGGAAGAAGCCCCAGGTAAGTAACTGGTATTGTTTTTTTTCACTTAAAGGAAATCTGATTGAGTTTATGGTAAAACTTTTATACTTACCTCGGGCTTCCTATAGGGAAGGTATAGTATAACATAGAGCCTTTGTAGAGTAATTTGTTCAGCCCGTTGTTCCTTTGCCGTCCCCAGTTGTAGCTATTCCATCGAATAGCTCTTCGTAACTTCTCAGGGAATCTTCAGAACCACTCTTGTCCCCTAGTAGTTCTGTAGATGAGCAGATTTGCTCAACCTCGGAACTACCCAGGGACAAGAGTAGTTTCAAAGCTTCTCCAAGGAGTTCTGAAGAGCTGTTTGACGGAAGCACGATCACTGCAGAATCGCATGGAGCCAGGATTATAGGAATCGATGCCCTGGCAGAAATAAGATTCTCGAAACAGGGCATAGATTTCAATAGAGCGCCTCCGAAAGCAGTTAAAATTGCATCCAGAGTTCTGGTACACTTTAGAGTTTCACACTGGGCATTGTATTATAATTTGTGATTCCGATTTTTTTATACGATCTGATCTTTGATTCCAATTAAAAAAATGTACTACGTGCTGCTACGTTTTTTAAACGGAATAACAAATCAGATCTAAAAAAAATCAGAATCACATGTAATTTGAAAGAGGCTTGAAACTGATCAAATGTGATAGAATCGCATATGCAAAATTGTGTCAGTTAGGTCTCTTTCATATTATTAAATGCAGATTGCCGTGTGCTTGCAACACATGCCATCTGTATTGTTTTCCATTGTGCTGCTGATCTCTTTCACCACAAGGAATGGGTCAGCACAGCGTTTTTTTGGCAAAAATTGCATGCAGCAGTTTATCAAAACGTACTGCTGCGCAGAGCAACAGTTTGAATGTTGGTCTATCATTTCTGATGTTCTTCACCACGGCAAGGTAATGATCACGAAGGGGAATGGGCGCATGTACATGCCTTTTCTTTTGTTGTTGCAGCTGCTCGCAGTGCAGCCAGAAAAATTAGGCAGTCATGTACACGCACCCGAAAAATTATTACAGCGGCCGCTGCTAGCAGCGGCCTAAAAAATTCAGCAATCCGCCTGGAGTCCCGGACCCTGTTGGTGGTGGCGGAGAAGGTAGTGAAGCGGCCTGCAGGCAGACATGCTGTGTGGAGGGACTGGGAGCGACTTAGTCTTCTTGGGGCAGGCCAGGCAGCCAGCCACACGGCGTGCAGGCAGAGATGCTGTGTGTGCGGGGACTGACTTAGTCTTGGGGCGGGCAGCAGCCCTCCGGGATCCATGCCTCATTCATTTTGATAAAGGTGAGGTACTTAACACTTTTGTGACTTAGGCGACTTCTCTTCTCTGTGACAATGCCTCCAGCTGCGCTGAAGGTCCTTTCTGAGAGGACGCTTGCGGCAGGGCAGGAGAGAAGTTGGATGGCAAATTGGGACAGCTCTGGCCACAGGTCAAGCCTGCACTTAAGGCCAGGTAGTCGGCTACCTGCCGGTCGAGGCGTTGGTGGAGGGTGGATCCGGAAGGGCTACGGCGAGGCGTTGGACTAAAGAACGTCCGCATGTCCGACATCACCATGAGATCGCTGGAGCGTCCTGTCTTTGACTGCATGGACACGGGAGGAGGATTAGTGGCAGTGGTACCTTGCTGGCGTTCTGCTGTCACATCACCCTTAAAGGCATTGTAAAGCATAGTTGACAGCTGGTTCTGCATGTGCTGCATCCTTTCCACCTTCCGGTGAGTTGGTAACAGGTCCGCCACTTTGTGCCTGTACCGAGGGTCTAGTAGTGTGGCCACCCAGTACAGCTCATTCCCCTTGAGGTTTTTTATACGGGGGTCCCTCAACAGGCAGGACAGCATAAAAGACGACATCTGCACAAAGTCGGATCCAGTACCCTCCATCTCCTCTTGCTCTTTCTCAGTGACGTCACGTAAGTCAACCTCCTCCCCCCAGCCGCGAACAATACCACGGGAAGGTGGAGCAGCACAAGCCCCCTGCGACGCCTGCTGCGGTGGTTCTCCTGCCGCTGTCCCCTCCTCCTCCTCCCCCAAAGAAACACCTTGCTCATCATCCTCTGAGTCTGACTCGTCTTCTGCACACGACCTCTCTTCTTCCTCCTCCTCCCCCCTCTGTGCTGCCGCAGGTGTTGAGGAAACAGCTGGGTCTGATGAAAATTGGTCCCATGCCTGTTCCTGCCGTAACGGTTCCTGGTCACGCTCATTCGCAGCTTCATCCGCCACTCTACGCACAGCACGCTCCAAGAAGTAAGCGTAGGGAATTAAGTCGCTGATGGTGCCCTCACTGCGGCTCACCAGGTTGGTCACCTCCTCAAACGGCCGCATGAGCCTGCATGCATTTTTCATCAGTGTCCAGTTGTCGGGCCAGAACATCCCCATCTTCCCAGACTGTTTCGTTCTACTCCAGTTGTAGAGGTACTGGGTGACGGCTTTCTTCTGTTCTAGCAGGCGGGAGAACATGAGCAGGGTCGAATTCCAGCAAGTGGGGCTATTGCAAATGAGGCGTTTCACCGGCATGTTGTTTTTCCGCTGAATTTCTGCGAATCGTGCCATGGCTGTGTAAGACCGCCTCAAATGCCCACAGAACTTCCTGGCCTGCTTCAGGACATCCGCTAAGCCAGGGTACTTTGCCACAAATCTTTGAACAACTAGATTCATGACATGTGCCATGCAGGGTATGTGTGTCAGCTTCCCCATATGCAAAGCGGCAAGCAGATTGCTGCCGTTGTCGCACACCACGTTGCCTATCTCCAGGTGGTGCGGGGTCAGCCACTCATCCACCTGTTTCTTAAGAGCAGCCAGGAGAGCTGCTCCAGTGTGACTCTCCGCTTTGAGACAAGCCATGTCTAAGATGGCGTGACACCGTCGTACCTGGCATGCAGCATAGGCCCTGCGGAGCTGGGGCTGTGTAGCTGGAGAGGAGAACTGCCACTCAGCCAAGGAGGAGGAGGACAGCGAAGAGCATGTAGCAGGAGGAGAGGAGGTGGCAGGAGGCCTGCCTGCAAGCCGTGGAGGCGTCACAATTTGGTCCGCTGCGCCCTGCTTGCCATGGTTCACCACCAGGTTCACCCAATGGGCTGTGTAGGTAATGTAGCGGCCCTGCCCGTGCTTGGCAGACCAGGCATCCGTGGTCAGGTGTACCCTTGACCCAACGCTCTTCGCAAGAGATGACACCACTTGCCTCTCAACTTCACGGTGCAGTTGGGGTATGGCCTTTCTCGAAAAATAAGTGCGGCCTGGCATCTTCCACTGCGGTGTTCCGATGGCCACAAATTTACGGAAGGCCTCAGAGTCCACCAGCCGGTATGGTAACAGCTGGCGAGCTAACAGTTCCGCCACGCCAGCTGTCAGACGCCGGGCAAGGGGGTGACTGGCCAAAAGTGGCTTCTTCTGCTCAAACATTTCCTTCACGGACACCTGACTGCTGCTGTGGGCAGAGGAGCTCAAGGGCAGAGGCGGAGTGGAGGAGGGTGCCTGTGAAGGTGCAAGGGAGAAAGCGGCATAAGCAGATGATGCACCTGAAGGAGGAAGAGGAGAAGGAGGGTGACTTTTCTTTTGTGTGCTGCTGCTGCTTTTGCTCAGGTGGCCATCCCATTGCTGTTTGTGCCTTTTCTGCAGGTGCCTTCGTAAGGCACTTGTCCCTACGTGAGTGTTGGCCTTTCCACGGCTCAATTTTTGTTGGCAGAGCGAACAGATGGCTTTGGTCCGATCTGAGGCACACACATAAAAAAATTTCCACACCGCTGAGCCACCCTGGGATGTGGGCACTATGGGGACCTCAGCAGCTGATGCTGAAGGGCAAGTTGGCTGGCTGTACATAGGTGGCGATACATGGTGCCGGACACTGCCACCAGCTGTTTCTGATGAAGAGCTGCCCCAGCTTCTTTCAGCAACTTCTCTCCTCCTACTACTCTCTGACTCCCCCTCTGAACTGTCCCCCTCTTCATCTCCTCTATTGGGAACATACAGAGGATCCCTATCATCGTCATCATCGTAATCATCCTGCCCAGCTTCGCTTGCCTCAGAAAAATCCAAACGTGTAGGTCCTTCATCCTCCTTACACGTTACATCCATAGTGTTGCCGCGTAACGCAGACATATGAGCTGGTGAAAATTCATCTGGCTGTAACAACAATGGCTGTGCATCAGTGATTTCACCACCACTAAATAATTCTTGCGAAGTGTCAAATGCAGCGGAAGTGGTGCTAGTAGTAGCGCTGGTGGCTGAGCAAGATGAGGTGTTCTGTGTCGCTAAATACTCAACCACGTCCTGACAATCTTGGGACGTGATGGGACGTGCCTTCTTCCGAGCACTGTACTGTGGGCCAGGTCCACACGAAATTACATTTACACGACCTCGCGCAGACCTGCCGGGTGGCCTTCCTCTGCCTCTGGCACTACCTCTTCCTCTACCTGTTTTGTCCATATTGGGTATGCACGGAGTGGTATATCACACTGCGTGCACTCACGTAGGTAGGTGGGTTCACTTAACTGCACAGGTATGCGCACTGATGCGGTGGGTTCACTGAACAGTACAGGTATACAGTGGCGGGTTCACTGAACAGAACAGGTATACAGTGGCGGGTTCACAGAACAGGTATGCAGTGGCAGGTTCACTGAACACAACAGGTATGCAGTGGCGTGTTCACTAAACAGGTATACAGTGGCGGGTCCACTGAACAGAACAGGTATACAGTGGCGGGTTTACAGAACAGGTATGCAGTGGCAGGTTCACTGAACACAACAGGTATGCAGTGGCAGGTTCACTGAACACAACAGGTATGCAGTGGCGTGTTCACTAAACAGGTATACAGTGGCGGGTCCACTGAACAGAACAGGTATACAGTGGCGGGTTCACTGAACAGGTATACAGTGGCGGGTCCACTGAACAGAACAGGTATACAGTGGCGGGTTCACAGAACAGGTATGCAGTGGCAGGTTCACTGAACACAACAGGTATGCAGTGGCAGGTTCACTGAACACAACAGGTATGCAGTGGCGTGTTCACTAAACAGGTATACAGTGGCGGGTCCACTGAACAGAACAGGCATACAGTGGCGGGTTCACAGAACAGGTATACAGTGGCGGGTCCACTGAACAGAACAGGTATACAGTGGCGGGTTCACAGAACAGGTATGCAGTGGCAGGTTCACTGAACACAACAGGTATGCAGTGGCAGGTTCACTGAACACAACAGGTATGCAGTGGCGTGTTCACTAAACAGGTATACAGTGGCGGGTCCACTGAACAGAACAGGTATACAGTGGCGGGTTCACTGAACAGGTATACAGTGGCGGGTCCACTGAACAGAACAGGTATACAGTGGCGGGTTCACAGAACAGGTATGCAGTGGCAGGTTCACTGAACACAACAGGTATGCAGTGGCAGGTTCACTGAACACAACAGGTATGCAGTGGCGTGTTCACTAAACAGGTATACAGTGGCGGGTCCACTGAACAGAACAGGTATACAGTGGCGGGTTCACAGAACAGGTATACAGTGGCGGGTCCACTGAACAGAACAGGTATACAGTGGCGGGTTCACAGAACAGGTATGCAGTGGCAGGTTCACTGAACACAACAGGTATGCAGTGGCGTGTTCACTAAACAGGTATACAGTGGCGGGTCCACTGAACAGAACAGGTATACAGTGGCGGGTTCACAGAACAGGTATACAGTGGCAGGATCACTGAACAGGTATACACTGGCAGGATCACTGAACAGGTATGCAGTGGCAGGATCACTGAACAGGTATGCACTGGCAGGATCACTGAACAGGTATGCAGTGGCAGGATCACTGAACAGGTATGCACTGGCAGGATCACTGAACAGGTATGCAGTGGCAGGATCACTGAACAGGTATGCAGTGGCAGGATCACAGTACAGGTATGCAGTGGGCTGAGGGCTCACTGAACAGAACAGGTATGCAGCCAGGAAAAGCTAAGCCTAACGAATCTTTCCCTAGAGACAGACAGCAGCTCGCCCTACTCTCTCTAATGCAGGCACACGAGTGGCCGTAATGGCCGCCGCTGCCTGCCTTATATAAGGGGGGGTGGGGCTCCAGGGGCTAGTGTAGCCAAATTGGCTACACTGGGCCTGCTGACTGTGATGTAGAGGGTCAAAGTTGACCCTCAGGTGCATTATGGGGCGAACCGAACTTCCGCAAAACGTTCGCGTGCGGCACCCGCTCGCGAACCACGTAAGTTCGCGCGAACCACGTTCGCCGGCGAACCGTTCGGCCCAACTCTAGATAGCAGTTTTATTGTGATAACTGCAGTGATAGCACTTATCACGTGATAACTGTTGTGAGAGCACTTATCATGTGATAACTGCTGTGAGAGCACTTATCATGTGATAACTGCTGTAATAGCACTTATCAGGTGATAACTGCTGTGAATCAAGCCCATAGTGTGCAGTGTGTTAGGATACTAGTTTGTTGAATCACCTTACTATTGCAGTGCAACTCTCTGCATTAAGATACATCCGTTAAAGGATATATGGGCTAAAAAAACTTTATTGATTCACTTACCTGGGGCTTCTTTCAGGCATACATATGAAACTACCGACGGGAGATATGGGCGCAGGGTAAAGCCGTTAAAAGGCTTACCCTGCTCCTGCACAAGTCCCGGCGGTGTCAATTACTATTCCCCTCCAGGCCGCCATGGATAGAGGGGGGAAGCTATTGCTGGCAGCCGAACTACAGTGTTTTTAGAGTCATTTGTGCTCCGTATTTTGACAGCACCCAAATTACTCACTGAGCGCTGTTATAGCTGTAGCCCTCCATTGCGCTGGTATTAACCTTCTGAGCCCAACACTGTGTCAGACATGTCGCTCAAGATACAGGTGTCCACCAGTATAAGTTAGCTATGTGTAGGGGCTTCAGTAAAAGTTAGCCAGAAATTGGGGAGCTAGTATAAGTGCCCCCGCCCCAATCCAGGCACCATTACTCACTGAGCCTCTATCCAGTAATGTCTATGGGGAGGATAGGGACTGAGCGTCATGACATTGATGGCATCATTACATCATCAACATCAATGACGTCATCAACGTCATGATGCTGCTCAGTCCCAATCTTCCCCACAAATAATATCGGAGCTGTGTGGGGAGTATGCAGCGATTGCTGGATAGAGGCACGGTGAGTAACAGAACCAGAATCGGGGGGGATGGGGGGGAGGGGATTGGTGGTGTGGAGCACCTATATTAGCTTCCCAATTGCTGGCTAACTTTCACTAAAGTCCCTACAGATAGCTAACTTAGGCCCGGTTCACATTAGCATTTGCCAATGGAACCGACTGTACGTTTCCGTGGTCCGTTCCGCTGAGCGGACGAAAAATTGCCGCAGGACCCAAATTTCAGGACCGTTTCGCTCAGCGGAACAGAAACGGAAGGTTTTGCAGCATATAGGAACCAATGAAAACGGATGTTTTACAGCACACTGGCTGTAAAACGGACCGTTTTCACCAGATCCAGCTGGCCTGATCCGTATGTCCGGTTCCGTAAAAAACGCTAATGTGAACCGGGCCTTATACATAGAGGGCATGGAGCAAGGGGGGATTTTGAAGGGATCCAGGCCTGATGACGTGTGAGGTGCCCCAAAAATTTCTGATGGCGACCCTGCGGCCACTGACCCAGTTCTGTGCGACTGCATGCATGCACCGCTTGTGCCTGCGCAGAACAGTCCCAAGGATGGAAGCACAACCACAAGTGGCAAATGTGCGCACTCACAGGAGCCACCGACCAAGCACTATGGAGTGGACCACAGAAGAGTGTCTGACAGCGGACCTGCAGCAAGGGGCACAGAGGCTTCTAGGCAGAGGCGTAGCAATAGGGGGTGCAGAGGTAGCCACCGCATCGGGGCCCTTGGGCCTGAGGGGCCCCGAAGGGCCCTCCCTCAACTACAGTATTAGCTCTTTATTGGTCCTGTGCTCATAATAATCACTTCTATAGATGCTTTGAATAGTAGTAATCATTAACAAACTGTTCCCCATCCCCTTCTTGCACCTCTGACACTGCCAATGCCATTGGCAGGTTTTGGTGCGCCGTATCAATTGTTATTTATAGAGTACTTGGGGGGCCCCATTGTAAAACTTGCATCAGGGCCCACAGCTCCTTAGCTACGCCACTGCTTCTAGGGGCTGGAGGAAGCCCCAGGTAAGTAAATCAGCAATAAAGTTTTTCAGCTCATGTATCCTTTAGTTCCCCGCAACTTGGTCCTGTGCCAGCGGTGTAGCTAAGAAGCTATGGGCCCCGGGGCAAGTTTTACATAGGGCCCCCCAAGCACTCTATACATAACAATTGTTAAGGTGCACCAAAACCTGCCAATGGCAACTACAGTATCAGAAATGCAAGAAGGGGATGGAAACCAGTTTGTACTACTTAAAGCATCTATAGAAGTGATTATTACCAGCACAGGGACAATAGTGAGTTAATATTGTGCTTGAGGGAGGACCCTACGGGGCCCCTCTGACCCAAGGGCCGCTACCTCTGCGATTGCTACCTCTGCAACCCCTATTGCTACGCCACTGTCCTGTGCATCATTACAGCAAGGTAGCACAAGCTAGATGTGCTCCCACTCCGCTTCGCCAAGATTTTTTGTGTCTCAGTGACGTCACATCGGCACTCCTCTCCCCCTCCCTCTTCACCACAGGGGGACGTGCTTCTTCGGGCTTCAGGGCTGCTTCTTGTCGGGACAGTACGGGGATACAGAGCGGATCTCCAGCAGTACAGTCCGGATTGTGCGTCCTGGATTCTGAGCTTATGCTGCGAGCGCTGGAGTCATGCACTGCCTCGCACACTAGCATGGAGACAAGACAAGCTTAATGGACGAAAGAACATGAGTGCCGGTGAGTTGTCTGCTCCAGGGAAGAAGTTGTCTGAGCTCTCAGATGAGGGATTTTCCACTCGCTCTGCTGCTGATGTTCCTGTACAAAGGATGTGCGAGGAGGTTTGCTGCATCTGTGTGGGGGACTGTGGGAAAGGGAGTCGTCATTCCGCTCTGCCTGGAGCACAAGTTCTGCAAAGTTACTTCGTGAGCTCAGATTCAAGTAGTCATTCATTGGCTGTTTATTAGGAATTGTATAGTCACACATGGCATCTTGCTTTTTGCTTTTGTAAACTTTTTTGAGGAAAAAATGGACATTGTACTGATCACTCAGCAGTTATCTGTGATTGCCCTATAGATAGCTAGGCTAAACCATTCATGGGTAAATAATAGCCTGATATGGTAAGCTGTCAGATAGTAGTGATGAATCTGCAGCCTTGACCAATTTTCGCTGAAAACTTATGAAAACTTGATTGCTGAAACCCCTAATGCTGGGTACACACGGTAAGATTTTGCAACCCGATCGTTTTTCCTGCACGATATCTTCATTCATTTTTCTCATTGTTTTCCATTCACCGCTATGAGAAATAGAGCGTGGAAACGATCGGGAGCAAAATCGGACATGATGGATTTTATCTATTGGATCCATCTATTGCATGGAAAATCGTACTGTGTGTATTAGGCATAATGTATTGATCATCTGGGCCCACTTAACTGAAGAAAAGCTGCTTGCTATCCAATTTGATCAGATGAATGTAATTGATCCAAAAACTGGATCGATTTGATCAATATTATGATCGAATCAGTCATCAGAAACATTATACAGCTATCAGTCAGCCACTGCCCCCCTCCTCACTGCAAGATGAATATTTTCCAAAACTCCTGATCACTGTTTAAATTGATGGACTGCCCAAAATTTTTTGAAAGTTGGCCATTTGGGCATATTGGGTGCACAAGTTATTTGGCTCTGAATCAGCCAGAAAAATATGTACACGTGTGGCAATGTAGGAAATAGGGCTGCTGTCCTTCGCAACAGAGAGAATATTACAAAACAGAAATAAGGTCCCATTGTGTGAGAACTCCTAAGGGCAGCTA
The DNA here is from genome assembly GCF_040937935.1 of Hyperolius riggenbachi. Classification (NCBI taxonomy): domain Eukaryota; kingdom Metazoa; phylum Chordata; class Amphibia; order Anura; family Hyperoliidae; genus Hyperolius; species Hyperolius riggenbachi. Next base: position 319,129,578 of record NC_090648.1, read on the forward strand.
CTGCAGCATCCCCTGCATTGCATTTTCATGCAACACGTAAGAACAGACCCATACATTGTTTAAATTTAACTGTTCTCATTTGCAGCGTACAATGCTTTGTGGCATGCATTTTAAGCGCACAGTGAATGCATAGTCATTCGATCAAATGCATGGCATCTACGCTTTCAAGACATGGTGTAAACTGGCAAATCCAGACAAAAAATAGAAACTTTTTCTTCTTTTAATGTACATTGAGTGGGTAAAGGGTACAGATCTTTTTTACTGCTGTTCTGCTTGGGAGATTTCCCATCACTTCAAGCAGTCTAAGAAAAATGGAGGAGCAGGAAGTTAGAGGAAATCGGGGAAAAAACAGGTGCTTGTTCTTTAACTTTTTGCCAGTTAGGGACAACCCTGATAATTTGACCTCTAGATCACTTCCTGTTCCAACTGTCACATGAACAGGAAGTGAGGTGGAATTTCTGTAACTGGGACATAGACAGCCATGTAAATCTTAAGGATTTAACTCTGTATACCTTACATTTTTTTTTTTTTATTTTTTTTTTAATGTCTGGAGTTGCATTTAAAGTACCGTACACATTTCTTAAATGACCTGCATTAAGATCAGTGGGTTTCTTTTGCTGTTATTGGCCTTTCTTAAAACCGTACAGGAACATCCGTGTTTTTTCATTGTCCTAGCTTTGTTACTCTTAATCATATTTACTTTGTGCCTATGTGCAGAATCCAGGGTGCATATTGTACTGTGGTTATGATAGAGTGAATAATCATTAAGCTGCAGCTTTCTGACAGAGGAGCTGTCCTATTCTACAGTATAGATGCTTTGGTGATATTGAACTGTAAGGATGAGCAGGCCACCTGTTGTTGATAGGAAGGAAACAATTACTGTTATTTAGTGTTTATCCTATGGATGAAGAGGTCACATTTGGAGGAGGTGAAGTATTTCCCTTTGTAGCCAAACCTCTGGTCCAGCAACAGGATGTTTATTTTACATATTCCAGACTGTAGTTTTCTAGTTACAGCACAAGTCATTTCCACATGTTCCTGCAAAACACTGCAAAAATATGCACTGACTTTTTTACATCAGTGGAACAGATGGCTGAGATTGCCTAGGTTAACATTGACCTATACTGTTATAAGTCACATTTGTTAAAAAGACTCAGCTGCTGGAAACCTGATTTTGTTTTATAATGTAAACTCAAAGCTGTTTACTTTTTTATGTTTTTCATGATGGCCTTTAACTCCCCCCAGGCAATATGCATTATGCCCAATGCTATTCTGCATGCCCAGCGTACATGTTAGAAGACAGCAGTTTACCATAATGCACCTGAAAGGCAGACCTTGACGTTGTTTTCTAGAAAACATTCCTGTTATTAAAGTGATTTTGCAGCGCTTTGGGAGGCCGAGCGATTAGCTTTGTAAAAAAAACTTTAACCTCCATAGCGATAACCCCGAGTTAGGCTTGGGGTTGGAAATCTGCAGCTCAGAGCAGTAACACTGAGCCAGACTCATGGTAACCGCTGTGAGGTCTATGTAGAGCGATGGCACGCAGCGGGCATTTTCACTCACCTCCCTGGGATCCAGACGCTGGCAACCATTCCTCTTCCTGCCCACGGAGGCTCTGCATTCCCCTGGTGAGATCGCTGCCTGTCGCCATGACAAAAATGGGCTGCAGGAGGATTCGGGAAGCCTCTGGATGGCACCACTGAGGTAAGTATGTAACTGTAAGTTGTGTACAAAGGGGTGGAAAGGTAAAATTTTGATTACCTGTTTCCTCACTGCAGATATTTTTCCCTCACTGTTTCACTGACTGGAGAGAATAAGGTGATCACATATTTTAAACTGAAGATGGAAATAAAAACCTCTTAGCAGTTTGGGCAATAGCTGGGGCATGTATTAGGTTTTAATGGCGGCCTCAGTCTCTACTGTGCAGATTTCTCTAGACTTCCTGCCCTGTGACTGGAGAGGAAGTGAGGGAAAATCACTTCATTGATGACACAGCAATAAAAACAGACGTTTTAAAACCTTTTTGGTTGGAGTTTGTTAAGATTAGAGATTCAACGTTAAAGGACACATGAAGTGAGAGGTATATGGAGGCTGCCATATACATATTTCGTTTTAAACAATACTAGTTGCCTGGCAGTCCTGCTGAACTCTCTGGCTGCAGTAGTGTCTGGATCATACACCTGAAACAAGCATGCAGCTAATCTAGTCAGCTTGCTCAGGGGCTATGGCTAAAAGCATCGGAGGAAGTGGATCATCCGGATACCCAGACCATTAGCATTGCTTAGAAATAAATATGTCAGCCTCCATATCCTTCCCAGTGTTTAGGTGTGCTTTAAGTACTAACGCGCCCCCCCCCCCCCTTTTTTTTTTTTCTATTTTATATGTTTACTTTTCATTTTTTTTTTTTTTTTTTTTTTTTTTTTATTCTTTATTTGAGGGAATGGGTGAAATGTGTATACAAAGTCAGATATTTATTTTACTGTCCATATCCTTTTTGAGAGCTTTCTGATCCTTCCTCAGAGTAGCCAAGGCTTTAAAAAAAAAAAAAGTTCTGTCCGAGGTTGAAAGAAAATCTAACAAGTAAAGACATCTTTGGGCTCAGGCTGTTCTGACATGTATGTTTGGCTTACAGAGGTGTGATGTACCGGTATATTCAACCCACTGACTTGAAGCAATGCATTCTGGGTGTTGCTTCTCCCTCTTGTGATGGTGAATTGTGTAAACATTTTCTGTAGGCACAGTAGTGGCCTAATTTGACAAATGATGACTGATAAGTGGAAATATCATGACCCGGAAATTCAAGCTTCACAAATCTGTCACTGATCATAAGCTTTTCCATAGATTTTGCTACACGCAGGCAACACAGTATTTTGCTTTTATGTGGTATAACAACAGAGGCGCCAAGTAGAGTAAAATTGTTAAAAAGGGGGAAGTGAAACGCGTTGCACTTTTGGAGCTCATAATAAATGTTACTTTAAACTTGAAGTAACCTGCCCGTTGTCTGGCCATTTTTTTCAGAAGGGAGGTAAGTCCACCCACTTCCCCCTTTTTAACAATTTTAACTAATTTTACTCTACTTGGCGCCTCTGTTGTTATACCACATAATTGTTGAGTCCACCCTTGGTGGAGGGGTGTATCCCCATTTCCTTCTATCTACAGAGAGCGACTTCTTAACCCTGAGCGGGGTCAGGTTACAATTCTCCCCGCCTGCTTATCCAGTGGTTGCCTTGGAGGCGACCCGTCCTTGTGAGTATAATCATTGTGTGTGTTTGCATCAGACATCACCTTATTAACATACTACACCATATCGGGCTCTCCGTTCTCCCCCTTTCTTTCAAGTATTTTGCTTTGCACATAAGCCATTTCTGCATTATTCACTTTTATATTGGCTGGCTGGATTTGCAATGCTGACTTTCTGTGCCAATGTCAGCTACTGCTGAGCTGAACTAAACTAGTCTCTGTTCTGTCCAAAATCATCTGCAAATTCTATCATTACATACAGGAGATAGTCAAGAACAAGCCGGCAGTGGGTACCAAGTAGCCAATCTGAGAACAGAGCTGATCTGCACAGAGGAAGGCAGTCCCACACTCCAGTCAGCTTTGTACCTTTGTGCACAGGTCTCTGGGTCATGTGACTGACTTTTCTGTAACCCACTGCACCAAATAATAATGACCAATCCAGGATAGATTCAGTAATTGCATGAACACTCATGAGTATGATTGTCAGTAGCACAAATACTTTGTCTAGTGGTGTTTGACCTTATTGGCATGAAGCAAGGTGACAGCTACTTTCCATAGGCAGAACATATTATATCTATCAGTGTTATTGGTTGATACAGTTCATAGTGCGCTTGCATGTACTGAACTGTTCAGGAGGTGGCATGATGGCTCTGTCTGTTTCGGAGAAGGAAGGCAATGTCAGTGCATCAAGGCCATGCAACTGAGGACTGGGTGGAGGTGCTGTCAGGAGACAACAGTAGAGCAGAGGAAAATATCTAATCATAACAAATGAACTGGCAAGAAAGCATTTTTGTGGTTTATATAGCAATTGATGCATGCACATACGTACACAGGCTGTGTTACGTCTTACAAGAATATTGTATATTTTAGTTATAGATGTCTGTTTTTGCTTGAACATAGCCCAAGTAATCTCAAAACTGAATACAAATTCTAACAGCATGCAGGTTGTTAAAGGGTGATAAATGGTGTATAGACAGTTCATCCATCTCAGTGGTTTTCTGTGTGTATTGTTGTTTGTTTTTAGGAATTTGTTTTGGATCACAATAATAGTGTAAATGATCACAGTTAAAATTTACAGGTTTGATAGTATTCCTGCATTGTAGCTGCATCACATCTGCAGGCAGGGCAATATATCTGGTCTGATCTGACATTTGCTGTACTTGTGTGCGTACCTTAAAGCTTTGTCATAATGACAATGGAATAACTTGCCAAGAGATTTTCTCTATAAATTACTGGATTCTACCAAGTATCACTGATATTTTAGTAACCTATACAAATACAATACAGTAATGGACAGATAGCTGACAATACTGGTAAGCAAGTTAGAATCCATATTTCTTCCCATGTTTTATACACCAGTGGTTCAGGATGCCTCATTTGGCTTCAGGTGTATAAAACAATGATTTCAATAGCTCCTTTTATTGACCTGAAGCAAACATTGCTTCTTGGATATGAAATATCCTGTACAACATGCCTTCTGCTTTTTTAAAAAGGCCATTTCGTCATATTTTACATAATTATAAGGCTGGTTTCACAGTGGGACGTTACAGGCGCACGTCAGAGCAGCCTGTAACGCACCCCACCGCACAGCAATGAAAAATCAATGGGCTGTTCACAGTGCCCACGTTGCGTTACAGTGTAACGCTGCGCCATAATATAACGTACTGCATGCAGTACTTTGTAAGCGGCAGAGCCGCGTTAGACTGTTTGCACATGCTCAGTAACGTTGGGGAGGAGCGGAGAGCGGCCAGGCACATGGCTAATTAATATTCACTGCACTCAGTGACGTGCAGTGTTTACTTCCTTGAGCGGCCGCTCTATGCGGCGATTGGCCGGGCGGGACCACGTGATGCCGCATGCGTCCAAGAGTGCGCATTACGAACGCCAGAGTGAGCTGCACAACGTGGCTCACTCTGACGTCCAAAGCAGAGAGCACCAGGCGTTGCGTTAGGGGCACATTGTGCGACCATAACGTCCCCTAAAACGCAACGTCCTGGTGTGAAACCAGCCTAATACTACTATAATTCTCCAAAATTTTTGGGCCTATTGCAGGAAATTAAGCCTGCCTGCTATGCCATACACTTGAAATGGTGAGGGAAGAAAAACTCACAAATGGGAACAGTTCTAAAAATTCCCTTTGACTCTGGCTCAATTTCAGCCCACTTTGTATTTGAGTTTGACACCTCTGTAATACATAAACTGTGCAAAGTCGCCAATACGATAATGGGTGAATAATGTGGTAGAAAATGGATCTATGGGATCAAATTCTGCCGGGAAAAAATTACCCTGTGTATTTTATTTGTAATGTTGCTGGTATGTCATTGCCTGCATAGATTCACATTGTCGATTTGTGGTGTTTTTTTAATATTATTATTGTGCTGTTTATGTTTATGCCTTGTTTGTTGGTCTATATATTGTTTTCCTTTGTTTTTCCTTTTGACATAGATGCCTGCATTTTTGCTATTCGAATTAGCCATGGTTTTATGTTATCACAGTTTTGGAATTGATACATTCACATGAGCCTGAGGCACAAAGAGAGGAAATGAGTGACCCTAGTTCAGAGAATAATGGTCTTTCCTGGGATACTTTTATCGCTGCACACAAGTTCGGCATTGTCCCTGTAAGCAGTAAAAGCAATGGGCTTGTAAATGGACTTCACTGAACCATAATTAAGTGTTTTTGCGAACTGTAATTAGGAAGCAGGTCTTTTCTTGCTTATCAGTTTATATTGGATGGCAGCGCTTGCTCATTGTGTGCAAGGTAATGAAAAAGTCCTATTTAAGCAGCTGCTTTAGCTTTTGGTAGGTTGGGAGAAATAAAAGAAAACCCTGATCTGTTTCCAGGAAAATGTTGCCCATTGTAAATAATTATAACCGCCAGCATATTTTTTATTAGTTAAGCTCTAAGGTTTAATTAATTGTACGCTGTGCTGCTTTTGCAGGGGGAATTAGGTGACTTGTGTGTAGCTTCTCAACTGTGGTAGGGATCTTTCCAAAGGTACCCAAATAACCATTTGCATGTCACATGCAGATAGTAGGCTGGCAGATACCTACCAAAGCCTTTTGGCTCTGCTTTAGTAAACATACCTCTGCTACCGAAACACTACTAACTGTTGGGTGATATTTTCATAGATATAATTCTCCTCTGAGGCTTGCCTAGACAATCCTGAATCGGGCAGTTTTGGCGCATGACACTCAGCACCGCACGCTGAAAGCGGGCACCGCTATACCACTAGTGCTATAATACGTGCCCCACGTGAGGTTTAGTATTTAATGCCGCCGGGGATTTGAGTGGCAGCAGGGTGAGCTGTCATTCGGCCAAGCTCACCGGTGGTGCAGTAATACTTAGGCGACAATCAATCTGCATAGAACAATTGTTTTGTGGCCTAGAACAAGCGTACACTAGGTGTAACAGCAATGGTTGTTCCACCTTTAGTGGTAATCTGGCTGACCAAAGCATCATGTCTACAAGTACCTTTATGTCTTCCTGCAGCTGCTCATAGCTAAGGAGTGACTCAGGGCTGCCATATACAAATAATATTGGTAGCAAGCAATGTTTCAGGCTGCAGATGCCTTCCTCTTTGGAAAGAGTCACTTTATTTCCTTCACATGACTCGAAGTAACAGGAAAACGTTTTAAAGCTGATATTCACAGTAGTATAAACCTGGTAGGGTTCTTTCTCAATATTATTGTAATGTGTACCCCTTTTAAAAGATGATGACACTTGATGCATAAATATCTATTAGAAAAACTATGTAACTGAGTATGAAGGCTTTTTAAACATTCCATCACGCTTTTAACTCAAATACCTTTTCAGGTTTGTTTATACTTAATGTATCATTTATTTTTATTCTCAAAACTAATGGATTGTTTGTGACAAATTAAAGTACCCACTGGGACAAGCATAAGTACATTCTGTGTCTGTGTGTATACTGTGGGACTGAAGCATACTGTTTATACACCAGATTATCTCTTGCAGAATTTTGGTTAGCTGGCTGAGCTAAATTTGTGAGGGAAGGGATAGTATTTTTGCTGTAATCCACAGTATCCACTCAAATATGAGTTCACCTAAATACTTGACCCACTTAATTTGGAGTTAAATGTCAAGTTGAAATGTGTGTAGCTAAAAATCCCTACCTGGCCCCTTAACACCCCCCCCAAAAAAAAAAAAAAAACACCACCCAACAAAAAGTATAATGTCCTTTTCCCTTCATAACAAGTATACCTATCTTCTCCTCACCACTCATAATGAGCACAGCTACATCTTTTTTTTCTGCTTTTTTCAGAACCTCCTTCCCATAACCATTTCTTCCCTCATCCCTCCATATGTATAGCCAATTCCTCGCTCCTTCCTTCAACACCTTCAAGCAAGCCCTCAAAACACATTTCTTTAAAATAGCCTACCCCACATCTACCACACTCTAACTCTATGTCAATCACTCTTTCCACAGTCCTACCTTATGTGTCCCCCCACCCTTTAGATTGTAAGCCTTGGCAGGGCCTCCCCCCTCCCTTAGTGTGTCCTTCTTAATTTTACTACCCCAGCAATTACACCCTTTTCATGGACTAACTTGTACTTGTTTTGCCAGGTCTCTGTAAACTGCATTTTATTCCCTGATTGTATGTATAACCTTGTGCTATGTTGTATAACCGTTTGCTACCTCTCTGTCTGTCACCCCTTGTTGTAATGTATGTATCCCTATTTATTGTCCAGCGCTGTGTAATATGTTGGCGCTTTATAAATACAATAAAGAATAATAATAATATTGCCCACACCCTCACCCATAACAAGTTTAGCTGCTTCTTCCCCCTTCTTACGAGAATGACCATGATCTCCCTGGATAGCAACTATAATGGTTAGTCCCTCATTCATAGAGTATATGATTGCTTCTCCCCTCTCATAACAAATGCAGCCATAGCAACTACTCTTTTACCCCCCCAAGCCCTCATCTTATATAAAGTACAGCTTTCCCTCCATAACCGCTGTGGTAATTTCCTCTCTAAAACACAAAAATTACCAGAAGATCTAGCCATTTTCAGCAGTTACTCACTAAGTTGCTCCTTTTACCAGTGGGGTGCCTACTTTTGTGCTTTTATGCAAACAGAAAATTTATATTCCATTGGAGATGACTTTTAATCTTTTTATTATGAAATATGCTGTTGTTACCTTATGCAGAAGGAGTGGGTAAGAGACCGAGGTATAGAACCTAGTTAATTGTCCATACCTTTTTTTTTTTTTTTTTTTTTTTTTTTTTTTTCTTGAACTTTTATTGAAATTTTACAGTTCTGAATAAGCAGATCCAAACACTTGTAATATATATGTTTTATGATGGGTCTGGAAATTTTTTTTAACAAACCCCTTGAGTTGGAATAATTTATACCTTCAGTGAGTCCACCAGCACCTCATCCCATTCCTCGTTTGCCAACCCCAGAATGTCCAGCTGTCATTTTGCAAAGTACTTATCCAACCTGGGAGAACTTGGCACTGTTCGTCAGTACTTTATATATTGTAGACCATGGTTTGTCTAACCTAAAATGAGATGATATTTTATGGGATCTGACTCGGTAGAAGATAGACCATGACACAGTTGCATGTAACGAAAAAAGTGCCTTCACTTTTATATTACCATTAATGTCTATTGCTTTTAAATAAATCACTGAAATTATGATATAATATCCAACATTACATCCGTTCTTACAAGTCTTTTATTCAGGGTTTTTCGAGTAAGCCTGAAGTATGTTATCTTTAGAGAGGATAACTTTATTGCCAAGAAAGGAAAACAAATGTTCCCTTAGAACCTTAGCATGGAAATGCCCGCCTCTTGTATGCAAGAGCTAAAAATATATGTTGACCCTTTCACCTAATTCAGCCAACTGCTTGCAGATAAAATTCTTCCAGGATATTTCCTACAAACGTAGCACTCACTTTAGAACAATGCTGTGGAAAAGAGCAACCTATAAAAAGGGTGCTCTCCATCTTCCTGTTCTGATCTGCCCTTAGCTGGTAATGTTACTTGTTTTTGCTGTCTGTTGCTTCAAGCAGATGAACTAAAACCAAAGGGCCCATTCTGTAAACAGCAAAAAGCAGCCTCTAATTGTAATTGAAAGAAAAATAATTTTCAATAACTGCTCCTAATGCTAAGGCTTCAACAGGAAAAATACTTTTCCTGCAAATTAACTATAGTACACAAATATGTTTCTCCAACACAATAACTTAGCAAAAGTGAGTCAAAACAGATAGATTGCCAAATGACTTGCACTGATCTACAGTCACCTTTTGCTAGTTAAAATGTATCTGGTCACAAAAAAAGGGACTGTAATACTTTCGGTATGGCATGAGTCCTGTCCAGTAGCCAATTACTATTAGAAATTGTTTTTTTATATGCTGAAAATTTTATTCCCAAATTATTGTATGCATGTCCTTTCTCCTCCTGTCTCCATGCCATTTTATCAGGGACAGAGATATGCACTGTTGGCTTCACATCCGAGTGTTATCTACTGTTTTATCTGTCCGTTGGGCATCTTTCCAGGACAGACCTAACATGCAGGTGTTGCGTGAGTGGAGACAACAATGCTCTTGGGCAGCCATTGGCTGAATCGATCCGCTGAGTTGATTGCATTGGTGGCTTCTGCACACACACTTCATGTCAAACTCCAGTCCTCGAGGGCCGAGGTCCTCGCTCATTTTTGTCACATCTCAAATGAATTGCTAGGCCTAACTTAGGAAAGAAATGGTTCATCAAATAGAACACATTCTTCATTTCTCAAACCATTCAAAACACTGGCATGGATATGGCTCTGAAAGACTGGAGTTTGACACCTGTGTGCTAGATGAAACTGCACCAAGGTAGCCGGTAATCTCTTCCTCTGCTGAGAATCTAGCGTGTGTAGAGCAGCCCTCCAATGCCTCCACCAGCAATCAGCCCGTCGGTTCAGTTCAGCTCTTAGCTGGTCGCTGGCTGAGAGCATTGTTCTGCCTACTCATCTGCTTCCCCCCCACATAGCAACCTTTGCACAGTGTCTAACCTGCAATGTCAGTCGTAGGATCGGGTCCCAGCCCCTGCCAGGGAACATACCTTGTACACATGTACAACGTATGTCCCCTGGCATGGATTGGGACCCGATGCCTCAGTTTACATTGCAGGCTTTACTGTGTAGAAAACTGACACAAAATTGGCCTTACTGTGTTTTAGCACACACTGACACATAGATCACATGTGGTGGACTCATTGTCAAGCTCTGGATGCACTGTTACTGGTGAAAATTGATGAATGACTGCCACAAAAATGGACATAATAAAGTACAGCATGCACAGAGCCTCAGAAAGCAGATTATGATCTATGGTCTAAAGGCTTCAGTATTTCATATTTCTATCTTTTTATGTGAGAGTGTGGCATTGTCAGACAAAGTTTCTGCAGTATAGATTTGAGGTTAAAAAGTGAGATTTAAAGTGGATAGATTACATTTATGCTGATGCTAATGTGGACAAGACTACACATTCCATTATCTATAAGTGTAATTTCCTGTGCTAAATTGTTTGTACAGAGATCCTTTGTTGTGAGTCATTGTAGGCCAGTGCTGTCTTGCCCCCAGTTATTTTGTTCCAACTTGCAGTTTGTTTCCTTGCTTGTTATACACCTGCAGAAGCGATTATAACTTTCTGCCAGTTTACACCTTAACTGGAAAAATGCTTTTAGAACTACAAAGCCAATCTGCTTCTATTGAGTTACTAACTGACTAATGTAAACAAATAATGGTACTGCACTGTATCATCGCTACTCCTTGGAGTAGTTTTTGGTTGTCTCTTTTGTTTAATGAAACTAATATTTATATCAGTTTGACTTTTCCAGTAGCCATGTCACGAGTATCATGCATGGAATAAAAACAAAAAAGAAACACTAAGGGCTTGTTCACACTAAGGGCGTTTTCGCCCTTTTTTTTTTTTAAGCGCCAGCGATTTTCATATTGCCCTAAATGCATGTGTGCTATGATTCCCTATGAGAGTGTTCACATCTGAGCGGTTCGATTCCGATCCGCTCACCAAAGTGCTGCCTGTACCATTTTTGGAGCAATTTGCCTCATTGGAAGGTATAGGGACATTGCAAAGCGTTTGAAAAAACGCTTTTTATAGCAATTTCCCCAGCACGTTCATGAATAAATACATTGGCGTCAATTCACCAGAGGTTACCAACCTATTTATCTCTTGGGGGGTAATTTACCTCCTGTGATATCTCCAAATAGCAATTCTCCAGAAGTATAGGGGAAAATATCGACAGAGAGAAATGCAAGAGATAAATGTGAGATAAGTATGAGATAAATAAGTGATAGTTAGTAGTTAGTTTTTCTCCAAATCACAATTCACCAGGAAAGAAAGGGGGTGTGGCCATTCGTTATTTTTTCATCTCTTTATCCCCTGAATGAACCTGGAGATATCGTGGTTTTCACACAGCAGCTGCTGCTGTGGAAGATGGAGCCTTTTGAGCTCACTCTGTTAGGCCTAGTGCACACCAAAAACCGCTGGCAGATCCACAAAATGCTAGCAGATTTTGAAACGCTTTTTCCTCTTTTTCTGTAGCGTTTCAGCTAGCATTTTGCGGTTTTGTGAAGCGTTTTTGGTGTAGTAGATTTCATGTATTGTTACAATAAAGCTGTTACTGAACAGCTACTGTAACAAAAACCGCCTGGCAAACCGCTCTGAAGTGCCGTTTTTCAGAGCGGTTTGCGTTTTTCCTATACTTAACATTGAGGCAGAAACGCCTCCGCAATCCAAAATCTGCAGCAGCCCGGGAGTATGCGTTTCTGCAAAACGCCTCCCGCTCTGGTGTGCACCAGCCCATTGAAATACATTACCCAAGCGTATCCGCAGCCGCAAGCGGATCGCAAAACGCAGCCGAACCGCTCTGGTGTGCACTAGGCCTTAGAGCTTGCTTCTATTATGAGGAGACGACGGCGCAGGAGGAGGGTCTGTTTATTCGCCCCTCGTATTTTTCGTGAGAGAACAGTTCTTGATAATTTTACTGAGACAGAGGTGGTGAAGAAGTTCAGACTCGCTCGTGATATGATTTATGATATGATCCGGCAGTAAAAGGCAGGAATACTCTGGTCAGGTAGTGGTAAAACTCCGCCTCCTACCCACAATGCTTCACTTTCAAGCTTACAGAGAGGAAAAGTATCCCATGTAAATCATTAATACCGATTACCTAACTCTCTGCTTTCTCACACTTTCCTCATGCATATCTCTCCATTATCCCCTGCTATTGAACACTTTTCTCTCTGTCCTCTCACACTGGTGAATTGACTCCAGAGTGTTAAAATACCTCATGAGATAAACTACCTACCTTTTTTCTCTTAGTAAATCCTCTCTGGTGAATTGACGCCATTGTATTTATTCATTTCTGGGTGACAGTGTAATGATCCGCTCAGCTGCCTGCGCAGGCAGGCAGCTTTTTGACCACTGTTCAGGTCTACATTCTGCAGGTCTCTGGAAGAGAGACCTTTTGTCAGTTTTGCTGCTGCTGGGGAATTTGCATACGTTGGTCATGCAAATTTCCTGGCCACATCCTCTGGAGGTTTGTACTATAAATACCATGTGATATCACAGACCTGGGCTGGTCATAAGGGTTTGTCCTGTGAAACACTCCTGGAGTGTCAGCCTTGCTCATTGTTTAAAGATTAGCTTAGAGTAATTCTTGGGACTGCACTAGGCAGGTTCCCTAGTGCAGTTAGGATTGCATATCTGTTTGTTTGTCTGTTACGATTGTCCTGTCCCAGCGGTGGTCGACAGGAAATCGTTCTGTGTGTCTGAGTGCTAACCGGAACAGCGGTTGTTACTGGTAGCCCCTTCTGATCTGTCTTGCCTGGATCGCACTCGCCTTGCGCTAGTGCTGTGGATCCTTCTGGTCTGCAACTCTCTTGCTGTACTTGGATCGCACTTGCTCTGGCGGAAAGAGCAGTGGATCCAGCTCGCTCTGTTTCTATACTTGGATCGCACTCGCTCTGGCGGAAAGAGCAGTGGATCGTATCTCTCACTTATTCCTGTTTTCGTGTATCTGTCTTGTCTGCTATGAACGCTTGCTGGAGGCTCGGTGAGGTAACCGTTAAGCAAGCGCTCGCGTTTTCTGTTTCATGTTTGTCTGTCGGTGGTTAGTTAGGCGTGCTTGTCTCTGTTGTGCTTAACACGCGGAGACCGCGCAGTAAACGCGTTCGCTGTTGCGAATGAGTGCGGTGTTCGCGTTTAGTTAGCGTTTGTTATTTTCCTTATCTTCTCATTGTATTATTTGCTGTGCCTTTGCTACTCTCGTGCTCTACCTTGCTGTAGCCTTGTGTCACCTCTGGCAATCGCCTCTCTCGCGATTGCGTTCCTACTTCATATCTGCTGTTGTGTATGCACCGTCGCGGGTTGGCGACTAGTTTGGTGCACACACATACAATCTGTCCCTTTGCTCAATCTCATTTGCAATCGCTTCTCAGGCGATTGCGTTCTCACTCAGTTTCCTTTGTTGTGTGTCCACCGTTGCAGGTTGGCGACTAGATTGGTGCACACACATACATTCCTCCTCTGTGCTTATTCTGTCTTGTCGCTGTTAGCAATCGCCATCTCCTGCGATTGCCTTCTCACCTTATCTTCATGGTTGTGTGCATCGTCGCAGGGTGGCGACTAGATTGGTGGACACGCGTACCCTCTGTCGCTTTGCTCTGTCTCTCTTTCAGGGCTATCTTGCCCTGCGTTTCTTCCCTTCGTACAATTCCTGTCTGGCGTCTGTGGCAGGGCAGAGGAGCTGTTCCTCTGCACTCCACAGCTCCACCTGCTGACAGGAATTTCACTCTACAGGTGCGTTGCACCTTTTGCTGGGTTCCCTCAAATTATACGCTAGTGGAGGATTTCCGCAGTGTCAGCGCACGTCCTGTGCGCTGATCACGGAGATAATTCCACAATCGTTACAAAGTTCACATACTGACGTCAGGAAGTGAAAAAACAGAAACGCTCTGCAAAAGTGCTTACAAAAGCGATTTATACAAAATGGAAACGTGCAGGTAAGCGCCGGGAGGCGCAAAAAAAAAAACATGCAAAAAATTGAAAATTGCTGGCATCAGCGATTTCGATTTTAGATGTGAACAAAGCCTTACTTTCATTAGATTGTATTAATCGTTTAGCCTACTCCATTTATTTGAATAGTTTATGTTAATTGACATGTTAATTCTTTGTATTAGAATCACTTTAATAGCTATGACACAGAAGGCATATTGGCAGCACTATAGCATAGATGTCACCTGGCACAGTAGGCAGGGAAAAATACCTAGGGAAATGTGAACTGATACGGCTGTGTTAATGAGTAAGTAAACTTTGGCAGTATTGGGCATTTAAGGGCCTGTCCCTATGGACATTTATCCAGAACCTAACTGCTGCCTAATAACCATTGCCACTATGTGCTCGTGTTTGGTCGCAGTGTTTGAAAGATAGCGGCCTTGCCTTCAATGACTGTCAGATGCCAAATGGATGTTATAAGTGTCTTTTCCTTGGACAAAGCCATGACCTTTGACCTTTGTTCTTCCAGAATACTTCATAGAATAGAAGTAAAGTGCTCATTTGAGAAAAGTTTGGAGGTGTCCATCACCTTTGAGAAACTTCCTGTGATGCAGCTACTGTGTGATTATGTAATGCCTTATGGTTTTAAATACAGACGGATGAAAATCCATTATTACTGAATAGCAGATATACAAGAATGGGAATTGGGAATACATTGATGACATGATTTTTTTTTTTTTTTAATGAAAAATGTCCCAAGTAGTGTAGCAGATTGTTGAAACTGATATCTGGAATCTCTTCCAACCATGTACACGCCTTGATTAAACCTACTCGTACAATTCTCCAGATATAGAGAAAGCATTGCGGATACATTCATTCGCCAATCAACCACTCAAGTCAGGATGCAAGCTTGATAATACTTTTCAATATCCAGCACTGCCCACTCCTCCATTATTTTAGGTCCCACTAAATATAGCTTTGTTAATCATAGACTTCCCCTCCCAAATATGAATACTCCAAATCAGAGCTGTGGAGTCTTTACAAAAACCATCCAACTCCTCAGTCTTTGAAACCACCAATTCCGACTCCAGGTACCCAGAATTGCTCTGACTTCTCGACTCCACAGCCCTGCCCAAAATACTTGTCATATGGGGAAAAAAGGCAATTTTATAAGCAATCTCCATAAAAATGCAGATATGGTAGTACATTCACAACATTTATTTTACTTCACCCTGAAAACAGATCTCTCAACTTATTAATGCTTCTTAATTGTTACTGGAAGGGTCACAGTTTGCAGTGTAAATGACTTATATTGGCGTCTTGATCCAGTTGTCCTATTCTAGTATTTATTGTATTTATAAAGCGCCAACATATTACGCAGCGCTGTAGTATAAAGCTAACTACACACGTGCAAGTATTGTCGCGCAGCAGAGATCAGGAATTGATCTATGTAGGCCACTGTTAAGAGTTGATGCTGTACAGACGTGTCACTAGCTTCTAGGCTAGCCATGTGTCCCCTATCCAGTTGTCCTATTCCAGTATAAAGCTAAGTACACATATGTGAGTATTGTCGCCCAGCTGGGATCAGGGATTCATCTCTGTAGGGCTGATGCTGTACAGACGCGTTGCTAGCTTCTAGGCTAGTCATGTTAATGTGGGGGAAGGGGGGGGGGATAACAAGCATCGCACTACAAAGCAGGAGGGGTAAGGATGGAGAGCAATCGTGTCAGGCAGTATTTGGCCGAGATCACCTGGCATGCTAGATCTCTCGTCGACACATTGGGGAGGGTTGGGGGCTGCTGTACACACAAGATTCTTGGCAGAGGCGGTATTAAATGCCCCTCTTGGCAGAGTTTAAAGAAATGTGTGTACGAAGCTAAAGGCTAGTACACACTAGCAATTTTGATTGACCAATGATTGCTCAATTTTACCACCTCCATGTAGTATGACCATTTACCTATATAATCTGCATAGAATTGAAAATCTGTTTGGCCCTCATACTACATGGAGGTGGTAAAATTGAGCAATCATTGGTCAATCAAAATTGCTAGTGTGTACTAGCCTTTAGTCTGTACCCGATGATAGCCTAAATTCTCAGCCATGTATATTTGTAGTAACCTACACTAAACCCATGAGTTAAGGCTATTCCAATGACTTGCAGATTAGAGGTACACCTAGACCTCAACCCGGTAATTACCGTCTTTCCCCGAAAATAAGACCATGTCTTATATTAATTTTTGCTCTAAAATATGTGCTAGGGCTTATTTTCAGGGATGTCTTATATTTCTATCAGGGAGTGTCTCAGCAAACCATTTCCTGTTCCTTTATACTGTGCTGTTCCTGGATTTAAAAGTATGCTGCTGTACTGATCAAACACCTGCCCTGTCATCCCTGCACACAGCTAATAACCTTGCTGTGTGCTGGAATAACAGGACTGTTGCCCAACCGTCACTGCACTGCTGTGTCCCCGCTTGCTGGCTGCCTTTTCCTCCTCTTTAACTTTGGCTAGGTATTATTTTCGGGGTAGGGCTTATATTTAAAGCATGCTCAAAATTCCAGCTAGGGCTTATTTTAAGGGTAGGTCTTATTTTCAGGGAAAGAGGGTAGCTCATGTTTTGCTCATCCACTGTGAAAAGTTATTCAGGCTGTAATTTACTAGCGGCTGCTCCTCTCACTCTAACTGCACTTACTTACTCCCTCATAATCCGCGAGTTCTGCATATCCTCGCTGACAAACATGCCTTACGCAGTCACGTGACCCATGAGGCAGTGCAAGCTTGTAAGCCTGAATATTGTGCTAGCTCATGGACTGCCTCCAGAGGTTAAAGGGGAACTTCAGCCTAAACAAACATACTGTCATTAAGTTACATTAGTTATGTTAATTAGAATAGATAGGTAATATAATCTCTTACCCACCCTGTTTTTAAAAGAACAGGCAAATGTTTGTGATTCATGGGGGCTGTCATCTTTGTCATGGGGGCAGCCATCTTTTTGGTTGAAAGGTGGTGACAGGGAGCAGGAGACACAGTTCCAACTGTCCTGTGTCCTGATCACCCCTCCCAGCTGCACGTGCTAGGCTTCAAATGTCAAATTCAAAATGTGAAAAAAAAAAATTGCACCAGAACAGCAGAACGAGAACAACAAAATCAGAAATCCCATCATGCTTTTCACAGGCTCAGGGGAAAAATGCCCGGGCAGTTTTTTTCTGTGCAGCTTAAAATGAGGCTTGTATAAGAGAAAAAAAGTTCTGATGCTGTTGAACAGTTGAAGAAACCCCAGGCCTTTCCAGTGCTGCTGAGTCAATTTTTAGTCTGGTGGTTCACTTTAAGTACCCTGCAAATATCCAACAACTGTGCATCACTCCATTGACCGATTCTATTTAGGGAGGAATATGGTATATAAGACTTGGGGGGCCATTTTTTACTGTATGCGCTTTGCGATCTGCAAAATGCTATGACATGATAGCATAATGTAAATCGCAGTAGCATTTTTCCAGTAGTGTGATCCAATTTAGGCTCAAACAAAAGTCCAGTCTGGTGCATTCTTTGAGCATTTGAATGTATCTTGTAAGAGTAGAAGCGTAGGAAAATTGCAGACAACACAATGTGCTATGTGAATTTCTGTACGCTTTTTCCATAAAACTTACTATTACCTGTTGTCCTTTCACTTCCCATATTATGGCTGAAGGGAGCTATACACTTCCTTGTAGCTAGATCATTCTCCAGAGCCAGAAATGGCAGAAACAATAGTTTTATTACTTAACGGACAACTATAACTAGAGGGATAGCCATATTTTTCCTTTTTAATAATACCAGTTGCCTAGCTGTCCTGCTGATCCTCTGCCTCTAATATTTTTAGCCGTAAACCCTGAACAAGCATACAGTGTTTCTGACATTTGTCAGATTTTACAAGTTTAGCCACATGCTTGTTTCTGGTGTGATTAAGACACTTCTGCAGCCAAAAAGATCATCAGGACTCCCGGGAAACAGGTATTGTTTAAAACGATATAAATATGGCAGCCTGCATATATTCTTCTCACTTCAGTTGTCCTTTAAGTCTTCACTGTGCTTTTTATATGGGAGAAGTTATTGTTTGGAGCTTAGTAGCCAATACAATCTTTTTGCACACTTCTTAGCCCACACAATCAAAGAAAAACTGCTTCTTTCAATAACTTATACAAAACACACAGTTTTTCCTAGCCAATCCATTGAAAATCACAATACAAAACTTTATGTACGCAGGTAACACACATAAGGTTACTTGGCTTTGTGAAGATTCCATAATGGAAGTTACACAAATAGCGTAACTTGGTGTATTCTTGGTTTTCCTATGTAGACCTAGCATTTAGAACATGTTATGCAAATTGTGAGTAATGCATTATGTAATTTGCATAAAGCCCAGTAAACTATGTGCACTGCCTGCTCATACAAAGTTTACCGGCAGATAGTGAGACCCATTATCACTTAGGTGCTGGTTTCTTTTACAGCAGAATTTTTTTTTTTGTTTAAAATTAGTCTAGGTTTGCTAGAACACTTGTGAATTTTCCATTTGAGATCCCTAGAGGATCACCGTAATTGCTTTTCATTAAATATTAATGTTACATATTTTTCAGTAATGCTGAAACCATGTGTAACCTTTTACAAAAGATGGAACGCTGTGTAACTGGCATGTACTATTACTGTTCGCTTACCGTACGCGCTTGAGTGCACTGTTGATATAGATATTCTGCCGGCTGTTGCCTTATTAGAAAACACACCTGTTGAGGAGTGCAAGACCTTAACAGCTGAGAGATAATTTTGTTTTTTCCTCTAAATCCAGTGTAGGCTTAATTTAACAGGATATGGGAATAGAATTAAAGGCAAGGTCATATCATGAGAGCTTTCATGGCAAGGGCAAACATGAGGACATCCGGTGTCTATTCTTGTTGCTAAAAATCATCTTTCAAAGACTCCTATAGTTTTGTTCCTACCGTGACTTTGACAACAAAATGTGCTTTCTTCCTGTAGTGTCTCTCTCTCTCCCTCTCCCTCCCTCTCTCTCTCTCTCTCTCTCTCTCTCTCTCTCTCTCTCTCTCTCTCTCTCTCTCTCTCTCTCTCTCTCTCTCTCTCTCTCGATATTTTATATGTATTTATATGTAGTAGTGCGAAACACAAGTGATCTGAGTGATCTGACATTTCGTGGTCACTTCTCTATTCCTTCTGTGGCTGAGGAAATTTAGTACACCTACACAACAACACTTTGCTCCATCTGTCCAAGTCATTAACAAGCTCACAGCCCACTCAGGTGAAGAAGTCCCCTACCAATCATACAAGAAGACATATGGGATTGAGATCTTTGATGAAATGAACATGTTTCATACCTCGTAAATCCTATGCAGTAAATATTTTCCTCTTAGGATTAGAGTAATAGGTCAAACTCTCAAATAGCTCCTCGAGCTCTATTGAATATCTCGCACTTGTGAAATGTAATAAGTACTCCTATAATCTAATTTGTACTTAAGGTTTACAGTACATTTTTTAATGGAAAACTGTGTGTGTGCGTGTTATTTTATCACAGTCCTGTTAATGCACATTTTTTACCATATTTAAATATGAGATATTTTTACTCTGAGGCAATCAGTGGCATGGATGGTGACTGCGCATACGAGCGCATAAGGCCCTGCTGAGCCCTTTTCACCTTTCTATAGATAGAGGGATAAAGGTGGCCATACACTTGCAGATGGCCATCAGATTCGACCAACAGATCAAAATCTGCTCAAAAAAGGATCTATTACTGCCGCACACTGCTAATAGATTTTTAATAGATTTCAAGGTGAAATCTCTGAAATATCTATGGTGCCACCACAGTGCAGGGCCCCACAGTGCTCCCCCAGGGCCCCTGTAGAGTGTTGGCAGTGGAGCGCACTCTCCTGTCTGTGGTGCGCTCCTCCTGTGGCCTCACTCCACCCCCACTGGGGCGCATGTACCCAGCGACCTGTGCATGCTGCTGTGTCACGGGGAATCATGCATGAGTCTGTGCTCCGCTGCCAACGCTTTGCCGGGGGGCGGGGGGGGGGGGGGCTTGTTGCAACTACAATTTTCCATCTACAATTTTCCATCTGCCATGTAATTTAGTGCAGTTGCTGAAAACGATGACACATGGGCAGTGAATCGTAAATTGAAGCTGCATAGAACTATACTGCAGCCAGCTACAATCTCTACTACAAAGTGATGAATGCGCTATAGCATTTTACTCAAGTCTCTGAACAGAAAAGAGTGTGACCAACAATGTAGTGTTAGTAATAAAAACTGTGTGCAGCACTGTGTGAAGTGTTAATTGATCATATGCATGTAAAGCCTATAGCACATCGGGGAACAATAATGTATATCGGTTCTGTAAAGTGAGAGCAATTTGCAGTTTCTTTATTTCTGTGCTAGGATCTGAATAATGCTACATACTTGTCTTACATGTCCAGATCAGCAACACATATATATATGTATATAGAACCCATTTACACACACACACCATCTGGACATCATGTGTCTGACAACTTTGGGGATTCAGAGCAAAGGAGTTTAAGAAACTTACTGCTATAAAGTGACACATGTTATTGGGATAATTGGGAAATTATTTACAGAGATGGATATTCTGCCTTCTAGTAAGCTAGAGACAAATATTGGAAATCCGGAAATCCATTATAATATTTAGTGCAGTGTTTCTCAACTCTATTACCCCCAACAGTACATGTTTTGCAGAAAACAGAGATACAGTAGTTAATGAGCTCTGCTGAGACACTAATTACCTCACCTGTGAATGTTTTTGATTTTCCGCAAAACATGCACTGTTGGTGGTACTTGAGGGCCGAGTTGAGAAACACTTCTTTAGTGTACAGCAGGGGTCTCAAACTCAATTTACCTGGGGGCCGCAGGAGGCAAAGTCAGGATAAGGCTGGGCCGCATAAGGAGTTTCACAATCGCGGCGCATCGCCGCCTCTGCCCGCCCCTCTCACCCTTCCTTCACAGAGAGGGGCAGCGATTGACGTCAGTAGGGGCAGAGCTGAAGCTGAAAGCTCTGCCCCTTTCAGGAAATGCAGGCGGATTGCCCACCGGGCGATTTGGGGGCTCTGCAGCCCTCGTTTAGCAGCGGGGATGCGGCAGATTACTTGGGAGCACTGAAGCGAACTATAAGGAAGCTTTTGCCGGCGAGGGCCACAAAATATTGTATCGAGGGCCGCAAATGGCCCGCGGGCCGCGAGTTTGAGACCCCTGGTGTACAGTATAAATACAGTCTTTTGGAGGTGTAGCAAATGTATATTGAGAGTCTATTTTTAATGGTTTGTGGGCACGGCATACACGGACCAGGGCACCTAAACTGAAATCTGCTCCAAGGCATGACTTTTCTTTGCTGCGTGAATAGATTTGGACGGCAGGGACCATTGGTGCTGGTATGTGGTCTTCGTGGGATGAATACTGTATGTAATAAATTGGGTGGATGTTGTCATTTGGTAAAAAAATATGCAATTGGGTAATTTTATTGTGCTCTCAAGGCAGGGGTCCTATTGCTTGGGAATGCAAATGCAGTGGTTCAAAAGTAGCTAGAATGTTGATTTTTTTTTTGGGGGGGGGGTGGAGAGATAAAAAGGTTGAGAGAGGAACGTTAAAGAGAATAAAGGGGAAGAGACATGAGTGAGTGTCACTGTGTAGGGGAAAGGGAGAGGGGAAGAGTGAGAGACAGGAATGGGGAGACAGAGAGGCAACACAGAAACAGGGGAGAGATACCTGACCAGGATTGCAATATTCTATTTTTGCAGGGCCATACTGAGATAATACATAGACTTATTGCATTGTGGAGGGGGCGAGCAGCTTGAGACCAGGAAGTTGGCCCCACCCTGGAGGCCGCTGTGCCAACAAACTATTCTGTGATGCTCTGCAAGAGGAAAGAACGCAGGGGTGGAGGGATTGCACTTTGCTTTAGGTCAGCTTTGAAAATCAGACCACTTACTGTAGGATCTACCAACTCGTTTAAATGCTTGAGGGCACATCTTTTAGCTGAGAAAAACATAAACATATTGCTGATCTACCACCCACCAGGAAAGGACTCAGAGTTCCTTAAAGGAGTTATCAGGGATTTTTATAGAAAATAAACGCTACTTACCGGGGGCTTCCTCCAGCCCAAGCTCCCAGGACCTCCCTCGCCGCTGCTCTGCCTTCAGCCGTTCGTCGGAGCTCCGACCCAGTCCCTGGCGATGACGTTAGAGCGACCTCCAGGTCGCTCTGTACTGCTCCTGCGCGAGTGGCGCTGTCAATCACCGCCACGTGGCCCGGAGCGGACTGCGCAGGCGCAGTAGTTCTGCGCCTGCGCAGTCCGCTCCGGCCCACGTGGCGGTGATTGACAGCGCCGCTCGCGCAGGCGCAGTACAGAGCGACCTGGAGGTCGCTCTAACGTCATCGCCAGGGACTGGGTCGGAGCTCCGGCGAACGGCTGAAGGCAGAGCTGCGGCGAGGGAGGTCCTGGGAGCTTGGGGCTGGAGGAAGCCCCCGTTAAGTAGCATTTATTTTCTATAAAAATCCCTGATAACTCCTTTAAGAGATTTCAATACATGGGTGGATGACTCCTCTTCACAATTAGGAATAGAGCTACCTCGTGCCTTATATGAACTGGGCTTCTTCCAATCAATCAGCTCTGCTACACACTAGAAAGATCACACTCTGGACCTTATATTCTATAATGGGCTGTCAATAGCCAGTGTGGAAATTAATCAGGTTGCCTGGTCAAACCATCACACTATCCACTTCTCCCTCTCAATACCAGCTGTCAAACACCAGTTCAAGAATCAAATCAAATATCGCCGCTTAAAAGGGTTAACACCACAACATATCCAAGATGACCTTAGCTTTGATGAAATGACTGACTCCTGCTTGGACCCTGATGCTCTGGTGTTTAAGTACAACAAATGTGTGTCCTCCACCTTTGAGACCATTGCTCCTCTGTGCACCAAATATCTTACTCCACACCATCATGCACAGTGGTATGATAACTCTATAAAAGAGCTGAAAAGACAAGGCCGAAAACTTGAAAGGTGCAAAACTCAGTCCCCAGAAGACAAACATGCCTTAATCCTCCACTTGAACTACTAAAAGGTAATTGTGGGGGGAAAAAATCATCCTTTCTATCAAAAGAGATTGCAATTGCAGTTAACAAACAAGCCCAACTGTTCCGCACAGTGGAAAAACTCTGCAGCCCGGCATGTCAAAAACTTAATATCCAGTCTTCAAAGGACCTCTGTGACCAATTTGCCCATTTCTTCTCAGACAAAGTCTCCGCTATAAGGTCCACCATCCAACTTATAGCATCTGAGCCTAATATAGAGCCGAAGACCATTAGCAGAGACAACGTAACACCTTGGTCAAACTTCAAAGAAATTGATGAAGAAGTCACATCAAGCATCCTCCTTCACCTCCACCAAACTACCTGTGACCTGGATCCTGGCCCAACACAGGTCATGTTGAACTGTCCCGACCTGTTTGTACCAGTATTCCTCAAAATTGTTAACTGTTCCTTACAATCAGGGATATTTCCTGCTTTACTGAAGGAAGCAATCATCAGGCCTCTCCTCAAAAAACCCTCCCTGGACCCAGATACAATGACCAGCTACAGACCTGTCTCTAACCTTCCCTTTCTGGGTAAGCTAATAGAAAAAGCTGTATACCTCCAGCTAGAAGCCAAAATCCTACAAAACAGTTATGACCCATTCCAGTCTGTCTTCAGGAAACCTCACAGCACTGAAACTGTCCTCATCCAAATGTGCAACCACCTGCTCATGGCAAGAGACAGAGGAGAGTGCTCCATCCTCATACTGCTAGACCTCTCTGCAGCCTTTGATACAGTTGACCATGACATCTTGATAAACAGGCTACAGGAATACTGCGGCATTGATGGCATAGTTCTTCAGTGGTTCCAATCCTTCTTGAGTGGCAGAACCCAAAAAGTGTCTATGGGGCCCTTCCTGTCCACCTCTGCACCACTTACGTATGGGGTGCCCCAGGGCTCAATCCTTTCTCCCCTGCTTTTTACAATTTACATGTTACCGCTTGGAAAATTAATAAAAAAAACATGACCTGACATACCACTGCTATGCGGACAGCACCCAACTATAGCGTTCCTTCAAGCCTGGTGTGACAGACCCAACTCTAACTATAAACGCCTGTTTACGTGAACTACAGCAATGGATGAGTGACAACTGGCTGATACTAAATGCAGACAAAACTGAAGTCCTTCTGATCGGAGGGCAGCACATGACAACAAAACAACTTAACTTGCAGTCTTCACCACTGGGAATAGGAGGCACAGATCTACACAGATTTGATCATGTGCGTAGCCTGGGAGTTCTAATTGATGGGGATTTAAACTTCAGAACTCACATCTCTGTTGTGGTGAAATCATCCTATTTTTCACCTTAAGAACATCTCAAAAATCAAGCCCCTCATCCCCCCAGAAGATCTACCAACCTTTGTTCATGCCTTCATTACCTCCCGACTGGACTACTGCAATGCTCTCTACACTGGCCTTCCAAAAAAGGACTTGTACCGCCTACAGCTGATACAGAATACTGCTGCCAGACTGCTAACCAACCAACCCCGTCACTGCCACATAACGCCAGTCCTGCACTCCCTTCACTGGCTACCTATAGAATGGAGGGTCCTATTCAAGATCACCCTACTGACATTTAAATCCCTGAATAATCTGGGCCCTGGATACATGAAAGAAATGTTGCAGCTGCGTAGCAATCCCCGCATTCTCAGATCCACAGGTTCTAATAATCTAGTCATACCCAGAGTCCACTTGGAAACTTTTGGTCCCAGAGCCTTCTGTCATGCTGCTCCTACGTTTTGGAACTCCTTACCTCAACAGGTCAGGACAGCTCCATCCCTGGACGTGTTTAAATCCAGACTGAAAACCCACCTGTTCAGTTTGGCATTTGCAGAAATATAACTTTTGTTGTGTGAATACTTCATCCTACTACCAATTACTGAATCTGAGAGAGCCTAAGCGCTTTGAGTCCTATGGGAGAAAAGCGCTATAGAAATGTTATGAATTGTATAAGTATTCAGCTGGCTGGCTTATCTGCGTCTTCTCCTATTACTACAAAAGTCGGCTGACAGTAAAAATTGGTATCTGTATACACACTGAGTAAACCTGTCAAATGGGAAGGACCTTCTCTCCTCCTAAGGCGCGTACACACGCCTGATTCCTACAAACCCGCCTGCGGGGCGGCCGTTCTGCCGACAGTTTGCCCGTGTGTACAGTCTGTTGGCAGGCTGATGAGGCTGGTTTTGACCGAGCCGACAGACTGTACACATGGGCAGTCTGTTGGCAGAACGGCCACCCTGCGGGCGGTTGTGACGACCCGTCGTTTGAAGGAATCAGGCGTGTACGCGTCTTTAGTGTGTGTATAATTAATTCATAAATGATCATCTGTCAGTACTACTGATTTGTAGAAAACAAGAGAGCACTGGGATGTGTATAATGCCGGGAATACACGGCTCGATTCTGAGCTGATAAGATGGCTCGATAGATAATTTCCGACATGTCTGATCACCATTGGCTCGTTTTTGCCGCTCGATTCATCATGAAAGTGAATTTAAAGAAGATACGAAAAACGTGCGGAAGATAAGAGAATCGAGCGGGCAAAATGGTTGGGGCCAGAAACAACCCGTGTATTCCCAGCATAAGTGTAGCCTCTTATTTATAAAAGATATCGGCCCATATTCAACTAACTTTTTTACCTGAGTTTTCTGATGGGAGATAATTTGCAACTTCTATTTAAAGTAAATTATCAGCACTCAGCAATTGAAAAAGTACCAAAAATCAGGTAAAAAGCTACTATCACAATTATTTTGAGTACCGTATATTCCGGCGTATAAGACGACCCCCCCCCCCCCCCCCAACTTTTCCAGTTAAAATATAGAGTTTAGGATATACCCACCGTATAATACTACCCCCTCTTCCAACGCAAACCAAATAAGAATAAAACATCTCATACTGGTGCTATGTATGAACAGATACTGGTGCTGTACTGTATGTGGTTCCCAGTATATAACAGTATATAGGCGATTTAACTGGTTGGATTGGTCAACGATCTCCTTGTCTACCTGTTTATACGAGCGGTATGTAAGATAATAGATTGCGCTGTGCCCATAAAACACGCCTCTTTCACCCATCTGGTCCAGCCTTGTATCCTATTTACCGTATTTTTTGGAATATAAGACGCTCTGGAATATAAGACGCACCTAGGTTTAGAGGGCAAAAATCTGGGGGAAAAAATGTATACAGTATATACTAAACCTGGTGCGTCCATATTCCAGGAGCGTATTGTACAGTACATGTTCTCCCCATTGTCCTCTTGTGTCCACTGTGTCCCTTTCTGTCCCCCTGTGTGTGGCATCCCTTCCTGCCACCTTGTGTGATCCTCTTGCCCCATGTGTCCCCTCATGTCCTGTGTGTCTCCTCCAGCCCCCCTCTGTGGTCCTTCAGGCCCCTTGTGTCCACTCCTGTCCCCCTGTGTGTGTTTCTGTGTCCCCTTCACCCCCCCTGTGTGGTCCTCCAGTCCCTGTGTCCCCTTCACCCCCCCTGTGTGGTCCTCCAGTCCCTGTGTTCCCCTCCTGTCCTCCTGTGTGTGCCCCCTCCTGTGCATGTCCATGTGTGTGCCCCCCCAGTCCCCATCCTGTCCTCTGTCCCCCCCCCCCCTTCCCCATGTCGAGCTCTGCAGAGCAACTCACCTTTCTATGGATTCCAGCGCTGTGTAGTCTGCTGTGTGGTCCTCCGCCTCCAGCATGTCAGCTACACCTGTAAATGAAAAGTTAGCGCAGAGACACTCACCTAAGTACTCAGCGGCGGCGGCATGATCTGCAGACATCTCGTCCCGGGAGGTCGAGATGTCTGCTCACCTACTCCGTGGCAGCAGCGGCGGTGGCAGCACGATCTGCAGACATCTCGTCCCGGGAGGCTTCCCCTAGTGACGGCTCCTGCTAATGACTCATGGGGAATGACTCATTGAATCATTCACAGGAGCCGTCTCTAGGGGAAGCTGCGCGGCTCCCCCTAGTGAGGCTCCTGTTAATGATTCAATGAGTCATTCCCCATGACTCAATGAGTCATTAGCAGGAGCCGTCACTAGGGGAAGCCTCCCGGGACGAGATGTCTGCAGACCGTGCTGCCACCGCCGCTGCTGCCGCGGAGTAGGTGAGCAGACATCTCGACCTCCCAGGACCGAGATGTCTGCAGATCATGCCGCCGCCGCTGAGTACTTAGGTGAGTGTCTCTGCGCTAACTTTTCATTTACAGGTGTAGCTGACATGCTGGAGGCGGAGGACCACACAGCAGACTACACAGCGCTGGAATCCATAGAAAGGTGAGTTGCTCTGCAGTTATTGTTACCGGGGGAGCGGACCGGCAGACCACACAGGGGGACAAGGCAGGGAGTCCCCGACAATGCGGCGGATCGGCGGTTGGCATCGGCAGGCGGTTCTGAAGTCGGGAATTCCCTGCCTTTAGAGTATAAGGCGCAGGCACTTTTTCTTCCTATTTTTGGGGGAGAAAAAGTGCGTCTTCCGAAAAATACGGTACCTCCTTCTGTCTCTCAGATCTCCCACATGTGCGCCTGCGCTGCTTCATTGCAGTCCTCAGCAGTGAGATCTGAGAGGCGGTAACAGGATAGGGTATATCACCTGGCATCAATGACACCCGGCGTATAAGACAACCCCTGACTTTTTTCAGATGATTTTCAAGGGTTAAAAAGTAGTCTTATACGTCAGAATATACTGTAGTTCCTTCCTTGCTTGGGGTTTTAAAGAGAACCCGAGGTGGATTTGAAGAATATTATCAGCATACAGAGGCTGGATCTGCCTATACAGCCCAGCCTCTGTTGCTATCCCAAACCCCCCTAAGGTCCCCCTGCACTCTGCAATCCCTCATAAATCACAGCCACGCTGCTGACAAACAGCTTGTCAGAGCTGGCTGTGTTTATCTCTATAGTGTCAGTCTGCTGCTCTCCCCGCCTCCTGCAGAACTCCAGTCCCCGCCTGCATCCCTTCCCTCCCTGCTGATTGGAGGGAAGGGACGGGGGCAGGGACCAGAGCTATGCAGGAGGAGGGGGAGCAGCTGAGACTGACACTACAGATGTAAACAAAGCCTCACAGCACGGCTGTGATTTATCAGGAATTGCAGAGTGCAGGGGGACCTTAGTGGAGTTTGGGATAGCAACAGAGGCTGGGCTGTATAGGCAGATCCAGCCTCTGTATGCAGATAAAATTCTTTAAACACACCTCGGGTTCTCTTTAAATACAGTTTTTGACAAGGTGTGAAAACATCACTTGGAGAAAACAAAGGAGGAAAAGGGAATTGCATATGGGCCTTTGGGCTCAATTCTGGTAGCTGTGCGAGGCAAAGTAATCAGCAGTCGGGAAAATACCTCACACGTTTTTTTTGTTTTTTTTTTGCTTTTCTTAATTCTGGTACATTTTCCCACCTGCTGCTTACAGTCGCTAAATTACCGACATACAGGGGGAAAACAGTGAGTTATTTTCCCGACTGCTGGAAGCCCCGGGCAGCCCGCCTTCTGAGGGGGACAGAGCTGAGGAGGGGGGCACAGCACAGGAAGGGGGGAAATTGTGCACAGAGCGGCGGGAAGGGGGGAAGCCTCCCCCCCTCCCTCACCTAGGGGCCCCCCTCCAAA
The DNA here is from genome assembly GCF_040937935.1 of Hyperolius riggenbachi. NCBI lineage: Eukaryota > Metazoa > Chordata > Amphibia > Anura > Hyperoliidae > Hyperolius > Hyperolius riggenbachi. Next base: position 319,158,555 of record NC_090648.1, read on the forward strand.
AGTGCAGCCAGCCAGCGGCAGCAGCGACTCAGCGAAGAATCACTTACCGGCAATGATCAGAGCAATAGCGCTGCGTGCCGCTGGTCTGGTCTCCGTCTCCTGCACTGACCAATCACGCTCTCGCAGGAAGTACTGCGAGAGCGTGATTGATCAGTGCAGAAGACGGAGACAAGCCCAGCCCAGCGGCACGCAGCGCTATTGCTCTGATCATTGCCGGTAAGTGATTCTTCGCTGAGTCGCTTTTTTTTTTTTGTGGGGATATCTGCCACCAATCTGATTGTATTTTGTTGGGAAATTTGCCGCCAATCTAATTACTTTAGTGGGGATATCTGCCGCCAATCGAATTGCATTTGTGGGGATATCTGCCGCTAATCTGACTGCATTTTGTGGGGGTATCTGCCGCCAATCTAATTGCATTTTGTGGGGATATCTGCCGCCAATTTGATTGCATTTTGTCGGAAAATTTGCTGCCATTTGACTACTTGATGAATTATCATGAGGCATGTAACTACTTGATTATTTTATCTAAAATGTATCTGGTCGGACCTAATCTCTGTGAATAACACCGCTACTTACTTTGTGGGTTTTTTCAGAGCACTTTTAGAGGCTGGGGGTTGGGAGGGGGAGGTCGGAACAAAGAACAAGCTGAAAAGGCTCCATGTTATGTGACCGATATCACAATTCTATCACAACACTGCATTTATCATGTGGTAGAGGTAGGTCTAATTATGTGAGGTAAAAGACATGCAAACACGCCCCTTATTTCACTTCAGAATTCAAGTGTGAGGTATTTCACTACTAAATACCACACATTTTTAGTAGAAAATTACCACATGAATTACCTCATGAAATTATATGAGTTAAAACTTAAACTACCAGAATTCAAAAGTTGATTTCCCTCATGAGGTAAACCCAATTCCATGAGGTAATTATTTACTAAACGCTACCAGAATTGAGCCCAAGGTTTTGAAAATCTTGCTAAAGATTTTTCTACATTCTCCTAGTTTAGGGGATCACTGGAAATTAATATAAGCCAGCCTATACACCATTAGAGGGAAGAAAGACCATGTGCTGCTTGCCTAACTGGGATACAAATAGAGGAATTACTCAGACTTGCAACAGAGAGGTTTCCTAGATCTAGGGCAGTGTTTCTCAACATTTTATTGGTATGTACCCCTTTTCAAACCATATACTCACCAAGTACCCCCTAGCATAGTAAACATTATCACATGTACCCCTTGACAAATATATATTTAATCGTAGTACATTATATTTGGTTTTAAACCATTTCCAAGCTTTTACTATTGCTTTTAATTAGCTAAAATACTAATTTGGTGTTGTTTAACCACTTGAGGACCCACCCTTTACCCCCCCTTAAGGACCAGCGCTAGTTTGATTGATCTGTGCTGGGTGGGCTCTGCAGCCCCCAGCACAGATCAGGGTGCAGGCAGGGAGATCAGATTGCCCCCCTTTTTTCCCCCCTATGGGGATGATGTGCTGGGGGGGTCTGATCTCTGCTGCCTGCGAGTGGCTGGCGGGGGGGGCACCTCAAAGCCCCCCTCCGCGGCGAAATGCTCCCCCTCCCTCTCCTACCTGGCCCCCTTTGGTAAGCCGGGCTGCACAGGACGCTATCCGTCCTGTGCAGCCAGTGACAGGCTGTCTCCTGTCACATGGCGGCGATCCCCGGCCGCTGATTGGCCGGGGATCGCCGATCTGCCTTACGGCGCTGCTGCGCAGCAGCGCCGTACAAATGTAAACAAAGCGGATTATTTCCGCTTGTGTTTACATCTAGCCTGCGAGCCGCCATCGGCGGCCCGCAGGCTATTCACGGAGCCCCCCGCCGTGATTTGACAGGAAGCAGCCGCTCGTACGAGCGGCTGCTTCCTGATTAATTAGGCTGCAGCTGGCGACGCAGTACTGCGTCGCTGGTCCTGCAGCTGCCACTTTGCCGACGCACGTTATGAGTGTGCGGTCGGCAAGTGGTTAAATACGATTTATCATTTTCTAAAACTCTAAAATTTGTTATTCTTGGTTAAGTATATCAAGCCTGAGTACCCCCTGGAACACTCAGAAGTACCCCCTGGGGTACGCGTACCACAGGTTGAGAAACTATGATCTAGGGTATAAATATTATCCTTATTAAAATAACTTTTGGAAAATTAAAAGAACATAATTGACATAAAAGTTAAAATTCAGTTTATAGAAAATGTTAACCCCGAGCAAATGCTGGCAAGAGCCATGTGACACTGTTTATATGCATACAGATTTCCTATTTCCATGAGTTCTAATACCTGTTAAGTACAGCAGTAGCCAGGTCCCTGTGTGGGTCTCTGACATCAGGATTTAGATCATAATTCTGTATTACGGTACTTCCAACTTCCAGACACTCAGGCTCAATTGTATAGATAATTTAATGCATTTGTCTGAGCTCAGTTTCATAGTGATGTTGCACTTATTCAGAGGCATACAATCTGTGTCTTGATTTAAAGACCTTGGCCCATATGCAATATACTTTTACTCCTGAGTTTTATCCTAGGTGATATTTTACACCTTATCATAAAATGCATTTTAAACCACCAGCAATTAAGAAAATACTCAAAATAATTTTAAAAGTACTTTTTCACCAACTGCTAGGTGCTTTTTCAATTGCATAATGCTTAAAGGGAAGGTTCAGGGAGGGTATTAAAAAAATAAAAAAAAATTTCCACTTACCTGGGGCTTCCTCCAGCCCGTGGCAGGCAGGAGGTGCCCTCGCCGCCGCTCCGCAGGCTCCCGGTGGTCTCCGGTGCCCGACCCGACCTGGCCAGGCCGGCTGCCAGGTCGGGCTCTTCTGCGCTCCATTTCCTGGCACTTCTGCGTCCCACGCCGGCGCGCTGACATCATCGGACGTCCGCCGGGCTGTACTGCGCATGCGCAGAACTACTGCGCATGCGCAGTACAGCCCGGCGGACGCCCGATGACGTCAGCGTGCCGGCGTGGGACGCAGAAGTGCCAGGAAATGGAGCGCAGAAGAGCCCGACCTGGCAGCCGGCCTGGCCAGGTCGGGTCGGGCACCGGAGACCACCGGGAGCCTGCGGAGCGGCGGCGAGGGCACCTCCTGCCTGCCACGGGCTGGAGGAAGCCCCAGGTAAGTGGAAATTTATTTGTATTTTTTTAATCCCCTCCCTGAACCTTCCCTTTAAAGAGACTCTGTAACAAAATTTTGAGCCTTATTTCTTCTATTCTATAAGTTCCTATACCTGTTGTGATGTGGTCTGTCTAATGGCCCATACTCACGGGCAACTTCTAGGGCCTGTCGCCAGCACACGTGAGCGTGTGGGCGACAGGCCGGCGACAGTTACTCGCCAGGTCCCTCCGCGTACACACGCGGAAGAGGGACCAGCGGCGTGACGGAAGCTGTCGCCGATGTTCCTCCTCCCCCCGCCGGAACCTCTGTATACTTCAATGGGGGTCGCTGTCGCTAGTCCGCGTACTCACGCGGACTAGCGACAGTTGCGGTGGCGACTGTCGCCAGGCAATTGACCGCGCCAATCGCCCGGCGACATCAGCGACGAGCGACGGTTCGGGGTGCGCGCCCGTGCCATGCCGCATACTCACGGGCGACCTGTCGCTGCAACACGCGTGTGCCGCGTGTTGCGGCCACATTTGTAGCCCGTGAGTATGGGCCATTACTGCAACCTTTTCTAGTTGCACTGTCTCTGTAATAAATCTTATCTCCTTTCCTCTGTCATGTCTGTCGGGCAGAGGCTGGAATGTGTGGAATGTGCAGCACTGCTTGTCATTGGCAGAAGCTTTACACACCCCCTCCAAGCTCTGCATGAATCACACAGTAAGCTGTTCTCAGCCTATGATACTCTGGTTAGAAGCCAGTCATTTGTTTGTAAACACTGCCTAAAACTGTTAATTACAAGCCAGGATTGCAGCAGGGAGTGACAGAAACAGCACAGAGGGGCACAGGGGAACATAAGAAATAGAATGGTATGCTTTTTATTGTAAGAATATTAGAGTATTGTAAGAATATTAGAGTATAGAGTATAGAGATTCTCTTTAAGTTATTTTAAAGAAACGATGAAAATTATCTCCTAGGTCTAGGAGATAAAAATAATTGCATATGGGCCCTTGTTTTATAATTAACACATTGCAGAGATTAATAACTTCAATGTACAAAACAGAAAAATAATATAGAGCAATAATATGACGTTTACAGACTATGGATCTTGTTCATTTGCGTTTTCTCCTAAGTTTTCCCACAAGAGATGTTTTCACACCTTATCTCGAAAATTCATTTTAAAGAGACTCTGAAGTCTTTTTACCTGCTTTTCTCATAAAATCCTCTTTAGCATGATTGCCCCAACTTGAATCACGCATCCCCGTGGCAGATGGGTGATTTATTACTGTGAAATAGCACGCAAATCTCCAGGGCTTTACTACCTCGAAGAGGCAGAGCTTTACACTGTAGCTCTGCCTCCTCCGCGGTCAGTCTGAATGCCGCCCTTCCCCGCCCCTCTCAGCCTTCTTTCACTGAGAGGGGAGGAGAGGAGGCGGAGACCCGTGGAGATTGATTGCGGAGAGCTTTGCCTCTCCAGGGCAGCACGATCTGCAACCTGCAAAGTCGTGGAGGTATAAAAAGTACTTGCAGTACTATCTTGAAGGTGACTGGTTGGTGAGTCCCAAAAGTGGAGTACAGGCTGTTGCCTGTCAACATGAAGTAGTCTTATGGGATGATAGGTGGCATGTGGTTGGTTTATATGGAGCATGGACCACGTTATTCAGGCATTAGCCGAATTGGCCCGGGCCAGAGTTTGACATGTATGAATGAGAAGGAATATTTTTGTAGCTTATACATTTTGAAGGTCTTAAAGGGGAACTTCAGCCTAAACAAACATACTGTCATCAAGTTACATTAGTTATGTTAATTAGAATAGATAGGTAATATAATCTCTTACCCACCCTGTTTTAAAAGAACAGGCAAATGTTTGTGATTCATGGGGGCAGCCATCTTTCTCATGGGGGCAGCCATCTTTTTGGTTGAAAGGAGGTGACAAGGAGCATGAGACACAGTTCCAACTATCCTGTGTCCTGATTACACCTCCCAGCTGCACACGCTAGGCTTCAAATGTCAAATTCAAAATGTAAAAAAAAAAATTGCACCAAAACAGCAGAACGAGAACAACAAAATCAGAAATCCCATCATGCTTTGCACAGCATCAGGGGAAAAAAGCCCGGGCAGTTTTCTTCTGTGCAGCTAAAAATGAGGCTTGTATAAGAGAAACGAAGTTCTGATGTTGTGAAACTGTTAAAGAAACACAAAGCCTTTTCAGTGCTGCTGAGTCGATTTTTAGTCCGGAGGTTCACTTTAAAGTGTACCAGAGCACTGTTTAATAAAAAGATTTATACGTACCTGGGGCTTCCTACATCCCCATCTGCTTGGATCGATCCCACGCTGCTGTTCTCCGCTGCGTGCAACTTCGGTCCTGGGTCCCGACACTGCCGTCAGTCAGAGCCAATCTACGCAGGAGACGTGCGCTTTTTGCCTATCTCTCCAGCAGCTGATGGAGAGATATGTAGAGGGCGCACTTCTCTTACACCACACTGGCTCCGACTGATGGAAGTGCGAGGACCTGATACCCGAGCTGCAGGAAGACTGAGGACGGCGGCATGGGAGCGATCCGAGTGGATGGGGCTGGAGGAAGCCCCAGGTATGTATAAATCTTTTTATTGAACAGAGCTCTGGTTTCCTTCAAAAAATGTATAAGAAATACATTTATTAATAGCATTCAGTTTTAAAGGACACCGGAGGTGAAAATAAACGAATGAAATAAACAAGTTTTTAAGATATTCCACAGTTTTATTTTATATTTAAATCTACTTTTTAAGTTTTTACTGTTTTTATTGTTTTTGCTCAATAACACATTCATTGAAGTATGTCGGAGCTAAAATCTCAGAACTATGGACCCTTTTTATCTCTTTCCTGCTCTAAGAAGCCATTTTCTGCTAGGAAAGTGTTTTATAGTTGTCAATGAGGGTTACACTGTAGTCTGACCCAGTCCTGACTCAGACAAGAACTGCCTTACATACTTGATGTTTAACTCTTTCAGGCAGAAAAAGGAACACAGCCTAGGTATTTGTGTGCTAGGCACTGTACATACACATGTCTATCTCATCATGTCACACTTCACCTCGGGTATCCTTTAAAGAGAATCTGTATTGTTAAAATCGCACAAAAGTAAACATACCAGTGCGTTAGGGGACATCTCCTATTACCCTCTGTCACAATTTCGCCGCTCCTCGCTGCATTAAAAGTGGTTAAAAACAGTTTTAAAAAGTTTGTTTATAAACAAACAAAATGGCCACCAAAACAGGAAGTAGGTTGATGTACAGTATGTCCACACATAGAAAATACATCCATACACAAGCAGGCTGTATACTGCCTTCCTTTTGAATCTCAAGAGATCATTTGTGTGTTTCTTTCCCCCTGCAGCTATCTTCCACTGAAGTGTCAGGCTGTTTCTTACTGCAGAGTGCATACAGCTCTGCCTATATGTAATTCCTCAGTATGTGAAAGCCCAGCCAGCTCAGAGGAGGAT